>NC_135717.1:86831093-88232343 GCF_964656455.1 Halichoerus grypus
AGAGACAGAGACCTTAGGCAAAACATGTGAATTTTCCCAGATGATTAGAGAAAGAGGATGGGGTCAGGATATTACTGTGAAGAATAGAATGACCTGACTTGTGCTTCCCAGGCCAGACCTTTCCTCTCTATACATGCCCTTCTTGTCTTGTTTCTTGCATGGTCTATATAGCAGTGCTGGACATTTTGCAGATTCTGTCTACTTGTTCATAATTCTAAGGACAGCTCTTAGGGGCAGCTTATTATTGCTATATGCATTTTATGTGGAAGGTCATTTGAACCGGGGAAGTCACGGAGGAAACAGAGCCCCAGAGAAGCAAAGTCAGATGGGGTTGGGTGATGGGGTCAACGGGACAGTCACTGCTGTGCCATTGACTGCTGCCGGCAGGGCTGCCCTCAGGGACCTGGCTTCCCCAGCTGTGTCTGTCCCCCACCTCCTCTGTCACGCCGTCTTATCACAGACTTCCTAGGACTCTAAGATAAGCCCATAGATCGAAAAAGTTACATTATTTAGACTTACGGAGTTATTTCTCCCTTGTTTAGTAGGTTTATAAAGGTTAAAATATTAGTCTCTTAAAAATTGTGCTACTGTTTTTTTTAATCTTACTTCTGAACATCAGAATTGTTGGGTGATGGATGTAGCCTCATCAATAAGATGCTCTATGGACTGTCATAACCAACCCAGTGATGAACCTTGGTACCCACGGATGCCCTGTCTCTCTCAAGAACACACAGAAGAGGGGAATGTAGGCTTTTCTTTAGGACCCTAGGAAGTCAGAATATTCATCTAGAATAGCCCTAGGGCCCAGATCCTTTGCGGAGTGCCTTAACTCCTCCAGGATGAGAGAATCCCCTCAAATTATTCATCATTAATGCTCTAATGACACACTCAAAAGTTGAAAAATCTCCAGATGTAAGTATTAACTAATTTAACCAAATCCAGCATCGGTGAATTTATCTGAAAGTCACTGTTTTTCTCAAGGGTGAAAGGAAAGGAGTAGCAAGTCTAGAGTCTAACACTTAGTCTTGATTCTAACCCTCCAAAGAGAACTTACCACAACTCCAGGCTCCTTTGTTTCTCTTGGGATATCCCTGTCCCCTCACTCCTACCCTTCTAAGTGTCTTTTTGGACTACTCAGATCCTTATAAGATTCTATTTAGTAGGGGTCGAGCCCATTGGGTAATTCCTATGGACAATGTAAAGTTCTGGCATTACTGAACAGCCCTAAAAAGGCTTCATATCTGCAAAGCAGATGTGAAACGAGCAAACTTAGTTCCTTAAGCTTGTTCGGTGAGCATAGCCCAGAAAGAAATGAAAGTGCCGCTGAATACCAGAGCCGGAGGATGTGGAGAGGAACACGGCTTATGAATGCGGATCAAAAACTTAACGCCAAATTCTTGTCCATTGAGATGTCGTTTGCTCAAGTACTTTAGGATTTATATATTTGGGCACCTTCTGTGTTTGAGGCACTGGACTACATTCATGGGGGCGGGGTGGGGGAGGGTTCCAGGAGGTCTAAGATAGAATCTTTATCTTGAAAAAGCTGAATGCAGTGTGTGGTGTCTTTGAAGGACTCCTGTTAAGTGCTGTGGGGGTGTTAGGGAAGGCTCCGTGGAGGGGCTGCCTTTGAGCTGGGCTTACAAATGCTTAGAATATGAACAATGAAGATTAAAGGAAAAGCGGTCATTCCAGATGGAGAAAACTCCAAAGCAAGATAAGGTCCAGGATATTTTTTCTATTTCAGGTAGAAATGTAAATCTTGGGAATCCAAGCCCATTAAAAATCTCTCATATTTCTTCCATTCTTTTTTTTTTCTCTCTCTCTCTTTTTAACATCTCAGGATTGGGATGTAGCATACAATTTAGAGGTGACATGCAAAGTTATGATAGTTTACTTAGGTATTGGCCTTGTAGAAAAATTAAGATAATCAATAAAAGAAATTTAGGAGGTAATAGGCAGCTTAAATACAAACCACAGATTAGATCTATTTAAATATAACATGTAGCTTATTTTTAAAGGTATCCCTTATTTTTCAAAGGATAAGAAGGACTGTTGTTGAGATTACTAAGTTAGAATAGCCAGAGTTTATGGGAGAGCATTTAACATGGAACACAGTGAGACAAGACCCCTGGGTTCAAACTTTTTATTGGATAGCCAATGGTGTATGTAACAGTGAACAAATTGCTTCTTTCTGGGCTTGTTTTCTATTTGTTATGCTCATGAAGCAATTGTTTGGGGGGGGTGGGGTGGTAGGAGGTAGGGGGTCCAGGCAGCATCTGTGAACCTTCTAGCACTTTTCTCAGCCCACAGAAGTTTTACTGGCCTGTGCCTTGCCCATGTATTTCATATCCAAAGAGTCTGTTAGCGGCACACACCGTAAGATGATGAGATTTAGCGCTGGTGATGCCGTGAGTCACGTTTTCGGTATATATTGACGTTCATTCTTAGAAGTCGGTGATTTCAAACCTGGAAGGGGCTTGTACAGATGCAGAAAGGGAGATTCAGGCACATCCAGAGTCTAGCCTTGAGCCTCATCCAGTGTTCTTTCCAAGACACGTGTTGCCTTCTGACCTGGGCCTCCAGAGCTGAGATTGGGAACTCTGACCCGTGGGCCAAATCAGCCACCGCCTGTTTTTGTAAATCAAGTTTTATTGGCACACAGCCATGCCCAATCACTTAGTGTCCACAGCAGAGTGGAGCAAGTTGCAAGAGAGATGATATGGCCGGCAGAGCCTAAAATATTTGCAGGCAGCCTGACAGGAAGCATTTGCTGCCCCCTGTTCTATGGCATTGTTGACTCGTATGTAGCGTGTGCTTGAGGTCGTAGGCATGATGGAGGATGCAGAAGTAGAAAACCCTGTCCCTGCTCTCAAGGAATTACTTGCACTTTAGAGGATGAGGCATGCCTAAAACACGTAGAAGGAACAATAACAGGTGATGTAAGAAAGGAGACAAGTTCGAGACTGTAGGCTGTTTGCAGACCGGTCCGGAATAGTTACAATAACATCATGAACATAAGTAAAATACGGCTGAGTGAAATAAACTGATTCTTTGCATACTTGGACGGTGCAGTTAAATGGTTCATTCATTTGTTCAAAAATGATCATGTATCTCTCTATGTGCCGGGCATTTTTCTAGGCGATAGGGTATAGTGTCTCTAAATGCCAAATTTTGTGTCTTTGCTGACGTAAAGCAACATCCCTCTGACTTTACACCATCAAACAAGCTAAGCTCCTGCTTTGGTTTTCGCTATAGACAGCTAAGTCTTAAAAGAAAAATTTTAAGTCATTTTGGCTTTCTCTTAAAGTTCTTCAGTTCCATTAAAAGCTGAGTTACCAAACTTCCTGTCTGCTCGTCCCTTCCTTGGCCTTAATCCAAAACTCTGCTAAGGAAGCAAGATGCATTGGCAAACTGGTTTATAATCCATTCATTCTTCTTCATTTGCTGCACAAACGTGGGGACTTTACGGGTCTATACGGATTTGCTTGTTCCAAGTCTATGACCCATCCAATAGAAACTATTTCTTTTCTGGTGCTTATCTCACAACTTTTGCTTAGTCCCCTGATTTTCTTTGCAAACATGAGCTTCTTCATGGTTTGTGAGGACTTCATTGTTTGGTTGATCCTGCAGCAGATAAGACATAAAATTCCCCCCAGCACGTGCTCCCTCCACTCCCAACCCTCCTACAACACACGTCATGGCAATCTTTCAGATCTTTAAAGGGACTTTCAAAAATATGTTTATTATCACTCAAGGTTACATTTTCAACAGAAACAAAAAGATCCTAATCAAGGAAACACGGAGTCTCCTATACAGCTTCTTTGTCACCTGACTAGAACAATGTATTTTCCTGATTTGGTTTTATTGACTGGATGTGTTCAATAGGCACAGAAATTCAACCTGGAAGCCTCCAATCTTAAATCAGATGAAGAAAAATAAGCCTGAGACTCCAGGGTAAGCAGTTGGAGACATGTCCCCAGGGCCTAGAGGACCGGTGGAAGTCACTCTGTCCTCTTCTTCTTATTTCCATCTCTGCTTCCCCGCCCCCGCCCCTCGCCCCCGCAGTATTTAGTGCTGGTGACATGGTTGCAAATGAAGCTCATGGACTTTTTTTTTTTTTTTAATGAGCCTCAGGAGCAGCCTTGAGGGGGAAAAAGGCATTATAAAAGAGAAGCCTAAAGGGTTTAGTATGACAGTGATGAGGGACAGTCTCTTCCCGGGGCCTTGGTGGTAAGGCGGACATACATATGTGCACCTTTGCTCGCAGGTGTGTCAATGTCTGTTTTGAGGAAGGAAAGGACAGTGCTATGGGATGTCTCCTTAAACCAGAGGGGCCCAGGGTTTCAGTACCAGCTAGAAGAGCCACATCATCCCACACCGTCTCAGGCAGATAACCCTCTGCAGAACCCCAGAGGGCTCCCGACCCAGGGTCCTAATCAACAGCTGGCCTAGAATGTTCCCCGGGAAGCAGCGTGAGCCCGTGGGAAAGCGTGGACTCAGGAACAAGCAGAACTGGAATCCAGTCCTTGTCTCCCAGCAGAGGTGCTGACTGTCCCTGAGGCCTGCCTTCTTTCTCCATCATAATGAGAATACTAATACCCATTTCCAGGCACTTTGGAGTACTAATGAGACAAAATGTAGATACACAGCACCAGTCGGCTGATGACCAAGCACTAAGGTCCTTCTCTTTGCTCTACTGCAGGGCTGCAGAGAATGAGGGGAGAGCAGGGGGTACAGCCAGCCCCACTGCCCACCCGGAGCTGGCCCGGCCGTTGAGCCCCAAGGGCACCCCTTCGAGGCGCCCTTGTTTCCTTATCTCCTTGGAGATTCACTTCTGCACTCCCTCTCACCTCGGAGGCTTTGCTCAGGAATGTCCCACATGGCTCTGACTTCTCAAACTGGCTGAGTCACCGCCGTTTATTTTCACTGTGAACTACCGAGAAATCAAAGAGCCCTAAAAGAGAAGGAAGTTTCAGGACAGCGTTTTTAAAAGATAAAACGGTAACAGCCACAGTGGCTGGGCGGAAAATAATAGAAGGAGCTGGAGGAGACTGGAAATTCCAGTTTGTGTAAGGACACACATTTCTGTAATACAGCGTGACTGCCGGGAGGTAGGGATGCGATTTCCCAGGCTGCCCCCACCTGAGCAAAGCAGGGGCCGGGCGCAGTGAGGTTCCAGCTGGGGGCTGAAGCTTTAAGTGTTCCCTTCCCTCCTGGGCAAGATTGCCCCTAGGTTAGAACCACTGCTATCATGCAGAGTGGCAACTTTTATTTTGGGTGTTACTTACCTGTTTTGTTGCTGAACCTGAAATAAATTTATTAATTTTTGCAATAAATTGAAAGAAATGAAACAGGGACACTCGGTGTCTGGTGAGTTGGTGATTATCCCCACGGAACTCCAGTTTACAGACCTTCATTTAAAATTCCATTTGGGCAGTTAAAACAACATCAAATTACTTTCTCAGAAGCTTTCCCAACATTTTAATTAACCACCATCATTAAACATTCCCTTTGTCAATAACTTGACTTGCCCACTCAGATTTTTAAACATCAGTTTTGTCCAGCATGGTTTTTTCATTAGAAACCATGTTGGTTATGTGTGAATTGCCCATCTTTTTACAGTCTATGCTCCGGGAGCATGTACAATGAGTCTCTGGTAGGAGACAGACGTGGGAGTGAAAATATTTCTCCTTAACCACAGGAAGGGATTTTTTACAATGCTTTTAGCTGTGGACACCCAGGGCACCTCACCCAGCAGGAAAGAGAGAGAATGTTCTCTCTGCAACTGGAAAATGGCACTTCACTGGAGCTAAACCCTTTAATAAACTTCCTCTCATGGAAGAGACAATCCAAATAATGGACATTTGTTTAAAATACCCATGTGCCTTAATACAGAAGACCCTTTAGTTTAAGAGAAATGCACTTAAAATTAATGAATACCTTGTAATATAAATTTTTTTCACATGCATGTTCAAGTGTTTTGTAATAGGATACTCTTGTATTTATAGAGTTTCGTGAGTTTTATTATATAGTATTAAGCATTTTCGTTGATGATCAGAGAACATTGTATCTGTGCACATGTGGATTTCAACAGAGCTGAAAAATTGCACGTAACAACCTCCAGAGGATCTAGGGAACTAAAAAGGATCTGCCTCTTATTTCATTGAAATCTTAAAAACAAAATAACTCCAATGGCTTGAACTTCAGTTGTTAAAAAAAAAAAAAAAGAAAGAAAAAGAAAAAAAATCTTATGTGGTCAGGCATTTATATATATCATCTGGAATAATTTTTAACTAAAGAAACACAAAACGATCAAAAGTGTTATAAAAGCCACTTATACTCTGAGTTTGAAACAACTGCTTTATGCCACAAAATTCCTGTTGCTACTCTGTTAACGATGGAGTAATTCAATATGTCTTGAATGTCAACATATTTTTATTACTCAGCTAAAGTTGGCTTTGCTGGTTTAAATGTCATTTAAAGTGATCAATTGGCAGCTTGTTTGGGGTTATTTTCACATTTATGAAAGGGAAAAGTCTGCAAGAGTCAAATGTTCTTGAAACGTATAGGTAAAGCCTGTTCTCTGGTAAGCCCTGCCCTTCATTTACCAACCAAAGAGTGATAACTTTCTAGATCTTTTTTAGTAAATGGTTTACATAAAGGTCCAAGTTCGATGCCTCTGAAAAACCAGCATGGTAGCCCAGTGCTGCTTAAGCCCTTACTTGGAGAGATGGCCTGGTTCCCGTTGTAGCGTTTTATAAGAAATACAATGCACAGCGCCAGTAAAACAGAAGCCACAGAAACAAGGAAAGTAAAAGTCCGCACTCGGGTGGGAATGGAAGGACCGTCCACTCTATGCTTTGGCTCCAGTTGGCTGAGACGTGAGGGCAGTAGCCATATATTGCTCAGCTTCCTATGGGCACAATTTCTTTATATCAACTACTAAAGGCAGTTTTTTTATTATTAAGTGTTAGTCAAATGAACACTCTAGAGACTCGCATTCCCAATCCAGATGAATCCAAAGGTGCCATCAGGCCTCTTCGCAGCGGACACAATTTCTCCCCTGTAGAGAAGCAATATAGGAGTTAGACCCACAGACCCCCTTTGTCGTTCCTTCTAATTTGCTGGCATTTTATGTGATGATATTTGGTTTTGTCAGACGCTTTCCAACTGGAAGCGATCGCGGGGAAGTTAAAATGTCTCTGCCATTTGATGGTAGGACAAACACTGAATCCACAGCTCGGTCCTCTGTTTTCCATCTGTAGTAAAAATGTGAGGCAAGGAGGTGGCAGGAGGGTGAAGACACGTTGCCGACCTCACCGCTTTGCTTAGCAGCTAGAGTCGTCCTGTGACAAGTGCCTTAAAAATGAGCTAGATTCTTCTCAGCCTGCACTCGTGTGACGCGGACTTCTCCAGGTGCTTTATGGTGTGAGGAGTGGGTCCCCCGCTCTCTCCCCCCGGCTGGCAGGGGGGTAATGGAAGTGACTGGCTGCTTCTGTCGCCAGAATGGGGTTCAGCTCCCAGAGTCTGCGGTGTCTTTGCTTCAAGAAGAGAGCAGTTCGTCCTGTTCTAAAACACGCACATCCCATTAATGTTTGGACACAGATAACTGGGGGTGGGGTGGGGTGGGGTGGGGTGGGCGGAGGCTACCGTAAGAGAATATTTATGGTCATTTTAAGTTTCATGTTAGTTTCTTGAAAGATGAAACCTCTTAGAAAATGCCACATTTCCTTCTGCCATTCAGAGAAAAGGCCGGATTTCAGCACGGTTGCACTGAACAGAGCGAAACCTTGCTCTGGAAAGTCCTAAAATTGTACAAATATCTACCTGTTAACCATCAGGAAGAGCGGCGCAGAGCCTGGACTCCTACAGGTGTCACCCATGAGCTGTGCCCTTGGAGTAAATTACCAAGCCCTCTACGCCCCAGCTTCCTCGTCCATAAAATAGGAATAGCAACAGCACCTGCCTCTCGAGGGGTTACTAGGGTCAAGAGCAGCCATGCTTGTGGAATACAAGCACAGTGCCTGAGCACAGCACCCAATATATGGCGTTGTTGTTATTTTCATGACTTTTCCCTTCGCTTGTGCCATCACTAATACGGTAATCCTGTAAAGGACGTGTTATTCCTGTTTCATGTATGAGGAAACAACCTCAGGGAGGTTTAAGAAATTTGCCCAAGGTGACCTGACTCAATTCCCCTTGTAAAGAGACTCCCGAGAAGGGTGTGTTTCATTCCCTGGGAGGTGACCGTGTTGGCTCTAAATTATTCCAAGTCTCCATTAGACACTGCCCTCCAGGTGTGCCAGGCCTGACCCAACAGAAGGAAGTCAGCACAGTGTCATGCAAGAGACCCAGAATTCTAATCCCAGCCACCTGGGGCCTCCAAGGATTAGAAAGGATGCAAGGAAAGTGCTGAGCAAACACACAGAATTCGATCATTGATCCTTCACTCCCAGCCGTTATGGCTAGGGCCTGCCGAGGTTCCCAGAATCAACAGTGAACCCCTGGAAATCAGAGCCTCCTATTCTCATCTGGAGGCCGGTACAGAAAGCACACCTAGGTAGGACAGGTCTGCCTCCATCCACCTATCCGGGGTGCCGGAGGGCAAACCACATACCATTTCAGCACATCCAGAAAACACTAGAACAAGGGAAAAGGGTGCAGGCTGTCTTCTCTTTAATATGCCAAGCCACAGCCAAAAGTCGAGGACTAGCACAGTGCCTGGCCTGTATTAACTCACTTAATAAATATTTGTGGCCTGACCAAGTGACGGAACGTCAGTCCTCCAAATGGAAAGTGATTTTTTTGACTTGGGTTCCTTTCTACCCTGATTTCATTATGAGAAAACAATTTTAAAGAACTCCAAAATAGGGCGTAATGAGAAAATATCTGTCCTCTTGAAAACCACGCTAGTCACAGCTCCCAATCAGCAAACCACAGAGTTTTCTTTCCCACAGGCTTTCACGCATCACACTTCTTTTCTGCCCTGATCTTCTCGTCTTTGTCCATTCAGCCTCCAACCCCAGAGTAATCTTGCAGTACCACCAATCAGACCATGCTGCTTGCCTGGAACCCTGGGACTCTCTTCCCGCCCTTTGACCCCGCCAGCCTAGTGTTACCCCCTCTTTTGGCTTGCTCTCTGTCTTTCATGTGAGCTCTGCTCAAGGTCAAGTCGTTGGTCATGACCTTGTACAAGCTGCTTCCTCTTCCAGGTCACCGCGTCCTCATCTGTGGAGGGAGGCGGATGGCTGGGATGGTCTCCAAGGCCTCCACAGGTCAAGGGTCGCCTTTCTCCAGCACCATCTGCCAGGTCTCTCTGGGCCCTGGTCTCCTCACTGTGAAATAAGAAAGACCATCAGTCCATAGGAGGCAGAAGTGACTACTTGATTATTTTCTGTTACTTGTTCTTAGTGCCTCAACAAGAAACCTATTCAAAAGTGTTTTCTTGCCCTTTTCCTCTGTAGACTGTAGACTGCTTTGGGATTATGTCTATCAGTTGCTTTCTGACAGCCGGTACGAAAACTTCATCCGATGGGAGGACAAAGAATCCAAAATATTCCGGATAGTGGATCCCAATGGACTGGCTCGACTATGGGGAAACCATAAGGTAAACGGGTACCAGCTATTTACTCTGCCAACTAGTGCCAAAAAAAAAAAAAAAAGCCTTTATCTTCTGGGTAGGAGGATAATTGCCTGGCTTCTGTCTCCTCGGTGTGCCCCTCATTATTTAGTTTATTTCTCACGGGGCGAACAATTAGACAGTTGGAAAGGGAAGGAAATAATTAAAGATGCCACCTTCCATTTGTTACTTATGCTGGGGGCCAGTTAACTTCGCACCCCTTGGGTCTGATAGGGCCACGTTGGGAGCAGCCCTCCATCCCATCCTCTCGAGCTGGCCCTGCCACCCTTCTGTCGCCAGGAGCTGGGGAACAGGGAAGCTCCACAGGGCTCTGGGACTCACAAGGCAGTGGGGAAGGGTCGCTTCTGTTCTGCTCGGTTAGAAACTCCCATGGCTGCAAAAGCCCCCTTCTCTGTGGAAATGCCTATCCTCCGACTTTGCAACATCCCTTGAAATGCAAACAGGCCAGAACTGTTTGCCCCACACTTTTCCATGCTGGGAAGAGGGGCTGGAATTTAAAAGATGCAGCCTTTTATAGTTAGGAAAACTGTCAAAGTACATAGATGTAAAAAGTGAGTGAAACACCCTAAATGTCCACTGTGGATGACTGGATAACGAAACAATGGTGTATACATTCCGTGGAATATTACTCAGCCTTAAAAAGGAAAGAAATCCTGTGATGGGCTACAACATGGAGGAATCTTGAGGCCATTATGCTAAGTGAAATAAGCCAGTCACAGAAAGACAAGCATTGCCTGCTTCCATTCATAGGGTAGATTCATGGAACCAGAGAGTGGAATGGTGTTGCCAGGGGTTGGGGAGAGGAGGGAAGAGGGGAGTATTAATCAATGGGCGGAAAGTTTCCATGAAGCAAGATGGGTAAGTTCTAGAGCTCTGCTATATAACCTCGTACCTAGAGTTACCACGACTGTAGGATGCACTTAACAATTTGTCAAGAGGCTGGAGGTCATGTTAAGTGTTCTTACCACAGGAGAAGAAAAGAAAATAGAGACACAGAGCAAAGAGTCTCCCCCCTCAAAAAAAAAAAAAAAATTAAATAAATACATCCGTATCCCTACTCAAAATAAAACAAATGAGTCACCAAGGTCCGATAGATGTGGGACAAAGCAGGCAAGACACCTGGGAGACACACCACCAGGTGAGCTGAGTGAGAGGGGGTGGAGGGGAGCACAGCCCAGCCCCACCGGGGCTGCAGCCTCGGAGGTTGGCAGCCTGAGCGGCGGGCAGGCCCCAGGGCCACGTTGAGGAAGACCTGATGTAGGCCATGACCAAATACGGCAAGGCCCCACTGACAGACTCCTTGGTGTGTGAGTCACCGAGAAAAATCCCGTCGCGGCTCCCGACTGTGCCCTAGCCCCCGGGGCTCGGAACCACTGTATTCTTCCTTCCAGAACAGGAATTTAAACAACAACAAAAAAATCTCTTCCTTAAAATGACAAACCAGAAACACAAGTTGGAGAAAGGTCACTGCAATAAAAAAAAAAAAAAAAAGAAAGAAAAGAAAAGAAAAAAAGGAATTCTCTGTGGGTCAGAAGGTGAAGGATGACCCACAGATCGGGGGACCCTGCAGGAAATTCACTGAGCAGAGCAGAGCTTGGTCTTGGGAAAGGAAACCAGGGAGGTTGCCGTGGGATATGCTTTCTTAGCTGCAGCACCAAGACCTCTGACAAAAGGTGATTCACCTTCGGACACCTCTTGGCGGCGTGTGAAAGCGGAGGGGGTGGGCACCGCTGGGCCGGAGCTGGGGGGGGAGCGGGGAGCTTTCCCCACCCGGCGGGGCCGCGCCTGCAGCTGAAAATCTTTTATTTTAATAGCTCCCCAGTGTCTTTTCTGAGGTTGATTTCACTGTGTCTTTGTGCTTTTTTTCTCTCTTCCTCCTTTGAACAAACAGAACAGAACAAACATGACCTATGAGAAAATGTCCAGAGCCCTGCGCCACTACTACAAACTAAACATTATCAGGAAGGAGCCCGGACAAAGGCTTTTGTTCAGGTAGCACTTCCTTTTTCTCCTTTCCTTCTTTTGGGAGGATATTGTTTTCTTGAAATAAGAGGGAGGAGGGAGACTGTTAAGGTCTCTACCTGCCTGTGTGACACTCAGAGCCATCCAGTGCTACAAACTGGGTACCGGATGCTGGGCTGTTAGAATTTCAGAAAAAAAAATTTTTTTTTTTTTTTACTTATGTCTGTATTAGAATAAAGCCAAAACTAAGTAAACACAATCTGACTCACCTTTCAAAATTATGCAGTGATCCAATAGTATCAACATCCCAGTGTAGTTAAAAGGAACAACCAAAGTAACATCATCGAGCTTTTAAATCTAGGCTTCCAGGTTCCCAACCCTGTAAGCCACATTCTGAACCAGTGTTTGTCAAACTGCAGGTCGTGAGCCATTCATGAATCAAGAAATAGATTTAATGAGTCAGTCCCAAAACTGTTTTTGTTTTTTTTTTAATGAAATAGAACCGAATTGGATAGAACAGAGTTGAAAATATCAGACTGTATCTCATGAAATAAGAGTGACTAATGATTCATGAAAATTTGGGGGTGTGTGTATGTGTGTTGTACATGCTGAGTCATGATGTGAAATGTATTTTTTACGATGCATTATAATCAGAAAAGTCTGAAAACTGCTGCACTAGACATTCCTCTTTCCAGACTTCCTCACAGCTAATGAGTTCCAACCATTTAACCTACCACATAGATTGTGATTCCAAGTACTATGCAAGAGAGGAGAAAGAATTAGAAGAGGAAGAAGAAGGGATCTAAAGGACCAATCAGGAGAGGTAGAAGTGGTGGTAATTGACACTGGTGGTAATGGCCGTGGGGAGACCCAGGAAAGGCTGGGAGAAGGTGGGATCAACACACATGACGTTAGGTTATGGGTTTGGCAGGTGGGACAGAAAAGAGTTTCGGATGGGGCTAAGAGAGACGGATTGGGAGGTAGAAAGTGACACTCGGTATGAATAGATGAGCATGCTGGGATAGACTGGAAAAAGCAGAGAACCTGGACTTTAGCAGCAAGAACTATGGTAACTTAGGAAGAGGGAAAACAATTGAGATCTTCAAGAACAACAGAAAAGGCTGTTCAAGAGTTGGAAACAGAATGGATTGAAGTAAAAAAAAAAAGAACCCTCCTTTCCCTGGCTCTGCTGATGCTTTCCCTTCATCCTTCACCCTAAACTTAGTCCTCCTATTCTTCCTGGATGAAATGATCCCAATACACAGCTTCACTTATCACCTTAGTGGTTAGACTGTATCCAGCTCTGAAATCCTCCTGAAATTCCAAATCTCAATTTCCAAGAGCCTCTCATAGTACATGTCCCCTGAAATACCACATCAGTATCTCCGACATGAAATGTTCAAGACAGACCTTCTTCGCGTACTAGAAACCTCCCCTCCCCGCATCCAGAATTCTTGTTACTCATCAGTGGCGTCACCATTGTTCTAAGTGGCCAACCTTGACATTGGAGTTATCAGTGACTCTTCCCATATCCAGATTAGTCATTGTGCTGGATTGTCCTTCCACTGCATTCTGTGTCATCGGGGCTAGAAGCCTGGAAACCGCATTTCCCAAGATTTCTAACCAGCAGCTTCCAGGTCAGAGGCTACCAATGACAAGCGCTTTCGTGAGAATCTGGGAGATGTAAGAAGGGCGAAAGCATTATTATTGCTTCCCTGCCTAGACTTTATGATTTACACCTAGATTAATTCATAATCCTTTCTACCTCTGGTCCACTCTCCTGCCTTCCAAATTCATCACGCACCCAGCCAGCTGCCCTGCAACACTAACATGATTCCCGGTGCCGGAAACCTACATCCCTTTCACTTTTGCTTTTTGTGATATATATGCCTTCTAGGCCCATCTCAAGTGTCCTGCCCTTCATGCAGCCTTCTTCAACTGCTCAAACACGCAGAGATCTCTTCCTCCATCATCTCTTGGATTCCCTTGGCCCTAAATCACATTGCATTTGCAATAGTTGTACACGTGAGGTCCTTCTCCCCACAACTAGGTCATGAGGTTCTAGAAGGGAGAGGATTATATTTTATGTAATTCTGTTTTATACCTTCTGGGGGCTTTCAATAAATGTATCTTGAGACAAGCCTGATGTAGACTATCAGAAGCTTATTATGGAAAAGTAGTCAAGAGAAGAAAGGGGTAGTTTGCAGCGCCAAATACAGCGTATGTGTGGATTTGGCCTCAGGAGATTGTTAGTGACTTCAGATGGTGGGGAGAGGTTTTAGTTAGGGGATGAAAGGAGAAGATAGACTGCAGACTTGACAAATCATACTGCTTGAGAAGTTCAGCAATATAGGGCAGAAAAGAGAAGCAGAAGTAGTTGGAAAGTTCATAGGCTTCCAAGAGTGATTTTCGACAATATAAAAGGACAGAATAGTGCTATTAGGAGAGTTGGTCATTTTTGAGGAAATGAGTGTTAGAAGCCAGACTTGCCACAAAATACTTCTTTGTGTATAATCAAGTGAAGTATTAAATTGTGGGTACTCTTTCAGGATTTGTAGGCATTGAAAGAAGGAAGATTTCAGTAGGGACCGGTGCTATTACGTGGCTCTTTGAGGAGGAGGCAGGACTCAGAGAAAGGAGTAAAGAGAGAAGGCCAGGTTTGGAGGAAGGCATGAGCCATGATTTGTATGAGAAAAAAGACTGGCCAGGCTAGAGTAAAGGGTTCATAAACAGCGGGGGCCCAGAGTTTCCCAGCTAGAGATGACAGAGAGCCCAGGTGGGCAAGCCCAAGAGTGTGTCCTTGGCTTTATCTGATAAGTGCTCATCGTAGGCTTTTGAACATGGAGTCACGAGACCAAAAGTATGTTTTCAGACAGTTCATCTGGTGGCAGGGCAGAGTGTCTGGGGAGGGAAAGGTGTGCAGGCCCTGAGTGGGACTGTGGAGGGGGCTCTCCCAGGGTGAGGCTACAGGGTCTCCACCCAGGCTGCCTTCCTGAACCAGGGAAATCGTGGTCGATACAAGTCGCCAATGTTATTTCCAACAAGAAGATAAGGCTTGCCGTATGCACCCAGCTGCAGAGGAAGATAGACTAACGGGGATTCATTGCTAGCATGTTGGGTGGATCAGTGATAACAGTGAAAAGGATTCTTTCTTTTTGCCTTTCTAATTTCCAAAAGCACCACTAACTTGCCCTGTTATGAAAATTTTCCATTCAACGTTTAATTGTGTCCTTTGAGTTAAATTCAAGTTTTGCATACGATTCCCTGGGCTCACAGCCTGAGATGGGAATGGATCTACAGCTCCCAGAGGTCATTGGAAAATCTCTCTAAAAATAAGAGACACGGACCAGTGAGCTGTACCAGGGTTCCCTCGCATGGCCATGCACAAAGCACTACACAGCTCCAAGGGGTGCTGTCTTCTAGACTCTTTTGATAGTTCTTTGGCCATTTTTCAGGCTTTCCAGTTTGTGCTCAGTTAAGATTACTGGCCGGGTTCAGTAGCTCTCCAGCTCTTTGAGGTGATGGGGCTTTCGCTTATAGTTGAGAGTTCAGGATAAGGACAAACTTGAGGAAAATGTAATCTCTGGACTCCTTTCCTCTTCCAAAGGTTTATGAAAACCCCCGATGAAATCATGAGTGGCCGAACGGACCGTCTGGAGCACCTTGAGTCCCAGGAGCTGGATGAACAAATATACCAAGAAGACGAGTGCTGAGGGAACCAAGCCACGGCCTCCTCAGGGGGGTCAGCAGCCGGGGGCCCCCTGCCCATGAGGGCCCTGGAGGCGTGGCGAGCAGGCGGACTGCAAGCTGAACCGGAAGAGACCTGGAAGTGGGAGTGACACTTGTCTCGCATAGTGGGAGGGCCCCCAGAGCACCTTAGACAAACCACCCAGCGAAGGCGGGGCTGGAATTCTGGCCAAGGGCACGAGCCTGGGACTCCTGGTTCCGTTTCCTCCTCTTGTGGAACCTCTCCATCTGTAATTCCTCACCCTCACCCATCCACCTATTGTTAGTTTCATGGTGTTTTCGTTTTTGGTTTTTTTTGTTTTTTTTTTTTTAAGACCATGCAGTTTGACTTTTCATCATTCATACAGGGGAAGACATCCGAGGTTGTTTTCCTATGGAAATATATATCTATTATATATATCTATTTTTTGCAAATCTCACAAAGTGTGGCAAGCCCAGCTGGTCAGGAAAGAGAACACTTGCAAAGGGTTTCAGGTTCCTCTTTATCCTGCCATGTGGATCAGGTTTGTTCCTGTTGCTGTTGGGTCTTGGCTGGAAAAAAAAAAAAAAAAAAGATGCTTTTAAAAAAGATAAAGTGAAAAGGAGAGCTCTCTTTTTCTCCCTCTCGCTCTTTCCTTCCCTGCCTCCCGTCTGTCCTCCCTCCCCGCCTGCTGTTGAGCTTCAGATGCCTTTTAGCAGAGTTGAGCCTCTCGGAGAGTCTTGAGCATTGTTGACACCCAGACGGCATCAGTGGTCTGGGCGCTTTGCAGCGGCACTGCAAAATCAAACCCACATCCCGGCATCTGGCTACCCATCGGAGGGAGGCCCCAAACCTCACAGGTGCTGCGGTCCTCCAGAAAGAAATGCCAGTCCAGCGGGCTGCCCCCGCCCCCCACATGGCTGTGAGAACCCCAGGACTTGGTGGTTCTGCAGGATGGAAGATTAAGGACAGAAGGCGGGTCTGCGTCATTCGGAAGGCCCCAGCATCATGGGATTAGCTTGCAAGTTCCGCAAGGTGGAAAATACAAAAGGACCCCACGGGCCTGATGGTCAGAAACTAGGTGGAAAATGTGCTGCAGGAGGGATTTATGCTTCCAGCGGAGGTGACTAAGGCTAGTGAGGGAGAAGGTCTTCTCTGCTCCATCCCGAGGCCATCTTGTGGTCAGTTTCATGCCCTCACCTGATTTTTTTTTTTTTCCCCAATTCCTAGCCTTTTTTTTTTTTTTTTTTTTTAAGTTTCCTGGTCCCCACAGGACCCAGGGCATTTGAGAGGAGAGGACCCTGGAGTACACAGTCACTTGCTCCTGGTGTTTGCCAAGCCAGGGCAAACAGGAAACTCCTCAGATTCATTACCTGTTTCTTCTTCTTTCATAGCTGTGTTTCAGAACGGACCTGGTTGTGGCTCTTTTACACCTCAAAATCAGGTCCATAGTATCTTGTAAAATGAGGAAGTGCCACCTCTTAGTACTTTTGATGATAACAGATATTTTTAGAAAGCTGTTTTAGGGTTTGTTTGTTTTTTTCCTTTTCTAGCCACCTGAATTGACTCTCCCATTCCCAGGTTCAGAATCCAATATTAGGACAGTCTTTTTTAATCCAAGAGATTAGACCTGCCTTACAAAGCACCCCCTCCTTGTTTCTCTGTTTCCTCTACTCGCTCGGGTGAGCATCTCATAGCTCCCAGCATCACCATCAGCAGCACTTAGGGGGAGGCTGCCAGAGCCCTGGGTAGCTCCTCAAGCCACTTCTGACCGCGTCAGGCAGGTGGGGGTTGGAGCAACACAGGCAGGAGGAATTGTCCCCCAGCCTTACTGACAAGGACACCAGCCTGGGGGGAGGGAAGGACAGATTGACTGTGGGTCAAGGACACCGGAATCAGGGAGCCCTTCAAAGCTCTTCAGTTGTGCTCCGTTCCTGCCTCTTATCAGACCGCAGATAGACACATGGATGTGGCCAGCCTCTTCTGCTGTCAGGCACTCCCCCAACTCTACCTTCCAGAAGGTTGGGCTTGCGGTCAGGTCAACGACCTGCTGTGTGAGGCTGGAGGGTCCATTGATGAAGGAAGGGTTTGGTCTCAGTCTGCTTGAGTGGTGGTGAAATTGAGCTGGACCCCAGCATGCTACAGATATCTTTCAGGGCGATCAACAGCATGCAGGGATACATTCTCCAGCCTCTAAGATGACTGATATTGGATCACAACTGGAGATCTTAAGCCAAGTACCGGGTGTGTTGTGAAGGCCGTTGAATTTAAGGGCTGAAGAGAAAGGGTGGATTTTGACTGAGGCCCTTTGTGTGACTATGAAATCAGAGACAGGGCATGATGTGGCTCTTAGATTAGAACATCTCATTCTGTTCACTTTACCCAGATAGAAGGGCTCAGGCTCTTACTGTTCAAAGAATATTACAGTTGAATTATGGAGGGAAATTCCCTTTGGCCCCAAGGACTTCTGTATTTAAAGCAATACCCTGCAAGAATATGTAAGATAGGATGACACCTTCAGCCACTTGAAGAAAAGAAGGTGCTAATTCCAATATGATCTTTATTTCCCACCCAGATATTACCAATAAGAATTTCCTGTTGATTCCCTTAAAGGCAAAAGTCCTCCTCATTTATGCTTTGAGCTAACACCTGGGCAGTGCGGACACCAGAGATACGGTGCTTACACACTGCAGACCCCAGAGATACCTGCTTCAGTTCAGCAAACTTGGCTGAAGCACCTGCTAGACACTGTGAGGGATTCAAAGAGGAATTGGGCACAGCCCCTGCCCTCCCGAGAGCATCTGCTAAACCTGTAGAATCTATCCAGGCTGAAATTCTTAACTTCAACACTAAGTGCTGGGGGGGATGGCACGTTCACCTGGGACCACATGAAAAGCATGTCTGTGATCTGAATAGTTGGCCTTTCCCTGCTGCTGTCATGGGATTCCTTGGCTTAGATCAGAAATCAGGAAAGGAGAATGCAGAAGAGCACCGTGGAGCGGGGAGAGCTTCCTTCAGCTATGTCTGGGGGGGGGGGGGTCGCTCTCGCTTGATCTCCAGCTAGAAATTCTCTAGCACCTTCTCTTGCCTGCATCTTGGGTTCACTGCATTGCCTCCTCTCCATCAGAGGAAAGCAGTGGCGATTGGCTGCACTGGCCATGTGGAGGGAACAGTCTTTTTGTCCCAAGGCAACTTGATCTCTGGCCTAAGGCAGCGTCACCAATGTCCTGAGTCCTTCCTTCCTTTCTTTCTTTTTTTTCTTTCTTTCTTTCTTTCTTTCTTTGAGGGGGACGTCCCCACAGAAAAAGAGGAATGACAGACTGATGGATTTTCTCCGCTCAACAGTGTGTTTGGAACCCTCTGACCCAGGGTCTTTTTACGCTGATATCTTGCCCAAATAAGAATGTAGCTTTAGCTAAAACTTCAATGGCTATGACAGGATTCACCTAAATGACTAAGTAACCACTGTTTCCACCTTTCACTGTCTAGGCTCCAACTCTGAATACATTTTTGAAACGTTCACTCCCTTCTGCAGAAGGGAGACCTGAGTGTCCAGGAGGTAGGATGATGCCCTGGGAGCAGACGGCATGCCAGGGAGAGTGAGGTGTGGAATCCAGCCCGGCCATACCCCCATTTGACCCATTCCCACCCAGGAAGCTGAAGATAAAAGATTTGGGGCAATACCCAAAAACAAAGGGCAGGTTTTTTTGCCCTAGCGTTCGGTGCTAGTAGGTTTTTATCCACTCAGCCTGCTCCTCTTCTGAGCAGAAGTCTGGAAGGAAGGCAGTGATCTAAGGAAGCCATGGGGGGAGGGGGATGATAGTTCCTGCCTGTCTAAAAACCACAGAAGACTAACCTGATGCTCCTTTGGTCCCATCTGCATCAACACTAAACAGCTACAGACTCCCCGAATCTTTCACACACGCCAAGTGAACATTCTCCAAGATTTCTCTTTGCGACTGCAACCACCTGCAAACCAGAACGAATCCAGAGTTTCTTTTCCTTTTTTCTTTTTGTTTAATTTCTAATCTCTTGTTGTTTATGAGGTGTGGGGTTTATAAGGGACTGAATCAAATGAATGTAACAAAAAAGAAAAAAAAAACAAAAAACAAATGCCTTTTCTCAGGGCCAGTGAGTTGCAAATAATTTTTAAAGAAAAGCCTATAATTGCATCATCTCAATAAATTTTTTATAAAAAAAAAAAAAGGACCAAGTCTCTGTTTTTAATAATGTGAAATGGAGTCCTACAGGCAAGGTACGCCAATGAGGTAAATCCTGTCTCCACTCAATTACAGAATAAAGTACAGTGCTGGTTTTCCACTGGCAGGCGGCCTCTGTCACAGAGCCGTCTGCAGGGAGTCTTGAGACAAGCAGCACCAGAAGGGGCAGAAAGTTCAAAGCCGAGCATCTGCCACAGGTGGAGAAATCTGCCGGAAGGAGCCCCGACCAGAGATGCTTGGGTCCCGTGCTGTGCCAAAGATTTAGCAGCTCACTGAGGACTGAGGTGATTCCAGTGTCCTCCCACGATAGAACAGCTCCTTAATCCTACAGCAGTCATGGATGTGAGCCTGCAGGTGAGGTGGGGCCCAGGACTACACAAAGGACCATGATGACCTGGAAGGTCATCACCCAGCTCAGAGCCCCCATGCTCAGAATGTCTCAGCGACACTGGCCAGTGGGGCCACCTGCCAGCCAGTAGATGCTTATGATTTCAATATCAAACATCCTGCAGTCAACCAGAACTATCTGTCTGCCATCAGAGGTGGGTAGAAACTAAAAGAATGGAAAATGAAGCAAATGAAATTGCTTGTTAGCAACTCAGATGCAGGTTTGGGAAGTAGATGTTTGAAAGCCATCAGATTATTTCTGTATGTAAGTTGTCCTGGGTACTCTGTCTTCCGTGACCATGGATTGCTGATATCTGGCCCTATATTCCATATCATCAGAGCACAGTATCAAAGAGTAAGTGTCTATATCCTGAGGTGCTAATAATGCATCTGAAGCTACTGTTTTTATAACTCGGCATCAGCATCACCTGGGAATTGCTAGAAATGCAAATTATCAGTTCCTGTCCCATAAACTGAATCAAAAACTTTGGTCGGGGAGGGGAGGGCTTAGCAATTTTTTAACAAGCTCTCCAGGTGATTCTGATGCATGCTGAAGTTTGGGAACCACTGCTAGAATCAGTTTGTTCATCTGGGTATAAAGAAGACTATGTGGCCTTCTAAATTGTAAGTACACAGAATAATTGATGCTGACTAATTTGCATTAACAGTACTCACACATGGTAATGCTGTATTTTTCCTAATACTAAATATACTATGGAATGGGGCTAAGTGGACAAAGAACCACATATCAAAGTCATCTTCCAGCTTCCTCCAAATCTTTTCAGCAGTCCATTTGCTGTAAAGATGAGCTGTTTTAAAAGGTAGCTCTAGCAGCTGACCTGCCCTTTGCAAATTAGAGCACAACTCCTTATTCACTTATGTCCACTTCTCTGCCTAACCAACCTAACCTAAAAAGGAAAATAAAAGGATCATTCTCATCTACTCACTGACCTTGACTATCTGTCCCTGGCATTATTAAGCAGAGCCCAGATGACCACTCAGCCAGGGTATTGGCAGGGGAGTCCAGAACCACTGGACTCGACCTTCTTCAACCTGAGAAGTGCTTGTGAGTCACTGGGATCTTGGTAAAAAGCAGATTCTGCCAGTAATATCTACATCTTGGGAATTATGGGCAGAAAATTTGCTCTTCTACCCTACTCTCGGAGTGAGGCTTGAAATTTGGCATTTCTAACAAGAAATGCCCTACCCAATCCTGACAGTGATGCTGACACCTGCTAGTCCTCAGACCGCACTTGGAGTAGCAAGACATCCATTCTCGCCCATCGAGCCCCGAGATTCTGACCCTAATGCAAAATTGAACTAGCCTCTCTCTTTGGTGTGCATTCCTTTGCCACGTCCTCCCTAGAAAAGTCCCTGGGGCCAATCTGCTCTGCAAGGAGTTTGCTTGTTCTCTGGAGCAGCAACAAGAGTGAACACCATGATCAAAAGCCTCTTCATCAAGTGAAGGGACAGCTATTCGTGTACTAGACCTTAATACTGGTGCTCCTAACCCGACGCCTCACGGCCACCATGCTTATGGTAAGGAATGGGAATTCCTGGCATCACTGCCTCTCTTCGAGCCTCTAGAAAGACCGATCATGCTCATTGTAAGCAGAGAGAAAGCTGATGATGACATCCTCGTCGTTCCAAACAGTAGGATACACGAGCAGATGTTCCATCCAAAGTGCCCAAGATGTTGACCTTAAAACCCTGGCACAATGTGCATCTTAACAAGTGAATGAGGGAGTGAAGTCAGAGAAAATCTTTGTGACCTTGGGTTAGCCAAAGGTTTCTTAGCTATGACCCCCCAAAACGCAACCCATAAAAGAAAAAAAATTTGGACAAAGTGAACTTCATCAAAATTAAAACTTGCTCTTCAAAAGACACCATTAAGAAAATGAAAAGACAAGCTGCAGACCGGCAGGAAAGGCAACTCTTTTATGTACAAAATCAGACATTTATCGTAGGCACTGAACGTAGTCTCCCATTTGTACTTTACCCACGACTATCTTGGAAGACAGTTCTCTTTCCATTCATTAGTGGGCAGCGTCAGTCACCCACACATAAGAAATAGAGATGGATTCCGTGTCTGCTGGAATGAAACCACCTTCAAAGTGTGTTTTAAAAGTACTTCTTCCGTGTGTTGTGTTGGCAAAACACTTCTCACTGTTCTGCAGTTCATATGCGCTCTTCCCTTTCCTTTTTTAAATTTCTGAAGCAGGGCAGCCTTTGGGGAGACATATTAGAGGGTTTTTAAACTACATAATAAATCACTCATTCCTAGTAAATAGCCTGCGCGCTGTATCGTCGGGTCTCGGAGCTCCAGCCGGTTGCAGCTATAGGCAAAGCAACACTTCTAGGCAGGGGGGCCTCAGGCCTGGGGGAGGGGCTGCAGTGGCAACGTATGACCTGCTGCGTGAGGAGCAAAACTGGCAGCAGAGATAGGCAGCATTGGCAGAGAGACAGAGAGACAGAGAGACCTGAGTTCGCTGGGACCGAGTTTCTGATTTACTCCATTCTGATGTTACATCCCTTGCAGGCTGGTCCCCAACCCAGCTGGTGTGAGAGCAACAGAGGGGAGTGGTTAACCCAATGCAGAGTCAGAATGGCTGGTCCCACCCCACTTCCTCTCACTAGCTGTGTGACCACAGGCAACTCACTTACCCTCTCTGTGTCTCAGTTTCCTCGAGTGTAACACTGGGATCATGCTGATAATAGTCCCTACCTCAGAAGGATGGTGGTGAGGAGCAGATGGGGTATTCCAGAGAAAGCGCTTAGAAAAGTGCTTGGCACAACGTGACCTGCTATTAATTTTATACTTTACTCCAGAGCCATGAGCCACCACCCCCTTCTTCACCCAGAACAGCTCTGTATCCGTTCTACACGTCCGGATTCTCCAAAAAAACTACCTTCTGAAAAATTTCCTTTGTTTCTGTTTTATTCTGTCTTAGGTTGGACACCAGAGAATGAGTGCAACCCCATCACTTCACAGAGGAGGGGTCAGAGGCTGGGTCAGGTGAGGGGCTATCCGAGCCCTCCCACACCCCACAGCTGTCTGAGCCAGCCCCTCCACCCCTGCCCAGTGTCCGCAGTGGGCCAAGTTCTCAACCTTGCAGAGCACCTGAACATTCAGTGATATTTACTTGTGGCAATGGACTCAACCCAAGGGAAATATTGCCTTGACTCAGGTTTACTGAGAATATTTTGACCTGGTTTTGTTCAGTTCAATAGCTTTAGGAAATGTGTAGGCTTCATTCTATTTAGAATTGGTCTGCGAGTTTCCTTGATTTTGTTTTTCTCCCACTTGCTAAGGAAGTCCTGGCTCAGCTCATAGGTGCACAAAACAATGTTATTTGGGTTCAGTTTGGGGACTGGGAAATTAGAGCATTATGTTTGAGGACTGCTCTGAACATGAGGGGGCCACATCATAAAGCCCTAGAAGTCTGGCTGCTTGGGAAACCAGAAGGTCCGGCCGTGAGACGCTCCTGGACATCTTGCTCACTGCTAGACTCCTGCTTTTCTGTTAGACAAGGGAAGGATGCACCTGACCAAATGGAGAATCTTCCATTTCCAGTCAGAGATGAATCTTCACATGGAACAACAGGAAGAACAGCATCCATGCTGGGGTCTAATCCCATTTAATCACTATCTCAAGCAACTCACTGAAGGAGTGTGGCTCGGGTTTCTTAAAGAATTCTTTTCCTCAGGGCGCTTGGGTGGCTCAATCGGTTGGGCGTTTGACTCTTGATTTCAGCTCAGGTCGTGATCTCTAGGTCCTGGAATCGAGCCCCACGTCGGGCTCCGTGCTCAGCGGGGAGTCTGCTCCTGTGCTTGCTCTCTCTCTCTCTCAAATAAATAAGTAAACTCTTAAAAAAAAGGAATTCTTTTCCCCAAAGCACCATTGAAGTGATTCAGTGAAGAAAATGTGTGACAATCCTAGCACATACATGTGAGTTCCCTTTCCTCTTTTATGCCTGACAAACCCTCCCCCCAAACTCATACACACTACACATCTCTGTAATTCTGTTTCCATGGAATTCCAAGTGGGAAAATCACCCACTGACAACTGCTGAAGGATGTTGACCTTTTGTTTCTAATCAACTGAATTGCCACTTGACCTCCTCAAGACACATATGATCCTTAGTCAAGACCTTGACCAAAATAGGGTAGATTACCTTGCAAAACCATCTGGGAAGTCAGAACATCCTTCCTCTGCCAACCTCCCAGAGGAGCTTCCCCCAAGATTAGAAGTCTGGAAGCCGTTCCCCTCCCCCAGTTTCTTCCTCCTAGTAAAAGCCTGCACATGTCATTTGCATCAGCTTGGAGCTCGTTAGTCAAATCAGTAGATGAATGCAAATTCTCCAAGGGATTCAAAATCTGCTTTGGGCAATTCAGTTTGAAACTCTTTCCTTTCCCTTACAGGCTCCCAGTACTGATTCCCACCTGAGGAAAACCTAGAATATGGAACACTCCAGAGATGACTTTATCTCCAAACCAAAGATTTTCTATTGCAAGAGAAATTTTGGTTGTGGTTTAACCTGTTTAGGTGAAATCAGGGTTTCAGACACTCAAATAAAGTTCCCTTGCTAGTATATGCTTCATTCTCTCCATGCTCCCAGCATTCACCACCATGGCCATCTTCAAATATTACCTCAGTGCCAATGATGGGGGGCACCTGGCCACATGCAAGAGAGAGCCACCCTTGAGGACCACTAAGTTTTCCCATGAAAGGTGTGGACTCAGACTCAAATTTGACATGACCAGGCCATTTGGCTGAGACATTTGCCATGGAGAAGATCCACTTCCGTTCTACGCTTACCTGCAAAGGCTCCTTCCGTTTCAGACAGGTAATGTGGCTTAACTGGCCGTCAAGCAGGAATTACACCAAAGTCAAATAATTATACAGTGTCATAATGTGCTGCTCCTTTAGCCTCCCTCGCTTTATAATTTGGGGTGCCAACCTTTGGATGGGCTCAGACTTGCCAAAGAACATTCCCTACTGGGTGCTCCACAGAAGCCCCAGTTCTGGGGAGGTTGCTCAGGCCACGGTGCAGTTCGAACAAGTCTAGCCCAAGGGCCTTCAGACCAGTCAACTCCAAATTATTTTCAGACATGCCTGCTTTTTGTTTTTTGAACATATTTTGAGGAAGATCCAGGTATCCCAGGTGGTCTGTAGCTTCTGAGATGGATCGGTAAGCTTCCTCAGGGAAGTAAGATCAGGGTGGTCTGGTGAAAAGAGCACAGGCTTTGGTATCAGACAGAGGTAGGGTTGGAACCTGGCTCTACCCCCTGCAGCAATGGGACATTATAAAAAACAAAAGAAAAAGAAAAGAAAAAAAAATAAAAAGAAAAGAAAACTCATCTTCTTTGAGTAGCCTATTTCCTTCTCTACCATTCTGAAGGGTTTCGTTGAAAAGTAGAGATAATGTATATAAAGTGCCTGGCACATCATAGATGTTCAATAAATACTATACATTATTATTCAACTGGGTGGGTTCTTTCTCCAGAAAGTGAATGCATAGGTGCATATGGAATTTGATGTCTAAAAATCGTATTCTCTACTCACCAAATCTTACCTAGCTTCTCTCTTCATAGTTTATTCTTTTTTCCCTTCATTATTCAAGGAAAAAAAAATTTAAAGAAGCAACTGAAGTATAGAGGCCGTCTGGATCTGTCTTTTGCCAAGTGAACCATCTTCTTTCCCAATTCATGATGTATAGGGCGAGGCTTAGAAGCATTTTTGAATCCTGCATAAAAATCTTTATTCTTACACAGTACTTAGAAAGAGTGCTTACATACACTATATCTATAAATTCTTATAACAACCCCACGAAAAAATATTTTCTGTCTCATTTTAAGGTGGAAACTGAGACTCAAGGGAAGGTAAGATTTGGTTAAGTTCACACAGATAGAAAGCAGGAGCACTTGATTTCAAAATAAGATCTTCTGATTCCTTTTTTTTTTTTTCTTTTTTTCATGTTATCCAGGAAAGAAAACTCTTCAAACCACTGTCAGCCTTTGATACCAACATTTCTTGATTTGGCCATTAGAGAACAGGGCTCTTATGGAGTAGAGACTGGCTGGAGGGACGGGCTGGACCTGGCAGTGATCTGGAATTTGGAGTCCCGAGAACCAGGGGATGGGGCTGCGGGTGTCTCCTAAGGTAGCAAGGTGTAGTAGGAGAGCACTGGGTGTCTTGAAATGTGGGGTGCCAAAGAGAGGAAATTGTACCTGAAAGAGATTTGGAGGGATACTAAAAATAAACTTCCCCTAAATTATAATTTCACTTTGGGCCAGCTCCACCTCTCTTCTTTACTAATTTCATAAATTTTTTCTGACTTTTTCCATGGCCTTTTCCCAGGAACCCTGTCATCCACAAGAATGAAGTCCAGTTCATTCGTATACTGAGAAGGGCCAGGGACATGGCAGAATGGAAGTCCACCATCCCAGTTGAGGCCACATGAAAGGAGAGGGTCTGCTGAAGGGACTAAGGAGGAAAACTCTGGTGAATTCAGCAGGCAGAGGTGGAGTACAAGGCCAGGAGCAGAGTTGTGCTGATTACCAGTTAGCTGAAATGGGTAAAAGTCGGATTCAAGAACATAAACACTGGCATTTGAAGAGCCAAGGACCAGGCAGCCAGATATGGGGTGAGAATCAGGGGGTATCTGACAGCAGCTTTTAAGAGTGAAGATGACCAAAAGCAGAAGTATCATAGGATAATGAAAGAGGACAACTGTAGGGGCATCTGGGTGACTCTGCCTTTGGCTCGAGTCATGATCCCAGGGTCCTGGGATCGAGCCCTGTGTCGGGCTCCCTGTTTAGTGGGGAGTCTGCTTCTGCTTCTGCCTTTGCTCCTCCCCTCTGCTCTGGCGGTCTCTCTCTCTCTCTCTCAAATAAATAAACAAAATCTTAAAAAAAAAAAAAAAAAGGAAGAAAGAGGACAACTCTACATAAGTGTTTGCATGTACTTTTGTGTGTGTGTGCATGTGTGTGTTGTGTGCATGTGTGTTTGAACAAATGATAATATTGCTAAGGCAACTCAAGTCATAGAGAAACAGAATATTAGACCTAGAAGGAGTCTTAAATCATTTCATGTAAATTGGAGCTCAACAGATATGAGTGATTGAGCCAAAGTCACAAAGCTACCCAGTGACAGAACTAACATGCTTCTCTATGGTTCATGGTCTTTAGCACAGAGTCAGGAAAATACCTCAGGAAGGAATCAGAGGCAAAGAATAAAGAACAGTCCTCAAAAGTTGTCAATCAACAGCATAAATATGAAGGCAAAAAGAAGAGAGGAAAATGTTCACACATTCAGATATGAAAAGTACCACACATGAGAAGACAATTTAGTCTTAGGAAAAACAGATCCTAAAAGCAGAAAAGGCATAAGAATATTGTCTCAGAAGGAAATGCAAAAACACAAAAAAGATTACTTTTATGGGCAGCTTGATGCCAAAGTTTTATAATAAAGTGCATGGCATAAATATTTGATTTTGCATGAAGAAATACAAGGAACTGGTTTGTGTGAGAGGAAGGAGGCTAGATGTTCACTGCAATTTAAATTTAAAAAGAGGATGAATAAACCTACTTTATTAGCTGAAAGGCTGCAACTGGGTGTTCCAATAAAGTGGCTTCCTGTAGGCTTCTCGGCAATTTATAAATACACACGGACAGTTTCAGAAACAAGGAGTTCACTGAGGCTATAAACTAAGCCTTGGTTTTCACTCTTGTCCCAGAAACTGTTAGATAGACTAGTGCTTAAAATGACAAAACTTTAAACAAAATGAGATTAGAGCAAAAGTTATAGCATTGGAGTGTGGGGGGTTATAACAACAGAAATGTAATACATATCCCAACTAAGACATAAGTGACAGTAGGAAGGTGGTAAGTGAACCCATATGGTTATCAGGGTCTTACATTTTACATGAAGTAATACAATAATAACTCTTAAGACTCTGAAAAGGTAGGAATATATAATACAATGTTTAAGCAATCACTACTAGAAATGCAAAAAGGTAGCAGATAAAGTAGAATTATGAAAAGTATTCAATTAACTCAAAAGAAACCATGAAAAGAGTAAGAGAGGGGAAAAAAACAGATGGGACCAATAGAAAATGAAGAACAAAACATAGACCTAAATGCAATCAAATCAGTAATTACATTAAGTGTAAAAGGACTAAACACTTCAAATAAATAACAGAGATTGTCAGAATGGACAAAAAGCAATACCCAAATTTACACTGTCTATAAGAGACATTAAATACAAAGACACCGATAGGTTAAAAATAAATGGCTAGAAAAATATGCCATGCCAACAGCAAGCATGAGAAGGCTGATGTGGCTATATTAGTATTAGAAAAAGTAGACTTCAAGGCAAAAAGTATTATTGGAGATAAAATGGGAGCCTTTCAAAGTAAGCATTAGTCTGCTGACTATAGAACCTAAGGAGTCAAAAAGTCAAGGGAGGACAAGATGAAGTTTTCCTAAATTCCCTCTAGTTTATCTTAAAAATAATTTAAGACAACCATACTTAACTTCCTGAGTTGGCAATGAAAGAGATAAAATGTAAATTTTTTTAAAAAAAGAATAGGCTCTTCAACTAGGAGAGAAACTTGGGAACACCGAATTGTGTGGACTCTCCATCTTTCAGTATAACTTAAATGAGTTGGGGATGACCAGTCATGTGCTTAATAGATATATATTAAGTTCTCATCATATGCCAAACACTGGGCTAAGCATTTGGATGAATAATATAAACACAACCCTGCCCTCATATTGATAAAACAAATAAACCAAAAAGTCACTAAACCAGCTATAAATCATGACAATTATTATCAAGAAAATACTAATGGTGCTGGATGGAGATGGAGAATAACAAAGAATAGAGGAAACTCGCCTAAGATGGGATTATCAGAGAAGGGCTTCAGAGGAGGTGACATTTGGGAAAAGCACGGTGAGTGGGGAGGTCAGGAGAAAAGTATGTGCAAAGGTACTCAAGGAGGAAAGAACTCTGGAGTTTTTAAGGAACTGAATCAGAGTGGCTACAGCCCAGAGTAAGGGACACAGGGACTAAATCCTACGGGAGAATTCTACCAGACCTTCAAGGAACATACTATTCAAGCTTATATAAAATTGTCCATAGACTAAAAAGAGAAGCACCCCTTTCCTAACTCAAAAGACTAACATAACCCTGATACCAAAATCATATAGGACAAGACAAAAACTGGGAATTATGGTACAGTCTCACTCATCAAATAGACATAAAAATCCCAAATCCAACAAACAATAATAACACTTATACAGCCCCTTGGAGGTATTACTAAACAGCCCAAAGCATCACACTTTGAAAACTGGCAAAACAACTTATTGTTGCTTTTCATAATATTGGAAAATTTGCACCTGACTGAGAAGTTTGCACCCGACTATGTTTATAGGGGGCAGCACTTATAATCATGGAAATACCCAGCTCTCGGGTTTTATATTACAGGAAAGAACGGGCACTATACACATTTGTAAATAAATAAGTTTTCCCTTTAGAACCTAGTGTGCCCTTTCCCTACCCTCAGCTCACAACCTCACCCTGAATGGTCCTACTGCCTCTCTTTTTTGGGGTTTTGTGTTGGCCATTTATCTCTCTGTAAAATAGTGGAAATACTTAATTCCTTTAGTTGTTGTGCAATGACTAAATGAAATAATGCATGGTATGTGTCTATTACAGCATTTGAAAAGTAGCAGGAATTCAATGATATTTGTTGTTGTTTGTAGAATGAAAAGTTTTGTTCTATATTCTAGGATTTCAGGAGCACAGAGAGGTATGATGGGAAATAGTGCCCCCGATATAAAATCTCAATGAGTTACACATAGAGCAATAAATCAACCAGATTCTGAAGCATACTTTGAGGGGCAATTATCAATCAAGGGCTTGATTTTATTTGTCCCCAAGTAGAGTCTGAATCGCCTTTGGTCAGTCTTTTTTTTTTTGTCCTCTAAACAATTTTTTCTTTTACAAATCTTAGCTGCTCATATCCAACCAAGGATCTCTTTAAACCTCAGACCTTCTCTTAATAACTTAATTTTAAAAATCTATTAGATTGAATGAATCAAATGCAAACATACTGCTTTTAAAGGACATCTCTGTCATTCCTTGATCCATCTAAGTTATCATTAAGGTCATACCAATGCCATCTAACACTTGACATCCTGGGATTTCAAAATTCAGAGTCAGACAGGTAGCATCCGGAGGCAAAATCAGATTTCTCCACTCAAAAAGAGGAGTTCTGTTTATCTGTTTCACAATTAAATAAAGAATACCGATGCTTTGTGAACCCTCCATGGCTAGCTCCCCTATGCTCGATTCTGTAGCAAAGGGGGAAATAATGGAGTGACTTGGGAGCATCTAACATGGCTAAGGCATTCATCACAAGAGTCCGTTCCCAGGATAAGGTGTATATCACCTCATAAGAAACTATTACTCCATTTTTTTCTTATAACCCTTTCCACTACATTGGGTACTTCATAAAAGTGCTTCAGCACTCAGAAAGAGAGAAGGGTGTCTTTTTTGAATATGCCTAGAAAGTAAATTCCAAACCACAACTAGCTCAAAATTAGCTCTGATAAATAGTGATTGATTGACTGATTGACAACTTATTTCTGTGAATATACTGGTTGCCAATCTGACTAATATCTAATTATTTATGTGTTTTTTGCTGCTCCCTACCCCACCCCAGATTTCTTTTTTTTTTTTTTTAAAGATTTTATTTATTTATTCATGAGAGACAGAGAGAGAGAGAGGCAGAGGGAGAAGCAGGTTCCCAAGGAGCAGGGAGCCCGATGCGGGACTCGATCCCAGGATGCTGGGATCATGACCTGAGCCGAAGGCAGACACTTAACCATCTGAGCCACCCAGGCGCCCTCCACCCCAGATTTCTTAAGCTCCAGGAATGTAGAACCATGACCGACTCATGTCATCTGTGCTTTATTGTCCTTACATCTGGGAAATACTCTCAGGGAGGAGGGATCAAGACCTGGCTGTCCCCTGTGGGAGCTCAGGGGGGGAATGGCTAACTTGATCATCCAAATCACCAAGTCCTGGAAGGGAATGGCTAGCTGGTATCTGAGCCATGCCTTAATCAACAGCCAAGAACTCACGGGGGATGGAGAGAGTAGAGGAGGAGGGAGTGCCTTGAGGTGGGAAAGCTCCTTTTGGGAGCCCCACCCTGGCTCTTCCACATCACCACAGAATGACTGCTGAGGTCCTGCTTCTAAGGCAGTCCTGTCTGGTTGGAGGAAGGGAGCAATCAGGAGTTCGAGGACATGGGAAGCCAAAATCAGACCCAAGAAGTAAAGAGGTTCCATTAAACCCAAGACCTTCTCTTAATGAATCAGTAAATATTCAATAGATTAAAGAGATCAAATGTAAACACGACGCTTTTAAAGGGCACTTTTACTATCCCTTGATCCATCTTAGAGTCCCCTGGGCTTTCCACTGGCAAGATTCACCCCTGCGGTAGTTAAGAAAAGGCAAAGAGCTGACAATGCATTCTAAATAATTTTGACCCCCTCCTGGTTGTACCCCACCCAGTCAAGTTGGCCAGCACTCCTCAGATTGACTGGTTTAGCAATGACTCAAGTCAGTCCTACTAGGTAGGTAGACCCTATATCCCCATAGCCATCCTGTTTTCCACCTGTCATAAGCTAAGTCCTTTTTCCCCTTTAGAAACAGATAGAGTAACAGGTGCAAATGCCATGATGGAACCCAGCTCAAGTGGCAACAGTCTATCCAGTTCTGAAGAAGAAACGTCTGTGCATGGTATGGGGAGTCTTCCTCTCTGAAACTGACCTATTGCTTTTACTATGAGTCACCTACTAGACTCTCCTTTTGGACTCCACCTTGCTTCCCCACTTGCTCCTGGAACCTGACTCCTTACCATCAGTCTTTCTTTGGGGTGACTTGACCTCCAGCCTCTGACAAGATCAACCCTTGTCAATGAGCCAACATTCCTAGTCCCAACTAACACATACTCAGCCTAGATTCCACCAAAGCCCTCAGCTGGGACATCCCCCAGGCAACAAAAAAGTCAGAATGAACTATATCTAAAACACAGCCCTTATGGAGTTCCTTGCAATAACTTCATCTTCTGATAGTCATGCAAGGGATTTGCTCCTTTATCGAAATCACCAATTAAAGCTTAGCTCTCAGGGTAGCCAGCCCATTCTCACCTTCGCCTAAATATAAACCTGTAACACAGAGAAAATCTAGGAAGTAGATCAAAGAATATGCTTTTCTTCTAAAAAGGAAACATATGTTCCCTAGGTAAATAGGAAAATAATTCAAGAGAATATTCTTACTCTTACTCTCTTCCCTCACTTATATCTGTAAGATTTTCTACTTCATTCTCTGTAGCCCTAGTGAAATCCAAACCTAAAATGTTTAGCAAAATCCCCAAACAACCTATTTTCAATATTTTTAGACTTCAAAATTCTGTTTAATAAATAATTCATTTGCCATGCATATTGGGATGTGAAATGTAAATAAAATTTTCGGAAAACCGAAATTACTATTTTAAGTCCTGAATGACATTTTTGTTTTAATATATTTTATTTTTTAAGGGCAGTTTTGGGTTAATAGCAAAATTGAGCAGAGAATACAGAAAGTTTCTACATACCTCCACCCCCACACATGCACAGCCTCCCCCCTTATCAACATTCCCCAGCAGACTGGTACATTTGTTAGGAATGATAAATCTACATTGACACATCACTACCCAAAGTCCATAGTTTACATTAGTGTTTACTCAGTTGTGTACATTCTGTGGGTTTGGACAAATGTATAATGACATGTTTCCACCATTATAGTATCACACAGAGTAGTTTCCCTAAAAATATTTGTGCTCTGCCTGTTCATCCCTTCCTCCTCCCTAACCCCTGGTAAACACTGATCTTTGTACTGTCTCCATAGTTTTCTCTTTTCCAGAATGTCATATAGTTGGAATCATTTAGTATATAGTTTTTTAGATTGGCTTCTTTTACCTAATAATATGCATTTAAGATTTCTCCATAGCTTTTCATTGCTTGATAGATCATTTCTTAGTGCTGAGTAATATCCCATTGTATGGATGAAGCATGGTTTATTTAGCCATTCACCTACAGAAGAGCATCCTGGTTGCTTCCACATTTTAGCAATTATGAAGAAAGCTTTTGTAAACTTACATGGGGTTTTGTGTGAATGTAAGTTTTCAGTTCATTTGGGTAAATCCCGTGGAGCATGATTGCTGGATTGTATGCTATGGTAAGGCTATATTTCGTTTTCTAAGAAACTGCCAGGCTGTTGTGCACAGTGACTGCACCATTTTGCATTCCCATCAGCCGTGAGTGAGAGTTCCCGTTGCTTCATATCCTCACCAGCCTTTGCTATTACTAGCATTCTGGATTTGGGCCATTCCAATAAGTGTGTAGTGATATCTTATTTATGTTTTAATTTGCATTTCCCTGATGGCATATGTGAAGCGTCTTTCTATATGCTTATTTGCCATCTGTATATCCTCTTTGGTGAGGTGTCTTGGACCCATTTTTTTAATTGAGTTGTTTGTTTTCTTACTGTTGAGTTTTAAGAATTCTTTTTATATTTGGGAGAACAGCCCTTTATCAGATGTTATCTTTTGCAAATCCAGCCTTTTCTAGTTGGTGGCTTGTCTTTTTTGTTCTGTTGACAGTATTTTACAGAGCAGTTTTTTTTTTTTATTCCAGCATAGTTAACATACAGAGTTATATTAGTTTCAGGTATACCCTATAGTGATTCAACAATTCTCTATATTATTCAGTGGTCATCATGATAAGTGTACTCTTTGGGTTTTTTTAGTTTATGTTGTTTTTTACTCTTTTAGAGAGAAAATTATTTTTCAGATGAATATTTTCATTATTTTTTGTATCAATTTTTTATTTACATTGTAGTTAGTTAACATACAGTTTAATATTGGTTTTAGGAATAGAATTTAGTGATTCATCACTTGCATACAACGCCCAGTGCTCATTACAACATGTACTCTCCGTAATACCCATCACCTGTTTAGCCCATCCCCTGTCCCTCTCCCCTCCAGCAACCCTCAGTTTGCTCTCCATACTTAAGAGTCGCTTATGGTTTGCCTCCCTCCTTCTTTTTTTTTTTTTTTTTTAAAGATTTTATTTATTTGACACAGAGAGAGACAGCGAGAGCAGGAACACAAGCAGGGGGAGTGGGAGAGGGAGAAGCAGGCCCCCTGCTGAGCAGGGAGCCCGATGTGGGACTCGATCCCAGGACCCTGGGATCATGACCTGAGCTGAAGGCAGATGCTTAACGACTGAGCCACCCAGGCGCCCTGCCTCCCTCCTTCTTTTCCATCCCCTATGTTCATCTGTTTTGTTTCTTAAATTCCACATATGAATGAAATCATGTGGTCTTTCGCTGACTGACTTATTTCGCTTAGCATAATACCCTCTAGCTCCATCCACGTCATTGTAAATGGCAAGATTTCATTCTTTTTGATGGCTGGGTAATATTCCATTACATTTATATATTCCATTTATATGTTTATATATTCCAATATATATTCCTATTTATATTACATATAATATGATACATATAATCTTTATCCATTCATCAGTTGATGCACATTTCGGCTCTTTCCATGATTTTGCTATTGTCGATAATGCTGCTATAAACATCGGGGTGCATGTGCCCTTTCAAATCAGTATGTTTGTATCCTTTGGGTAAATACCTGGTAGTATAATTGCTGGGTCTTAACTAGCTCTATTTTTAACTTTTTGAGGAACCTCCATACCATCTTCCAGAGTAGCTGCACCAATTTGCAGTCCCACAAACAATGTAAAAGGGCTCCTCCTTCACATCCTCACAAGTATCTGTTGTTTCCTGTGTTGTTAATTTTAGCCATTCTGACAGGTGTGAGGTGGTAGCTCATCATGGTTTTGATTTGGATTTCTTTGAATATGAGCAATGTTGAGCATTTGTTCATGTGTCTGTTGGCCATCTGGATGTCTTCTTTGGAAAAAATGTCTATTCAGGTCTTCTACCCATTTTTAATCAGATTTTTTTTGGTGTTGAGTTGTGTAAGTTCTTTATATATTTTGGATATTATCTCCTTACCAGATGTATCATTTGCAAGTATCTTCTCCCATTCAGTAGGTTATAATTATAATCACTGTTATAATTCCTTGGCTTATTAAGTGTACCATACTTATGTATTTAAATTTTTGCTGACTCCAAAATCTATATGTTATTGTTTGCACCCCCCCACACACACAAGATGACTCCAGATTGCATTATACTTTGGTGATTCTGCTATTTCTAGAACTTCTTCTTTCTGTTCCTCATCCTTTCCATTCCCTTCCAGATTTTCTCCTTCATATCCAATACCATCTAATTAAGTGGGAATAAATTGCAATGTCCACAAGAACTATGTTTTACACTCATTTTAAAACAAATGGTCTAAGAAGTCATGCAGGGGACTTTGTATCCCATCTGTGGAGTGAATTATTCACTCTCAGAAACCCTAGATCCAGAGGCATGATCTAGGCAGCCACACTACTCAAAATCCTTATCTCAAGATGTGGGGCACTGTTTTGATACAACTATAATAGTGACAAATGTAATTAGTAGGTAAATACTAATTCCATCTCTCTTCTTCAAAAGCTAAATTCCTGGGAATTTCTCCTCTTCTTTTCCCTTTTTTCCTCACCTCACTTTTTCAAAAATAAGCAACTTGAGCTCCCTCAGAACCTTTACAACTATATAATAGATGTCACTATTAACAGTCACCAAAACCTGTATCTCTCAGTGACACATCCCTCCCCAAATCTCCTATCCAGACACCTGTAATTTAGTTTTCAATGTTTCTCTGCATCTAGAGATATGGGAAGGACCATAGCTCGGGAAGAATTACACAGTTCAGGGATTTAGAATTGATCTAATGAAAGTTGATAAGACTTGTTTGCCTGGGGTCATTGATTTGTAGCCAAGCCAGCTCAATGAGTCCAGTTTCTAACTTATCATTTTCATCCTTCATCAAGAGAGGCACTGGGAAGACCACTGAATCCACAAAGCCAGTATTGTCAGTTGTGATTAAAAAGAGTGTGGGATTCACTTTCTCTAACACAAGAGGGAAACCAGAGCTGACTCAACTAAGAGGAGGGCAAGAGGAGTCCTGGCCGGTGTCACCTCACCTGGACAGGGAATTCAGAGAAGACTGGGGTTTCCATTGTACAGTGTCTGGGGAATGCTAGAAAAACAGGGCTTTCATTGTTCAACATCCAGCATGTAACTACCAGAGATGAGAGCTTCCTTTCTACTCATCACCTATGGCCCAGAGTTGCGAGGAGAGGTAATCAGACCGTATGGTAACATCCTTTGAACTCCCTGGAGAGCTTGAGTGACAGTAAAGCATGTGAGATCCTTATCAACTCGAACTCTCTTGGGTGTTCCTCTCCCATCTTTGACACCCGTGCAGTCACTCAAAGTGGTTCTTTCTTCATTCTGTGCTGCTGCTGTTGGTGTCAAGCCCATTCAAAGCTCCCTCCAGGAAATAGCAAATAACACTAAAACCTATGTCAGGGTCCCAAGTGTCAAAGCACAACCTGAGGGTTTCACATGAATTCAGCCTCTTTGCAAAGAGTAGAGTATTAACAGTACGCATTGGTTTCGCAAACTGGGGACCATCAAAAGAGGCCTTAGTCTTTAGGCAGCATTATTGTGCCCACATTGACTTTCCCCAGAAGGAAAAACAGTATTTTTTCCCCTCTACATTCTCTACATTCTTCTCCTTCATTAATCCTAAATCAGAAATTTTATTTGTTTTCACATCAAAAAGGAGGCTTTACAAAAAGTTCTACAGATTTTAAGGATGCTAACAAAAAAGCAAACATGAATGGAAACATTTTATTTTTTTAAGTTTTTATTTAAATTCCAGTTAGTTAACATACAGTGTAACATTAGTTTCCAGTGTACAATACAGTGATTGCACACTTCCATACATCACCTGGTGCTCATCACAAGTGCACACCTTAATCCCCATCACCCCACCTCCTCCCCTTTGGTCACCATCAGTTTGTTCTCTATAGTTAAGAGTCTGTTTCTTGGTTTGCCTCCCTCTCTCTTTTTTTCTTCCCTTTGCTTGTTTGTTTTGTTTCCTAAATTCCACATATGAATGAAATCATATGGCATTTGTCTTTCTCTGACTGACACTGATGGACACTTGGGCTATTTCCATAATTTGGCTATTGTAGGTAATACTGCTATCAAGTCGGGCTACATATATCTCTTCGAGTTAGCATTTTTGTATTTTTTGGGTACACATTAATTTTATTTAAAAAAAATTTCTTTCCAGGAAGATTTGAACATTGCAGGTATGTGGAAGAACGTGGGGTCATTTCAAAATATACCATGTTGAATTTAACCTTCAATTATGAGCAGTGATTCAATCTGTCAATTAAGTATCTGGGCAATACAGAAATGGATTCCATTTGTCAGCAAATAAAACCGTGTTTTACTGCAACACACTCCATTCTGAAAACATTCCCTTGACCCTCATAAGCTTAATAATCACACTACTGTCTGAATAAGATATCTTTTCTCCACTAACCTCTCCTCTGTGCTGCTTGAATATATCCCATCTGGTCAATAAATCTAAAATTGAGAGGCTTATATCTTAATTTTATTTTTCAAAATAGGGTTTCTAAAAAGGCATCAGTCGAAAACACTTATAACATATAAATTCTTTATTGAGAACATTACATATGCATAGACACACACATACATAAAGGAATATATATAAATTTATATACGTTCTTTGCTAAATTCATGAATAAGAAAAGGCTGTCAACTATCACCATTTCTATTTCCATTTACCATTATTCTGGGGGCACCTCGGTGGCTCTTGATTTCGGCTCAGGTCATGATCTCAGAGTTGTGATATTGAGCCCCGCGTCCAGTTCCATGTTGGGCATGGCGCCTGCTTAAGATTCTCTCTCATTCCCTCTGCCTCTGCTGCTCCCCTCTCTAAAAAAACCCACAAACATTATTCTGTAAGTATCAGATAAATTAGGCAACAAGAAAAAAATGAAAAGTGCAGCATTTGGTGATACTATGATATTTGCCTAGAGACCCCACTACAATCCACTAAAAATTATTATAAATAATAAGAAATTGAAGTTGTCTAGGTACAAAATTAATATTGAAAAATCAAGTCTTCCTGTCTATAAACAACATCTGCTTAGAATTTTTAATGGGACAAAAGATCCCATTGATAATGAGAACAAAAGGTAAAACGCATTGGAGTAACTCTAAAAACAATATGCAAGAAAATTGTAAAATGGTACTGAGGGAATCCCCAAAAAATCTTAAATGAAAAGTCATATCTCTTCTTACACAGGAAGACTCAACATCACAAAGATGTTAATTCTTTTTAAATTAATCCAAAATGTATGCCATACTCATAAAATAGGAACAGAATATTTTTCTAACTAGACAAAGTGGTTCTAAAGTTTATTTGGAGAATAAACATGCAAGAATTGCCAGGACAATTCTGGGGGGAAAATAGTGAAACAAGTCTATTTTGCCAAATTTTAGCTAATTAAAACAGTATGGTGCCGGTTCATAAATATATCAATAGAATAGAAGGATAGAAAATCAAGAAATTGACTCAAATTTACACAGGAATTTTGTAAAGATAAAGGTAGAATCTTAAATCAGTGAGGACCAGATGAATTATTCAATAAATAGTACTAAGAGAAGTAGGTAACCATCTCAGGAAAAAATTATATCCATATACCAAAATTAATAATAAAATAAAAACCAAGTACGTCAAAGATTGAAATGGAAAAATTAAGTCTTAAAAGTATTAGAAGAAAACATGAGGAAAATGTTCACCAAATAAAAAGTAAAAAGACCGGGCGCCTGGGTGGCTCAGTTGGTTAAGCGACTGCCTTCGGCTCAGGTCATGATCCTGGAGTCCCGGGATCGAGTCCCGCGTCGGGCTACCTGCTCAGCAGGGAGTCTGCTTCTCCCTCTCCCGCTCCCCACTCTTGTGCTCTTTCTGTCTCTCACTCTCTCTCTCAAATAAATAAATAAAATCTTTAAAAAAAAAAAAAAAAAGTAAAAAGACCATAGCCCAGTAGGACAATGGCCAAGGGATATTACCAGAGCATTCACAGAAAAAAAAAAAAAGAAAAAAGACTACAGATGACTCCTGATCCTATGAAAAGATATTCAACTTTACTCATAACAAAATAAGTGATAAAATAATTTAAACTGTAGTAACACCATTCCTATCAATTTGTTTGGAAGATATTTAAAACAAAATTGGACAAAGCACTGTATTTTTGAGGAAACCCATACTCTGACATTTCCATTAGGAAAGAAAACCAGAATAACCCCCCAAGGAGAGCAACTTGTCAATGTCACAATTACAAATGTTACCCCGGCAGTTGCTACCTGGTTAGAAAACTAAAGGACTGAAAATGATCTGAACGCCCATCACAATAGGGCTTGTTATTTAAATTATGGAATATCTATATAAGAAAATATTACAAAGAAAGACAAATACCATCTGATTTCATTTATATGGGGAATCTAAGAAAACAAAACAAACAAACAAAGCAGAAACAGACCCATGAATGCAGAAAACAAGCTTGTGGTTGCTAGAGGGGACAGGGGGAAATGGGCAAAACAGGAGAAGAGTTGTGGGAGGTAGGGGCTTCCAGTCATGGAATGAATAAGTCATGGGGAGAAAGGGTACAGCATAGGGAATATAGTCAATGCTGTTGTAATAGCGCCTTATGGTGACAGATGGTCGCTATGCTTGTGGTGAGCGCAGCATAATGTATAGACTTGTCCAATCACTATGTGGTACGCCTGAAACTAATGTCACATTGTGTGTCCACTATACTTCAATTTTAAAAAAAGAGAGAGAAACTAAACCAATAAGACAAGTCAGAACTAAACTGATGAGACAGATGAAAGAAAATTGTTACTCTACCCATCACCAGCAAGTTTGTAATTCTGATATAAGAAAGCTGAATAGGTATGTCAAAAAAAATAAAATAAAAATATGAATTCTTCCTCATTTAAAAAATAAGATAAAATCGTATACTTCTATAAAAAGAAATGAAGTAGCTCTCTCTGAATATCTGAAGAAACTTGGGGCTCCTGGGTGGCTCAGTCGTTAAGCATCTGCCTTCTGCTCGGGTCATGATCTCAGGGTCCTGGGATCGAGCCCCACATCAGGCTCCCTGCTCCACGGGGAGCCTGCTTCTCCCTCTCCCACTCCCCCTGCTTGTGTTCCTTCTCTCACTGTGCCTCTCTCTGTCAAATAAATAAATAAAATCTTAAAAAAAAAAATAACTGCAGAATCTTCAAGATACATTGTTAAATTAAAAAAATGAAAGTACAGGACCGTGTATGGTATACAGCCATATTGTACTAAAAATATATTGAAGGGAAAATACGTGATTTTATATTAATAAAATACCTTTGATAGAATACACAAGAAACTGGTAATGGTGGTTGTCTCTGAGAAGGGAAACTGAATTGCTGGGTGTTCCAGTTATCTAGAACTGTGTCATGACCTCCCTCCCCAAGCTTAGCGGCATAAAACCACATCCATCCGATGGATCTCGCAGACTCTGTGGGTCAAGAATTTGGCCGGGGCAGAGAGCAGGGACTGGAGGCTGACTTATCCCTGATCACTGATGTCTGGAGCTCCAGCTATGAGAATTGATTTGCAGCATGTGACTCAAACGGCTGGAGCTGGAAACCTCTAAAGGCTTCTTCACTCCCCTGGCTGGCACCCACACTGTGGTGGCTCAGTTGCCATTGATAACAGCGTACCCACAAGCGACCTCTCCGTGTGGCTGGAGCTTCCTCACAGCTTGGTAGATGAGTCAGAGTAGTCGGACCTCCAAGAGCCAGCTCAGGGCTCCAAGAGTGAGTGTTCCAACATGCAGGGGAGATGCGGCATGGCCTTTTATGACTAGCTCCCAAATCACATAGCATCCCTTCTACCGTACCCTATAGATTGAAGCAGTCACAAGCCTGCTCAGATTCAAGGAACCGGGACATAGAAATTGAAGTACATCAATTCAATAACAGTGGTTATCTCTGGGGAGTGGAATTTGGGGAGATTTTAATTTTCCTTTTTTTGCCAACTTTTACTTCCTAATTTCTTTAAGGAAGGAAGGACTACCTGTGTTATAAAATAAGTGTTTTAGAAAAATCTGGGATCTCTCTTAAAAGTCTCTTCTACGGAGCACAGCAACACCATGCTTCGCGTCCATTTCCTTGTGAGTTTGAAATAGTAACAGAGTTAAGCGATACAACCACATACTTTTTTTTATAAATTCTCTCCACAATAACTCACCATATAAGAAGCATATGGTGACATGTGATCACTTGAGTGAAAGTATACCTTATTCATCTGTCGCAACTTGCAGAGTGGGGTTCTGCAGGCTCAAAGAAACACTGCTCCCATTGACTTTGCCTGGACCTGTCCAGCTATGTGGGACCAACGTCATTGTCCTTGTCGTATGGATGTGTGCTGGCCTGCCTTTGTCCTTTGCCTTGGCTGCCATGCCTTTACAGGAAGCTTTTCTCCTTACTCTTTGCCCTTCCTCCCACCTTTATCCTTCTGTCTCTCCGCACACCTTCACCCTCCCCAGATGTTTCTTCCTTAACCCACTTTCTCTCCTCTCATCTTTCATTTTCTCCCCACACCACACCCACTCTCATATGGACCATTATATAAGGGGGTGGGGGGACCACCTTCAATCAACAAAACAGGGTTATAGGGCGCTGTTGCTTTTTCTCAGCTACTAGTTTGGGTTTGTTTTTTTCCACATCGCTTCCTTTTATTTCATCATTGGACTTAGGATGACCTGGTAGTTTCTAATTTCCTTCTTTTTTTTGTTTAAACTGTGGTAAAATACACGCTCCATGAAATTCAGCATTTTAAAGTGTACAGCTCAGTAGCTTTAAGCACATTCCCACTGTCATGCAACCATCACCACTACCCATCTCCAGAATTCTTTCATCTCCCAAAACTGAAACTCCCAGCCCATTAAACACCAGCTCCCCATTCCCCACTCCCAAACCCCTGGCAACTGCCATTTCTACTTTCAGTATCCATGTATTTGACTATGCTAGGTATTTCATATAAGTGGGATCATATAGTAATTATCCTTTCTGTGATGGGCTTATTGCACTTAGCAGAACTTCTTCAAGTTCATCTATGTTGTTGCATGTGTCAGAATTCCTTTCCTTTTCAAGACTGAATAATATTCTGTTGTTTATATATACCACACTTGGTTTATCCACTCATCTGTCCGTGGACACTGGGTTCTTAGCTATCGGTTTTTTCCAAACAAAGTGAAGAAGGCCTTTCCCTCCCCTAACCCCAGACCAAGGTTGCCCTCTCTCATTCTTGGTGCGCAGCTCCCTCCTTCCCTGCTGGAGCGCCTCGGAATTGGGTCTTGTGGTCTCATCTCACCTCTTTCCACACTGTCCTGAATGACAGGTACTATTTCCATGGTCCTCAATACCCTCCAGAGGTGACGACTCCAGGCTTATCTCTCCAAACAAGACTTCAGCTCAGGGCCCCGAGCCTTACACCTGCCTAAATATGTCACAACTCTACTTAAGAATATCTCATAACCAGTTCATAATCAGATTTCTTTATTCTTCCCCATCCTTCCACCCTCAGGGTAAAAGCGACCGGAACCCTTCCCTAGACCAGCCAGGAGACGAGGCTTCATCTTTAAGACACTGAAGCTTTGCTGCTCCATCTCTGGACACCAGCCCCAGAGGAGAGTAAGTGTGAGACTCAGAGCTGAAAATAAGGTAAATTAATAGAAAGCCTGTATGTTCTACAGTAGGGAGCGGACCCAGTCCCCCTCCCCTCCCATGCTCCCAGAACAACAGGAGTCAAAGGCAAGTTCTCGGGCAAGAGATTGGAATTTTCTTCTCTGGAGAAACTGAGTGTCCCCACAGAAACAACCTCCTGACACTGATATTTGGCTGGCTCACTGTCTGTTCCCTGTCCTGAGAGGCCTCCTAGTCACCAAGAACAAAGCCAGCTATGTACATGAAGCTTTAACCCGTGCACGAAGGACTGTCTCTTGAATGTCAATAAACAACAGGATCCACAGGCATTTAAGGAATACAGCAAGGTACCCATATTGTCTAGAAATTTAAAGATAATTATCAAGGGCGCCTAGGTGGCTCAGTCATTAAGCGTCTGCCTTCGGCTCAGGTCATGATCCCAGGGTCCTGGGATCGAGCCCCACATCGGGCTCCCTGCCTGGCAGGAAGCCTATTCTCCCTCTCCCACTCCCCCTGCTTGTGTTCCTGCTCTCGCTATCTCTGCCTCTTTCAACTAAATAAATAAAATCTTTAAAAAAAAAAAAGATAATTATCAAGAAAATAACTAAAGGAGTTAAAGATGGTTACCTCTGTGGAGCACAACTAATAGGAGGGGACTGGTATTGTCAGTTATACATGTTTTTAGTATTATTTGATTTTTAAATATGTGTATTTATTTATTCTTCTCAGGGCACTGAAAGTGACCATCCTAAAATGTCAACCAGGTCACTTAAAACCCTACAGTGTCTTCCCATTACCCTCAGAATGTAACACAAACACCAGTGGTAACCCCCAAGGCCCGGCATGATCTGACTGCCACCTGCCTCTTCAACCACATCCTGCTCTATCCCACTCTCTCCCTTTTTCATTAAGCTCCGGCCTCACCATTTTCCTTTCCTTCAATTCCTTTCCAAAAGCCACAGTCTCTTCTGCCTCAGGCCTTCCCATATGCTCTTGCATATCCATGGAATATTTTTGCCCCACTCTTCATCTGGCTGGCCCCTTCCCATCCTTCAGGTCTCCACATAAATATCACCTCCAAGGGAGGCTGTCTCCAACCAACCTATCAAAAGTAAGTCCCCCTTATTATCTTTAATTTATCCTCTTACTTGCTCCCTTCATCACATTTTTAATTGCTTTTATTTTTTATCTATTCATTTGTTTTATTATTCTGCTCCCCGATAGAAAATTAGCTCCATGAAGGCAAGGACCATGTTCTACCTCTAGAGTCTGGCACAGTACCTGTTTGAATAAATTACATCCTAAACTGAATGCAAATCTCAGTTTCCATCTCCCTGGGCAGTTTTCCAGGTTGTACTATTCTTCAGAGTAAGCACTACCATCTTGGTTAAAGAGTAAAGATGTATGACAACAGATGCTCCCTAAGACGTAACACACATCAGCCCCACTCCAGACTGCTAAGACAACTCCCTTATGGGGCTTGAGTAACAGTTTATCGCTTTATATTAGAAGGAAAAGAGAACAGGAAAAACACATATACAAATTGATTCGGGTGGAGGGAAGTACTATTTATTTAAATTACTCAATAAATCGTCCATAGATAATAAGGAGGAACCCCTATCTTGATGGGCTCTGGGGAGTGGGAGTCGAATGCCAATTTTCATTTGAATCACATCAGTATGGATAACATAACAGCCTAATACTTAAGAGTAATGATGACTATTAAAATTGTAATAATGTAGGAGAGCAAGAAATCAGAAAAAGAAAAGGGATAGGTAGGTAAAGTACCCTCAATTGTGTTCTCAGACATTTTAGTTATATCTAAACCATATCTTCATCAAAAAAAATCTGCAGGTGGTGAGGATAGTGCTAATGACAAAGTATTTGCTCTTTGTCTGACCTGGAAAGAAGTACCTACTTTGTTACCTTAAAATTCAATCCGTATCACCCCATGTTATCCAATCCATGTCACAATCCAAAATCATGGTGGCTTATTTCAAGCACTACCACACATGTATTTGAAAGGAGAGTCATGCACTCTGCTGATGTTGAGATTTTATTTATTTATTTATTTTTTTAATTTTATTTATTTATTTGACAGAGAGAGAGCAACAAGCAGGGGGAGCAGCAGAGGCAGAGGGAGAAGCAGACCTCCCCGCCGAGCAGGGAGCCCGATGCGGGGCATGATCCCAGGACTCTGGGATCATGATCTGAGCCAAAGGCAGACACTCAACAGACTGAGCCACGCAGGCGACCCTGATGTTGAGATTTTAAAACACACAGTCTTCTCTCCTCCTTATGAGGAAGCAGAAGCTCAAGTCCTGCTTTCAGGAGAAGGAGGGACCCAATGATTCCTCTACATTTCTCCCAGCTCTAAGATTCAATAATTGGGTGACTCGTCATTTGCTAAAGGAAATTATTTAGGAGATTAGGTGGTCATAAGCCTGGTCATACTTATGGAACTGTTAGATCTATACAATGGCATCCTTTAAAAAGGAAAGCTCAGAGGAAAGAAAGAAAACCTCAAATTCTGTATAAGCAGAAACTGGAGTGATGAATTATTTCTCATCATTTATTTACTCATTAAGCAAACATTCATTTAGCACTCACTACATAACTGGCACAGTGCTTGAAATGGGGCGGGTGCATAAAATGACTCCCTGTATTCAAAGAGTAGTGAGGATAGACTAAAAATAAGCAATTTTAGCACAATCTGATGGATGCTATTGTAGGGTTCAGTGCCACAAACTCTAGGAACCCAGAGGGATGAGTAGCTCTATTGAGGGAGTTAAGAAGGACTTTATCAAGGAGATGATAGTTGAACTGGGCTTTGAAGGATGAGTAGGAGTTTTCTAGTGAAGAATGGGAAGGGGATTCAAAGAAGGAATGGAAAACATAAAGGCTTAGAGACATGAAAGAGCACAGAAGAGAAAGGAAAAGGAAATATTTGGAGTAAGTGAAGCAGGAGTACATAAGGATAAAAGACCAGAATCAAGGCATATAGGAAACTGATCATTAAGAATTTTGTATGCCAAGCTAAAAGCTTAATTTTTTCCTACAACAAGGTACATGATTGAATGATTTTTTTCCAAGAGCGCTTCATGATCAGATTGCTTTTGTTAAAAGGAATTCTCTGGTGGGATTCTAGAAAATTAAAAGACCAAAAAAAACCAGTCAGGAGGCCACTGTAATAGTTTAGTCAAGAAATAAGCACCTGCCTTAACACATGGTAATATTTTCAACTTCACTATAATGAAATTCACATTACATACCATTTCTCACCTATCAAGATGGCAAAAATTCAGATTCTTGAGAACACACTCAAGGTGTTGTTGAGGCCATGGAAAAACAAGCCCTCTAATATATTGCTGGTAGGAGTGAAAAATAGTGCAACCCATACAGAGGACAGTTTGGTAATTTCCAATAAAATAATATATGTCTTTACCCAAATCAATCTACAGATTTACTTGATCTTAGCCAAAAGGCCAAGAAATGATAGCAATCTACAGATTCAATACAATCCTTATCAAAATAGCAACAGCATTTTTCACAAAACTAGACCAAATAATACTAAAGTTTGTATGGAACCACAAAAGACCCCAACTAGCCAAAGCAATCCTGAGGAAGAAAAACAAAGCTGGAGGTATCACAATTCCAGATTTCAAGACATACTACAAAGCTATAGTAATCAAAACAGCATGGTACTGGAACAAAAATAGACACATATGTCAATGGAACAGAATAGAGAGCCCAGAAATAAACCCAAGGTTATATGGTCAATTAATCATTGACAAAAGAGGCAGGAATATACAATGGGAAAATAAATAATGCTGGGAAACCTGGACAGCCACATGCAAAAGAATGAAACTGGACCACTCTCTAATATCACACACAAAAATAAACTCAAATGGATTAAAGGTCTAAATATGAGACCTGAAACCATAAAAATCCTAGAAGAGAACACAGGTGGTAAAGTCTCTGATATTGGCCATAGTAACATCTTTCTAGATATGTCTCCTAAGGCAAGGGAAACAAAAGCAAAAATAAACTACTGGAACTACATCAAAATAAAAAGCTTTTGCACAGTGAAGGAAACCATCAACAAAACTAAAAAGCAGCCTACTAAATGGGAGAATATATTTGCAAATGATACATCTCATAAGGGTTTAATATCCAAAACATATAAAGAACTTATACAACTCAACATGAAAAAAAAATTCTGATTAAAAGTGGGCAGAGGACCTGAGTAGACATTTTTCCAAAGAAGACATCCAGATGCCCAACACACATGAAAAGATGCTCAACATTGCTCATCATCAGGGAAATGCAAATCACAACCACAATGAGGTATCACCTTGCAACTGTCAGAATAGCTAAAATTAAAAAACAAAAACAAGAAATAACAAGTGTTGCCAAGGATGTGGAGAAAAAGGAGCCTTCATACGCTGTTGGTGGGAAAGTAAATTGGTGCAGCCACTGTGGAAAAGAGTAAGGATGTTCCTCAAAAAATTAAAAATAAAAATATCATATGATTGAATAATTCTACTACTGGGTACCCAAAGAAAATGAAAACACCAATTCAAAAAAATATATGCACTCCTATGTTCATTGCAGCATTATTTACAATAGCCAAAATATGGAAGCAACCTAAGTGTCCATGGATAGATAAATGGATAAGGAAGATGTGGGGTGTGTGTGTGTGTGTGTGTGTGAGAGAGAGAGAGAGAGAGAGAGAGAGAGAGAGAGATGGAATATTACACAGCCATTAAAAAGGATGAGATTATGCCATTTGCAACAACGTGGATGGACCAGAAAGTATTATGCTAACTGAAATAAGTCAGACTGAGAAAGAAAAATACCATATGATTTCACTCATATTTGGAATCTAAAAAAACAATCAAATACACAAACAAACAAAAAGCAGAATCAGACCTATAAGTACAGAGAACAAACTGATAGTTGCCAGAGGGAAGTGGGTGGGAGGATGGGCAAAAATGGGTGAAGGGGAGTGAGAGATACAGGCTTCTAGTCATGGAATGAATAAATCACGGGAATAAAAAGCACAGCATAAGGAATATAGTCAATAATATTGTAATAGAATCGTATGGGGGAGCCTGGGTGGCTCAGTTGGTTAAGTGTTTGCCTTCAGCTCAGGTCATGATCCCAGGGTCCTGGAATCAAGCCCCGCATCGGGCTCCCTGCTTGGCAGGGAATCTGCTTCTCCTTTTCCCTCTGCTCCTCCCTGCTGCTTGTGCACTCTCTCTCTCTCAAATAAATAAAGTCTTAAAAAAAAGTAATAGCATTGTATGGTGACAGATGGTAGTTACACTTGTGGTGAGCGTAGCATAATGTATAAATTTGTTGAATCACTATGTTGCATACCTGAAACTAATGTAACATTGTATGTCAACTATACTCAAATACAAAAAATTTTTTAAACAATATATGTCTTTAGCTTTTGACCTAACAATCACAGTTTTAGGAACTTACCCTGAAGATATACTTCTACAACTATAAAACAATATATATATATATATATATATATATATATATATATATATATAGTTATTCAACTGCCGCATTATTCACAACAACAAAACACTGGAAATAGCCCAAATGTTTATTCAATTAACTGTGATGGATCCATCCAATAGAATATGCAGCAATGAAAAAGAATGTGAAAGATTTCTATGAGTCAATATTAATGATTTCCGGAATGTATTATGAAGTAAATAAAGCCAGATTCAGAAGAGTATATATAGGATGCCATCTTTTATTTAAGAATGAAGGGAAAATAAAAATGAGTACACATATTAGTTAATTTTTGCAAAAAAAAAAAAAAAACCACAGAAAATATAAAATCAGAAATAAATACAAATGGTTACCAAGAAAGAGTAAATGAGAATGGAGTAAAGGGGATAAGGATAAGAATGATAGGCATAGAGTTTGTTTGTTTTTTTAAGCAAAGCCTAAAACTAAATGCAAATATTAAAAATTAACCTCAGGAACAAGAAAAGGATGTCCCTTCTCACCACTGCTTTTCAACACAACACTGGAGTTCTAGCTAGTGCTATAAAACAAGAAAAGGAAATTAAAAGTATACAGATTTGAAAAGTAGAAATAAAACTGTCTTTGTTCACAGATGACATGATCATCTATGCAGAAAATCAAAAGAATTGACAAAAAAATTTCTGGAACTAATAAATGATTATAACAAAATTTCAGAATACAAGTATAATATAAAAAGTCAATCATTATTTTATATAAAAGCAAATAATAAGTGAAATTTGAAATTGAAAACACATTACTATCTACACTAGCACCCAAAAAATTAAATTTGGGGATATAAATCTAACAAAATACGTACAAGATTTATATGAGAAAAACTGATGAAAGATATCAAAGAAGAATTAAATAAATGTAGAGATATTCCATGTTTATGGATGAAGACTCAATATTGTCAAGATGTCAGTTTTTCCCAACGTGATTTATAGATTCAATGCAATCCCAATTAAAATCTCAGTAAGTTGTTCTATCTATACAGATAAATTAATTCTAAAGCTTATACAAAGCAGCAAAAGACCCAAAATAGTCAACACAATATTGAAAAAAAACAAGGTCAAAGAACTGACACTATTGGATCTCAAAATGTACTATGAAACTATGGTAATCGAGACAGTGTGGTATTGGCAAAAGAATAGATAAGTAGATCGATGGAAAAGAATAGAGAGCCCAGACATAGACTCATGTAATATAGTCAACTGATCTTTACAAAGAAGCAAAAGCAACCCAATGGAGCAAAGATAGTCTTTTCAACAAATGGGGCTGAAACAACTGGACATCCACATGCAAATAATAATAATAATAATCCAGAAATAGAACTTACACCCTTCATAAATTAACTCAAAATAAATCACAGATCTAAATGTAAAATGCACAACTATAAAACTCTTAGAAGATAACATGGGAGAAAACCCAGATAATCTTGGGCATGCTGATGACTTTTTAGGTACATCACATCACCAAAAGCACTTTCCAAAAAAAAAAAAAAAAAGAATTGATAAGCTGGGCTTCATCAAAATTAAAAATATTCTGCTCTGCAAAGGATAATGTCAAGAGAATGAGAAGACAAATCACAGACTGGGAGAAGATATTTGCAAAAAACACATTTAATAAAAGATTTTTATCCAAAATATACAAAGAATTTTTTAAATTCAACAATAAGAAAACAATTTGATTTAAAAATGGGCAAAAGACCTGAGCAGATTCCTCACCAAGATGTACAGATGGCAAGTAAGCATATAAAAAGACACTCAACATTATATATGAGGAGGGAATTGCAAATTAAAACAACAACGAGATACCACTACACATCTATTAAAATAGCCAAAATCCAAAACACTGACAACACCAAATGCTGGCAATTATGTGGAGCAACAAGAACTCTCATTCACTGCTGGTGGGAATGCAAAGTGGTATGGCCACTTTGGAAGACAGTTTGGAAGTTTCTTATAAAACTAAAAGTAGTCTTACTATAAGGTCTAGCAATAGCACTTCTTAGCTTTTATCCAAAAGAACTGAAAATGTATGTCCACATAAAAACCTGCATGTGGTGTTCATTGCTGTAAACATTTGAAATGTGAAATTAAATTTGATATTGCTTAATTTATAATTGCCAAAACTTTGAAGCAACCAAGATATTCTTCAGTAGGTGATGGAATATTATTCAGCACTTTAAAAAGATGAGCTATCGAACCATAAAAAGACATACAGGAAACTTAAATGCATATTTCTAAGTGAAATGTAGTGAAGTGTAGACTTTTCAGCCAACCTGAAAAGTCTACATACTGTATGATTCCAATTATGTGACATTCTGAAAGAAACAAAACTATGGAGACAGTAAAAAGATCAATGGTTACCAGGGCTTCGGGGAAAAGAGGGATGAATAGGTGGAGCACAGAGAATTTCTGGAGTAGTGAAACTATTCTGCATGATACTATAACGGGAGATACAAATCATTATACATTTGTCCAAACCCGTAGAAGGTACAACACCAAGAGTGAACCCTAAAGTAAACCACAGACTTTGGATGATGACATGTCCATGTAGGTTCATTGACTGTGACAGATGTACCACTATGGTGCAAAATGTTGATAGTGGGAGAAGGTGGCGGGGTGTAGGGAATATATCGGAATTTTCTGTACTTTTGGCTCAGTTTTGTTGTGAACCTAAAACTGCTCTGAAAAATAAAGTTTATTAATTTAAAAAACTAACTTTATATAAATACAACAGCAAAATCACACAAAGAAATTAATTTGAGTAATTTTTAAAGTCTACATTCTCTACATCCTTAGTGGGGAATATATTCTAAGGATAAAAGAACTGCAAAGAAATCTTAAATGTTACTGAACGGGTTTATTGGTAGTAGTAATAATGGCATAATGTCCTGAAAATATTTTATGTATATAATAGGATAAAGTAAATAAATAAATATATTAATGCTATTAGAAACCAAGATTTCCACTATGAGAGAATAGAGATAAAATTTTTAAATAAGAAAAAGGATAAATTTTAATTGTAAATATCAGCAAACTTACAGTTTTTTAAAATATATTTTCCGGGGTGCGTGGGTGGCTCAGTTGTTAAGTGTCTGCCTTCGGCTCAGGTCATGATCCCAGAGTCCTGGGATCGAGCCCCACATCGGGCTCCCTGCTCTGTGGGGAGCCTGCTTCTCCCTCTCCCACTCCCCCTGCTTGTGTTCCCTCTCTCACTGTGTCTCTCTCTGTCAAATAAATAAATAAAATCTTAAATATATATATATATATATATTTTTTTTTTTTTTCCCTATTACTTCCACTGCAAAGGCCCAGGTGTAGCAACACACCAATAACAATGAGCACACCTAGCAACCAGATCTTGGTGTCTAAATATCATTCCCCACTAAAAGAGACCAGAGTTCCTTGGAGAAACATCCATTCCCAGGTCTGGGGCCAGAAAAACATAAGTTGAGCCTTGTATTTCTTGTTTTGCTCAAAATAAGGAAGTATACAAAGACCAAGAATCATGTTAAAGGGTTTCAGAGCCTGGCCTAAAGGGGCTCCCACTGAACACATGTGGGTCAATTCAAGCAATTTGCAAAAATTGATTCAGACAGGGATCATCAATAGATCCTGAGACCACTGGGTAAACTGTGTTGGGCATCAGGATATTCACACCATTGCAAAGTATTACCCACAAATTGCTAATTACAAAGGAGTAAAGTTACTTTTATAGTTGAGAGATATGATTGATATTTTGTCTTTCTCTTCTCTAGGATTTTCTTTTTCCGGGATACTAACCAAACTTACTCTCTGTGGGGGCTTCATAGTGTATCAACCTAGCCAAGTTGGAGCCATGTTTCCCAGAATTCCCTTTCCTCTATGTCCTGAAGTAAAGCTAGTCACAAGATAAGTTTATGAGGGATTCAGAAAGGGGACATGGAGCCACATAGTCGATGAATTATAGTTTTCTGGGGCTGAAATTCTACTGGGTTAAGGACCATTCTACCCATCTGCAACTTCATCCAGTCCTCACTGCTTCCATTTCTAGAATGTGAGGCTGATGATCTGGTTTGGGGAGTAGAAGCACAGGATTAGCTTGTTTCTTATTTTCCTCTTTAACTTCTCCCAGCATACTAGAGCTTTTCCTGGAAACCATAAAAAGAAATAACAACAACAACATTATTGGCTACCTCAGCCTCACTCACAAGTGGAGTCGGGATTACATAAAGCCCCTGTGTATTTGGGCATGAAGAAAGAAGCTCATTTAAATATCTGTGACATCAATGGAACAGGCACTGATTAGACAGATGGACAGTGGCATTTTTAGTATAATATGCCTTATAAGCCTGCAGAAAAATCACTCAGCCCACCACGATGTTAGTGACTCATGGGTGTTAATAGTGACAGTTCATAACTCTACCGAGAATACAGCCAATTTCTGCTTATCCACAAATAGATTGTTACTTTGCCAAGTATTTGCACAGCAATCTGTTCCAGCCTCAGCTACCACAGCAGGCCCCAGCTTGGGTGGGGTCAGGGCTACGTATAAGGGAATGTGGAGAGCAGGGCTGGGCCTAGAATATAGAGTGAAGGGTAAGGGAGTATTTTCACCCCAGCATGCAACTGATTATATTCTAAGGTGAAATGTTACTCATTGGTGTCAGCAAATATTTACTGAGCAGCTGTTATGACTGGGACACTGTGCAGGGCAGTAAGGATTCAAAAGCTATAAAATAGGATCCCTACTTCAGAACCTTGCACTAGAGTTTAGGACACAAACCATAAACATAAAAACGCATGCATCAGTATTCACTAGGAACAGTAAATGGCCAAGTGTGTGATGCAGCCAATAGAGAGCAGAGAAGAGGAATTTGCACTCTGTAGATGTGAGACATGAATCACAGGACTGAGTGAATTCTCCAGGGAGAAAAGAGAAAGCAATAGAAGCAAGAAATATTTATTAAGCATCTACTAATGATATACTAACAGCTACCATTTGGGGCATTTAACAATGCCAAGTGCTTTACCTGTGCTTCTCACTTAATTTTTGCAACCACCATGTGATTAAGTGAATTAACATTCCCATATTATAGTTAACCTAGCACAGTCTCAGATAAGTAATTACCCCAAGGTCATACAATCCGGAAACAGTGGGGCAGAACTCACACAGAGGTTTGTCCCACTCAGAGTTCAGGCTCTTTCTATTTCAGGGTCTGGGCTCCCTCTTCTGTATCTCTTCACACTACACCTGTCTCATGTATGTCATGTATAGATAGCTTCCATGGCCTTGGCCTTCAAGGAGAAAGCCATGTACACAGGAGGATGGGGGACAAGACAATGCCAGACCAAAAGGTGAGTGCCCGATGTAGGGCAGAGATCATTGGTGCTGGGGAGGGGGCAGTCCGACGGGGCACTCATGCTGTGGGAAGAAGGTGCCGTTCGAAAAGCATCAGGTCCCTCTAGCTGCCTCCAGGGAGCTCCCAGACAAATTCTGGTACAAAAGTTGTAAACTACAACAGCCCCTTGAGGATTCTCTTTATTCCTCTGACGCTGCACAGCAGGGCACCCTGAATATGTTTCAACAGCAGACAAATGGCCCTGGGTGTCCTGACTGATTGTGGACATAAGAGGTGGCTGCCATTCCCAAGACCCAGCCACCCATCGGAGTGATGGCAGCTCTCCAGGGGCCGAGAATATTCCCCACGCCTATAATGGGCCTAACTAGTCAATATTCGCAGAGGAATCCAAGGGACAACAGATGGATGGAGTGAACCAAAAGGCAGCCATTTCCCCATCTTCATTTTGAGGTCTCTGATGCAGAACAGAAGGAGGGGTTCAGGGAAACCCAAGGTTCTCTGCTGTCACCTTGGCAAACTTATTCACCTCCCTTAAACATTTGAGTAACTACCCAGTGAAAGGTGGATAATAAATGGCAGGAGCCCAGTGAAGTGTTAGCATTTCTGTCTTAGGATAAAACAAATCCTCTCCCTTCCCCCGACTGTAATTTTCTTCTGTATAATTTTTCCAGCAGTACTTGGCAGGTTTGGGATTCACCAGCACATAGTCATTAGCTGTAAAAATGACAGCAATGATACTTAAAGTCCAGAGGGAAGAGAACTAGCCAAGAAAAATCCTGGGGAGTGCCAACATCCAAGTCTGTGATGTGAAGAGGAGGGACCTCTGAACTCTATGTGATCATGGATGTCCATAAAGAACCAGGACCCAAAAGTGCCCTGGGAGTCTGCGGTCCAAGGCAGCAAGAAAATCCAAGAAGTAGACAACTAAAAAATGTCCCCTGCATTTGGTACGTAGGTCATGAACGACCTTAGTGTGAAAGTTCTGGTAGAGTTGTTTGGTTAGGAAGACAGAACCACTTGGACTAAGGGGCAAAAGGAGATGAGGAAGCAGAGAAGCTTGAATACACTAGTAGGGGAAGGTCAAGGGAGAGCAATTTTTTTCAAGATGGAAATTATTTGAGTGCGATGAGAGTTTCAGGGGAAAGATCCAGTAGGGAATGAGAAGTCATCACAGGGATGGTGGAGTGGATGGCAGAACGCTGGTAGACATTGTACAGAGAGAGCCTGGAACGTGTGTTCCTCAGCCAGACTCTCAAAGTTTTCTCAAAAATCCATAAACAACTTAGATTGTCTTCTTCCATCTCCCTTTGGACCTAGTCGAGGACAGGAGGCCATCTCTGCTGACCTAATCAGTTTACCCCCAAAAAGGTGCAAACAAGCTTTACTGTGTACAGACCATTTGCAGTGTTTTCTTATCTCCCACCATTATGTATAAATCCTCATCTCAGCTTAAGAACGGATCCCTTGGGTGATTCGGTCAGTGGAACATGCAACTTGGTCTCTGGGTAGTGAGTTCAAGCCCCACATTGGGTGTAGAGATTACTTTTTTTAAAAAAAAGAAGGGATTCTTTCACATAGGAGGAAATAATTTGCATACAAACTAATTAATGATACTCAAACTAACTAAATGTTCTTGAGTTATTTTTTTGGCAAGAGAAAGAAAAGCAGAAGATGCAGGAGCAAGTGGTGGTGACTGATGAAGCAAGGTCCAGAGATGATGGAAGGGGATGGGGTCAGAGGGATCCCGATGAGGTTGCCTTTCAGTAGGAGCATGGTGCCCATGTACTTTGACCCTGGAGAAAATGTGGGGAGGGTGGTAAGATTGGCCGGGGGCAATGGGGTAAAGTGGGACAGGAAGTTAGAGGGCTGTTTGCTGAGAATGAAGAGACCAAGCATGCAGGGAATGGTGGAAGGTTTAAATTGTTGTTGAAGAGAATGGGCGATAGACCGGACACGGGCAAGAAAGCACCACTGGGCACCCACACAGAGCCAGCTGAGGCAGAGACACAAATGGTGACAGTCTGCATGGCTAGGTGATTTACCCCCACCAGCTGCCCAGGTGTGGAGGAAGAAGAGAGTGGGGTAGGTATTTCACTGGGTAGGTGCAGAGGAAGAATGGGGCAGGGGGCGGGTAGGGAAAGGTGGAGGCAAGGAGTTCAGATGATCACAGGACCTGGGCTGGAACGGCGCAGGGGAGAGGCAAGGAGGGTACACATGGTGGCCCGTGTTCTAGTTAGAACAGAATCCACTCCAGCTGGCTGAAAAAGAGGGGGATATAGATAGCTCAAAAAAAATCACTGAGAGACGTAAAGAAACAGACTCTGGCTGAGCGTCCAGGAATGTCGCCCCCCCACACATGGTGGGACTGGCCCATCCCAAGGGCTGAACCTCCACCGTAATCACGAAGCGTTAGCTCAGAGGCCGACCACCACACCTGCCAAATATAGAACGAAACCCCCTCCATCACCACGCTCCCGGAAAAGCAGACGCCCCTGCTCTGCCTTCTCTGTAGAACTCCACATTGAGTCAATGTCTCTTGTAGGTACATTAGGTTGGTGGAACCTAAATCATCATCCCCAGCAGCAAGAAAGTGAGGGAGACTAGGACCTTAACGATGGGTTTTGTCTCCCTTCCCCTCTGCACCCCCAGGGGGGAGGCTGGTATTTGCACTGTTGGAGAAAGTGTTCAAGAAGTATAGAAAGTGTTCAAGAGGTTTGGGACAGCTGTCCACTATCGGGTACATCAAGGCCGCCGCAGCCTACACCATGCCTCTGTGAACATTTTCTTGAATGCCCTTCTGGGCACATGCTGTGTGCGCATGGCTTGGCACGTCTGTTCTTTACGAGAAGATAGAGGTGCCGCTGCTTCCAGGGACGCTGCCCTGCCCCCGTGCACAGGTGCAGGAAACTTGTGGAGCAAAGTGCAAAGGTTGGGTTCCAGCCCCCACCTGCCTCCTCAAGCAGCAGACTGTGCAGTCCGTAAAGGGCACGGTCATTTGTGACAACTCTGGAGCCTACTGACTGGGCAGAAATAGAGGGGCCAAGGGCCAAGAAGTCTCCACAAAGTCAAATGTGTCATGGGAAGGAGATGGTGGGAGAGCCAGAAGGATGGGCGTTCTGGTCATAGCATGAAAGCCAGGGGTCTGAGAGCTCTGGGTTGGAGCTGTCCGTGTACGAATAACAAGTCCCCGTGGGTGGGGGAAGTGCAGGGGGGCTAAGGAGGCCTTGAAATTGAGGAATCTGTTTGAGAGACAGATCATCTATGTGGATATTAAAAATTGAGATGGACAAGAGGAAGAAAGGAGCCAGATTCCAAAATCGTCCATGAGACAGCTACGGGGACACAGTGGGTGACTCACCCAGGAGGACAAGAAGAATGTAATAACCTTAAATGAGAAGGACTTCATGTAAGGGTGGGAGCTAACCAATAACCACAGATCCCCAGCTCTCCTCTCCTGGCCCCCTGCTCCATGGGACACTGATGTGTGGCCTCAGGCCGCCATAACAAAGTACAACAGACTGGGGGCCTTAAATAAAAGAAACTTATTTCTCACAGTTCTGGCGGCTGGAAGTCTAAGATATGTTGCTGGCATGCTTGGGTTCTGGAGAGAGCCTTCTTCTTGGCTTGTAGATGGCTGCCTTCTCCCTGTGTTTTCACATGGGAGAGAAAGAGGACAAGTTCTCCAGTGTCTCTTCTTATAATGGCACTAACTCCATCATGAGGGGACCCTCATGACTTCATCTAGCCCTAATCACCCCAAAGACCCCATCTCCAATATAGCCTTCTACTGGGGGTAGGACTTCAATATATGAATTTGTGGGGGGGGGGGGACACAGTCCATAGCACTCAGTCCATAGTACTCCATTGTTTGTGAACAAAAGAAAATCCCTATTCTCACAGAGCTTATATTATAATGGAGGGAGGTAAACAACACACACACACACACACACACACACAAATATGTTAGGATAATAAGTGCTATAAGAAAACCTAGGTTAGTGGGGTGATGGAGAGCCAGGATATTACTGTACATTGAATGGATATAGAAGAAGGGAGTGAGACATCGAATATCTGGGGAAAGAGTATTATAGCCTGAGAGGGCAGCAAGTGCAAAGGCCCTGAGGCAGGACCAGGTTTGACCTGTGAAACTGGAGAGAGAGGGACAAGAAGGAAAGTAGTAGGATTTCTTGTCATTGGAGTATAACAGCAGGCAGATCACATAGGGATATTGTAAGGACTTCAGTTCTTACTCTGAGTGAGGTGGAAAGCTATTTAGGTTAATGAGGAGAGAAATGACATGATCCGGAAATGAAAGAATGGAAAACCTACAGTGGAGGAAATTACACAAGTGGTGTTCCTTAGGGGAGAGGCGGGTTGCAAGGAAGAGAGGAGTGGAGGAAGTGTGGTTTGACAAATCTGAGCACTGAGAGGTGAGGGTCCATGAGGCACAGTGGCATGATTGGGGGGGAGGGCCAGGGTGAAGAAGGGGTATGAGAAAACAGGAGAGGGGGTGGCTGCCTGGACACCTAAAATCAAAGGAGCGAGGGGGACACTGGACCAAGACGCTCGAGGCAGGATGGGGTCAGGAGTCAGAGGCATAAGGAGAGCTACCTGGGGTCTGCAGAGGGCAGAAAGGGCTGTGGTATAATGTGGAAGCCACCAGAGGTGCCCAAAGGTTTCACGATGGCAGGGGAGAGAGACACGGGGAAGCTGGGACATCTCCCCAAAGTGTAGGATGGCATCCTGGAGAGCCGGCAGAGTGCAAGGGGCTTTCTGGCCAACATCGCTCTCCCGGTAAATTCTGAGGGGAAAGAGTAGGAAAACATGAAACCCTGGAAAGCTGTCCAACCCAGGAAAAGGCCCCACCCCGTGGGATCTGGGTGGACCTGAAGGTCCTGATGAATGGTGAGCAGGGAGGGGGAGCTTGCCCCAAGAAAGGAAAAGGTGTCCCTCCTTTGCAGCAGCCCTCCCGGTGACCCGGGGCCCCCAGGGGACGTGCAGGGAGGAGGCCACGGATTATGGAGGGAAAAAAGCTACAGAGTTGATCTAATCAAGAGTCACTTTCCATAACCTCGTTTGCAATTCAGTTGCTCCTTTGGCAAAAGGCCCTGTGCAGCTGTTCCAACCGGCAAGGCAAATCTTTGCCAGGTGAACCAGGGGGGCCATGCATGATGCCTGGCGGCTGCCAGACTCAGTACTACAGGGCTCAGTTTCCCCTCTCCAGGCTGGCTTGCTCGTCCAGGCTGTTAGGCTGGCTCCACACTGGGGGACAGGGGAGGCGGGAGGTGCAGGCTCACGCAGACAGCGCTGCCTTGCCTTGCCTGGTTCAAGCAAGACACAAAGCGCTCTTTGATCTGAGCCCTCTGCCAGTTCTGGAAGGGCTGCGTTTGTCACAGCTCCAAAAAAGAGCAGGAGGTTACTTAGCTATGGATGAATAATAATTGGGCATTTGTCTAACTGCTACTGTACTGATGAATAATTAAAATTTTTATTACAATCGAGGCGAAAATCACTCTACCCACACAGACGGTCTGTCAGCTGTGCCAGGGGAAATGCAGGTATTGTAAGAGGACCTTCCAAGTCCGGAAAGAGAAGCCACAGTTATGGTTAAGAGGGCCGGGCCAAAAGCTGGGGATCTTTGGAAAAGTTACAGGGGAAGCGGACCCAAACACAGAGGCCTGTTCCTTTACATTCCTTTGCAGGATGTAATAAGATCAGTTGGCCGGAGTCGGACCTGGGGCATGCAAGTGGCTGAAACAGCTAGCGAAAACTACGGGAGGCACCCAAGATAAAGAGAAATAGACAGGGACTCGGCTGTGCACACACCCTTCTGTCATAGCCGATGTCGGGGACTTTGATGACGAGGGAGACGGGACAGCTGGGGTATGACGGAACTCAGGAATCAGAACCCACCTCCCAGGTCAATGGGGTGGCTGCTTCTTGGCTGTGACCTTGGGCAAGCTCCCCAAACCTCCACAGGCCTCCCTTTCTACATCCATAAAATAGGGATAATACTGCCTCGCCATGTGTTGCCCTGAGGATTAAATGAGATCATGTAAATGAGAGTATTTGGTAATTATAAAGACACACAGCAAATGCAGTTATAACTCAAAAATCAGACTTAAAGGCAACGGAGTCCGAACAGCCTCAGAGCTGGGATAGGTTGAGTGAATTAGGATTCAGGAATAATGGAAAAGAAAATCTGTGCTGTTTGGCTTGGATATGAAATTACCAATGGAATTTCGTAGAGTCCAACTTAAATACATTGTGCAAAGTAAATAAACATCCCTTTAATTATAATAGCATTTCATTTTTCTTTGTCAATAGGACCGTCCACTTAAAAGGAAGCCATGAAACGTTATTTTGATGAGAGAGTACCTATGGAATTCATACATCCACCAATAAATAGAGTCATGCTGTGGGATGTGACCACGGGAAGGAGGGACTATTTTTGAGAGCAGGTCCTAAGCAGTAAAATCTTGATATCCCCTGAGGGGTAAATCCCAAGAATCCCTGCCTTCTCAAATATGTAAGGATAATATAGTGTAGAGGTGGTGGCTTCATCTTCCTCCTTGCAGTGACCAGCCTTGCAATCCACAATTCAAGTTCATGATGAAAACCCAAAGTGTTCAACGTCTGAAGGCTGAACATCCGTCACGAGTTAGCTCCTTTAATCCTCACAACACTCCTGTGTTCCCCATTTTACACAGAATGAAATGAAGGCTCTGAGGGGTTTAAGTAACTCGCCCAAGATCCCAAGGCTATTAATGCAAAGAACCAGGATTGGAAGCTTATTTATCTCTTCAAAGCCATCAAAGCATTCACTATAATATTCCCCTTCATAGTTCATATGGGGATACAACATTGACCACAACAAGATCCCTTTCCCTTATAACCTTCTGGGAGAGATAATAGTGCGCCAAATTAATTCAGCAAGTATTTGTTGGGTACCTCCATTCGAGGTGCTGGAGATCCACAGGTAAATGAGAGAGACAAAGCCCTGTTCTTGGGAGCAGCTAGGAGGTGAGCACCATGGGCATGGTGTAGACTCTGTGCTGGAGGCCTTGCATGGCCCCTTACTAGCTCTTGGGGTTGGATCCCCTTAGGTTCCTGCCACTGGACGTCCTGGTTACAGCTACCACCCAAGCAACCCCCTTGAGTGTCCAGAAACTGCCAGACAGCAGGCGGGCTGCGTGGAAACAGACAGAACAGGGATCTGGAGGCAGAATCCTGGCAGTTCTGGCTTCACCTTCGCTAAGCCAGTGACCTTCTGTAAGTCCTTCAACCACCAAATCAGCCTCTTTGCTTGTAAATGGGGATATTGTTGAGTGGAAAGGACTGGTGACACATTGTCCAGAAGTGCCTTGAAAATCATACTCAATGAAAGCTAGCTTTCCTTATCTTTGTGCATTTCTGCTAATCAGACCCAGGATAGGTGGTGTTTTCATCGATCCACGAGGCTCTGGGGGATGCAATCTTTGAATGTTCCCAAGGGCTCCTCTGTGGCACGCAGGAGTGTCTCACGTGGTTCTGGCCTCGATGGGAAGTGGTGTTGCAGAAGGTGAGGGGCCACAAGGAAAAAAATAGTTCCATGCCACCTCCTTTCCATCTCTTCTTGGGCATAGATGCATGTGACATATGGTGGAAGTTTGTGTAGTTCCAATTAACAAAGAACAGGGTGGGAAGAGGTGGGATTTTTAAAACTTTGGCTAGAACCGCTGAAGAATTTCGCTACAGTGGAGGTTCCCCTGACCCCATGGGGGCTGTCATCCTGCGTGTGACTCTGCCCTGACTCAGCCTCTGAATGACTGCGGCCTGACCGCTCAACTCCACGGGTCGGGAATGCTGCTTCATTTCACAGAATAACAAAGCAGCTGCTGTCCCACCAGCTGAATGCACCTGGACATCTGGCTGCCGTCCTTCCAAAGGGCTCCATCCTGAGCGATCCTCAAGCAAAATACCCCAACCTTCCATTGTGGACTCGGGCCAGGACTGTGTCTGACCGTTAGCAGCCAGCTGCTGAGCTCCCAATGAGACAGGTCATGAATAGCTGGCTGGTATCTCAGGCCTTTCAACAATCAGATCAGATGTGACAGATGAGCAGTCAGATTTATTCACCCGGCTCTAAACTCCTGTACCTATCAGAAAGAAATAGGGCCAAACCCTGAAAGTCAGATTGGGGCGTTGTATAAACATCGTCTTCACTGTGACTTATTTCTTCCTTCTTAGCTATCTCAAATCGCTCAAAGAAGTGAGGCAGTTTGCCCACGGGTATCCAGGGATGAGCATCCAATTACGTTTCAGTGAATCCAGAGTCTTCTCCTAAAGTTCAGGAACAGTTGTGGTTGGCTCATCTGCCTATGCAATGTCCCCACAGTATGATGGTGGGGAGATTGTGTCATTCATGCTCTCCACCTTCCCACCCTGGTGCCTGTGGGCTGGTAGGGAGAAGAGACAGTGCTTCGAGAACAGGGAAGAGAGCCCTTCCAGTTCAGAGAGTCAGCCTGCCACCCTTGGACCTTCTCGTACAACCTCTTTCCAAGGGCAAACTGAAGACACTCATGACTTCATTGACAGGGAGCCTCCCAGCTTAGTCTGTTTAACGCTGGAGCTCACACGTGGGGCAGCCTTGTGCCCTCATATACATTCTAGTATTTGAAGAAAAAAAAACCACTTCCTTATATTGAAATGAAACCAGCTTCTCTAGAACTTTCTTCCACTGGTCAGTTAGATATACCAGGTTTGTATTATACCTTCAGAAAATATGAGGGGCCAAAAAAAGAAGAACAGGTGCCTCTGGTCTTCCTGCCAGATCCTCCTTCTAATCTATCCCCGCAGAGGTGTTTTAGCTTGCTTTCTGACTTGTTTTAAAAAGTCAGGTACTCCAAGTCACATTTGATTAACTATAGAAGCCTTTCTCCGGTGGACCTCTTTTCCTGTGTCCTGTCATCTGTCCTCCTGAATATCACAGAACCTTCCAACCACTGCAGTATCCAGCACATGTACGCACTCCAGAGAATTCGAGGCAAACGCTCAACTATGAATAAGAAAAAGGCGTTTGTGGGTGCTTCTCAATGCCTATTAGGGACAAAACAAAACCCACAAGGATGAGCTTTGCGTTTTCCAGTGGGGGGAGGGGTGTCATGTGGCTCAATCCAGGCCTTGGCCCATAGCTTTTACCTCCAAAATGATTTGCACAAACCTGTCAACATTGCTTTAAATAAAATGCACAGGTATATTCAGTATATTTTACTGATGTGAACTGTCATCAGAAAATCACCCATTGGGGTGCTCAGTCAGTTAAGCATCCAACTCTTGATTTCAGCTCAGGTCACGACCTCAGGGTCGTGGGATTGAGAATGGCTGACTTTATTGTTGGTGGTGATGATGATGATAATGATATTTTTGTATTCGCTAGTTTTACATTAGTAAGTATTTCAGTGTAAAGAGAGAAGTGTAGACTGTAATAAAATAAATAGCTGTGTATCCACCATCTAGCTTTAACATTATTAACAATTTACTATATTTTATTCAGTTTCCTTTTTTTGTTAAAAAAAAATACAGCATTTAGATACATGTAATGCCGTGTATTCCTCCTTGATCCCTCCACTCCTTAGACAACTATTGGCCTGGGGCTAATGGTATCGTCCCACAAAGACTTTGAAAAAATATTCACTACAGCTTTCCATGTGGTTGCAGCCACCAGGTAAGCAAGATGGGCGTTTACAATCACATTCGGGAGCTATGGAAGAAGAAGCAGTCCCGTGTAATATGTTTTCTCCTGCAGGTGCTGTGGGTAGAACCGGCAGCTCTCTGCTCCACCAACCCCATAAAGGGCACACACCGGGACACAAGGCCAGGCAAGATTATGTCATATATTGGATGTGCGTGCGCCCGAGTGCAACCTACAGCAATCCCGTCCATCATGGTGTTAACTAGCTAGTTTGCTCGAAGCCTTCAGTCTGTTGCTGAGGAGTGAGCCAGGTACCACTGGGGACTCTGAGAGCCCTGAATTCTTACATTAGATTCCACATACAAATTCTTTGAGGTTCCCCTCATTGACTCATTCCATTAAGCTTTCAGAAGAAATCCTGGGGTGTCTGGCTGGCTCAGTCAGTACAGTGTACAACTCTTGATCTCGGGTTGTAAGTTCAAGCCCCACATTGGGTGTAGAGATTACATAAAAATAAAATCTTGAAGAAGAAGAAGAGGAGGAGGGGGAGGAGGAAGAGGAAGAAGAAGAAATCCTGACACCCGGTGGGTCACGAAACCAGTCTACAAGCACAGGGAGATTCAAGGGCTCACATCTGCAGGCCACAAGAGTCATGGCCTTGGAAAGGGTCTCAAGTGCCTCCATGCTCTCCGTGGTTCCCTGTGCAGCTTGGAGAAGGCACAGTATTCTCCAGTGCCACCGTTACTGCTAATATAAGGGATGTTTATTAAATTCTTATCTAATAAACAATTTAGAATAATCAAAAAATGGACTACATATATACTCATAAAGAAATGATGGGGATTTTTTTAATATTTTACATTTCAAATAAAATTATGGCATACTTTGTGTTCTATTCTGCACTTGCCTTTTACTCAACATTATGCTTTTGAGATATACCCATAATGATACATGTAACTCTGCATCATACATCCCAGCAGCTATTATATTTCCTATCTTTAAAAAAAAATCTTCCATCGACTTTGCCGGCCACTTACTGCCCTCTCCTTTGCTCTCTCCACCACTTTTTATAACAAAATTCCCTGAAAGTGCTATCTATACTCATCGTCTCTAAGCTTTCTGTCAAACTCTCTCAACCCACTCCAGTGAGAGGCCCCGGACTCCACTAGCAAGAGACTTGGTTATAACAGCTGTCCTTCCTCTCTAGATTTGCTGCATTGCTTCATGAGTGGCCAAGGAGAGGCCTCATGTCTCAGTTCCTGGCGGTGGTTTCTGTGGTTCTCCCATAGCTTTCCTCTGCTCCTCTGTCCTGAACTTTAGGACCTGGAGCCAAGCAGACTGGCCCAGCTCAAGAGGGGATAGCAATTCGGCTGTTTCTGCTGCTATGTGATGGTCTTATGAACACTGCATATATAAAAATGCCCAATCTAGAAGTCCTTTCTGACAGCTTCTAAAGAGATGCAGAAACATTATGCTGAGTTTTTCCTTCCCTTGTGAGCACTGTCATGGTGAGAGAGGAACAAAGAGTCTTCCTCCAGGACCCCTACCCTTGGATTGCCCTTGGATTCCACTCAGCTAAGCAGCAGAAGTCCCTAGCTCCTAGTAGGATAGAGGAGCCACAGTGTGGACCAAGAATAGCTTTTCAGTCCCCCTCTTCCACTCCTAAAAACATATTTTGTTAGAGTTTGCAGTAAAGGTCTATGAATGAATGCTTAGATCTCCCTTAGCGGACTTGGAGCTCATGAGGGAGCAAGGGTACACTGTTCTCAGAGCACGTGTCCTCACCTGTGAAAGAACACCTTTACTGGCCATGCATATGCATCTCCCCCTGCTCATGGAGAAAGATGGACTCATACACTAAACCGCCTGACTCTACTGATAAATCACATAGATGCACAAGTCAGACTCATGTTGTCGACAAGGCATTTCATTGACATTCCTTTCTTCCTTTCTTTCTTTTTAATGTTTTATCTATTTATTTGAGAGAGAGTGAGGGAGAAGGGCAGAGACAGAGAAGCAGACTCCCAGGACCCAGGAATCATGACCTGAGCCAAAGGCAGACGCCCAACCGACTGAGCCACCCACCCAGGTGCCCCATCTTTTTCTTTTTTTTTTTTTTTCTGTCCTGTTCAAATTACTTTGCATCTCAGCTTATACTGAGATATGGGTGGATATGCACGAGTTCCAAAAGTCCCAGTGTCCTGCTCAGGAAATGTGAAAAAAACAAAACAGGCATTGTGAATCTCCTCTCCAAACCCCGGCACTGAGAAACAAATCACCTGTGCAGAGAAACCGACAAAGAGATGCTCCTTACCTTGTTAATATATTGTACAGACTAATTTTTATTTTGCATTAGCTTTTCATACAACTGCATTCTAAAGAGATTTTCACAATGAGCTGTGTAAATGTAGGACTGGTGGCAGAGAGAGGGAAATAAGAAAAGGTATAGGCAAAGAAGAAAATGTTACCAAAGATTTTGGAAGGAAAGGTCATCTAGGACAAATAAAACATTTTTAAAAATAAGTACTGTAGAATGAAATAGACAACTCGAGACAAGTAAATTGGCTTTCTTCTCCTTTCCTTACATTCCTTGTCTTATTTCTCCTTTGGATAAGACAGACAGGGTTTGAATCTCAGCTCTCTCACTATCTGTGACTTTGGGCAATTTATTTTACCTCCATATCCCAAGTCTCATTATCTGTAAAATAAAAGATAATTACAGGACCCACTGCCCTGGGTGACTATGAGTATTAAATGTGAATGGAGTACCTAGCTCGTTGCCTGGCCCATAGAATGTATTCAATGCAGTTAGCTGAGGGTATTATTAACAATCCCTTCATAAATTTCTCAATATTCATTTCCTCCCATTTAAACCCTGTGAGCCCCTCAGTCCACTCCATCTGCCCTCACCCTCTCCCTTCTTCACTGCCTTCATTCCCACCTCTCGGCCAGGTTGACAAGTCACTGGGGCAAGATCATGAGCTGCCCCAATCTATCTTTCCAGCCCCAAATACTTCCCTTACTCCATAAACCTGTGCGCTGGCCACATTGAACCATCCCAGCCCTTGGTGATGGCGGCTCTTCAGTTTTTCTTTGTCCTTCCTTCCTTCGTGCTCTTTTCCTGGAGTGCCTTTCTCTCCTGTTGTCCTACTCAAGACAGGCCCTCCTTCACTCCACAGCTCTTTGAGCCCGCCTCTGATACTGCACTTGTCTCATTGCATTACCAAGTTTTATTTATGGAATACACTTAGCCATACTGTGAGCTATGTATTTAGACCTAGAGAGATGGATGATAGATAGACAGAGAGACAGAGAGATAACTACATATATCTCCACCAAGTAGGTACTCAAGGCATGCTTGTGGAATGTATGAGCGAGCAGACAGTTTCTTCTGAGCTGTTCCAGTCTTGCTAGGCACTTGGAAGATCTTCCAGGGACAGCAGATCAATGCTGCCTTCTCTCACCACCTACAAATACAAGTGCTTAAGACCCTCGGGTCACTCAGGCAAATTTTCCAGATTGAAAACAGCAACCCGGGTACATTTGACTCTCATGTGGAGGTGAGTCTTCTGAAGATGAAATGGAGATGAGGGGTAAGATTCCTCTGGTGGCCCAATTTCCCTGTGAGGTCCTCTCATGATTGAAAGAGGTTCCTGGAAAGAATTCCGTGGCACTTGCCTCACCCATCCTGGGCTTATGATAAGAGAAACGTCTCAGTGGTCAGTGTGGCTCCGCATCAGGAGCCTCTCCTGGCTCCTTTGTTGCTGTGTTTTTTCTTTTATTAAGTTTTTAATTTTAATTCCAGTATGGCTAACATACAATGTTATATTCATTCAGGTATACAATATAGTGATTCAACAATTCTATACATCATTACTCAGTGCTTATCATGATAAGTGTACTCTTAATGCCCGTCACCTATTTCACCCATCCCCCAGCCTCCATTGTTTTTTTGGAGGGGGACACATTAGAGCAGAGATTCCCTGGGAGATCCCGAAAATTCCTCCTCATCTCACTATAGCAGCGGGGAATCCAGAAATGATTCACAGCTGAAGCCACTGTCCCACATCAGTGCATCATGTGGTCATTTAAACTGGAAACCAGATGGCCATCTGGACACAGTCTATCCATATTTTTGTGAAGTTGCAAATACACAGTGAGTAAGAGGAGTTCAGTAAATCCTATTATACTGTTGGTGCTGGAAACCATGAAGAACAACCCTTGGTCTAGTGAAAGACACACTCCCTACAGAGACTAGAGCCCCCTGGAACAGGATTCCACCTGCAAGAAAAGTAAATCCAAGGCAGAGAGAGGCACCTCCCAGTAGGTTTTTTGCTTCTTGTTTTTTTAGTTGTTTGCTTTGCTTTATTTTGTTTTACTACAGTTCTGTTCTACGGGTAGCACAGTGGGACTCCTACATAATGTGGCACGATTTCCCTGAGTTTTAGTAAAAGATATGTAAAAAAAAGAAAAAAAACTATGGTCTCCTTGGCAGGCTCAGAAATAATGAATTAGCATGTGAAAAAACAGGAAAAGTAAGTGACCCTTCCAAGGTTACCTGATTAGTGGCAGGGTGTGGACCAGAGTCCATGTGTCCTGACCACTCACCACCAGGTTGTCTTCCCATGGACAAGATCCCTTCTAGGTCAGAGCCCAGAACCAAGGAAGTGACATTGTGTGGTAGGGGACACGGAGGGCACCGAGACAGCCAGTTCCGGCCCTAACTCCTAATGGCCTGAGTTCAAAATCGAGCTCTGCTTCTTAGCAGCTGTGAGACACTGGGTCCATTTACTTAATTTCCCTGTGCCTCTATTTCCTTATCTGGAAAATGGGATTGATGATAATATGGGTCACTTAGAACTAAATGACACATTAAAGCTTTAGGAATAGGGCCTGGCACATAGTCAAGACTATGTTAGTTGTTGTTACTCTGGTAATGGCTTCTTTGCAAACCTTTTATGAGTGGTGGAGAGCACGCACTTCACCTGTTCCTTTCACCATGGCCGTGAACTTGCTCTGGCACTAGCATTCCCAAAGTGGAGTCCCTGTTGACTTTCCCAGACCCTTGACCCATCTCTGCTAGGAAAATTTTCAGTGGCTGCTTACTTACCACTTTTTTTGAGGGCACCTTCCACTGTTGGACCACTGTAGTTCTTAAAGACCCCACTTGCATTGGGATAAAATCTGATCTGCCTCTCTATAACTTCTCCCCACTGGTCTTAACACTACTGTTTTACTTCTCATACTAAGACAAATGTTTCCCCTGGGAGACTTGGTGATGTGTTGGGGATTTATAAACTCATAAAATAAATATGGCATGTTTTCCTGATGAACCAAACTGAAATGAAGATTTATTGGGGGAGCGGGGAGGAATTTAAGCTTTGCGTTGAACGTCTCTTCTTTTAAAAAGATTTTCAAAAATTTAAAATACTTCTCCTTAAAACAAACAAGCATATTTTCATGTATAATCTAAAGTTCAAATAATTTGTTTTTCAGACTTGACACAAAATTTTGCTTCTGGCGGCTCTGTCCCAGACCTCCCAGGAGTATCTATTCACTTGCCTTTGACACTGGGGATTTCTAGATGGAAAAGCCTGAGAAATGCTACTCTATTGAACAGAGCTACAAAGAACAAATCTAATTCCTTTCCCACAGGACCGCCCGTCAAGTTTCCATAAGATCTTACGGTTGGAAAGAGACTCAGAAATTGTCTAAATCGATCTCCTTTCTGCAGCAGCCCTAACAGATGGTCACCCAGCCTCTGCTGGATCAGGCTCAGAGTAAAGAGACCACATGGTAATCCTTCCACTCCATTGCTAGCCAGCTCTAATGGTTAGAGTATGCTTTTCTTAAGCTGAGCAACGTGTACGTCAGACCTGAGTTGGACTCCACGCTAGTCACTTAACCTCACTGGACCTCAGTTTCCTTAACTGTAAAATCGAATGAATGGTGTTAGCTACATCACAGGGATACTTAGAAGAGAAAATGCGTGTAAATCACTTAGCCTTCTGGTCCGAGCATTGAAGGATTCAGTAAATGTTCCCCATCATCATCACCATTTCCCACATAACTTCCATGAGCCAAAGATACAGAGCCTGTTTATATTGCCTCTGCTCCGAAACCATGTTTTAGGTATTGGATGACCGTTAATAGACTCTCCCCAACTGTGCCTAAGAGCATGATTTCCTAAGCTAATCTGCCCCCACCTTCCTCCATAGAACAACGTTCTGACCCTTCAGTTAATGTATCTTTTTTCAGAAAGCCATTTGAAAGTGTATTAAAAGATTCTTATGGCTCAATTGGAGGAATGTTAGAGAATGGAAAAGTGCTGTGGAGAAAGGAGAAAGGGGCAGAGTCAGGAGATGGGAAAGGCTAGGACGCGGAGGGGTGCAATTTAAAATAGAGTCATCCCGGGGCGCCTGGGTGGCTCAGTTGTTAAGCGTCTGCCTTCGGCTCAGGTCATGATCCCAGGGTCCTGGGATCGAGCCCCGCATTGGGCTCCCTGCTCTGTGGGAAGCCTGCTTCTCCCTCTCCCACTCCCCCTGCTTGTGTTCCCTCTCTTGCTGTGCCTCTCTCTGTCAAATAAATAAATAAAGTCTTAAAAAATAAAATATAAAATAAAATGAGTCGTCCCATAGCTCAAAAGCTCCAAGGACTGGGCTTTCTCACAAAGTCGGATTGGCAAATGTGGCTTGGACCAGAGTTGAGGGAGGCGCCCCGCTCCTTCCCAGAGTTGCAGACAGACAGATCTGGAAAGCAGCACCGGCCTGACTTAGCTACCCAACAACAGGCTGAAAGGCAGGAAAAGAGCGAGAGGGGGTCTGGCCGGGGCAGCCTGAGTCTACTCACTGTTCTGCTCACAGCCTACGATCCGGAAACACAATGCCAGCCTTCTGGGTCTCAACAGAGAGGGCCAGGGGAGCAAGAGTCCCCATCTTTACATCACGCCTGACCCCTAAAATTCAGCCCAATGGATGTGTCAGGCTCTCAGTCATCCAATTAACTCCCCCTCCTCTTGTAGAGAGGTGGAACCACGGTGCTATGGACCAAATTGTGTCCCCCTAAAATTCACATGTTGAAGCTCTAACTCCCCATGTGACTGTATTTGGAGATAGGGCCTGTATGGACGGGAAGTTAAATGAGGGCAGAGTGGTGGGGCCCTAATCTGATGGACATGGTGTCCTTATAAGAAGAGGAAGAACAGGTTAGCCTGGTGATGGGTATTAAAGAGGGCACGTTCTGCATGGAGCACTGGGTGTTTTACGCAAACAATGAATCATGGAACCCTACATCAAAAACTAATGATGTAATGTATGGTGATCAACATAACATAATAAAATAAAACTAAAAAAAAAAAAAGAAGAAGAGGAAGAGGCACCAGAGCGCTCTCCCACCCCATACAGGGCCGAGGAAAGGCCACAGCAAGAAGGGGGCCATCCGCAAGCCAGGGAGAGTGTTTTTGCCAGGAAGGCAGCTGTCACCTTGATCAAGGACTTCGAGCCTCCAGAATGGAGAGAAAATAAATGTCTGTTGTTTAAGCCACGCTGTCTCCGGTGTTTTGTTATGGCGGCCCTGGCTGACAGGTTCACAAGCCCGTAGCAGTTCCCCAGGAGAGCGAGTCTGTTAGCAGGGCTTCTTCCTTCACGGGTTAGGCAGAGCATGAGGAGAAGAGAGCTCCCCACTTACAGGTAGATTCTTAAAACCATTCAGGCTGTAATGATAAAATCTAAGAATGTAGAATAAAGCAAAATTTAAATAGAGAGTTATTTATTGTGGCCCTAGCTAGGTATTCAATATACTGATTTCTCCTTGGGAGAGGAGGGAATGAAATAAAGCCTTGATCAGGTGAAAGAATAAAGAAAGAAAACATTCACAGAGGGCAAGAAGGAAACTCAAAGAAGTTAGAAGATGTTAAGCACGCTCGAAACCCAAATTCTGGTGGTGCAAGTCCTAATTAAAAGCAGGAACATTTGGGGACGCCTGGGTGGTTCAGTCCTTAAGCCGTCTGCCTTTGGCTCAGGTCATGATCCCGGGGTCCTGGGATCGAGCCCCGCATCTGGCTCCCTGCTCTGCAGGAAGCCTGCTTCTCCCTCTACCTCTCACCCTGCTTGTGTTCCCTCTCTCACTGTCTCTCTCTGTCAAATAAATAAATAAAATCTTAAAAAAAAAAAAAAGCAGGAAGATTTGTAAAGTATTGACTGAATGCCCAATGTATTCAAGGCACTGAGTGAAGTGTGGAAGATGCAACTGAAGAGTAGCGTATCAATCTTGCCTTCTAGAAACTTGAGTTTTAAGAAGCAAATCCTTCCCCCCTTCTTCCCTTCCTCTCTCACTTCCTTCCTTCCTCCCTCCCTCCCTTCCTTCCTTCATAATTACCAAACATTTATAGAGCCAGTCCTTTGCTAGAGAGCATAAAAGACATATAAAGGCAAGTTAAAGTTTGTGCTTTTGAAGTGCTCACAGTTGAGAGAGAGAGAGATGTTAACAAGGAAATCCACCTGTGAAGGGCTGTTAGTTTCACAGAGACAAAGAACCTTAAAGGATGATTATAGGTTCCACAGATGGAGCCAGAGGAGAAGAACATTCTGAGCAGAAGAGACTGCCAAGCCCCAGCCCAAGGCCTGCACGCACAGTGTTCTCCCAAGAGGCCAAGTCCAGCCCTGAGAGCTTTGGATGGAAATGGTCAACCCTTCAGTGGAGTTTCTCTCTGCCTTCAAAATGCTTCTGGATGTGCTTTTGCCTTGAGTTACAAAGCTGAGAAACCAGCCAGAAATACCTATTCTGCTGAAAACAACCAAGTCCCGTCCCTTCCGCCAAGGGCTCCAAAGCTGCCTTTGGCCCTTCTGCCTCCCGCGAACCCCATCCCTTCCCGAGTCCGCAGTGATGGCGAGAGCAGACAGGAGCCAAAAGGAAACAGCTCTGCTCCGCCCTGCTTCTTAATGCCCTTTTTCGTCCCAGATTTCCCAGCTCTTCAAGCCTCCCATTCCTGCTATGTTAGTCCCTGACATCCATCCACTCACTCATAGTAACTTTTTTTAAGTGTTAGGCGCTTCTCATGTATTTTTTTTTTAACTGATATTCGAAACAAGTCCAAGAGGTAAGTATTATTATTCTATTTACAGATGGGAAAACTGAAGCTCACAGAGGGTGTATAAGTTGGCTAAGGTTATAAAAGTAGTTAGGAGGGAAATTTAAAACCAAGTCCATCTGACTCCATAGCTATGGTTTTCAGAGTGTGGTGCTCGGACCAGCAGCACCTCCTGGGAACTCTGTCAGAGCCCCTACTGAATCAAGAACTGTCGTGGGAGGTCGTCTTTGAGACGCTAGTCCGCTGTCTTCCCCGTGCTGGCCTCACTGAAATAAATTACGTTCTTGCTTCACCACCACTCGTCTGCCTCTGGATTTTGTCAGCAGCGAGTGGCTGAGCCCAGTCTGCCTGGGACCCCTGGAAACAGGGACCCTTGCACCCTGCACCCCGACTGCAATCTCCAGCTCTCATGAATCAATACAATATTTAGTACAGGAAACTTATATCTCATAAACTCAAGAGGTCTACTAGTCACTGAACCCACTCATTTACCTTACTGACCTGTTTTTATTTTCTCAGACTGAATCAGTTACAGGTTATTGTAATAATCAGCCAACAAACAAATTGAGTTTTATGACATGTCTATTCTCAAGGTACTTAAAATTACATAAAAGTTTAAATAATATCAGAGAATTTCAAAACTTGAATGGATTTGGGGCGCCTGTGTGGCTCAGTCGGTTAAGTGTCTGACTCTTGATTTCAGCTCAGACCATGATCTCAGGGTCGGTCGTGAGATGGAGCCCTGCTTCGGGCTCTGTGCTCAGCAGGGAGTCTGCTTGTCCCGCTCCCTCTGCTCCTCCCCCAACTCGTGTTCTCACGCTTAAATAAATAAATAAATAAATAAAATCTTTAAAAAATATATTTACTAATTATTAATATTCAAAAAAACTTGAATGAATTTAATGACTTGCCCCTAAAAGGTACAAAGAGAGGCAGAGACCTGGGAAGTCAGGGTGTTTTTTTAAGATTTTATTTATTTATTTGAAAGACAGAGAGAGAGGGTGAGTGGGAGAGACAGGGAGAGAGGATCTGAAGCTGACTCCACGCTGAACACAGAGCCCCACATGGGGCTAGACCTCGTGACACTGAGATCAGGACCTGAGCTGGAACCAAGAGTTGGACGCTCAACCAACTGAGCCACCCAGACGCCCCCAGTTTTTTAAGTTATAACTTTAACATGAAGCTTTTAACAGCCCCAAAGTGTATTGTACTGTATACACAGCAAGAGCAGAAAGAGAGGCACAGATGTGAGAGGACACATTAAAAACAAAACAAAAGAACAGAAACTGTGGAAGTTCAGGCCCTGTAGTCTGTCTGAGCAAGGCCTTGAGGGGCTTCTAATGGACACTAAAGACTGAGAACAACGCTTGACGTTTGTACCCTTAACCTCTGCACCAGTTTGCATCTCCGCATTCTTTATCCATAGGCAAAAAATCACTGTGGGGGACTCACCCTGAAAAATAGATTGCTTATACTTCTCCACCTACATGCTTCCAAGAATTAAAGGTAACTCCTCACTCTAGACTCTGAACTTGACCCTCGCCTCAGCTGGCTACCCCAGATTCATTATGCCACCGACTGGTCAATGGTTTCGTGTAGAAATCTGCTCTTCCATCTTGCAAGGAATTCTAGGACGCTAGCTACCCATGAAGAGGGAAATCATAGCTTTGCTACTGAATCCAACTTGGTATTAAGCTCTCCTTGTCAACACAGCCCTCCCCTCTTCCAGGCTAATGGCTCATTCTAGGCACTACCCTTGGGGATCCCGCTGTGACTACTGCCACCAGTCGACATTTGTTGATTGAGGACTCCGTCTGTGTCGGGTCCTCCGCTAAGCACCTGAAATGCATTATCTCTATTAATTCTTACAACAACCTAGGAGGCAGCTACTCTTATCAGCCCCATTTCCAAAATGAGGAAACCAAGGCAGAGAAGATAAGTAACTTAACCAAGGTCACCAGCTAATCCATTGTGGGGCTGAGTGAGACTCGAGCTCAGTTTTTGCCCACCATGCTCTCCCATGCTTTCCTGCCTTGTATAGGCCTTTTTTGAACAGGACTCCTTTCTCTGTATACTTCAGGCCCAACCTCTGTGTTTCGGGTTGAGAGTCCTCTTTGCAGCCCTCTGGATCCAGTTTCCTGCTTCACTGGCATCTGTCACCACCCTGCCCACCGGGGTTGGGCTCCACCTGGAGCTGCCTTCTTCGAGCCAGCCTTCTCCGCCCTCATCCCTTCTTCCTTTGGTCTCCTTTATGTGCTGCTTAGCATGGGAACAATTCTAGCACCTGCCAATTCCCAGTTTCTAAGGCAGGTTTTTTTATCTTGCCATCTCTGCTTTGACCAGACACTTGGTACGACTTCAAACACTGTCGCCCATTATCTGGCTGCCTAACAAGGAATTCTTGGCCCATTTTGAAGCCAGCTTTCTTGAAGCCATTCTCGCAGTGAACACCCTTCATATAGATTTTGTCTACGGTAGAGTAGGGTATACTGAGAAGATAGGCAAAAATCAGGGAGGAGGCTCTGTCTTTGCTTATGATTTCTAGGCTGGCGGTAGAACCAACACTGAATCTGGTTATTGAAGCTGAAAAGGCAAAATGGGGATGACAGGGGGGAGAAGCAGATGCAGCTTCTCTCGGGCTTGGCTGATCAGAGTTCATTGTGAGGCTTCTCTAACAAAAGTTGGAGGGAGGCCTCCTTAGGGTCCTTTCCTCCCAGAACCATTGGGGGGTAGGCTGGTTCAACCTTATAGGCAAACAGGAAACTCTGCCCACGCACAGAAGGGAAGAGGAAGCTTCCAGATTCCTGTTCCAAGTAGCCTCCTGAGAAGGACTTTATCTTTGGGGAAAATTTTGCTAAAGGAAATTTGAACTGAAGTTGCAAGTTTCCTTTGTTAAGAAAAGCAAATAACATGAAAAGGGAGAGAAGCAATGAGACAAGAAATTGGTCATCACAGATACAGATCTAATCTCTGGGATAAAATACACTGGAAAGAACGTAGACTCTGGACAGAGAAAGAGGGGAGTAAGGAGTGGAAGGCATGGGTACGGCATGAGCAGGGGCTCCAGACAAGAGGGAGCCTGACCTCCTCCGAGAGGCCATGAGGGGTCCTGGTCAACCAGAGAGACAGCAGTACAATGTCAGCCTCCCTGAGTCTCAACTGACCACGAGCCCTGTAGTATTGAGACGTACTATTTACTAAACCCTCGGGCCATAAGAGAGTTCTCTGCTCCAAGCATCTAGGAAATGAGATCATCAAAGCACATTAATAACAACAGTCAACACTTTTTTAAAGATTTTATTTATTTATTTGAGAGAGAGATAGGGAGAGAGAGCGCAAGCGGGGGCGGGGGAAGAGGGAGAAGGAGAAGCAGGCTCCCCGCTGAGCAGGGAGCCCCACCTGGAGCTGGATCCCAGGACCCCCGGAGCAGGACCTGAGCTGAAGGCAGACACTAACTGACTGAGCCACCCAGACGCCCCAACAGTCAACATTTTTAAACATACACTAGAATCTTCTCAAGCTTTTGCGTGGATTAGCTCATTTAAACCTCACAACAACCCTGTAAAATAGATGTCATTATTATGGCTATAAGCAATAATGTTGTTGTTTGTATAGTATAATAATACTTGTTTCTTTAAATATATTTGTATAATAATTGTATTATTTGCTTGTAGTCAGCGAAGTTTGCATAGCCATCTTCCTTCCTCTCTCCCCCACTGGACCCTCCTATACTCACCAGCTGCTGCTTCTGACCCCTTTAGAGGACACAGAAAGATTGACTACTTTTCTCAAGGTCACATGGTCTATAAGGCTCATCGGCAGGATTTGAAGGTGGGCCATCTGTTTCCAAGGTCCCTACTCTTTTTTTCTTTTTTTAAAGATTTTGTTTATTTATTTGAGAGAGAGAGAGACAGCAAGAGAGGGAACACAAACAGGGGGAGTGGGAGAGGGAGAAGCAGGCTTCCTGCTGAGTAGGGGGCTCAGGGGCTCGATCCCAGGACCCTGGGATCATGACCTGAGCCGAAGGCAAACGCTTAACGACTGAGCCATCCAGGCACCCCCCAAGGTCTCTACTCTTGATCGCTGCACTGAACTGGAAAGCAGTCCACAAAACTAATAAAATGTATCATCTCTCTGTTCTTCAGGAAGAATTTTAGCAACTCTGGAATGGCAACCATCTATAATAGAAAAACGCCTAACTCTACAACTGAAGAATGAAACCTCCAACCTTGAACCTTAGAGGGTTAAGTATTATGTGGGATAATACATGCCTCTGGCCCATAGTGGACGCTCAGTAAGTCATTACACTAGCTCGTGTTCACTGATGCTTCTCGAGTGCCAGGCATGGGCTGGACCCCACATACACATCTCCTGGATCGAAATCGATGGGAGTAGGTCCGTTCCCAGTACCCCCTACAACTCAGGGCATGAGGAACGGTTAGGTGCAGCACTGCGGGAAGCTTCTCAGAACCTCACACTAAATTTGTGCAATAGTTGTTTGAGCCCAATATAGATGAGGTTCTCGTGTCCTCTTTTAGTTATATTTTAACGAATGACGTCGATTCAGTAGGCTGTGATTGTAAAGCAACTTTTGTCTTTCTCCCGCGGTCCCTTTAAATCAATTCTGTAAGCACGTTCTTTTTCTGGCACTGGCTGAGATTTCAGACCGGTCTAGTAGCTTTTCTGATCATTCCTAGGCACACGGGTCATTTGCAGTCACCAAAACAGCCTCATTTAGTATTTTAAATACCCATGGTAATAATCAAAATTCTGGACTTTTATCTAAATTCAAGAGTCTCTCAACTTCAGGGCAGGACTTCAGACGCCAACTGTTGCCTGTAAGCAAACAGGGTCGCCTGGCCATCTTCCTCCCTATCTCCCCCACGCGACCGTCCCACCCTCGCCGGATGCCGCTGCTGACCCCTTCTGGGTCAGATTCAGGGGCAGTGGGGACTAGAGGAAAAGAGCATCTGTCTTATAGGACTGGGGCTACCATGACCTGGTGTTGGTACCTGCAGGGCCTGGCAGGCAGGCAAAGCTGACCTTTTGTGGGGGGCAGTTACAAGTGGTTGTAGGAACCTCCAATTCAGTCCCCTTAACTCGACGGTGACCCTAGGCCCTGGTTGCAGGGCTCGTTCCAGTTTAAGCCTGTTGCCCTGGCATACTCCTTAATAGCATCCCCTTTATTCCTCACAAGTGTCTCCATGTGGATGATAAATTACATAGTCATCCGACTTCACACAGACAAGACCTTCTCTGGATGGCTGAGTTTCACCTTCCCCTAGCCCTGCAGGCTCCCAGAAGTCCACTTCTACTGGCCACCTCGTCCCTCCAGGGAGCCATTGTGGACAGAGTTCTTTTAGAAAGTTCCGGGCTGGCTCCCCGCCCACAAGGCGCTCACGTCCGGTGTCCACAGAAATGGACCCCTGTCCTCACCATTGTCTAAGAATATAATCACACCTAGTGCAGCTCGGGTCTCTCTCACCCTCTTCATTTCTCTCCTGCCTCATAGCCTGTAGTCCTCTCTCTGGGCTGGAAGTGAAAGAGAAGTCCCCTCGTGCCTCTCCCCTGGGTGGGAGTGGGCACGGCGCTCTAATAGCTGCCTCCAAAGGGATCCTCACCCCTGGCTCTTCATCTCAATGCTTTTTAAGGGTTGCAGGTGGGTGACTGTTAATGCTAGCCTATCTAGGTTTTACCATTTCTTAGCACGTCTGGAATAGTGGGCCAACTTCATATTCTTTTATAATATGGAATTCTTTAGCACCTATTGTAATATCCTCAGACTTCAGGGACTCTGCCCATCTCCTAAGCAATAAGAAGAATTGAATTTCACATCTAGTTATGCATGATGTCATAAAGAAGGGGGAACAAAACACACCCAGGCCTACTAAATCTTACAGCAAGGTTATTCTCGTAGCGGGCTATGACCCAAAGCCACGTCAGCTTCCAGCAATGCTATGTTGACGAAGCAGGGAAGGAGCTAAGCAAGTACAGATTGAGCCAGGATGTCCCCTCCATCAGGAAGAGGGGACAGATTCCATCGGGGCTATGTCCGTCAGTTTCTTTGCTTTCCTTCTCGAAGATACCAATGCATGTAGCATGTGAAAATCTGAATCATGCCCATGACGTTCCATGCCCTGGACAAAAAGTTCTGTGCAAACTTCATCTCAGCTTTGAACCTGTGAACAGAAAATCCTCCCTAGAATTTACCTGTCTCACTGGGGACCCCTGGCCACATTGCTAATTGAGACATGCACAGAAGTGTCAGCCTCACTGGTTTTAGTTTTCAGAACTCTATCCAATCCCAAGAGTGGAGGAGTAGAGGGAAGATTCCTCCTCTCCGTGTCTCCAGGGGGTTCACCGTGGAATCCTTGAAAGCTGAAGGGTAGAAATCCAACAGTGTGGTCCTATAGAGGAATCATTGTGTTTGTCTCCATTTTTTTTTTTTTTTTTTTGCAGGTAACCCGAGAAGACTTCTGGGTATGCCTGCGCCGCAGGCTGGATCAGTAGCTTAGCCAGGAACAATCTACAAGGCCTGACTTTTAGCCCATGCTCTGTTTGCTACACAACTCTAGCTCTGTAGAGTAGAGTGTCCACAGAAACAAAGAAAAGCTTTTTTGGGTAATCCCACCTTTTCCCACAAACCTTGTTTTTATAGGAGGTTTTTGTTTTTTTCGCAGCAGCAAGGTAAAGCAAGCAATTGAACTAACTTGTTCTCAGATCAATGAATCCATTGTGTGCTGCAGGGAGCCAAAGGGTTTTTTGTTGTTGTTGCTTTTTTTCTCTTCCAATGTTGGTTTGGAGCAGGAATTAAACTTGGCCGTGGGCTATGAGGAAAAAGAACTGGATAGACAAAGCTTTTCTTTCTTTTGTTGGGATTTAGGTTTCTGTAAAAATCTATAGGTTTGTAACTAAAATTGTTAGTAAATATGTATTCGTTTGCCCACATGTCCTCTTTGGCTCCTCCTTCCTTCCCTCCCCTTACTTATTCCTCACAGTAGCACCGGCTAAACTCCAGAACATGAGAACAGCCTTTCTTGAGGTGCTGGAGTCCTATGTGCCTGATGTCACTTGCTTATCCTGCCAACAGAAACAGATGCAAGGTTACCGAGGCACTATCCAAATGCTGGCAAAGAAAGGGAGATTCAAGAGTTTATGCTTAGCCCAGACAAAGCTTCAGATCAAAGCTCTAGAATGTCCTAATCTACTTATGAACTGAGGAGGGGAATGATGTTATTTATTTCTCTGTTTCTCCTCCGCTCACAGATGATTTGGTTGGATTCCATTTGCAGTCATGAGCTAGTTTAAGAGCAACTGAAGCCAAGAAAATGCAATGTGAAAGAATAGTCCTTTCACCAAATGGTACTGAGACAACTGGATATCCACATGCAAAAGAAGGAAGTCAGACCCCGCTATTAGTCAACTCAGGCCACCATAACAAAATGCCAGAGTGCGGTGGCTTACCCAACAGAAACTTACGTTCTGCTTTAGAGATTGAAGTCCAAGATTGGGGTACCTGCATGTTCGGGTTCTGGTGAGACCTCTCTTCCTGGCTTGTAGATGGCTGCCTTCTGACATGGTGGAGGAAAATATCTCTCTCTTCCTCTTCTTATAAGGCCACAGTCCTATCAGATTGGGGCCCCACCCTTGTAACCTCATTTAACCTTAGTTACCTCCTAAAGCCCCTGTCTCCAGATGAGGTCACATTGGAGGTCAGGGCTTTGACATATGAATTTTGGTCCACAATCTAGTCCATAGCCACCCTTTCCTCATACCACACACAAAAATTAACTCAAAATGGACGAGAAACCTAAATATAAGAGCAAAACTATACAAATTTTAGGAGAAAATGTAAGAGTAAATTTTCACAGTCTTGGGCTAAACAAAGCCTTCTTAGAAATGACACCAATAGTACAAGTGACAAAAGGGGAAAATAGATAAATTGGACTCCAAAATTAAAAACTTTTGTGCAGTAGGCAACATCAAGAAAGTAAAACAACAATCCACGGTGGGGTACCTGGGAGGCTCAGTATGTCAAGCATCTGACCCTTGGTTTCAGCTCAGGTCATGATCTCCTGGGTGCGGGATTGAGCCCCACATTAGGCTCTGTGTTGGGCTCCGTGCTCAGCGGGGAGTCTGCTTGAGGATTCTCTCCCTCTGCCCCTCCCTCCACTCATGCGTGCTCTCTCCTCCCACCACTCATGCGTGCTCTTTCTCAAATAAACAAATAAATCTTAAAAACAAAAACAAAAACAACCCCCCCACAATATGAGAAATAATATTTACAAATCATATACCCGATAAGGGACTTGTATCTAGAATATATAAAGAACTCTTACAACCCAATAATAAAGACTAATAATCCAATGAAGACATAGGCAAAGGATCTGAATGGCTATTTCTCCAAAGAAGATCTAAAAATGGGCAATAAGCACAGGAAAAGATGTTCATCCTCACTAGCCATCAGAAAAATGCAAATCAAAACCATGAAATATCATTTCATATCCACTAAGATGGATATAATCAAAAAGAGAGACAATAATAAGTACTGGCAACAGTGTGGAGAAAGCAGAACCTTCATATGTTGCTGCAGGAATGGAAAATGGTAGAGCTACTTTGGAGAGCAGTACAGCAGTTCTTCAAAAGGTCAAACATAGAGTTATTACATGAGCAAGCAATTTCATTCTCTTACCAAGTACCCAAGAGAAATGAAAGCATATGTTCACATTAAAAACTACTATGCAACGTTCACAACGGCATTTCTCCTAATAGCCAAAATGTGGAGACAATCTAAATGTCCATCAACTGATGAAGAGGTAAATAAACTCTGATTAAATCCATATAATAGAATATTATTTGGGAGTAAAAAGGAATGAAATACTGATACATGCTACACATGGATGAGCTTCAAAATCATTATGCTGAGTCAAAGAGGCCAATCACAAAAGCTACATATTGTATGATTTCACTTATACCAAATATTCAGAGTAGGCAAATCTATAGAGACAGAAAGTAGATTAGAGGACTACCCAGGGTGGATGGGTTCAGCGCACTGGAGAAAATGAGAGTGACTATTAAGAGGTACAGGGCCCAGGGGCACCTGGGTGGCTCAGTCGTTGGGTGTCTGCCTTCGGCTTGGGTCATGATCCCAGAGTCCTGGGATCGAGACCCGCATCGGGCTCCCTGCTCTGCAGGAAGCCTGCTTCTCCCTCTCCCACTCCCCCTGCTTGTGTTCCCTCTCTCGCTGTCTCTCTCTCTGTGTCAAATAAATAAATAATAATAAAAAAATCTTTAAAAAAAAGAGAGATACAGGGTCGGGGCACCTGGGTGGTGTGGTCAGTTAAGTGTCGACTCTTGGTTTCGGCTCAGGTTATGATCTCAGAGTCCTGGGATCGAGCCCCACGTCGGGCTCCGTGCAGGTTCTACTTGAGATTATCTCCTCCCTCTCCTTCTGCCCCTCTGACTCATGCTATCTCTCTCTCTCTAAATAAAATCTTAGGAAAAAAAAAAGAGGTTCAAGGTTTTTTGTGGGGTGATGAAAACATTCTAAAATTGATTGTCATGATGGTTGCACGGCTTGGTGAACATACTAAAAACCGTTGAAGTGTACCTTTTAAATAGGCAACTTGCATGGTATGTGAATTATATCTCAACAAAATTGTACACACATTCACGCACATACACACACACACACACACCTTGAAAAATAATATTACCTGAAATTTGAAACAAAAACAAAATTAAGAGAAAAATTTAGGGGTTAAACTCAGCATCCATGCTTTTGTTCATTCTGGAGAAAGCACTGAAATGTCTGAAAGCTGAAAAAATTGAATTAGGGAAAAATAGAAAAATATACTCAGGAAAACCAAACCGGAGGTCAGATCAAGTTAAGCCTTACACAATGAGGCACTGATCTTGTTTATAGGGGTAAGAGTGCTGGGGTCTGACTTCTACCATGCTCTGAATGTTTCTTGTTAGGAAGGAAGGAGAACCCACACAGACCAGTCATACCTTCCTTCCCTGGAAGTGATCTCATCTCTAATATGGGAGTATATAGAACAATAACACAATTTTTCCTGATTATAAAAGTAATACACTTAAGATGATGTAAAAAGCACAAAGGAGAGGGGAAGAAAATCACTCAGTCTTGCACCAATATTTGGTAGAGCTCTCTCCTGTTCATGTTGTTTCAGAGTCAAATTCATACAATCCACACAATTTTGTATCATTATTTTATGCTGACATTCAACATTTTCCATTATTATTTAAAACCCTTCTAAGTACCATTTTCAATCAGAAGAATATACCACCATTTATTTAACTAAATACCCGATATGGGGAATTTATCCTTACAACCTTTTGCTGTTATTAAAAACAAAATGTTGCAAAGGAAATTTTGAACATAGGTCTTTGGTTATATTTCAAATTATTTCCTTGGAATATAACAATTTTATATTTAAAACATATGACATTGTTGGGGCGCCTGGGTGGCTCAGTCATTAAGCGTCTGCCTTCGGCTCAGGTCATGATCCCAGGGTCCTGGGATCGAGCCCCACATCGGGCTCCCTGCTCCGCGGGAAGCCTGCTTCTCCCTCTCCCACTCCCCTGCTTGTGTTCCCTCTCTCGCTGTGTCTCTCTCTGTCAAATAAATAAATAAAAATCTTTAAAACATATGACATTGTTGAATGATCATCATAGTGCTTATCAAAAATGTAATATAAACTTACTTGTTAACAGCAATGTACTGATTGTACCCCCCTCACTACGCAATATTGGGACTTTTAAAAGTAACTCCCATTCCCCTTCTGGGAAAGAACTGTCATCACAACATTATTTATGATAGTAAAAATTGAAGGAAAAACAAACCTCCCAATATAGTGGAAAAGGTAAATGGATCACGCTGGACAGTTTTTCAGTAATTAAAATTGAGGGTATCAAAGAATACGAAGTGGGAAAGAAAAATGATTTCTACAAAATTCTTAAATAAAATGACCCGCATGCCAAACACCAGACTGTGAGGTCAGGTGATACGAAAGCACATCAGCATTGAGGATGTCTGGGTTGTGAGATGGCAGGTGATTTTTGATGTTTTGTTTGCTCCTTTCTATATTTTCCAAACTGCCGACACTGACAATTTATGATTTTTGTAATTTTTTTAAGTTCATTGATTTAAAGTGAGCCCCATAAGTAAATTCACTCTCAGTGAGTATTCTCAGAGAAAACAGGAAAAGTGGAGATCTATGGAAACCAAGAGAAGCTGGTGTGGGGAGGCGTTGCTGTTCCAGCCTCCAGCTCCAGACCTCCTGCTTCTGGGTGGGCTTTGTGATGAGCCCTTGACTGGCCCTCGCTTCCTTGTTGTTACGGGAAGCTGTTAGATGACCTCTGCGTGCTAATGTCCCTAAGTCTGTGTTCCTCGAGAGCACTACCCTGGGACCATGTTGCCGCCATCTAACGAGCATTAACAATTGATGGCACATGAGGCAAGCATCCAAGGGAGTTCTACATTTCCTGCCAAGCACAGAAGGAGAGGGTGAATCTGGATAACACTTGCACTTGGGAATGGAAATGCAATCCTGGCTTCAAGGAAACCCCCAGATTGCAGAGTCCTTGGACAGAAAGCAAACTATATCCAATCTCCCTGCCACCATGTCTGGGAGTTTTCTGCCCATTGTCTACCATGACCTCTGATTTTTCCATCAGCCTGCTGGACTTCACACTAAGAGCAAAGCTAAAATGGAAGGAAAGAGATCCTGTGAAAAACAGTAGGGTTGACAGAAATTCCAGAGTCAGTGGTATAGTCTGGGCTTCCTGTCTGGTCAGCTGTTCGTAATGACTCACTCACTGGTCAGCCATTAACAGCAAACTGAATTGCTGCAGACCTAGAGCTATAACGTTAGCAATGTAATCCTTACTTTAGAGGTCACATGATGCTGGAATGCATTTATAACCAAGTAAGGAAAGCTACATTTGCCCTGGATGAAAAATCAGTGACAATTGGTTAACAAGGATGGGAAGTCACATTGACCATATTATTTTCCTTCCCAGGTTATCATCATAACATCTCTGGATAGTTCTCAAATACCTATTATGCAAAAGCAGCCAGAAATCCCCTTTTAGCCAGCAGGGACTCAAGAGAGTCTGTTTAGCAGACTTAGACCAGTATACCAGTCAGCTATTACCTCAATAAGGCTACATAATAAACCACCTCCTAATCTCAGTGGCTTAAAACAACAAGGATTTAGTCTCATACTCACAAGTCTGCAAGACTGACTGTGATTCAGCTGGTCTAGGCGATATATAAAAAGAGCAGCCTGAATGCACAGGCTCTTTTCAAGCCTCTGGCAAGTGCCATCCATTAAAATTCTCTTTGGCCAAACCCAGAGAGAAGGGGCAGGAACCAACCATGAAGCCCAGAGCAAGGGTGTTGATGATTAATTCCCTTCGAATGCCGTGAAGGACTGAGAACAGTAATTCAATTTTCCACAGTGATGATTAAACCTCTGCGTATCAACCTATTCTTCCTTCTCTGGCTACTCCTGGTTTTCTCCTCTGGCTTCCCAGACAATGTTTGAGCCCTACAGCTCGGTATTGTCCACCCAAATGGAGAAGGAACAGCTCTTCTTTTGGAAAGTTCTGCCCAATCTGCCATGTGTCAAGACATCTTCATTACTTGGAAAAGGATACGATTATGCAAAATCATATATGGAGTATATGGAACCTGGAGCCAAAAAGGAGTAAGGGGAGGAAGTTGATTCAGCAGTTTGAACTAGAGGTAAGACTCAAATTAATTTCAACCAAAATATCCCAAGCAAAGAATGTTCTCCTGAATCCCTTTTTCTTATTTTTACTATTTTATCACAGAGGTAATAAATGCTCATTGTGGAAAAAAAAATCAATCTGGTGAGCAGAAAACAGAACCACCCATATTTCCATCACTCATAGTTGGCCACCGTTCAAATTTTTTAGACCAGGCAACTTCAGAGCATCAGAAATCAAAGTGACGATACCTAAACAATGTAGTGAAAATGTTAAGGCCCTGGGTCCAGGCCACGTGGACACCAGAAGTTCTTCTTGTCCCTCTACTACAGATGCCTAGGTGAGTCCTCTCTTCCAGACTTTTCTCAATGCTTACAGTATAGAAGCAGATATTATATATACTATGCATATATACTATACATTTGCATACTTACCTTTTTTTTTTTTGCAAAAATAGGATCACCTATTACATATAGTTTCAAAGTTTTAAACTCTTGACATGTCAGACTAGTTTTCCTTATCAACAAGGATATATCTATGTAATCATTTTTAAGTGTTGCCTGGTATTTCATTTATGAATTACCATAAATTATCAATGCTTCCTTGATGGAAGTTTAGGTTATTTCCAATTTTTCAAAATTACTTTCTGCATGCATAATAACCCACATCACTTCATATACAAACTAAGGCATTTCTTTTCATTTTCAGATCTAAGAAACCTAAGAAGTGCCTTTATTGACAATAAATAGAACCACCCTTGTGGTGTTAGAATGTGGGCAGCAAGAAAGGAAATAGTGTGGTTGAGTGGAGATTAGTCATTTTTGAAAGAGCACGTATGTTCATTTTACATATTGATTGCAATCCACTCAAAAGTTTATAGATGCAGGTTAGTTCCAAGAACACAGCTTAAGTTTTAAATCAGCATTAAGCACTCCTAAATTCAGATGTTCATCTCAGCCTCTCAGGTTTGCCAACCAGTCTGGAGACAAAACAAGGCCAGACTCCCTGGGAGCCTCTTGGCAATCGGGCCCTCAGAGTCATTTCTGAAAGGGCGAAGGAGCCCCAAGGACTCTTGTACCACTAGGACAGAAATGTCACCCAGCAACTCAGCCCATTTCCATCACCATAGCAGGGAGAGTAGCCCAGGCATTATTACATTGGTCAGGAATAGCTCAAAGCCAGGAGCAAGCTGGCTGATTACAAACTAAGCCAGGCATTCAAAGGAAGGTTTTTGAAGGAAAGAAGCCAACAAATCAGCACCAGATACTGAGGGACCTTTCCTACTCCAACTCTACTCCCCAAAAGATATCAAGGTGACATAGCCTAAAGTAGGCATGGAAATGATTACTGCTATGGCACAGAATCCTTTTGGCACCAGCAGAACTTACACTTCCCTCAACCCTGCTTTTCCCCAGATTTATTTTCATTCCTTCCCGTGGTAAACCAAGATTGTCCAGCATATTACCTGGATAAACCATGTCTAGCCAAAAGACTGCAGTGCCTTTCAGAACCAGGAAGGCACAATGCTCCCATGAATCTATAACCTTAGATCAATCCTCTGACCTTCTTACTTTGGAATGTGGGGTCAGGATAATAGATTTGTGGTCTGGGAGAACCTATGAGGACCATGGAGATTTTGTCCACCACCTTCATCCTTCAGTGAGAAAATGGAGGCCTCAGAGATGGTGAGTGACCTGTCCATGGTTCCACAGAGTGGATGGCAAAGTCCAAGACTCTTGGTCCCCAAACACTCTGTCCGGACTCCAAGCTGATCCTCTTGCCAATGCCCCACAGTGGTAAGAGCCTTCTTTGCCTGAAAGCCTCCCAGGGATGTCAGGAAGACAAATTACTCTCTAGCTGTATGGTTCTTGAGTCCTTTGGATAAACTTGCTTCATGTCAGTGTGCCTGGCAGGCCCCCACGGAAACTAAAGCTGGGAAGAAATGAAGCAACCCACCTTCGCTAACACTTCTGACAGAACAGTCATCCCCAATCCTTAGCTCTCTAGACACCCTAACAGGTAAATGTGAGGCATTATACAGAATTAAACCTTATATATCTGTTAGGCTAAAAGAACAGTTAATTTCATACCAGTAAACTTTACAGGAATAGAACACAAGCTACAAGGCAGCAAGAACAAAGGAACAGACTAGATTCAGAAAATTTAAGCCATGGAGGAACAAAAAAAAATTTTTTCTTCAAAGAAAATTTGGGGGCAGGGGATTTAAATATATGCAAAACTTATTTTTAGTGCCCTTTACAGATATAAAGTCATGCTGTTCGTTTAGGAACATAAAAATGCATTATGTATAACTTGTTTCACTCATAAAATTATCATGTTTTGTATATTGATATATTTAGACATTGGGAGAACTGAAAAAGAGTTTTATGATTTCTTTCCTGCTTGTTTTCTTGGGCAAAGGGAGTTGGAGGGGGTTTTTTTGTTTGTTTTTTTTGTTTTGTTTTTTTTAAGTCCTCAGTGGGAAAACTTCTCAGGATTTTCAGAAACTTTTCAGAAATTTTAGAGATTTTACAGGGTCTTTACTTCTCCAAAACTGACTATTTCAAGTCTTCAAGTTCTCAAGTCATTGAATTTACATGTGTTCAACCAACCCGCTCTATCAAAAGATTAGCACAATCTGGTTTAGTTACAGTGACCTAGTGTGGAACTTTAGAAAGTCCATTTTGGCAGTCCCACAAATATGGAATTCACTTGGCCCTTCAAGGCAAATCTCCTCCATTCTTCCCACTGCAGCACTATCTAAAGCACATTTCTGAAATGAACCAGAAAAGACCACAAGTCATTTAGTTTAGCCCTGCATGAGCACAGATCCTCTCTAAATGAGGTCTACAAATGGTTGACTGCCCCTTGCTTCTCCCAGAGTCAATAGTCTAAGACCCTTTATGATGTACTTTTATATATGTGTGATTATCTGATTAATTTCTGTCTTCCTTACCAGATTGTAGGTGTCATCAGGGCAGGAACCAAACCTTGTTTGCTGACTATTTTGTCCTCAGCAACTATCAGTGATAGGCAGATGGCAGTAAATGTGTGTTCACCACCTTCTGAGACACCTCTTATGATTAGAATTTCCCTCTGTATACTGAACTCATATTACCCTACTTATAACATCAACCCACTGGCTGGATTCTGCCTCCAGGTCTATCCAGGCCTTCCCCAAGACAGCACTTCAAATATGTGAAAACCCTGTGTCATTGCCAACTCTTCTTTCCTCTAAGCTAAAGAAGCTCAGTGTCTTCAGCTGTTCCATATGTGGCATGATTTTTTAGTACTTTTGTTATCTTGGATGCTCTTCTCTGAACATATCACTGCTCTGATTCTATAGATCCACATAGTTAACAGGAAAGGGCTGCAGTTATTGGAATAGAGGTTACTGACATATTCATTGCTTTCCCCCCCAAAATGGTTTCAAGGTCCAGGACTAAACTGGGACTCTATAATGTTCTTCCCCAGAAAGCTGATTGGCAACCAAGACAGATAGTTGACTCCCAAAATACATTCTCCTCTTCCTCTATGGCAATACAACCCCTGATTTTTAGCTGGACAAATAGCTGCCTGCAATAAAGACTATGTTTCCTGGCCTCTCATGCAACTAAGTGTTGCCATATGAAAAAGTTCTTGTTAATGAAATGAGTAGGAATGCATTGGACAGCTTTTGAGAACCTTCTCTAAGAGATAGCATACCAGCATTCTTTCCCAAAGTTCTTTATATTTCTTCTATTTTTGTTTCCTAGGATGTGGGTGACACCATCTTGGACTATGAGCCCGAGGTCCCACATAGCTGAGCAATAAGGTAGAGAGATTCTGGGTCCCTGACATGAAAGACTGTTCTGGGCTAAGACTTCTCTGTCTGAAAGAGAAATGACCTGCTATCATGTGTAAACCACTGTTATCCTGGGTTTTTTGTCACACACATTAGCCAAACCTAATCTTAACTGATAGTCTAATGCTTGGTCTTCAACTTTATCCCACTAGCCTTGTTACTGAAGCAGAATATAATGTAATCAAACACAACATTCCAAGCTGATAACTTTCCCAGCATTTGCTACCTTGCCAAGGGTGAGGGTGGGGAGGGAGATAAACAGTATGACACCCTTTCTCAGAGGGTATCTATGGCTTTACTGGAATGAGCTTCTAAGAGCTGACCTTCTGCCTAGTGAAAAAAAAACAAAAAAACCTAATACTAAGAAAAAAGTGGAAGAGGTGGCGGCATATATGAGGAAAGCATAGATGATATGTTGCAAAAGAGGATATGCTATTTTTCTTCTTCTCCTTCCATTAAAGTTTTGTGATCTAATGGCTGATTTCAGAATTACTTAATGAGTCAACCATGCAGCCTTCAGCTAGAGTAGGCCAGTCAACAGATCCTGGAAGGCCTGTAGAGATGTTCAGGCAGAGGCCACTGAGAAAGTGAGCATTAGGAACACCACTTTGCTGAGTATGCCACCGAGGCCAGGGCAAATACCAGCTTAGAAGACTCCCCAACTTCATGGGTGAAGGTGATGGGCCCTCAAAAGACTGGAATTTCAGCTTCCCTGTGCCATTTCCTGATTTAATGTCAGTCATTTGGTATTAATTGGTAAAATTAAACTTCTATCACAAAACCATAAAAATGGCAAACATACTAGCAAGAGGCTAATTAGCAGGTTCCAGTAGCTATTTTTTTTTTTTAAATATTCCCAAGTATGATGCCTCCATTCAGAATGTAAAAAGTCACAAGAGATCATCCTTGTCCACTAATACCGAGAACAAGCTAGAGAAACCACTAATGATAGCTTTAAAACTCATCAGAGAGCCGAGGACACAAATCTAAACAAAGTAAATTCCAGAAAGTGATAAACACTTTCTTAGGAGAGAAGAGACTATGGCTTCTTTCATCCCTGGCATAGTCAAGAGGAGGAATCTGCCATGGAGAGAGATAAGGAGAAACCACTCAAACTTTTTATAAACTTTTAGCTATGTGTGAGCTAACTTGACAGACGAAAATACCAGTGAGCTCTAGTCACAGAGCAAGCTGACACCTACTTAACTTCTCCACAGGCCTTCACTGAGTGCAGGGGGATGGATAGTCGGCAATAAGCTAGGGGCAAGGCAAGAGACCTCAGAGATCCACACCGGCCCCACTCCTACCCCAGCAAAAGGCACTGGAGCCTTTTCCAAGTACAAAGCAGCAGGCTGCTAAAGGCTGAGGGCAGGGCTGGAGAGCTGAGTGAACGCATGCTAGGCACACTCAGACCTCACCAAGTGCTCTGAAGGCACCGACCCTCCTAAGGTTGGAGGTGGGCTAAGAGCAGGAAGAAATTCCTCTCGAGTTCCCCAGGCCTTCACTGATTGCAAGGCAGACTGTCCCAAAGGCTGGAGACAGCAGGAGAGCAGAAAGCAATACTTCTGAGGCACGTGAGCCTTTACCAACGTACCTCACTGGCCTTCTGAAGGCTGGGGGAGGGGAAGCACAGGAAAGTGGAGGAATCCCAGTCTTCACCCAGGGCACTTCACAGGGCAGTGAAGCCAGAGGAAGAGAGATCTCTTGAGGAGCTGAAAGCCTAAGGGACAGACAGCAAGAAAGACTCCCAGACATTCAAAAAACTGGTAGCTTTTACATATATATTATAAAATATAAGGAGAACAGGAGTCTACCAGTGTTCCAATTCTGAGCGCTTCTGAAAGTCCCGCTCCTGCTCTAATCCTGAAGGAAAAGGTGAATTGAATCTAACTAAAACTACAACAAAACCCAGACCCAGTTCAGCTAGATCAACCCAGCCCCCACTCCAGTGGTGTGTGACAATATGAGCAATAAATGTCCCCCCCACCCAGCGATCAGTACCACCCATCACACCCTCATCTGTTATATGCGTCTTCCTGAAGGCATTATACAACTATGAAATGAATCCCATATTTGCATTTCCCTTTCTCTTCTGATCACTATATCCATTCAGAGTCCTCTCTCCCAGTGGTGATATCTTAAAACAAGAAGTGAGTTGTATGTAGAAGACAGTCAGGAGGTATATCCCCCAAAACATAGTGATCTGTGGGTGGCTGGCTGTGAGTGGTATGTCAATGGGTGATTTTTATTTTCTTCTTTCGGCTTTATTATGTTTAAAGATTTTCCCTAAAAAACTAATATTGCTTGGGTAGTTTTTAAATGTTTAAGAGAGATAAACCTAGTACATAATTTTTATTTTTATTTTTTTTTAAGATTTTATTTATTTGTTTGACAGAGAGACAGAGAGAGCACAAGTAGGCAGAGCGGCAGGCAGAGGGAGAGGGAGAAACAGGCTCCCCACCAAGCAGGGAGCCTGATGTGGGACTCGATCCCAGGACCCTGGGATCATGACCTGAGCAGAAGGCAGACACTTAACCGACTGAGCCACCCAGGCATCCCATGTACAGAATTTTTTTAAAAATATCTTTTGACAGAGGACAAAAGTAAACAAAATAAAAATCAAATGATAGCCAGATCCTATGAGTTCTAATCACAAGAATATTTGTTTCCCTTTTTCTTTATTTTCTTTTTATTGCATTTATATGAGAAGATGGATATTAGCTGAACCAATTGTGGTAAACATTTCAGAATATATGTAAATCAAACCATCATGTTGTACACCTTAAACTTATACAGTGATGTATGTCAATTATTCCTCAATAAAATTAGAAAAAATAAAGGTGAATAAGAAGAAAAATGGTAGCTGGGAAAAATATCTGCAGCACATAATGATTCATGTTCAACTCAATACAATAGAACAGGCAATGCCCACAAGAGGCCAAATGGCTAATAAACATATGAAAAGATACTTATCCTCACTGGTAGGCAAGGAAATGCAAAATCAAGTAACAAGGAGATGCTTTTTTTCCCACACTTTGGATTGATAATATTTTTTTAAGTTTCTTAATTAAAAACCTATAACATTCTGTGCTAGCAATCATTCTCACACATTGCCATTGGAATGTGAATTGCTACACTTTTTTGGAAAGCAAGGTGTCCATAGCTTTTAAAAATTCACAGACACAAGGTGGCCAGGTGAAAGCAAGGTGGCCATAGCTTTTAAAAAATTCACAGACACATGACCTTTGACCCAGCAAGCCCACCTTTAAGAATAGGTCCTACGGGGGTGGGGAGGAGGAATACTAGTTCATAATGATCTATTTAAAAAAGAATACTTACTGCAGCATTATGTCTAAAGGTGAAAACCTAGAAACTTCTTGAATATTTATCAAATGGAGATTGAGTAAATGTTGGTAGATCTATACCAAGGACTACTATGAAGCTATGAAAAAGTGTGGCTTGGCTATTTTGATCTGGAGGGATATCCATAGCAAATTGTTATGTGAGGAAAACAAGTTTGCATAAAATTATATGCAGTGTGATCCCAATTTTATTTTTTTATTTTTTTTGAAGATTTATTTATTTATTTGAGAGAGAGAGAGAGAGAGCATAGGCGGGGGGAGGGGCAGAGGAAGAGGGAGAGAGAAGAAGACTCCCCACTGAACATGGAGCCCAATGCGGGGCTCAATCTCACGACCCTGAGATCATGACCCGAGCCAAAATCAAGAGTCAGATGCTTAACAAACTGAACCACCCAGGAGCCCCAGTGTGATCCCAATTTTAAAAAGTCACAATAATATATGGCTGTGTTCACTTGGGGAAGATGTAAAAAGCTACACAACAGGTCATCACTGGTTACCCTAGAGGAGCAGAGGTAGAAATGCAAAGACGTTGACAGAGATGCTTAATTTTTTTCCTTCTTTCTTCATATTATTTTACTAGTTATAGAGAACATGTGTGAATTTTCTGATTTTGGAAATGGAATTTAATAGATTTTAAAAACTGAAGAAACATGCCATGCATTCTTATCTCTCTGGAACGACATAGACTCAAGATTAGTCTCCCTCCAGAGGATGGAATGAATTCATCCTCTTTTGGGATGATTTCAGCCAATAAATTTCCTCAGGTAGCCTGATTGTCAGGCTGATCTTTTGATAGATGATATTTTTACACTTTTATTTCTTGAAAAGGGTAACAGTCTAGTCATTGCATCATGAGACTAACTGGACATAGCATCTCTGTCTAAGTCATGCTATCACACACATCCCAATAATTCCAGGAAGGCTGTGTTATGATTTTCTGAGAAGGAGTTGTCAATACTTGGCAAGAAAGAAGGGATGTTCAGGGCACCTGGGTGGCTCAGTTATTAAGTGTCTGCCTTCGGCTCAGATCATGATCCCAGGGTCCTGGGATCGAGCCCCTTGTCAGGCTCCCTGCTCCACAGGAAGCCTGCTTCTCCCTCTCCCACTCCCCCTGCTTATGTTCCCTCTCTTGCTGTCTCTCTCTCTCTGTCAAATAAATAAATAAAATCTTAAAAAAAAAAAAAAGAAGAAGAAGGGATGTTCCCAAAAGTGAACATGGGATGAAGATTTGAGAACCATTCAAATAGGATCTTCTTAGTTCCTCCCATTCTAGCACCATTCCCCTTGTTCACATTAGCCGCCACCATAGTTCATTGGCTCAAACAGCGGTACAATTGATAAGGATTTAAAGTGTCACCATGTTTGCCTATTGTGCTTCCCTGTAGCTCTTCTAAAGATGCCAACAACTGCCATATGCCCATTCATTAGAAAGGTCTTTATAGCTGCCATAACCATCCAGTGGAACTTGGCATCAAGAACCTAATTAAGAGATAAGAAATCAAGGGAAACTCTAGTTGAAGTCTGCTCAGTCTTTGTGTGGAAAAAAAAAAAAAAAAAAAAATATATATATATATATATATATATATGCCTAACAGTGGTCAAAGCTCTCTCAAAACTACGGAATCCCCAGGGAAAATAATGATATTGTTCTATTTGTTTCTTTCCCAGGAACAGAGAGCAAAAATCACTTCCCTCTGCTTTGTAGTAATCATCAAATCAAATGGCCCAAGACTTTCTTATTGGCCAACCAGGAAGCAGAACCACTACCAGATTCCTGATTGATAAAGTCATTCCCTGTATTGTGGCTCCTATGCCTTTCATCTGGGGACAGGGATTGGAAGAAAAGAAAAGGCATAGAACTTTACTGGTCTGGGAATGATTAGATGCTAAAATGGGGGCCTCTGATGAGTCACAAAGCACCTGATGGGAGAGAAAGATCATTTGAACACCAATTTTTCTTATATGCGGGCTAGTGCAGGAAAACCCTTGCACCCATACTTCTCCCCATGTATCAGAAGCATGTTACAAAATTGCCACTCATACCAAACTTGCCTCTAGGCAGTGTCAGCTGAAGAGAGGAGCAGGAGTTTGGAGTTAACCCAACTGCCAACCAGCCTTCAGGAAAGAGCCCATGCTTTCTCTTCTACCCCATGTGTTCTGAACTTGTCCCAGATAAGAAAGTCAGAGGATCTCTAAGAACAACAAGGGCCTAGAACTGGTGGCCCCAGGGTCACAGATAGACAATTGTGATTTGCCTCCTTAACATTCATTCTCCCTTCTTCTGCCAACAGTCCCAACTTTTTGTCAGAAGACCCACTTTTTGTCCAATCAAAGCATTGCATTCTCTGGCCACAATGAGCATGTAATACAATGGCACCAGTGAGATGAAATGGGACTTTTGCTGAGACTTCTGGAAAAGTGACCTGTTGTCTTTCCCCAGAGGTTTGAAGGTGAGAAGAAGTGAGGCCTAGAGCTGTGTAGTCATGACAACCCCAAAGGGAAAGCCTCTGAGAATGATGCCTGATGAAGGTAAGCAGAGCCAGGGTGTGCATAGAGAGAAAGGAGGTGTGATGACAGCACTGTGGTAACTATTAGCCCCTGGAGTCTGGGACTGTCACATCAGTAATAAATTCTTTCTGCTTACACCTTTTAGGGTCGGATTGTTTTTGTCACTTGCAATAGAAGCATCACTGATAAGACATGAGATGACAAAAAGCCATGGGTCCATATGAGGACAGCCACGTGTTCCCTTTTTCTATTTAAAATTTCCATGCACTGTGTTTACTATTCACATGCCTGAGGAAGGTGTTACATTCTCACCCGGGGAGGGGCTCCTTCTAGTCTGGTTCACTTTCTGTAGGAGATATTATTTTCCTGGACAAGAAATCGTAGTGGGAAGTCAAATGTGTTGTTTATTGTCATTTTAATTTTGTTCTTATTAATTATAATGCATCTCTCAATATTCAGAGAGTATTCAGTTAATCTTTCGTTGGCAGGAGATTTGTGCTTCCCAGTCATAGACAGAGTTTTGCTATGAGTCATCTACATTCTCATATGGCCCCCATGGTGACAGTGACACACTATTGCACAGTGGCTTATCCAAATCCTCTCTAGTCCTCCTGTGTGGTTTAATTAAATTGGCCACTAGGCACCAGCCACTTAAAAAATCCAGGGTATTGAGGGTTGCAAACAAAAAAGGGAAAATATAGAAAGGGTATTACTGTATTCCTCCACTCAGGACACAATGCAAAATATTCTTCTAATCTGATATTCCTTGCTCAAGATAAATGAAGCATGAAGATGCTAATGGCCCTTCTCAAGTTATGACTTGGCCATTGAAAGGCCATTGTCTTCCTTCCTGCCTTCTTTTCTACCTTCTTCCTTCCTTCATTTCTTCCTTCCTTCCTTCCCTTCTTTCTTTCTCTTTCTCTCTCTTGCTCTCTCTCTCGCTTTTTCTTTTGCTTGCCTTCTTTTTATGGAAGAAGTTATAAATATTAGGTTGGGTCTTAAAGTATCATCTAACCAAACAAGATGGGCACCAAAGCATTCACCCTGATCAGGGCTCACAACTTCCAGGATGCTTTCACATCATCGTGTTAGCTAGGAGAAGACCAGCATCTGGAGGGCCCCTCTGTCCATGATCATGTTTTCAGAAAAGGGACTGATTTTTCACTGGCTGGTTCCTTCACAGGATCCAAACAGAGGCATTGAGAACTAATTGTTATTGGATACACTTGTTTATTGTACAGAGGTTCCTGTGCCTTCAGGAAGAGGATTTTTGGAGGAGCTGAGTCTCTATAAGTAGGATGAAATAATCGCTAAATGAATCATTACTGATTTCAAAACCAAACCAGACTTCATATCGACAACAGACATGATCAGGGAGGCTTTTCTTTCACATTTCTCCAGGGCAGATGTCTAATAATATTCTGTGGAAAATTCCCAGTCTAATGTAACCTGGGCTAATCTCCCAAACAGATACCTACGCTCCTTTTTCCTTACTTTCTCAAGGTAAGACTATCACAAACAGAACTTAAATCTCACACACACTGGAAAAGTGAAGGTGAGGAAGCACAAGAGGACAAAGGGCCCCAGTGCATCTTCCTGGCTTTAATTCCAGGAGAACATGCTCTGGATGAGTCACCTCACTTCTCCTTCATGAGAGGATGGAGCACCTGATGTCTTGCATCTGAACCTGTGATTACATTACAGGAGAGCACATCAAAAGACTAAATCCAAATAATGGCATAAAAGAAAATAAAGCAATATTAACAAAACAACCAAAGACGCTAGAGCCAATGAGCATCAATACACCAAGAACTTAAACAGACTCCTTTCCAAAATCAGGAATCGTCACATCAAAAACAGAGATCTACTTGTTAAAAAAAAAAAGTTGAGGGGATCAGAACTCAGATATTTTCTTTAAACTCTAGAATTAGGTCAAAGACTCTGGCTCTATTTTTTGATGATGTCCATTAAAGTGTGGGGAGAGTGTGTAACACAGCATTGGCAGTATAAGCAAACAGGCCAAGGAAGAAATTCAGAATTCTAAGACCTATCTGAGATAAGTCAATCTTATGTCTTTCTTTTCATTTGGGAAATAATAATTAAGTTAATGAAAATACAGCAAAAGTAGGGGTGCCTGGGTGGCTCAGTCAGTTAAGCATCTGCCTTTGGCTCAGGTCATGATCCCAGGGTCCTGGGATTGAGCCCTATGTCGGGCTCCCTGCACAGTGGGGAGTCTGCTTCTCCCTCTCTCTCTGCCTGCTACTCCCTCTGCTTGTGCTCTCTCTCTCTCTCTGTGTCAAATAAATAAATAAAATCTGAAAGAAAGAAGAAAGAAAGAAAGAAGAAAGAAAGAAAGAAAGAAAGAAAGAAAGAAAGAAAGAAAGAAAGAAAGAAAGAAGAAAGAAAGAAAGAAAGAAAGAAAGAAAGAAAGAAAGAAAGAAAGAAGAAAGAAAGAAGAAAGAAAGAAGAAAGAAAGAAAGAGAAAGAAAGAGAAGAGAAAGAAAAGACAGCAAAAGTATTCAAATATGTCTTATTGTTTTAAAAACTGTAACATTTTTAGGGGCATCTGGGTGGCTCAGCCGGTTAAGTATCTGCCTTCAGCTCAGGTCGTGATCCCAGAGTCCTGGGATCGAGCCCCGAGTCAGATTCCCTGCTCAGTGGGGAGCCTGCTTCTCCCTCTCACTCTGCCTGCCGCTCCCCCTGCTTGTGCTCTCTCTCTCTCTCAAATAAATAAATAAAATCTTAAAAAAAAAAAAAAAACTATAACATTTTTAACAATCACATATATTCTAGATTATTCAACTATGGAATTTATTATGCTCACCATCATATTATTTTATAAGATTTAGGTAGTATCTAGCCCCAAAATGTGTACTATTATCCCCATTTTGGCAGAAGGGGAATTAGCTGATAAGATGTTACATGGTCAGGATTCAACCCCAGGTCTTTCTGACTCCAAAACTCATGGTCAATTATACATTGTTGCTTCTTTTCAAAATATTTCAATCTGCTTTAGAAAAACGCAGCCCTGGGGCGCCTGGGTGGCTCAGTCAGTTATGCACCAGACTCTTGGTTTCAGCTTAAGTCAGGGTCCCAGCGTCCTGAGATGGTGCCCCCGTCAGACTCTGCCCTCAGGGTGGAGTCTGCTTGGGTTCCTCTCCCTCCCCCTCTGCCCCTCCCACCACTCTCAAATAAATAAATGAATTAAATCTTTAAAAAGAAAAGAAAAGAAAAACTCAGCCCTTTAGGGCCCAGGGGAGAATCTAGGATTCCACATTACTCATGGCCCCACGAAGAAGGAAAGAATCTTCTCTTACCTCAGGCTCCCCAAGAAGAACCTCACCCACCATCAACAAGACCGCAGCAACTGCAATGCTATCAGGCCCACTTGCAACTGCTGGAGGAATCCTGGTCCTGCTCCCATCTTGAATATACTCCAGCCTAACCACCCACTTGTGGCCTCTAGTATTCCCTCATGACTTCCTGACAAGCTGGCCTTTTCCGTAGTATTTGCCTCTTGTTCAAAGCATCCTCTTACTCCCTAAGGAGAATCTATCTTGCTTCTGTTCTGACATCTTCATCTTGGTTTCCTATCCTGCTATTCCCTTTCTTTGGGTTGCTTTGATAAGTTAGTAGCAATTCCAACCCAAATGAACTGCCCCCACTTCCAACAAGTCTTCATTTTCACAAGTAACTGCCACCAAACTCCCAGCTCGCCCTCCCAAGGTCCCTGCTGGCTCAATCTGGATGCGAGGCTATGGTCATAAACCAACCTGTTTCCTCTCTCCCTCCAACATCCAAAGATGTTCTGTAATGTTGTAACAAAACAAATGAGAAATTATACCCTTTTGACTAAAGTTTAATGTCTATTTATTAAAGAACTATGAGAATATTCAGATGAAAACAATAATGAAATGTAAACTAAAAACAATAAAGATGAGTAATAAAATCAATAGATATTATCTTAACATCAAGAAGCAAATTGTAACAAAAAATAAATAAAATTAGATCATACCAAAGGCAGTAATTCACTAAGAGGAAGAGAAGGAATGCATTTCAAGCAGAAGTAATGATAAGTAATAAGTTCTTGGATTATTTGATAATCCAATTAATGAGGAAAAGTGAATCATAGGAATACACTGAGAAAATATTTAAATTTCTTGCTGATTTGACACAAAATACTGGCATGGATGATGATGACATAAAATTCATAATGTACCAGAAAAATGAGGACATGGATGTGATCAATTCAAAGAGTATTTAAGATGGAAACTTACAAGAAAATCTCAAATGCCCTGAAATCTTCCAGTTCCTATATGAAAGAAACATGATAGTGATTTGCCAATTTTGGCAATGCTAAACATTTTCTTGGCATTACCAATCACAAGTTATGAAGCTGGAAGAAATTTTTCTAAGTTATCAGTAATAAAAATAAATTTTTTCATTAATTCTGCTAGATAAAAAACTGAATAATCTTCGTATTCACTCTATAGAAAATATCACAAAATTGTTGTCATATGAAAACACAGTATATAGCTAAAATAAATGTTAAAATAAAATTATAAAGGCATGTCCAGTAGTTAGTTACTAAAAATATTATTGTGATGATTTCTATTCTCATTCTAAATAAATATTCACTTTTCATTCCTAATGTTGCATTCTTTTACTTAGAATTTACTCAAAAATTGTCGAAGTTTCAGCCCTTACAAACCCTGGATCCATTCTCACAGTGAAATCTTGGGTTTGTCCCTCCCTCCCTCCTTACGTACGCTCAGGGCTGATTTTTCAGGCAGACTGACGGACAGAGAATGGCCAGGACAGAACCAGAGCATGATAGAATGGAAATTTTACCCAAAAATCATACGGATTTGTTCACGAACAACCGCAAATCCCGTGAAATGCAGAGTGCTCAGATACCAGGGACGGCTGTGCTCAACATATACCTGTGAACTCCACAGGTGTAAAAGCTAGGTAGAACATATTCAACTTTTTTTTAATTATTCTGTTTTTCAAAAGTAAATATTCTGCTGGCAGATGTTAGCAGAGTAAACACAGGCTTCCCTTCCTGCCTGTTGAAAACACAGGTGACTGGTCGGACTCACATACTCTGGGAAGGTCTGGCAATCTTCTCAGTCTAATTTAGAGGAAGTTATTTATTTGGACTATGGTCTCCTTTCTAAGAGAAAGCTCTTTGTGCCTTGAATAAGCATTTGTTGGTACATTAGACAAACTAAAACAAACTAAACCTAAAATTGTTTCACTATGGAAAGAGTTATCCTTTTATTTCAGTATTTTCTTGGTTCTTATTGGCCCAGGGTTAGATCTCAGGAATTGTCTATCATATTTCATTAAATTCAAAATGCAAGGCTTGACCAAAAACTGTAGTTCTATATTTATTTGTTTCATCGATGTGTTTTTACCATCAATCCAATTTTATTCAGCAAACATTGGTCGAGAGCCTTCCAGTGGGACAGACACTTGCTGGGCACGGCCAAATACAGAGATGAGGACTAGGGATGTTCTCCACAAACATGTGTCAAGGTGATAAATGCTGCTCTGGTGATAAGATCAAACTATTGAGAGAACAGAGAGGAAGGAGCAATTAATCCTGCCTGCACCAACTGGGAAAAGAAAGGTGGATTCAAAGTGTGGTTTGCGGCTCCCAAGGGCTCTAGAGAGGAGTCTCTGGGTGTCTGCTGGGACAGTGGGAAGGCAAGGAGAGGGCTCCAAGGTTCCAATTGCTTTAACCAAAGTACATCTCTTTGCATGCGTCTTATTGGTTGGAAGTCTACACTCAACTTCTTTGACAAAAAGCTTCTGCTTTTAAAAAATTATTCTTTTAGGGGCACCTGGGTGGCTCAGTTGGTTGAGCATCTGCTCTTGGTTTTGGCTCAGGTCATGATCTCAGGGTCCTGGGATTATGGCTCGCAACAGGCTCTGTGCTCAGCGAGAAGTCTGCTTGAGGATTCTCTCTCCCTCTGCCCCTCCCCCTACTCACGTTTGTTCTCTTTCTCTCCAAAATAAATAAATAAATCTTTAAGTAATAGTAATAATAATAATAATAATTTTAAAAATAATAATTTAGAAATAAAAATAATTCTTTTAAGCTACTAAATAAGATGTCCTTTGATCTGAGCTTTGAAGGTTATAGAATTTATCCAAGTAGAGGTCAATCCCATGGTTTTAACTCCCTTCGGATCTTAAAACTCCCAAACCTACATCGTTAACCCTAATCTTTCTCCTAATTCTAGTATTCTCCTTCTTCATTTCATTCTCTCTTTTCCATACCACATTTTAGAACCTTCGATGGCTCCCCATGGCCTACTAGACAAAGTTCAAAGTACGAAATCCTTTCTAATCGGGCTCCAAAGGTCTTCCAAAATTAATTTTCTTCCATTTATCCAAAGATATTGTTGGGAGACAATTCTCCATGGGTCTCCCACATTTCTGCACTTCTTGCAAACAGAAGAACTAGCAAATTTTGTTCCAGGTATCTTTTCTGGAACGTTAGTGTGGTGAGCAGCTTTGGAAAACAGAGAATGATTCCCTCCAGAGTGGAGAGAAAGTTTGTACGCTTTCCAGTACAACAAAGACAATTATGCCCCTCCAGGACAAAGGTTGGACAGGTTGGCTTGCTGTCCATTATAAAAGATTAGAGTTTCCTAAGCTTGGGGTTCCTCACCTATGACGCAAATCCACCGAGTGTAGCATCCATCTGGGGCACTCTACATTGACACAGTGGGACTTGGAGAACAAGGAAAGCCAATGCAACAATGAAGCTCATGATTCTTATTGTGCTGGAAGGAACAAAATCCTTGATCTCTGATTCAGGAATCTCATGTCTTCAGCCAGCATCCATATAACTCTGGCATGGTAGCTGTTAGCTTATAGGCAATATAAAATCTCAGACCCTTCACAGTTCTTGAAAGGCCCCTGTATCAGTTAAGATAAACTAAGTTATGGTGCAGTAGCAAATGGCTCCCAAATCCCAGTGGCTTACAACAGAGGTTTGTCTCTGGCTCATCCTTGTGTCCCTAGCAGATCAGCTGGTGGCTCTGCCTCCATCATCACTGGCCTCATTTTAGGACACAGTCTGACAAAGCATCTACTCTCTGGAACATTGTTAATGGTCAAAGAAAAAGAGAATGCGGCAAAGAAGGCACTAGCTTTTAAATCTTCTACCTGGAAGTAACAGACATTCCCCTGCTTATTTCCATTGGCCACATCTAAACTCAAGCCTGGTGGAAAGTGAAAAGCTACCACATGCCCAAAAGGAAAGAGAGGTGGAATACTGCTAAATATACCTAATGACTATTAGAGCATCCTGGTTCCATCCACACCAGAAGACTGGTCTTTATGCAAATCTCTATCACTCTTTCATGCCTGGGTATTTGCTTATGCAATGTCTTCTTCCCAAAATGTGCTGTTTCTCCCTGCTTCCTCACCCCTTCCCACACCTCTTATTACCTGGAAAATTCCTACTATTTTTCAACACCCAGCTCGAATATTACCTCTTTTCTGAAGCTTTCTCCGACCACTCCTCACCCAGAAAAATATCTTGCTTCCGTATGCTTCCATAGCACTGTGTATATAATTCTAACAAGGTTTTGAACCCACTGCTTCATACTGGTTCATGAATTGGATTCCTTCCATAAACCAAGATCTCTTGAGGATAGAGGATGGACCCATGATTTTTTATTTACCTTTATGCAAACCTTACACCATCTCAATTGAAATATTTCTGAGGATTTCCACTCCTTAAGATTAAAAACAAAACCAAAATCCTGAACACACCCACAGAGCTCATACAGTCTGCCCATTCCCAGTTGCTTATGCCATATTCCCTATTACCCTCCACCTTCAAGCCCCATGTCTTTGCCTCCGCCTGAAACCCCCTGCCTCACTTAATTAACCCTTCCTCATCCCTTAGATCTGAGCAGAAGCACCGCTTCCTTGGAGAAATCTTCCCCCAACTTAGATCAACTCCCTCCATCGTATGTTCTCATAGCACTGTGGGCTTCTTCATGGTGCTCAGCATAAACTAGCAATTAACAGTTATTTGTATGACTATTTTACTGTGTTCCTCTCCACACTCAACCTTAAGATGTAAGTTCAAGAGGGCATGAACCCTATCTAGTTTTGCCCACTGTTGGATCTCTAGTATTTGGTATATTGTCCGCTACATAGTAAGACTCAATAAATACAGTATGAACGAATCAAAGAATGAGTGAATATAGTAAGACACTCAATGCATGTGTGATGGATTGAAAAACTCCAAGTAGAGGGAGCAACAGTAAAAAACAAACAAAAATATATATGGTCTGCCGGACAAGTTTTTTTATGAATGACAAGAAGAGCAGGGGTGGCAAACCAAATTTTACATGAATCTTCCAATGTTTCATCTCAATTTAGAATCTGAATTATGAAAGATCAACTCAGTAGATCTTCAATTTTCAGGGGAGCTTAGGGATCTAATCTCATTATTCTTCGACCTTTGTCTCTTAATGCTTTAAACAAGCAGAAACCTTCCAAGCCTATTATTGTTATCATCAAATCACATATATTTGGTGATTTACCATTACAAAGCATCTTCCCTTATGCTGTCATATTTAACACTAAGCAACCCGAATAATCAGGATAAAAGTCATAGGAGCTGACTCTGTCATCTTTGCGGAAGTTTCTGATATATTTGTGAAATAACAAGACAGCAGGTAGGGCAAAAAAAGAAGCCTAAGAAAGGCAAGAAAAGTGGAGGGCAGAGGCACAGGGAGGGAGATTAGAAGACAAAGAATCAAAAGGAGTGGTCACAGGAGGAAGGGTGTAGTCTACCTTGAGAATGTGTGTCCCCCTAAAATTCTTATGTTGAAATCCTAAGCCCCGATGTGATGGTATTAGGAGGTGGGGCCTTTGGAAGGTAATTTGGTCATGAGGGTGGAGCCATCGTGAATGGGATTAGCATCTTATAAAAGGGATCCCAGAGAGCTCTGTCACCCTCTCTCTGAGGACACGGAGAGAAGTTGGCAGTTTGTAACTTCGAAGAGGGTCCTTACCAGAGCCCAACCATGCTGGCACCCTGAGCTTGGGCTTCCAACCTCCAGAGCTGTGAGAAATAAATGTTCATTGTTTAAGCCGCCCCGTCTATGGTCACTTGTTATAGCAGCCCAAACTGACTAAGACAGCCCACAAAGCAGGGAAGAGAGGGTGGCATCGGCGGGCTGTAGGGAGTGGAGACACACAATGTGCATTAAGAAATGGGGAGGAGTCTTTAGAGAGGACAAGTTTCTGGGAGAGGGAAGACATAGAGTCTATAGGGAGCCTACAGGGACCAGGATCACAAAGGATATTTTTAGGTGTTTGTGTCATTAAAAGACTTCTTAGGGGCGCCTGGGTGGCTCGGTCAGTTAAGCGTCTGCCTTCGGCTCAGGTCATGATCTCAGGGTCCTGGGATCGAGTCCCACATTGGGCTCCTTGCTCAATGGGGAGCCTGCTTCTCCCTCTGCCTGCCACTCCCCCTGTTTGTGCTCTCTCTCTCTCTTTCTGCCAAATAAATAAATAAATAAATAAATAAATAAATAAATAAATAAAATCTTTTTTTTTTAAGTTAAAATCTTTAAAAAATAAAATAAAAGATTTCCTTTATGGGTCAATGGGGGTCAGAAGGTTTCACTTAAAGGAGAAAATAGAGATGTCATAGGTCACAGAAAATGGACGTTGGTTATTATTGTTGGTCAGTATCTGGGGTTGGTCTAGCTGGGGCATTGAGCATCTCAAATGTGTGTGGGGGCCAGGAGGGGTGAGGAAACCAGGTTACAGCAGAATCTGAATAGGCTGGCAAGCTCTGAAAAATTCAATAAATGCCCTAATCTTTTCACTGAGATACATACCCTCCCCTGATGTTTCCAGGAGCTCTGAGCCGCCCATGGGAGACTCAAGTCGGCCCCAGAGACCCCGAGCTGCCAGCATCCAGTCCTGGCTAGCTCCTAGGATTCTGTGTGAGAAGCTGGCAGGCTAATCCTACTCACTTGCTTGGAGAGCCTCCCACATGACCAGCCCAGGGACCAGCACCACCATTCACCCCATTGCCCTCGACAAAAACCTGGAAGTTATCCTTGACTTTGGTCTCACTTCACTCCCCATGTCGAAATGATTCTGTATTGTCATATCTCTCAAATCCATCCACCTCTTGCTATCCCCATAACCACTAACACGGTTCAGGAAGCTCCCACTGAAGCATATTCAAACTTCCTTCCTACCTCCGCCCTGTTACCTTCCTATCTGGGGTTCACACAATCAGATTCTGGTATTCACGCAACCACAACTGGTTCTTCTAGCTGGTTTTGGGCAAAATGGATCACAGTCTCTTCTCTGATGATAACTCTTCATTAGCTCCCTTTCTCCCTCAGGATAAAGGCCAAAGTTCCTAATATTGCCTTCCATACTCTTCATGTGCTGGCCCTGGCCACATTCCTGGCTTTTTTTTTCTCTAAGCTTTTATTTATTTGACAGAGAGAGAGGACAAGCAGGGTGAGTGGCAGAGGGAGAGGGAGAAGCAGGCTCCCCGCTGAGCAGGGAGCCCGATGCAGAACTCGATCCCAGGACCCTGGGATCATGACCCGAGCTGAAGGCAAACGCTTAACCGACCGAGCCACCCAGGTGCCCCACATCTCTGGCTTTATCACCGAGCTTCCCACCTGGCTTTTTCCAGCCACGTTGAACTACTTGCAATCCCACGTGAGTGTCTTGTTTTTTTTCACTCCTGGACCTGGAAAATGCTTCTCACTCTCCCTAGAAACCCTCTCACCCTCCCCTCAGCCCCTGGGTCCAGAGTCACCTGCTTAATTCCTGCTCTTGAAATCTGAGCCTGTGAGGCTTCTTACTTCACAAAATCTCCCCAAACTCTCTCGAGGGGGAAAGGGGCCCTGACTCTATGCTCCCCTAGCAACTTGTATTTGAGCATATAATAATCTGAGTTGTAGTTTTGGTGTCTGTTTATTTAACTGATCCACACCTCCATCTAGATCAGTGGCTGTCTACTCCACACATCAGAATCACCAAGGAGGGGCGCCTGGGTGGCTCAGTTGGTTAAGCGACTGCCTTCGGCTCAGGTCATGATCCTGGAGTCCCTGGATCGAGTCCCACATCGGGCTCCCTGCTCGGCAGGGAGTCTGCTTCCCCCTCTGACCCTCCCGCCTCTCATGTGCTCTCTCTCTCATTCTCTCTCTCTCAAATAAATAAATAAAATCTTTAAAAAAAAAAAAAAGAATCACCAAGGAACCTTATAAAAAATGCAAGTGCCAGTTAAACAAGGAGTTCTCCAGGTGGGTCTGCACATGGGTGTTCTGTACGTTCCTGCTTATGATTCTAGCAGGTGGCCCAAGAAGGGCACCACTGGGTTGACTAGAATTCCTTGAGCTCAGAGAACATGCCGGGTTGGTGTTTGTTCCCCAGTACCCTGCACAGGAAACCACGCTCAATATTTGTTACCCGAACACATCTCTGATGCCACACAGCAGCTTACTTTTCTGCACAGAGGAGAGTGTACATTTGGAAGGACACATTTATTTTCAGAGCTCTTTAGGTTTCATTACCTCTTCACAGCAAGGACACAGATAGGTAAATTGAGGCTCCCAGAGGCTGTGAGTGGTCCTCGCCTCGATGCCTTCGGAAAAACGCAGAGCAGAAATGCAGGTGACTCACTGGGAGCAGTCAGTTTCGTGGATGATACACACCCGGACCAACTTTGCTGCCCCCTAGAGCAGAGCTCACCCACTCTACCACCCCGCCTCCTAGTGTTGATGGAGATGCATTTGCAGGAGGGCAGCAGAGAGCAGGAGAATTTTGCACCCAAGTCACCCTTTTTTTTTTTTTTAATTTTTTAAATTCAATTAGCCAAGGTCAGAAAAACAGGATCATGTTAGTTTCTAGTAAGAGAAGGAAGGTATCTGGGGGATTTTATCAGAGAATTTGGGCCCTAATTAATATGGGGATATAGCTGTCTTTACCAACAATGCACTGACTGATTCCCTCCCACCCCAACTAGGGTGTCCAGGGTTAGACCCCTCAGGCTCCTGATTCTCTGCCCAGCGGGTGTGGCGGAGGCTGGGCAAGGAGGCAGGGCTTGGGGCCCGGCTTACTAGTAAATGGCTTTGGCAACAGCGAGACCTGGTTTCACACCCTGGCTGGCTTCAGCCCTTAGCACCTGCAGGCCTTGAGCATGTCAAGATCATGAATCCAGTCCCACTCCCCAGTGTTAGTGCTTACTATTGTCCTCACTGCTGTCATTCATGCTCTTCCAAGGAATCCCCTTAGAAGCTGCCCTGAAAACCCCTCATCCCAAAAGGGCAACGAGAAATGGAGAAGAACCCCGTGACCCAGGGAAACTGCAAGTGAAACGAAATGTCAATGTCATTTCTCTCACTGTGGTTTGTGGCGTTCAACACTCTTGCTTTGCTGATTGTCTCAGAGGGGGTTAATAACCCTCCGAGGACTGTCCTCCACTTAGCGACGGACAGGGGGCTCTGCTCAAAGTCTCACCTTGACAAGGTGGCCCCAGGCCCAGCCCCCACCCTCCTGCACTCCTCCCCCGCCCCACCCCGGACTGAGGCTGTGGTTCGAAGTGCCTGGGACTACGGGCATCCCCACTCATTTCCTCCTGCCTGTCCCCACATGCAATGGCTCCTGAAAAAGGGGAGCCAGTTGCTGCTCAGAATCCTTTTCATAGCTGACAACAATTGGATCCCCATCCTCAGCGACAAGGCTGTGACTGTTCTCCTGCCATTCCTGCTTCATTGTCAGCAAAGCCAGTGGGCCAAGGGGGGAGGGAACCGCCAACAACCCAAGCAATCAGAAAAAGAGATGGTGTGCCTTTAAGATGAAGGTGGTGGGCAACCATCCATCTTCCCTAAACACAGACTTGCCTTGTTCTTCCATTTCTGGCTGAGTGATAAAAACGTTAAATGTCATTTCCTGTATCAGTGGTTAACCACTAGATGCTGGATCAGAGATTTACCAGAAGTGCTGAAGTTAAGGAAAAAAAAAAAAAAACACCCTGCTGTTTTCAATAACCCTTTCTTGCACCCTGTGGGAACTATTTAACCTTTGTTGCGGGGAGAGGGTGGGGTGCCAGGGGGCTGGTGGATTTCGGCTGAACAATAAATTTAGGAGTCGATTTGCCAAAGACTTTCTTAGGCTTCATACAGGCGGTGAAGAGAGGCAGAATGTCACCATCCTGCATGGCTCCCCAGGGAGTGCGTGTGTAAGGCAGACATAAAAACCTGCCACGTGCCTTCCTTGCCCACCATTGTCTCTGGATGTCCACGGTCATTTGGTTTTAGGGACCCCACATTTTCATAGAAGACTGTGGCTCTATTTTTTTTAAAAAAAGATTTTATTTATTTATTTGACACAGAGCGAGAAAGAGAGAGAGAGCACAAGCAGGGGGAGTGGCAGGTAGAGGAAGAGGGAGAAGTAGGCTCCCCGCCGAGCAAGGAGCCCGATGTGGGGCTCGATCCCAGGACCCTGGGATCATGACCTGAGCCGAAGGCAGTTGATTAACCAACTGAGCCACCCAGGCGCCCCTGTGGCTCTGTCTATTTTGTTCCCCCGGCTTCCTGCAGCAGTAGGTGGCCTCTCAGCAAAAGGGAGCCTACTTGGGGGGAAAGCAGAGCTCTCTGGGAAGCTTCTGCACTTGAGCAGCTGGGGTCTGAGGGATGGAGAGCCCGGCTCCACCCTTTGTTGTGTCTTCTTGGATTTCTCCATTCAATTTCTCCATTCAATTAAGTGCTCAGGAAAGTAAAGTGGGGAGGCTTGGCTCAGCTCCACCAATAAGGGAGAGGACCAACTTGCAGCCCACCCACAGCTTTGCTCAAAGCCCCTCTAGTCTGCTCTGGGTTTTTTGTTTTTGTTTTTGTTTTTGTTTTTGCCCTGGGATGACCTCGATGGGGACAACAACACACAAAGCCACCCTGGCTCCTCCCTGCTGCCTCCCCGGGCTCCGTGGACCTCTCGCAGGGCAGATAAGACTTAAGAGCAAGGTTGTGTTCCAGCAATTGCATTTCCTGCCCCAGGCCGCCTAGGATGCTCTGTGCACACACGAAGCGCGCCTCGCACTTCAAGTACATCTAAGATGACCTACCGTTCCAATTGCCTGGGACTAAAGGGACCTCTGTTGTTAAAACTGGGAAAGTCCCTGGCAGAACAGAATAAGTGGGTAACCCTAACAGAAGTGTGTGACAGGTAAATACTCCTTGCACTTCGAAACTGAAGCTAAAGTTTAGGAAGGATGCAGCCAGGTCAAGTTGAAGAGGGCATGTTGCCGTGTAAGCATCCCTGGGGGAGAGAGGAAATCTCCACTGCTCTCCCCGCTCTCCTGGCGCCCATCAGAAGTCACCCTCTCCCAAGTCAGCAGTTAGCCACAGAAATCTGAAAGCAAAGAGCTGGAAGGGAAAAGATTATGGGGAAAAAAAGATTCCACCAAATCTCTCGTAGGTCTATGAACCTGGAACGTATTCCTCCTGGTGGTCCTGGATAATAGCACCAAAACGCACCCAGGTGCCCGAGATAGAAAAATCTAGAGTGCTGGACAACTTCTCACTCTCCCTCAGTCCTCCTCTCGGTTTTCTCAACAAGCCCTTCCTTTCCTGCCCCTGTGATCTCTCCTCTGCCCTCCCACTGCTCCTGCCTGAGCTCAGCTTCCCCACGGCCCTCAGCTAACGCCTCCATCCCCTCCGACTTCGATTTCATTTGCCCCCTGACCTATTAGATAATGTCTCCTCTTTTAAAAAATTAAATCCAAGAAACATGTATTGAGTACCTAGATCAGAAGGCTGCCATCGGCGTCACTTATCTAGATTTCATCTGACTTTGGACATTTCTCATGGGTTCCTTTTTGAATGAGATAATCCCGAGATGTCTTCTTGATTGAGAAAGTCCCTCTGACATTTCCAGGCAAAGCTGAGCACTTCCTCCCAGTGTCCTGGGTCATAGTGCCCTTCGGCCCTCATCATGTGGCTATGACTATTGGTTTGTATTTCCATCTTGCCTACTAGCTGTGAACCCCTGGTTTCTTATTTATCTTGTTTTCCCAGGGTCGATCTCAGACCTTGACAGATAGTAGCCCTTAAATAAGTATAGAAAATGAGATAGTATTGAGGTAAGAAGAGGAAATATTAATTGGGTGCTATGATACTCGGACAGGTCTATAGCCATTTGAACATATAAAATTCAAAGGCCATTGATTATGGTTCGATCAACCTCGTAATCTGTTAAAGAATCTAAGTTCTCTGCCCCAGGCTCCATCCTAATCAACATTTTTATATAAACGTCCTGGATGAAGATGTAAAAGGCACATAAAACAGATTCGCAGAAAAACCAAAGCTAAGAGGTATCACTAATATGTAGAATGTTAGAATTCATGTTGCAAAATTATCTCGGCCTACAAGATCAATAGACCAAAACTAAGAAGATAAAAAAATCACACTAATAGATGTAAATGCTATTTTACACCACTCGCTAGACCAACGAGGGAGATCTGGTTTAGCAGCAGTTCAAATGAAAAAATCCTAGCAATTCTCACAGTCTTTGAGAATGAGCAGAGAACCCGGAGACTATCCAGTATAGAGGATCTCAAGCTTTTGTTTAAATAATAGATCGTTTTCGTTGATAAGAATTTTACACAGGCCAAGTGAAGACATTTTGATACTGCTCTGTGTAGGAGTAGAGGCAAAGGGTCTGATGAGTCAGCACCCTTTCCCGGCAATTCACCTCACCTAGTAAAGACCCCGAAGGCACCTTCCCAAACCCATGGGGCTCTTCTGAGCACTGTTTGAAAAGATCTGATTCAATCTCTTTGCTTTACCGAGTCTATACGACTAGTTAGTGCCAGGAGTCCCTCAATCCCTTAGCCAGCTTTTTGTTTGTTTGATTTGGTTTGTTTTTATTTGTTGTTCTTATCCCTCCCTGGCACTGTATTATACATTTGGCCATTTGTACACCGCCTGCTCCCTCGCTGGGGTGCGGTCATCTATGTTGTTCACTGCTCTACCCCTGGTTTGTGGTACACAATGGAAGCTCAATAAACGTTTGTCGGGAAAATGAATGAAAGAACTGGAAAAGAATGCAGATGTCTTGACTCCCAACCTAGTACTGCTCTTCCAGTAGTGAGGCCGTCTCAAACAACACCAACAACGCAAGCCAAGGTCACATTAGGCTGCATTAGAAGAAGATTGTTGTCCTAAATAGGGATGAAATGGCTCCACTGTACTCTGCATTGTTCAAGCCATATCTGGAATATTGCGTTCCGTTCTGGAAGCTACATTAAAGAAACACAGAAAGGAAAGCCAATGTGGCAGGGGTGGAATGTAAATCCTATTTGTAAGGGCTAACTTTCTGCCAGCCATATTACACATTTATCTCATTTCATCAGCACAACCGTGCTACAAAGTCATATTTTCTTTCTCTAACTAGACACAGGGAATTTCAGTAATTTCTCCAAAGTCACACAGCTCAATGCCCAGAGTTCAAACCTCTGGCAAAGCTCTCGTTCCTTCTGCAACACCAAGATGCCTCTTGGGAGAGGTCCCCAAGACAGCAAGCAGACTATGGAGGATCATGACAAATCAGATGTTCAGCTGGAGAAGTCCTGTGTGACAGGCTGGGTCAGGGATGAGGAGAACATGACAGAACTCATCAATGAAAGAGGAGCACTTTTTTGGGGGGGCAGGGAATGTACTGAGACTCAGTGTCGCTTGTCAGATGAGGTGTAGGAGATTCCTGGATGGAAACCTGGTCCAAACTGCTCTAAACTCTGGGTGTTTGGGACTGGCTGTGGCTCCAGGGATGGTGACAGTGCCCTGAGGCCATCACACACACACACACACACACACACACACACACACACACACACACACAATCCCTCTATCTCTGTGTCTTACATTGCAGTAGAGAAAAACAAAATTCTAAGCTATTTTGTGTTGTGAATTTCTTTTGACAATGGGAACTGAGCAGAAGCAGTGTAGTAAGAGCTGCCCACAAGTTGTAGTTGGAAGCATTTCCACAATGCTTGGCTTCTCTGGTTAAAGAAACAGCCCGAAGTGGAGTGACTTGCCCCGCAGTTCCCGGGCACAGAACACAGTCCATGAACGCAGGACAGAGGGGACCAAGGAGCAAGGCTGGGGTCCGAGGCTGGGAGAACCCGGGCCACAGGACCCCTCTCACTGCAGGGGCAGAGCCTGATCCAGGACTCTTCTCCAGGCTGCGGGACTAGAACCTTCCCAGACTCGGGTCTCCTGACTTGGTCTACCACATGAAGGCTAAGAGGAGAAGAGAGGGCTCGGGAGGAAACGGCCTTTCCCCTCCTCAGAGTCTACTCTGTTAAAGACCTTTCCCAAAGGCTAGTCCTTGTCTCCAGCCCACCAGAAATTCTGCTGTGCGTCTGAGCTTTTAGAAACATGAAGGGAAAGGCAACACTATGCCGTTTCAACTTTCAATGGATCAAAATATAATCCTGATGACTAAACTAAGAAATGGTTTTCTGTTCCATGTCCAGTGTCACCTTCCTCTCATTCTTCCCTGCCCCCCTACATTTTATGAGAGCCCAGGGTTTCAAGCCACAACCTCCTTGAATTCTGCTTCCCTTGGGCTGAATCCAACACCAACAGCAAGTGGTAGGAACAGATGGAGAGTTCACAAGAACCATGGCTGAAGTTGGGTGGGGGGAGGGGGGATGGCAAATGCAAATATATTACCCTATCTAGAAAGTGAGAGCCACAAGGACCTTCCAGAGTCATCTAGCCCAGGGATTGGCAAACTTTTCTGTAAAGGGACAGCGAGTAAATACTTTCAACTTTGCGGGCCACGTGTGGTCTCTGTCACAAACTACTCGACTCTGCTGGGAAGCACAAAGGCAGCCACAGACAATGTGTAAAAGAATGGACACAACTGCGTTCTAATAAAACTTTATGGACACGAAAATGTGAATTTCATATCATTTTCATGTGTCGTGGAAAATGTTATGTCTTTTCATTTCTTTTTCAATAATTTAAAAACACAGAAGCCATTTCTTAGGTTCACCAGCTGTGCAAAAACAGGCAGTGGGCCAGATTGAGCCTTTGGGCTGTAGTTTGTCAATCCCTGGTCCAGTTCCAGCCCTTGCTGATACATGGCTGGCAGGGCAGCATCGGATGAGAACCCATCTATTTGATTCCCACGTTGTGCTCTTTCCCCTGCAAAGCGATGTTTCAGCTGCCCCACTCCCTTGAGCACAAACCTACCTCTATGGCAAGGGTGGCAGCCTGATCCAAACCTCGCCAACTGTCACGTCTGGTAGAACTTTTGGACACGGCACGCTCTGGCTCTGTCTCATTTCTCCGCCCACTCATGGAATGACTAGGGGGCAGGTCAATTGCCCTCTCTGGTCTCTAACATAAAGTAGATAGGGGTTCAGTTTGGTCATCTCTGAGAGTGTGTCCTCTGCCAGTTGTCTTCCCTCCCTGCATCCCAGCCCGGCTCTCAGCCTTTGCCCTCCCAGGACATTTCAGAAGCAGCACGCCCAGGGACCCAACCTGCTGGCACTTCCTGCTGCCCTCACCAGCAACCACCCCTTGGAGCAACCAGCTCTGATGTCACCAAAGGATAATGACTTCTGGGCAGGAAAATTGGAATGGAAGCAGATGAAGTGTCTATTTTGGTGCAGATGAAGTCGTGGGAGGATCCGTGATTCATGTGCTAGGTGCTTTCTGAATAGCGTGTTTCTATCATTTTCTGGAAGACAGAAAGTTAGCTTCCCCCTGGAGTGGTTGGTGAGAATGATGTTTGGGGTTTCCTTTTTCAAAGGGGGGTTTCATTTGGTTTTTGTCAATGTCATTTGGTTCATTTCTTAATTTGGGGGTTTTGTTGTGATTTGTTTTAATGAAGAGGTGGGGATGAAGGATCAGGCGACAAAGGTTTGGCGGTGGGGGACAGAGCAGACCCTATATGCAGTGCTTTCAGGGTCTGAACATACAAATAAGGTCAAGGTGGTTAAAAGTCATAGAGTCAGATGCCTGGGAACCTGCCAAACACCAAATGCCTTGGTTAGGAAGTTCGTGACAGTTTGATGTCTTGGTCTTGTGTGACTGCCATCCAAAGATAAGTAAGGGAAAGGGGGGGAGTCCTGGCATGGAGTTCTGAGCAGGCTTGGAGCCCTGGGCCTGATCCTGCCATCCCATTAAAGACAGTGGCCACTCAGCCCCCAGAGTAGTTCTCTCTAGTCTCACCAGAGTAATGGTGGCCAGAAGCCTGGAGTAAGAGCCTGGTCACTTCCAGCCCAAGGCAGAGCTCAGCATCGGTTCCCTCTGCTACTCTCTCCCAGGGAATCTAGCACCCAAAGGGGGTGGATACCTTGAATTGGGTATTAGGCTCATTGGATCTTTTCAGGAAGCTCTAGGGGCCAATTAGACAGAAGTTGAACAGAAGCCACTCCAAAGGACTACTTGGGACCCTGCATTCCTCTTAGCTAGTAGTGTGCTGGGAACAGTTGAACAACCAGCCAGCCAGGAAAAAAGGCCCTGATTTATAACATTTGCCAATTCCCGTGGTGTAAATACTCCCACCTTGGCCTATTTCAAGTTGTCTATTTCAAGATGTCCACTGGCTCACAGAAGTCCGGAAAATTAACATTTGGCTCTTGCATATTGGAATGAGCCAAATCCAGTACACCACTGCCCTAAGCCCTTTGGAATTCAAAGAGGGAGCAGAAATCAGAACTGTCTGCCCAGGTATCAAAATAAGTCACAGGCTTTCTGAGCCTGAAGCACATCACAGTCGAGGGAAGGTAGGGGGAAGAGGAGGAGTAGACAATGGAGGAAGGAAGGAATGAGGGAATGGGGAGACACACTAGAACAGAGACACCAAACCTTTGTGGGGTCCACACAAAAAATACCAAACTGTGGGGGCTTTAGCCCCTCCTTTTCTTATTTCCTGAGCGTGTCCCTGTCTCAGTCTATCACTTTCCAGGGAAGGTCTTACTAAAGGATGTTAGGAACAGCCAGTCCACAGCCCTGAAAAGAGGTGCCCTACCTTTAAAACATGCTAAGGGAGAGATGGTGGCTGACATCAAAGAATCAGTCCCCTTAACACAGAGGGCTGCTCCGTCCACCTGGCCAGGCCCAGGTGACTCCAAGGATGGAATCATGCTGCCCACCTACTGCTGTCACTCCCCCTGCCCTGCTCCCAGCATCCCTCCCTCCTGGTATGTCTCACTGACTATACTTCTTCTGGCTTGAGGGAGGAAAACTTCACCTCTTCCGACTCCTTAGAGCTCCCTACCATCCACACAAACTCATTTGTTAAAAGAATATCTAAGGATTTGTGGATGAACGAAGGCCCCTTCCCTTGGGCAGTTTCGGCTTAGCAGGCATTCTGGGAATGGGGCCAAGCAGTAACTCACTTATGAAAGAATTCATTCTGTGTTCTGCTCTCCTCGCCCAATGGCTGACACACACAAAGAGCCTCTTACTGCCAGTCTTACTGTCCCTTGCTTTCAGAACCTTCTCACCTGTTCACCTGTTCAAAGACGTTCCCACAATCCTCTGAGCTCCCCTCCATTCCCTTCCCCTAGGGTCCATTCCTACCTCCGTCCCTAATTGCTTTAACACTCACTTAGCCTATTTTGACTACAGTTTCCTTATCTGTTGGCATAAATATGGTTCAACTTTAAAATAATGAAGTTCCATACAAATTTTATAGAAAAATAAGATTTGTGTGGAACTTTAAAAAATGACCAAGTACCTTTCACTTAATCATCACAGAAAACATTAACAGTAACATTAACACAATATTGTAATAAGTGACATAAGTAGTAATCTTAGATAATATTAGGAATGACATTAGGAGGCCAGAGAGAGGTCAGGAGACATATCTAAGGTTACATGGGTAGAAGAGAACACAATCAGACTCAAGCCTATTCCTCTGATGCCCAATACCACAAAGACCCCTGAGAGTGAAGGGCCACAGCTAGGGTCCCACATCAGAGCCCCACAGCTCTTCTTCTGGGTATGACACAGCTCCATGGTCAACATCATGTCCTTTAGCTGACCAGTTTAACCTGCCAGTCTGTATTCAGACTGATTCCCGTCCCAAGCTAGGTGACTAAGGGATTAGACACACAACATCAGAGAGAAAACTAGGATCCATCCTAAGCAAAGCTGGTGAGTGGGAGCAGTTTTCCTTCATGAACCTTCCACATTTTGTCCCCAATTCCATGTCTATTCTTTTGGAATCTAACACTCTTCATGATCTTAATATTATCCTGGCCCCTCCAAAAGAAAATGCTCCAATCAGAAAGCTGTATAGTATATTCCCTTCTCACCTCCTATGATAAAACAAGTGCTGACACCCACCACTCCACAAAAAGGTAAAAAAAGAAGGGTCTCTCTTGCTTGATATGTATATTTCCTTCACTTCTTTACCCACAGTTCTCACCCTTCTGTCCTATGCTGCCCTCTCTACCTCGGGGTAGACTTTTCCCTCTTCCCCTAAAGATGGGGTCCTTTATTTTTATAATCATTCTTTGTCATTGTCTTTTGTGTGTTCTGGATGCTAGTCATGCCCCTCACCACCCACCAAGAAGGTTAAGGTGAGAGGAAGAACAAAAAGAAGCACAAATGACTACCATTTACCTAGCACTGTGTAATAGCAATGCCCTTCCAAAGTCCTCATTGAATTGGGAACAGTTCAGTGAAGTAGGTATTGTTATACTCATTTTTTTACAGATGAGGACACTGAGGCTCAAAAACTTTATAGATTGTTCAGTTATTAAGTAGAAGAGCCAGAATAGAAATCCATGTCATCAGACTCCAAGGACAGTGGAATGATCAGGGCCCTCCCCAATAAATTACCTGATAAGAGTCTTTGGGAATATTTGCTTTTTAACATCAGTGTCTTAAAACCAGAGCCTAACAACCCAGCCAACAGTGCACTAAGGGACCATAACCAACATTTGTTGATGCAATCATAAAAGGGTACCGGTGGGTTTGAGACGTGGGAGTCTTTTACTACCCCAATTAGACAGTCACCAGCTCTGCTGACCATAAAATCAACCAGAAATGCAGACAAAGAAGTCCCGATTCTATAAGTCTGGAGACTGAAAAAAATGAAGCCCCCAAACTTAAGAGAAATTCTGAATTAGATGTGGGGCCATAGTCTCAACTTTCATCCAAATAACATAGGGAACTGGACAGAGTAAGAGGTTCCCCCATACTGCCCAGACTCTGGGCATAACAACCATGCAATGCCTTTAAATTCCCCTGTGGTCTGAGACCTGTGGTAGAGAACCTGATTTTCAATTTTCAACCCAAAGTATAGATTTGCAGACCTCCCTAGAAATAAATAGTAAGAAGTATGAAGTTCAGACATACCACCAGAGAAATAGGATTTATTTTAGAGACTTTATCAGTAAAAAGGGGTCAAGATACTATAGGAACTTCCTAGTGATTCCAGGTCAGGTCAAATCTAAGGACCTTGTTCATAAATACATTATAATTCAATTAATGAGATTTGGTGAGTTATTAACCATCTTGGTAGAGCCAGTAACAGTTGACCATTATGGGATTGAGACTGAGGAAATATGAGACTGAACTGTTGTCAGAAAAGCTTGAGATATTTTCCTATGCTTTTTATATAGGATAAAGACCTATAGAAAATGAAGCCCAAGAAATCATTTGAGTGTAATGTGAAGTCAAACATTCAGATGTTGAGAATAAAACCATAGCCCGCTGGTGTATAAATTTTGGTGGAGAGAGGATAGGCAGACTGCACAGGAGCAGGTCATACAAACATGGAGGCTGGACCAACTGGGCTGGCTTCAAAGGTGCAAATGAAAGGTATGGTGAGAACATCTGCTCAAATGGATTTAAGGAAGCTACCTGGGACTTGGGGTTAGCAGAGTGTCAGGGAGAAACAGGGGAAATAAAGAAGATCGATATTAGCTGGTGGTGGTAAAAAAGTAAAAGGGAATCGATGAAAGAAGCCGGGCCATGGTGATCTGTGCACTGAGGAGATATCTAGAAGGTAGCTTCTAACGAGAAAAGGTACCTACATGGATAAGCCTGACTGCAGGGGGAAAGTTCTGTGAAGCGCATGAAAGAGGAACTAGAACAGGAGGAATAGCTAATTGAAAGTGATAGAGAGACAGGCTTGGCCAACTCACTGCACATGATCCCAAGTCCCGGAGGAGTGGGCAGAAAAAAAAGGAAACAAAGGAAAAGAAATTTAAAAGAAGTTTTCAAAGACTAGTTAAATTCACAAAAACAGGATAAACAAAAATTCAAAGTAGAAGCATGAAATTACCACTAAAAAGAAGGCAAGAATTACCACTTAAAGGATTCCAGGGAAAGATAAACTGGACATAAGTTTGTGCAAGAAGTAGTCTGGGTATTACCTGTTTGGAGCAGATCATTCTCCAGAAACATGGAGAAGACCTAGATCTGTGGGTTTCCTTACCAGACAATTTTAAAGGAGTAAGATTTTTATTTATAGTTTATAATGGGAATTTTCTAAAGAGTTCTGGAATCTGGATCTGATGATACATAATGATGCTTATGAATTGAAGAAACAAAGCTATCCACTTCATGGATATGCATATCCTCCCAAATTAATCCTTATAACCCCCAAAAGAAATGTGAAAAGGAAAAGTCATATATAAAAATAACCCCGTTCCAAAACACCACAAGATGGGTATGGGTCGGGAGAGAAAAGGAAGATTTCCACTGGTTCTTGAGAAAAAAAAAGAACTGCATGATCTAAAGTAAGTGCCCCAACAAATAACCCAGGTTATAACGCATAGGATTACAAAATGTTTATTTAAACGCACATGCCAACAGTTGGCTCCACAGTTACCAAATGGAAATGAGCCAGGGGAGTTGACATTATTTATGTACAAAAAAAAAAGAATAGAGGTTGTGACATGTCATATAAACGATGCTCCCATTTTTACTGATGGAGGTAAGAGCCAAAACTCACTTCTCAACTAGACATTTGGCAGAGGTATAAAGAAGGGGGTAAATTCCTGATGGGACAAGAAGAGACTACAAGGTAAAAAAGGAGAGATCAAGGGGAGGGCAGGCCTCTGATCCTCCCAGGATGGCAGTGCTAGACATGATAGAAAATGATATGAGGAAGTGAGTGTCAAGGAAAGTGGCCCTGAAATCAAAGGTTTTAAAGAGAAAACCAGGGGTGCCTGGGTGGCTCAGTGGGTTAAGCATCTGCCTTTGGCTCAGGTCATGAGCCCAGGGTCCTGGGATCGAGCCCCGCATCGGGCTCCCTGCTCCGCGGGAAGCCTGCTTCTCCCTCTCCCATTCCCCCTGCTTGTGTTCCCTCTCTCGCTGTCTCTCTCTCTCTCTCAATTAAATAAATAAAATCTTTTTTAAAATAAAAAATAAATAAATAAAAAGAAAACCAGTATCCCTCAAGTAGAAGCAATCGACTAAGGGACCAAGATGAAGAAATTGGAATAGAAATGATGGAATTTAAAGTACCACAGAAAGGCTTCTAGAAGAGCTTGTACAGAGAAGGAAACGAGAGGAAAAGAGAAAGAGCAAGAATAGGAAATCTCATACAAAATTCTTGAGTGTGCTAGAAATGTAAGGAAAATGGAGTGGATAGATTTTAGTGGCATGATCGAAATGGATAATAAGGGGGATCTTTATGGAAGTGTTTCCAGGAGAAGAAGGGTATAGAGAGAAGAGAAAAGGCAGTGGGCTAATCCCAATGTGCCAAGAATAAAGAACTGCATGAATCATCAGCCAGCATCCCATATCCACAGAGAAGCTCGTTCAGCCTGCATGTAGAGGGGCAGCCGGGTTCTGGGGCCTTCCTCTGACACCTACGGACTTCTGCTCCCCACCTGGGCCTCCTTGAGTACCTGTTTTCAATGGCACATAGGGAAAAAGGGTGGAAAGATGAATGAAATAAAACTAATTTCTTCTTCGGCTCAGTCAACACTTATGAAAAGACGTCTATGTGAAAGTACAGTGCTTGGGACTGAAGAAATTCAAAAATAAGTAAGAAACATGGCTAGATATTCTGACATAAATAGAGCACCAAGGGAGGGTGAATATTAAAAATGTGGAATTTGCCAGATAAGGTAGAGCAAGGTTCAAAGCCACAAAAATGAGAAACGATGTGAAATATGATAGAACTGAAGATCTGAGCACAAGAGATTGCTGGAAAAGGGAAATGGGAAGCATAAAGAGGAAGTGAGGTCAAGAACCCTGCTCTAGAACCCAGGCATGGGCTCCAATCTGAGCACCACCCCTTACTCAGCTGGTTCTGGTATGATCTAGAGCAAGACACTTATGGACTCCGAGCCTGAGGTCCCTCCACTATAAAATAGACTAGTAATGTCCGCCTAACTGCAGAGTAACTTGTGGCATCCTCATGACAGAGTAAGGGATATCAGACTTACCCACCCACTATAAACAACAATAAAGCTCAACACAATATATGAGACAACTGTTTTCAGTTACTAAACTATCGATGGTGCAGGGATGGGAACCTTGTGAGAAGAAAAACAAAAGAGGTGAAATCCACGTTCACTCTGGCCTTCTGCCTGGGGGCTTTCCAAACCACAGCACAGGGAGGTAGAACCCAAGCCAAGGCGGGAGAAATAAAGATAAAACATGTGGGTTGCCCAAGGGGCTGAAGTCAGCAGGGCAGAGTACTAGAAAGGAGAAAGACACACAGAGAAGAAACCCAGGAACCCATGCAGGGACTACCTGAGTCTTTGGCTGCAAAGAGAGCTGCACACATGCAGAGTGAACCACCAAGGCCCACGGAAAAACAAGTGCTGGTGAGCTGTGTCCTGACAGAGATCCCAGAGGTCACAAAGTGGGGGAGACACTGATATTCTCAGCGGCCGTAGTGGCGAGAACATGATGACTGCTCTGGACATTCAACTGAGATTCAGGAGAAGCCACACCTTAGTTGCTGGGCCACCTGGCTCTGGAGAGGGGCTGCACTGGACCCACCTTAACAAAGCCAAAGACTGGCATTCAGCAGCATCAAGTTGACCAAACAGTAGCCGGCTGCCAAGACAAACCCAACACTCCTCAAAGGAAGACAATAAAATCTCTAAGTCTTGGCATGTAATAAGGAAGGATGACATGTCACAAGAAGAAAACAAAGCAGTCAAAAGAAAGAATCCCAGAGGCAATACAGGTGGAATTAGTAGACAAGGACTTTAAAATGACAAAAAATGAATATGTTCAAGAATTTAAAGGGAAAGAATGGACATAAGGAATGAGTAGATGGATAATCTTATCAGAGAAACTACAAAATGGGAACTGTAGAACTTAATAGTGTACAGTAACTGAAATAATGCACAATAGGCTTAACAGCAGATTGGACACCGCACAAGAAAAGATCAGTAAACTTGAAGACAGAATATTAGTAACCAAATTGAAGCACACAGAGAAGAAGAACCGAAAAAAAAAAAAAACAGAACAGAGCTTCAGTTACACGTGGAACAATATTAACCCATCTAACATAGGCATACCTGAGGTCTCTGAAGGAAAGCAGAGAGAAATTGGGGAAGAAGAAATATTTCAAAAAAGTAATGACTTCTGAATATGATGAAAAATACCAACCCACCGATCCAAGAATCTCAATGTATCTTAAACAAGACAAACACAATTGGAAGGCAAAATAAATATATGTTTAGATAAACAAAAGCTGAAAGAATTTATCACCAGCAGAACTGCACAATAAAAAATGTTAAAGGGAGGGGTGCCTGGGTGGCTCAGTCAGTTAAGCGTCCGACTCCCGATTTCCACTCAGGTCCTGATCTCAGGGTCGTGAGATCGAGCCCTGCATCAGGCTCTGCACTGGGCATGGAGCCTGCTTAAGATTCTCTCTCTCCCTTCCCCCTGCCCCTACTCCCCTCCCCACCCCACTCAGGCTCTCTCTCTCCCTCTAATTTAAAAAAAAAAATGTTAAAGGTAGTTTTCCAGGCCAGAGGGAAATGATATCAGATAGAAACCTAGATCTACAATACAGAAAGAAGAGTGCCAAAAATGCTAACTATACAGGGCAGAAATACAGCTCTTTTTTCATTTTTTGATTTCTTTAAAACACATAAAAAAACATTGGCCCTTTAAAGCAAAAATAATGACAATGTGTTCCCGGGCCTATAATATATGCAGAAGCAAAATGTATACTAACATTATCACAGAGGACAGGAGCGAGGTAAATGGAAGCGTACTGTTATAAGATCCTTCTATTTCACATGAAGTCTTATCATATTAATTCAGGTCAGACTGTGATAAGCTAAAGGTGCATATTTTCACTAACCACTAGATAAAACAAAAAGTTGTACCTAAAAGGCCAACAGAGGATGCGGCACGGGGTGGCTCAGTCAGTTAAGCAGCAGACTCTTGATTTCGGCTCAGGTCATGCTCTTAAGGTCATGAGATTGAGCTGCACATCAGGCTCCGCACTGAGTGTGGAGTCAGCTTAAGATCCTCTCTCTCCTTCTCCCTCTGCTCCTCCCCCTTCTCACACTTACTCTCTTGCTCTCTCTCTAAAAATAAAAAAATAGAAAAACAAAAATAATTAAAAAAAAAATAACGCTTAAAAAAAATAAAAGATCAATAGAGGAGATAAAACAAAATACTAACAAATACTTCATTAGTCCAGTAGGAGACAGGAAAGAATAGATGGCTAAAATCGAGAGCAAATGGCAAGATGGTAGCATTAGACCCAACCTAACTTACAGATCTGTTGCGTACACAAAATAAAATAATAAATGTGGAACTCTGTTATAAAGCAGTCCTCGTAAGAGAGAGGAGGTTTTGGCAGTGGGTTTCAGGATGGAGGGGAGGATGGTAACAATACAGGAAGTGGGAAAGTGGGGGACAGGAGACCTCTAACAGAACAGGTTCACAGCGGTCATGCTGCTGCTCGCACTGATTTGTCTGGGCACACACAGCCAGCTACCACTCTCAGTGGGAAAGCATGGAGCCCAGCCCATGGGTACCACTTCCATGGCTTCATGGAGCCCAGCCCACAGGTACCATTTCCATGGCTTCATGGAACCCAGCCGATGGGTACCATTTCCAGGGCTTCATGGAGCCAACCCCTTGAACTTGGCTTGGGATCTACCCCCACGGGAGGGGAAGCAGAGCCGGTTTACAGTGTTGTTGTTCGAGATGCATGGAAGGCAGGAGACAAGCTTCCGACCTGCCTGCCGTGTGAACACTTGGCAGGAAGAGGGCCCTGCGGAAGAAAACAAAGGGAGACTCTGTCCACCACATGGAGCGGGAAGAATGGCAGAAGACAACAAAGATGGCAGATCCAGAATGGGAAATTACCATCAAACACATGACCTGGAAGCAGGTAACTGTAAAATTAGAATGTGACACGGTTTTTAGCAGGCCAAAGACTGACTGCAACAGGGCTCTCACACAATGTGTGAACCCGCTGCTGGTTGTTGACCGCAGGAAAGCCCCCCTAAGTGGCAACAGTGGCGTCTCACCTTAATGTGTCAGCGCCAACACTGTGTCCCCCTGGATGACACAGATATGTGGGGGAGGGTCACACGGTTCAGTTTGGCCCTCATCCACGGAGCACCTTCTGATGCCAGGCCCTGTGTCAAGTGCTACGGGTACAAAAATTACTAAGACCATATCGGTGCCTACAAGAAACACCCAGATCCAGCAGAGGAAAGAGGTGTAGAACCCCATCAAAAAGCAGTGTGGCTTTGGTCCTTGCATCCCTCTGCCACTTACCTGCTGTGTGGCTGTGGACCGCACTTAACCTCTCTCATCCATACAATGGGGACAACAATAGCTAGCCGGCAAGACTGTCATGGAGATGGTCGCATCCACAATTTTAAAAGCACCTAGCATGGGCTTACCGTAATTCAGCGACTCTTAACTTGAGAGCAGAGCACAGAATCCAGTGCCAGACTTCAGGAGCAATCCCTCAGGGGCAAGGTCACGGCTCACTCAGCTCACTCGGCTCACTCAGCTTTGCCTCCCAGGCACCCACCAGAATTTTACCCTCAGTAGGCACTCAGTTTGCTGAACAGAATCGAAATTAATAAACTTTCTTCTTCAGACCTTTTGCGTCTCAAACCTTATCTCCAACCAAGGGATTCATTCAATTGCAGATTTTATTAAGCCCCCCGAGGGGTACACATGGAGTGAGGAGAAAAGATATGAAAGCAAATAATTATGATACAGTGAAATAAAAAAGTTGTAATTCCAGTGCGTGCTAAGTGCTTTAGGAGATAGGAAAAGAAGTAACTAACTGTCACAGGAAGCCAAGAAAGTCTCCACCATGAAAGACATATTTGAACCGGGTTTTGAAGGAAACATAGGAGTTCAAAAGTCAGAGCCTTTCAAGAGTATTCCAGCCTGAAGGTGGGCAGAGGTAGGGAGGTGTGAGAGGGAGCTGGAAGTTTCCAGGACCGATGATTGGTACTTCCACTCACTGGGGATTAGATATAAAAATATAATGAGAGTAGAGCCTAGAACAGGGGTTTTTCAAGTCAGGCTGCACATCAGAAACACCAAGGGAGCTTTCAAATGGTCCAATGCCCAAAGCACTCTCCAAACCAATTAAAGCAAGATCTCAGGGACTGGAGGCCAGTTGTCAGGATATTTTTTAAAGCTCCCAAAGTGAATTCAATGTGCTGCCAAGTTTCAGAACCACTAGTCTACAAGAAAAGATAAAGATTTACAGCATCCCAAGAGGTCAGGCCCTCTTGGTGCCTCTGCAGTTCCGGCACACATGCCGCCCCACCCGCGACCCGCTATGCCCCGGGGGCAAAAGACCAGCCAAACAACAGCCGTGGGCTTCTTACTGCTGCTCCTTTCCCCCCACCAGCTCTGTGCTCTGAAAAAGCAGCTCTAGAAGTTTGGTTCCCAGTCCCGTAGCATCTGCCTCACAGGGGAACTTGGTAAAAATACAAATTTTTTTTACTGCACCCCAGACCTACTAAACCAAAAAAATGAGGCCCAGCAATCTGTCTTAACAAGCCCCCCAGGGGATTCTGATGCATGCTAAGGTATGAGAACCACTGTTCTGGAACACTGCTTCCTCCAAAGCAGCCGCCAAGCAGCGTCTGGGTGTGACTCCGTGGGGGGCGGGGTGGGGGGGGAGCAGTGCCGCAGGTGTAGAACTTGGTGGAGTCATTGCTAAATCAGCAGAGATGCCAGGAGCTGGCCTGGGTGCCACCATATTGGTCTGGGGTCAAAGGTGCCAGAGGCAGATAGCCCAACGTGTTTTCTGCGGCACCAGGAAAAGCTTTAGGGTAGGAGGCGCGGGGTTTTATTTCCTCCTTGAACACAAAGCGGTCCTCTGAAAGCAAACTTTCAAGATAGTTTAAATCAGGACTGGCAGGAAAATCCATGATGTCAATGGGCATGGATATACTATTTCCGTTTTTCCTTTGGAGGAAAGGGGTAGGTTAAGGTGCTGGAGGGTCTTACGTCGGGGAGGGTGGGAAGGAAGAAAGGGCACTGCTGGTTCACAGCTCCATCCACCTCCTCCTCCCAGGCCCCAACCGGTTGAGAATTCACAGTTCTTGGGAGGAAAATAAAATAAAGGAAGCCACAAAAGGAAATGAGTTCCTTGTATAGAAATGGAAATTGCCTTTCCCCTAAGGTCAGAGGGCCAGGCGTAAAGGAGCACAGCCAAATAACAGCCGAGGCTGGAGCCCTAATCCTGGAGTGATTTGCCCTCACAGAGTAAGTGCCGGCTTTCTTGGTGCTGGAGCCAGTCACTTCCTGAGTCCCCACTCACTTGAGGAGTCAGCCAGCTCCTTATTTACTCAGTGAACCCGAAGAGCACAAGTCGATTCTCTGCCACACAATTAAAGAGGGCAAGTGCTTTGGGGATTTTAACCGCTTTCTTTGAGCCCCACTGTTCCAAGCTGAAAAGCACTGGATTTACCCGTATTTTTTGTTGTTTTTTTTTCCTGCTTCAGTAAGTCAGGGAAAAGTCCCCAGATTTGGAAAAACTGCTGGATTTGACAAGCGTGTGTGTAGCACCACCTTGTGGTCATAGCTCATCCGAGCAGTTTTCTTCCTGCTTCTCTTGTTGATCGAAGGCTCCAGCCTCTAGGCAGGTACATAATGCTTGCTCATTCCTGCTCTACATTCTTGTGGGAGTATCAGCCACTTTGATTTGCCTTGGCTGAAAACCCCCTGTTTTTTCACAGGCACAAAAACAATATAGACAAGCAACAGAACTTTCCGTTTCTCTTAAGTAGCCAAGCATTTAAAATCTTCTAAGGTACAAATTTCTCTAATTGACGAAAGGAAACAGGAGAGAAATTTCTGGCTGTGCCTATAAATCATGACAAAGTGTCAGGAATGCTTTCTTCTTCCCCATGATTTTTGGGGTCCAAACATATAAGAAAATTGAACATCTGGGTTTCCAGTTTCCAAAGCAGTATTTTTTTATTGAGGTATAATTTACATATAAAATTATATTAGTTTCAGGTGTACAACATAATGAGTCAATATTTGTATACATGGCAAAATGATCACCACAGTAAGTCTGGTCACCATCTGTCACCACACATAGGATGGTGGGAAGATAAGATGGTCTGGAGAGCTTCTCTTAGTAGTGAAACACGCTGTCAACTAGGCATCAGGAGAAATCAGTTCTAGGCTTGGCAGGGCTCCTCACCCACTGTGTGAACTTCTGCAAGTTACTTAATCTTTGTGGACCTGACTGCCCAAGAATTGTTACCCTCTTCACTATTGTCCCCCTAAATTCCATGAATTTTAAAGACATTGCCTCCCTTGGGGCGCGTGGGTGGCTCAGTCGTTAAGCGTCTGCCTTCGGCTCAGGTCATGATCCCGGGGTCCTGCGATCGAGCCCCGCATCGGGCTCCCTGCTCTGGGGAAGCCTGCTTCTCCCTCTCCCACTCCCCCTGCTTGTGTTCCCTCTCTCGCTGTGTCTCTCTCTGTCAAATAAATAAATAAAATCTTTAAAAAAAAAATAAATAAATAAAGACATTGCCTCCCAAATGGCATCTCTAAAAATTTAATAACTTTTCTACCTTTCATAGTCAGATATGTAAATGCCCACTAGTGCTTCTGATCATCATGAAGCAACTGGAGTAACCACAATGAGTTTACAACCTAGACAAAAGCAAAGACATCTGATAGCTCTTTTTCTTAATACCCAGGACATGTATGATTCCTGGGATGCTTTTAGAATGTTGAAGGTAACTCACAGACCCTCATTACAACTTTCCCAGGTCTAGGGAATCCCAGTGAGGGAACCAACAGACTGGATAATCCTCATAATCTGGGTAACTCGAGTTCTTATGAACTAAGACGAGGGAAGAATGGAAGGCTGTGGTGTGTGTATACAGGTAGAATATCAATTTAAGAAACATCATGAAAGGGAATTAACATTTAAGAAATGCCACCTCTGGGTGCCTGGGTGGCTCAGTCGGTTAAGCATCTGCCTTCAGCTCAGGTCATAATCCCAGAGTCCCACATTGGCTCCCTGCTCAGCAGGCAGTCTGCTTCTCCCTCTCTCTCTGCCCCACCCCCATTCATGCTCTCTCTCCCTCTCTCTCTCCCTCTCTCAAAAATAAATAAAATCTTAAAGAAAAAAAAAAGAAAAAAAAGAAATCCCAACTCTATGCCAAGAGTTCTAAATACAGAATTCCTATTAGTCCCCACAATTACTTCTAAGGTAGCCAAGCTGATGAGGAAGCAGGCACAGAGAAGTTAAGGAAATTGCCTACACCGCGAAACTTGGGATCAGAACCAGATCTGTAAAATTTCGAAGTGCATAGTCTTTCAAAATAGCCAAACTTTAAAACAAAACATAGCAATTTCCAGGTATGAACCAACAGCCCAAATTTAAACCACTTTGTTAAACAGATACCAGAGATACTACTATGTTTCCACAAGTTCCCCTTTTCTTAAAATATAACATTTTTGGTTGAATGCTTACCGACACACTGTTCAAATATCTACACAGTGTTAATTCTTTTTACTATACATTCTTTTATTGCAATAAAGCCAGTCTCCTGACCTCTGCCCCATTTATCTGAAAGCAAACTGTGAAGCACTTCCATTCTACATCCTGGTGATTTTTAGTGACCTGGGCTAATGTGTTGTTTCAAGATATGAAAGCTTAGTTCTGGAATATTTTCTTCTTTTGTTGCATTGGTAATATTTTTCCACCCATTATCTCTGTTTTTTCTTTCCAAAACTCCTAACAGTTGAATGTTGGACCACTTGAACATATATTCTAGGTTGTTTTGTTTTGTTTTGTTTTGTTTTGTTTTGTTTTGTTTTCAGAGAAGGAGGAGGGCCAGAGGGAGAGGGAGAGAATCCCAAGCAGGCTCCACACTCAGCGAGGAGCCCAACACCAGGCTCCATCTCACCTGAGATCATGACCTGAGCCAAAACCAAGAGTCAGACGCTTAACCAACTGAGCCACCCAGGTGCCCCAGATATTCTAGTTTTTTAACTTTTCTCTCTGTGTTAGGGAATATGATTCAGCTAGGAATAAAAGAACATCCAATTAAACAGCTTAACACATTAAGGATTTATTTTTTTTCTCACACAGAAAGTCAAAAGATGTGGTTAGACTGGTATTATTTCAGCAGCTCACGAATGTCAGGGCAAAGATCTCTGGGACTCTCTTGGCCTCTCACCCATGGCCACAAGATAACTGCTGCAGCTCCAGCCATCACATCTACACTCAAGGCAGGAATGAAGAGGAAGGGGAAGGAAGCAGATAGGGTGGCATTTGTATCAGGAAAACAAAGGCTTTCTAGAAATCCCTTGCAGACTTCAACTTAAAACTCATTGATCAGAAATGTGTCGGGGCGCCTGGGTGGCTCAGTTGGTTAAGCGACTGCCTTCGGCTCAGGTCATGATCCTGGAGACCCCGGATCGAGTCCCGCATCAGGCTCCCTGCTCGGCAGGGAGTCTGCTTCTCCCTCTGACCCTCCCCCCTCTCATGTACTCACTCTCTCTCATTCTCTCTCTCTCAAATAAATAAATAAAATCTTTAAAAAAAAAAGAAATGTGTCAAAACGAGGGGCGCCTGGGTGGCTCAGTCAGTTAAGTGTCTGCCTTCGGCTCAGGTCATGATCCCAGTCTCCTGGGATCGAGCCCAACATCGGGCTCCCTGCTCGGCGGGAAGCCTGCTTCTCCCTCTCCCACTCCCCCTGCTTGTGTTCCTGCTCTCGCTGTCTCTCTCTCTCTCTCTCTCTGTCAAATAAGTAAATAAAATCTTTTTTTAAAAAAATGTGTCAAAACGCAAATCTAACTACAAGAAAGTCTGGGAATGGAAGAGCAACAAGAGAAAAGTGGTTGTAAAAGAGGAATGAGCCAACCCAGTGTCCTATTTTCCAGGTTTTTTTTACTACTTTATGCAAAAATTCCGCAATTTCATCTTCCAAACTCTGTTGAATTTTTTATTTCTACTCTAATCATTTTAATTTTTTTTTCAAGATTTTATTTTTAAGTAGTCTCTATACCCAACATGGGGCTCGAACTCACAACCCCAAGATCAAGAGTCACATGCTCCAGTAACTGAGCCAGCCAGGCACCCCTGATCATTTTCATTTCTTTCTCTTTCTTGTTTTCTGATATTTCCCTGTTTTTGTCTGCTTTAACGGCACCCATTCTCGTTTCATGGCTGCAATATCATCTCATCTCTCTAAAGATACTTATAATTTTTCTTTAAATTTTTTGCCCCTTCCTTACAACATTTCTTTTTTCTTCTAATTGATAGTCTTCCCATACACACACTTTGTTCTCTGTCTTTTATTTTGATGGTGTCTCTCAAAAGTCTGATGATCCTTGGCTTAAAAATGAGACACCAAAAAAATAAAAGTTTTATTGGTCCTAAAAAAAAAAAAAAAAATGAGACACCAAGTAGTTGTTTGGAAAGGCTGTGTGGTTGGATCAGATTTGTCACCTAGTGGCTGGAAGAGTGATCAGGTGTTGAGTCACTCTGTCATTAGGAGATACACACCTCCCTCCCAATTGTCATGTGTGAGTATTTACTCTGGAGCCATTGAATTTTTCCATGGACTTTTCACTCTGATCTTCTTCAACATGATGGGGTTGGTGAACTGGGTCTGTGTAATAAGCCTGCACCATAGTGGGAGCAGGGGGGATGACGGGGACTCACCAGCTAGCATGGCCCAGAGCCACCAACTCTGGTCAGTTTCTTCAGAGAAGGAACTCCCCTGTTCTACAGGAATTAGAGAGAGGTTGTCCCACAATAGTGTGGGTTCAGAGGCATAATACGTCCTTAGGGAAACTTTCAAACCATCTCCCTCTTCTCAGTCCATGACTCACCCTTGCTCCTTCCACTTGGCTAGTATCTCCAATTCCAGAACCCTTCAAGGAGCTCTAGGGAACAAACCTCTTGCTGCTCATCAATCTTCCTTTCCACAGGCACTTGGGTTTCAGTCACTTCTATCTGCTAAGTCTGTTACCATCCTTCAAAACACTTTTCATCTCCCAGGTGTGAACACATCTCTTTTCTACTCTTTCCTGTCTCTTCTCCAATTCTCTTTGTCTTTATGGGTTTAAGCCATTTTATTTTTTTCACTGTGATTTTGGATGGAGAGAGAAGGATGGGGATGGAGCTCAGATAAAAGTATGTGTTTAAAGTCTACATACATATTTTTCAATTTCTCCAATTTCATAATACATTTCCCAAAAAAAAAAAACCCTCATAACTATTTTATTATGAATGCGGCACCTGCCTCCAGTAAGAATATGCCTTAGCAAGTTTATAAATATGTGCTAAATTTTAAACATTTGATAAACCCACATTTGGTTGGTAGCCCCTATGGATTCTCCAAAATAAATATAAAGAGGAAGAAGGTAAAACAAATTCGGATTGTGTTTATGTTCTATAAGTCCCAAGGTTTTGAGAAGTAAATTCAGGTCTTCCAATATTATAAGATCTGGAGGGTAAGGATAAAGAGAGCTAGGCTTGTACATTAAAGGAGTAGTTGAACACCTACCAAAAAAACTGTGATTGCTAGAGGAAACCAAATTGTGAAAATGTATAAACAACCTCAAGATAATTATATAAAAGAAAATGCATTTTCAAAAGCTAAGAGACATCGAGGAATAAAAACTCTAACATAACCATAGGGAAAAAATTAATGCACCTAGGGCTTATTTCCTAAGAATGGCTTGTAAAGTATATCTTTTGATCTAACAAATCTAATTCTAGGGATAAGTTCTACAGTTACAGTTGCCCAAGTGTTCAATTACATACACTCAAGGATGGTTTCAGGAGCATTTTTAACAACACTGCAAAATGGAAACATGCTATACATTCTTCAGTGAGGCCCACCAGCCCCAGGGATCCAGCGGCCATAGCAATGATACCTAGGCTGTGAGTGTAAACAAAAGACACAGCAGTGAGCCAGAGCCAGGACTCATTGGCCTGTGTAGGACCCATTTAACAGTGATGGTTCAAGCTGCTTGTGCTCTCAGTCTCTCCAGAGACTCTGCCTGGCATTTGGAAACAAGGCTGACCTCCTTGGACTGAACAAATCCCTCGTGCAGACCATGGGAGGAGCCTGGGCTTCCTTCTCCACCTGGCAGTAAAGAGAAGCCTCACCTTTCCCTGCTGAGGTGGTATCAGAGGAGGCGTAGTGGAGAGTCAGGATTTTCACCATCACCCAAAGTTTATAAAACCACCTCCAACATGGTGTCAGTGAAGACTATATAGGACTTCCAGAACCCATGGACAATAACAAAAGAAAAATGAGATCTAATATCCATGTCATCAGAGTCCCAGAAGGAGAAAAGAAAGAAGACAGACAGAAAATAAAGAATTACCACAGAAATAATGGTTGAAAACTTCCCAAATTTGCCAAGAGACATAAACCTACAGTTTCAAAAAGCTGCACAAACCACAAACAAGACAAATCCAAAGAAATGTGCACCAAGATACATCATAGCCAAATTTCTGAAAACTGAAAACAGGGGAAAAATCTTGAAATCAGCCAGAGAAAAACGAGGCAAAACAATTAGAATGGCAGACTTCTCACCAGAAAACCACAGATGCCAAAAAGAGGTGGTGAAATATTTTTCAAGTGGTGAAAGAATAACTGTCAATCCAAAATTCTATACCCCACAGAAAGAAAGTATCTTTCCAGACCTAAGGAGAAATCAAGATATTCTCAGATGAGGGAAAACTAAGAAAATTTGTTACCACTCTCACTCTTTGCAGATGATACGATACTTTATGTGGAAAACCCAAGAGACTCCACCCTAAAACTGCTAGAACTCATACTGGAATTCAGTAAAGTGGCAGGATATAAAATCAATGCACAGAAATCAGTTGCATTTCTATACACCAACAAGACAGAAGAAAGAGAAATTAAGGAGTCGATCCCATTTACAATTGCACCCAAAACCATAAGATACCTAGGAATAAATCTAACCAAAGAGGCAAAGGATCTGTACTCAGAAAACTATAGAATACTCATGAAAGCAATTGAGGAACACAAAGAGATGGAAAAACATTCTATGCTCATGGATTGGAAGAATAAATATTGTTAAAATGTCTATGCTACCCAGAGCAATCTACACATTCAAAGCAATCCCTATTAAAATACCATCGACATTTTCCACAGAGCTGGAAAAATAATCCTAAAATTTGTATGGAACCAGAAAAGACCCCGAATAGCCAGAGGGATGTTGAAAAAGAAAAGCAAAGCCGGTGGCATCACAATTCCAGACTTCCAGCTCTATTACAAAGCTGTCATCATCAAGACAGTATGGTACTGGCACAAAAACAGACACATAGATCAATGGAACAGAACAGAGAGCCCAGAAATGGACCCTCAACTCTATGGTTAACTAATCTTTGACAAAGCAGGAAAGAATGTCTAATGGAAAAAAGACAGTCTCTTCAACAAATGGTGTTGGGAAAATTGGACAGCCACATGCAGAAGAATAAAACTGGACCATTTCCTCATACCACACACACAAATAGCCACAAAATGGATGAAAGACCTAAATGTGAGACAGGAATCCATCAAAATCCTTGACGAGAACACAGGCAGCAACCTCTTCGACCTCAGCCGCAGCAACTTCTTCCTAGAGACATCTCCAAAGGCAAGGGAAGCAAGGGCAAAAATGAACTATTGAGACTTCATCAAGATAAAACACTTTTGCACAGCAAAGGAAACAGTCAACAAAACCAAAAGACAACCGACAGAATGGGAGAAGATATTTGCAAATGACGTATCAGTTAAAGGGCTAGTATCCATAATCTATAAAGAACTTACCAAACTCAACACCCAATGAACAAATAATCCAATCAAGAAATGGGCAGAAGACATGAACAGACACTTCTGCAAAAAAGACATCCAAATGGCCAACAGACACATGAAAAAGTGTTCAACATCACTCGGCATCAGGGAAATACAAATCAAAACCTCAATCAGGTACCACCTCACACCAGTCAGAATGGCTAAAATTAACAAGTCAGGAAACGACAGATGTTGGTGAGGATGTGGAGAAAGGGGAACCCTCTTACGCTGTTGGTGGGAATGCAAGTTGGTGCAGCCACTCTGGAAAACAGTATGGAGGTTCCTCAAAAAGTTGAAAATAGAGCTACCCTATGACCCAGCAATTGCACTACTGGGTATTTACCCCAAAGATACAAATGGAGTGATCTGAAGGGGCACATGCACCCCAATGTTTATAGCAGCAATGTCCACAATAGCCAAACTATAGAAAGAGCCTAGATGTCCATCAACAGATGAATGGATAAAGAAGATGTGGTATATATATACAATGGAATATTATGCAGCCATCGAAAAATGAAATCTTGCCATTTGCAATGACATGGATGGAACTAGAGGGTATTATGCTAAGCGAAACAAGTCAATCAGAGAAAAACAATTATCATATGATCTCACTGATATGAGGAATTTGAGAAACAAGACAGAGGATCATAGGGGAAGCGGGGGAAAAATGAAACAAGATGAAACCAGAGAAGAAGACAAACCATAGGAGACTCTTAATCTCAGGAAACAAACTGAGGGTTGCTGGAGGGGAGGGGAGGGATGGGGTGGCTGGGTGATGGACATTTGGGAGGGTATGTGTTATGGTGAGTGCTGTGAATTGTGTAAGACTGATGAATCACAGACCTGTACCCCTGAAACAAATAGTACATTATATGTTAATAAAAAGGAAAAAAAAGAACATTTGTTACCAGTAGAACTATCCTAAAAGAATGTTGGAAGTTCTCTAAACAGAAAAGAAATAAGAGAAGGAACTTTGGAACACAATGAAGCAAGGAAGAGAGTACACAGTATGCAAAAATATGGACAAATACAATAGGCTTTCCTTCTCCTTTTGAGTTTTCAAAATTATGTTTGATGGTTGAAGCAAAATTTATACCACTGATGTAGTTCTTAATGTGTGTAGAGGAAAAAATTAAGACAATTATAAAAAAAAAAAAAAGGAAAGGAAAGAGATGTGAAGAGAGGAAAGGTTTCTATACTTCACTCAAACTGGTAAAATGATACCAGTTGACTATGATAAGTTATGTATATAAAGTATAATACCTAGAGCAACCACTAAAAAAGCTATACAAAGAGATACACTCAAAAACACTATAAATAAATCAACAGGTAAAAATGTTCAACTAACCCAAAAGAAGGCAGAAGAAAGTAAACACAAAAACAAAAATCAGAGAACAAATGGAAAACAAAAACAAAATACCTTAAGCCATAACATATCAATAATTACATTATATACAACTGGTTTAAATACATCAACTAAAAGACAGAGATTGCAGATTGGATTTTAAAATATGACCTGCCCAACTATATTTGCTGTCTACAACAATTTCATTTCAAATAATGATACAGGTAGATGAAAGTAAAAGGATGGGGAAATATATGTCATGCAAGCATTAATAAAAGAAAGCAAGAATGGCTATATTAATATCAGATAAAGTAGACTTCAGAGCAAAGGAAATTACCAGAGACAGAAAGGTACTTTATAAAATGATAAAAGAGGGGCGCCTGGGTGGCTTGGTCGTTAAGCATCTGCCTTTGGCTCGGGTCATGATCCCAGGGTCCTGGGATCCAGCCCTGCATCGGGCTCCGGGCTCACCAGGGAGCCTACTTCTCCCTCTCCCTCTGCTCCCCCTTCCCACTCGTGCTCTCTTTCTCTTTCTCTCTCAAATAAATAAATAAAATCTTTAAAAAAATAAAAAATAAAATAAATAAAGAAAATGATAAAAGAGTCAATCGACTAAGAGGTTACAGCAATTCTGTGTATGTACCAAAAAAAAAAAAAAAAAAAACAGAGCTGCAAAATACCTGAAGAAGAAACTGATAGGAGAAATAAACAAATTCACAATTATAGTTGAAAACTCCAACATCTCTAAACAATTGATATAACAACTAAAGCAAATATCAGCAAGAGTGTAGAAGAACTCTCCAACATCATTAGCCAATATAGGACACTTGACCCAGCAGCAGAATATACATTCTAATATGCATTCTTTTCGAGTGCCCATTGAACATACACCAAGATATATATTGGACAATAAAATGAACCTCAACAAATTTAAAGGAACTGAAAAAAAAATGGAACAAAGCTAAAAATCAATAACAGAAAAATATTAGGAAAATATCTAAATACTTGGAAACCAAACAACTCACTTCTAAATAATTCACGGATCCAAGAAGTCTTAGCCCCACATCACATCGGGCTCCTTGCTCTGCAGGGAGCCTGCTTCTCTCTCTCCCTCTGCCTGCCACTCCCCCTCTTGTGTGTTCTCTCTCTCTCTCTCTGTCAAATAAATAAATAAAATCTTTTTTAAAAAATGAAAATGTAATATATTGGGTGTCTGGGTGGCTCAGTCGGTTAAGCGTCTGCCTTCAGCTCATGTCATGATCCCAGAGTCCCCAGATGGAGTCCTGCACTGGGCTCCCTGCTCAGCAGGGAGTCTGCTTCTCCCTCTGACCCTCACCCAACTTGTGGTCACTCTCTCTCTCTCTCAAATAAATAAATAATATCTCTAAAAAAAAAGAAAAAGAAAATGTAATATATTAAAATTTGTGAAACAAAGTAAAGCAGTGCTAAGAAAAAATTTGTAGCACTAAATGCATACATTAGAAAAGAGGAAAAGTCTCAAATCAGTAATCTAAGCTCCCACCTCAAGGACTTAGAAAAAAGAAAAGGCAAAATATACTCAAAGCAAGCAGAAGGAAAGAAATATAAAGACAAGGGCAAAAATCAATGAAATTGAAAACAATGGAGAAAATCAAGAGTTGGTTCTTTGAAAAGATCAATAAAATTGACTAACTTCCAACAAGACTAACAAAGAAAAAGAGGGCAAAGACACAAATTACCAATATTGGGAATGAAATAGGAGATACCACTACAGCCCCTGCAGACATCAAAAGGACGAAAAGGGAATTCTACAAACAATTCTACATACATAAATTTGACAACTTTGGTGAAATAGGCCAATTCCTAAACACACACACACACACTACCACAACTCACCCAAAATGAAATAGGCCATGTGAATAGTCACATGACTATAAGGAAATTGAATTCATATTTTTAAAATTAAAAAAAAAAGAAATCTCCAGGCCCAAATGGCTTTTTTTTTTTTTAAGATTTTATTTATTTCTTAGAATGAGAGAGAGAGAGAGAGCACAAGAGGGGGGAGGGTCAGAGGGAGAAGCAGTGTCCCTGCTGAGCAGGGAGCCCGATGCAGGACTCCATGGAGGGGGGCGCGGGGAACAACTCTGGGATCATGACAAGAGCCGAAGGCAGACGCTTAACCAACTGAGCCACCCAGACACCCGCCAAATGGTTTCACTAGACAATTCTACTAAATGTTTAAAGAATTAATGCTGGGACGCCTGGGTGGCTCAGTCGGTTAAGTGTCTGCCTTCCACTCAGGTCATGATCACAGGGTTCTAGCATTGAACCCCACACCAGCCTCCCCACTCAGCAGGAAATCCGCTATTCCCTCTCTGTCCCTCCCCCTACTTGTGCTCTCTCTCTCAATTAAATAAATAAAATCGTTTAAAAAAAAAAGGCTCTTTCAATATTCAAAAATTAATCAGTATAATTAACCATATTAACAAGCTAGAGAAGAAAAATTACATGAGCATATCAATTAATGCAAAAAGACATTTGACAAATTTCAACATTTATTCATGGTACAAATTGTCAAAAAAATATGAATAGAAGGGATGAAGATGCTTTGGTAAAAGCATCTACAAAAAGCCCACAGCAACATTACACTTAACGGTGAAAGACTAAATGCTTTCCCCTCCCAAGATAGGAATAAGACAAGGATATTCACTCTCATTACTCTTATTCAATATGGTCCTGGAAGTTCTACCCTGTGCAATAAGGCAAAACAAAACAAAGTAAAAAAGCAGAGTACTGAGTACTGAGTTCAGCAAAGTTGCAAGATATAAGATAAGCATACAAAAATCAATTTTATTTCTGTATACTAGCAATGCACATGTGGACACCAAAACTAAAAATATAGTACCATTTACAATCACCCAAAAAATAATGAAACACTTAGATGTAACTCTAATAAAATATACACAGGACTTTTATGCTGAAAACTATAAATACAATGCTGATGAAAGAAATTTTTAAAAATCTAAATAAAAGGGGGCACCTGGGTGGCTCAGTCAGTTAAGCATCTGCCTTCAGCTCAGGTCGTGATCCCAAGGTTCTGGGATCGAGCCCCACATCGGCTCCCTGCTCAGGGGGGAGTCTGCTTCTCCCTCTCCCTCTGCCTGTCACTCACCCTGCTTGTGCTCTCTCTCTATCTCTTTCTGTCAAATAAATAATAAAATAAAAATTTTTTTAAAATCTAAATAAAAGGAAAGATATAGTGTGTTCATGAACTAGAAGATTCAATATAGGTGAAATATCGGTATGTTGATAAAGATAGATGAACATAAGTATATAAAGATAAGATATAGCTATATAAAGATAGATAAACATAAATGGAATATAGAATATAAAGATGTAGCATAGATGTCAAACTTCCTCAAATTGATGTACAGATATAATGCAATTCCTATCAAAATCCCAGCAAGAGGGGCGCCTGGGTGGCTCAGTCGTTAAGCGTCTGCCTTCGGCTCAGGCCATGGTCCCAGCGTCCTGGGATCGAGCCCCGCATCAGGCTCCCTGCTGGGTGGGAAGCCTGCTTCTCCCTCTCCCACTCCCCCTGCTTGTGTTCCCTCTCTTGGTGTGTCTCTCCCTGTCAAATAAATAAATAAAAATAAAATCTTAAAAAAAAAAATCCCAGCAAAATTTTCTTGTAGATAAGGCAGTTATTCTAAAATTCAAATAGAAAGGCAAGGAACTAGAATAGCTAAAAATAATTTTGAAAAAGAAGAAAAAAAGTGGAAGGAATTAGTCCATAGTAATCAAGATTGTATGGTATTGGTGGAGGGATAGACACAGAGATCAATGGAATACAATGGACAACCCAAAAGCAGAAACACACAAATAAGCCCAACTGATTTTTGACCAGGTGCAAAAGCAATTCAATGGAGAAAAGACAGCCTTTTCAGCAAATGGTGCTGGAGCAATTGTACATCCATGACCAGAAAATGAACCTCAACCTAAATCTCACACCTTATACAAAAATGAACTCAAGGGACGCCAGGGTGGCTCAGTCAGTTAAGCGGCTGCCTTTGGCTCAGGTCACAATCCTGGGGTGCTGTGATCGAGTCCCATATCGGGCTCCCTGCTCAGCGGGGAGCCTGCTTCTCCCTCTGCCTGCCACTCCCCCTGCTTGTGTGTTCTCTCTCTCTCTCTGACAAATAAATAAAAATCTTTTTAACAAAATGAACTCAAAATGGATCATAGACTTAAATGTAAAATGTAAAATCATAAAACATTTAGAAAAAAAATAGAAAATATTCAGGATCTAGAGCTAGGCAGAGTTCTTAGGCTTGACACCAAAAGTATGATCCATAAAAGGTGAAACTAACAAATTGGATTTCATCGAAATTTAAAATGTTTGTTCTGTAGAAGACCCTGTTAAGATAAAAAGACAAGGTACAGGGGTGCCTGGGCGGCTCAGTCAGTTAAGTGTCCAACTCTTGATCTCAGCTCAGGTCTTGATCTCAGGGTCATGAATTCAAGCCCCACATTGGGCTCCATGCTGGGCATGGAGCCTACTTTAAAAAAAAAGGAAAGAAAAGACAAGCAACAGAGTGGGAGAAAAATATATGAAAACCATATACCTGATAAAGGATGAGTACTTAGAATATATAAAGAACTCTCAAAATTCAACAGTAAAAAAAGCAAAAAATTCAGTTAGAACACAGACAAAACACATGAAGAGACATTTCACCAAAGAAGATAGAGAGATGACAAATAAGCACATGAAAAGATGTTCTTCATTATTAGCCATTAGAGAAATATGCATTAAAACCACTATGAGAAATCATCACATACTCACCAGCATGGCTAAAATAAAAAGTAGCGACAATACCAAATTCTGACAAAGATGCAGAGAAAACGGACCACCAATATATTGCTAGTGGCAATGTAAAATGGTAGGATTTGGCAGGTGTTTTTTTAAACTAAAATGCCATTATAACCCAGCAATTGAGCACCTGGGCATTTATCTCAGAGATATGAAGACTTGCATTTACACAAAAATCTGTACACCAATGTTTGTTGCAGCTTTATTCATAATAGTTCCACACTAGAAACAATCCAGATGTCCTTCAGTGGATGAATGATTAAACGATGTAGTACATCTAGACCTTGGAACACTGCTCAGCAGTAAAAGGTAATAAACTATTGATAGATGTGATAACATAGGTAAATCTCCAGTGAATTATGCTGGGTGAGAAAAAAGCCAGTTCCAAAAGGTTACATATCAGATATTTCATTCATGTAACATTCTTGAAATGCCAAAATGATAGAAACAGAGGATAGATTAGTGGTTGCCAAGGGTTATGGAGCAGGTGGGAGCAGGAGAGAAGGGGATGTGGTTATAAATGGCAACATGAGGGATCCTTATAATGATCAAAGTATTTTGTATCTTGACTCTATCAATGTCAATATCCTGGTTATGATACTGTGCTATAGTTTTTCATGATGTTACCATTGAGGAAGACTGGATAAAGGGTGCATGGAATCTTTATTATTTCTTCTTTTTAAAAGATTTTATTTATTTTTTATTTTTCTAAGTAATCTCTACACCCAACGTGGGGCTTGGACTCACAACCCTGAAATCAAGAGTCACATGCTCCACCACCTGAGCCAGCCAGGCACCCCAGGATCTTTATTATTTCTTACAAGTGCTTGTAAATCTACATTTATCTCAAAATTAAATTTTTTTTAAACCAAAAAAACCCCTTATTTTTCATAAGTCTGCAAGGTTCAGCTAATATAGACCAGGTGGCTCTGTTGATCTTGGCCGGCCTCACTCATGTGTGTAGGGGTTTAGCAGATCGAGGCTGGGTTCCTCTGTTTCAGCTGGGGAACTTGACTCCATTCCATGTATCTCTCATCCTCAGCAGGCAGGCCTGGATATGTTCTCATGGCTACTGCACAGTGCACAAGAAAGCACAAGAAAGCAAGCTCTAATGGACAAACCTCTTTCAAGCCTGGGCTTTAGTCTTGGCTTTGACATTGTAAAGGCTGAAGCAAGTTAAAAACTTAGCCCAGAATTGAAGGACAAAGCAGATCATTCTAGTCATGATGGGAGGGCACCACAACATCATACGCATGGGCACAGGGAGAGAGGAACAGCTGGAGCCATAAAGGACTCTACGGCACTATCCCCGATCACCTCCAGGACTAAAACCACCTATCACCACTCTTCCTTCTCTTAGGCAGGCTGTGGCTATTCTGTGTTGTTTCTGGGACCTTGCAACAGGATCTGACTGTTTCTTGTCCAAAGAGAGGTCACAGGGGAAGAGAATATACAACGTCTAAAATCTTCCTACACTGAGCCAGTCTGCCTCTAAATGTCCCACCGCCACGTGCCTCCACCTTCCCCAGACTCAATCTTTACTCCATCTGCCACCCGCATCTGATTCTCTTCCCACCCCTTACATCTTCTAGAATCCTGTGCCTCTCCTAGCACTCACCAGACTTTATTTCATGTGAATCCCTGTCCAAAGCCACTGAGATCAGTTCTTTGGGCGTCCCGTTTCCTCATCTGCAAAAGATGGATAATAGCAGCACCTACGTGGCTCCATCAGTGTTGATGTGAGGATGAAACAATGTAATTCACATAATGAGTTTACCCTGCCTGGTGCATAGTAATCCCTCAATAAATCGTAGTGGCTTTATTTTCTTTTAAGATGGGAGCAAAGGGCATGCTTAGTCTAACTGCAGGCCATTAAAGGAATTCCAGCATTCCAAGTGAGAACTCTGAAAATATTTCCCCATAGAAACACTGTTCTACACCATGATTGTATTCTGTACGACCATTATTACTCCTAATGATTCTATCGTTCTGGTGTTTCAGCTTAATCCTGCACATTAAATGGGCTCTCCTGAACTGGCCTGGCAAAACTAACCACCATGAGGAACACTATTGCAGGGGGAAAATGTGAGTTCCAAACAAGTCCCTTACAAATGAACTTTTGAAATAGAACCCACTCTTAAGTCTGATATTGCCTAGAAATGAATGTTATGAAGGCAGATACTTTGGCAGATACTGTAAATGTATCAGGCTGATGTATTCTACTGACCTGGACTCTCTGAGCAAGAACCTTATGAATGAGGCCAGATGGCAGAGGTACTCAGGGCCAAGGGTAGGAAGCAAAACTGTGTTGTAAAGAAAACTAGGTAGACTTTGGGGGGTGGGGGTCAATGGGAGATCACAATCAATACCTGGGTATGCAGCAGTTAGGGAGACATCTTGGAAAGGAGCCTCAAAAACGGGGAAAACAGGGTCCTGAGAGCAATACCAGAGGGGTACCTACTTGATGTTGAGAAGCCTATGAAAATGGAAAGGTCATAGCCAAAAGCTTATAGAAGCCTATCTGGGACCCAGGGAGGAAAGGAATAGCTAGACCCATAATTTGAAAGTGAAATGGAATGGCTAGAAGGAATAGAAAAACTATAGCTTCAAGGCTAAGAGCCTAGAAGGGATGGATTCGGGGCTTCCAGGTGGAAGTGCTTGATAAGGTTTGAAAAATGCTATAATCTGAAGCTAAGCTGCGAGGTTTCAGGATACAACCAGGAGACACTCAGGACTTTTCACTGTAGTAAAGTTCAGCATGAAGTTGACCTTCTAGGTGCACAGGACAGCAAAGAGCAGAACGGGAGAAGGTGAGGGAAGGGATATTGCAAGAAATAAAGCAAGTGGGGAAAGGAGCTGGGTTCTGTGGCAGTACAGTCCCCTTTGCACACTGGGCTAGTGAGAGCCAAGAAGGCACCTGAGTGAGACCCAGCCATCCCTAGAGCCAGGTCTACTGGGCTCAGTCTCACACCAGTTAGCGCACCAGGCACCCCTCCCATCTGCTGTGTCTGGGACTCCATGTGAACCCTAACATGGCACCAAGATCTTTAGTGATGTAGAAATGCAGCTAGCTAACAAGGAAGCTCAGGGATGTATCCTATATTCCTGCCTACCACATACGCCTCTCCTCAAATAACTTCACTGATGGAATCCCACTTCTCCTGAGGCTCCCATCTCCTTATTAAAGGACTGTCATTGAAGAATTCTCTCCAATCAGCCAGATCAAATCTCCCCCTGGTGACTCCTAGTCCCCAGTCCTTGTTCTGCTCTCTGGAGCTAAGTAGCTAAATCTAATCCTTCCTCCCCCTGAGACCCAGTTCCATTCCCCTTAAATCTTCTCTCTTCTAGGATAAATGGTCCACATTACATAACCTTAATAACCAAGTCAATGAGCATTTCCTGATGGCCTTAATGTGAGCAGAGCACAGTGCACATGCTAAGTGAATAAATTGTCTCTTTGCTCTTCAGGTAAACAGGGTGAAGACAGAAGCATGGATGAAAAACTCTAATACAAAGAAGACTGGTAAATACTATAAAAAATGTTCATAACTTGGTGTGGTGAAGCTCTGGGGAAAGTGTAGACCAGTTCGTGTTGGGGGATCTGAAAAGGCTTCTAAGAAGTGGGATTTGAGCTGGGACTTTAAAGACTTTGACAAGCAGATGCAGGGAAAGAGGCAGGTGGTGAACTGAACAGAGGACGTGGGCTAGAAGACCCTAGTTCTTAATTTCCTACTTGATCTTGAGCATATTTAAAATGAGGGCCCTAAACTAAATGATCTCTAACATCTAGTGATAGAGACCCAAAAGGGTATGAGTTGGAGCATTCCAACTTAGGCAAGAGTCCAAACCTCCCCATATCAAGGGAGTGGTGTGCGTGTTTGGGACAGGGGGTGGTGGGATAAGAAGAGGATCATTCCTTCTCTGCTCTGCCTGTCACACTGATACGGCACCCTTCACCACTCTGACCGTGTCATTTTGGGATACTGACAATGTCCTTCGTAGAATGGTGTCCTTCTTAGAATAGCAGTTACTATGAGCCAGACACCTTTGGAAGCATTACATATTTACACTTACATCCCACTAAATCCTCAGAACAACCCTATGAGATAAGTACAAGTTTGAGTCTTCCCATTTTACAGATGAGAAAACAGAGGCACCGAGAGATTAAATATCTTGCCCAAAGTTTCTTGAGCTAGTTTTACAGCGGAGCTGGGATTTGAACTCAGGGAGTCTGGCTCCCTGCTTTACTTCTTCACTAGAAACCACAAGGGCAGAACAGGGCACAGCTCTGTAGACACGCTCTGCCTCACCAGGAGAGAGTACTGTGACACTGTCGCTCCTTATGCATTCCCATTACCTCAGCCTAAGACAACATCAGCCTTCTTGGCAGCCAGAGCACATCAATGTGTCATGCTGCGCTGGAGCTCACCTACAGCCCCTAAAACACCTTTGACAGGAGCTGGTCTTAAACCAGGTCAGTCCCATTCTGCTCACATGCAGTTAATTAGTTAATCCCAAATGCTGGTTTTTCTTTAAGCCTCATGATAGGCTAGGTTTTAGCTCATAGTTTCACCTACAATAATTTTGAAACATGATATGTTAACCAATGTTCTCTCTCTCAGTTCAGTAATAATATAACATGAACAGCTAGTGGTCATTGGAGCATTCCTTAACTGAATGTTTTTCATATAGTATCTTCTAGAGTAGTTTAGTCTTTACATGAAGTCTTTTATGATTGTTGTTGTTGTTACTGTTTTTCCCATTTAAGGGGACAGAAAATCAAGGCTAGCGAATTTAAGAAACTTGCTCGACGTCCAAATAGGAAGTGACAGACCCAAGGTTCATATCCAGGTGGGGCCAGAAGTCATCCATAGGCTTTCTCACCTCTTTGCATCATCCATAATCTTGCCATTATCTAAGTCAATCACAAAGAAATGTAAAACAGGGGCGCCTGGGTGGCTCAGTCGTTAAGCGTCTGCCTTGGGCTCAGGTTATGATCCCAGGGTCCTGGGATGGAGCCCCGCATTGGGCTCCCTGCTCTGCGGAAAGCCTGCTTCTCCCTCTCCCACTCCCCCTGCTTGTGTTCCCTCTCTCACTGTCTCTCTCTCTCTGTCAAATAAATAGATAAAATCTTAAAATAAATAAATAAAGTCAAAACCCCTGTGCCCTTTCAAAAAAAAAAAAGAAAGAAAGAAAGAAATGTCAAACAGAATCAAGGACAGAACTCAGAGGTAAATCATGTCCCTCCAGGCATATATGAACCAATTATCCATGTAGTCATACAGAGATGGAGGCATTCTTTTATATAATATTGAAAGGCCCGAGAAGTGCAGTAATTTGCCCAAGCTCACACACTGAGGAAAGAAAGGTGAATGGAAAGAAAACAATCCAGAGAGCTCAGGCTCTTCATTCCATCAGCACACACTTGGAGTAGAAATGAGTAGAAATAAACCCAAAAAGTTTTGCAATTACAGCATCATCTAGACTGCAATTCTCCAATTTGTTCGTATGCATCTCATGAGAATCTTTATCAAAAACCTTGCCGGAGTGAGCATGCACTTTATCAAACACACCTCCTGACCCGTGTCAGGGATAAGTTTGCCCTGACGGACTCTCAGTGAACACTCAGAACCCCCATTCTAATGCTTCATAAATCATCCGTTTAATAACGCGGTATAGGATTTTGCAGGGAATTGCCGTAGGTGAGCTTCTTGAGGCACCCCAACTCCCTAAAAACTGTACAAGTCATGTCCAGTCATCAGGTGCCACCGCACTGCAGTGGCCCTGGAGCTCCCCGCACTGGGCCTGTCTTTTCCTTAGAGCTGATAACACACCTCCGCCATCTCCTCTTGATTGAAAGCTTCAACTTTTCTCTATCATTTCCCACTGAGACTGTTTTCCATAGTAGAGAAGAGACAAGTCACATTGAACCAGAGTGGTTCTGTTTTCTTTCTACCTTCTGCTGTAAATGAATCTTAAAAAAAAAAAAAAAAAAAAAAAACTCTTCTTTTGTCATTAATATTTTCTCTTTCTTTAAGATTTTACTTATTTATTTGAGAGAGAGCGCGCACGTGCGCACGCACACCCACACAGTGGGGGAGAGGCAGAGGGAGAAGGAGAAGCAGACTCCCCACTGAGCAGGGAGCTGGACGTCGGGCTCCATCATGACCTGAGCCGAAGGCCGACGCTTAACTGACTGAGCCAACCAGGTGCTCCATCTTTTGTCATTAATATTTTCAAGAACCTCAGCGGCTGACACTCCAGGCCTATTCCACTCTTTTATATTTGCTTTTTGTCCTAGCCACTGACCAAGACTCTGTTCTTGACTGAACTATAGCCAGGCTCCTTTGAGCCCAAGGAGGACTCATCCTTGGGCATGTTCTCCAAGAGCCCAGTTTTTGCAAGAATCCTGCCAAGTTGGTTTAGCTGGAATCTCCCACCCTTGATAATCAGATCACCCTTGATATCTGACCAGATTCCTTCATTCCCAACCATTCCCCAGGGAATGTCTGGCCGCCCTGGCCTGCCTCCTGCCAAGAATCTTATCAGGTTGGTTTAGCCAGATTTCTGCCCCCCTTATCCCTAATTCTTCTTCTTGGCAATTTTCCATGCACTGACCTCTCCACCCTGCTCCTTGGCTAGGAAGTCCCACTTTGCCCTGTTGCATTCAAAGCTAAACCCAGTCTCCCTCCCCTACTGCAAAACTTCACTGCCGTGGTCCCTATACCTAGTCCTGAATATGGTCCACCTTATCATTTTAACAAGTGACAGAATAACTTTTTAATGACTCCTTTGGGCACCTTTTACATGTGTTCTTTTAAAATGAGAGCTCATGCAAGAACTTCCTTTTGGCCTCAAAATCAAACGTTTTCCCTTGGCTTCCTTCTCCAGATCACTCCCTTCTACTTCCTACCCTAGTAAGAGGCAGAATCAGGATTCAGCTCCAACCGGTTCGCCTATACAGCCTGAGGCCTCATGATACTGTTATTATTTGTAAATGGGGCAATAACTAAGTGGTTCAAAACAGCCAATGCCAGAACCTCGAGATCTCCATCCAAATGCCTCTCAATTAGACAATCAAAGAAGAGCCTGAAGGGAACATGAGGTGCAGAGAATTAAGTGATTTAACCAATGTTAGGAGATACTTTTTTCAAAGGTGAAATAAACAAAGGTGGACCCTGGATTATGGTAAAGACAGATTTTAAACAGTAAAGTACTGGGCGCCTGGGTGGCTCAGTCGTTAAGCGTCTGCCTTCGGCTCAGGTCATGATCCCAGGGTCCTGGGATCGAGCCCCACATCGGGCTCCCTGCTTGGCAGGGAGTCTGCTTCTCCCTCTCCCACTCCCCCTGCTTGTGTTCCCTCTCTCACTGTGTCTCTCTCTGTCAAATAAATAAATAAAATCTTTAAAAAAATAAAAAAAATAAACAGTAAAGTACTATTGCAATGGGGAAAAGAGTCCAGTGTGAAATGAACGAAACTTGGATTTGTTCAGGGGTGAATGGGTGAATGAGAGACAGTGAGTGGAAAGGGAGTAGAGAGCCAGTGAGCAGAAGAGAGTGAAAAATTTCAAAATGGAAGGGAGGGTTGGTGCATGTGAAACCATCTGGGTTGGTTAGGCTCCTCCCCTCCAACAGAGACTGGCAGACAGGGGCCCTGTGGTCAGGTGTTGGCTTGAACGAACAGTAAGTTCTTTTGTGATCCTTGAGTTTGCTCAGCAGGCACTTTAAGGGGGCCTAGCTCAGGCCACTGTAGGGATGTGGCCATGCGCTCTTGGAAATTATGTTAGTGCTCCATTCAAGTCTTTCTGGGCCAAGATTGAGGCCTAGTGAAAAAAAGGCTCACAATGAGCCTGGCTAGAATGTGGTCAAAAAAAAAAAGAAAAAGAATCTTTATCAATTCCCACATAATACAAAAGAACATGTGTCAAATATTGTTATTTACCTCATTAACGGATGGTGGAACTGGTGTAATATTACAACCAGTTCAAAGGTGCACTCAAACTGCCACACATTTATAGTCAGCTAAGGAATACTGGAATCAACTGACAAACAAAGGCAAACTGGAAAAACGGGTCAATACCCTCAGGACAATCAACAACCCCATTCCACTGGGAAACCATCTGCATTTTAATGGAAGGAACACTTTGCATTATCATCAGTCTCCTGTAAGTCAGCTTTTTTCTCTACAGAGTTGTAAAAGAACCCAATCCATGGAAAGCAAGCAAAGGTGCAGACGGGTATAAAATCAAATAATCTCCAAAGTTTCCAGCATTCCATTGAAAAGATATCCAATAATATCTTTTTGTCCATTTCAAAATCTTCTTGTTTTTCCCTACACCAAGCTCAACAGCAGTAAAAGTGAATTAAGAAAATCAAAAAGAGGGGCGCCTGGGTGGTTCAGTCTGTTAAGCGTCTGCCTTCAGCTCAGGTCATGATCTCAGGGTCCCGGGATCAAGCACTGAATGGGGCTCCCTGCTCGGACAGGAGTCTGCTTTTCCCTCTCCCTCTGCCCCTCTCCCCTGCTCGTGCTCACTCTCTCTCTCTCTCAAATAAATAAATAAAATCCTAAAAAAAAAAAAAAAAAAAGAAAGAAAATCAAAAAGATGATTGAAAAGCATCAATGATCAGGGATAGATCTATAAAGTAAGTATTAGGAAGACAGTCAGTTTCGGTGGTTAGGTTCCTGAACTCTGAAGCTTCGCTGCCTAGGGTCCTTCAAACCCCAACTTGGCCACTTTTGGTTGTATTATGATGAGCAATTTTACTCGGTTTCCCCGTGCATCAAATTCCCCATCTGTAAGATGGGCATAACAAGTACCTATTACACAGCTGAGTTAATCATTGATAAAAGCTCAGTAAATTACAGATGCCACCATGATGCCTGTTGGAGCCTGCGGCCGTGAAAGCATGCTTATCTTTAGTCTACAAGGCAATGCTTGGCTAGGCCAGAATTCTATCTTCATGATCACTAAATTCTACACTAAGCCAACATTAATTCTTTCTCCTAAGCTTCCCATTGCTTCTAGTAGACTAACCAGTTCCTCTCTGCCAAGTGTAAGATTCGAGTGTAGGCAAAATTTATCACCATTGCTTCCTTTGACTTTAGAGATGACATTAGCATCAAGTATGAGGTTCTCTTTGTTCATCGGGAGTGTTTAGCAAAAGTCAAGTTAGTTTAAATCTGCTGTCACAATTAAACTCTGCTTCTATGCCAGTGTGATCTCTGTAACCATTATCCATCTTCCTTCTGGTTATACCAACCCCCCAACATTATTGCTTCAATTCCTTTATTTTGTCTTCATTCGAACATTCTAACCACAGCTTACAGAATTTCCTTACAGGTGTAGAGGAGGGAGAAAACCTTTTTCCTTAGCCTCTTAGGTACTTCACCTGGGACCCTGCAAATTAGACAAAGGCAGATTAACAACAGAAAAACAAATATAAGTTTATTAACACATACAGCTTACATACACATGGGAAAAACTCAGTGATGAGTAACTCAAAGGGGTGGCTAGAACTTGGGGCTTATATAGCATCTTAACAGAAGAACAATACATCTACACAACTGTAGCAGACAAAGAAGCAATTATTAACAGGGATGCAAGCACTGGCTGTGGCCATCCCCCAGGGCTCAGAGCAAAGGGAACAGGCAAAAATTCTCATCTTTGAGTCTTACCCTGGAAAGTGTTTGCACTTTACAAGCTGCTGCCTGAGGGTCTTGCTTCTAATTAGCACACATCTAAGTGCTAACTGCAATCCTTCCTGGAGCCTGAAAGAGCTGGTGGGCACTTCCCCTGCCTCCTCCCTCCTACTGGCTCCAATAATAAAACCAAATTGTTGGTATCTCCTTGGAAGGATCTAGATGTGTCAACACATCTAGTTCCCCAACTTTTAAGGCTGCCACCTGAGAAATGGGCTGCCAAATCACCCAGCTCTGATAGCCAACATGGCTTGCCTCTGCCTTCTCCCCCTTGCCCATTCCAAATCACCAGTGTCTCCCTGGAAGGAACTTACACACATGTGTGGCACCCCAGCTTTTGCAGATGGTGGCCAAAGGACAGACCCCCAGATCACCTGGTTCTGAAAGCCAATAGGGCTTGCATTTGCAGATCCCACAGGACTGTAGCAAACAAAGAAGCTGTTCTTAATGGGTGCAAGAGCACCCACCTTCACAGCTATACACTGAGGTCCAGTGCAAAGGGAGCAGGCAAAAAAGCCCATCTCCCAGTTTCTACAGGAAGGGCCCTAATTACATACTTTCCCAGCTGCTGCCTAAGGGTTTGGCTTCCAATCAGCCTGCATCTAGGTGCAAACTATGATTCTCCCCTTTGGGACACTGACAGGCACACCCTCAACTACTGGGCGCCACTAAGAACAAAGCATGGTTAATCACAAAGGTTTGAGAGACAACTAAGAGCCACTAGTAAAGAGATTGAATCAGTACTCAAAAGCTTCCCAGCAAAGAAAATGAAGATGGCTTCATTGGTAAATTATACCAAACATTTAAAGAATTAATGCCAATACTTCTCAGTTTCCCAAAAAATAGAAGACAAGGGAACCCTTCCAATCTCATTTTATAATATCAACATTACCCTGATACCAAAACCAGACAAGAACACTATAAGAAAAGAAAATTAAAGACTAATATCCCCAGTGATTCAAAAACCCTAAAAAATATTAGCAAACCAAATTTAACAATACATTAAAAGAATCAATATCACTATAATCAAGTGGGATTTATTCCAGGGAAGCAAGGATGGTTCAACATTCACAAATCAGTATGATACACCACATAACAAAATGGAAGATAAAAATCATATGATCATCTCAATAGATGCAGAGAAAACATTTGACAAAATTCAATTCATCTCATGATGAAAACTCTCAACAAACTGGGTATATAAGGAACATACCTCAATATAATAAAGGCCAAACATGACAAACCCACAGCTAACATCATACTCGGTGCTGAAAACTGAAAGCTTTTCCTCTAAGATCAGGAATAAGACTAGGATGCCCACTCTAGCCACTTCTATTCAACATAATACTAAAAGTCTTAGCCAGAGCAATTAGGCAAGAGACAGAAATAAAAGGTATCCAAACAAGAAAGGAAAAAGTAAATTCATCTCTATTTGTAGATGACATATTATAACCCTGAAGATTCCACCAAAAAAAAAAAAACCTCTTAGACCTAATAAATGAATTCAATAAATTTCAGATACAGAATGCAATATACAAAAATCAGTTGCATTTATATATACTAACAACGAACTAGTGGAAAAGAAAATGAAGAAAACAATCCCGTTTACAATATCCCATTTACAGTAGCATCAAAAATAATAAAATACTTACGCATGAATTTAACTAAGGAGACAAAAGATCTATACCCTGAAAACTATAAAACATTGGTGAAAGAAATTTAAAAAGACACAAATAAATGGGTAGATATTCATGCTCATGGATGGGAAGAATCAATATTGTTAAAATGTCCATACTACCCAAAGTCATACACAGATTCAGTGCAATCCCTATCAAAATCCCAATGGCGTTTTTCACAAAAATAGAAAAATAATCCTAAAATTTATAAGGATCCACAAAAAATTCCAAATAGCCAAAGCAATCTTGAGCAAGAAGAATGAAACTAGAGGCAACACACTTCCTGATTTCAAACTCTATTACAAAGCTGTAGCAATCAAATCAGTACTGTATTGGCATAAAAACAAATACATAGATCCATGGAACAGAATAGAGAGCCCAAAAATAAACCCATGTGTATATGGTCAATTAATTTTCATCAAAGGAGCCAAGAATATGCAATAGCGAAAGGATAGTCTCTCAAAAAAAACAGGATATTTTCCTGCAAATGAATGAAACTTACACACAAAAATCAACAAAATTGATTAAAGACTTGATTGTTAAGACCTGAAACTGTAAAACTGTTAGAAGAAAACATATGAGTTAAACTCTTTGGCGTTGGTCCTGGTGATGATTTTTTGGATTTAACACCAAAAGCAAAGGGAACAAAAGCAAAAATAAGCAAATGAGACTACATCAAACTGAAAAGCTTCTGCACAGCAAAGGAAACCATGAACAAAATGAAAAGTCAGCATATGCTGTGGGAGAAAACATTTGCAAACAATATGTCCAATAAGGGGTTAATATCCAAAATTTACAAGGAACTCCTACAACTTAATAGCAAAAAAAAACTAAGGATTTTTTAAATGGGCAAAGAACCTCGATAGACATTTTGCCAAGAAAGAGTTACAGATAGCCATCAGCACATGAAAAGATGCTTGCAATCTCTAATCATCAAGGAAATGCAAATCAAAACCACGATGAGTATCAACTCACACCTGTTAGGTTGTCTATTATCAAAAAGGCGAGGGCGCCTGGGTGACTCAGTTGGTTAAGCGACTGCCTTCAGCTCAGGTCATGATCCCAGAGTCCGGGGATCGAGTGCCGCATCGGGCTGCCTGCTGAGCGGGGAGTCTGCTTCTCCTTCTGATCCCACCCCCTCTTGTGCTCTTTCTCTCACTCTCTTTCTCAAATAAATAAGATAAAACCTTAAAAAAAAAAAAAAAAAAAGGCGAGAAATGTTAAATGCCGGTGAGGATGTGGCGAAAAGGGAACTCTTGTGCACTGTTGGTGGGAATGTAAACTGGAACACACACTATGGAAAACAATGTGAATGTTCCTCAAGAAATAGATATAAAATAGAATATTTTCAGCCTTAAAAAAGAGGGAAATCTTGCCATTTGTGACAACATGGATGAACCTGGAGGGCATTATGCTAACTGAAATAAGCCAGACAGAGAAAGACAAATATTGCGTGGTATCACTTATATGTGGAATCTGAAAAACAAAAACAGACTCATAGAAACAGGGTAGAACCAGGAGCTGGGAGGTGGGGAAATAGGAAGAGGTTAAAGGTACAAACTTTGTTATAAGACGCATAAGATCTGTGGATCTAATGTATATCATGGTGCCTATATAGTTGATAAGACTGTATTGCAAAATCAAAATTTAAGAGAGAACTTAAGTGTTCTCACCAAAAAAAAAAAAAAAATATGCGATGTGATGAATGTGCTAATTAACTCCATGATGAAAATCCTTTCATAATGTATCAAATATAGTTTCATATATCAAATCATGTTGTACATTTTAAATATATTACAATTTTATTTGTCAGTTACACCTCAATAAAGCTGAGGGGGGAAATAAATTTGTATAGAAGTGATAAGACAAAGTAAAAGGGCTTTGGGGCTTTTGGGGTGGCAGACTGTGGGAAGGTAAATATACGGGGGAAACTAATGGAAGATTAGATTTGTTTAGTAAGGTTTCTCTGTCGATTCCTCTGGTGCCGGCTCTAGGCTGGGAAAAGCCTAGTGTTGTCTCCTGTGATTAAGAATCTTAATCAGGCTGAAGGCAGAGCTTTTCTTATGTCTGCTTCTTAATTGCTCTCAGCTCAAAATATTCCTTAGGACCAAAGTGGCATGTTTTGGAGTAGCTTACTCTGAACCCCTTCACAGGTAAACTTTGTAACAAATGGTGCCTTTCTTCGGCTCCTTTTTTTTCCAAATGTTTCATTTGAATCAGTTGTGTTCCTTTGTTGCTTCATTTCATCCAGTTTCATCATTGAGATTGAAATAAAAAGGAGAGTCAGCCCCAGAATAATATGGTGTCCATTCTAAAATCTGCTCATTTGGGCTTTCAAATCTTATTTGGTATTCACTTTATACTCACTTACAAAGTTGGGCAAAAACCCAAAAGTTTTCCTGAGGGTGAGCTTTTTATTCATACTATCCAAACACTTAGAGATTTTTCCCTTAGACGTATTTCCCATAATAATTTAAATAAATTCCAGAATCTAAGATTAAGGGAAATTGAAAATAAATATAACAATTTCAAAAATAGCCATGGCCAATAATTCAACTTCTAGGAATCATTCCTCAGGAAACAATACAAACTATTAGCAATGATGACAAAACTATACTCTGCAACATTATTTATAATAGCGAACACATGAAAACAAACAGAACATTTGAAAACTATCTGCCTGGTTGAATAATTTTAGTGCTACCATTCACTGGACTTACACAGCCATTAAAAATTCTATTTATGAAATATGTTTGTTGGTATGGAGATAACCTCATGATAGAGGTTAAATGCAGAAAGCAAGTCAGAAGGGGCACCTGGCTGGCTCAGTCGGCAAAGCATGGGACTCTTGATCTCAGGGTGGTGAGTTCAAACCCCACGTTGGGCATGGAGCCTACTTAAAAAAAAAAAAAAAAAGCAAGCCACAAAGCTATGATAACATCTTAACTATGTAAAACCATGTACATTGTATTTGTTCAGGAATCCTTCTGGTTGAAAGAAACACTCTAGGGGCGCCTGGGTCGCTCAGTCGGTTGGGCGGCTGCCTTCGGCTCAGGTCATGATCCCGGGATCCTGGGATCGAGCCCCGCGTCGGGCTCCCTGCTCCGCGGGGAGCCTGCTTCTCCCTTTCCCTCTGCCTGCCGCTCTGCCTACTTGTGCTGTCTCTCTGTCAAATAAATAAATTAAAAAAAAAAAAAAGAAAGAAAGAAACACTCTAATCAGCTGAATCAAAACAAAACAAAATGCATGGGTAAAAGGAGTCTCCCAGCCCCCAGGTGGCAAGCGGAGAGTTCTCAGGAACCAGGGCAGTACTCTCTCCTGCTTCCTGGGACCCTATTGCTCCCCAGTTCTCTCTTGATTAGTTCCTTCTTCACTTTCTCTGTCTGCCAGTTTTTAGTCCCCTGCTGCTTGGGACCCAAACACGACCTCCCCGTTGAAACACCCGGCAGAGGCTGGCTAGAATCCTAGTAACACAGTTCCAAATTTCTGGCATATGGAATTGAATGGGCCTGGCTTGGGTAGTAGGCAAACCACTTCTTGTCCAGTTGGCTATGATTAGAGGGGCAAAGGGTTATTTTGTCCACCGAGGCAATGGTGCCTCCCCATAAGTGCATAACTGGAAGCGGTGTGAAAGGGAAGGGCAGTGGGCAGGGCAGACTCTCGAGAGGCAGTTAGAGGTTATTGTCATAGAAGGCAATACATCAAATTTTTAATAACATTTACCACTGACTGACTGGATCATGGTGACCTTTATTTTATGTATGCTATTTTACGTTTTACAAGTTTTTTACACTATGTGTATTTTTAGAATCAGGAGAAAAGTGGGTTTGGTTTGGTTTTTTAATATATAACATGTATTGAGTCCCATCCCTATTATGTGCTAGCTTGTTGGTTATGGGAGTTGCCAACTTGCATGATTAATGGGCGTTCTCTATCCTTGATGAGCCTACCTCCTTGTGCCAGATCCCCCTTTCTTGTGTTTGTACTTAACCTTGCCAGGACCTCGTGGGATTGTAAATGGTTTCTGTGACCAGTGTCACTAAGTTATACAACTCTGAACACCAATAACAACTTTAGCCCATACTATGTGATTTAGTTATTGATGCTATGCATTTGTTGATTCTTGAACCGTTTCAAATGAGTATCTCTCTTTTTTTTAAGACTAAGTTGGTTTTTTTAAAAGATTTTAGTTACTGAGAGAGAGAGCGTGCTTGCACATGCGCCCAGGCATGAGCAGGGGAGAGGGGCAGAGGGAGAAGGAGAGAGAACTTCATACAGATTCCCCACTGAGCGCAGAGCCCCATGTGGGCCTTGATCTCATGACCCCGAGATCATGATCTGAGCAGAAATCAAGAGTCAGACGCTTAAACGACTGAGCCACCCAGGGGCCCCAAAATGACTAAGTTTTTTTTTTAAAAAAAAACTATTCTTTTTTTTTTTTTTTTTAAGATTTTGTTTATTTATTTGAGAGAGAGAGAATGAGAGAGAGCACATGAGAGGGGGGAGGGTCAGAGGGAGAAGCAGACTCCCTGCCGAGCAGGGAGCCCGATGCGGGACTCGATCCCGGGACTCCAGGATCATGACCTGAGCCGAAGGCAGTCGCTTAACCAACTGAGCCACCCAGGCGCCCCCCCAAAAAACTATTCTTAATATTTTGTGACCCCCTAAGTTGACTGACTTCCACATGTCATATGCTGTAAATACTAGTTTGCTGGTTAACACTCACTTTGAGTCACCAAAGAACTGACTTTCCCATAACCACTGTCCGTTTGTTTCTCCTGGATCTGTTTGCCTAACACTTAAACGGCCAGTTCTTCCTTCACTTTTATGAAATTAGCCTTAATTCCTCTTTCCCCATTCACACTTCCTTCATCTTCACGTTTTATTGGCCGGCTCCCAAGGTTTCATGATCACACGTATGGCCATAAATGTCTCTTTCGGTTAAGGATCTGGATAGAATGTAAAATCATTTTTAACTCTCTTCTTTCATATACATAGGGAACTCCATCTTTAAAATTGTGGGGAAAAAATGAGTTTTTGTGGCTTCCATGGCTGGGGTTAGAGTCCATTTTTAAGGCTTTTCCAGTGGTTCCATTTGAATATAATCTTCGAATCACAGAGGAGGGGTAACAGGATATATAACGTGAAGCTAGGAGGGCCAGGGTTTGGCTTTCAGCCCCACTGACAGGGACCACTAACAAAAAAGGTTGCTTCCCGGAGCCTGATTCCCCATCTGTAAAATGGGAATCCTAGCACCTGCCCCTCCGTGTTAAGATTAAGTATGTGGACAATGCTGGTCCTCTATTAGGTGGCTTGTAAACATTTGCTAAACTGATGAAATGTAAAGAATGTAAAGAACTATCAGGGAAACACCCACCTAATCTTCCGGAAGGGCAGCCCGAGGTTTTGATAAAGGATGCAGAACCACTTTGAGAGTCAAATTACTTGGGCAAAGGTCGGCCCCTCCTTCAGTTAAAAAGCTGGGGGCAGGGCTTAAGGAGGAAGTGACAGTCCTTCCCTGAGCCTCCCTTCAGCCTTGGTCCTCAACCTGAGGAGGCTATAGCCATGGAAGTCTTGATCACATGAGCCTCCCTCCATGAGAAGCCAAGAAGACCCGGTGAAAGTTTCATCTTAAGTTCTGTGGAGAGAGACTCAGGTCTAGAAATATCCTTGCTGCCACGTGACCTGAAGAGGGGGAAACCCGTGCCAGCCCCATTCCCAGGTAAACCCAGGGAGCGCCAGTCTTGGTTCTCAGGCTTCCAGGAGGACACGGTTGGGTCTTCAGTCCTGCTTTTGCTAAGGAGGCAAATCTAACCAAGGGAGAGGTTTCCAGGGTTTATTAGAGAGTTCTTATCATGTCAGTCTCGGGAAGCAAAATGACAGCTAAGAATCTGGGGTGATTTCCAGTAAAAGGAGAGAAAAGATATATGAGGGGTTTCCAGGAAAAGGAGAGAAAGATATATGGGGTTTCTCTTTCATTTCTCCTTTGCTACAGAAGGTTTGAGATAGTGCAGTTAAGCATATTTAACTGGCTGGATCACTTTTTTTTTTTTTTTAAAGATTTTATTTATTTATTTGACAGAGAGAGACACAGTGAGAGAGGGAACACAAGCAGGGGGAGTGGGAGAGGGAGAAGCAGGCTTCCCGCCGAGCAGGGAGCCTGATGCGGGGCTCGATCCCAGGACTTGGAATCATGACCTGAGCCGAAGGCAGACGCTTAACGACTGAGCCACCCAGGCGCCCCTGGATCACTTTTTAACATTATGCAGTCCCCTCTCATTGAGTGTGTGACAGCGTGTGTGATGACGTGACCGCAGGTGGGTGGCCAGGAGCCCATGGAGATGCTGACTCCCTCGCCGAGAGCAGGGATGGGGCTGAGGGCAGGGATCCCTGGGTTTGCCCGAGCACCTGGTGGGAACGTGGTCTAGCTCTGGCCTGACCCTCATTTGCTTCCCTGAGGACAAGGCCCCAGTAAAATGGGCAGTCCCTCTCCCTCCCCTCTAGAAAGCTCCCTCTGAGTCCCCACCCCCCTCTATGCCTGGGTGCTTTTGTTTCACTAATGTGCCCAAGGCTCTCTCAGTTTAGTTTCTCTGGTGGGGAAAATGAAGACATGTTAACCTCATTTCACCCTTAGGATTAAAAAACAGGTCATCCTCAGAAATGACAAATGGGACGGGCATGGAGATACTAGGAAGTCTGAAGTTCAGGGAGGAAGGAAAAAGGGCAGACAGGCTCCGAAGGGCCCAGGGGGCATAGGGTGCTGACGGGGAGGCTCCAGGCAGCCGGACATAATTGAGCTGACCATCTGGCTTGGGAAGCCCCCTCGGGGATGAGTGTCTAGGGGCGTGAGTGACATCCGGGCCTCACCTGTCTGTCCCGAGCAGTGGAAGTCAGCTGTTCCGCTGAGCCTGTGCAGGTGCCCTCCCTGCCCCGCCCCCCCACCTGGCAGGCCCAGAGCACAGGGGACTGAGCCAAATTCTGCCCAGTTTGCTCCGGGTACTCGTGGCAGCGTCTGCTGGAACCACGAAGCACGCATGTTTCTGCAGGACCCGCCGTGGGAAGGGAAGTGAAATCTAATCTCAGCAAGTGAATCCACTACTAAAAATCTCCAAAGCGTGTCTGATGATAACAACAGAGGAGCTTCCCAGCAGGTTCGGCCTTCCCGGCTCCTCCAGTGCTCCCCAAGGCCAGGCTGCGGGCACCCCGGGGGACTTTGGCCATTTAGGAGGTTGGGGGGGAAAGGAACCATGAGAGAGGGAAAAGAGGCCAACGCAAGAAGCTAAGCTCGGTAACCTTGCTTTTGCAAAGTAGGTTTGCAGGCCGTTCGTTCCAGATAAGGATGTGAACAGAGGGTGGGAGGCGGAGGCTTGTGTCCCCGGAATCCCTGAGTTAGCATAAACCTCACAGGTGTTAATCTGCAGCGGATTCCCCAATCCTGGGTCTGATCCAGCCGGTGGGGGAGCCGGGCTTCCTTTCCATATACGTGCATAACATTTATGGTGTAAGTTTCCATGAACCCAGAAGTTGGGTTTTTACTTTCAACAGGAATGGCAGAGAGCACTAGGGATCCAACCCATGATAAACTAACCCAATGCTACTTTAAAATAAGACTTAGCTACAAAGCTAACAGTAGCTCTCCCTTCATTTACAATGAGGATCAGTAGGGGGAAAAAACCCTCCACTTGTTAAATGCATTTAAAGTGTTGGAACCAATACTTTGCTGTGTCCACTATTTTGTTTCAGCCCAGTGCTTTCCAGGCCCTGGTCACGGCACACCCCCAGCCCGCACCCCCGCAACCCTGCACCCCACAGTGGGGTTGCCTCATCCGGGCCATTCCAGAGGAATGAGCCCTGCAGTGCTTTCTGCTTCTCTCTCATTTTTGGTCCCCAACAACTGGGGGGTGGGGGGCAAGTACTCTGTTCCTTTCCCTGCCCGTAATACGACAAAAATCTCTTTCACAAAATGGAAAGACCTTGTGCTCCATCTTGACCTCATTGGTTTTCCCCTTTTCTGATGTTGCTCCTGCATCAGCATTCAGCAAACTTGTCTCTTAAAGACGTCAGACCCTCCCTCCGTCAGTGCCGCACACACACAATTTTCCAGTCTTCCTGCTACATTAGAAAGTTTTGGGGTTTTTTAACTTACATGCAGGTGTCTTTGGAAGCATAGTATGTCTTGAAGAGAGGGCTCACCCTCCCACCCAGGACATAGATCCTGCGGAACCTGAGTGTATTTCCTGCCTAGAGCTGTCCTGAGCTGCCCAATTCAAAAGGAAGCTTCAGATTTAAAACCTTCTCACTTCTGTCCTGACACAGTTCAGCTCTGGGCTCTTGTCTGGGCGCAGCTCCTTCCACACCCCGTCTGCTGCCCCAGTTCTGATCGCCTATCCTGCTCTCGCCTCACCCTTTCTGGCTCCTTCTCTTGCTTGTCTCAGGTTGCTCACTCCCCCTCACCCCTTGGTCCACTTTAGTCGCTTACAGTGTGCCTCAGTTCTCAGTATTTCTAAGCTACATCTTTCGTTCATAGAGTTGCCAGATTTGCATAAAAAGGCAAGACACCCTGTTTAGTTTGCATCTCAGATAAACAACAGATACATTTTTTTTAACTATAAGCATGTTCCATACAATATTGGGGACATATTTATACCCAAAAATGTTTGTTTATCTGAAATTCAAATTTAATAGGATGTTCTGTCTTTTCTCTGGCAGCTCTATAATTATTTTTCATTCATTCGTCAAAAAAATATTTGTGGAGAACTTACCAGGTGTCAGGCATTGTGCTAGGTGCTGGGAAAGCCGGCCAGGTCCCAGTCTTCATACCTTACAGAATATATACTTTATACACACATACACTATATACATACACATATATATATGAACCTATAGGAAGAGGGTGGTTTTTGTACTAAACCTAATATTTGTATGTCACTAGTTAGTTTTAACTGCTCCATTTGATGAGCTTGCTTTTATAAACATTAATATTTACATCACAAAAAAGTAACCTATTAAAATAATGTAATTGTAATAAATAATGGATGCCAATATTTCTTGAGCATTTATCATCTGCCCTGCACTATTTGAAGTGATTTACACACACTAATTCTTTTTACCCACATACAAAGTTGATGAAGCAGGGTTTTTTTTTTTTATCCCCATTTTGCAGATGGGAAAATGGAGGCCCAAATAAATTAAGAAATGCACCCAGTCACACAGCTAGTAAACAGATGACCCAGGATGTGAACTAGATTATCTAACTCAAGAAACCAGCAGGTAAACCCTACTCTGTGCAGACCAACACTTGTTTTAAGGATTTTCAGTTTGTAATTCATCCTCCTCCACGACTTAGATAATATGAGTCACATTTTATAAACAGGAAAACTACACCACAGAGAGGCTAGTGATTTGCCTCAGTCCCTTTGCCAGTAAGTAAAAAAGCAGTTCTTCAACCCAGCTTCTCATTCCAAATGCTGCCCTCCCCCCATGCCATCTGAAACCCCCTTGGAGCTTAACTAAAACAGTGGTGCCCAAAGTGAATTTCATAAAGATTCTTTAATGAAAGACTTAATCAAGCACTTGTTCAAACACTTAAGTTCTACTCTAAATGCTTTACATATATAACTAATTTGGGGGGCTGGGGGGCTCCGTTAAGCATCTGCTTTCAGCTCAGGTCATGACCCCAGGGTCCTGGCATCGAGCCCCGCTTTGGGCTCCTTGCTCAGCGGGGAGCCTGCTTCTCCCTCTCCCTCTCCCACTTCCCCTGCTTGTATTTCCTCTCTCACTGGGTCTCTCTCTGTCAAATAAATAAAATCTTAAAAAAAAAAAATACTAATGTAATCTTCATAACAGTATGAGATGGGTACGGTTATCATCTTCATTTTAAACATGACAAACTGAGGCATAGAGGCAAGTCACATAACCACTAATGGCAGAACCAGGATTTGAGCCCCGTCTGTCTCGGAATAGGAAAAGAATTCCACAAGTCATTGTCAAGTGCCTTTTTGTGCCGGGCATTATTGTAGGCACTGGGCCCGTGGCAGAGACAAAACAACACACACACATGCCTGCCCTCCTGGGGCTTATCTTGTGTTGAGGAGAAGAGAATAAACCTGGACACACTTGGGAAAGGATCCTAATGGGGAGTGACTAACACCGCACAGGGGTGGGGCCTGTGAGACCACGAGGCAGGGGAGGGGAGGAATGATGGGCCAAGGGGGGCAGAGGTGGAAAAGCGGGAAGGAGCATGTGCTTTCCGGAGATGGTGAAGTGACTCCAGACAGCAGAGGCTTCACTGTGATGCATCACATGACGTGAAATTGGGAGATGGTGAGGGAAGAAAGATTGTCAGATTGTCCAAGCCTGGAGGAGGATGGGAGTATGAGGAAACAGAAAGGAGGTGGGAGCAAAGCGGTCATGACCCCTACCTCACGCCATAGCCCCCAAGTTTTGCTTATGTTCAGTTCCCTGAGGCAGGTGTGTGGGCCTTAGATGTGTACAAGCCAAGGCAGAGGATAAAGGAAGAAGGAAGAGAGGATGGGAAGGGTCAGGGACTGACACAGACATTTCCCTTTGCTGAGTCGGCCTCCCTCTTTGCCCACCCAGCCTCCCCAAGAAGCCCTTTACCTGTCTCCCGTGGTCTAGGGCTCCTTTTGAGATGTGCTGATGGATCCAGAGAGAAAACGCAGAGCTTTCAGTGGCCCAGTCAAAGGCCCCCATGGTTGGCCTCACGGCCATTTCACTTCCTGTCCCTCCACACCCCTCAGCCCCCCCATCCTCATAAAGCGCCTGTGCGTGCTCTGCCGGCTCTCTCACCACTCTTCAAACTCGTCCTGAACTCAACCGGAGCCGTCTGCCCTCTGCCCACCCTGTCCCACCCACCCACATAAACCCTTTCTGTCTGTCAAGGAGACCTGGCTTGCCGTCTCTCGGAAGCTGTCTGTTCCTCCCCACACTGGCTCTCTGCACCTCTGATCCCCCTCCTCGCCCACTCTCTCTGTGTGGAGCTGTCTGTGTACCTTCTCTCGTCATGGTCTTTCACAAAGAACCCTGGACTTTCCATTTCTGCGGACTTCCTGTCTCCCTGCACAAAACAGAGTAGGTGCTCAATAAATGTTCGTGGAGCTCCAGGCCCGTGCCTCCTGACCCCCAGGAGTAGCATGCCCACAGGTGAGAGGACACGTGTGGACTTTGTTGTTGCAGGCCCGCCATGTGCACCACCAGCGCCTGCGACCTGGAGGAGATCCCCCTGGATGAGGACGACACAGGCAGCATAGAATTCAGAATCCTGGCCTTCTATGCCAAACACCATGTCTTCAAGAACAGCCCCGCAGTCTTCTCGCCGAAGCGGCTGAGAACAAGGAGTTGGTCCCAGAAAGGACTGAGGGGTTGGCCAGCAAATGAGTCATGGACACAGGTGTCGTGGCCTTGCAGAAATTCCCCATCCAGCGAGAAGCCCCTAAACCTGGCCAAGAAAAAGTCTTCCTGGAGAACACTCTTTGGAGCAATAGAGAAGGAGGAAGATGCACAGAGCTCACCTGTATTCGTTTTGCAGGGTGCCACAGCACATCAGGCTGGTCCTCAGAGTCAGCAATGGTCTAGGTCCCTCACTAACGTGGAGCAGCACGCCGAGCGGGAAGGTAGGCTTTTGGGGGCTGCTTCTCTCCCAGGACAAAATCTTTCCCTTCTTTGTATGCGTGGTATTTCATCTCCTCCCAGCTGGTAATGTGGCCTGAGGCAGGGCACTCCACTGTGCCTCAGTGTCCCAACTTACTAATGTTCAGTAATAATTGCCCTGCTTTTCTCGAGACTGAGTAGAAAGTAAGAGGCTGTCGGTGAAGGGTGGCAGGACTGGTTTTCTGGCTGCACTGTCTAGAAATAAGCTTGCTGCCCTAAGTCCTGATCCTCTGTGCCGGAGACCAGTATGGAGGGAAGAGCCCTACGTGCAGGTTCAGGCTGCCGTTCTTCTTGAGGTAAGTCAACTCACCTCTCTGGGCTTCTGTTTCCAGCTATATATTGGGGTATCCCACCCTCCCTACCTCTTAGGGTGGTGGATGGAAAGATCAGGTAGCTACATACAAAAATACTTTTCAAAGTATAAAGCACTCTAAAAAAAAAAAAAAAAAAACCCAAAAACTGAGAAACATTTTAGTTTGGTTTTTTTTTTTTTAAGATTTTATTTATTTATTTATTTATTTGTTTGTTTGTTTGTTTGAGAGAGAGAGAGAGCACGAGCACTGGGGAGGGGTAGAAAGAGAGAAGCAGACTCCCCGCTGAGCAGGGAGCCCGATGCAGGACTCCATCCCAGGATCCTGAGATCATGACCTGAGCCGAAGGCAGACGCTTAACCGACTGAGCCACCCAGGTGCCCCAGCTGAGAAGCATGTTGACAAAACCTTTCCTCAGTGGGACAAAATACATTATATTGAATAAAACATTTTCATGAAGGACTTCACCATAGAGAGTTGCCCTTCATCCACAAACCTTGGCACAAGCATCTTCTTCCCCTTCAACAACGCCCAGTCCCTGCTGCCCAGGTTTTGAAAGAAAACCCCCTCTCCCGCTGGGTTTGATTGCTGGGCTAACTTGTCAGTAATTAGTCAACAGGTGGCAGTAATGTCTCAATTTTAAAATGGTGTGACTCTCCCGGCTTACTTGGAGAATCAGCCCACAGTTGGCAGTTTTTGATCACTCACTATGACCAAGGAAACTTTTATTTCCCAAACTTTTATAAGTCCCATAGACTAATAAAATTTTAGAACAGGAGTTAGGGATGAGATTATCTGGGGAACTCCCCCTCTCCCCACCCCCCAGTGGTACAGCAAGCTCCTGCTGGAGATGGTAGCTGAGCTTGGGGCATCAACAGTTTGGAGGTACCTAAATAGGCTTTTCTGCTTGGCTATCCTTTGGACTTCACCGAGAGGCAGAGGGAGCATTTACAGACTTTAATCTTCTGGTTTCCTGAGATAAATGACATTCTGAATTTAAAGGTACCGGAGTGTCATTTGACCTTTTTTATTTACTAAAATTTCAAGATCTTTATATAGATATAGATATTCTTTAAAATAGTAGAAATGATTACTTCCTAAGGAGACCTTGCCGTAGACATTTATGTTCAGTGTATCCTCCCTTCCTATCTTTCTCTTGCCCACTTTCTTGTTTGGTGCATTGTGTGGGTGGTTAGCTGGTTTTACATTGGATGTGACTCAAGAGAGCCTCACGTTCTGTTTCTATTTTGCCACGTATAAATCAGAGTTTAGCAGTTGGTGTCACCTGGGTTCTTTTAACTGAAGGTCACAATTTAGACCTCGCTGCTGTGTCCAAGATTCAGACAGCAGGCCTCAGTGAGAACTATAAGCTATGTCCCAAGATTGAAGCCTAGAAGTGAGAGGTTTTCAGGAGGTAGAAAAATGGGCATCAGTACCAACCCAGGTTCTTTGACTTGTGAACCCTTGTTTGTCTGCAGCTAGGATTTGCTACATGTGGAATGTTACAGTTACGATTAGGTTTGGTTACATAGAGTGGAAAACTCAAATAACTATGGCTTCAATAATGTAGAGATTCTTTTTCTCTCCTATAAGAGAATACCAAAGTTTGGCATCCCAGGGCTCATATGGCAGCTCCAACTTTCATTAGAGATTCTTATTCTGCCATCCCTTGGCTAGTGGCTTCCAACCTCAAAATCACCTTGCATTCCAAGGTGGCTGCAGAGACTCCACCATCATCTGTACATTTCAAGCAGGAGGAAGAGGAAGCAAGGGGTGGGGGGCACAAAAGGGTGTCTTCTTTCTAGATAATTCCCTTCCCTTTTAGAGAGCTTTCTTGAACCCACACTCAACTTTTCTTACATCTCATTGGCCACTCCTTACTGTAAGGGAGGCTAGAAAATGTAGTCTGTTCAGCTCAACCCATTGCTGCCTGTGACACCTCGGGTGGGGCTCTTGCTAAGGAGGAAGAAAATGAATACAGGGAAGCAAATAGCAGTCTCAATCGTAGAAAAATGCTGTACCCCTTCTATTTAAAGCAGATGCCTCAGGTCCTGTGTCAGGCTCTGAGCTCAGCGGGGAATCTGCTTGAAGATTCTCTCTCCCTCTCCCTCTGCCCCTCCCCCCACTCACACTCTCTCTCTCTCCCTCTAAAATAAATAAACAAATAAATCTTTTTTTTTTTTTCAAACACACAAATGCCTCAAGCCAAAGGCTGGCTGGCACCCTCTCAACTGTGCTGTGCTCTCTTCCTCTCCTTAGCGCCATAGTGACACCCCCCCACCAAATAGACCCCAAAGGATGGGCAGCCTTTCTGTCCTCTCCCTACCCCATCCAATTCTCCCTTGCCTATCAGATGAGATCAACTCTAACAAGAAGGGAATCTTTTCTCAGTGTTTAAAATTAAGGTTTTTAAAATGGGAGTCTCAACTAGAGCTGGTTCATCTGAGTCGAAATGTGTTTGCTTATCCTGTTTCCTGCACATACATCACCTGCCTCCCTCACTCCGTATCCACCAATTCATAGAAATGGATACGCCGTAAGCAAGCGAGCCAGGGTGGCTATATCTGTGCCTGCCAGTGGTCTCCTGATTACCCTGCCACAGGATGGGGGCTGGAGGATGAGGAGGGACCGCCTCTGGGGCCTTTATCTGCCTCCTCTGAGTGCAAGACGGGCACAGTGTGACTTCCGGCGGGAGAGCCATGTGCTGACCACCGTAGACAGGCTGCACAAGGTTACAGAGGAAGAAGCTTTCCTTGCCCATCTTCTGCGGACACAAGGGAAGGCTCCCACTGGCTTTGGGATTCAGCCTTTTTCCCATTTCCTTGCCAGGGGCCATGCGTGCCCAGCATTCCATAGGAGGCTGGTTGGGCTGCAATAAGGTGGAAAGTATATATTTGCTTTGATTGTTAAAATGGGAAGGAAAAGCATCGGTCCTTTTCTCCTTGACTTCTCTCCTAATTCTTCTCTCTCAATTCTCTCCTTATCTTTTTTGAACCTGATGTGCCAAGCATGAAAAAGTGTGGCTTTTTAAGAAAACCATTATGCCCTTCTTTAAAGGAAAGCATTTTGTGGATCGCACTTTATGTATCCTGGTTTCCCTATCGACATTAAGTAGATGTTTCCCATTAGACGTGGAGGAGAGACAAGACACGTAACTATATGAGCAAGAGCAAGGGGAGTTCGGTGTTTACTTGATAATGGGCTTTGAGTAATGAATATGGCCTGAGAGCAGGGATATTTCTCTTTCCTCGGTGACCAACCCCCAAAGGCTTGTCAAACTATTGAATGCCCTCCTATGCACATAGGGGCCAGCTCTTCAAGATATAAAGGATGTCCAAAAAAAAAAAAAAGAATAAAAATAAAAGCATAATGAGCATTCCCTCAAGCAAAGAACTAAGCACTTTCTTTTGTGTTTCTTCCCCTGCAGAGGGGAAAGGGGACCCTAATTTTGCAAGACTTCAAAAAGAGGGTGCAGAAGGGCAATTGTTTCAAGGTGGCAATCATTCCTCGGTGCACTCCGCCCCCACCCCAGCCTGTGCCAGGCAACTCCCAGTGCTTTCTGAAGAATGGCCTCCCCCCCACCTCCCCCCTGCATGCACACACCGCAGTTCCCTCTAGGCTGGCCTTTTCATTTCGGGCGACTGTGCATACCAATGAGCTAGACAAAGTTCTCCTGGGAAGGGCCGCTCATCCCCATTTGGTCTCGTTTCAGCTGTGGACCCCAAAGTTGTTTCCATTGCCCAGCGCGTTGCTGAAATCGTTTATTCCTGGCCCCCGCCCGAAGAGTTCCAGGCCCAGGGAGGAAGCTCCAAGTCCAAGGGGAATTTTGTCCATCAGGTCCCCCACTTACAGGGCCCGTGCTCCCAGCCTCGAGCCACCAGTACTAAGAAAGGTAAAAACTTCCCTTCCGCACGCGTGGGTCGCGTTGAGTGTTTGCCAGGCAGAGGTGCACGAGCATCGGTGTGTTTAGCCAGCACCAGGCTCTGCAGTTGAGGCAGCTCTGCTGCCCTGGACCAAAAGCATGACTGCAACGTGCTGGAGGCGCCGCCGACCTTTAGCTTTGGAGACCAGCCCAGGCCCAGGGGAGTGCGCCAGCCACACTCTGAAGCAATGGGCCAAGCTCACTGCGAAGTGCAAAAAGGAGTCTCCTCCCGGTGGGGGGGGGGGGAGGTGGGAGAAGTAGAAATCGGGTACGCCACCTTGTCCGCAGAGGGCAATGCAGTACTCGATTCAGTCATGTGGGCGACGGTCAAGGGCGATGGCCAGTTTGCTTATGGAACTGCACGGGGTATAGATGGCGCGCCAGCCCGGGGATTTCTAACACTGCTGGGGGCTCCTGGGAAAAAGCAGGGCGTTGTCGGACACCAGGTCTGGTGCAGCCCACGAAGCAGACCCGAGAAGTAGTGAGCAGAAGGCGGTCAGTTGTCAGCAAAACCGGAGCAGGAGCGAGGACCGGAGTTCCCATCAGATGGGCGGGAATTGAGGGGAGCAGAACCAAACGCCACAGGAAGAGACATTTGGTCCTTCTTTCCCTCCCTGACCACTGTCCCTGCTCCTGGCTCCCTTTCCCCAAACTGCAGCAGAGGGGCTGGGGCAGAGGCGGCCCCCTGGGTTGGCAGTGTGCCCACGTGCCAGGAGCTGGTGTCTGCGACTCCCAAGCCTGGAAGCAGAGTAGTGAGTCCGCCTGCACCGTGCTGCGTTGTGGGGCTTAGAGTGAGTGGCCAGAGGAGAGGGGGTCCCTCTGAGTGCTCGGAGAAGAAAGGTGTCTCCACTTTATTGTGATCTCCTGGGTGACATAAAGCCATACCCCACTGCAGGCTCAAGCTAAGGCTCTTGGCCCCCATGCACATGAGAAATTCAGGCCGTTGTTAGAGCACCTTTCCCGGGAAGACACAGAAGCATCAGAGAAAAACTCCAGACGGGCGATGGGGACCCACGTTCTTGCTTCTCCCACGGGACTTGAGTCTCAGACTTCCCACTTACCTTGCCTTTCGCTGGACCTTCTTGGGATGTGACGGGCTGGACTGATGTCCTGGCCTCCCTTTCCCTCTTATCTAGAACAAACAGGAAGACTCCACGACTTCAGGGATTGAGCCATAAGTGGAAAGTGCCGCTGGATCAGGAAGTAGCTTCTCTCTGTTTGGAGTCTGTTCTGTGGCAACAGCCATTTTCCTCATGGTCGGTGGTTAGCTTGTTTTGAGATAAGAAAAATCATACTCCACCTCCCCTCCACCCCGTTTCAACATATATACCCCACAGCAACTGTAGGCGTCTCTCTATCCACCTGCCATTTTTAGCATTCAGGGTGGGAGAACTTAATCATTTTATTTATTTATACCCCACCTGGTTATAAAGACAGCAAAGTATGCATTGTTAGTAAGATCAAATAAATCCCACTTGAAAGATAATGGAAAATGAAAACACTAGCGGGGAAAGAAGGTGGATTTAGGAATAAGTTTAATTCCCAAAATGTAGGCCAGGAAGACTGTACCCCCTCTTCGATGGGGGCCACAAACTTGGCTCTACACTTTCTAGCAGCACAGAGCGGGGAATATGAACCAAATGGAATTTATGGTGTCCACGTGGAAAAAAAAAAAAAAAATCTGCTCAGGGGAATCCTACAGACCAGAGAGGAAGTTCTCCTGAATATCTTCAGAGATAAGATCACGAGCAGTGGAACTAACATCTTCAACAACATTCTTACAATAAATATATGATGCATTCCGTGGTGAGAAGGGAAAAAGGAAGAAGAAAGGAAAGGAGGGGTCTGTAGAAGAGGGTGGCTGGAGTGGTTTGTGCCTCATCAGGCAAGGCGAGGCAAGAGTTAAGTTGCTAAGAATTACAAAGCACATGTCTCCCTCAATCCCTAAGCTGGCTACACGTATTGTCCCTGGGGAAAAAAAAAAAATTAAGATTATATCTTTTCTTAAAAAAAAATAACTGGAATTTCCCCCCGACAGATGGAGAAGACCAAATTATAGCCAAAATCGTTGAGCTGCTGAAATATTCAGGGGATCAGTTGGAAAGAGAGGTATGGAGCTTCTTGAACTGATGTGATTTCTTTCTGTGCCCACGCACTGGGGCAGAGAAAGCAATCGTACTCCAGATTGTATTCCTTTGCAAGTTCTGGTTTCCACTTAGTCCTAAATTTTATTTCCCTTGGAGTGAAAATTCTTCATGCTGGCAGCATCTCAAAAATGAATCACTTTGGAAAACATAAGTAAACCTTCTGGAGCCTCCCTGGAATTTTTGGAAATGAAAAATGTAACTTTGTTATTGCAAGAAAAGACACCAATAAATTAAAATTTGCTGAATAGAATTATGAATCTAGTTCCCCATGTAACTGATCCTTGGGGAAGTTTAGACTCTTGCATTTGCCCTGCAGTCTGGATATTGATGTCCCATGCCAGCTCCAAGGCTGGAGTCCTTCCCGAAATCTCCCCTGAGAGTGGCCAGACTATTCTCTGCTCGAGGTCTTTCTTAGCAGTTTGGCCAGGAGGGGCGGGTTAAGTGTTACTTGGAGCACTTTGGCCTTCCTGCCATTTAGAAGTTGAGACCCCATCATTCCGGTCAGGAAGGTGTAAGAATGCCTTCAGATACAGAGCTGGTGAGCAGGACCCCACTGTAGCCAAAGAGAAGTTCTGTTTGGTTACCCACAGACTGTCAAGTAGTCTCTAGGGCGCGTCAGTCAGGCCCTGGCCTGTGGACCCTTTTCCTTGTCCTACCAGGATCAGTGGGAGGAAGTCAGGCCCCACGGGTCTTGTGCAGGAGGGGAAAAGCACTGACTGGCCAGCCAGCCTTCCCCAGTCCCGGCATGCTCAGCAGCAACTCTCTCAATGCGTTCGTCAGGTGTGCCCAGCGGATGGTGACCTCCCGGGACGGTGCAGAATGAGAAACGGAGAAAACCAGGGATATCAGATAAAGAAAAGAGAACAGGTTATGTGAACTTCGAGTCCACAAGTAGGCAATGAACAGGGGTGCAGAGAAGGAACACAGAATGTGCCCTCCTATGTTTCTCCAGAGCTAACATCAGTGGATAGGGATGATGGGGCGATTGATTTTCTCCATTTTAGGAATGAACTTTCTAGCACTCAGGACTGCCTTGTGAAGGAATGATCTTCCTGTCACCAGAAGAATTTCAAGGAGATCCCAGTGACCAGCCAGCAGCGCAGTACTTGAACTGGGAGAGACCTATTCGAATCCTCCAGGATTCTTTACAGCTTGAAGATTCTGTGGCTCTCTCATGGCAGCCTCCTTCCCAGCCTCCCTAAGCAGTGACTTGCATTGAGTCATGGAGGCAAGGGACAGGAGGTGGTATGAAGCCGACCTCCGTGGTTAGAGAGAGAGATGCTTTCCTTTTCACCCCATAAATTACCACTTTAAGAAATCTCGCTTTTCTTGGTGATTTGGGGTGATAACTTTACATTCTTTATGTAGAGAACATGGTTGTTTCCCCAGTAGCAGACTTTGGTAGGAACACACGGAGGGTCTGACTTTGCTGTGTGGGTGCGGGTTCCCACTGGGCCAGGACAGTGACGATGGCCAGGGCCACTCCCTCCATGGCTGCAGGGTGCCTGCAAAACCACTCATCCCTGAGAGCACATGTCAGCCTCATCCAGCACCTTCCTGAGAGGCCAGACGGCCAGGGGCAACCCAGAGGAGCAACGCTGGGACGGGCCAGGGTCCTCTGCAGAAGGTGTTTCTTTCTGGTGTTTCTTCTTCTACTGCTTTAGCAAGCCCAGGCTTCCAGCTACCCACTGGGGTTTTTGCATCTAGCTTCTACAACTGGGTCACTGATCAAAAGGAGTCCATTCTTGCTGTCGAGGACACTAGCCCTTCTTGCTTCAGATTTGTAATTCACACGGGCCCCCTGTGTCTCACGGAAGTTGGGGGGTGGGCTGGACTCACAGAAAGAACATTGCTCCACCAAAATCTTTACATAGCATCGGACGCACCCCCAGAATGTCCCTTTTAGAGACAATATTTGTTGAGAAGCTGCTTAGCTTAGCATTTCTCAAAGACAGAACTAGAGGATTTCCAAGGAAACATGTAGTCCTCGCTCACTAAGTAATTTCTGTATGACTGGAATCGAGGGTTTCCCACTGGGTGTTTTGGTGGCCCACTGCTGAGCTAGAGTCTGCTTCACGGGGCCAGGCTGCTCAACTGAACACATATCGTCTTGTACGCAGTTGAAGAAGGACAAGGCTTTAATGAACAGCTTCCAGGACCAGCTATCCTACCCTGTTTTCAAGACCATCACGGACCACTTCTTACGGGGTGTGGACACCAGGGGAGAATCAGAGGTCAGAGCTCAGGGCTTTAAGGCTGCCCTTGCAATAGATGTCACGGCCAAGCTCACTGCCATCGACAACCACCCCATGAACAGGGTGCTGGGTTTTGGAACCAAGTACCTGAAAGACAACTTCTCGCCCTGGGTCCAGCAGCAGGGTGGATGGGTAAGTGCATCCTATTTCAATATGAATCTTCCCAGAGTTCAGAGGAGGTGGAATGGAAAGTTATGGGGGTTTTGTTTTTTTCCAGTGAAGGGAACACATCTTTGAAGCAGCTCCCAAGGATTTAGAACAGTTGAGTGGCAAGAGATAGATCCCAGTGATGGGAACATATTTTTAGTGATTATCTTCATCATCAATAAATATTTACTGGGCTCCCAAAGGGTACAGGGGGTATGTATGTTGGAGGAGAGGCACTGGTCAGATAGAACAGGAAATGAAGAGATGGTGAGATATAAAATGTTTAGATAGATGTAATTTCTGTTTTCGTAAATTGTGCAGGCAGCGGAAGTCTGACAGTGAGACAAGGAGAGGCAGACAGTTCCTTATTCCCTCAGATGCTGACAGGCAGAGAGAGAGAGACAGCGCTCATCATATTTGGTCATTGCTGCTTGGACCCAGCCATTTTGACAGGGACATTTTGATACAAACCAAAAAGCAAACTGTTAGATTTGTGTCTTGTTTTTTAAAAAAAATGAAGTTTATTTATTTATTTTGTAGTAATCTCTGCACCCAATGTGGGGCTCAAACTCACAACCTCGAGATCAAGAGTCACAAGCTCTTCCCACTGAGCCAGCCAGGCGCCCCAAATTTGCGTCTATAATTCCTTGCTATCAAGCAAAACAGACACCTTCACCCCCATGCCTTCTCCCCCATCCTTTGTCCTCATTCCTTGAGATTTCCTCCAAGCTGCCATAACCTCAGAAGGTTAACCTCTTCAAAACGCTTTAACGCATCACTTTAAATCTCAGTAGGCTCAGGGTATTTTTGTCTGTTCAAACCCTTCCTTGGAAGGACAGGCCTTTGTCCCACATTACCCTTAGTCCTCTTTCCACCAAAATGGTCCAAGGGTAGCAGGTTTGAGTCTGCTCTACACATGGTCCAGCATGGCCTTGCGGCCTCCAAACAGGCTTGGTCTCTGGGCTACCAGAAGGAAAGTACAGCTGATCTTGCCAACGGGCTGAAGTGCCCACCGTGGTCTTCAGTGGCTGCCTGTTGAGCTTACCTAGTCTTCTGTTCCTTCCTGTTTTCCACATTTGCACCAGATATGGTAGCCTGAAGTGGCTGATCTGAACAACTAAGGCTCTCAAGTATTCTAAACTTAAGCTGCCTTAACTCATGCTAAAAGAAGGATAGATTCTTTGACATTATTTTGGCTTTAACTGTTCTTTCTTCTGGACCCCCTCAAGTCCCTCCCCTGCCCCAGAACCTTTCCTGACCACTCTAGCTTAAAGGCCTCACCAGCCTCTGACCTCTTATAACACTTCATGTCTGCACTATAATTATATACAGGAAAGAACCATCCTTGTTGGTTGTGTAGGTATATTTTTCCAAGGAGATTGTAAGTATCAACTGGGCTTATAGGCCAGTTCCCAAAAGTCTGTTTAGTTAGTTAATGCAGCTGAAATGCCAAAAGTGTTCTAGAAAAAGGCTACACCAAAAGCACAAACAACAAAAAAAATAAATTGGACTATATCAAAATTTAAAATCTTTCTGCTTCAAAGGACACTACCAAGAAGTGAAAAGACAACCCACAGAATGGGGGAAAAATACGTTCAACTCACATATCTGATAAGGAACTTGTATTCAGAATATGTAATAAACTCTTACAACTCAACAATAAAAAGACAAAACACAATTTTTTAAAATGGGCAGTGGATTTGAATAAACATTTCTCCAGTGGCCAGTAAGCACATGAAGAGATGCTTGCTTTACATCGTCATTTCAACATTAGGGGAGTGCAAATCAAAACCAAAATGAGGGGCACCTGGGTGGGGTGGCTCAGGTGATTAAGCATCTGACTCTTGATCTCAGCTCAGGTCTTGATCTCAGGGTCATGAGTTCAAGCCCCATGTTGGGCTCCATGCTGGGCTTGGAGCCTACTTAAAATGTAACAACAACAAAACACAATGAGATATCACTTCACACCCACTAGCCATGCTTCCCCTTTGGAAGCAATTTGGCAATTCCCCAAAATATCAAACATAGAGTTACCAATTCTACTCTTAGGTATCTACCCAAGAAAATCGATAACAAAGGTTCCTGTAAAAACTTGTACATGAATGATCCTAGCAGCTTTCATTATTATACTCACCAAAACAACCCAAATGTTCATCAGTGATGAATGATGAATGGAAACACCAAAAGTGATATACCCATACGATGGAATAGTTTTTAGCCATGAAAAGGAACAGAACAGATGGATGAACCTTTTTTTGCCATTTTTAAAAATTTAAATTCAATTAATTAACATATAGTGTATTATTAGTTTCAGAGGTAGAGTTCAGTGATTCATCAGTCTTATATAATACCTAGTGCTCATTATATCATGTGCCCTCTTAATGTCCCAGATGGATGAACCTTGAAAACATTATGCTAAGTGAAAGAAGTTAGACAAAAGGGCCCTATATTGTATGATTCTATTTTTATGAAATGTCCAGAATAGGCAAATTCATTGAGACAGTTGAGAGGTGAGGGAATGGGGAGTGATTGCTAATGGATAAGGAGTTTCTTTTGGTGTGATGAAAATGTTCTAAAATCAAGCAAGGGTGATGGTTGCACAACTCTATGAATATACCAAAAGCCACTGAATTATATACTTTAAAAGGATGAATTCTGTGATATATTTCAATAAATCTGTTATGAAAAATGGTGGTTTTAATTCTAGTAAGCAAATAAAAAGAGGAAAGAAGAATATATTTTTATTTACTTATTTTTTAATTTGGCTGCCGGTGCTAGAGAGAAAAACCGTTCTAATTAGAGAAAATAGATGGATTTTGGGTAGAAATAATAAAGGGCATTTTCAAAGCTTTAGAATTTGACAGCATTTTTTTTATCATTTGTAATTTATTAGTTTACTTTTCTGGGCCATCATAAATCCTAATTTTAAATCTTGGCCACATTTAGGTTTAATTTGGAACATGTAGCTGGAAATTAGGAGCGGGAAGAAAAAGAATGAGAAAGGACTAATTTTCCCAAAGCTGAGAGAGGACTTGCAAAAATAAAGAAGGAGGATATTGATAAAAGAATATTTATGAGTTGATAGGAGCTATTGAAGTGTGGAGGAGATGTGGACTGAGACTTGTGTTCAGTGTCCATGAACAGGAAAGAAAGATGATGCTGTGGTGGCAAGAGTCTAGGGACTTCCATTGACCCTTGGTATTTTGGCTCTCCAGGGTGTCCTTATAGTAGTGGAGAAGGAGGAAAATGATTCCCATGCACAAGGTTTCCAGGGTTCCTGACTATCTCAGTATTCCGCATTTCATGCAAATGTATCTAATCTTCCCAACTAAACTGCAAATCTGAGGGCAGGCTTAAGTATTTTATGCCTGTTCCTTCTATATACATCATAGATGTTCAGCCAGTACTCCTAACATAATGAATTAGTCAATCAAATGAATAGCAACTATATCTAAAAAGCATGCTAAACAAACTACCATGAGATTTAAATTCACTTGTTGGCCATTTTTCTTCATTGTAAAGCACTGTTCAAATAGTTACTCTGTGGTCTTGCAACCTCACCCATTTTACAGCACTTTGTAAGGAGACGTTTGCAACCTCCACAGTCCTCAACCTTTCAGCATCTACTCTTTTGAATGTTAAATACAGCATCAAAGCCTTTTCCCATCTAGCTTGCTAGCCCTGGATATATAACATAAGTCCGTAGCATATGTTTTGCTTTCAGAATCCCAAGGACACTGGTCATCTTTCCAAACCCTCCCCCAAACCCTATCATAGTCTCCGAACCCTGGGTCATGCCTGGAACATGAGAGCAGAGTTCACAGGTATATGTTTTCAGTTCAACCGTGAATCAAACGTGGAATGTTATGAGTCTATTTCTCTTGTTTCCCCTCTAGGAAAAAGTACTTGGAATAGCAGCACATGAAGAGGTAGACTGAAGCATCAGAAGAGTTGTCGTCTGGAATACTCATTATCCAACTGGGATCCTGTCTACATTGGTCTCACCATAGAGTGTGGGAGGAAATACAAATGTGCAAGGCAGAGGGAGCATTGAAGCTTCCCAGATCATCGTTCCTGTGAATCCAGAGGCATCAGGAGAGGCCTCGTCTGTCTCCAGCTCATAGAATGTGTAGTAGCATGGCCCGTGACATCCATGTTTTTCAGGTCCTCCCTTGAGTGTGGGAGGAAGTCTAGGAAGACGAGTGGTAATTTTCCTTTCAAATGTTCAGAACAGAAACTGTCATCTTGCCTCTGTTGGCCAATTTAGGGAAATTTTGTTACACATATTTGCTGATTCCATGAGGGCAAAATGATAAATCGTGCATGTGCTTACTCTTTGGTTTCTAGTACTATTTATTTTTAAACTACACTTGGGATGGCCTAATAATGGCATTGTTTCAATGCCTACCTTTAGGAAAATGTTGCTATTCATGTTGGTAAACATAGGTCAAAGAGACCCGAGTTCACTGCTACATCCACTAGTCTGGGGAGATGGAGTCATATCTGCCTTTTGACTCACTTCCCTAGAAAAATTCTTTGGCAGTTTGAAAAAGTTGCATTTGGCAGAAAATAATTACTCCTACCACCCTTAACCGTCTCAGTGACCCCACCTCTATTTCTCAAGGTCTCTGAAACTTTCTTTGTTATTTTTTTGTGGTAGTGTAATGATTAGTCACTGGTAAAATAAATATGTGGAAAAACCACTGTCAAAAGAATATCTTGTGGTTAAAATAAGTAAAAAGTAATAGTACTAAGATCTCTGTGAGGATCAAATGAGTTAATTTATAAAAAGCGCTTACAACAGTGCTTGGTATTTAGTGCTGAGTGTTCAATTATGTTCAGTATTATGTGCTGCCCTCAGCTAAGATGAAAATTTCCTCTCAAAGCAATCACTGATTGTTTTTCTGAAATTACTACTGCTCAGAATGAGGTTTTATAGTAAGTGAAATATGTTTCACAATTGTTTGGCAATTATTTAAAACAACAATTATTAAAATAATTTTAAAAATACTGTCAAATTATAATCCTAAAACTTTCTGGATCTGTTGCACCCAGAATGTAGCCTGATATAAAACAGGTGTTTAATAAACCTTTGATGAACAAATAAATGGATGAATTAATCAGACTTACTTTTAGCTTCATGGGAAAATTGGGCCTATCTAATATCACATGCTTCACTACTCTACCCATCTTAATTAAAATGATTTATTCTCTTTTACTTCCTGCCCCCCCCCCCCGCCACCACCACCACACACACACACAGAAAAATCATAAGTGTTAGGGATAAAGGAGTTTCCTTTTACAGATGGAGACACTGGAGACCGCCTCTTCTCCCATGTTGATCCAATCATTCCACACTATTTGCAATTTCCCAAATGTATCATGCAACCTTGTACCTCTAAGCCTTCATAACAATATTTTCTCCACTTGGCGTGTCCTTGCCTCCTGGTCCTCTCTCCCCTTATGTCCATTAATTCAATTAATTCCGGTCCCATCTTTCCAAATTTACTCCTTCATCTCCTCCAGGAAACATTTGCTAACCCTCCCTTGGCTGCCATAGGGCTATATTTGGACGTTGTCAAAAGGATGTTCCATAACATATTGCTTATAGACATTATACTTAATACATTATGCCATAAGACCCAGTCTTTTGCACTGGATTATAAACTCTTTTATAAACAAGTATTATGTCTAATTTAACTTTGTCTACCTAATGCCTGGCACATTTTAATGTATAATTCAGCCTCGCTGCTATAACCTGTAAATCAACGAGATTGAACTATGGCCCAAAATATGTGTCGTTTTAAAAAACTCTCCAAATGTTCCAATATTATCTGCAGCTTCCAGCCAAGATGAAGTAATAGTAACAGAGTTTAATCTCCTGCTTAAAACACTGGGAAAAAAAAAAAAAAGACAAAATGTATGAAAGAATAGTTTTCAGTTTTCAAGACGTTGTGCATCAGATAATGAAGGACTTGTCCCTGAGAGATGAGAAATAAAGTGAGCCCTGTGATTGCCCTAGAGTACTGCAGATAGAGTTTTTAGGCTGTGCTTGAGGGAAGGGAACCCACATAGGGCTCAGCAGTCTCCCAGACTGGAGGAGATAGAGCCTTGGAGTCCAGGAAGGCCAGGGAGATCAAGTCTGCAGGACAAATAATGGACAGAAGAGAATGGCACACAAAGCTCCAGAAATTTACAGACAGATCCCCTCAAGTTTTCAGATGAATACTGATCAGCATGTGCATGTGAAGAAGTTATTGAGGGGAACACTCTCCAAGGTTCAAGTTCACACCGGGCTGGGAGTAGTCCCTATTTCCATTAGCCAGAATGGAAAAACCAAAATTTGCATGGCAGTAGGTAGAATACCCAGAAGAATTTTGCTTCAGTAGTGGGAAAAAAATAAGCTCTAGATTAAACATGCTGGTTCTGTCCAACAAAGATGAAGAGCAAGAACCAAAAGGATTAAGCTGTGATCAAGTAACTTAGCTGTGTTCCAGAACAAGAATCTTTATAGGATCACAAAAATATCCAACACCCAACAAGATAACAATCACAATGTCTGACATACAATAAAAAGTTACAAGATATGTAAAGAAGCAGGAAAATGAGACCTACAATGAAAAAATCAAGAAAAACCACCCCAGAAATGATACAGCTGATATAATTATTAAACAAGGACATTAAAACTACTGTAACCATATTCCATATATTCAATAAGCTGGAGGAAAGGCTGAACATGTGAAGAACACATAGAAATTATACATATGACTCAAATCAGAAGAAATCTATAACTCTGAGATGAAAAATACACTGGATTGAATTAACAGCAATGAGACATTATAAAAGGATAGATAAGTAAACTTACAGACAGTTTTTTGAGCCTTCGGCTCAGTTCAGGATCTTGGGGTCCTGGGATCAAGCCCCACATCAGGCTCTGTGCTCAGCAAGGAGTCTGCTTCTCCTTCTGCCCCTGCCCACCTCTCACTCGCTCTCTCTTTCTATCTTAAAAAATAAAAAAAGAGGCCAGAGAAAAAGGTATATTACATACAGAGAAACTAAAATAAACACAGCAAATTTTTTGGGAAACGATATAAGACAGAAGAAAGTAAAGTAACATCTTCAAAATAGCAGAGGAAAAAAAAACTCTCAACACAGAATTCTATACCCAACAAAAAAGAAAGTGAAATACTTTGTGAGAGGTACAAAAGCTAAAAACTCCACACAAGTACATTTAAACTACAAAAAATATTAAAGGAAGTCCTTTAGGCAGAAGAAAAATTATACCAAATAGAAATCTTATATACAGAAAAGAAAGAGCACTGGAAATGATAAATATGTGAGTGAATATAAGACTCTTTTTCTTATTTAAATCTCTTACTTAAAAGATAATGGGGAGCGCCTGGGTGGCTCAGTAGGTTAAGCATCTGTCTGCCTTTGGCTCAGGTCATGATCCCAGGGTCATGGGATCAAGTCCCACATCATGCTCCCTGCTCAGCGGGGAGTCTGCTTCTCCCTCTAACCCTCCCCCCAGCTCAGTCTCTCTCATGCGCTCTCTCTCAAATAAATAAATAAAATCTTTTTAAAAAATGATAATGGATTGGGGCACCAGGGTGGCTCAGTCGGTTAAGCGTCTGCCTTCGGCTCAGGTCATGCTATCAGGGTCCTGGGATCAAGCCCCGCTTTGGGCTCTCTGCTCAGTGGGAAGCCTGCTTCTCCCTCTCCCTCTGCCTACCACTCTGCCTACTTGTGCTCTCTCTCTCTCTGTCAAATAAATAAATAAAATCTTTAAAAAAAATAAATACATAAAAATTGCTCTATTAAAAAAATAAAAGATAATGGATCATTTAAAGGAAAAATAATAACAATATGTTGTAGCGTTTATAACATACACAGAATAAAATATATGACAATAATAGTACAGAGGCTGGGAAGAGAGAGATGGAAGTATAATTGTAAGTGTCCATACTACACATGAAGTGTATAATTTCATTTGAAAGTAGACTGGTAAGTTAAAAATGTATGCTATAAATCTAAAAAAACCACTGAAATATATACATACACCTACATAGTCACATAAGGTTTATAGCTAATAAGCCCAACAAAGGTGATAAAATGGAATCATAAAAAATACTTAATCCAAAAATAAAGCAGAAAAGGAGGAAAAGGGGAACAAAGAACAGACAAGACAAAAAGGAAACAAATAAGTTTGGTGTATTAAATCAAGCCTTATCAATAGTCATGATAAATGAAAATGGTCTAAATATCCCAATTAAAAGGCAGAGATTACTCGGTTAGACTTAAAAAGCCAGGCCTAGCTATCTGTAGTCTACAAAAAAACACTTTAAATATAAAGACATGATTATATTAAAAGTAAAAGGATGGGAAAAGTACTATGATAACACTAATCGAAAGAAAGATGGAGTGGCTATATTTACATCAGTCAAGCAGATTTCAGAGCAAAGAATATTAATATTATTAATTAATTGTCATTTAATAATAATAAAGGTCAATTCATCAAGAGGACATAACAGTTCTAATGTTTATGCAGCTTCCAGTGTGTTTTTTTCCACACCACCAGGAATTCTCTGACACCAGCTGGTTATCCTACAGTTCAGCTCAATTCAGCTATCTACCCAGAGATAATGTCAGAGCCCACAGGTTAAGGGCCTCATCCCATGAGATTGGCTTCCCGAAACACAGTCTTTAGACACAATCTAGGTTTTTGACCAATAGGCTATAAATCAGAAGTTCCTATGACCTCCTCCTTGGGTTCAATTAATTTGCTAGAACAGCTCACAGAACTCAGGGAAGCATTTCACTGACTAGATTACTGCTCTATTATAAAAGGATAGAACTCAGGAACAGCCAGATGGAAGAGATGCATAGGGGAAGGTACGGGGAAAGGAGCATAAAGCTTCTATGCCCTCTCTGAGCGTGCCACTCTCCCAGTACCTACATGTATTCACCAACCTGGAAGCCCTCCCAACCTCATCCTTTTGGGTTTTTATGGAGGCTTCATTACATTGGCATGATTAATTAAATCACCAACTATTGGCAACTGATTCAACCTCCAGCCCTCTCCCCTCCCCCGAGTCAGTGGGAACTTTCAGTCCCAAGCCCTCAATTCACAGGGTTGGTTCCCTTGACAACCCATCCATAGGTTACCTAGGGATTTTCCAAAAGTTGCCTCGTTAACATAACAATAAACACCTTCGGGGCGCCTGGGTGGCTCAGTCGTTAAGCGTCTGCCTTCAGCTCAGGTCATGATCCCAGGGTCCTGGGATCGAGCCCCACATCGGGCTCCCTGCTCAGCGGGAAGCCTGCTTCTCCCTCTCCCACTCCCCCTGCTTGTGTTCCCTCTCTCGCTGTGTCTCTCTCTGTCAAATAAATAAATAAAGTCTTTAAAAAAAAAAAAACAATAAACACCTTCATTGCTCTCAAAACTTAGGAAATTCCAGGGGTTTTATTACTTCTGTGCTGGGAGGAGCAGGGACAAAAACCAAATGTATATTTCTTATTGTAAATCATAGTGTCACAGTCTAATAACAGCCTCAAAGTACACAAACCAAAAACTGATAGAATTGCAAGAATATAGATTAATTCACAATCATGGAGATTTCAATGCCTCTCAATAATTGATAGAACAGGTAGACAGAAAATCAATAAGAATACTGTAGCCTTCAATGCTGCTAACCCACTAGACCTAATTGACATCATAGAGCATTAAAACCAACAATAGAAAACACATCTTTTTCAGATGCATGCAGAACATTTACAAACTATATTCTGGGCCATAAAACAAATGTCAGTAAATTTAAAAAGATTCACATAATACAAAGTATGTTTGTTGATCACAGTGGAATTAAATTATAAATTGGTAATAGATATCTAGATAATCCCTAAAATGTTTGAAAATTAAATAACCCATGTCTAAATCACCCATGGGGAGATGAACCATGAGAGACGATGGACTCTGAAAAACAAACTGAGGGTTCTAGAGGGGAGGGGGGTGGGAGGATGGGTTAGCCTTGTGATGGGTATTAAGGAGGGCACGTTCTGCATGGAGCCTGCATGTTGCAAATAATGAATCATGGAACACTACATCAAAAAAAATAAATAAATAAATCACCCATGGGTTAAAGAGGAAATCTGAACTTAAAGAAAATGAAAGCATAGCATACTAGAATTTATGAAGGGAACTTAAATACTTAGGGGGGTACTTACTACTTGAGGGGAAATTTATAGCACTGAACACCTACATTAAAAGGAATGGTCATTAATTGATGACTTCAGCTTGTACTTTAAACTAGAAAAAGCAAATGCAGAGTAGGCATAAGAAAGGAAATAAAGGGAATCAAAGAAATAGAGAAAAACAATGAAACCAAAAGATGGTTTGTTGAGCAGATCAGTACAATCTCTAGCCTAATTGACCAGGAGAAAAGGCACAAATTACCAAGGAATGAGAGAGGGAACATTACTATAGGTTCTACAGATATTAAAAGGATAATAAGAGAATATTATATGCCAAAATTCAACAACTTAGATGAAATGGACAAATTTCTTTCTTTTTTTTAAGATTTTATTTATTTATTTGAGAGAGAGCATGAGCAATGGGGAGGGGCAGAGGCGGAGGGAGAAGGAGAAGCAGACTCCCCACTGAGCAGGGGGCCCCGAAGTGGGACTTGGTCCCAGGCCCACCCCCCAGACCCCCAAAATGGACACATTTTTTAGAAGACAAACTACCAAAGCTCACTCAAGAAAAATACAATGTAAAATTTTACATTTCCAAAATGGAAAACATTTTAGCAGATTCTTTAAAAGTTAAACATCTGCCATATGACCCAACCATTTCACTCTTAGGAATTTATTCAAAAGAAATGAATTTGGTCTAAAACTTGTACCAAATGTAATAACTATATTTGTGAAAGCCCTAAATGGGAAACAACATCAATAGTTGAATGGGTAAACAAATGTGGTATATCCATACAATGGGATACTATTCAATTTTAAAAAACAAGGAATGAACTATTGGTATATGCTGTAACATGAATGTGAATCTCTAAGTGAAAGCTAAACAAAACACACACTATAAATTTATTTATATAAAATTCTAGAAAATGCAACTAACTTATTGTGACAGAAAACAGGTTATGGATTACCTGGGAATGGAGGGATGGAAAGAAGGAATTACAAAGAGGCATGAGCATTTTGGGGTGATAGAACTGTCCATTACCTTGTCTTATTATTTTGTGGGTGTATACAACACAAAATGAATTACTGTATACTTCAAATACATGCAGTTTATTGTATGTTGATTATACCTCAATAAAGCTGTCATAAATTTTTTTTTTTAAGTGAAGGCAAAATGAAAACATTTTGGACAATCAAAAGCACAATTTGTCATGATCAGACCAACACTGTAAGATATGTCAAAGGAAATTTCTTCAGCCTGAAGGAAAATTATACCAGAAACCCAGATCTATAAAAAAGGAATGAAGAGCACCAAAAAATAATAACTATATGGGTAAGTAAAAATATTTTTCTCATGTTTAAATTTTTTTTAAAGATAATTTTTAAAAAGAAAATAAGTAAATTTTTAAAAAAGATAATTGATGGGGCGCCTGGGTGGCTCAGTCGTTAAGCATCCGCCTTCAGCTCAGGTCATGATCCCAGGATCCTGGGATCGAGGCCCGCATCAGGCTCCCTGCTCATTGAGAAGCCTGCTTCTCCTTCTCCCACTCCCCCTGCTTGAGTTCCCTCTCTTGCTGTGTCTCTCTCTGTCAAATAAATAAATAAATAATTTAAAATAAAATAAAATAGGGGCGCCTGGGTGGCTCAGTCGTTAAGTGTCTACCTTAGGCTCAGATCATGATCCCAGGGTCCTGGGATCTCCCTCTCCCACTCCCCCTGCTTGTGGTTCCCTCTCTTGCTGTGTCTCTCTCTGTCAAATAAAGAAAATCTTTAAAAAAATAAAAAAATAAAACAAAATAAAAGATAATTGATTAAAGCAAAAACAATGTATCTTGATATAACATGCAGGACATGTATGACAATAAAACACAAAAGACTGGAAAGGAGAAATAAAACAGACTATTGTAAGGTTTTCATATTATATGCAAAGTGGTGTATTATTTCAAGTAGACTACAGCAAATTAAAGATGCATACTGTAAATCATACAGCAATGACTACATCTGAGCATAGCTAGTAAGTTAATAGTAGAAATAAACTGGAATCCTAAAAGATACGCAATTCAAAAGAAGGCCAGAGAAGAGAAAAAAGAAGGAACAGATGGGACAAAAAGAAAATATCAAGATGGCAGACAAAAATCCAATTGTAGCAATAATTGCATTAAATAGAAATGGCTAAATAGTGCAATTAAAAGGCAGAAATAATATTGATAAAATGAAGACCCCGCGGTACCTGGGTGGCTCAGTCATTAAGCGTCTGCCTTCAGCTGAGGTCATGATTCCAGGATCCCGGGATCGAGCCCCACATGGGGCTCCCTGCTCAGCGGGAAGCCTGCTTCTCCCTCTCCCTCTCCCTCCGCCTCTATTATCAGTCAAAGTGGACTTCAAGTCAAGGAATATGGCGGCAAAGAGGGACATTATATAATAATAAAAGGGTGAATTATTAAGAAGACAACAATCCTAAATCATGCAGAGCTCAAAATGAAGCAAAAATTGACAAAACTAAAAGGGGGAAATAGACAAGTCCACAATTACGGTTGATTTCAACACTCTTTTCCCAGGATTTGATAGAACAGAACAGAAAATCAGCAAAGATCTAGACGACTTGAACAACAGTATAAACCAAACTGATCTCATTGAACTTTATTGAACACCGTATCCAACAACTGCAAAATACTATTGTTAAATAACAAAAATTGAACCAAGTAAATTTTAAAGATCTAATTGGCTTTACTGAACAATTCATGAATTGGCAGCATCCCATCTAGCAAGTAGAGGATAGCTCCAAAGGGCTACAGAAAAGGAAAGGTTTTTAAAGGGAGGACAAGGAAGTCATAAACAGGAAAAAGGATTATTTTGGGTGATGTCACCTTCCTTTGGGGAACAAAAGGATCTTATTAGGTGGATTGCTTCATCTTCCTTTTGGGGAGGGCCCATGTGATGGATTACCTTATTGGTGCTGACCAGAAAATTCCTGACAGGTTAAGACTACATTTCTGGGGGAAGTTGAAACTGCAATTAAGTTAAGCATTACACCCTGGTTTGTTGACGTGGCCTAGCATAAATGACTCCATTTTGGGCCTGTGATTTTCTTTTTAACACTACTCAAGTGCCCTTAAAACATTCACTATGATAGACCATCTGGCCCGTAAAAGAAGTCTCAATAAATTCTAGAGTTAAACTCATACAGAGTACTTATGACCATTATGGACCTAAATCTGAAAATAACAGAATGATATCTGGAGAATCCCCAAATATTTAGAAATTATACACACTTTTATGTAATCCATGGTTCAAAGAAGAAATCACAAGTGAAATTAGAAAATGTTTTAACTGAATGATAATGAAAACATCAAAATTTGTGGGATGCAGCTAAAGCACGCTTAGAGGGAAACAGATAGCTTTAAATGCTTTTATCATAAAAGAAAGGTCTAAAATCAGTGACTTAAGCTTTCATCTTAAGCAACTAGCAAATTTAATCCAAATAAGTAAAATGAAGGAAATAATGAGCAGAAAACAACGAAACAGAAAACGAACATACAATAGAGAAGAATAAGAACAAGAGCTGATTTTTCCAAAAAAAGATCAATAATAGATATACCTTCAGTTTGACCAAGACACAAATTACCAATATCAGAAATGAAAACAGACATTGAAAGGATAAGAGACACACTTTATGCCAATAAACTGAAACTTAGAGGAAATGGACAAACTCCTCAAAGACATAAAAAGACAAAAATTGACATGATAGAAAATATAAATAGCTCCAGATCTAAATTGAGTTCTTACTTAAAAACCTTGCCATGATATACATCTGCACCTAAGAATCACAGGATTGCATAAAACTTGAGGCCCCCTAATCCTTTCCTTCCCAAGGAACCCCCAAGAGAAAAGGACTCTAATTACAGGACAAAACACGGAAGTCTTCAAGGCCATGAAATTGGGTAATGTGGTAGTGGGGGAGCTTTTGGTAGGATGATCAGAAGTCAAAAAGCTCTTAAAATAATCTTTTGTCTGCCATACAGCTAGTGTATGATGGGCCTCACACTAAGTCTCTTGGGAGAGGTATAAATTACTCTGGAATGCAGAACAAGACTAGAGAAGGGACCAAGAGGGAAGGACTCCTCCAACAGACACCTGCACAGAGTAGGATACTTCACAGGTGTTTGGCCTCCAGCAGACTCTACCTTGTAATACTGTTCATTGCCTAGAATGCCGTAGGTATAAGCAGGTCTCTGGAACAGGTAGTGGAAGTGGCCAATTAAAGAGTCAAGGTTCAGAAAACCCTATTAGAGCCTAATACCAACAAATACTGAGAGATTAAATGAGTTCAGACATGCCTTGGCAGTTGATTAAAATGGAACAGAGATTAGAATCTCAATCTCGATTTAGTGTCCTTTTTCCTCCACTCACTGCCAACTGCCTCTGATCAAAATTTTGCACTGGAGATTTTCATACTCAAACTGGGCATTTCCTGTCAAGCTTGGGTATTAATCAGCTGATTATTGAGGGGGAAAAAAGGGTGGGGGGACACTTAGCGTAGTACCTGATGCACAAGTAAATGCTGCACGAAATCTTAGCAAAATTATCCCTTATTTTTGGCCTCTTAATTGGGAAAGATTGGCTTTATTAGGTGATTAATGATTAATTTACAAATGCAAATCTTGGGTAGATAATTTGCAGGGTGGGGGAGGAGGGCAGGGTGGTGGTGGTGGTGGTGTGGAGACTGCATGCCAACAGCAATCTGAACACAGTGTAGAAAAGGAAAAATACTTTTTAAGTTTTGAGTTGGATCCCTTTAACATGAGATCAACAAGAGAAACACACACAAATGTATTAGGTTTTATATAATAACACAGGAGCCCTCATAAGGAAATGAAGACCCAAGGAAATGGTTAAATATGTGTTTTTGTTTTTGTTTTTTAATTTTATTTGACAGAGAGAACACAAGCAGGGTCAGTGTCAGGCAGAGGCAGAGGGAGAAGCAGGATCTCTTCTGAGCAGGGAGCCCGATGTGGGGCTCCATCCCGGGACCCCAGGATCATGACCTGAGCTGAAGGCAGACGCTTAACCGACTGAGCCACCCTGGCACTCTTTAAACCTGTTTTATGCTGGGTTTGATGAAAACTGGAAAGTCATGGAAAGATACGATAGAACAGAGTATGGGCTATGTGTAACAAACTGAGGCAAACTCAGCAAGGCCGGCTTGTTCAGATTCCTCTTCTGTGTCCTTTTGTCTTCTGAGGTAAGGATGCTCCTTTCCTCTGAGTACAGGGAGGGCACTTCTCACATCAGGGGTTGTGACCTGCTTCAGGGGAGGGTCAGAGGGTTCTTCCTGCACATGCCATTTCTCAAATTCCTTCAGCTTAAAATACGCACTATGCTAAGGTGCCATATTTTGGGGTATCATGTCCTGAACCCCATCAACAGTCATTCACCCTTTATTTTCAATTTACAGAAATAATGCAAACTGTACATGAAGCAAAGAATTAAAATAAAAAAGACTGTATACTTAGCAGAAAACTCACCTGCGGAGAGAAGGACCCAACAGCTTGCACTGTCCTTCCCATTCTTTTTTTTTTTTTTTTTTTTTTTAAAGATTTTTTATTTATTTATTTGAGACAGAGAGAATGAGAGAGAGAGAGCACATGAGAGGGGGGGAGGGTCAGAGGGAGAAGCAGGCTCCCTGCCGAGCAGGGAGCCCGATGCGGGACTCGATCCAGGGACTCCAGGATCATGACCTGAGCCGAAGGCAGTCGCTTAACCAACTGAGCCACCCAGGCGCCCTGTCCTTCCCATTCTTGAGCCTGCCTTCAAATCGGGCAAACCAAAAGCAAGGTTCTGCCTCTCCTTTCTTTGACTAGATTGGTAACAGCACAACTTGTGATCTTTGTTTTCCAGAAGAAAGAATGGGATGGGTCAGCAAAGAAGTCAAGGTAAGCTCACTTACTCAAGAGCATCTGCGAAGAAAAGACCTTTACACTAACATTAGTTCCATCCAACCCCCTGATATTTGAGCTTAACTAATGCCAAATAATAGAACTTTCCTCTCTTCCTGTCAAACCAGCAAACTTTCACTCACGTAGGGATCTAGTGATTTTGAGTTCTCCTTGGTTCTTTCAACCCTCTCTGGAAAGAGTATTGTAAGGGAGGAAAATAATATTCTGTCTACCCTTCTAAGTTCTTAGCTGAGACCCTTGTAATAAAAAACAGATTAACGAGAAAAAACAGAATTTATTAACATGTAAACTCTATGTATACATGAGAGATACCAAGAAACTCCCCCAAATAGCTTAGAACTCAGGCTTAAATAGCATATTAATAGGAAAAGGGGCGGGATGATGTAGGCCTCTTACGGAAGAGTGATTTTTAGGAAAGATGAATGGGCCCTTAGAAGAGCAGGTGGGAGGGATGATAGTTGTGGCAAAGTTCATCTGGCTGTTTTTTCTAGTCTCCTCTTCTGTGATAAGAATCAATTTTCCCTGGTTGATGAAACTCTCAGGGAGGGGGATTTATGATTTATGACAAGTTGTGTTCCTTTTAGAGGAGCTGTCTTTAGACATATAAGGGGAGCTCAAAGAAAGCCTCTATTTGTATTTGCTGTTTTAAAGTACCTGACTCAAAACAGTCAAGATGCCTAAGTGGCATATTTTGAGGTGGTAAATTCTGCTACCCTTCAGTATCATAGCATATTGGGCTCTGCATCAGGAGGAGCAATGTTCACTTTTAAATCTAATCTGGAGAAGGGGGCTGTTCAGCGTCCACAGCAGGGCTCCTTCCAGGAGTTGACTGAAAACCAGAGCAGGAAGCACAAAATGTCTTCCTTATTCTCTGTTCCCAATACAGGTACGGCCAAACACTCAACTATGCAACAGGCCTTCTCAAACCTCTCTTCCAAGGTTGTATTTTATTTGAAATGCAAACAATAAAGGTGGGTTTTGTTGCCTCTGAAACACAAGTCACAGCAAAGCACAATCAGCTGTTTTAATTTCTTGCTAAAAAGAAATGACGCTTTTATTTTCCACTGTTTTATTATAAAAATCAACATTTCATTTGTTACAACTCAGCTTATTGTAATAATCAAAAGGGGATTTATACAAGGTATTTTTATACAGTTTACAATTAAAGCACTTATTTTACAAAAAGGGGGAAGTGAATAGTGGACAAGGGCTGACCAAATGTTGGCCATTAAAATATAAATACATCCTTGCAAAGCACCATCGTACCAAAGTCCATGGACAAGAAACACCAGCTGACTTTAAGACAATAACAAAGATTAAAGCTTAAGAAAAAATTTAAAAACACAAAGGATAAACATCTGAAAGCAGCACCAGATCCTTCACTTGCAAATAAGGCTAGTCCAGCTTAAGCTTCTTGGTATCCTCTTAACTCTTTTCAAATTTTCCTAACCCCAGATACTTAATTTCATGTAAAATTAGATTTATTCACTTTCTTTTCCTTTTAATATTCATATTTAGGTATATCTATCTATCTACAGATATAGATATAGATAGATAGATCTATATATACATATATATCCCTGCCCTGCTTATATTTGTTTTAAAAAAATGGACAGTTAAGCATAAGCAAAAGCACATTGTCTCTAAATCTTTGGTGTAAACTTTTGGGTAAACCCTAGGTAGCAGTGAAAATCTACAAGTTAGTTTTTGTTAGGTCTATATTCTTGAGTACAAGAAATCACATAGTCTATAGTTGTATCTGTAAAGTCATGAGGATTTTTTCCAGCAATAAACTTAACAATAGCTTAAGGATGCTTTATGAAAAAGAAAAACCGAGCAAAATTTACCTGGACTTAAGGAGGGTGAGAGTAGTCAGTAAGAATCTTAGAGTCAGTAAGAATCTTAGATCTAAGATTCTTACTGACTACCCCCTTCTACTCAGGTGCAGGCTTAGTTTAATGAGATGCAGAATCAAGGCAATGGAAATATCCTGAGTATATGGATTCACACGCTCATAATTTAAAATTTTTAAACTATAAATGTAAAATGTTATCCCCTAAAACTGAAAATTTCATCAGCCAAATTTTGGGACTATTATAAAATGATACTATCCCAGAAGTCAGAAACCACACATATGCTACCAGTACTTTCTAAAATCATCTGTTATTTCTCTTGGCTCATTTTAGGCTTCGGATAAAGAAAGGAATACCAAATAAAATTAGAGTTTAAGAATTCTGAGAACATGTTTTAAACAACACTTGATTATCAACTCCTGACTCAGTCCCTGTCTACACTTGGTGTATAGTCTCATTTGTGGATGCCCAAACATTTGTTGGCCAACTGATACTCACAGACTCGTAGCCACACTCCAAACATACTATGTATGTCATTATACAGACTTAAGCTTATTAAAAGCTTGGGGGTATGAAAAGCCCAAGACTTTTGTTTCTCAATTTTGTTAGATGTGTCATGGTAACCAATACGCAGCTCTTATGGCATGCAAATCAATGAAGTGGCAAGTTGCCCCTGCAGGAGAAAAAACAATTTTAAACACTACGTTTCTAGGAATCGAATCTAGGCACAGGACGCCACCAGCACAACCATCACAGAGAAGCAGAAGTAGTCTATTAGGATTGCTGGTGTCCCGTTACATAAACATACACAGATTCATTAACAGGCTAGGGAAGCCACAGCTACTAACTCACCTTGAAGTATTCTTCATTAACAGGCCTTGATGGCAAAACAAAAAGATTTTACCCCAGAACTAACTGCTACCTAATGGAGATGGTGGCTATTTTTATATTTTATCAAAGTTGGAGTTGGCCTTATACAAATTACTGACCTTGAAGGATTTTAAAATGATGAACAAATATAATCCTCAATTCATGCTAAAATTTTACTGCTCAAAAGCCCCGCCCCCAAATTATTGGCCTGTTAGATGAAAATGTACTGTAAAGTCTTCATTTCTAAGTATATATCGTCCCTTTAGAGTAGCTGTGCTCGAGGATCCCATATACCTCTTGATGGTATATCACAAAGTATTTTATATTAAAATTAAAATAACTAAAGGAACTCTAATTTTCTGCCAGACAGGTGACATCTCATGAATGCTACTACCGAAGAGCAGCCAAGTGTCAAAGGCATAAGAAAATTCCATGAAAGAAAAATTAATACTGAGAATCCCTTCTATCCCTTAACTCCATTTTTTTCCTTGTGACTTAAGCAGTAAAATCCCTTGGGCCACTGTTCAGAAGACCAGGGCTCTGAAGGAGACAAGTCCTAAATTATAAAAGTTCAGAGTTAAAAAGACCACCTCAATGAAGACTAGTCTACTATATAGTGCACGAAAAATAGCTATGCTAGAGCTCATTTCTCAGATAATTTCAATCACATCAGTAAATAGGCATACTTTAAGACATACGTTCAAAATTAAATACTTTAGTATTTAAAGAATCTAGTAACATTTTATTCCTTTTTTCCTGATGGATAGTGAATATAGCAATACACCAAATTCCAAACCCTTTTCCACTTTTTCCCCTGATTTGTACTGTTTATTTTTTATCTTCAGTTTCTCCAATTAAACCTCTTGTGTTTAATAATCAAGAGAGTTTACTTAAGCTTAACTGTCCATGTAACCTGAGGTCCAATCTTTCCTGAATTTTGATAATTCTCTCATTTAAAGGTACCCTCCCCCAAATATTAAGAATCCATTTCAACTACCCCAGAAAGAGGATTCTGAGATTAAGCGGATCTGCCTTCAAATAATTTCAAACAAATTGGCACACAAATCAGTATTTTGCAAGAAGAGGCCATTGCCATCGCAGTACAAGCACTTGGACTGAGATATAACAAGGCAATATTCTTCTTAATTCGTTATAGTGCAAGTTTCCACATGGGAAGCCCACCGGATAAAGATGCACATTAAAAAATGTAAACATATAGAATTCTCAAATTCTAATTGATACCCAGTTATTGCTAACCTTTCCATCTTCATTTAAGCATCAAAGGCCCCAGTGTCACAGAATGCAACTCCAGTGTCCATTCTGTTAGACTGTGGGCACTTTGTCCACCGACAGGAAGAGTTAATGCTTGTTTGACTGAAATGCAAGACACTGATGGATCACCATTTATTTATATGCAAAATCAAGTGCACCTGATTCGTATAAGGTGTCCCTAACAATCTAAGCATTATTCTGAAACCACGTTTTTTTCTCTTTAAAAAATTTCCTTAGGTATTTTTAATTACTTAAAAAGTTACTTCATCCCTGCCAAAATTCTGAATCTTTTCTTCCATTGTTTTCTCTTGGGCCCTGAAATCCAGAGAGGAGGCCTCAGCAAGACAGAATTAAAAAAAAAAAATCATTCAGTAACTGACCGACATCTAATAAAGTAAAAATACATTAGTTTAAAAACACTCGGTTTTAGCAGAGAAGTGCTGGAAACATGTAAAAAGCAGGAAACTGACTTGTGGCAAGGTGGCAGAGCAGTGCTAGAATCATCCCACATGTCAGTCCTAAGAGCTGAGGATGCAGCAGCCCGAGGACCACACAGGTCAGGCAGATCATGGAAGAGCCTTCCATTATTCCCCTCCACCCAAGTTCTGACAGCTGAGAAGTGACTAGTTGGCCTTCTCATTTAACCCATATTGGTAAATTTGTTTAATCATCTTAATCCGTAATGGGATAAGAGAGAACACACACAAATATATGAGGTGAGTATAAGAATAATTTGTGGATAATTTGAAAACAATCTAACATTCACATTGGGTAACAGGAAGATATTAAACTCATGTCACACATTAAAAGAGGTATGTATGTAGACATCATTCTGAGAAAAATTGGCCTAAAGAACATGAAAATGTCACAAACAGTTAATAAAGGGAAAACCTAATGATAACAAAAAAATTCTCTTTTTAAATAGATTGTCTCTAACCGGAACATATTTAAATGTTTTACTAGGAAAAAAATATATATATATAAACGATTTCATATTGTGATATTATATGCTGAAAGTACTGCAAGGATATATGATTAATTTACAACAAAAACATAATGGTTAAATTTTTAATTCTTAAACATTGCCTATATGTGTTGTAAAAAGAGATTTTAATGAGCATTAAAACAATCTTGGAAGAGGAGCAATAATATGTCTACCCTTTGATCATTATGCAAAAACAGCAGGCAAATTCAAGAGCTAAGCCTACAGAGGAATGGAGCTAGTAGAAATATTAAAATGAAACCTTAATTTAGAAAATTCCATTTAATCAATCCTCAGATAAAAAGCTGTGAATAAGTCGTGATATCTTGGCAAAATGGCCTACAAAGCTGCTGGCGGGGAGGAAGCAAGGTAAAAACACCTAGAGAAAAAATTAATTCTTTTGACAGAGGTTGTGGGTTCTAAGGTAGGGACAGAAGACTCGCACACACAAAGAGCCCCACACCATCTTACTGGACAGCTGATCTCCTACAACAGCAACACCCAGAAGGGATTTTTATAAATACCTATTTTCCTCACTAAAATAATTGGATTCCTAGAGAAAACAAAGCCCTTTGTCCAAAGTTAGTTTTAATTCCTTTTTTTTTCCTTTTGTGATTTCTTAAACTTGTTGGCCCTCAAATGTTAGTTAACATGAAGGCTATTTGGCTACTTCCAAGTATCTATGGTTTGCTACTCTGAGATGGACTTAAATTTTTCTTCTTCTTCTTCTTCTCTCTCTCTCTCTCTTTTTTTTTTTTTGGTATCAATAAAGCCCAGACATTCCTGGTCAGTGATGCCTTTATCATTCCTGTTTCCTTTGTACTCAGTCACTTCACTGGGTTTAAGGCATGCTTTGTGTATTTAGTTTGCAAAAATAAAACTTTTAGTACAAATTTATTTTTTATACAAATTTTTATGGCACAAGCAGCAAATCTGCTGTTTTAAGAAAATATATAAATATCCTTTTCTTCTGTACAAATATCTCCAGTATTCCCTACCCCATTTATAATTTTTAACTGTACATGGTCTGCCTCATCTTTCTCTAATAGCTCCCTCCCCCCCTCCAGATCTCAACCAAATTTGTATTTACATTTTTGCATTGGAGGCAGTCAGAGGAGGAGGGCCCCTCCTCAGGAGGAGTCTGTACAGGGAGAGGGCGGCGGTGGGTAGAGGTGATGAGAGTAGCTCCTCTCTGTGTATGGAGAAGGTGGGCAGCTTTCATAGTTCTCTTCTGCTGACAGGTATTGGCTTCGGGGTGTGGGAGGTGGGGGCACAGGCTCTGAGTCATAGTTCAAGTCACTAGTGTAGCCCTTGGCTGTTGCCACCGAGGTCATTCTCCGGCTGGGAGCATAGTCACTGTCACAAACATCCGTGCTGCAGGGCGTGGTAGGGGGTGCAAAGTGCCGGTAACTGTATGGCCTGTAGCTGGTAAGGGGGGAAATCGAGAGAAGCAGACAGTTAGTTTTACAGAAAAGCTGTTTTCCCTATCAGAATACAGAAGTATTAGATGTAAACTTCACTTTGAGTAGAATACGCTACTACAATCTAAATTTGTACAGACCAGGAGGCAATTTGCAACGGCCAATTAAAGGAGGAAGATAGCATGTATTTCATATTTGCAAATAAAATGTGACTAGAGGCATTTAAAAATGGATAGGATGGGAATGCAGAGGTAAACTCAACCTAGCCTCTGGATGTGCTCTTATACCTTCTTCAAGTTAAACCGTATCACTGAATAACAAAGAACTATTCAAAGTAGTACTTAATGATCATCTCTGGAAAATCTGTTACACATTTTGCATTTAGTCTATATAGTGGACGGACCTCACCAATTTCTGCTGTTCCATAGTCTGTGAGAAGAATGGGTCTTCACATATTTGATCCTACTCAACCATGTTAGTATTCCTTTAACATTCTTTAACTGCTCTATAATTTACCTAATGAATAATTTAATGATGTCTGAAGACTTCATTCTCTCTTTAAAACAAATATTGTGCAAGCCATGCTGAATTCTGGTAGACAGCCTAAGGGGCATATCTATCCCATTACTGTTACTATCAGCAAAGACAAAGTGCTATGGTTTGGGGGAAAGAGTTCTGATCCCTTGTGTACAGACAAGCATACTGTCCTAACAACAAAATGATCAATTCTAAATATCCATGTAGGACCAGTGTATTTTCTAATATGTACTTAGAAACCTAATTTATTTCTTATACTTGTTGTTCCACCTTTTCAAATAATCTACAGCTACAATCAAGTTTGCAGCATGGTTAACTAAGAAAAAAGGAACTGAGAAGACATGAACACACTAGTGAAAAGAAGAGCTAAAAGTGCTAGCTTTCCTATCGTTTCTACTTCTATCTGTAACCTCGTATACCACTTATATTCCAAATATCATAGAGCTGATCTTATTTCATATTTATCCCAATCAAGGTTTCTTCATATGCTTGGTCACCAAAGTGACTACAAGTGAGGGACAGGAGCGTGTGTAAACCTGAAGGAACAATCCATAAGATGCCCAGTGCTACGGACTGCCACAAGATACTATCCCAAGATATAAACCATCTGATATCACCCAGGGTTTGCCTCAAAAGAAATGGCTGCCAAAAGAACAAAAGGTACATGACCTGCTGAGCAGGTTCTCAAGCGTTTTTACTACCAATACTGACATGATGTCATAGTACTTTTTAGGTTTTATCTTTCTGTCCAATCAGGCATTGAGTCTTGGTGAAATTTCTTGGCTCAACATTTAAAAGGCCCAACACTTCCATTTTCATGGGAGAAAAAAAAAAAAACAGCTAAGAAGAAAGGAAATAAAATTAACAAAATTCTTTTATGTTCTAGTCTGGACAAAAATCTCAACAAATGATAAGTGTGACTCAGAAGAAAGAAACCGGGCTTAATTTGAGACCTGGGAAATGGTCAAATAAGAAATGTTTTTGATGCAATTATGTTCATTTTAATCAATGTTTTATTCAATTTAAATAAATTAATTTTTCATTTATTTTTTTTTTTTAAGTAGGCTCCACGCCCAACGCAGTGCTTGAACCTTGAGATCCTGAGATCAAGAGCTGGATGCTCTATCAACTGAGCCAGCCAGGTGCCCCAAAGAAATTGATTTTTTAAAAATAAAATTTTAAGTCTTTCATTTTGTTTTTTCAGTTTATGGGTTTCTGTAACTGAACAATCAAACTAGTGGCAAGGAAAGCAACATTTACAATAAAACATAAAAACATCAGTTCAGAATCAAGCCTATCTCAAATAGTCTTATCTATAAATTGAAATGTGAGTTCTGAATAAGATACTATAAACCGTTTCCACTTGGTTTTTATATATCTGTAAGGTTATATCAGGATAATTTGACTAGAAGTCTAGGAAACACCTTAACTAGAAGGCACTTGAGGAATGCCAATAAACACAACACTCAGCATTTAGAGACTATCAAGCTGTTGACTTTCTGCTGGCCTTTGAAAGAAGATGAAAAGAATGCTCCCTTCGACAGCACATATACTGAAAGAGGATGAAAAGACTAAGAATATAATATACTAGTACTTCACCTGCTCAATATGCTCTACAGACACAAATCAGCAGAAAGGCATGATTTCCCCCTTTCTGTCTTACAAATATATTTCATTTATTTTAGTGAGTCATGATTTATTCCAAGCAATTTTATGAGAATTTTTTCATTCCAGATTGTAATAAAGTGTGTGAAGCAAGGGCTGAACTTCAGCTTCTCTCGACTTCTCTCGAATTCTATGCTCTTAGTCCCCCTGCTATTATTTACAGCTCTCACAACTCTCTGAAGTTAGGCTTGATTGACAGTCTAAGAACGGGTTATTGGACAGTCTTACGTCAATAGACTATCTTACGCCAATTAGACGATCAATCAAACCTAACTTGAGCAGTAACCTATTTTGAGATCAGTTATTTTGGTGGGTAACTTTTCCTTAGAATACTGTTAACAGTATTAGCGGCTCTACTTTATTACTCTAAAAGCTAGCATTTGTGACTCTCTTTAAAAAAAAACGTATAATGCCCGAAAGAAAAGGATGTGTGGTAGGGGCAACATTAGCATTACCAAGACAAGATGCCTATTCTCTCTCAGTGACCATCATCTACTTATGCAGGGCTACAACACACCCACAACCAGAGTACTTCTTTCTTCTAATAAATACTTTGATTACACTAGAGGAAGATATGTATTACCTGTAGGACCTATGAGTGGAAGGACTATTCGAAGAATAACCAAATTCCATAGTGTAATGTGATCGCTCTGTGGCTGGGGATGGTGGAGGGTTCAAAATCTAAAGGGAAAAATAATTAAATTATTAAAATAACAATAGTCTATGCCACACAAAGACCATTAGACTTTCCTACATGCTCTTTCTTCATCTGTTTGTATTCCTTTCCATTACAAGGTTAGCACAATCTTTCTTTCCCAAAGAACTGACCTCAAATAGTACTTTAGGAGTGGGGCTCTCCATTCCCTAAAACACAATTTCATCATGGCTAAACAGTGCAATGTGATAAGAAGGAAATCTGTACGTCACTGGTTTAAGTTCAGCACAGCCGGGTTCTGATTTTTTTAAATTATAAATGTTTAGAGAAACATTACTGACTGAGGAGAAATACCAGGTGTGCTTCCTTTTTTGGGGAGGTCACAGAATGTAGATCCTAAGCCTCTCAAGAGATACTATTCAGTAGTTCTACTTTTACCCAAACTATGAAATTACTGCCTAGTGCTTTCAAATATGCTGGTTACTACACAGTAAACTTAAAGATTTAGATTTAAGAGTGCTTGTGTGGTGGTGGTAAATCCCACTTGTGAGCCCTATTTGCCTAAATTGTATACTAAAAAATTCTTTACATTACCATCATTGAGTACCCCCATTTAAATAGGTTAAAAATCTAGGATCCTATTTATCTTAGCATTCAAAGTCAAACAAAGGAAAACAGACTGCTTACTGCAGGGAAGTAAGTGCCTTTGGTGCTTGAAGAACTACTTGATGATGCTCCTGTGACATGAGCTCGGTCATAAGGGGGTCCACTGCTTCCCCCCATGATACTTAGGGAGCTGATCATTGATTTACCTCGAGACATTCCTAAAATGAAGGATAAATACTGAAGATGAATAAGATCTATAAAAATTATTTCCACGCATAAAATGTTTTTATTCAACACTAGGATTACAAATAACAATAGTCAAATGGTTCGATTTTAAAACAATTTATGCCCTCTTCTCCTAATAATAATCGAAAGTACTTAATGGAGAAGGGAAATGAATGTTCTCTAGACATGAACACTGCTGAGAGCTGGCCTAGAACAAGGCTAGGTAAATAGTTCCTATCCCTTCTCTCCAAGGACAGAAGCAGAGCTCTTCAAAATAAGAAGTTTTCAACCTTAGAGGATTTGCAGAAGAAAAGGACTATGGGGAGTGGAGGTTGTAAAGCAGGAAAGATTAAAGAACAGATTTACTCAAGGGGAAACTAAATCCACTTTTAAGGGCATTAATACAAAGTACGGATTACTTCTTCATCTTCTAGATGCAAATGTTGTTGGAATCACAACCACCAATGTGAAAGAAGAAATTCTATTATTTTCCAAGTGACTTCCCATATTCCACTAACTGAAAATAGGTATAGCAACAAGGAATCATTATCATTAATAGTTTCAAAATCGTATCTGTTTTCTTAGATTTACACCCAGATAAGTTCTTATTTTCTGAGAGCTTTTGCCTCCCTCTCCATATTCATTTAAAAAAAGGCTCCTTTTCACTATGGGCACCAGAAGGCACTGAAAAGAAAGCCGTACTTCCCTAGGGCAATATGGTCTACCCAAACACGTGGAATTTCTGGCTACTTAGTTATTGTTTAGGCATAGCCTAAGATAATATATCCCTCCCTGTTATCACCCACCTATTTCCAATCTTTGCTGAAAAGGAATCTTAATCTATTTTTTTCCCACCTTTAATTGCTGGGCTCCATAGTACTGAGGTCCCCTGGTAGTGCACCTAAAGGACCTGTGGTTTATGACTCCTCAACAAATGTCTAGCTATCTACTTTCAGGAGAGTACATCCAGAAATGCAGTACATGTAGTACGTGCAATAAATGCAGTCGGTATGTATAAATACGGGTATTATGTATTTACTTTATAACCTTTCATAGAAAGAGACAGTGCTAAAAGTAAAAGAGAACATTTGTTCTTAGAATTTTTTAAACCCAAAGTAGTCTAGTTTGGAATAGACTCTAGGCAATATCCTATTTCCATAATGGAAAGTTGGCAATCCTGCCAGGATCCCAGACTTGATTCTCAATGGATCAGTCTTAACTCACCTGGAAGAGATCCTGACAAAGAACTCGGATGTGGCACATAACCAAGGGGCACAGAAGCTGGTCCATGAACTACATAGTCATTAGTCATGGTTTCCCCATCTCCCTTCATACGTGGACACAACATTCTCTGGCAGATAAAGTATATGGTTCCAGACACAAAAATGGTGACAATTACTCCAATAACTGAACCAACCGTGTTGGTGGCCTGTGGAGCTGGTTCCTCAGTTGGATCTAAAATGAGAATGCAGTAGAGTTATATAAAGGAGAAACAACTGTAGACTCAAAATAGTTATTAAAAAGAGGGCTTCTGAGTAGAATGTGAGCTAGTGAAGACAACTCACAACCATTTTTTTATTTCTATGAATACTTATACACCATACCCCATTGGGTATATAGGTAAATATCATTAGAAATCAAAATGAACTATCTTTAAGTGAAGACAGAAATAAAATACATTGAAAAGTGTATCTATAAATTCATAAAAACAAAGATGTAAGTGAATCATAGATTTAAACATCATTAAGTTCTAAATACATAGATAAAATTTATCCTACTTCATTTTGTATATCATAAAATAACATGGTTATTTTGAATTTCAGAGAAAATTTTAGGGCCAAAAGGGATGGACCTAGGAAAGTCATCAAATGTTTTACCTGGCATAATGAAGAAGCCAAAAGCAGCTCTGAGCTTGATTTTAGGTTTGAAAAGTGACATATAGGCCTGGTGAAGGGAGATTAGAAGCTAAAGAGAGCATTAGCTCTCAGGCCCAATATGCTGGTGCCTTCAGAGTGAATCTATTGCCTGAGGGCAAGAAACGTAAGGTCTCTGATACTTGAGTACTTACAAAGGCCAGAGCCTGAGAGCACTAGAGGAAGACCCTGTGCATGGCAATCACCTTTACCAGATCTGTGAGCTATGAGGCTTTAGAAGCAGGAGGCATAAATATTACAGGTAAAGGTAAATAGTAAAAGGGCTTGTCAAGTTTAGAGCATTACTCTTCTATTTGGAAGGAAAATCCTTCCATTCTGAATAGTCAGACTATATCTCACACTGCAGATCTTTCGTGTGTGTGTGTGTGTGTGTGTGTGTGTGTGTGTATGAAATTTTTTTTGAGAGAGAGAGCAAGAGTGTGAGCGGGGAAGAGGAGCAGAGAGGGAGGGAGAGGGAGAAAATCTAAAGCAGACTCCCCACTGAGCACAGATCCCTACAACAGGCTCAATCTCATGACCCTGAGATCATGACCTGAGCGGAAATCAAGAGTCAGACGCTTAATCAGCTGAGCCATTCAGGGGCCTTACAACTACAGATCCTTTAAAAACCTCTCTTCTGCTTCATCTTACCTTCAATCTCCCACCCACACAGCTAAACTTGACCTCCAACAGATTAAATAAATGAGAGAAAATGCTATCACTAAGTTACAGAATATGCAGGGGCTGCCAGTTACGTATGTGGTCTGTGGACTCTGGGGTACAGATTCTCCCTAGTCCTTGTGAGCAGTCATCTATCTTTCTTATTCCTTTCCAGTGCCTTGGCATTGCTTTCTAATGCCAAGCTTCAAGAAAGAATAGTTTATACTCACTATCTCCAATTCTTAGTCTTCACATCTTAACTCACTGAAATCAGGTTTGTATCCTCACGGCCACAGTAAAACTTGTCTGACAAAGGTCAAAGTTCTCCTATTTGCCATATTCACTAAACTCTTCATCTTACTGACCTCTCCAAACATTCAATACCGATGGCTCTTGTTTTCTTCTCAAAAACGCCTAATCAATATCCTTCCAAAATACCACTCTCTTAGTTTTACTAGCTCTGATTATTCTTTTTCTGTTTCCATTTGTTTGTTTCCTTCTCTTCCGTCTCTTAAGTGCAGAGTTCTTGCCATAGTTCTATGTCCCACTATTTTCCTCTACTTAACTCTCTCTGAGAGACTTCATCCACAATGCCTCAGCTTTAATTATCTTTAATAAACTGAAGAGGCCAAATCTCTCTCTTGAGCTAAATACCCACACAATCGACAAAAACTTCCTGAACAGCTTCATTGGGATATCCCATTGACAACCTGAATGCAACCTATCTACCCTGCACTCATCTTCACCAATATCCAACAGGTTTTGTGGCTCCCAGGAATAAAGCAGATCATAAATAAATGATGGCACCTGTGGCAAATCAAAGGCATTTAAATTAAATTTTAAAAAAGTAATAAAAAACCTATATCAGACAAATATTACATCCGGAGCCCAAGATACGGAATGATCCTTCAGTTTTCAGTCTCTGCTATATATTCTAGTTAATGACTCCAGTCACTCAGTGAGGTACTTGTGAGTCAACCTAAACTTATCAACTACATCTAAATGGTTGCAAAACCTTTTTTACTCTATTTCTGAAATCTATCCCCTCCTTTCCACTACCAGTGCTCCTCTTGATTTAGATAATTATCTTCTGCCTGAACTATAATAGCCTCTTAAGTATTTTTAAATTAGAGGCTGCAAGTCATTAGATGGTGAGAACAATTTAGTGGGTTGCAATCAGCATTTTAAAACAGAAAATTTCAGAATACATTCTATATCATATGGGTAGTATTGTTGTATGACACTTTTGTTTCTTTATGTGTACACCCACATCACTGTATTCCTCTTGATGTGATCAAAATGTGTGAAAGCGATCAATCTAACATTTCCCTGCCTATTATCTTATACTTCCAATCCATCTATTTTTACAGCTTTCACAATTACATAGTCATGCCAGTCCTTTACTTAAGCTTTTCAATGGCTCTCCATTATTCTGGATGCTGTCTAGGCTCTTTCAAAGAAAAGCAAAGTCTTCTCCGATCTTATCTTTACATATGTTCTCTTGCTGATACCCCTCCTCAAGACATAGCTTGTATTCTGGCAGTCCCAGTTACATGTAGTTTCCCAAAGGTGCCTGTTCCACTCTGTTTTTGAATAGCATACTCTCTGCTTGGAATACAATCTCTCCATTTATCTATACAATTAACACTATTCACTGATCAAGACCCAATTTTAAGTATCATTTTTCTAAGATGTCTTCCTTGATGAACCCCATGTTCACTCCTGAAGATCTGACCACTCTCTTTTTTGATGCTATTTGTACAGATCTCTATTATAGCACATTTAATACCACTTATCACACTCCTTTATCAACAGTGTCTACTATGAGCCAGGCTATAGAGCTTATATACATTGAATTGTTTAATTTTCTCACAACCACCAGGCTAAATATTATCTTCATTTTAAAGATAAAGCAACTCAAGTTTAACAACAAATAATTTGCTGGTAAGAGGTGGAGCTAGAATTCAAATCCATCTCTATTTGGCTTTAAAATCTTTATTCTTACTACTAGCTCAACCAGAGAGGACTTTGAGAAACTTGGTACAGGAACCATGTACCCTCAACACATGGCAGGTATTCAGTAAAAGTCTGCTGAATAAATGAGTAAGTTCTAAAAGTCTTAGTAAGCATCCCATTTGAATTTTGTAAAAATACCAGCTTAAAGTCTTCATTATGTGTAAAAAGTTTTTAAATGAATTCTACCTAAATTTCATTAAATCAGTTTGACAGGGTAGACCTGACTTTTTTTTTTTTTTAAAGATTTTATTTATTTATTTGACAGAAAGAGAGACACAGCGAGAGAGGGAACACAAGCAGGGAGAGTGGGAGAGGGAGAAGCAGGCTTCCCGCGGTGCAGGGAGCCCGATGCAGGGCTCAATCCCAGGACCCTGGGATCATGACCTGAGCCGAAGGCAGATGCTCAACGACTGAGCCACCCAGGCGCCCCTAGACCTGACTTATTCTGAATTCCATTCAGAATTAAGTTTATCAGTTCGGGATATAGTTTAAGTCAGGGCATTTGTCAATAGTTATGAACCTTGAAGAAACTATGAGTTATGTACCCTAGAGTCTTTAGGCATAGGGGTATATGTTGGCATAAGAATCCTCAGGTGCACTTTAAGGAAGCTCTTAAAGTCACTGAGAAACTGGTGGAAACATGTCAAGAAAAAAGTGAGAGATGATAAACATGGGATAATGTTCAGAATCTCAAGTTTATACCACTGACTGATTTCTACATATCTAAATGGTTTGAGACTTTACTAACTTTAGTTGTGGCAAAATAATATTTATTCTTTTCTGATGCTTTCCTTAATGTTTCTGTGAAGATTTTTGTGCAAAGAAAACTGCTGTCTTTAAGGAATTATTAAAAGCAAAACATAAAAAATCCTGGTACAAATAACTAGCTTAACATTAATGCTTGTTTCTTTTCTTCTTCTTTTTTTTTTAAAGATTTTTATTTATTTATTCTAGGGAGAAAGAGAGAGCGCAAGTAGGGGGTAGAGGGAGAGACTCTCAAGCAGACTCCCAGCTGAGCAGGAAGCCCGATGTAAGGCTTGATCTCATGACCCTGAGGATCATGACCTGAGCCGAAATCAAGAGTTGGATGCTTAAGTGACTGAGCCACCCAGGCGCCCCTAATGCTTGCTTCTTAATAAAGAAATACTAATTATAAGTGAAACTCACCCATGAAGAAAAGGAAAAACTAATTTAAAAACTGTCCTATAAGAGTAATATATAAAGTTTTAGTCCTACTTACAACAATCCAGTTCATCTGACTTGTCACTGCAATCCACATTATGATCACATTTCTTATGTTTTCCAATGCATTGACCGTTGGAACAGCGGAACTGATCAATTAAACAAAGCACTGGGGAAAAAATGTAAATAGTTTTCTTATTTTTACTAGCATGTAAAGTCAAACTCTGGCAAGAGTGAAAAAGTACTTTCTGGATGTAAATGAAAAACAAATTAGACTTTAAAATATAACTTAAAAATTATTCTCTGGGGATTTCCATTGGTAGAGAGAAAAGAGTAGAAAAAGAAATCCAGCAGGAAATTTCCTATTTTGTTCTTTACATTGAATTTCATCTTTCACTAATAATTCTGTTAAGAATTAAAGAATTCTATCTACATGCATTTCTTTGTTTTATTTATTTATTTATTTATTTATTTATTTATTTATCTGAGAGAGAGGAGAAAGTGTGCACAAGCAGTGGGTAGGTGCAGAAGGAGAAGCAGACTCCCCACTGAGCAGGGAGCCCGAACCAGGGCTCAATCCCAGGACCCTGGGATCATGACCTGAGCTGAAGGCAGAGCTTAACCGCCTGAGCCACCCAGGTGCCCTCTACGTGCATTTCTAGACACTAAAAAATTCTAGAGAATTTGTTTTTACCATGTTAAAGGTTAGTGGTGCAAAGAAGAAGATATGAAATTATTTTACATTGTAATAAATAAATCTAAATCAGAGTTCAATGGAAACAAGGACTATTTTTACATACTGAAGGTCTAACTTACGGGCCTCATCTCTCAATCTGCAAAGCTTATTAAAGTGTATAAACCTTATGCATGATAAGTGGATTAAAACAACAATATGGAACATGCTACTAGGTTTAAACATAATAAAGTCAAATGTACTTGAAAAAACCCCAAATCTACTATTGAGCCAAAGCAATACCCTGAATTTCAAACAATTGAATATTAATGGAAAAAAAGACTACACAACCAGGCCCCAGGAATTTCAGATACCTTCACAGTTCTTCTCATCTGATTTATCCTGGCAGTTTGCATCTCCATTGCATCGGAGGGCACCATCAATACACTGCCCACTGGCACACTGGAACTGGGACTCTGAGCATACGGGACAATTGAGCTCGTCACTGTGGTCTTCACATTCAGTAAACCCATCACAGCGCCAAGCCACAGGAATACAGTCAATTTCTCCCGTGAAACAAGTGAACTGCTGAGGAGAACATGTTGGGGGTTCTTCAAATGAACAAGGGGGAGAGGAGTGACAAAAACACAACAGTCACACAAATGTACAAACACACTTGAGTGAAGCTCACTTAACATATGCAAAACACTTTTTAATAGATAAAATCCGTAAACTACCCCATCTAACCAGAAAATAAATATAATTTTTACACTACTACATTTAGATTTACTAACTTGCAAAACTATAAGACAGAAAAAAGTTTTCTCATATATTATAATTCAAGTAGGATTATTTGCCATCCATTATAATCTCACACATAACTGAGGAATAATCACCATAATCATCCACCTACAAATATTTTAAAGTTAGCCTACAATTCATAAATTTTCTAGTGATGAGGTTCTCAAAGAGCAGCCCAGGAACCCTTGGGTAAGAGGATCTACAAAGTCAAAACTATTTTATAATAATGCCGAGATGCCACTTGCCTTTCTACTACACTTGCCCTGACTCAACAAAAGGAATGGCTGGTAAAAGTCTTGGCACATTAGCAAACTCAAGTGGTTATCAAACTGTTACTAGTAGTCACTGCATTCCGCACAGCCATACACTTGATGAACCAGTAAAAATATTAAATATACTAAAATCAACTCTTGGAATACACGCTGTCTCTTCAATAGCATTTGATAAAATGGGAAGTATGCATAAAGCTCAGGTTGTATACCTCAGTATGATGGTTTCTCACAGGAAAGCACTTTGAGTTCTAAGCTCAACCCAAAATGGAACACCATTTTTATTTTAAAATGGAAAGAACTGACAAATAAACTATAGTTATTTACACTTAGGTATCTGGCAAGAAGTTTTAAAAAATATGAATTAGCGAGGAGATAGTCCAAGATGGTGGAGGAGTAGGAGACCTCAGTTTCGTCTAGTCCCAAGAATTCAGCTAGATAGCTATCAAATCATTCTGAACACCTATGAACTCAACCAGAGATCTAAGCTGCAACTCTACAAATAGAAAAGTGACCACTTTCTGCAAGGTAGGAGGTGCAGAGAAGTGAATCTGAGGCCATATATCAGAAGATAAACCGAGCGGGGAGGGAGCCTCCATAAGCCGGCACCCGAGAGTGATAAGAGCAGCAGAGCACAAGATCAGAACTTTTAGAAGTCTGCTCCGGTGAGGGATGTCCCTGCCTGAAAGGTGTTCAGGTGGAAAAGTGGGGCGGAATCCTAGGTGGGACAGTGTGGTTTCAGGGTCTCCGGGGTCACAGGAAGACCAGGGGTGCCTGACTGCGGCAGAGTTCCCAGGCACTGGAGCAGGGAATCTGGCTGCAATCAGCGAGGCCAGGAGTGGGCTCTCAGCTTGGGGTTATCATATACCACCAACCCAGGCACTGTGGGGTGACTGCTCTCCGAGCAGGGGCCCAGTGAGCAGCAGAACCGCAGCAAGACCCCACTCTCTCCCCCAGGAGCGGCACAAGTGCACACCACACAAGTCTGCAGGGTTTGGAGCCTTGAAACGGGGTTGTGGGCCTGAGACAGAAATACCTGGTCACAAGTTGGGTGAGCACGGAGTGCGGTTGGAGACCAGGGAGATGGAAGTGATTGATTGCTTTTCCCTGAGAGCACACTGAGAAGTGGGGCCCCCACTCTCCGCTCCGGGGCTGGGGATTGGGAGGCTGCCATTTTCACTGTCATCCTCTAAAGAGCACAGAAAGCCTTCAGGGAACAAAAGCCACATAGAGCAATCTGGAGCCGCTTACTTAGCCTGGCCCCGTGGCAAGGGTGGTGCAGTTCCACCTGGGACAAAGACACCCGAGAATCACCGCAATAGGCCTTTCCCCCAGAAGATCAGCAAAAACATCCCACTAAGACCAAGTTTACCAATCATCATATACAACTGTAAAACGACAGCGCTACGGGAAAACAGTATATAGAATTCATGTTTTTTCCCCCCATGATTCCTTAGTCTTTCAATTTTAATTTTTTTGTCTCTTTCCTTTTTCAACCAATTTCTTATTTTATCAACTTTTGTAATTTTCATGTTTACAGTTACATTCTTTTTGTTGTATTTAATTTTTGTATATAAGTTTTTCTTTCTTTTTAATTTTGGGAAGCAGTTTCTTCTAACAGACCAAAATACACCCAGAATCTAGTGTATGGACCTGTTCTCTTCACCTGTCTGATACTCTTTTTTTTTTTAACTTTTCTTTTTTTTGTTAAAGTCTTTTCAAAATTTTTATCTCTACAATTACATTCTATCCTTTTAATGTATTTAATTTTATTTTTGTGTGTATATATATATATCTATATATAATGTGTATATATATATAAGCTTTTCTTTCTTTACAATTTTGAGATGTAATTTTTTCTAACAAACCAACCAAAATACACTCAGGATATAGTGTATTGTGTATTGCTCTGTTCTGTTCACCTGTCTGTTTATAATCTTTCTTGTTTTCTTTTTTTTTCTTTTGTCTTTTAACTTTCATTTTTACAGTTACATTCTATCCTTTAATCGTATTTAATTTTATTTTTGTACATATATAAGTTTTTCTTTCCTTACAATTTTGGACCTAGTTTTCTAACACACAGACCAAAATATACACAGGATCCAGTGTATTGCTATTCATCTGTCTGATTATATTCTATTTTTTTTAATTTAATTTTTTTCTTTTTTCTGTTTTCAGTCTCTTCTGATTTGTTTAGTGTGTATTTCTCTAGGGTTGTCGTTGCCATTTTAGTATTTTGTTCTCTTGTTCAGCTATTCTTCTCTGGACAGAATGACAAGACAGAAAAACTCACCTCAAAAAAGAAAACAAGAGGCAGGACTGACTGCCAGGGACCTAACCAGTATGGACATAAGTAAGATGTCAGAACTAGAGTTCAGAATAATGATTATAAAGATGCTAGTTGGACTTGAAAAAAGCATAGAAGACACTAGAGAATCTCTTTCTGGAGAAATAAAAGAATTATAATATATATAATAATATATAGAAACAGTGACTTTACAGGTAATACAATGGCACTAAATTCATATTTTTCAATAGCTACTCTGAATGTAAATGGGCTAAATGCCCCAATCAAAAGACACAGGGTATCAGACTGGAAAAAAAGCACCACCACTGATATGCTGTCTGCAAGAAACTCATTTTAGGCCCAAAGACATCTCCAGATTTAAAGTCGGGGGGTGGAAAACCATTTACCATGCTAATGGACATCAAAAGAAAGCTGGGTGGCAATCCTTATATCAGATAAATTAGATTTTAAACCAAAGACTGTAATAAGAGATGAGGAAGGACACTACATCATAATTAAAGGGTCTATCCAACAAGAAGATCTAACAATTGTAAATATTTATGCCCCTAACATGGGAGCAGCTAATTATATAAACCAATTAATAAAATTAAAGAAACACATCGATAATAACACAAGAGTAGTAGGGAACTTTAACACCCCACTTTACTGCAATGGACAGGTTGTCTAAGCAGAAGATCAACAAGGAAACAAGGGCTTTGAATGACACACTGGACCAGATGGACTTCATATATTCAGAACATTCCATCCTAAAGCAAGAGAATACACATTCTTCTCGAGTGCACATGGAACATTCTCCATAATAGATCACATACTAGGCCACAAATCAGGTCTCAACCAGTACCAAAAGATTGGGATCATTCTCTGCGTATTTTTGGACCACAATGCTTTGAAAATGGAACTCAATCACAAGAGGAAATTTGGAAAGAACTCAAATACAGGGAGGCTAAAGAGCATCCTACTAAAGAATGAATGGGTCAAACAGGGATTAAAGAAGAATATTAAAAATTCATGGAAACAAATGAAAATGAAAACACAACTGTTCAAAACCTCTGGGATGCAGCAAAGGCGGTTAAGAGGGAAGTACAGAGCACTACAAGCCGTTCTCAAGAAAGGTCTCAAATACACACCTAACTTCACACCTGAAGGAGCTGGAGAAAGAACAGAAAATAAAGCCTAAACCCAGTAGGAGAAGAGAAATAATAAAGCTTAGAGCAGAAATGAAATAGAAACCAAAAGAACGGTAGAACAGATCAACGAAACTAGGAGCTGGTTCTTTGAAAGACTTAATAAAATTGATAAACCCCTGGCCAGACTTATCAAAAAGAAAAAAGGACCCAAATAAAGAAAATAATGAATGAAAGAGAAGAGATCACAACTAACACCGAAGTAATACAATTATAAGAACATATCATGAGCAATTATATGCCAACAAATTGGCAATCTGGAAGAAATGGATGCATTCCTAGAGATGTATAAACTACCAAAACTGAAACAGGAAGAAATAGAAAACCTTAACAGACCCATAACCAGCAAGGAAATTGAAGCAGTAATCAAAATCTCTCAAAAACAAGAGTCCAGGGCCGGATGGCTTTCCAGGGGAATTCTACCAAATAGAAGAATTAATACCTATTTTTCTGAAGCTATTCCAAATAATAGAAATGGAAATAAAACTTCCAAACTTGTTCTGTAACGCCAGCATTGCCTTGATCCCAAAGCCAGACAAAGACCCCACAAAAAAGAGAATTACAGACCAATATGCCTGATGAACGTGGATGCAAAAATTCTCACCAAGATACTAGGCAAAAGGATCCAACAGTACATTAAAAGGATCATTCACCACGACGAAGTGGGATTTATCCCTGGGCTGCAAGGGTGGTTCAACATCCACCAATCAATCAATGTGATACACTACGTTAATAAAAGAAAGGACAAAAACCATATGATACTCTCAAAGACGCAGAAAAAGCATTTGATAAAGTACAGTATCCTTTCTTGATTAAAACTCTTCACAGTGTAGAGATAGAGGGAACATACCTCAATATCATAAAAGCCCTATACAAAAAGCCCAGGGCAAATACCATTCTCAATGACAGCTTTCCCCCTAAGGTCAGGAACAAGCCAGGGATGTCCACTATCACTACTGTTGTTCAACATAGTACTAGAAGTCCTAGCCTCAGCAATCAGACAACAAAAAGAAATAAAAGGCATTCGAATTGGCAAAGAAGTCAAACTCTCACCCTTCCCAGATTACATGATATTCTATGTGAAAAACCCAAAAGACTCTACCCCAAAATTGCTAACACTCATACAGGAATTCAGCAAAGTGGCAGGATATAAAATCAATGCACAGAAATCAGCTGCATTTCTCTACACTAACAATGAGACAGAAGAAAGAGAAATTAAGGAGTCGATCCTATTTACAATTGCACCCTAAACCATAAGATACCTAGGAATAAATCTAACCAAAAAGGCAAAGGATCTATACTCAGAAAACTATAGAACACAAATGAAAGAAACTGAGGAAGACACAAAGAAATGGAAAAATGTTCCATCCTCATGGACTGAAGAACAAATATTGTTAAAATGTCTATGCTACCCAGAGCCATCTACACATTTAATGCAATCCCTATCAAAATACCTTCAACTTTTTTCACAGAGCTGGAACAAATAAAATTTGGATGGAACCAGAAAAGACCCCGAATAACCAAAGGAATGTTGAAAAAGAAAAGCAAAGCTGGTGGCATCACAATTCCAGACTTCAAGCTCTATTACAAAGCTGTCATCATCAAGACAGTATGGTACTGGCACAAAAACAGACACAGAGATCAGTGGAACAGAACAGAGAAGCCAGAAATCGACCCTCAACTCTATAGTCAACTAATCTTCGACAAAGCAGGAAAGAATGTCCAATGGAAAAAAGACAGTCTCTTCAACAAATGGTGTTCAGAAAATTGGACAGCCACATGCAGAAGAGTGAAACTGGACCATTTCCTTACACCTTACACAAAAATAGACTCAAAATGGAGGACAGACTTAAATATGAGACAGGAATCCATCAACATCCTAGAGGAGAAGAGAGACAGCAACCTCTGTGGCCTCTGCCGCAGTAGCTTCTTGCTAGACACGTCTCCAAAGGCAAGGGAAGCAAGGGCAGAAATGAACTACTGGAACTTCATCAAGATAAAAAGCTTTTACACAGCAAAGGAAACAGTTGATAAAACCAAAGGACAATCAACAGAATGGGAGAAGGTATTTGCAAATGACGTATCAGATAAAGGGCTAGTATCCAAAATCTATAAAGAACTTACCAAACTCAACAGAAATGGGCAGAAGACATGAACAGACATTTCTCCAAAAACATCCAAATGGCCAACAGACACATGAAAAAGTGCTCAACATCACTCAGCATCAGGGAAATACAAATCAAAACCACAATGAGATACCACCTCATTGTCAGAGTCATTAGTCAGAATGACTAATTGTCATTAGTCAGAATGGCTAAAATTCACAAGGCAGGAAACAACAGATGTTGGTGAGGATGCGGAGAAAGAGGAACCCTCCTACACTGTTGGTGGGAATGCAAACTCGTAGAGTCACTCTAGGAAACAGTATGGAGTTTCCTCAAAAAGTTGAAAATAGAGCTACCCTACAATCCAGCAATTGCACTACTGGGTATTTACCCCAAAGATACAAATGTAGTGATCTGAAGGGGCACGTGCACCCCAATGTTTATAGCAGCAATGTCCACAATAGCCAAATTATGGAAAGAGCCCATATGTCCACTGACAGATGAATAAAGATGTGGTATATATATACTACGGAATACTACTCAGCCATTAAAAAAAAATGAAATCTTGCCATTTGCAACGATATGGATGGAACTAGAGGGTATTGTGCTAAGTGACATAAGTCAATCAGAGAAAGATAATTATCATATGATATGATTCATAGGTGGAACATAAAAAACAAAATAGAGGACCACAGGGGAATAGAGGGAAAAATAAAACAAGATGAAATCAGAGAGGGAGACAAACCATAAGATTCCTAATCATAGGAAACCACCTGAGGGTTGCTGGAGGGGAGGCGGTGGGAGGATGGAGGAACTGGGTGATGGACATTAAGGAGGGCAAGTAATGTAATAAGCACTGGGTATTATATAAGACTGATGAATCACTGACCTCTACCACTGAAACTAATAATACATTACATGTTAATTAATTTAAATAAAAAATGAATTAGCGAGCCTATTACTTCAAAGAAAACAATGGCAAATCATAACACTGTACTTTTGCAGCATATTATAACACTGGAGCTTTCAACCAGAAATTATAATTTTGGAAAACCTGTATCCAACACTGCAAGCCTGACAGATTCCCCCTACTTAAAAGTTTTTTCTAATGAGATTGGTGGTGATATAAACATGTGTTTTTGATATTGTCTAAAATCTGAAGATCTAGAATTTCTGATTGGAATTCTAGTATTCCAAATGACCATGGTGTAAGGTTACAAAATCATGCCTGGGTAAAATATCCATTCAGAGCACAAAATAGATCAATGGATTTTAATATAAGAGATTATGAAAAAATATGGTTTCAAATTCCACATGGCAACTAAACCTACAGAAAACTACCATTGCAATATCTGGTATAGAATTCAGTATATATGCATAATTATTTGAAAAGTCTATTACTATAGCTCTCCGCTCACCAACTACACTTCTGTATGAGGCTAAATTTCCTTACATATTTCAACCAAAACCATATACGACAACAGACTGAATGCAGTAGACATGAGAATCCCGCCACCACTGAAGACATTTACAAAAATGTAAAAACAATGTCACATTTCTCACCAAAATTATTTTGCTTCAGAAAATATAGTTAACTTTCTTAACAGGTTTAACTTGAGAACATGTAAGGGTTTATTATTGTTATTTTTAATAAATATTTTTTAAAGTTCTTGGTTTTAATTTTAACCATGAAATATAAACATAACTTATGCAAACAAAAGCTGTTTGGGGTCCTCAATAATTTTTAAAAATGTAAAAGTTGCTGAGGTCACTCTGAGAATTGCCATTCAAGCCCAATTTCTTTGTTTCTGCAAATGAGGAAACTGAGGCTCAGAGAAGCTAAGTGACTGCCCGAGGTCACAGAGCTTCCTATAAACAAGGGATAATTAAAAATAAAAGATAGGACCAGAAGGACAGTCTCCTTAGTTTTAGCCCATTGCCTTTACTACTATATCACAGGCTTGCTGACTTCTTTTAAAAACCTATGAGTAAATTCACTAGATAACATAACTTTATTAATATGACTATGGATCAGAAAACCTTTTAACATTTTTTTTTAAGATTTTATTTATTTGTGAGAGAGTGAACAGGTGAGGGAGGGAGAGAGAAGGAGAGAATCTGAAGCAGACTCGGCGCTGAGTGCAGAGTCTGAAGTGGGGCTCAATCTCATGGCCACGAGATCATGACCTGAGCAGAAACCAAGAGTTGGACGCTTAAACAAATGAAGCACCCAGGCACCCCAAACCTTTTATCTTTAAAATAGAGAATACTGTAAATTACAGGTGAACATTTTACATGGGGAATTTGAGATATTATTTAGAGGGAATTTGAGCCTATTATGTATTCAGCACTATACCAGATCATGTGGAGAATAAAAATAGGTAAAATATATGGTCCATGTCCTTAAAGAGCTTTTAATTTGACTGGGGATGGGCAGAGACGCATGAATATAACACAAAACATCCCTCTGAACTGCATATCAGGCAAACTGTGGTAACAGTGCTACAATTCAGAGAAAGGGGAGAACAATAAGAGCTAGTGAAGTCTTAAAGATTATGAGGAGATGCTCCTTGAAAAATAAGTAAGATTTAGGACGGCATGCAAAAAGAAAAAAACATCTCTGAAATACCACAGGTCCACTGAGGCAAAACAAAACAGAACATGCAACAGTAATCATCAAACTCTAAATAGCCAAGCAAAAATAAAGTGAGATACTAAAGGAGATGAGTAGGTAAGGCAGGCTCAAATGAAAACACATCTTGAAGGTCAGGCAGATGAATTAAGATTCTGTATTTCATTTACCTCCACAGTAAAATCAATGTTAAATTACCAAAAAAAATTTTTTTATTTATTTGACAGAGAAAGACACAGCGAGAGAGGGAACACAAGCAGGGGGAGTAGGAGAGGGAGAAGCAGACTCCCGGCTGAACAGGGAGCCCAACGCGGGGCTTGATCCCAGGACCCTGAGACCATGACCTGAGCCAAAGGCAGACGCTTAACGACTGAGCCACCTAGGCACCCCAAATCTTTTTTTTTTAAGATTTTATTTATTTATTTGACAGAGAGAGAGAGATAAAGAGCACAAGTAGGGGGAGCAGCAGAGGCAGAGGGAAAAGCAGGCTCCCCGCTGAGCAGGGAGCCCAATGCAGGGCTCGATCCCAGGGGATCATGACCTGAGCTGAAGGCAGACATTTAACTATCTGAGCAAAGGCAGATTCTTAACCGACTGAGCCACCCAGGTGCCCCCCCCAAAAAATCTTTTTTTAAAAAAGATTTTCCTTTAAATAATCTCTACACCCAACGTGGGGCTCCAACTCACAACCCCAAGATCAAGAGTCACATGCTCCACCAACTGAGCCAGTCAGGCACCCAACAAAAAAAAATCTTATACACAAACACTGACTGCAGTTTTACTCTTTTTTTTTAATTTAAAAAAAGTTTTTTTTAAGATTTTATTTATTTATTTGAGAGTGAGCGAGAGAGCACAGGCTAGGGAGACTGGTGGAGGGAAAAGCAGACTCCTCACTGAGCAGGGAGCCTGATGTGGGGCTTGATCCCAGGACCCCGGGATCATGACCTGAGCTAAAGGCAGACCCTTAACTGACTGAGCCACCTAGGCACCCCTGCAGTTTTATTCTTAAGAACAAAAAAACGAAACAATTAAAATGTCCCTCAACAGGAGAATAAACTGTGCCATATTTTTACAATGAAACACTACTCAGCAATAAAAAGAAACAAACTACTGATACATTCCTCTACATGGCTGAATCTCAAAAATCTTAAGCAAGAGAATCAGACACAAAAAGAACACATATGCCATGACTCCTACCTAAAGCTCAAGAACAGGAAAAGCTAAATTATGGGGATAAAAATCAGAATAGTGGTTACTTCTGGAAGAGAAATGGCTATGGAAGTCATAGAACATGTTAATTGGCATTTGGACCTGCACAAGAAAATAACATATTTACCTCCACATGATAGCTCATCTTGAAGCAGAACCAAGTGCATGGGGCAAGAGCACCTTGTAGTACCATCTCCTTTTACAAGACAAATATGTGAACAGCCACCGTTATCCTGAGCACAAGGGTGCTGTCCTGAAAAAGAAAAAGAAGAAGAAAGAAAAGGAAGGGAGGGAAGGAGGAAGGGAAGAAAGGACAGCTCAGTCAAAATCAATTATTTATGAATTACCAAGAAAAACTAAATGTAAAATTACCTTGGACTTTAATCCCACTAACAATATAATTCCTCACTGTATCCCTACACAATTACAAGAAAATGAGGACAATTTAATAATGCAAAATTAACCACTGTCTTTAAATATTTATATATATAAAAAATTGATTATTGAAACTAAAAACATTGCTAAGGAGAATGCAGAGACCTGGACATTATTCTACTTAAAATATAAAAAGTCTTCCAAAGATTTTAACTCAGAAATTCTACCTTTCTAAAAGATGATTTTACTCAAAAAACTGTAGCTTAATGAAATACAGAAAATTAGAGTTGTCACATTAGAAGAAAAAAACTTAAGTTCACATGGATTGCAACCACTCAATCAAAATTATTTGCTTAGTCAATTGCAAAAGGTAACTTGCAATGTTACTAATGTTTAATTTCCTTAAATTTGGGATAAATTAAATAAATACAAACTTAGGCAACTTTTCAAAGTCTGTTTTACAAATTGGATTTAATGAAGTTGCTTTGAATTTTCTACTTAGCCTGTGTTGTAAGCAACTTGACATCTGTCATCAGAATACCAGCATCTAATGTAGCCACCCATTTATTATCTGTGTTCTCAATAACACACCAGCCCTGCTTCAGTGTGTGTTGATGAGACTGAGGGAGGCAGCGATCTGTAACTGAGCAGATAGGTTATACTACACAGATGTCCCAAAACAGACATCAGTCATATTACACTAGAATACACAACCTACATATAGCACAACCTTTTAATTCCATGACACTTTTTTTTTTTTAAAGATTTTATTTATTTATTTATTTGAGAGAGCGCGAAAGCGAGAGAGATCACAGAGGGAAAGGGAGAAGCAGACTTGCTGCTGAGTGGAGAGCCTGACACAGGGCTTGATCCCAGAACCCTGAGATCATGACCTGAGCTGAAGGCAGATGCTCAACCAACTGAGCCAACCAGGTGCCCCCATGACACTTCTGATAAACAAAAATCTCACTCTTGTTAATGTTATTAGAAATTTGAAAAAAAAAGTTTTTCCAAATATAAAACCATATTTAAGTATTTAATTATAAAAAAAGACATCCCCCCTAAAATTCTGAAAACCTCCATTGAGATTTTCTGCAATAAAATATTCATTTGTCAACTGAATAACTTAGAAATTAAGGCCTTATTTCTATTAAATATTCAGCATGAGTCACATGCATTAACTTAGAATGACAACAATTCTAATTCTCAAATGCCTCTAACTTCTAAGTTCACAAACAGTGACAACAAAATGAAGACCTGAACAAGCAATGGTGCTCTCATTCCACTATTCTCCTTTCATATTCCAGTTTGATTTGAAAGCCTCAGGTTGAGAAGTTCAAGCGTTCAGTAGTTCTCTCTTTAATATTTCATTTAACATTAGCATTCCTGGTACAATCACACAAAACCCATAGTAGTGACTGCTATGAGGAGTCTTTTGATATTAACAAGAAATTAAGGCAAGATGATTAGCCATATTTAAAAGCTTTCAGTAAATTAAAAAAAAATTTATGGGTACTTTTCTAAGCTGAGAATTGAGAAATTTATCTAGGAGGAAGAAAACCAAGCATTTGTTAATCAGTTTTCTCTAAGTTCATTTCAAAAACTTCTGAACACACTAATTTTTAATTTGTTTTTGCTTAATAAGGTTATTCCAAGATAACTATATTCATCATTATATAAATATAATTATTGCTTTTGTTCAAACTATGGGGGCACACAGGGAACAAAAGAAATATATACTTTATACCAGTATTCTTAAAGGGGCTGAAGGTGAGAAAGAACGCATGACAAGCAGTCCTTGTTGTATCTGAGGAAATTTTTGAAAATGAGCCAGACCACTTCTTTCCCCCACTTCTGTTTTATGGGGAAAAGGTGTTTAATTTGAAAAAGCTCCCAGGTGAGTTTGATGTAAGGCTTTAAAAACACAGAGTTTAAAAAATGGCAAAATTAAAAGTGCATGAAAATCTTTAAAGAAAAAGGTAAGAAGGAACGCCTGGGTAGCTCAGTTAAGCATCACCCTTCGGCTCAGGTCATGATCTCCGGGTCCTGGGATCGAGCCCCGCATTAGGCTCCCTGCTCCGCGGGAAGCCTGTTTCTCCCTCTCCCACTCCCCGTGCTTGTATTTCCTCTCTTGCTGTGTCTCTCTCTGTCAAATAAATAAAATCTTAAAAAAAAAAAAAAAAAGTAAAATTTTAAAAAGGTAAGAAGACACAGAAGAACATCTTAATTCTATCTTAATTTCTTATAACAAACATGAGTCCTGCAATTAACAGTATGCCATCAGCACTTACTATATTCCTGAAGGTTCAGCTCTTTCACTGCATGGATGTCACTAAGCTGGGCAATTCGAGCCTGGACTTTGGTTCTACCCTCTCGGCCTGTCATGTCAATTTTTTCAATCATTTGCTGCTGCTTATCAATCCAGTACAGCCAGTTTTCAAACACAGTCAGTCCCACAGGCTGCAAGATATTGGAGTCTTCTAATACTATCCGGTTGGCACCTTGGAAAGGAGAACGTGCAATAGAAATGATTCATGTGGGTCAAATCACACATTCAGCAACTACTGATCAAATACCAGTTAGATTCCAAAAGTACTGAAATAGAAAATATAAGGTATCTATCACAAAAATTAAAAATCATTCTGAGAAGATATATACATACCAGAGAACAGACTAGACATTTAAGTACAAACAAAAGCAAGTAAGTGCCCAATACATAGTAAATACTCTACTTCACAGAAACATGGAAAAGACAGAGTAACTTTCAAAATTTTTTTTAAAAGCATAGTCCATTTCTCAAATTACATTTTGTGAAAAGCCTTAACATATAAATCAGATAAAAATGGGACTTCTTTGGATAGAGCCCAGAGCTTTGAGCTCTTGGCCTCCCCTACTTGCTGAGTATACCTGAGGCCTCTGTGAAGAACCACTCCACCCACACTCCATCTGGCCACTCAGAACACAGAAAAAATGATTGATTCAAAAATGACTGATTCAAAAAAAAAATGACTCATTCAAATGACTGACCTGGTTCAAACCTCACCACAAAGTAAGAATTCTTTCTACAACATCCCAGATATGGGATGTTAACTCTTAACAGGCAACTGTTCTGCTGAACTATAAGAAAATTCTTTCATTCAGTGTGTTGAAATCTGTGCCCCACTCTCTCTATCCCGTTTCTCCCTCATTCAAAAAGAAAAAAAAATATATTCATTCCCTCCCTGCTCCCCATAATAGTCCTTCAAATATCTATAGAACATATTCATGGTTCTTAAGTGATGAGAGTTTAATCAAAGAAGGGCATTAGTTTGTATTTTAGAAATATCAGGGAAAGTTCTAGGAAAGAGGCAAGCATAAAGCTAAGTTTTAAAAAGGGAGAAAAATGAGGAAATATTCCAGATGAGAAGGCACTGCCTAAGTCAACATTCAGATCCAAGGTGGGTTAAACACAAGTTTTCTTAGGCTCCTTCCTAAAATTGTAGTAAAAAATTAAGGTATAATCCATAAGGACAAACAGGACAGCAGAGGACAAAATGATATAAAATTCAGAAGCTGGAGCAGACCAGGGACATAGTAGCCCAGAGAAAGCTAAATGCCTGCAGTTGGTGAAGCCAACAACAAAATCAATTAGCTCAGAAACTGGAAGCACCAGGTAATTTAGGATGGAGCAAAAGGAGGAGTTACATGGTTGGGGCTGAGAGAAAAGGACTGACTGAAAAGAAGTACAAGAAGTTATTCAGCTCCTGGGTCTCCTCCCTTCCTTTACTAGAAGACTGAAGATATACTTTCTAAAGAGGCTGAACCAGATTTTAACATACCAGACAAAGAGGTAGTGCCATACATGGGATTTTACAGGGGAATTAATTAAAAGTCTACTTTCTAACTGATGAGATTCTCCAATATAAGTTGTGCCCTTTTCCCACTAGATTCCAAGAATATTAGCAGCCAGCTTTTATCCTCCTACAGAAGACCGGAAGATATCCCTATAGGAAAAACAAACCAAAAACAACAATAATCAAATAAAAAACATGAGGTATCCAAGAAAAAAGAACTTCAGATAGTGTCACCTTGGAGTCCCATTAGAAAACAGCCAGGTGTCCATAAGATGTCCACTCCTTCACAGGCCGCAGCAATGGGAAAGGCAGCATTTTAATGCCTCACTATTAAATATAGACAACTAAGGATCACCACATATTTAAAGAAAATGACTTTTTTATATTCAAAGCCCAAAACAGAATAAAGGAATTTAGAGAAACAGATGGAATTAAAAGCAGGAAAAAACCCCAAATCAATAGCAACAAAAACCTAAAGAACAGGATGTTTTGATGGGGGCAAGGCATCCCAGAACACAAGAGTCCTTGGAAATTAAAAATATGATACCTGGAAAAAAATCCCAAAAGAGGGCTGGAAGATAAATTTGAAAAACTCTCTCAGAAAGCAGAACAAAAAGATAAAGAGATGGATAGTATGTGAGAAAAATACAGTTACAGTTACGATCCAACAATTGAGTAAAAGTTCCAGAATGAGAAAACAAATCATTAAAGAAACATTAAAAAACAAAAAACAAAAAACAAAAACCAACTTCCCAGAACTCAAGATGTAAGTTTCCAGATAGAAAGGACTCACCTAGTAACCAGTTCAATGAAAGAAAGAAACAAAGAGGGAAGTCAGGGAGGAATCACATGAAGGCACATTATCATTAAATTCTAGAACATCTGGGAAAAAGAGAAGATGTTAAAAGCTTCTGGAGGGGAAAATAAAGGATCACATATAAATAGGAATCACAATGACATCAAACTTCCCAACAACAATAGAAGACAATAGAGCTCTGCCTTCAAAACTGGGAGAAAATAGTTATGGAACATGAATGCTATATACATCCAAATTATCAACCAAGTGTGAGGGGAAAAAAATTCAGACAAATAAATGAATTTAACCTCCTATAAACTCCTTTCAAGAAGCTAACAGAGGATGTGTTCTACCAAGAAAAAGAAATTAGCCAGAGAAATGGAATCAAGTAAACAGGTTTCAGCACCAAGGAGACTGGCAAGTGCATTTCCAGAATAATAGTGAAAGGAAGCTGGCCTTTAAAAAGCAAGCAAATCCAGATTGGAGCAAGATGATAAAGAGGTAGTGCTTCCAATTAAAAAGAAAAAAGATGGATTGCTTGATGCATCTGTTCTGTAGGTACTGAAACAATATTTACATTAGACAAGATTAACTTCAGGGGAAAAAAGCTATAGAAAGAAACATGCTAATGGTAATATTTTCATAGCCATAAATAACAATTAAGTATGAACTTAAAAATTATAACTATCCTGGGAGGATGGGAAGAGAGTTCATATGAGTATTTTGGGGCTATACAGTTTAAGACAGCAAATATTTTATTTTCCATCAAAGGAAGTCAATTTGTGATGTCTAAAACTGAAAAACCAAGAAATAGCTGTTTTAAAGCAAGTTATAACAAAGTAGATGCCTCAGAGTGGGAACTGAGAGTACGTAGAACAGTAGACTTGTTTTTTGTTATAAACTAAGTAGAAGCATTTGATTTCCACAAATATTTACATGTATCACTTTGATGAAAATTAAAATTAAACCTAAAATAGTAAGAGTGAATAAAAAAAGATTAGCTGGTGGTAACATAAGGATGGTTTCAAGTGGTCCTTAAGAAAAAAGAGCTGTCAACAGTGTCAATGCAGGATGCCAGACATGATGAGGACCTGATCTACTTTAATGGCAGTTATAAGTAAAACACTGGAACCAACAATGAAAAGACATGTTCATTTACTCAATAAACTACGCATGTACTAAATATAATCGTAGTAAAAGGCTCTGTGGGAGGCTAAAAATATAAAGCTGAAAGAGATCCCATGACAAAAGTGTTTGATTGTGTGTATATAAGGAAGAAAAAAAAAAACCAACTATCAACATTACACTAACCTTTTTCAGAAAATAGAAAAAGAGGAAACAATTCTTTTCATGAGGCCAATGTAACCTTGATGGCAAAACGTCAAGTACATTATAAGAAAGGAAAATTATAGGGTAATCATTCTCATGAACACAGACACAAACATCTTAATTAAACAAAATCCAGCAATATATAAAAAGGAAAATGTATCATGCCAAGTTTGATTTATTCTAGCAAACTAGGAACAGAAGGGAATCTCCTTAATCTGATAAAAATGTGATCTACAGAAAAACCTTAGCAAACATAATACCTAATCATGAAGTACTGAATGCTTTCCCCCAAATCAAGAAAAACAAAAATAAAACAAAACCAAAAAACCCAAGGATTCTATTACTCTATTCAACATTGTATTGGAGGTCCTAGCCAGTGCAATAACGCAACAAGGAAAAAGAAACTTTCATTAATTTGTAGGTAAATGATTTAAGAAACCACAGATAGAGTTACTGGGCGGAGCAAGATGGCGGAGGAGTAGGAGACCTGGATTTCGTCTCCTCTCAGGAATTCAGCTGGATAGGGATCAAACCATTCTGAACACCTACAAACTCAACAGGAGATCGAAGAAAAGAATAGCAACAACTCTCTGAACAGAGAAGCGACCACTTTCTGGAAGGTAGGACGTGCGGAGAAGTGAATCCGAGGGGATATTCGGGAGGATAGACGGCGGGGGAGGGGCCTCCATCAGCCGCTTCTGGCAAGTGATAGAGCCGCGGAGCACAAAATCGGAACTTTTAGAAGTCTGCTCCGCTGAGGGACGTCACTCTGGTGGCGAAGTGGGGGGTGGAACCCTCGTGGGACAGTGTGGTCTCAGGACCCTCGGGGTCAGAGAAAGACCGGGGGTGCCTGAGTGCGGCAGAGCTCCCAGGGATCGGAGCGGGGAAGCCGGCTGCAGAGACGGAGCCCAGGCGCGGGCTCTCAGCTCGGGGCTGCCATAAACCGTGATCCGCAGCACAGTCGGGCCACTGCTCCTCCAGCAGGGACCCGACAAGCGGCAGATCCGGGGAGACTCACCTTCTTCCCCCGGGAGGAGAGGTGCGGGAGCGCACCGCAGGGATCTGCTGGGTTTGGAGACTACACACGGGGTCGGGTGCCAGAGACAGAAACGCGCGGTCACAGGCCGGGTGAGTACAGAGTGTGGCCGGAGACCGGGGAGACGGGAGTGACTGACTGCTTTTCTCTGGGGGCGCACTGAGGAGCGGGACCCCGAGTCCTCGGCTCCTCCGGGGCAGAGACTGGGAGGCCGCCATTTTCACTCTCCGCAGCCAAAGCTGTACGGAAAGCTTGCAGGGAACAAAAGCTCCCAAGAGCAAACCCGAGCAGATTACTTAGCCCGGACCGGGCAAGGGCAGGGCAATTCCGCCTCTGGCAAAGACATTTGGGAACCACGGCAACAGGCCCCTTCCCCAGAAGATCAGCAAGAACAGCCAGCCAAGACCAGGTTTACCGATCGGTGAGAATGGCAGAACTCCAGCGCTAGGGGAATACTGCACATAGAATTCATGGCTTTTTTACCATGATTCTTTAGTCTTTCAAAGTTAATTATTTTTTTTAACTGTCTTTTTTTTTTTTTTGAATTTTTCTTTTTCCCTTTTTCAACCAACATCTTATCAATCCCTTTTTTAAAAAAACATTTTTATTTTTCATTTTTAGAGTCATATTCTATCCCTTCATAGTAGTTACCCGTATTTTTGGCATATATATATATAAGTTGTTCTCTCTTTAAAATTTTGAGATAGTTTCTTCTAACAGATCAAAATATACTCTAAATCTCTAGTGTATGTTTTTTTTCTACTCCCCTGCCTGATCACATTCTCTCCCTTTTTTCTTTTTCTTTTTTTTTTTTAAATCCTCTTCTTTCTTTTTTCAAACAACTTATCAATTCCTTTTATAAAATTTTTTATAATTTCCATCTTTACAGTCATATTCCATCCCTTCATCATATCAACCCTTATTTTTGTACATATATAAGTTTTTCTTTCTTTAAAATTTTGGGAGGCACTTTCTTTTAACAGACCAAAATACACCCAAAATCTAGTGTGTGGCACTGATCTATAAACCAGCCTGATCATATTTGATCACATTCTGTTTTTGTTTTGTTTTGTTCTGTTTTTGTGTGTTTTTATCTTTATCTTTTTCTTTTTTCTCTGTTTCCCTTTCTTTTCCCACTGCTTCAGGTCTTTTCTGATTTGTTTAGAGTATATTTTCTGGGGATGTTGTTACCCTGCTAGCATTTTGTTCTCTCATTAATCTATTCTCCTCTGCACAAAATGACAAGACGGAAAAAATCACCTCAACAAAAAGAACAAGAGGTAGTACCGACTGCCAGGGACCTACTCAATACGGACATTAGTACGATGTCAGATCTAGAGTTCAGAATCATCACTTTAAAGATACTAGCTGGGCTTGGAAAAAGCATGGAAGTTATTAGAGAAACCCTTTCTGGAGAAGTAAAAGAACTAAAATCTAACCAAGTAGAAATCAAAAAGGCTATTAATGAGGTGCAATCAAATATGGGGGCACTAACTGCTAGGATAAATGAGGCAGAAGAAAGAATCAGTGAGACAGAAGACCAAATGATGGAAAATAAAGAAGCTGAGAAAAAGAGAGATAAACAACTACTGGATCACGAGGGCAGAATTCGAGAGATAAACGATACCATAAGACGAAACAACATTAGAATAATTGGGATCCCAGAAGAAGAAGAAAGAGAGAGAGGTGCAGAAGGTATAATGGAGCAAATTATAGCAGAGAACTTCCCTAATTTGGGGAAGGAAACAGGCATCAAAATCCAGGAAGCACAGAGAACCCCTCTCAAAATCAATAAAAATAGGTCAACACCCCGACATCTAATAGTAAAACTTACGAGTCTCAGAGACAAAGAGAAAATCCTGAAAGCAGCTCGGGAGAAGAGATATGTAACCTACAATGGTAGAAACATTAGATTGGCAACAGACTTATCCACAGAGACCTGGCAGGCCAGAAAGGACTGGCAGGACATATTCAGAGCACTAAATGAGAAAAATATGCAGCCAAGAATACTATATCCAGCTAGGCTGTCATTGAAAATTGAAGGAGAGATTAAAAGCTTCCAGGACAAACAAAAACTAAAGCAATTTGCAAACACGAAACCAGCCCTAGAAAAATATTGAAAGGGGTCCTCTAAGCAAAGAGAGAGCCTAAAAGCAACATAGACCAGAAAGGAACACAAACAATATACAGTAACAGTCACTTTACAGGCAATACAATGGCACTAAATTCCTATCTTTCAATAGTTACCCTGAATGTAAATGGGCTAAATGCCCCAATCAAAAGACACAGGCTATCAGATTGGATTAAAAAACAAGACCCATCGATATGCTGTCTGCAAGAGACTCATTTTAGAACCAAAGACACCCCCAGATTGAAAGTGAGGGGGTGGAAAACCATTTACCATGCTAATGGACACCAAAAGAAAGCTGGGGTGGCAATCCTTATATCAGACAAATTAGATTTTAAACCAAAGACGGTAATAAGAGATGAGGAAGGACACTATATCCTACTTAAAGGGTCTATCCAACAAGAAGATCTAACAATTGTAAATATCTATGCCCCTAACATGGGAGCAGCCAATTATATAAGGCAATTAATAACAAAAGCAAAGAAACACATCGACAACAATACAATAATAGTGGGGGACTTTAACACCCCCCTCACTGAAATGGACAGATCGTCTAAGCAAAAGATCAACAAGGAAATAAAGACTTTAAATGACACACTGGACCAAATGGACTTCACAGACATATTCAGAACATTCCATCCCAAAGCAACGGAATACACATTCTTCTCTAGTGCCCATGGAACATTCTCCAGAATAGATCACATCCTAGGTCATAAATCAGGTCTCAACCGGTACCAAAAGATTGGGATCATTCCCTGAATATTTTCAGACCACAATGCTTTGAAACTAGAACTCAATCACAAGAGGAAAGTCGGAATGAACTCAAATACATGGAGGCTAAAGAGCATCCTACTGAAGAATGAATGGGTCAACCAGGAAATTAAAGAAGAATTTAAAAAATTCATGGAAACCAATGAAAATGAAAACACAACTATTCAAAATCTTTGGGATACAGCAAAGGCAGTCCTAAGAGGAAAGTATATAGCAATACAAGCCTTTCTCAAGAAACAAGAAAGGTCTCAAGTACACAACCTAACCCTACACCTAAAGGAGCTGGAGAAAGAACAGCAAATAAAGCCTAAACCCAGCAGGAGAAGAGAAATAATAAAGATCAGAGCAGAAATCAATGAAATAGAAACCAAAAGAACAGTAGAACAGATCAACGAAACTAGGAGCTGGTTCTTTGAAAGAATTAACAAGATTGATAAACCCCTGGCCAGACTTATCAAAAAGAAAAGAGAAAGGACCCAAATCAACAAAATCATGAATGAAAGAGGAGAAATCACAACCAACACCAAAGAAATACAAACAATTATAAGAACATATTATGAGCAACTCTATGCCAGCAAATTAGATAACCTGGAAGAAATGGATGCATTCCTAGAGATGTATCAACTACCAAAACTGAACCAGGAAGAAATAGAAAACCTGAACAGACCTATAACCACTAAGGAAATTGAAGCAGTCATCAAAAATCTCCCAACAAACAAAAGCCCAGGGCCAGATGGCTTCCCAGGGGAATTCTACCAAACATTTCAAGAAGAATTAATACCTATTCTTCTGAAACTGTTCCAAAAAATAGAAATGGAAGGAAAACTTCCAAACTCATTTTATGAGGCCAGCATTACCTTGATCCCAAAACCAGACAAAGACCCCATCAAAAAGGAGAATTACAGACCAATATCCCTGATGAACATGGATGAAAAATTCTCACCAAAATACTAGCCAATAGGATCCAACAGTACATTAAAAGGATTATTCACCACGACCAAGTGGGATTTATCCCTGGGCTGCAAGGTTGGTTCAACATCCGCAAATCAATCAACGTGATACAATACATTAACAAAAGAAAGAACAAGAATCATATGATCCTCTCAATAGATGCAGAAAAAGCATTTGACAAAGTACAGCATCCTTTCTTGATCAAAACTCTTCAGAGTATAGGGATAGAGGGTACATACCTCAATATCATAAAAGCTATCTATGAAAAACCTACAGCGAATATCATTCTCAATGGGGAAAAACTGAGAGCTTTCCCCCTAAGGTCAGGAATGCGGCAGGGATGTCCACTATCACCACTGCTATTCAACATAGTATTGGAAGTCCTAGCCACAGCAATCAGACAACAAAAAGAAATAAAAGGCATCCAAATCGGCAAAGAAGTCAAACTCACTCTTTGCAGAGGATATGATACTTTATGTGGAAAATCCCAAATACTCCACCCCAAAACTGCTAGAACTCATACAGGAATTCAGTAAAGTGGCAGGATATAAAATCAATGCACAGAAGTCAGTGGCATTCCTATACACCAACAACAAGACAGAAGAAAGAGAAATTAAGGAGTCGATCCCATTTACAATTGCACCCAAAACCATAAGATACCTAGGAATAAATCTAACCAAAGAGGTAAAGGATCTGTACTCAGAAAACTATAAAATACTCATGAAAGAAATTGAGGAAGACACAAAGAAATGGAAAAACGTTCCATGCTCATGGATTGGAAGAACAAATATTGTGAAGATGTCAATCCTCCCTAGAGCAATCTACACATTCAATGCAATCCCCAACAAAATACCATCCACTTTTTTCAAAGAAATGGAACAAATAATCCTAAAATTTGTATGGAACCAGAAAAGACCCCGAATAGCCAGAGGAATGTTGAAAAAGAAAAGCAAAGCTGGCGTCATCACAATTCCGGACTTCCAGCTCTACTACAAAGCTGTCATCATCAAGACAGTATGGTACTGGCACAAAAACAGACACATAGATCAATGGAACAGAATAGAGAGGCCAGAAATGGACCCTCAACTATATGGTCAACTAATCTTTGACAAAGCAGGAAAGAATGTCCAATGGAAAAAAGACAGTCTCTTCAACAAATGGTGTTGGGAAAATTGGACAGCCACATGCAGAAGAATGAAACTGGACCATCTCCTTACACCACACACAAAAATAGACTCCAAATGGTTGAAAGACCTCAATGTGAGACCGGAGTCCATTAAAATCCTAAAGGAGAACACAGGCAGCAACCTCTTCGACCTCAGCCGCAGCAACTTCTTCCTAGAAACATCGCCAAAGGCAAGGGAAGCAAGGGCAAAAATGAACTCTTGGGACTTCATCAAGATAAAAAGCTTTTGCAAAGCAAAGGAAACAGTCAACAAAACCAAAAAACAACTGACAGAATGGGAGAAGATATTTGCAAATGACATATCAGATAAAGGGCTAGTATCCAAAATCTATAAAGAACTCATCAAACTCAACACCAAAAGAACAAAGAATCCAATCAAGAAATGGGCAGAAGACATGAACAGACATTTTTCCAAAGAAGACATCCAAACGGCCAACAGACACATGAAAAAGTGTTCAATATCGCTTGGCATCAGGGAAATCCAAATCAAAACCTCAATGAGATACCACCTCACACCAGTCAGAATGGCTAAAATTAACAAGTCAGGAAATGACAGATGTTGGTGGGGATGCGGAGAAAGGGGAACCCTCCTACACTGCTGGTGGGAATGCAAGCTGGTGCAGCCACTCTGGAAAACAGTATGGAGGTTCCTCAAAAAGTTGAAAATAGAGCTACCATATGATCCAGCAATTGCACTACTGGGTATTTACCCCAAAGATACAAAAGTAGGGACCCGAAAGGGTACGTGCTCCCCGATGTTTATAGCAGCAATGTCCACAATAGCCAAACTGGAAAGAGCCAAGATGTCCATCAACAGATGAATGGATAAAGAAGATGTGGTATATATATACAATGGAATATTATGCAGCCATCAAAAGGAATGAGATCTTGCCATTTGCAACGACGTGGATGGAACTGGAGGGTATTATGCTGAGCGAAATAAGTCAAACAGAGAAAGACATGTATCATATGACCTCACTGATATGAGGAATTCTTAATCTCAGGAAACAAACTGAGGGTTGCTGGAGTGGGGGGTGGGGTGGGAGGGATGGGGTGACTGGGTGATGGACACTGGGGAGGGTATGTGCTCTGGTAAGCGCTGTGAATTGTGCAAGACTGTTGAATCTCAGATCTGTACCTCTGAAACAAATAATGCAATATATGTTAAGACAGAAAAAAAGAAGAAGAAGAATGTAGCAGGAGGGGAAGAATGAAGGGGGGGAAATCGGAGGGGGAGAAGAACCATGAGAGACGATGGACTCTGAAAAACAAACTGAGGGTTCTAGAGGGGAGGGGGGTGGGAGGATGGGTTAGCCTGGTGATGGGTATTGAGGAGGGCACGTTCTGCATGGAGGACTGGGTGTTATGCACAAACAATGAATCATGGAACACTATATCTAAAACTAATGATGTAATGTATGGGGATTAACATAACAATAAAAAATTAAAAAAAAAAAAAAAAAAGAAACCACAGATAACTGAATTTAGCAAGGTCCCTGGGAATGAGCTCAATATAACAGAATGGGAGACAAAAGGAAACTATTTTTATACTCCAGCCATAGTCAGAAAATGAAGTATTAAAAATTTAAAATACTCTTTACCATAAGCATTCAAAAGCCTCAAATACCAAGGAATAACTCTAATGGAAGATGGGAAAGATCTCTACACAGAAAACTATAAAACATTGAGGGAAATTAAAGTTCTAAATAAACGGAGGGATATACCATGTTCATGGTTTGGAAGACTAATATTATAAAAAATAATAATTCTCCCTAAATTGACCTGTAAATTCAAAGCAAACCCAGTCAAAATTCTACTAGGTTTCTTTCATTTTTAGTGGAAACTCAGAGGCAGATTCTAGAATGTAAATGGAAATAGAAAGGATCAATAGCTGTCTTAAAGAAATATTAAAGACGAACACTGCCAGATAAATTTGTTATAACATTGTAACAATTAAGACAATAAAATATCACATAAGACAAGTGACCAAGGGAACATTAGATTCCAAAAACAAACTCATACAAATACAGTCACTTCATTTATAACAAAGATGATGTTAGAGAACAGTGGAGAAAGAATCATCTTCTCAAAAACTGATGTTAAATCAAATAGTAATATGGGAAAAAAAATTTTTTTTAATCCCTACATCACAACATGCACAAAAATAAATTCCAAATGGGTCACAGATTTCAATGAGAAAAGTTAAACAAAGTTTAGGGAAAAAAAAAAAACACAACAAAATATCTTTGTGACTCTGTAGTAGGCAAAGATTTCTTAAATAGAACATAAAAGGCACTAATCATAATGGGAAAAATTAGTAAACTGTACTGCACTACAATTAAGAACTTCTTTTTCATCTAAAGATACCACTGGAAGAATGAAAAGGTAAATTACAAATTGGAAGAAGATTTATGCAATATATATCCTATCCTTCTCTACAGAGGAAAGTGTAAAGATGTACTAAAAATTATCAAACAAGACCTAAACAAATGGAGGGATATACTATAGTCATGGATGAAAAGATTGAATTTCTTAAACATGCCAATTCTCCTCTAATATATATGTAACTTGATAATGGATTAATAGTCTGTTAAAGAATTTTTAAAAATCAGTAATAGAAAAATGGGCAATAAATAGCAATTCACGGAAGAAACATGAATGACCAATAAGTTAATATCAAACAGGGAAATGCAAATTTTATTAATGAGATATAGCTTTTAAACTATTGGATTGGTAAAAATTTAGAAGTCCAACAATACCAAATATTGGAGGGACAAGTCCTATACTTCTGGTGAGGATTTTAAATTGATATAATCCCTGAACAGCAACCTGGATGTATCTATTCAAGGTGAATGTATACATAGCACATTACATAGCAATACTACTACAAGGTTTAGGCCACAGAGAAATGTTCAAATATCTGCACAAGAATACTCACTAAAGCACTGCTTTTAATGCCAAAAACACTGGGAACAGCAGTTTAGATACAATAAAGTGTAGAATGATTCATACAATGAATACTATTTAGTGGTGAAAATAAATGACATAGAATTGTGGATCAACAGGGATTATCTCAAATCCATGATATATCTGAAAAAAGCAAGCTACAAAGGAATACATGAGACTATTATATTAAGTTTAAAAAGTGAAGGGGCGCCTGGGTGGCTCAGTCGGTTAAGCGTCTGCCTTCGGCTCGGGTCGTGATCCCAGGGTCCTGGGATCGAGCCCCACGTTGGGCTCCCTGCTCAGTGGGGAGTCTGCTTCTCCCTCTCCCTCTGCCTGCCTCTCTGCCTGCTTATGCTTTCTCTCTATCTCTCTGTCAAATAAATAAATAAAATATTAAAAAAAAAAAAGTGAAAAAAGTTTAAATGCATATGTGTGTATGTATGGTAAAAAACACACACACAGAACAAAATATGCATGGCAATGAAAAACATCAAAAGTTACCTCAGGGAAAAGAGGGAGGAGAAAAGAATTGGGAAGGGATATGTAAGGGCTTCAGAATTCTCTCTAATGGTCCATCTCAAGGAAGACAAGGAGGAAGGGAAGCACATATGGCCCCAAACACTAGATTTAACAAAGCTGATGGCAGGAACTTTATACTTTCTGTATGTTGGAACCATTTCATAATTAAGACTGGAAAAAAATGCATTAAAAAAATGGAAGTTAAAGTGTTACTAAGTGTTACTAATGATGGTGTTTTGGATTTTTTTCTTCTCTTTTTCTTTTCTAAACTGTCTTTAATTGACATGTATTACTTTTAAAATGAAAAACAAACATCATAAATGAAAAGAGAGAGAAAAGAAGGGGGAAAAACCCCACCCTCAAGACTAATAAGAATTAAAACACTAACATAAATAACTATTATTCAAATTAGAGGTGACATAAGAGATTATAGGTGATCCGATGAGGGAAAGAATATACCATGTGAGGTATGTGTACACACATGTATAAATGTGTGCATGACTAGACTCAGAGAAGGCATAATGGAAGGAGGCATTTGAACCTGAAAAGATAAGAGCATTTTCTAGTTTTTAAAAAAATTACAAATGTATTCAAACATATAAAAATTCAAATGATACAGAAATAAATACTCTTTAACATATTAGTACACTAGCCTTCCAGACCTTTCTCAAGGTGTATCTCCTTGCCTATTCCTTGAGGAAAATACAAACATATATACTCATATGTTTCTTAACAGTATGTACACCTATTGGTATGTGTGTATATGTACACATGTGTATACATAGTATATATTTTTTTCATAGTATAAATATTTTTAGAGGGCAAGCTGTCATCAAATATAGTCTGTGTGTGTGTATACGTATATAAAATTAATTTAAATTTTAAACAAAACTTGTTGGCACCTGGGTGGCTCAGTCAGTTAAGCATCTGCCTTCGGGATCGAGCCTCACATCATCGGGCTCCCTGCTCAGGGGGAAATATGCTTCTCCCTCTCCCTCTGCTATTCCCCCACTCTTTCTCTCTCTCACTCACTCCCTCTCTCAAATAAATAAAATCTTTAATAAATAAACTTTAAACAAAATTAGGTCTTAATAAACATTGTTATACAACCTAGTTTTTAAAAATTATCCTTCTATGTCAGTGCACACAAATCTACCTCATTTTTTTGAATGATTGTAATATTCTATACACTAGATATACCAGAATGTATTTCCCTGTGACAGACTATTATAAATAATGCTAAGCAGGGACCCTTGTACAAATGGGTATTTCTGTAAAAAAAAAAAAAAAAAAAAAAAGCTATCTAAAAGGGAAATTGACTGACAAATTGCCCTCCAAAAAGATCTTACCAATTCCACTTATACCAAAGTACATGAGAGCATGCCATTCTCTACCATTCTGACCAATATTGGTCATAATCAACTTTAACATATTTTTGCCACTCTGGTAGACATAAATAGTGTATTATTTTAATTTCATTTACCTGATCAACTAGTAAGGCCACACAGAGTTATTTGGACATCAGAAATTCGGGGTGGGGGGTAGAGGTGAAGTAACTATGTTGTAGACAGAGGTGTGAAGACAAATAAGAAAGTAAATATGAAGAACCAACAAATGATTTAATTTGGTTAAAACACCAGCAATGGTATGATTATTTGAGTTTGACGATGGGTTTGTGAAAATACAACTAGACTTTTTTCTTCAGGTTATGAGACTATCCTGAAGATTTTTTTAGTAGCAGCGACATGATTAGAAACCACGCTTCAGAAAATTAATTTAGGAACAGTGTATAAGCTTTCAGGGGGGAAAATCAGCAGGGACGAGATTTCACTGGCTAGAACCTCAGGCCAGAGAAGGTAAGAACATAAACTAGAGCATAAGAATTAGGAAGGGAGAAGTGATGCATTAGAAATATATTATTTACAGAGCCCAAATCAAGAAAATTAGGAAATTATTAGATAAGAGAGGAACTAATCATGTTGATGGTTGAAGAAAAAGTACTTCCTGCTTCTCCCTCTCCCACTCGCCCTGCTTGTGTTCCCTCTCTCGCTGTGTCTTTGTCAAGTAAATGAATAAAATCTTTAAAAAAAAAAAAAAAGAGAAAGTACTTCCCAATCAACATGATGCTAACTACCCTTTAGTAAATAGAACTGTAAAGAAACGTGCATAAAAATAATACAATGGAAGAAAAATACAAATTCTATTAATGAATCATCTCAATAACTCAAATTAAAATAAGGAAATACATTTCTTGGGTACCTGAGAGATCACTGCTTTCAATTCGCCGGAGATCTGAATCTGCCCAAAAGAGCTTGCCCAATCTGCTATCAAGGGCTAACGCAACTGGTTTACTTAAGCCACTGAAAAAGAGGACTTCCCGTTCTGTTCCATCCAAAGCAGCCCGTTCAATTTTGGGAGACCTTTCCTGAAGATTGGTAAAATACATATACCTGAAGAGAAAGGAAGAAACAATAAGTTCAGCAAAGTAAGAAACCATACAAAATGAGAATATTCTTAAGATAAAGGAGTATTTTAAAATCTTATTTTTAAAAGTTTTAAAATATATATTTTTAGAGGCCATGGGATACTTTTATTATGTTCAATAATAGTAACACAGGGCACATAGAAGTTCTTAGGGAGCTAATTTTCATGGATTAATAAAATGAGTGATAAGGGTGCCTGGCTAGTTGAGTGGGTGGAGCATGCAAATCTTGATCCCAAGGGTTGTGAGTTCAAGCCCCACATTGGGTGTTGAGATTACTTTAAAATAAAATGAAGTGATAGACACAGGCATACCTATGCTTTTGGAATATTACAATACATAAATAAAATAAAAGAAATAAAAGATCAGTTAACCAGGAAGACCTGAACACCAAATTTTAAATTCCTTCTTCAATTAGTCTATTTCATATCTAAAAATAAGTCACATATGAATTATTTCTCATATTTAACTTCTAGAGCTCATCTCTTTCCTGTAACTCTTTTGAAATAAGCTACTTCCCCTGATGAATTCCTTATTCATTCAGGTGCAAATAAGTACTGTTGACCAAATGTAAATCTCTGTATTGAATGAAAGAAAACGTATTAGTTCTTGTCATAAAGGAACCTGAAGTCTAGTAGAAAATATGACCTGAAAAACAATTAAGTGTAAGGTAGAGGACTAAGCATAACTAGAGAGGCACAGATACAGAGGGCTGGATACTTGGGAGAGGGGAAAATCACACCTGGCTGGGGTGGGGTAGATCAAGGAAAACTTCGTAGAGGATGTTGAGGTTCCAATGGTCCTGAAGGTATGGTTAGAAATTAGAACTATAGCAATAGTGACTAAGGAAAGAAATTCTAGGCAGTAAAATCAGAGAAAGCAAGTATATAAGAAAATGCAGGGGCAGGTAGATGGAGAATATCGAGTTTTTCACTGAAGCACAGGATACTTAAAGGTAAATAACACATGAGCTGAACTTTAGTAACATACCCCTTCTCCGGGTTAACCACAATGGCTCGAGGTCTGTCTTGCTCGCCTTTTAGTACCACCCCAATTGATCTGCCATCTAATCTTGTTACATTAATGACATTGGTGGCCTCACAAGTCCAGTAAATGTAGCGGCTATAAATATCAATGCTGAGGTCATAGGGTTGTATTTCTAGGTTCTGATTTGGAACTGAGCTCACAACCACAGTAAAGCCCTAGGGAAAGAAAAAGACATACACATAGAAAATTAGACTCCAAGCCAGAGAGCCCTGAGGTGAGATCACTCACAATGCTTACACGTACGTGGTTACAAACCTGAGAAGGAACTTTACAGTCTCACCGGACATTTCTTAATACATTTTTTTATGGGTAATGTGCTCCTTTGTTACCATGCATTTCAGATGTTCCCTTTGGTTATTATGACATGGGGCAGATGAGGGAGCTGAGGCCGTATTAGTTGCTCTAGGAACCTGAAGTGCACTGATCAGAGTGAGGAGGTGGCAGCTGTCTCCTGTAAACTAGAGACAAATGGAGCCAGAACCACCCCTTAGAAATACCACTAAAGCAGTGGTTCTTAACTTGGGACCTTTGGAACGGTGTAGAGACATTTTGGATTGCCATACCCATGGGGCTATAACTGGCATCTAGTGGACAGAGGTCAGGGATGCTGTTAAACAGCTTACAGTGTACAGGCCATCCCTCCACAACAAAGACTTACACGGCCTAAAAAATGTCAACAGTGCTGAAGGGGAGAAACTGCTTATAGAGACGAGAGCAATTAGGATTATAAACCACATCTACCAGTCATGTCTTGCTCCAATCCTCAAACCACTGGAAAAAAACATTTTTTTTAACAAAGCAAAGCAATTAGAGAGGTTTAGTTCATCTGTCCTACCCAAATAAATGATATTTCTTTTACTTGGCAACTCTGAGGTAACATGTATCTTAATGAGGCTATCTCATTTATCTTCTGGGTCCTCAGCTGTATAATAACACCACTATAACCATACCCCCTCAAGGATCCCTCAACAGCCCCTAAATATATTATCTCTTCACCCTTTTTTCGTGAGATATTAAGACATCAAAAATTAGTAATCCAATCTCCCTAAATTTTGATACACTCAAAATCCAACATCACTGCTATAAGGAAGACAAATAATTATAGTAATCCCAGTCTAAAACTGCTTAGCCACAGAAAATCATGTAGTATGATAACAGTACGCAAACCGTGACTGCTGTGTAAGCATAGACAAGATTTGTTGATAGTATTTTCATTTCCATCCCATAGTCACCAAATAATAGCCTCCCCACATCATTAGGTTAGTGATAACATATCCTAGATATTTTTAATTTTACTGAGAGTGTGTTATAGGTTTCCTATCCTCTGAACCTTCTAAAAATAGTTAATAATAACAGAACTGTTATTTACTGAGTCCCTACCTCCTATGTCACAGACAGTGGGCTATACGCTTTGCATAGTTTTCAGCTAGCAAGTTCATAAGAGGGGCGCCTGGGTGGCTCAGTCCGTTAAGCAGCCTACTCTTGATTTTGGCTCAGGTCATGATCTCAGGGTCCTGGGATCAAGCCCCATGTCTGGCTCCATACTCAGCAGGGAGTCTGCTTGAGGATTCTCGCTCTCAAATAAATAAATAAATAAATAAATAAATCTTAAAAAAAAGTTCATAAGAATCCTAGTGAGTGACAGAGCAAAGATCAAAACCAAGGTCTACTTGATTTCAAAGCTTCTAACATTCCACGTAAACGGAACAATAATGGAAAAAACTATATAAACAGGTGTGAGTGGCACTGACAAAGTCATTACCAATATATGAGCATAAATTTTCCTTATACAATTTTTATTCCAACACCATCATCAATTGTTTAGTCAAAGATCATTAGGAGGATAAAAAGCTGCTACATCCAGAATTTTAGTTTCCCTCTCTCTTTCTCTCTCTCTCTCTCTCACACACACACATACTCTTTCTCTCTCTCTCAAGAATTAAGTAAAATAGGATGGTTGGTTACTCCAATTACCAGGCCAAAGAAACAGATTTTGAACTGAGCCCTGAATTACCTGGCTGCCGTCTTCTTGTGCTTTTCGGATCATGTTTTGTCGTGAGTCAATCCAATAGAGTTGCTTGTCCAGTGGGTCATAGTCAATGGCCCGGACATTGCGAAGGCTGTGGATAGGAAGGATGATGTCAGGGCTCTGCTGCTCATCAATCACCATGCGGTTGATGGCACTTTTTTGACTGAAGAGCAGGAAAGTAGTTGGAGCTTAAAGAAAGAAAAGAGCAAATTTGAAACACAATTACTCTAAGTCTTGTATCATCCAAGTATTTGATCAGCTTGTAGCCTGAATTTCATACAAAACACACATAGATGCTGAAGAGGTAAGGCTGAGGACAAAACCCTTTGGAATGTTTCCAGAAACTCTCCTCAAGGTGACACTAATCAGCACCATGCTACCAAACCAGTTATGAATTCATCCAGTGACACAGTCCCCTAGCCTACTTTGTTCCATCTTGTCCACAGTGGTATAAAAGAGACTTGATTTCAAAAAAGCATTTGGTAAAGATATCAAAATTCTCCTTGTCTACCAAGTAAATAATCCTACTCTTCCATAACCTATTCATCTGGGTGGCAGGAACCCTAGCTTCCATAGGTCAAAGCAGAACCTTTAAGACTGGTTTTAGTCTCAGCTCTCTTACTGTCTAGTCACTTGATCATAACTAAGTCACTGAACCTCTTTGGGTCAAAGTTAGCTCAACTCTAAAATAAGGTTATAGCTATCTTGTCCTGCTCATTGAGTTGCTATAAAAATTTTACAACATACATGAAGATAATTTTTTTTTTTTAAAGATTTTATTTATTTGAGAGAGAGAGAGAGAGAGAGAGGCGCACGTGAGAAGGGGGAGGGTCAGAGGGAGAAGCAGACCCCCTGCTGAGCAGGAAGTCCCATGTGGGACTCGATCCCGGGACTCCAGGATCATGACCTGAGCTGAAGGCAATTGCTTAACCAACTGAGCCACCCAGGCACCCATGAAGATAGTTTTAAAATTGTAATGCATTATGTCAATTACACTTCAATGAGAAATTATATAAATGTAAAGTAAAAATAACTATTGTTTATTATTATCAGTAATAGCAATAATAAAGTTGGTATTAATAGAAATTAAACAAACCCTCATGGACTGCAGATATAGGTTTTATTTTGCACTGTGTGTATGTGATAACTGTAAGAAGAGAGGACCAGTAAAAATCTCTCTCTCCTCTCCTCACTCTTCCTCCCTCTCGTTTTCTCTCTCTCACACATACACACACACACACAAAACTAGTAATAACGAATGTTTTATGTTCATTAACTCTAATCCTCATAAAAAAAAACCTTGTATTTATATTCTCACTAAAACATATTCTGCTCTGATGCTAAGATGATGTCCTAAACTTACGAAATGGGGAAATGCAACAGAGACTTAAATTTCCCTTTCCTGGGGACTAAGCCACTAATTACTATGTAACTACTTTTAATGCAGGCAACCATCTAGAAAACAACAGCATTTGACAGTGCTACCAACAGCTTCAAAGTCTACTCGCATTTTGAACATCTTCATTAAAACATTATATAAAAATTCCATAATTATACTCTATTCTCTTGGTATTCAGTCTACTGAATCCAGTAGAATTTTGTCCTTCTCATGGATATAAACATAAATGGCCAATCCAAAACTCCTTGCTTTATTTCTTCCTAAGCCCCACTCTTCACAACTCCATTATGTGTGGTTCCCTGGTTTATTTTACATTTACACCCAAATGTACAATTGACTTCAATCCCAAAGAAACTCATTGGTATTCATAAAGAAACTTGGTATTCACAACACTGAAATTCCTTTTTTTTTTTTAAGTGAAGCATAGTTGACACACAATGTTACATTCACAACACAGAAATTCTGCTTTATGTAAGGTCTTCACTGGCTAAAAGCTCATACCCAGCTTGGAAGACTGAGTTATTTCAATGATCCCACTGGAACCCTTCATTATCTGGAGTCGACTCACTGACTTAACAACTTTTAGCAATTTTAGTAGAACCCATGCCTTAAGTAGTAAGAATACATGTCACAACAGAGTAGCTATCTTTCCTTTTTTTTTTAAGAATTTTTTTTGGGGCAGTACTACTTTCTTGTAAATCAAGAAAAAAAGGGGGGGCAGGCTCTAAACTGTAAGTTTCCAACAGAAAATCACCACTTATACTAAGACATACAATGAGGCTTAGACTCCAGAGTTTTAGTTCCCAACTTTTCCTGCCTGGGAAACAATTAATCAAATATATATTTGGCTCCTACTATGTTTTACTGGGTTTTTTTTTAAATCAAGTTTTAATCTTCAATTAGATTCTATAGTTAGGTGTTCTAGAAATGTAGATTAAGATAAAGCCAAATATGGCTCCAAATAAATGCTTGTGTTTTTTTTTAAGATTTTATTTATTTATTTGACAGAGAGTGAGAAAGAGAGAGAGAGCACAAGTAGGAGGAGCGGCAGAGGCAGAGGGAGAAGCACGCTCCTTGCTGAGCGGGGAGCCTGATGTGGGGCTCGATCCCAGGACCCTGGACTGAATACCAAGAGAATAGAGTATAATTATGGAATTTTTATTAGAGTATATATATTAAAATATTAGAGTATATATATGTTATATTTACAAATTATATTACAAATTATGGAATTTTTATTAGAGTATATATATTAAAATATTAGAGTATATATATATTATATTTACAAATGACCTGAGCCAAGGGCAGATGGTTAACTTACTGAGCCACCCAGGCACCCTAAATGCTTGTTTCAAAAAGTCTATGGATGACATTAACAATTACAATTGATTGGCTCAATATTTCTAAGAGGAAGCTAATGTTCTGACTTATTTCAATGAAGACTTGATTCAGTCATTCAGTGCTTAAAGGGACAAAGAATATGCAATTTTGTAACCTTAAATCCATCTTAATTTATATAACCTCTAACCCCCTTATCTAATGCAAAACGGTACTTTAAAAATTGTCATCCAGGCTGTCTGAGTTTTGCATTCCCACAATGAAGACAGCTACACACACAAGCTGGAAGATGAGGTGTTACGTAGGAGGGAGGTTTTCAGTTCTCTTTTGAAGGTACAATTGTTCACCTGCAGCTTAAAGGGAGGCGATGCTCTTGTGTAAGACCTTCATAAACCACAAGGCCAAGTTCATTGCATCTGACTGCGCCATTTGTGCACTATGCCAAGGGCACTGAGTAGGGACCAAGTTCCAGTCCACACGACATTAACCAAGCCATGCACCTATGTGCCTATGACTGCCCAAAGGAAACATCTTTTCCTAATTTGCACCAAGGTGCCATAGAGATATCCCACCTCAGTAATGAACAAGGGATTCCACAATTTGACTTTCTGTTTCCTCCATGACTTAATCTCTTTATTCACTCTATGCCAGTGACACTGGCCTCCTAGGTGTTCCTCTAATATGCCAGACAGTCTCCCTCCTCGGGCCTTTGCATTTGCTATCCCCTTTACTTAATAGGTCTTCTCCCAGATATCCAGCTAGCTCTCATTTCCTTACCTCTCTCAGTTCTTGACATAATGTCACTTTATCAGTAAGGATTTCTCTGATCATCATATTTAATGTTGTAATCAATCCTCCTCCTCACCCTTTCTTGCTCTTAATATTTCTCCATAACATTTATCTCCTTCTAATCTGTGATATAGTTTACTTATTTGGTTCAATATCTGTCTCACTAGAATAGAAACTCCATGAGGGCAGAGACCGATGTCTATTTCATCCACTGCTACATTTTCCACTGGCTCAAATGATGCCCAGTATGTAGCAGACATTCAATATATATTCATTGAAAGAATAAATGAATAAACACATAAAGAAATAAGCATTAGATGACAATAACTATGGAGAGCCCTGTAGCCATAATTTTTGAAAGTAAAAGAATAAAATTATTTCAGAGAATTGGGAAGGAAAAGAAACAAACATTTATTTAGGACCTCCCAACATGTCACTCATCATTCTAGATGTTAATCCCCAAAATTATCACGTCCATTTTTAGGTAAGCAAACTCAGAAAGGTTAAGTTTTTCCCCAAGGTCACGAGGTTGTTGAATGGAAGAGCACATGTATTTTTCCAAGACCTGTCCTGCTTCTTCATCCTTTTATTTAACAATGATTTCTTGAATCATTACTATTTACCAAGCATGTTGTAGGCACCTAAGATGTATAAGTGAAAACACAAAACAAAACAAAACAAAAAAATGCTGCTTCAGGGAGTTTATATTCCAGTAGACAGACAAAAGCAATTAACATAATAAAGAAGTTATAGTATATAAATATTAGAGTATATATATATATTATATTTACAAATGAGAATGCTTTCTCTCCTCAAAGTTTCTTAGGTTACCAGATCCGTTCCTGTTTCTACACCAGGAGTTGGCAAACTATAGCTTATAGCTGTATCTTGGCCTGCTGCCTGTTTTGAAAGAAAGCTTATCAGAATTCAGACACATTTTAGAAATGTCTTGATAATGGCTGCTTTCATGCAACAGCAGACAGAGCTGAGCAGGTATGACAAACTGTATGATTCACAAAGCCTAAATATTTACTCTCTGGCCCTTTACAGAAAGTTTGCTGACCCAGCTCTAAACCTTCTCCCTAAGTAATCTCACCCATTTTAAATACATGGTAGCAATTCCAAAATTTATTTATCTCCAACCTCATGTCTCCCCCCTCTTCTATCCAACTACCTATTTAATGTATCTATATCAATGTCCCATAAGAAAATCAATACAAACATGCTGAAAAATAAACTTTTTATTTCATTCTGAAAACGAGCCTTCCTCTCTAGTCTTCTATCTCCTATCGACTATTCAAACCAAAAATCTACGTCATCCTTGCTCCCTCCCTCCTCTTCTTCCTCACATCCAACCCATTCACAAGTTCTGTTCACTCTAGCTTCAAAACATACGTTTAATCCACAGCTTCTCTCCATCACCACTGCCACCATCCCATCACCACTGTCAACATCCCAAGCAAGTCTACCTGATTACCACACCAGTCTAGTTGACTTCCCTGCTACCACGTCTTTTTCTCTTCAAATACTGTCTACACAGCAATCAAATCAGGTGATACCTTAATATTCAAAGCAACCTTACACAGTAGTTAGTATTATTCCCATTTACAAATGAGAAATTTAAGGCTTAAAAAATTTGTGGCTTGAGGCACCTGGGTGGCTTAGTGGGTTAAGTGTCTGCCTTCAGCTCAGGTCATGATCTCAGGGTTCTGGGATCGAGTCCTGCTTCAGGCTCCCACTCAGCGGGGAATCTGCTTCTCTCTCTCTCTCTGCCCGGCCCCCACACCCCACACATAAAACAAAATTTATGTGACTTGCTTTAGTAAAACACAAAACTAATACATGGCAAAGACTCCAAATCATTAAACTATAAACATATAGTCTTTTTCACAACTGAAGCCTGTGTCAGAACACACTGAATCCTTTCCTATGTGACTTCTTACACTTTCAGGCACAGAATAATTTCAATAGTTAATTGAATAGTTAATATTATTTTATATCATATTATTATTTGTTATATTATTTACTATAATTATACAATATACTTAAATATGTTTATATATTTATATATGATATGTAATATATATTTATATTATTTATATGTAATGTTTTCTATATTACATATTTATTATACATGTTATATATTACTAATTGAATAATTAATAGTTAATCTATTATTCTATATCAGTTTTGTTACCATTTATCCTAGTGAACCATATCCTACAATTCTCTGCCATGAATTTACTCTTTCCAATTGAATTCTCTATTTATCATATCTACCAATTAGTTCTTGTTTATCGATCAAGACATGGGCCTTCACATATACTTGAGTCATAAACCAGGTTACCCCAAGCCAACAACGTTTGTTACACACTGTGTTTTGCTGTTATTAGCACAGTGTGTGTGTGGTTATGTGTGTTTAATATGTAATATGTATTGCTAATATTTAAATATCAGAAGATATTGCAGCCAAAAAAAAAAAAAATCTGGATTCATGACTGGATGAGGAGATCTGGTAACATCAACTGGAATTAAGTAGCAACCACCCACTACATTCAGAGCATATGCTCTCTAGTTCCCCATATATTTACAACTGTTTCATACTAGGCTAAATTTACTCATACGCATTTTCCACTTGGCCTCTTATACACTTAAATTTTTTACCTTTAGTCTATTCTATGAACTTCAAAGGACAAGGAAGTTGTATTTTGAAGATTTTCTTTGCTGTACTGTTTTTACTGCTCTTCTTTTATAAAAATGAATAAATATAAATTATGTAGAGTAATGCATGTTTGACTGCCTTTCTCAATGAAGCTATGCAATTGTGCACTAAATAATTAATGCTCAAAAGTAAAAGACTTAATTTTTTTATTATATCAATTTTTCCATAACAGCAACTAGCTATCATCAAATAGTAAGTTACAAAAACTTGCATTTTTCCATCTTTAGTCTTTCTCTTTTGTTAAACAAACGATCAACTCTGGACTTCGACAACTTTTTACTCTAGAAAGAATATGAACTACACAGTGTTTTCAAAATCCTGTTTTCTCCTTGAATTCTACTTTGCTTTGGGGTGGGGAATGCAGCTTACCACTACAAGTCCTGTTGTCAGCATTAAGAGAATAGTGGGCAGGGCATCCACAAACAAAACCTCCAACTGGTACAGCCAAGCAGAGGTGGGAGCAGTGCCCATTGCTGGAAGCACACTCATTCCACCCTGCTTGTCGAGAAGAGTGAAAGACGAGGATGTCCATCACATAATCCAAATGGCCCTGAATGATGGTGCGGTTTTGGCCACTGGTTTTGTTGGCACGTTCAATGCTGCGTCGGCTCCAGTCTGTCCAGTAGATGTAATCTTGGTACTGAGTTAAGCCAAAAGGATGAGGCAAGTCATCTGCTATAACTTCACGGTTGAGTCCTATTTTCAGAAAGGCAGCAGACAGGGCAGAAGCAGAGGTATGAAACATGTGAGAGTATAAGTCTTATTGGCCAAAAGAAAAAAAAATTGTAACATATAAAATATTACATTTGTAAACAATTTAAAATAGAACAATTTAGTTAAAAGCAATTTTAAAACCAGACCAGTCCTCTGAAATCAATCCATCTGGAGTCTGACCCCATGCCTCAAACTTATATTCTTGCTATAAATCACTGAGTTTGTTTAAACTCCTACAAATGATCTATTTTGACTGCAGTCTTATTTTCTCTCCATAAGGGTCTATAAGTTGAACTTTTCTTCTTCCTTCAATAAAAAGATGGAAATGAATATACTGTATTTTACTAGTACAAAAAGTCACTTCAGGAATATCTGGGGAGTTATAAATTCCATTACAAGCCCAACAATAATGAAATTTCCACAAAATAAAGAGATGTGAATCCAAATACCTGGCCCACTATTAATAATAATAAACAGGATACAATGCCAGAGGAAGAATCTAGACACTCATATGAAGTTCTATTAATAGTACCTAACCAATGGTAGATAGCAGCCACAGATTTCTGCATAGAAAGAATAACATACTATCTGTCTGAATACAAAGAAATACAGCTTACCAAGCATATTTGAAGATTCTATTAAGTTGGTATCCAGGTCTGTCCAATAAAGCCTCCTTTTAGCATAATCAATAGTTAGGCCATTTGCCCGCCCCACATTTGGAACTAATGTAGTACGTTCACTTCCATCCATGGCCGCTCGGTCTATCTTAGGTTTTCCACCCCATTCAGTCCAATACATAAATCTAAATTCAAAACAATAGATATTTAACATTTGACTTTTGGTTATTTGGGAGAAAGGGCCATATTCGTGCATAGTAACTAAATAAAGAAAATATACTTTAAAACAAAGAATTTGACAAAACCAAATCATTGTTATAATTTTTTCAATTATTTTGGCACCCTCAACTAAATATTTTTTCTCATATCCTAAAAAGGAAGTAAGTCAGCTTTCTTTAGTCCTTCCAATGAATTTGTTCCATCCAAAACCCAGAAACTGGAAATAAACCAATCATTTCCTTACTGCTGCTCTTGCATTTATAAAACTAATATTCAAGAAGATACCAAAAAATTAAAGCTCTGTCTCAGAATCTGATTCACTTCTGAATAAAATATTTGTACATCTTTTTATATATTTCTGAACACAAGTAATTTGAGTTTTTAAATTTTTAGACTTATTTTTCAACTTATATAATCAATTCTCCCCAAAAAACAAGTTGTAGTAGTACATCAAAGGTAAAAATTAATAGCCTTTAAATGAAGTTAAAAAGCAAAGTTTGAAATGTATTTGGTCACACAGTGCAAGGGAACATAATATATGTATAAGAGTGAGGAATCACCCTTTATCGTGTCAGCTGGGCAGTGACACTACGACTATAATCCCTGTGAAATTTTAGAATACTCTCTTGCTTTTGTTTTATTTTTTCAAGTTTTTCACATTAACCTTAGAGCACCCCACAGTATAGGCTTTTTACAGATGTAAAAAAGTTCTACAGAGGCTAAAGCAATAAAAGAAATGTGAATGATCTAATTTCTTCAACTCAGTCACATGGCAGAGCGAGAACTAGAACCTAATCCTTAGCTAAATGCCTTTTCAAGTAAACTAGTGGGGTGCTAGTTCTGAGACATTCTGAGGACTGGGACTCAGACTAGGAAAGCACTCCATATGCCACCTCTCATCAAATACCTGAGGATACACTCACTCCTCAGCCTGTCAGCTGATGGCTGACTTGACAGCAACACATGAACATGCTTTTCTGAAAATTAAAGTTAGTCCTGGGCTTTGTTTGTATTTGCACTTGTCAGCTGACAGGCACATGAACACAAGAAGCAAGGAGAAACGACTGTGAGAGAAATGTCACGGTTGCCAGCAGCCACATAAACTAGCATCCTTAGTCCCAGCTATTAAATCTGTCTGTCTGGTAACTAATGCTTAGAGTGAAGATCACCATAATCCAACCACAACATGTCAGCACAGAGAACTTTCTTTGCTATGGCCTTCTAACAAGATGGTAACTAGCTAATAATGCAATTAATGTGATTTCAAGGAAACTATTTTTAATTACATATATGGTAAATATGCTTATATGTTCAAACTGTTAACTTCTGCTTTTAAAAATGGAATTACTGGGGGGCGCCTGGGTGGCTCAGTCATTAAGCGTCTGCCTTTGGCTCAGGTCGTGATCCCAGGGTCCTGGGATCGAGCCCCACATCGGGCTCCCTGCTCCGCGGGAGGACTGCTTCTCCCTCTCCCACTCTCCCTGCTTGTGTTCCCTCTCTCGCTGTGTCTCTCTCTGTCAAATAAATAAATAAAATCTTTAAAAAAATAAAATAAATAAAATAAAATAAAAGTGGAATTACTGGGACACCTGGTTGGCTCGGTCGGTTAAGCTTCTGCCTTCGGCTCAGGTCATGATCCCAGGTCCTGGGATCGAGTCCCACATCGGGCTCCTTGCTCAGCAGGAAGCCTGCTTCTCCCTCTGCCTGCCACTCCCCCTGCTTGTGCGCGCTCTCTCTCTCTCACAAATAAATAAATAAAACCTTTTAAAAAATAAATAAATAAATAAAAGAATTATTCTTCAAATTCCAGATTTCTTAGCTGTTGGCTTTAAAACTTGCTAATTCATGTAAGAGGATCACCTATCCTTGAAAAACATAACATGTTGTAAATAAACAACTTACTATTTATTGAAAAGTTTACTATTTAATATCAAAGTTCTCTAAGCTTATAACAGTGATCAAGCTAATTGTCCATTTTGAATTAATGACTATTCTAAAATGGAGCTTTTTAAAATGCAACTATTTCTTAGTACATGGCATTATTTCAGTGGGTTTTGGAATCTGGTTTAACTTGAGAGAGGGTGCAAGCAAATGCAACTTGATACCTTTAAAAAGGCGTTTATTAGCATGTAAGTATGATTGGTAATATTTAAATACTAATCCATTGCACTAATCTTTCTCTACCTAATGTTAGTAATGACAAGAGCAAAATTTAGCGAACTTATTCTAAATCACTGAAATCTCAACTAATGGGCTTTAAATATTTTATTTGAGAGAGAGAGAGTGCGAGCAAAAGTGCAAGCAGTGGAAGAGGGAGAGAGAGAATCTCAAGCAGACTCCATGCTGAGCACAGAGCCCAAAGCGGGGCTCGATCTAACGACCCTGAGATTATGACCTGAGCCGAAATCAAGAGTCAGATGCTTAAGCAACTGAGCCACCCAGACACCCCTCAACTAAAGGGTTTTAAAATAAAGCCTACTTATGGTTTAGTTATAAGATTCCTAATCAGCACTACTTAATATATCAAAAATACAATCCATAATTAGGTTATGTGCAACATAGTTGCAAAGAACGCATACATAAAAGTTGTTTACCCTTCAGCAGGGTCCAATGCAAGAGCTCTGGGACTATCTAAGTCTTTCCACACCAAAACCTGTCGGTGCTGCCCATCCAACTTTGACACTTCAATTCGATTCGTTCCTGTGTCTGCCCAGTACAAGTTCTTCCCAAGCCAGTCTACTGCCATGCCTTCTGGATAATCTAAGCCAAATTCTACCACGTGTTCCAGCGCACTGCCATTCATAAAGGCTCTGCTGATGGTCTGCAAAAATAAGATTAACAACAAAATCACACGGCTTAAGTACAAAACACTATCCAGAAAGAATGTTTGTTTTGGTTTTTGTTGGGTGGGAGGATCCAGAAGAGCCAGGGCATAGTTTCTTAATACAAGTCACATATTTTACAAGCACAGAAAAAACCTGATGTCAATCTCTAATAAATGCAACTGTGCCCTCAAGTTTTATTATCAAGCCAGGGAGAAATTTTTATAATTCTTAAGGACCAAAAACTTATTCTAGTAAGACAGTAGAATGACTTTGCTTAGTAATCAAGTGAAAAAGATATGATCAGAATGTTGTAGACTCATAACTGGTAGTCAGCTTCCTGAAGGTTCCTGAGAGTATGCCATGTCATTGTGTCAATCTGAAAAGATCTCAACAACCTTATACATTATAAAATGTATATAACCATTATCACATTATTACCACTGTAATTCTGAATCCCCCAAAATTTAAAATCATAATTCAAGCTATTAATAATAGCTGCTACTTCTTGGCAAGCACTACCTTAAGTACTTTGTACACATATTTTCTCATTTAATCCTCAAAATAGCCCTGCAAGATAGGCATTATCTCTATTTTCAAGATGAGGAAATTTAGAAGGCCATACAATACAAGCCAAAATACATTTACTTACTTTATTCATTCACTCAATTAATAGATTTTACTGAACATCATTAGAAAATTCAACTCTGGCTCCAAAACTCCATGATTTTTGTCTATTAAACAAATTTTACACAAGTTATCTGAAATAAGCCCAAAGCTATCTAGAAGAAGGAAAGATGATTCTCCAGATTTTCTGGTCAGGAGCTCCTCCTTGTTATTGACTCAGTATGTTTTTCAGTATTTATTTTAAGAAAAAGAAAATAAAGGTATACTCTAACTCTGGAGTTTTCTACCTCAGCCAGACTACAAAATTTTGTTTAAAATAAATTAAGAGTCAAGCTTCTATAAGCCATTTATATAACTGCTTACTCTTTACTTGTAGAAAATGTCACTCATTATCCTCATATGGAACAAAGTAGAGGAAGTTTATGTCTTGCAGATTTAGAACACTCAAGCAAAGTATCTTGTATTTTAAAAAAAGCACTTAATTAAATACTGAATGGACCTTCCCCTTGACTTCCTTTAAAAAGTTATGGGCTTTTGTTGAATTCTGCCTACTAAGCAATGAGAGAGAGTGATCATGGTATGAAGACTCAGACATTTTAAAGCTCTCCCTTCTAGTCTTCAGTTGTAACATTCCAATTCTTTTGGCTAACCTTGAGTGATATATCCGTCCAGTAAATGCGGTTGTCTGTTACATCAAAATCCAAAGCAGAAGCTTCTTTGACACCAGTGAGAGGAATGGCCACATTATTATTGTTAGTTTCCAAAGAAATTCGCCGGATATCTGCTCTCCGTGAAAACAAAAGGAAAGCCTCTGGGACAATGCAGGTCTTCATGTCACTGATGAGTTCAAAGCCTATGGGGCAGGCACAGCGGAGGCCCTGAGGCCTATAGAGGCAAAGATGACTACATCCCCCATTTTCCTCAGCGCAGGGGTTGGAACCTAAAAGGTGTATTAATTATAAAAGGGCACAGAAGGACAAACACATTGACACAATCAACATATTTTCACTTGAAAATGACTAGGCATGTGATTCACAAAGACATGATTATATCTGCTCCCAACTATACTTTCAATTCTAATCTCACATAAATAACCACTATGAAATTAATAGGGAATAAAAAGCCAGGCAGTGGTGCAGGCCTGTAGTCCCACCTACTCGGGAGGCTGAGGCAGAAGGAACACCTGAGCCCAGGAGTTCTGAGTTGCAGTGCATGCACTATGTTAGTCAGCTGTCCACAAGAAGTTAGCATCAATATGGTGAGCCCCTGGGATGCCACCAGACTGACTAAGGACCAGCGCACGGGCCCAGGTCAGAAATGGGCCTATGCACTCCACTGAATACTAAGCCTACATTAAAAGGCCTACTCCTGGTTAAAAAAGAATTAATGGATGATTTCTATATTCCCATAAAACATCAACAATTTACAGTGCTGCTGTACAAGCCACTATCTCTGTATTTTTCTCATTCTTGGTTTCCATCTCTGAGGGAATTTGGGAATTACTTACCAATGATTCGATGAACGTTTGTGGCCTTTAGGCCCATGAGGTCAGGAAGCTGATCTATGATGATTTCCCTCTCTGCACTTCGTTTGTGTACTCTTTCGATGCTACGCCTCTGCCAGTCAGTCCAGTAAACATAGTCACCCAACAAAGTAAACCCAAATATGTGAGGAATTTTGTCTTCCACTAGTACTCGTCTCCCAGTGCCATCAGTATTCATAACCTTCAAGTTTAAGTTTAAAGACAAGAGGTAAAGATGTGTACTTATTCTTCAAATGCATATAAAAATAACAAATCCAACTGCCTTTGTATCAACACTGAGAAGTGTCATCTTGGTTATTCCTATTACAAAGCTTTCTTTCACAAAAGGACAACATGCTAATTTAACAAGAATGATTTCAAATACTTAGTATACAAGCTCATATTTTATCTCTATTTCTCCAATCTCTTACTACCCTTCCTTCTAAAAATTCTGGCAATATTAGCTTAGTATGTATCTCTTCTATTAAGTGACTATGTAAAAAATTAAAACTACAATATCATTACCTTAAACTTGCTTGTACATTTGTTTTTATTATAATGTACCTTCGTACACATTATTTTATTACATATTTTGTTTTATAACATATTTTTTAATTCCTGAGAGTTTTGTCTTTTTTACACTGAAGGAAAGTGAGATTCATATAAGATCACACAGCTTGGAAACATAGTTATTATCTTTTTTAGGACTCCTTCCACTTACTATATTGCTTATTTCATTGTTTTCGTTTAAAATTTTTTTGAAAGCCCACAGATAAAAGGGCTCTCAATAAATCTCTCAGTCTCCTATGATCATAACTGTAAATGTATCTGGAGTTTATAACACTCTCTGCAACTAAGTTTCAAGTAACTAGGATGTACCTACGCTTTCCAACTATGTAGCAACATTATTAAATTCATTCTGACACTCTCATTATAAAGGTCAGCGATTTCCCTGGAAGTGGCAAAGGCTTTTCTGTCCCTGACATTCCAGCAACATGTACTAATCTTCTGTTCTAAAAGACGGAGTAAGTCTTCTAAAGCACCAATACAAGTCCCCAACTGAGACCATTTCTACCATTAAAGTGGCCTGTGTGCCAGGCGAAGTGGCTTTCAGAAATGTTATTCTGGTACTAAAAACAAGTACATGCAAACAATGTCTGCCCCACACCCTCCTAAAAACAGTATCACAATCTTTTATGCAAGTATGAATTTTTTAATCCATAAAATTAGTAGGAAATAGTCCATGTAAGTCAATACTGTGAGCGCCTAAATGGAATGACAACCAGATGTTATCTTTATATCTCTCTCTAAAATTTTAAAATTTTTGCTGACCTTCCAAGAACAGCCAAACTTGAAAACAAAGTACTTAAAAATTGAGTGAGCAAAACTGTGCTATATCCCTGTATTTTCACTTGCATACATCAATAAATATTTCAGTTATATCTGATAGAAGAGATTATATTAACTGAATGTTTATCTGTTCGTATCAGATACAACAGGACTTCCATTAAGCCAGCTGTATAATCTGTATTTAAAAGAATAAACACTCTTCCAATTCCTACATTAACTGTTTTAAAGTTAATAATCTCTCCTTAATTTGAGACACGAGTCTAGATTTTTTACATTCATATTTTCTTGCAACAGATCATTCCTGGACATACTTTATGTCTATGTTATATCTTAAAATTACTTTGGTATTTAAGAGTAAAAGTACTAAGCAGAGAAAAAGGGTCAATAATTTATTTACATATCTAACCAGAATGTGACTTCTAGAATAGCAGGAACCTAATTCATCCATTTATGTGCCAACCACTTTTTTTTTTTTTTTTTAAGATTTCATTTATTTGACAGAGAGATAGAGAGCACAAGTAGGCAGAGAGGCAGGCAGAGGGAGAGGGAGAGGGAGAAGCAGGCTTCCCGCCGAGCAGGGAGCCCGATGCTGGGCTCGATCCCAGGACCCTGGGATCACGACCTGAGCCGAAGGCAGACGCTTAACCACTGAGCCACCCAGGTGCCCCTGTGCCGACCACTTCTATTAGTCTGACAAAGAACTCAACAAATATTTGTTAAATAATTTCTAAAAGGAGATAATTTCCTTAGACACTCACGAAACCTCCCTAAAAATGGAAAAGAAAATTTATGTAACAGTTCTTATCCTTAGATCCTACAGCTTAGCCGTTTGAATGAACGGTATTCTTGTCCAAATTTTAAATCCATGTAAAAATTTTAAACCGATGTTAAAAAAAAAACAAACAAAACAAAAACCCACAGTACTCCTTATTTTTGGAAAATGAATACATTTCTGATCCCTCCTAAAAGCAGAGCTCCAAGAAAGAATTTCTGGCCCCACTGTATTACTGCCTGGAAACTGTGATCAGAGTGAAAATCTTTCCTTTATTAGACATACAACAGAAACATCTTTATTTTAGTAGGGAAAGTTTAGTTTTTAAAACTCTGTATTTTTACCCGCATCCTAATACAGAGATTATTTCTTGACCTCCAGCCTCTTCCTCTAACCCCCTTATAAGAACTTCCTCTCAATACTACTTCCTTCCTTCCCAGGATCTTCAGTATCTCCCTCTCCGTAGGGTCCTTTTTTCTGCCTTTATCACAACACAATTTCTCTCAACTTAGAGAAACACAGTTTAAAAGTTGAATGATTCTGTTTTTACTGCCATATTCTTTGAATGTGATCTGTAACAGCTGCCTCCACCTCTTATCACTACTCATTCCCTTAACTCTCTACCACGGACTTCCAATCTATGACTCAGATGAAATAAATCTACTGAAAATGGTCAATGATACTTCCTTGCTTTTCTCAGTTCTTGTGCTCTTTTGCTTTTTTTTTTTTTTTTAAACATTTGATACTCTTAACCACCATCCAAATGCACTGGATTTTCATGGCACCATGTGACCTTATCTCTTTATCTATAGCCAGGATAGCTTTTTATCTCTTCATTTTACTGGTTCCCCTTCCTTCTTCAAACCTGGATGGATATTTTCCAAGGCTTCCTGAGTTCTTTGCAAACCACCCTTTAAAGCCTATCAGATCAGGGTGCCTGGGTAGCTCAGTTGGTTACGCATCTGCCTTCGGCTCGGATCATGATCCCGGGGTCTTGGGATTGAGCACTACGTCGGGCTCCCAGCTCAGTGGGGAGCCTACTTCTCCCTCTCCCCCCTGCTCTGCTCTCTCTCTCTCTGATTAAAAAAATAAAGCCTATCAAATTTTATAGCTTCTACTATTATCTTATGTAAAAAAATAAGAAATATGTAAAGTTCTAATCTAAGGTCTCATCAGTTTCTACTGCAGTTATTTCCAACTGCATCTCCTGGAAATGTACTGCTACCTCATCTAAAATGTCATATACTTAACAGTGAACTTCTGTTCTCTATTAGGGGGAGTTCATCATTCCATCAGAGAGTGTCTAACACACAGTGCTAAGTTTTATGCATTGTAACACTCTAAAATACTACTTTCTTACAAGCTTATGATATATTAAAACATGTCTGACTTGATTTTATTCCTAGTTTAGTATTATCTTAAATAATTATTCTGCATTATCTTACATTTAATAAATTTACACCAATTTTGCTGTACTATGCCCAAATACTGGCCTTCCTATTAAAATTTACTTGCTGATCTAAAGGCTACACTAAATGCCTAATATTGAACTTCTTTATAAAAACAGAATTTAAATTCTCCCCCCAAAACGTCATAGGATCAACCAACTCTTTCTCCTTTCAGTTGTTTCAGCCTGCAACGTTTCTGTTTGTTCATTTTGATAAATGAACAACTTAAAAGATGGCAGCTTAAGTATGAATTTGGATAATGGGCAAAGAATGAAACTGAAAATCACAGTGAGAAAAGTAACAAAAGCACAATTCCAAAAGATCCTTTTAGTTTACACAATTAAGCATCTTCTATTTAGCAGTTACTCTCTATGCTTCTGCTCTCTACAAATCTCTAATCATTAGCAAACAATGTTTTGGCACAACCAGTCTGAGATTTCAAATATAAGCTCTATCATTCACTAGGTACCCTTAGGCAATTTCTCACAAGTAAAACAGGAAGAGAACTTACATCGCTAAATTATTTAAGGATTAAAGAAAATAATATTAAATATATAGAATAGTATTGGGTATGTAGATGCTCAGCAAATGTTAGTTCTTGCCCTTTAAAATTATTTTAATAAAATGCTTTAGTCCCTTAAGGTAATATAGCTATGTTTAAATGGCTGTAATGTATAAATTTATTAAAATGTAGTATTTCAAAATAAAAACTGATACATTAATATAAAAGAATATGTGGAAATAAAACACCAAAACAACCACACACTGTTAAACTGAAGAATAAAAACAATACAGACCCTTTCTATGTCCTGGCAACTAGTGGAAAATTTCAGGGCTGCAGCCTTATTCCCATTTCCAACCCCCAATCGTATTGTTTGGCTTATGCTACTTAGATATATGTTAACTAAAACAGTAAATAAAAAGGAGCTAACAATTTGGTAATTAGATCACATATACTTTTGCTGCGGTACCAGATCCTCACTCCACTCCCCCAGTCCAAAATCAAACACTGACAAACATATCTAATGAATGCAAATCATCATGAAAGACATCATGATGAATGCTCAGAAGTTTATAAGAGGGCCTCTTCTAGCAAAGGGATTACAATTTAGTTGAGGAGGTAAACTACATTTACATTAAAATCATACACATATACCCCTCTCTGGCCTGTAGCTTATCAGGAAAAAGTGTAGGAAATAGTAGGAGCTCAAATCCATCTTGAAGAATTAGAAGAATTCTGACAAAGAGAAAGAGAAAAGGATTTTCCAGAATATAAAAGAAATAACACATGTTAAGACACAGTCAAAGATGCCTTGTGCGACTGACTTTGAAAGAAAGGCGTTGAGGCAGAAAGAAGACAAAAGGGACTCAAAGGAGACAACATTAGGCAGATACCATCCTATGGCAGGTATGAAATTCCAGGATGAGAACTATAGAAAACAAGATACTTCTGAGCACTTAAAGGAGGGTGACATGACAAAATTCTATTTCAGGAAGACCTCATTTACCTCTGGTCACTGTGTTCTGACTCTGCTAATAATAAACATCTTCAATACAGAATTATGGGTAATAAAATATTTTCATTTACTGTGGGATGGTAACGGAGGTCCAAAATCTCTTATCTGAAAGCCTTAAGGCCAGCCGTATTTCCAAATTCAGATTTTTTATGGTATTTAGAAAGGTGAACACAATGCACATAGCACATCACCTCTGCCTGGGTCCAGGGCAGCACTTGTTGCCAAACACATTAATATTTTGTGCAGCAAAACATACACATATTCCCATAAAGGGGGATAAATGAAGACTCCAGATAGTCTTACATTGCTTCAAGTCAGGTTTTCCACCAAATGAATTAGCAGAAATAACTTGGTTTTGAGAGCTTTTTCATTTTAGAATTACACATAAAGGATTATAGATTAGAAATGCTTTGGTCTAGGCCCTTGTCAAAACTGGTGTTTGGATCAGTGTTAATGCTACTCTAAGTGCAAGCCAGGGTCTCAGGAAAAAGAAAAAAGAGCAAAGGACATATTAAAAATAAAAGGTTTTTAGCAACATCTGTCAAACAACAACAAATGGTAATAAAGATCTTACAAAGATCTTTAGATTAGCACAGTGGCCAGGAACTCAAATACAGTTCCCTAAAAGCCACTACTAAGGATTTTGTAGCTTTACCTACTAGAGCATTAGTCCCTTTTAGCTAATCCTTCTTCTTTCACTTTAAAAGCAAAAACCAGAAGTCTTCCCCCGCCCCCGCCCCAGGTGGAAGGGAGTAAATAAAGTGCACATTAAAGCTAGATATATCACATCTACTTCCAATTAAACAATGTAATTAAGATGTGCTAAAGATTTTTTAATGTAATTTTATAAGCACACTGTTTCCCTTAATTCCCTATCTTCCTGTTTTTGTCTGTTGTAGTTTTTACAGCAGGGTCAAGTCTAGAACAGTGCTGCCCAAGAGAAATATTTAAGCCCCAAATGTGAGTCATGTGTGTAATTTTAAATTTTCTAGTAGCCAGATTTTAAAAAGGAAAAAGGAACACGTAAAATTAATTTTAATACTGTATATACTGTATTTTATCTAATCCAATATATCCAAAATATTTTTATTTCATGTAATCAATACTTAAAAATTTATTAATGAGACTTCTATGTTTGTTTTCATACTAGGCCTTCTTAGTATGTATTTTACACTTCAAGCATCTCTAGTTAAGAGTAGCCACTTTCTGAGTGCTCCAGAGCTATGTGTGGCCACTGGCTACCATAATGGACTGTGTAGGATGAGAATTTCATGGCGGTGACTACACAGCCTACAACAAAATTAACGTACTCCTTTAGATTACATCTCTGTCCCCTCTCACACCTGCTGTGACAAGGCTGCCCTATACCCTTCAGGCTCAGTAAAGCCACAAAAACAATTAAGTGTCTTCCATTTGGTCTTTCCTCCCTCTTCAGCTATACTATACTTAATTCTAATACAGGTTAAAATTATTTTTAAAAAATGATTTCCAATGGGAAAAAATTAATAATGCTTTTTTTCAGCTTTTATCACATTTGAAAGTTTAAATTTCAACACTAGCTGAGACTTATAAGAACAAGGACAAAGGCATGATTCTTTCATTTCTTTTAGGTTATCCCAACATTACAACCACAGTTATATTAATAGATAATCCATACCTGCCATCTCCTTGGCTCTCCCACTAAGAGAATATTCTAGATTGACCATGTACTAATAATGGTTAAAGCTGATGGTTCATGAGAATCTTTACTCTGCTTTACTGTATGTCTGAAATTTTTCATAATTAAAAAAAAGGGGGGGAGGAAAGATAAGGTGCAAGTCCAAGGGCACCTGAATAATAATAATAATAATAGCTGTCATTAACAAATGCTGTTATTTTTGTTGTTATGATGTGGAAAGCAATTATAAGAATCCTCTGAAGAGATCAAGGGATCAACAACTTAAAAAATGTGATTGTGAGACTTTACATCTAAAGAACCATATATTTCCCTTTATACAGAGTCCAATGATTACTTTCTGAACTCTGATTTCCTCCCATTACTTTATAGCAGTGACACTTCTATTAGAAAATGGCTTTTCCCCTAAATATTTCTCTTTTACCAGCCACACAATCTCTACTGGGCAGAAGCAACACAGTGAAAAAGAACACACTGCTTTGTCTCAAAGAAAAGCACTATTACATTTCTCATATCCAACAAGTAACAGTTTTGGACAGGTTACTAGGTTTGTAAATATGGTTTTAAGCCCCTTATGTTTAAAATAACAACACAAATCCTGGTTAAAGCTTGCTTGTACATTCTGAACCCAGAACAAATGAACCATTTTAAGCGATTCCAAAAGATTACCCTTATGCTTTAAAAGTTGAGCCAACACTAATTAAATCTTCTGGCAGCTTTTTTTTTTTTTTTTTTTTTTTTTTTTTTTTTTTTTTTTTTTAAAGATTTTATTTATTTATTTGACAGAGAGAGAGACACAGCGAGAGAGGGAACACAAGCAGGGGGAGTGGGAGAGGGAGAAGCAGGCTTCCCGCAGAGCAGGGAGCCCAATGCGGGGCTCGATCCCAGGACCTGGAATCATGACCTGAGCCGAAGGCAGACGCTTAACGACTGAGCCACCCAGGCGCCCCTCTTCTGGCAGCTTTTGAGGGTGTGCTTCGCTGTATTACCTCAGAGTGGTTTAATTAGTTAAACTGAAATTGGGCTTCTGTCACTTCTAAAATCTACCTCCAAATCTGAACCAGAGTCTCCAGTGGTTTCAACTGCTTCAACCACATTGTGGTAGGGATTTAACTATTCTGAGGCATTCCCAAATATTACAAACCACACTGAGAATATAGGCTACAACAGGAAACAGATGTGGGTTAACCAGAATATCTCCACAGAAAGGAGGTAATAGCAAACCTTCTATAGATATCACATTTGGTTTTTTGAGCAGTTTCATCAGCTTATTAAATGTCAAGACAGGATTACCCATGAAATTTTGGAATGCAGCCAGGCTACTACCGAAGTTGTTGCTATGCAACTTCACTTGACTAGACACGTTCAAGAAAGAGATGACAACAGGACAACCAGGCACCTATCATAAAATGAGCTAGAGTGGGAATACTATGACATTCTAATTATGCTCACAATGAACCATTCCTCTCTAATGTTCCAGCTAATATCCAAAACAAATAGTGAATTAATATTTATATATAAAGAGACAATAGAGCTCATTGGAGGCTGACTGATAATAGGGTATAAAATATAATTTCACAAAAATGGTATTTTTAAAAATGGAATATACATCCATAGAAAGAACAGCTCAATCATGCAGGATCTCACTGGGGTGACAAGTAAAGAGAAATGCTTTGGAACTGGCAGGGGAAGTAAAGAGATGCCATGCACCTGTGTAAAAGAGCATAAGGGCAATCACAGTCCTGCATTTACAACCTTTTAACCTAGGTTCAAGTAAATACAAGTGATTTTTAATGTGAAAAGAGAAATATCATAGTTTCATTGGGCAGTTTTATTTTTTCAAGGAGTCATGCTTAGAGCATTAAACAACTGCAGTTACTATGCTCTTTTACAGATAGAGCTAAGAATTGCTACTGTGACCAAAGCTTTCTAAAACCAAAATTACTCAGGAAAACTAGAAAATTAACAGATTTTCAGTTCAAGGCATCATGATGAATACAACACCACCTTGGTCAATTATATTCAACTGCTTCATGAGACACTTCTCAGAGTGCCACTGTCCTAGGGCCTTCAAAAAACTCTAATGCAGGAAACATGTTAACAAGGGAAAACTGCTCTCTTTCCTTTCATTCTCTTCAAGCACAACTAAAATAAAGTTTATTTGGAGTCTGAGTAGAAATAATAATCAACACCTTATTATTGAAAGGCAAAGTACTCCAGTACCAGTGAGTATGCCTTATGTTCAGATATTGGTTTTATTTATTTATTTTTATTTTTTAAAGACTTTTTTTTAACATAATCTCTCCACCCAATGTGGGGCTCGACCTCACGACCCTGATCCAGCCAGGCACTCCCCAGATATTGATTTTTAAATACTATTCTTCAGGAGTGCCTGAGTGGCTCAGATGGTTGAGCGTCTGCCTTTGGTTCAGGTCATGATCTCCAGGTCCTGGGATCGAGCCCCTCATCAGGCTCCCTGCTCAGCAGGGAGTCTGCTTCTCCCTCTCCCTCTGCCTCTCCCCCTGCTTGTGCTCTCTCTAAGGGATAAATAAAATCTTAAAAAAAAAATACTATTCTTCATTAAACAGAACTATGGCTCCTTAGAGTAATAGTTAATTCCAGGGCTGAGGCAAGATAAATGTAAGATAAAGCTGAATATATTGTTGTTCCAGAAAGTGCTTTAAAATAATGGAGGTTCCTTGAAATATAGAATCACCACATGATCCAGCAATCCCACTTCTGGGTATATATCTAAAAGAACTGAAAATGGGATCTCAAAGAGATATTTATTTGCACATCCATGTTCACTGCAGCATTATTCATAATAGCCAAAAGGTGGAACCAACCTAAATATCCACTGATGGATGAATGGATAAAGAAAATGTGGTGCATACATAAAATAAAATATTATTCAGCCTTTAAGAAGAGAATCTTGTTATATGCTACAAAATGGAGGAACTATGAGGATGTTACGCTAAGTGAAATAACCCAGCAACAAAAAGATAATACTGTATGATTCCACTTTAGGTATCTAAAGAAGTCAAAATCTTAGAAACAAAGTAAAATGGTGGTCGCCGGGGCAGGGAGAAAAAGGAAGTTGTCTGACAGAATTTCAGTTTTGCAAGATGAAAAAGTTCTAGAGATTTTATTGCACAACATGCATATAATTAACACTACTCTACTCTCTGCTTAAAAATGGTTATGATAGTAGATTTTATGTTATGTGTTTTTTTTAACCAGTGAAAAGGTCACAGGAATCAAGTTGAAGGGGCTACTAATGCCAATTCTGGGACAATTTTTGCAACAATACAATAATAATGGAATATAACCTTATAATATTCTACAATTTCATAGAATAAATACCCATGGTTCCATATTAATATACATATGAAAAACTGAATAGAGGAGAGGGAACAGCTCTTCCTTACAGGAAAATTCCAATTAATAAATATAATAGGCATAATGGAAATCATATCAATGTTAATTTCCTGGTGTTGATAATTGTTCTGTAAGTATGTAAAATGAAACTGGCTGAGAGATCTATTATTGTAAATTTTTTGTAAGTCTGAAATTATCTCAAAATGAATAGTCTAAAAAAAGAGGCAACATAGCAAACACAGAAAGTACTGTATTAGGAATCAGGAAATTGGAATTCATTCTTTTTTTTTCCTAAATAGAAAGTTCTATGACCTTAGGCAAATAAAAGAAACAAACTAAGCAAAAAGCGCCAAAGAATGCTGAATTTTAGGAAGAGAAACCTAGGGCAGAAGGAACTAATGTTTCTGTGAGCATTATATCTAGAAACCATAGCTAATTTTATGAGAACTAAAACCAGTTTTTTTATGCAAAAACAGTTTTGAAAACCCATGAAACATTGTTTACTTACTATCTTGAGACTAATGAAATCTATTATGGCATAGGAGGGGTTTTTTCATATTTTAAGAATAACACTGTAGCTAAAACATAAAAGCAATATTACAAATCTCAACCAAATATAAAAGCCAAGGCATTAGTCAACCCAAAATCAAAAATAAATGAACAAAAACAAAAAACTCTGAATAGGGGTGATATTAATTACATAAAGCCTCTAATTTCACTCCTACTCAGAAACTCTAGAAGCCTGGAAAATTTCAGAAGCTCATAATTATAAATGAAATACTAAACAAATACCAGTCTACTGAAAATCTCACTACAACCAAAGGAATTCTAATCCTCTCCAAGATTTAGTTATTTCAGATCAAATCTAACAAAAAAAAATAATAGTACAATGAATGAATGAATGGGAAATCTACGCGTTCAACAAAAAAATTATAGAACCTGCATTGTAATATTCTTAGAAGGTCTAAATTTTTAAATTGTAAACTACACTTAAAGTGCAAAAAAAATGGAGAAGCCTTTCTTCATTATGGGTAACTTTAGGAATAACTATTACACAGAATCTTCATATAGCTGGTGATAATTTTAAATTTAAGTAGGAAGTTAAAAATACTTGTCACTTTTAACTGCTCAGTGTTTTGCGAAGTCCCTCCCAAGAAGTCCCAAAATTGTGGTCCTTGCAAATTTTGACTGCCTACCCTTTCCAAACTCTCTAAAAACAGTAAAAATAAAATCTCTATGACCCCTGTAAAAGTATAATAGTTTCCCACCTATAGAGTAATAACCTCCTGAAAAATAATGTTTTACATGAACTCCTTTAGTAAAAACATTTACATGCTTGGCTAATTTCAAACAACGGCTTTAAACATTTATTTAAACCTCCCAAGCATATTAATAATGGAATAGCTTGTATACAGGTCAATACAAAATATAAACAAATATTACAAGGAGAAGTTGCTTTCAGTAAAATTGAGTTACTAAAGATTTTGAACCCCCAACAGGCAAGTTTTCTTTAGTTAATAGGGATTCAATGCACCGTAGATAAGGAAAAATTTAAAGAAAAAAGAAAATATTCATGTCATCTGAATATAAATTTCCTTTAAGCAACTCTCCCAAGGCAAATGTATTATCTGTTCTTAATCTAAAATAACGCAGTTAGTACAAAAAAACACCAGAAAATGTTATAACAGGAAGAAACCTAAACATCATCTGGTTTAAATGATCTTACTGGTCAAAATACAAAGACCAGATTATTATGTGAATTATCTAAGGTCATTCAGTTAAATGGAAAAATCAAACAAGAATTAAGGTCAGGGTCTACTATTACAAAATGTTTCAATAAAGATCTAGAGATTACCACTCATAACAACTAAATACCGTTACCAACTGTAAAGAAGCTAACTTCTCTTCTTAAGAAAGCAGGACATTAAAATCAGCACTCTTTTACTTCAGGAGTACAAAAACCAAAGGAACCTAAAAAGGAAGTTTGAAGCTAAAAATATCTCCACATATATTTTATGGTTTTATACCAAAACATGAGAAGGGTAACAACAGAACATTTTTAAATGATCCAAGAGCAAGTTCAAACTTAGTCACTAAAATAACATGCCTGAGATTTTTCTAATTTACATAGATAAAACTATACTAACTCCTAAGCGAGGCAAAGCATCTTGTTTGGTGAGGCTCTAAGGGTTTGTTGTGGCATTTCAGGAAAGCATGATTATACTCATCATCAAGCAAGTTTCTCTCATTATATATGTGCAATAATTTTTTTAGAGCCAGACAAAGTAGAGTGGATAATGAGACAACAGGGCATATAATTAGATGATGTACTGCTTTGGCTGCTGTAGATTATAACAAGTTAAATAATGTTGCCTGAATTGTACATCAAAAGATAACTTTCAAATAGGAATTCAAAAATATGTAATCAGAAAATACACCCCAAACAGATGCAAGATGATATAAAAGGATAGCACCAGGCTTATAACTCAATGAATACAGGCCCCTAATCCAGGTATTCTGTTGAGCTGAGGAATCTAATAATGGTGTTTATCAATATCATTCTTCAGTCTGAGGAATCTAATGATGGTGTTTACCAGTATCATTCTTCAGTTACACTATGCCAGGAACAAATGAGGAAAAATATATATTCACATACATTCATATAGTGTTGTAAAGTAGTAGAAATGGGCAAAGATTCAGGTATTTAGGCTCATTATCTTGAATATTTCTCTAAAACTGAAAATAAAATCAATTTTAAGGAGCACTGAATGTTATAAACTGGTAAAGATTCAAAAGGAAGTACTTGTTGGTACTTGTCATATAATCAAAAGAGCTTTATCTCAATAGCAGATGATTATATTATTATAATTTCTTAAGGAAGAATTAATCTTAGAAATGATTAAGAAAAACCATAAATGGGCCCTTGTGTACTTTAACAGACTTTCACAATACACAGGCTAAAGATGCCAGACAAAGAAATTACAAAGAAATATGAATACTTGGAAAACAAATTAGGATATTGATAAAACAGAGGAAGTTGTCATGAGGGGAAACTGTAGTCCTACAATTACAGGCTTAGAATATGAACTAGATCATTCACCAATTGTCAAGTTTTCAGCAAATATCCTACATAATAATACCCTCTTTATTCAAAATTTCTTTGTACTTAAGGCTCTAATAATCTCTGTTTCCCAAAGTTGTACCAGGAATAATTAAATTTGGACAAAAACTACCTATGGACATTATATTCTCTAAAGCAGGGAAATTTATAGTGAGAGACTAAAAACAAATCTACATGCCCTTAAAGTAGGTAAGAAATCTCTTTTTATCTATAACTAGTAGGTGTTGTTGTGTTTGTCAGAAGCTCAGAAATGAAAGAAGGAAAAATGAAATAAAAAGCATATAATAAAAAAATTGTGAGAAAAATTTGACAATGTCATTTTCAATAAAACCAGTGATTCAAAACACAGTGATTAATTTTGTCAATCAGGTAAGTTATATATAATGAGAAAAGCATCCTCAACACCAAACAAAACAAAAAATAACCCAAGCTGATGCAACATTCTTAACTTTATATAATGGCAAGAAAATGCTTTAAACTTATAAATTATCCAAGATAATTTATAAGTCTTTGCTACTGAAAAGCAGTATTGCATGCCCTCAGTGCAAGAGACGTTTTTGGCAGTGAAACCTGACCAAGAAAAATACAAATGTTAAGACACAATGTGCTTCTGCCTACTGTAGGGTCTTATAAAATAGAAATAAAGGCTTATTTGATGATTGTCCTATCAGAAAAACAGAAATGTTCCTTTCTGCTAATGCTTTAGGATTATATAAGGAAGCCCCACAACACTATAGTAATACTTGGGTTGGCCTAGGGGTGGGGAGTGGGGGGGAGTTCAGAGCAGACAAATAAATAAGAAGCTTGTTTGTAAAAGGTGATGAAATTATTTTAGCATAATGAATAAGAAGCATAAACAAGTACCAGCATGTACCTTTTATATAACACCTACAGATAAGTGGTCACTATCACCTGACAAGTAGGGAAATCAGATATATCCTAACAGACACACTCTCTTTTTTCAAGATTTATTTATTTATTTTAGAAAGAGAGAGAGAGAGAGAGAGCGTGTGAGCGCAGGGGGAGAGGAAGAGAGAGTCCCAAGCAGACTCCTTGCTCAGCATGGAGCCCAACATGGGGCTCGATCCCACGACCCTGAGACCACAACCCAAGCCAAAATCAAGAGTAGGACGCCCAACCAACTGTGCCACCCAGGCACCCCTAAACACATCCTTATATTAATGTGCCAGCCAATATTATGACTATCTTTTAAAAAATGTGGCATCATTAGCAATCCCATGTCCCATCCCTCTTTGCAGAAGCTGGTTATAAAACCTTAGATAAACCTATTTGTTCTTTCTGCAACTCTGCACAATAAAAACCAAATCTGAAACCTGCAGCTCTCCAATATATCCAGCATCTGGTTATATCACCATATCACCACGTACAGAAAAGGGAGTGAGAACCTGATCTAAGGAATCTCCACTGAGGGCACAGACAGCATAGGTGGATGAACATTCTGAGCTCTTCCCATAAGACCCAGTCAAAACAAAGAGTTTCCTATGCCTTACAATTGCTACATAAAAATTTACCAAATCACAATCTTTTCTTTTCAAATGTACTATAAACACATATAGTGCAGTTTGATCCCAAGTAAACTCAAAGTCTTCCAGAAGAGAACAGGGTTATACAACTATTATTTAATATTTTCTTAGACTCCCAGGAAAAATCAACTTTCATTCTTGGACATGACAAAAAGCTGGGAAGCTTTCTTTCTTTTTTTTTTAAACTGTAGTTGATACACAATGTTACATTAGTTTCAGGTGACTGGACAAGTCCACTGGGAAGATTTCTTAAGAGGATGGACCGGAAGGGAGCACATCATCACCTAGACCAGGGTAAGATCAGTAGTTAGGATCACCTGCTACATAACGAAAGGCTAGCAAATAATCTCCTTAGAAAAAGAAGCATTTAAAAAATTATATATTTTTCCCAAAATTTTCAAGTTCACTATATTCAACCTACTCTCAAGTAAAGTGAGATGAAAAGTTGGTTGTGGCAGTTGCTCCTATAATCACCATTAGTCTCAGAAAGAGAAACTAACAGTTCTTCTCCCAATTATGCAAGATTAATTTAGATGAAGAGCTGTGCTCTTTCCTTAATAAGCCGTATACCAAAAATTTTACACATCATCATAAATTAAGAAGAGAATAAATAACAATACCTGCTCTCTTTACTTCTCAGATGTGTCTATGAAAAGAAAATGATAAAAGTACTGATGCTCAATTAGAGAAACTTCATCAGAATCTCCAGGGGAAAGAACAAGAGGAGGTCTTTGTATGTATAATCTGGTGGAGGTAGATGTACCACTAACCCCAAATAATGTCAAAAAGAGGACAGAGAGCAAACCTGGAAGAGGAGAAATAGATGTGAAAGGCAGGCTTTTAAGGATGCTGGTACCACTCAAGGAAGAAAGAAAGAAGGAAATGAGGAAGTGACACCACTGCATACACATGTATATAGCTCAAGAACACAGAACAGGCCAGAATGAATGCTAATTTAAGATCTACTGTACTTACTGCAAACCAAGAAAATAAATCCTGTTTAATCAATATTATGTGTTGTTATATAATGTGATTCATTCTTATTCTCAAACACTGTCACTCAGAACCTCCAAAAGTTCTCACTTGTCTACCTAAATCCCTCCTGAACAATTTGTGATTTTGAATAAATTTCTGTATCTAAAGTACTGAAAGTGACCTGAAGTGTGGAAAATAAGACATAAAAAATTCCCAGTAAGAAACAAATGTCTCATTTACAATCTAATTGGTCATAGTAAGCTTAAAAAGATACCAAATATAGAATTTTAAAAATCCCTACAAAATAATAAATCAAGTGTTCTTCACTTATGTACAAACATTCTCATAGGACACATGAGCTTTAAACTGTTTTTCTAAGAGTAGTAATACCTATACCCTCATGTATGGTCCAAAGCTGGTCAACAATACACATCTGTGAACTGCTCGGAAATGGGTGTGCAATTTGTACTCAGGCTGACCCAAGTAGGAAGCTAATAGCCTGTCTAAAAGAAAAATGAACCCATAACTTTGGTTTCATTAGCACTGCACTCTAAGCTGTTAAAGATTCAAATACTAACTGGGATTTAAGGGGGAGGGGGGCAGTGAACACTAAGAGGGAGGAAATTTGTATAGACAAGTCTATGCAAAATTTTCTATTAATGCAAACCAGCTGCATGAATAAGAAATGCAGTTCTCAGTATTTGAGCCTTGTGGAATACTAATGGGTTTTTCTATTCCAAGTTTCCATTCTGAAAAGAAGGCCCTTTAATTCATTATTCCCTCGGAGTCCCTGGCACTCCTAAGAACTACCTTTCTAAAATAATGGCTCTGGAGCACAAATTATGTATCTGTTAGGAGATATGTGCTGTGGCTCTGAATAGCCATTCCAAGCCATTCCTTATATGACAAGTCACGCATCCCCAAAGAAATACTGTGAAAGAAAGGACGTGAGCCATAAGTATGTGATCCGTAAGACCTCTAGCACAGCTTAACTCGAAGTTGTGAAGGTTAGAGTTCATATTCAACATCTAGGTATATGCCATCTACAAAGCACTGTGATAAACCACTGATTTATTGTGATTCACCACTGGTTGTTTCCACCATAATTCTATTCTGATTGCTACAACTTAGTTCTACCATCTGGTAAATATTTTCCCCCAAGCTTTGATGAATTAATCTTTCTCCTACACAGCTCATAAATCGATTTAAAAACTGTTTGCATGTAACCACCCTAATACTGAATATATGCCACCACCTGCCTCCAACACCAGTAACAGCAGGAGTTACACACGCACATATGGGCTTTGTTCTCCTGACAGAACTACCAGCTCTGCCAGTGTAGTATCTGATTTGTACAGAAACTGTCTCTAGGAAATTCATACAGTGGCTTTATCCATAATGAGGAAAATCACTCACATAAGCTTTTAGGACTGGAAATAGAGGAACATCCATTTCTCATGCCAATATAGCTCAGAAATCTTAGGGGGTTCAGGGGAAGAGAATACATAATCCCTAGCATCCTGGAAGTTGAATAAAATTTCCGTACAAGATACCTCTGGCACCCCAGACAAGAGGCAAGAATGTCTACATCAAGTTAACATCAACTTAAAAACCATTATAAAACTGGTTTTAAAAGGAAAAAGCAAGAACAAACCTCAATTTTGTCTGTTTTGGCATCTCCCCAGTATATTTTGCCTTCATCATAATCCAAGGCTAAACCATTTGGCCAACCAAGAGAAGTGTTAACCAACACTACTCGGTCGGAACCATCCAGAGCTGCTCGCTCAATTTTCGGGATTTCTCCCCAGTCAGTCCAATACATGTACCTATAGAAGTATACAGAAAATGAGCTAAAAACAGATAATAAACTGTAACCTTCAGATATTCTAAAGGTCTACCCCTCACATTACACTGGTATCAGTTAACACCATGGAAGGGAAAAAAAAACAGGACTTAAACATACTCAAAATTTATGTTTAAGACATAATAGCAGTATATACATGCTTGTAGGAAATTTTCAGATCAGTGTTTTCTAGAACTGATTATAAAAAATGCCTTCCAATAATGAGATTCCACTTTTAGTTATGTTTTCTTCAAAATATTTTGTGCTCCTTCCCACTAACGGTCATCTCTTTTTCTTAACTTTTTATTTATTTAAGTAATCTCTACACCCAACATGGGGCTTGAACTCATGACCCCAAGATCAAAAGTCGCATGCTTTTCTGACTGAGCCAGCCAGACACCCCAGTCACCTTTTTTTCTTGCTGGCTTGTCATCTCTGACACAAAAAGGCTATCCCAGTAGTAATATTCAGATGACAAACTGAATTCCCAAAATAACTCTTTCTGTAGTGCTAAGTAATTGCTGTGGTTCCTGGGAGTTTAAGTGGCTCCAAGCACTGATATACACTGAAGTGTAATAATTTGTCACTATGTTCACCCTTAGAATGAATCTCATAGTAACAAATAACATTGGTGAGTATACAGAAAGCTGTGTTTTTCCCCAAACTGCGGTCAGAGTGTTATGACCCCAAAAAAAATTCAAGTCATTCACATAACTTGGGATATAAAAAGTTAGATATATCCTTTACCATATCATTCTAGAAGAACCAAAAATGGGATGAAATTAAATCTTCTAGGGGAAAAGAAAGAGTTCTGAAAATAATTTCTTTCCACATTTTTCATGGTCATGATGCAACCTCAGCAAAATCTGTAGCCAACACCCAAGTCAGCAAGCATTGGCTTAATTTAGAAAAAGTATTCAAAACAGTCAAGGAAAAAAAATTAGCAATTCTTTAACTTGAGATTTTATTCCTTTCACTATGTTCTAAAAATGAACAGCCACTGATGAGCTGTTTATTGAAAACCAACACATACTTCATATTGTTTTTGTCAATGTTTTCAGGAACCTGTAGAAAACAGAAACACCAGGCAAAATTTTCTATCAGCAGAGCTTCTTACCCAACCATGGGATCTAACACAATAGCCCGGGGTTCCTCTAAGTCCTCTGAAATCAAGATCTTCCTCATGGTCCCATTGAGCCTTGTCACTTCTATCCGATCAGTGCCTGTGTCTGTCCAATAAAGATTTCGGGCAACCCAGTCAACAGCAATGCCATCAGGATGCGCAATTTGAGCGGTGACCACAAACTGACTGCCAGATCCATCTATGAATGAGCGGCGTATGGCCCTCACTTCATCATCAGTCCAGTAGATATAGCCTTCCACAGGATCATAATCTATGGCAATGGCATGACGGATGTCTTCCAACTGTAAAACAATGTCTGTGAAATCTGGTGTATCCAAAGAAATGCGTCTCAAGTCTGTCCTTCGTGCTAAAAGCAGTAATTCAGTGGCACCTAGAACAATAAAGTGAGATAAATGAAGAAAAAATTCAAAACCACAGGCAAAATTTAGTCACTCTAAATAAAGAATGCAGAACTTCTTCAGGAATTGAAAAGTAAAGGAGTATAAAAGGATACTCAGGGTCCATCTAGGGTGGAAATGGAAAGTAACATAGTGAACCAGGAATAGCTTAACTATGAGATCAAGCTCTATAATGGCTCAGCTCTCCAAATCAAGTTTTGATTCCTTCTCTGGTTCATTTGTTATATAGCCCCTGAAATTAATAACAGCTACTTAAAGGTATAATGAAGAGTGACTACGTAATGACTACGAAGTTGAGTAGCTGAGTATTAAAGGAAGAAGGAGACACAGGATATAGGTCCTTTGTTTGAGAAGTATGTTTACAAAGGTAAATGAATCCAAGACAAAGATCTTTTGTGTTTGATGAGAATGTTCTAAAATTGGATTGTGATGGTTTCACAACAGTAAATTAGTTAAAAACCACTGAACTGTACACTTGAAATGACTGAAATTTATAACATGTAAATTATATTTCAGTTAAGCTGTCTTAACAAAGAGAACTATAGGGCAATGCTTGACATAATTAATGAGAGAGAGAGCTATGGTGAAGGAAAAAGCAGCCGCAAAGAGAGGGAATCAGATAAATGTAACATACTGGTTAAGAGTAAGAGTTGTAGATCTGACAGAACTGTTGGATTCAAGTTCCTATACAAACTTAGGCAAAACTTCATCTCTCTAGTTTCTTCATTTATATCTCACAGGGTTGCTGTGAGGATTAAATAAGATCCATGTAAAATTCAGAAATGTACTGAACATATAAGTATTTGATAAATACTAGCTAATATATTATTACTATCATTAGAAAAGAAACACTGTCAAATTTTTATTTCACTGAGTTTTAAATCAGATTTATTTATGAAATGTTTTTAACTCAAAGTAGTATTCAATAAAAACACAGCTAAGAATGAGGACATTAAGCTAATCTTTTTTTTTGTTTTGATTTTTTAATGTTCAAGTAAAGAACCAGTAAAATCACCTAACTATAAAAGATAGTAAGCAAGCTGACATCTGAAAGAGTGAAAAAAGATTCCCAAAGAAGTGAGTCTAAAAGAAAATACTGGCATTTAGCTTCACATCAATCTGGAATTATAGTTGAAAAAACTGAGGAGTAAAGCTCTCAACAACAGCTTTTTGACTCAAGGACTAAGTATAGATGAACTCGATCTTAGAGAAAATACAGCCCTAAATACCACAGCAGGCACCACGCAGGAGTAACTTTGTACCATTTGCTGCCTCTGCTAACTACCAAAAGGAGCCAGCCCCAAAACTCTGCAAACAAAGAAGTCATAGAAAGTGAAGCTGTTAATTTGAGCAAGGTGATCAAAACAGAATACTTAACTTGAAGCTACTACATGTAAAATGTACATCTAAAATTCAAAATACTAGTTAAACATGTACATTTGTCCTGCTGTGAGTGAGTAGACAAACCACTATTGCTAAAATAAATCCCCTGTTTTAAAGTCAGGCTACATTATTAAACAAAAAAGCAACATTACAAAAACCTTTTGTTTTAAATTGAAACCAAATTATTGTTTGCCATGGAAACCATCTGACAAGAAGAGTCAGCCAGCTTCACCTTTGACTATGAGGATAATTTATCAATGCCAAGTCATGACAAATAACCTGTACACCAGTCAATTCCATCTCTCTGACTCCCTGACCCCCTTCCTTGCCAGGAACTCACTAACCCACTCTGAAATAAAGGCTTCTGCTTTTCAGAGTTAGATAAAGAAGCCGCTGCTAAATATAACAATTTTCTTACCAGGTCTTGCTGGTGGCTAGAAAACCAGATAGTGATCGGTAGGGGTAAGAATGAAGAATAATATTCTCATTAAGAAGAAAAAGAGAAGAACTGGTGTTCTCCCAAACCAGAAGTCCCTTGAAATGTCCTAAATCAACATATTTCTCCAATATGCCCTCTTTCTATAGGGAATTAAGAGAGTAAGGAGAAGAGGCAGTGGTTAAGTACAGAATGAGGTTGCTTTAAAAACAGAATATGGAATTTTTTTTCTTCTTCTGAAAGCACTTCTCTGTTGTTAAAAAGCAATTAAAAATATCATTCAATAATTTTTTAGGAATATACCAACCCGATGATAAGTCGTTATAGTTGAAAGTTTAGTAAACAGTATTTCCTTGCACAGAAGTCCTTTATTTACAAATGCTACCAACTGTTTAAAATAAATTCTTTAAGAAAAGTAATATTTTCACAAGAATCAATTGTGATATCAATGACTGACATTACATAAAAAAAGAAATAGCACCTAATTTTTTTCAAAAATAGCATGTTAAAGATTTAGTTAAAATGCTAAAATAACTTATAAAACAGTATTAAAGAGATGCCCTAAAACACAAAACATCCCTGTTATAGAACTGATTGTGAAGACAAAGATTAAGCAACTAATGTCCCCAACACTGTAACCTACAGAGCTTATTATAGAGAAACAAAATAAATCATAAAGAATTCCAGTTGCTATCTGAAATTTTTCCTTCTTGGAGACCATCTTCTTACCATCTTTGCAGGTTTTTCCATTCTCCAGGAGTTTGACCCCAGTTGGACAAGCACACTGATAAAAAGGCTTGACTGGAGACATCAAACACAAGTGGGAACAACCACCATTATCAATTCCACATGGATTTGTAGCTGTCAAATATAAATCACACTGATTAATACCAATGATTATGGATGCCCTCCCTCACTCTAGGTACACAAAGGTTAACAACCATAACATGAGCAACTGCGATAAACCAAATTATTACCAAATGTCATCCAGGTGCCTGACTACCAAACCATTTGCAAGGAAGAGAATTAATCAGTGAGAACTGACTTAGCATTTTGTACCCAAAGAGGAATACACAAGAAATAAAGCGGAGGCCCCTGCCCTAAAAGAGCTTACAATCTAGTCAGTATGCCAAAATTAACAAACTAGAAAACAATACAAAACAATGAAACTAAGAGCTATCTTGCACATGACAGACCATCAATAAGTATAGAGTCAAATGGAAAGTAAATCACTAAGGATTAAAGAAGAAAACTTTCATGGAGGACATAGGACATGAAAGGACCTCTGAAGGATAGGAAAAATTGATAGGAGGACATTTCAAATGTGGTAAAACTGTATGAATAAAAGCTTGGAGGCTGTACATTGGGAGAGAAAATAAGGCAAATAATCTAACTAGATATATTAAGGTTTCTATTGACTAGTAAGAGCTAAAGCTGAGTGAGCACAGAGAATGGGAACAAATTGTGGTGGAGGGCACTGAAAGCCAAGAAAAGTAATTAGAATGTTGAAAAATCCACTTTAGAAAGATTAACATGGAAAAGATACGCATAAAAGATTAAAAGAGGAAAAACTGAGAAGCAGAGATTAATTAGCACTTCTGTCAAAACTATGGAAAGGGATGGATTTAAATAATATTCATTAAAAAATCAACGTAAGATGGAGACCAACAAAATATGAAAGATAAAGCAATGATAACTGCAAATTTTGAAACTAATAAAATATAAAGGATCAACAGTGCCATTAAACAAAAGCAAAAAACAAACAGGGAAATTCTCTCCTAAGGGCTAAACATGAGAATAAAAAATTCATACAATACTTTTACAAAAGGGCAACACATACATTTAAAAACATTTTTATGGACTCATGATCATCAGATTCCAATATAATATATTCATTATTTAACTACCTCCCCCTAAATGGATAGAGCTAATACAAAGCAATGCAGAATCCAAATACCCTTTATTTTTGGCTATGGAATACAATCTGAAATATACTTAGACACATGCCAGACATTTATTTATATACAAGTGCCAAACACTTAACATTCTCATATTCCTTTTAAACCTAATTCTACTCCTCTCTTACAAAATTGTTGCCAGCAGCCGAAGCCCAAGTCACTGCAAAGGTTGACCAAAAATAGAAGCAAAACTAAGAAAAAGGGCGGTGGGGGGCGGGGGGAGCGGGGGGAGTATGCACAGAAAAAGCAGGTATTTTATTAGGCAACCTAAGGTACTTAAATTCACCAGTTAGATTCACAGAGGTTTCTATTTAAGAAAAGTGCTTGTTTGTTTTTAAAAACACATTAGAGAGAAATAATATAAAGAAGAAATGCATTTGTGTATAAGCTTAGCTATCTCAATTTCTTATTTTATTTCTCTCTTCTCAGCCACCATAACCCCAGACCCAAACAAAGGGCTGAGGTGGCCAACAGTGATAGACAACAAGGTACAAATGGTTTAGGCTGCCATTTAACCTGAATTATATTTTGACATTCTCCCCATGTTTTATGCCTTCCTACTACCTTTGGATATGTCCTCTCTGCTCCTGCCTTCACTAAAGCCAGACATCTGAGTGCTAAAGCTATTCCAACTTGCAATTTAAAAATCAGGATCACTTACCATTTGGCTGCCTCTGCTGGCTGAAGGCATGTATATCCATGGGAGAGAAGATGTTAGAATGGATTTCACGCAGACCCTCGCCAGTGTACTTGTTGCAAGCCAAAATGGAGTGTGTATTCCAGTCAGTCCAGTACAATGTGTCCTCAAATAATGTCAAGGCAAAAGGATGTGGAAGGGAACCTTTAACCACTGCCTGTCTATTAACAAAAACAGAAAAACTCAAACATTTCTAAATTTTCTTTTATCGAAACTTGATTTTGCCCATTAAAACATCTTGTTTTCCACAATAACACACACAAATCCCAAGTAACACATATCTCAAGGTCAAACACACATATGAAAAATAAGTCACGTGATAAATTTGAATATATTTTCATAGTGTCCAAAACTCCCAACCAAGTACTTGGCAACAGGCCCCAGGTTCATTACAAACTAGCAGAGAGAAGGCTCAAGTACTAGCACTGCTGTCAATTCCCATCTCTGGACCTTCCATCCTTCCACAAAATTCGTGTTGTTAGAAGACAGGTGGGCAAAAAGAAAAATCCCAAGGTTTAAAGTTGGCACTGTGAAGTAGTTTTAAATCTGCAATAGGTTTTCCCCTTCTTGATGTGTAAAAACAAAGAATCTGAGCCAGTTTCTTCCATCATCTCATATGGTTTTGGTAAGTGAAAGTAAAAACATATACTTGAGGCTAAAAAAGGTGTTCTGGTGGAGCTCTTTCTGCAAACCCCAGTCTAGCTCTGGTAAAGAATCATTTCTGCTTGCTTTCTGCTATATGGTTACTTAATCTCCACAAGTCAGGTAGCAAAAAAAAAAAAAAACAAGTGCTGCCACAGGCATCAATGTTCATGAGACAAAACAGACCCAAAAATCTCACAAGCAATCCATACTATATGAAAGGAAAGGCAGAGAGCCTGATTAGTGCTCAACCACAGAACTTTGCAGTGTCGTGGAGAGTTATTAGTAAATATTCCTGAATAATGAACAAATCATGTTCTGCTCCAAAATAATATTCAAGAAAAAAACTCAATATTTATCTAATGTCAAATATAATATTTTCATAAATAGACTGGGAGGGAGGAATGGAAAGTATAAGCAACTGAAGAGAAATAAAGAACATTACATATTTTAGAGAAGATAATCCAGTTTTTAGGTCCTGGACATCACTTGATGATCTAAAATACTGAAGAGACCACCAGCATACTAAATTAAATTCAAGAGCAGTAAGATAATTTTTATCTAAGCAGAGTTAATATCTGTTATTGTACATGGAATGGTCCTAGCCTAAGGTGTTTTAAATTCAGGCCCAATTTTTAAAAAACTGAATACAAGATTAGCATGACCAGTTTACCGAACAAATTTTCTATTTTGGACACTCATCCCTACTCTGCCAGCCCACATCACCACAATTTTCTCCTCTCATTTTTCTTCTTTTTCCCCTAGCAGATTACTTTTCATTCTCATTTCCCCAAAAGAACTGTCACAATGTCAACTTCTGAGGTGGTTTCTTCCACTTTTTAAATGAACGGCTTTTACCAAAGTGGTTATGTTATTTATAGGAATGAAATCATAGTTTAAATCCAAATTTAAATAGGTCTACATATTTCACACTAAAATCTACCAAAATTCAGTAATGGTAAGAGAGTTCTGAAAAGCTGCCAAGAAAGAAGTACCACAACTGAAAAAGGAAGAATAGTAATAAATGACTTAGCATTTCATTAACCACCCTAAATAACTACAAATTCCATAATCAAATCTTTGAAAAACTTTGGGAAGAAAAAAAAGCCTTCTAAGTCCTTTATATATTATTAAATAAAAAGTTAAAATTCACTCTCTGAAGTAAACACAGGAAAACAAACAGGAACAACAAAATCCCTCCCTAAAAGATACACTCACTTTATATACTGACTAAAAACATTTATATATTGGTAAGAAATCAGATAGACCTGAGTTCAATGTCCCTCTGACACTTACTACTTACATCATTTCTGCAAACTTTATTTTCTTTATCTATAAATGAAAGATAATAATCTATCCCCATTGAGTTACTATAAAGATTAAATGATAATATATGCAAAAGCATTTAGCATTATGCTTGGTACTTAATAAACATTTCACAAATAATCCCTCAATTTTAGGATATATATTTTTCAATATTTTAATATCCCTGAGATGGGGTAACATTTTACAACTGAGGTGTACATTTCCTGTATTAGTTTGTAAATCAATAAAAAGTTCTTAAAATCAATGTCATATTAGAATCAAGTAAATACTAGACTCTGACTTATTTATATTCCCAAGATCTCACACAACACTGTATACACAAATTAAATGGAATGATCAGACACTCAGTAAATGCTTGATAAAATTAAATATCTAAATGATATATGTAATTAACAGAGCTGAACAAAAAGCAGAATTAAGAAGGCTATCACTCATTCTTACATATTCTTTGGTATTTATTGATTCATCCAAGCAATGGTGACTTGTTTCTGAAAATGGAGATAACTGTACATAGTCCTCACCTTTCATCTCTCTGGTTGGGATTACTAAGTAGGCCCACCTCTTGGTTTCTCCCTGAAAACATAAGTTTCTTCAAGGAGGAGTTGATCATGGGTACCAAAAACAAACATGGCAGGCAAGATCAAAACCCAGTTCTTCAGTTGTATGTCACAACAACAGGAGTTAAAAAATGGATCTCTACTATGAAGACCAATGGAAAAAAACTGAGACCGCTGTTGATACTTTGATTTAGTGCTGACAACCTCTGAGTATCATCCCTTCCGTGTGTCTGTCATTTTCGGCAGTGTACTGATAGGGCTCAATCCCACCAATACCCCCAAGTACACGAGCCACTTGCTACCTCTTTCGTATTCCATGCTTGGTGGGTGCCTCTTTCAAATTCTGCACCAATTGGACTTATCCTTTATAGAACACCTGTGCACTTGTATTCACTTTCTCTGTTTCTGGACCTCTTCCCAGAAAGCTGTCCTCTGCCCCTGTTTCAGAATTCCCCCACCTGTGTGGGTAATAAATCTTTGTTTGGTCATACCAAAGCACTACTGTCATGAATTCTGACATGTGAACCTAACCTTGGAAGGGAGTTTCCCTCATCGTAGTGAAGCTGTTATAATACCTAATATATTGTTATATGGTGAAGCTGTTATAACACCTAATATATATACCACTGCTACCAGTGGTAGCAGCACAGGTTTGGAAAATCTCCACAAGCCCTCCACATGAAAGCACAACTAGGCAGCAAAACCAAAAACCCACGGCAACATTCACAACAGAGCTAAGTAAAAAAATATTACCACAAAATCCAAAAAGGTATGGAAAACTACTAACAGCCATAAGACCTGACTGGCCTCAGTACTTCTGCAGGAGGAATCAGAAAGAAAAAACAGGGCCTTCAGGAGACCTAAAAACAGGAGAACACACAAGATAGGTAACAATGAAATGTAGGGCAAACAAATAGGAGAACATCAGCTGACTAGGAGGGGTTCTGGCCACTCCAAGAATGAGTGAATACAATGAATTCATGGTTGGCGCTGAAAGGGCTAGTGCACTTTAACCCACTGTGAACTCTCAAAGCTGACATTCCAGGGCTCCCTTCCAGACAAAGCCCCATACTGAGGATAAATTACTGGAAGCAGAATGAAAAATGAGAATGATAGGTACAAGAGAGATAATGGAAAAATAAGGCACAAAAAAAAGTGGGAAAAGGAATCAGAGTCAGGAAATGTCAGAAAGCAAGCTGCCAGGACAAGAAATTTTTTAAAAATAAAAGATATGAAATACAAAGGACAGGGGAGAGAACAGAATTATCCTGGAGCAAAGAAATGACCAAATGGTAACTTAAATCCTCAGGAAGAATTAAGGAGTACCAGAAACAGCAAATATGTAGGTTAATACAAAAAGACTCCAGGCACCTGGGTGGCTCAGTCAGCTGAGTGTCTGCCTTAGGCTGAGGTCATGATCCTAGGGTCCTGGGATAGAGCCCCACATCAGCTCCCAGCTCAGCAGGGGAGTCTGCTTCTCCCTCTGCCCCACCCCCCACTCATGCTCTTGTAAGCGCACACTCTCTTTCTCTCACATAAATAAAATCTTTTAAAAAAAAGACTATATAATGCTTTCTCCTTTTTTCTTTTTAACCCTTATAAAACATGTAAGGTCATACTAATAATGATTATAACATGATATTGGTTATAATAGAAATGTAATATAAATGACAATAACAGGGGCACCTGGGTGGCTCAGTCATTAAGTATCTGCCTTCAGCTCAGGTCATGGTCCCAGAGCCCCGCACCGGGTTCCCTGCTCGTCGGGAAGCCTCCTTCTCCCTCTACCCATCCCCCAGCTTGTGTTCCCTCTCTCGCGGTCTCTCTCTCTCTGTCAAATAAATAAATAAAATATTTTTTAAAAAATAAATAAATGACAATAACAGCAAAAAGGAAGGGAGAGGGAATGGAGACACACTAGAGTAAAATTTCTATAAAGGAATTAACTCAGTATTATCATAAAGTCGATTTAAACAAAATGCATATTGCAACCCTTAGAATAAACAGTAAAACTGTTTTATTCTCAAAAATATAGTTCAAAATTTGGGGCACATTGGTGGCTCAGTCAGTTAAGTGTCCGAGTCTTAATTTCGGCTCAGGTCATGATCTCAGGGGTGTGATATCAAGCCCCGAGACAGGTTATGTGCTAGCCGTGGGGCCTGTTTAGGATTCTCTCTTCTTCTCCCTCTGCCCCTCCACACTCTCTCTCCCACTCTTAAAAAAAAAAAAAAAAAAATCAACAAATCAACAAAGGAATTATCTACTAGAAAATATCTACTTGGGGCGCCTGGGTGGCTCAGCTGCTGAGCGTCTGCCTTCAGCCTAGGTCATGATCTGGGATCAGCCCCGTGTTGGGCTCCCTGCTGCCGGGAAGGAGGGGAGCCTGCTTCTCCCTCTCCCACTCCCTCTGCTTGAGTTCCCTCTCTCTCTGTGTCTCTCTCTGTCAAATAGATAAATAAAATCTTAAAAAAAAAAAAAAGAAAAGAAAACAAGGGGCGCCTGGGTGGTTCAGTCGTTAAGCGTCTGCCTTTGGCTCAGGTCATGATCCCAAGAGTCCTGGGATGGAGCCCCACATCGGGCTCCCTGCTTAGCGGAAAGCCTGCTTCTCCCTCTCCCGCTCCCCTTGCTTGTGTTCCCTCTCTCACTGTGTCTCTCTCTGTCAAATAAATAAATAAAATCTTAAAAAAAAAAAACCGAAAACAAAAAGAAAATACTTAATACAAAAGAAGGCAGAAAAGAACAGATATGAAAAAACAAACATCAAAATGTCAGATGTAAACCCAACCATATCATTAATAACACTGAATGTGAATAAACACCTCAATCAAAAAGGCAAAAGATTGGGGGATGCCTGGGTGGCTCAGTCGGGTAAGCCTCTGCCTTCAGCTCAGATCATGATTCCAGGGTCCTGGGATCGAGGCTGAGTTGGGCTCTCTGCTCAGCGGGGAGCCTGCTTCTCCCTCTCCCTCTGCCTGCGACTCCCCCTGCTTGTGCGTCCTCTCTCTCTGTCAAATAAATAAATAAAATCTCTTAAAAAAAAAAAGGCAAAAGTTTGAGCACCTTAAATATATAGTTTTTTCTTTTCAAAAAAATACCTCTCTATATATAGACAAAGATTGTTAGACTGGGTGAAACAAAACAAGATTCAACTATATGCTGTCTACAAGAGACACATTTTATATTCACAGATACAAACTGAGAGTAAAAGGTCACAGTAAACAGTAACCATTAAGAGAGATGGAGTGACTCTATCAGACAAAATATACTTTAAGACAAAAAAATACAAGGGTAAAGAAGCACATTTTATAATAACAAAGATTCAAATTATCAGGAAGATACAACTATAAACATATACACACAAAAAACAAAGCCTCAAATGAAGAAAAACCTGACAGAAGTGAAGAGAGCAATAGACAGTTCAACATTAACAGTCCAAGGTCTCACTCAACATCCTACTTTCACAGAAGTATAGAACTAGACAGAAATGAGATGCCTGGCTGGCTTAGTTGATAGAGCATGCAATTTTTTAAAAAAATATTTTACTTATTTACTTGAGAGTGTGCATGAGTGGGGGGAGGGGCAGAGAGAGGAGAGGCAGACACCCCGCTGAGCAGTGAGACCAACGCAGGGCTGGATCCCAGACCCTGGGATCACAACCTGAGCCGAAGGCAGACACTTAAATGACTGAGCCACCCAGGTGCCCCTAGAGCATGCAACTCTTGATCTCGGGGTTGTAAGTTTGAGCCCCACATTGGGTATAGAGATTACTTAAAAATAAATTTTTTTTTTAACAACTGGACAGAAAATCATCAAGGATATGGAAATCTGAATATTATCAACCAATTTAGCCTCTAAAGAAAATTCTCATCCAGTAACAGGAGAACATACATTCTTCAAAGTATGCATGGAACCTACTCCAGGATAGACCACATACTAGGTCACAGAATAAATCTCATTTCATTTGAAAAAAGACTGAATCAGGGGCGCCTGTCTTTGGCTCAGGTCATGATCCTAGGGTGCTCGTACGTGCGCTCTCTCTTTCTCTCATATAAATAAATAAAATCTTAAAAAAAAAAAAGACTGAATCATATAAAGTGTATTTTCTGAGAACTACAGAATTCATTAATAAATCAACAAAATTTGAGAAATTCACAAATGAGAATTTTCTAAATTCTTCCTTAATGTCTTCTCAATAAGCAATGGGTCCAAGAAGAAATCACAAGAAATTCTTTTAAATATTTTCAGATAAAAGGAAATGAAAATATGACAAATAAAAAATTTATTAAAAAATGTATGGGATACCACCAAAGCAGTGCTTAGGGTAAATTCTATAAATTTACCCCTTAAGTGCCTGTATTAGAAAAGAAGATAATCTCAAATCAATAAACTAAGCTTCAAGGTTAAGAAACTAGGGGAAAAAAAGAGCAAACTAAATGCAAAGCTAGCATAAGAAAGAAAATAAAAATATTAGGGTGGTGATCAATGAAATATTACAACACAAAAACAGTAGAGAAAAAAATTCAGTAAAACTGCATGTGGATTCTATGAAAAGATCCACAAATCTGACTATCCTTTAGGTAGACTGGGCCCCCCAAAAGAGAAAAGAAGTAAATTGGGAAATTTGTGAATAAAATCATGAATATAAGAGGGACATCACTATTGACCTTACAGAAATTAAAAGGATTATAAGGAGATATGAATAACTTTATGACAACCTAGACAAAATGGAAATATTCCTAGAAAGAAACAAATTAAAAGTGAAAAAAATTTTTTTAAATTAAAAAAATTTAAAAAAATTTAAAAAAATAAAAAAAGATAGGAAGGGAAAAATGAAGGGGGGGGAGTGGAGGGGGAGATGAACCATGAGAGACTATGGACTCTGAGAAACAAACTGAGGGTTCTAGAGGGGAGGGAGGTGGGGGGATGGGTTAGCCTGGTGATGGGTATTAAAGAGGGCATGTATTGAATGGAGCACTGGGTGTTATACGCAAACAGTGAATCATGGAACACTACATCAAAAACTAATGTAATGTATGGTGATTAACATAACATAATAAAAGAAAAAAAAAAGTGACTCAAGAAGAAATTTAAAAAAACCCTAAAGACCTAGAACAATTAAAGAAATTGCCTTAATAACTTAAAATCTTCCCATAAAGAAATCCCTAGGCCCAGATAACTTCACTAATGACTTCTACTAACTATTACAGCAGAAATACTATCTATCCCATACCCTTCCAGAAAATAGAGGAAGAGGAACTTCCCACCTCATTCCATGAGGTTAGTATTATACTGATACCAAGGCCAAAGACAGAATAAGAAAAATAAACTACAGACCAATACCTCTAATGAATAAAGACATAAAAGTCCTCAACAGAGTGTCAGCAAACTGAAACTAGTAACATCTAAAAAGGATTCTAAACCATGACCAAATGGGATTTACCCCAAGAATCCAAGAGTGGTTTAACAACTAAAAACAACTAATGTAATTCATCATGTTCACAAAATAAAAAACAAAATCACATGATCATCTCAATAGATGCAGAAAAAGCACTGGACAAAATATAATACCAGTCATGGTATATATTGTGAAGAAACTAGGAATAGAAGGAAACTTCCTCAACCTCATTAAGGTGTCTACAAAAAACCTACTGCTAAGATCATGCTCAATGGCAAAATAATAATAATAATAATAAATAATAATAATAATTAATGATTTCCCCCAAAGATCAGGATCAAGCAAGGATGTCTTCTATTCAACACTGTAACAGAGGATCTAGTCAGCACTATCAAAACAGGAATAGAAAGAAGGCATCTAGATTGGAAAGGAAGAAGTAAAACTGCCATTATTCATAAGTGTCATGATTCTAAAAACAGAAAATACTAAAGAATTTAAAATATATATATACACAGAAATAAATTGCATTTCTATATACTAGCAATGAAAAAAAAAACAGAAATTCATATGATCAACTAATATATGACAAGAAAGCCAAGAATACTCAGTGGAGAAAAGACAGCCTCTTCAATAAATGGTACAGGGAAAATTAGACATGCACATGTAAAAGAATGAAACTAGACCCCTATCTTATACCACTTACAAAAATTAACTCAAAATGCACTAAAACCTTAAATCTAAGAGCTGAAAAACATAAAATACCTAGATGAAAACATAGGGGGAAAAAGCTCCTTGACATGGTTCTTGACAATGATTCTTTGGATATGACATCTAAAGCACTAGCAACAAAATCAAAAATAAGCAAGTGGGACTTCATCAAACTAAAAAGCACTACACAACAAAAGAAGTGATCAACAAAATAAAAATGTAACCTACAGAGTGGGAGAAAATATTTGCAAATCATGTATTTGCTAAGGGGTTAATATCTAAAATATACAAAGAACTTATATAACTCAGTATCAAAAACAAACAAATAATCCAATTAAAAATTAGGCAGAAGACCGGTGCACCTGAGTGGCTCAGTCGTTGGGCGTCTGCCTTCAGCTCAGGTCATGATCCCAGGGTCCTGGGATCGGGCCCCGCATCAGGTTCCCTTTTCAATGGGAAGCCTGCTTCTCCCTCTCCCACTCTCCCTGCTTGTGTTCCCTCTCTCGCTCTCTCTGTCAAATGAATGGATAAATTCTTAAGAAAAAAAAGAAAAAATTAGGCAGAAGACCTAAAACGACATTTTCCAAAGAAGATATCCAGATGGTCAACAGGTACATGAAAAGATGTTCAACATCACTAGTCATCAGGGAAACGCAAATCAAAACCACAATGATGTATCACCTCATGCCTCTTAGAATGGCTATCATTAAAAAGACAAGAGATAGCATACAGGGAATATACTCAATGGTATTGTACTAGAATTATATGGTGACAGACAGTAGCTACACTTGTAGTAAGCATAACATAAGGTATAAACTTGTCAAGTCACCATGTTGTGCACTTGAAACTGATGTAAGATTGTTCGATTAAAAAAAAAAAGGGAAGGAAGATTCATCCATATCTAGAAGGAGGCAGGATAATGTCACATTGGCTGCACTGTGTGACTGTCTGACTCCCAACTAGAATGGACCTCTGGAAGGCAGCAATGTTATTTGCTCTGTGCACTGGATTATGGTCATGGTCAGTGCCTAGAAAGTTGCCTGAACCTAGTGGGGCTTCCTATATATTTGATGACTGTCCCATATGCTCAGCCTCAGCGATCTCTGTTTTGGATTCACCCAGACAGGGACTCCACAGACAGAATCTCAAATCTTTTCAAATGGGAAAAAAGCTTAGCCCCAGGCCATGGGGGACAGCAAGGAAAGAGGCAGAAGCCTCCTCATGGGGACAAGGAAAATGATAAATCAGCTCAACCATGGGCCCCCCAGTAGACCTTTCCACAGGGCTAGACACACATTAACAACAACAAAAGAAAAAAACAAGAAAAAAACATGAGATAGCAAATGCTGGCAAGGATGTGGAGAAAAGGGAACCTTTGTGCACTGATGGTAGGAATATAAATTGGTACAGCTACTATACAAAACAGTATGGAAGTTCCTCAAAAATTAAAAATAGAGGAGCGCCTGGGTGGCTCAGATGGTTAAGCATCTGCTTTCGACTCAGGTCATGATCTCGGGGTCCTGGGATTGAGTCCTTCATCAGGCTCCCTGCTCAGTGGGGAGAGCCTGTTTCTCCCTCTCCCTCTGCCATTCCCTCCGTTTGTGCTCTCTGGCTCTGTCAAATAAATAAATAAAATCTTTAAAAAAAAAATTAAAAATAGAAACATATGATCCAGTAATTCAACTTCTGAGTAAATATCTGAAGGAAACGAAATCACTACGTCAAAGAGATATCTGTACACCCATGTTCACTAAGCATTATTTAAAGTAGCCAAGACACGGAAACAACCTAAGTGTCCATGGACAATGGATGGATAGAGAAAATGTGGTGTGTATATGTACAACAGAATACTATTCAACTATTAAAAAAAAAAAAGAAGAAGGAAATCTTCCAACAACATGAATGGACCTTGAGGACATTATACTAAGTTCTCATTTAGATATGGCATCTTAAAAGAATACATACATAAATTGAAATTAACTAAATAATTCATTCACAACACCATAAAAAATAACTGAATATCTGAGAATACATTTGACATAAGAGTGTAAGATGCCTTACAGAAAATGCAGCATAAATCTGAATGTAAGAGTTAAAACAATAAAACTCTTAGAAAAAAAACATAGTTGTAAATCTTCATGACTTCGGATTAGACAATGATTTCTAAAGACATTAAAAACACTTTTAGCAAAAGAAAAAGCTAACGGATTACACTTTATCAAAATCAAAAACTTTTGTGCTTCAAAACACACCAACAAGAAAATAAAAACAAAAGCCACAAGCTGAAAGGAAATAATTCTAAATCATATATGCAGTGAAAAAAGTGTTTCCAGAATACATAAAACTCTTACAACTAAGATAAATAATTTAAAAGTGGATAAACAACTTGAATAGTGTCTTATACATCTAACTGGGCCTCACATGAAGGAACTACACTGTGTTCAAGAAGACTGTAGGTAGGCCAGACAGAAGTAAAGTTAATACTATATCTGGAGTAGAAAGAAAAGAGAAACATTAAAGGCATCTAAACCATTTCATCAAAATCTGGTATTTACTTTTTTTCCAAAGTAATTATTTTTTCCTGATTATATAAAGAAATACATGTATGTTCCCCATAAAAATTTCGAAAGAGAAATGAAAAGAACATCTTTCTAGCCCTTTATTAAAGCATGTGTACAATACATACATGTATATATACAAATACAAGCAATTCCCAAACATCAAGGAATGGAAAAACTGGTTTCTCTTTTTATAATAGTTAAGGTACAACAGGAAACCAACTATACAACAAGGTTTAGAATTTAAAATTTGGGGCCGCCTGGGTGGCTCAGTCGTTAAGCGTCTGCCTTCGGCTCAGGTCATGATCATAGAGTCCTGGGATCGAGCCCCGCAACGGGCTCCCTGCTCCACGGAAAGCCTGCTTCTCCCTCTCCCACTCCCCCTGCTTGTGTTCCCTCTCTCGCTGTGTCTCTTTCTGTCAGATAAATAAATAAAATCTTTAAAAAATAAATAAATAAAATAAAATTTGGTAAAAATCCATTTGCTCTAAATCATAGCCCCTGAAGGATAGAAAGAAAAAAGCTGAGCCAAACCAAGAAATGATGGGGGTACCTGCACTAAGCCAAGAATAAAGAGCATTTAGCACCCCTAATTACTCAGCTTCTTCACTGGGAATATATGCAAGGCCCCAAAGTCCTTATTTCTCCTCAACAGTGGTTAATCTGCCTTGAGAAAAATGGTTATTTTGAAAGACTCCAACTCACCCTCTCATCTTGATTATTTTTTTTTACAAAAATGAGTTTTTGTAAATTTGTGGCATTTACTGCACCATAATGACCTGTTTTCATTTAACAATGAATTGTAAAGATTTTCACCATGTTATTAAACATTTCTTTCACATTATTTTTGATGGCTATATAACACTACATTGAGTGATTGTGCTATAATTTAAACATCCATATTGTTTAAAACTCAACATTATATATTAAAATGTTTTTAAGCAGAAACATACATTAAAAAGATTATGAAATGATCAGCTGATGAAAATGTTTTGACCACAAGCTAGCAGGAATCTAATTCTGTATTTCCCAAGAGCACTGATTCTGTATTCACTATCTGAGTGTTTGTAACAACTTTAAAGAATTAAGTACCATGAATAATGAGAATCCACTATAATTAACACTATGGAAAATACTTGCTTTTACCAGTAAAGAAAAAATACAATAAAATATATTTTAAAATTTCAAAATGGATAAAATGTTTTTCTTAATGTAAAAAAAATAAGAGATTCAGACATACACTGTGTGACAGTGGAAATCATTAAAATCATTTCATAAAAAAAAATGGCCTTAAAATCTCTATGTACCTTGATATACAAATCCTACTTCTAGTAATTAATTCTAAGTATGTAATCAAAGATACAGATTCACAAGGCTCCTCTTTATTCCAACAATATTTATAGAAGTAAAAACTTACAACTTAAATGTTTCACAATAGGGCAGTATGGTTAAAAACAGATACTGTTCAACATTCAGATTATAGAATCTATATCTTGCATCTATATTTAACAGCATAACTGCTGGATCCTACTCTTTCTTATGCTGTCCATTTTTATTCTTTCCTTACTCTCTCCCTTTCCCCTTTTTCATGGACTTTTCCCACTAGATTGAGTTTATGTGCTCCCTTTATGTCTCTAGGGATCTGGAGGATATACAAACTGTTTTACTCAATTTCAATTATCTTTGTTTTTAAGTCCTATTTGATCCAATTTAGATAACTATCAATTGCAAGAATAGGCAGTATCTCCTGATAGCCCCATGTGTAAGGTAAGACGTTAAGATGGTTTTACTCCTGCAGGCCCTTCTTCCTCATCTAACCATCCCATCATCATTTCTCATTTTTACTATTAACACTTGATATTTACATATTTATTATATACTTTTTAATTTTCTATTTCAAAATATCTCATGGTCTAAGTTTTAAAAACACATTAACAGCAATTACTAGATTTAACTCCATGTTTAACTGGTTTCATTCTTCAAAAATATTTAATTATCTGACTTCCTCACTCAAGCTATACATTTTAATTCTAAAGCATATCAAATAACTTTTTCGGAAAGAGCACTGGAAATAGTATATTTTGATTCTTTACATATCTCATATCTTTCTGTTGCAGTAACACACGAACAACCCCTGCATCAACCTCCAGACCTCACATCTTTTCTTCCATCGTTTTCATCTCTGCTTCTCCAAATTCTGGGAGAATTTCTCAAGGTTAAATTCTACTCCACTGATTTTATTTTTTTGTTTTTTTTTAGTCCTCAATGCTTAAACTGTTTTAAACAATTATGCTCTTTATTATCATTGTTTTTACTGATCTTAAATGTATTCTTTCATACTACTTACTCTATTTGCAAGTATACTGTGTCCTCTTAAACTCTGATAACTTTTTTCTCCCCTGTCTTACAGAAGATTACAGGAAGACATCTGCTCTGATTCCTTGACACAGGTCATTCTTTGGACTGTAGTATCTTCTCGTGTGCCCTTTTTTTTTTCTATTTGCTTGTATTTCAGAGGGAGGTCTGTACTTTATTGGAAGTTGAGATCAATTCTGTTACAGCCTAAAAATTCCTGGTCCAGGCTCTCAGATCAAGAAGAGAGAAGGTAAATAAATTTTCAATTTGCAGTTTTACTTTAATTTGGAAATCAAATCATGCAGAGGAGAGGAGGATTTGAGGCTAGCAATAATAGCATATTCATGTATTTTTTTTTTTGCATGTTTCTGGTAGCACCAGGAAGTCTTTTAATATATGTTGAGTCTGCTTATTCTCCGACACCATTGTGCTCATTCACAGCCAGCTTTAACTACACCTCTGATCTTTGCCTAACATGCTCAATCACGTCAAGTATGGTTGCCGTAACATACGTGTCCTTCAGTACCTGAAGTACAGAATCCAGATGAGGCCTACTTTCACCCTAGCCCACCTCCTCCTCATCATCACCCTCAACTCTAGCCATCATCTCTGGAGAGCTGTGGTTTTATTGTTTATTTGGGCAAATCTCTTCAACTTGCTTCTTTGGGAAGTAGATTCTTCACAAGTTCAGTAGGTAATGAAACATGTCAGTCTGCCTAGGTCTGAGGGGTTTCCTGAAACCCAGGCAAAAAGGGATGGTTAATCACACAACAGCTCAGTCAGATTGGGACATCCTTCAATCTTGAACTCTGCAGAAATTCTTCAAGGTTTCTGGTATTTTGTTATCTTTGCCTAAGTCTCTAGTACTGATACAAAATTCCCCTATGTTTATAGTTCCTGGTTTTAATAACCATTAACTTGATAATGACTATAAATCTATATCGCCCTATGAGACTGCTCTACTGAGCTGCAGGCTCATAGATCCAAAGGTCTCCAGATTTCATAACTATAGTTTTCTCTAAGCAACTCAACTGCAAACATGTCTAAAGCTGAATGCAACCTCACTCTCTTCCTACATTAAAAGAAGAAAGAAAAAAGAACCTATCCTGCTTTTCTGAATCCATCTCAAAGGAATGGCACTTCCATCTAACCAGCCATTCAAAGCAGAAAAAGGAGTTATCACAGATCTATCTTCAGGGAGCTACAGGTAGTTTATCAGGATTGGGTCTTAAGTGTGCAAGGAAGGAAATGGTGAGAACATTTTTCTAAAATGAGATAAAGGAATTAGATCATTTAAGTCGCAATGAAGAGTTTGTACTTCACCTGAGAATAATGATGATTTACTGGAAGATTTAAGGAAGTGAACTAATTACAAATAATCTTCAAACCATTTTCTATACAACTATCAAATTGGGATTTCTAAAAGATGAATCTAGCCAGGTCAATTTGCTACCTGAAAATCTCCAATGACTCCTACTACTTTTCAGGATAAAATTCCAAATGCCTTATCTTAGAATACTAGACCCGCATGATCTGGCTCCTATCCATCCTCCTAGACTTGCCTCCAACCATTCCCCCACATTTCCTACTGCTGCTGAATAACACTGACAAAACAAAGTATTCTTTAATAACCTTAACTTAAAAACCCGACTCTAGTTATTAGGAATTATTTTCTAAAAAGGCCTTAATTATTCCCTCAAGATGTTAAAGTTTATTATTTTTCTTCAGTATCTGTCCAGGCAGGTTAAAATAGCATATTTACACCCTTGATATCTACTTTAAAATCGGTTAACTATATGTGCATCTGTTTCTGAACTCTATTCTGTTCCATTGGTCTCTATCCTTAGATTTAATACCTCATTGTTTTAATTATTCTATCTTTATAGTAAATCTTGAAATCAAGTTGAAAGATGACATACATTTTTTTACCTTAATAAAATCAATTGAACTATTTTAATAGGTTCTAGACATTCCCATACAAATTTTAGATCCAATTTGTCATTAAAAAAAAGTATGCACACACGTGTGCACATGCATGTGCACACACACATTCAAAAACTCCTTTGAAATTTTTGTTGAGACTGTATTGAATCTACAGATCATTTTAGGGAGAAATGCCACCTTAACAATACAGCTGACCCTTGACAATGCAGGGTTTAGGGGCACTGACCCCCAACACAATGGAAAATCCACACATAACTTTTGACTCCCCAAAAACTTAACACCAATAGCCTACTGTTGATCAGAAGCATTACTGATAACATAAAGAGCCAATTTATCAAACGTTTTGTATATGTATTATATATTATATTTTTACAATAAAGTAAGCTAGAGAAAAGAAAATGTTACTCAGAAAATCATAAGGAAGACAAAATACATTTATTGTACTGTATTTTTTAAAAATCTGCATGTAAGTAGACCTGTGCAGTTCAAACCCATGTTGTTCAAGGGTGAACTGTATATTGATAATTGTTTTTTTAAGCAGGCTCCATGCCCAGCACGACCCTGAGATCAAGACCTGAGCTGAGATCAAGAGTTGGACACTTAATTAAATGAGCCATTCAGGCGCCCGTTGATAACTTTTTTCTTAAAAACTAAATATTGTAGTCTTCCCAAAGATAAATATTGCAGTCTTCCCACTGTTGCAACTGGAGATGAATGAACTATGAATTTTATTATCTCACAAAGCACATAACAGTCTCACAGGTAATGTACCTTCTGCACAGATATTGTTTTGGAGTATTAATGTATGTTAGGAAATACATATGAGAGCCTTGAGTTATCTGTGTCCAAAAGCAACTGATACTTAAAACTACATTCCACAGCTTATATGAAGACTGTTTGAAAGGAGATATACAAATATAAATAACTAAGTATACACTATAAATTCCTGTTGTTTATTTTCTTTAAAGGAAGAGGGGCAGTAATGAATCTTTGCAGTTCATCATGGAAATCGTACAGCTCATGTGGGTTTTTCAGATTTGAAATCAACAATTATGTAGCTTTTCCCAGAACTGAACGGGTTAAGACACTTTTTTTACTTCTGTGTGAGATTTCTTTGCAGAATGTAACAGATCTAACCTAAGGTTAAGGATATTGTTCTCAACTGATGATCAATTGGCTTACTCCTTCCAAGACCAAACTGCATCCTTCAAGTATTTGTATGGCTTTTTGACAAATGCATTGGTGTTCTCAAAAGGAACTCAGAAAGTGTGCAAGTTTAAGGACAAATCCATTATCACTGGAAGAGCAGCTAAAAAGATCATGCGTTGCTGATGACTAATCGAAAGCACCATTTTCATAAAGAATAGCACACAATTATTCTTCTATAATAAATAATATTATCTGATCCACATTTACTGACACCTCATAAGTACTAGGTACTGTGGTCTGCTACATGCTCTTATCAAAAGCAAAAATCAAAACACTGATGACTGAAGGAAGACTGTTTAAGGGATACAGAGTTTATTCTTTCCCTGGGTACTCTAAGGTCTACCCTTATCTTAACTTCCAAAAGATTTCTATCTCGAATAACATTAGCTTAATCATTTGTAGAATTACCTCTACCGTATTATGCCCCAATTTTAAACAGAGACCACCATAGGAAAGTTAATTAAATTAACATACACACAAATAAATTAATTAAAATAACATAAAATAAAAAGTTAATTAAAATAACATACACACAAAAACTGCATTTTTAAAATACATTACATCCCTTAGTGACTAAATGTGAAAATTTTTTTCCTCAAATTTAATCTGATGAAAACATTTTCTAAAGCAAAGAACTCCTAAGTTTCCACCTTTCCAACGTGTGCTGGTAATTCATTTTCCTTTATCTGCTGAGAAGCTTCAAGAAACTTGTTTTTTACCTTTTTTTTTTTTTTTATAAAATAAGGCTGATACAGAAAAAACTAGTGTAACCTTCACCCAGACACCCTGTAACCTTCACCCAAATCAGGAAAGAAATTTGCTAACCACCTCAGAAAACTCTTCTCAACCCTTCTTTCTCCTCAAAAGTAACCACTATTCTGACTTTACAGTAATCACTTCCTTACTTTTTAGTTTTATTAGCTGAGTGTGCATCCACAGAAAAGTTTAGCCTTGATGACCTATTGTTTTTCATTTCCTATGTCTGTTAAGTCTCAAAACTTTATTTTTTTAGGGCAGCTTTAGGCTCACAGCAAAACTGAAGAGAATGTACAGAAAATTTTCTTTTAAAGAAAAAAAAATATTTTATTTAGTTGACAGAGAGAGAGAGATAGCGAGAGCAAGAACACAAGCGAGGGGGTGGGAGAGGAAGAAGCAGGCTTCCCGCAGAGCAGGGAGCCCGATGTGGGACTCGATCCCAAGACTCTGGGATCATGGCCTGAGCCAAAGGCAGACGCTTAATGACTGAGCCACCCAGGTGCCCCAGAAAATTTTCCATATACCTCCTACTCCCATGCACAGTCTTCTCCATCATCAACATCCCCCACCAGAGTGGTACTTTTGTTACACTCGATGAAACCACACTGACCCATCATAATCACCCAAGGTCCATAGTTTACATTAGGGTTCAGTCTTGGATGTTGTCCATTCTAGATTTGTACAAATGGATGACATGTATCCATCATTATAGTATGATACAGAATTATTTTCACTACCCTAAAAACCCTGTGCTCAGCCCATTCATCCTTCCTCAACCCTCTTTTCAGTCTCTTTTAATCTACAGGTTCCATCATCATTCTTTACAGTTTATCTGTTGAAGGACCTGGGATATATTTGACCTCTGTGTCCATATCCACTGATGCAAACTCATACAGCAGTTGAATATGTTTCTCTATCCTCTGTTTCTCCTGCAAATTCCAAGTTCGATCAGACTCATGTTGAACTGATACCTTTGGCAAAATGAAAGATGATGCACTTTTATTCCAACAGGAGGCAAATGATGTCTATTCTTTTTCTGGTTGTGATGTTAGCAGCCATTGATGTTCACTGCCTAGATTCAATAGTTCACTGGAGTTATAAAATGCTGATATTCTAATTATATCATTTATTTTTCACATATTAGTGGGAACAGCTTTCCCATATCTACTGTCTTGTTAGCTACTGGTAGATTCACGTAGGAAAGGGAAAATAAATTGCTTCTTTTCCTATATTACCAAATTAGGAGTAATGATGAATTGGTTCCCTATCATCCTCTCAAACTGACCACTTCCTTTCTACAATATCATCATGAACTCAAGGATTTAAACATACTTGATGAGTTTCTTTCCATTCTTGAACCAAGAGAGGCTTCTCAAGTTATTTCTCCAGGCTTATTAAAATAACCCTAGAGTCCGTAACACATTCTTGGCTATCTGGTATGACATATGTTCTAGCTCACCTTGTACATTTCTTGCCATAGACACGGAATCAACAATTTCACCTGAAAGATATGATTTCTTTTAAGGTGGAACAGTTTTCCAAGATTATAATATGGGTGCTTTTATCCCCCCTATTCCTCTTCAGTGGTCATAGTTAGGAAATAAACATAACATATTTGTGTGTATTTATCCATGTAACATAAAATACCTAATGAGCTCATGCCAGTACTTCCAAGTAAAACTCAGAATTATCAGTTTTCCTTACTTAACCTCTAGAGTATTACATTTATTTCCTTTCACATTGAAAATCCTGCATATGCAAGGGCAATAGAATACACCTAATGATTACTCACTTAATCCAACATTAAATAGTCTCAAAAAAACCTCAGAATGAGTATTAATACACCAATATAGTTACTATGAAGAGTTTTACAAAAATTTTGTACGTACCCTCTATTCTCCCTCCAGTTTTTTATAGTGGTACTTTACCTTATCTAAAAATAATTGTTACATACTATACCCTCTCAATTTGAATCCTCCTTTAGTTTTCATACTACAAGTAATTATAATTTAATGTTCTTCATCAAACCCTTTTTTGATATCTCACTCATCATTTTGGTGGTCTAAAGCTCAGACATTACCACATTTTCAGGAATGACTCAAGGAAATAGTATTTCTTGACTTCCTGCGTGTTGGTAAGAGTGGCAGACTAGGAGAGAGTCAGTTGTGATGTATTTTTTTAAAAAACCCGCCTCACATTTTTTTCACTCTTGAGTATCTTTAAAATACTACTCCATTTAATTCTGACGTGAAGTGAAACTGTGGGAAAGTCTGATGCTAATTCAATTTTCTTTTCCTTTTAAGTAATTTATTTTAGAGGCCAAAAGAGTACTTTTTTTCTCTACAGAATAATTTTACTAGAATATGTCTTGGTGTTGTTTGTTTTGACTATTATTCTCAGGTACATAGTGTTTTCTTTTTTCTTTTTTTTAAGATTTACTTATTTATTTGAGAGAGAGAGATAGCACACACAAGCAGGGAAAGGAGCGGAGGGAGAGGAAGAGAATCTCAAGTGGACACCCCACTCAGCGTGGAGCCCACCGCAGGGCTCGATCCCACAACCCTGAGATTATGACCTGAGCCGAAATCAATAGTCAGGTGCTTAACCAGCTGAGCCACCCAGGTGCCCCCATAGTGTTTTCTTTCAAACTGAACTTTCAAATCTTGTTTTAAGCAACTTTTCCTGAATTATAGTTTTTCTTATGTATTCTATTCCCTTGCTTTGGTTATCTTCCTAAGAGGGTCTTTTATCTGTGTTGTTTCTTCTTTGACTATCTTCAATTTGATTAGTCACTTCCTCTCCCACCCTTTTTACATTTTTACATTTCCTTTTGGTCTTCAAATTTTTCTTCCTTTTCAACTCCTAAAGATCTTTTCTGTTTATTCACTCTTATGTCCCTTCCAGTTTAACTATCTTTTCTCAAATAATTTTTCTTCTTTTATTTAGAATTCTTAGTTCTGTCATCTCATTTCTGAGCTTTTTTTTTTTAAGTAGGCTCCACGCCCAGCGTAGAGGCTCGAATATGGGGCTTGATCTCACAACTGTGAGATCAAGACCTGAGCCGTGATCAAGAGTTGGACACTCAACTGACTGAGCCACCCAAGCATCCCTCATTTCTGAACTTTCTAATTTTAATTTGTTTGGTTTTTGACATGGGATATTGGTGTCTCAATTACTGATAGTGCATTTTTAAATGGAGGTTTGATCTGTTCTGTGGGCATATCCTTCTGGAGAGTTTTCTGTGTAAGGACATTAATCTGTTCCTCATTCTTTTGCTTTATAATAGTAATTTTTTCTTCAGGTTTATTGAGGTATAACTGACATAAAATTGAAAGATGTTTAAAATGTACATAGTGATGATGTAACACACATATAAATTGTAAAGGGATCCCATCTAGTTAATCATCACATCTCAAGCATTTTTGGTTTTTCTTTTTATCAGGGAGGAGGAAACACTTAAGTTCTATTCTCTTAGCAAATTTCAATTATACAGTACAGTGTTATCAACTATAAGTACAATGTTACATATTAAATCCTCAGACCTTATTCATCTTATATCTTAAAGTGTATACCCTTTTACAAAAGCTCTTCCTATTTACTCTACCCCTCAACCCCTGGCAACCACTTTTCTTCTCCTTGTTTTTAGGAGTTTAACTTAAAAAGAAAAAAAAAGATTCCACATATATCTGATACCATGTAATATTTGTCTTTATCTGGCTCGTTTAACTAAACCTAATGTCCTCAAGGTCCACCCATGTTATCACAAACAGCAGGATGTCCTTCCTTCTCATGGCTGAATGATATATACATTGCATTGAATATATACATACCACACATCTTCTTTGTCTATTCATCCACTGACAGACATAAATGTTTCCATGTACTGGATATTATAAATAATGCTGCTATGAACATGGGAGTGCAGACATCTCTTCAAGATCCTATTTTGATTTATTTTAGATATATACCCAAAAGTGGAATTACTGGATCACATGGTAGTAATATTTTTAATTTTTTGAGGAGCCTCCATACTGTTTTCCAATCTGGCTACACCTATATACAATCCCATCAACAGTGCAAAAGGGTTCCCTTTCCTCGACATCCTTGCCAATACTTATCTTAACTTTTTGATGACAAAAATTCTAAGAAATGTGAGGTGATAACTCACTGTGGTTTTAATTTGCATTTCTCTGATAATTAGTGATGTTGAGCACCTTTTCCTGTAGCTGACAGCCATGTGCAAATCCTCCTTGGAAAAATTAAACTAAATTCCTCTGTCCATTTTTTAATGAGATTTTTTACTATCAGGCTGTATGAGTTCTTTATATATTTTAGATATTAGCAACTTTTTCAAACATATAATTTACAAATATTTTATCCCATTCTGAATGCTGCCTTTTCATTTTGTTGATGGTTTCCTTTATTGTGCAGCTTTTTAGTTTGATGTAGTCCAACTTGTTTATTTTTGCTTTTATTGCCTTGTGTTGACAAATCCAAAAAATCAACACCAGTAATGATGTCAAGGAGCTTACCCTATGTTTTCTTCTAAGAGTTTTATGGTTTCACTTCTAAATTTAAGTCTTTAACCCATTCTGAGTTGATTTTTGTGTATGGTATAAGATACAGGTCTAGTTTTATTCTTTTGTGCATCTGCCCGATTTTGCCAACATCGTTTATGGAAGAGACTATCCTTTCATTATTGTACATTCTTGGCTCCTCTGTCATAAATTAATTGTTCATATATGTCCTGGTTTATTTCTGGGTTCTCTAATCTGTCCCACTGATCTATGTGTCTGTTTTTATGCCAATACCACACTGTTTTCATTACTGTAGCTTTGTAATGTAGTTTGAAATTAGGAAGCATGATGCCTCTAAGCTGTGTTCTTCCTGCTCAAAATTGCATTGGCTATTAGGGGGCTTTTGTGATTCCATACAAATTTTAGGATTGTTTATTCTATTTCTGTGAAAAACTTGACAGGAATTTGTTAAAAATTGCACTTAATCTGTAGCTGGCTTTGGGTACTATGGAGATTTTAACAAATTAATTCTTCCAACCATGAGCACGGATTATCTTTCCATCTATTTTTGTCTTCAAATTTCTTTCATCAGTGCCTTATAGTATTCAGGGTACAAGTCTTTCACTTCCTTGGTTAAATCTATTACCGTGTGCTATATACATATATTTTTTGATGCTATAGTAAATACAATTGTTTTCTTAGTTTCTCTTTCTGATAGTCTGTTACTAGTGTATAGAAATGCAATTAATTTTTGTATATTGATTTTGTATCATATACCTCTACTGAATTTATTAATTTTAATAGTTTTGTGGTGGTTTTATAATTATCTATATATAACATCATATAACATAACATGTAACTGCAAATACAGACAGTTTTACTTAATCCTTTCATTTATGGATGCTGTTTTATTTCTTTTTCCTGCCTAAGTGCACTGGCTAAGACCGTCAGTACTAAGCTGAATAACAGCAAGAGTGAGTGAGCATCCTTATCTTGTTTGGATCTTAGAAAAAAAAGCTTTCAGCTTCTCACTTTTGAGTATAGTATTAGCTGTGGGTCTGTCATATATAGTTTTTATTATGTTAAGGTATGTTACCTCTATACTCATTTTGTTGAGACTTTTAACATGAATGAATATTGAATTTTGTCAATGGAATATATGCCACTTGATCATGGTGTATGATCCTTTTAATGTACTATTGAATTTGGTTTGCTAGTATTTGTTAAGGATTTATGCACCTATATTCATTAGGAAGACTGGCCTGTAATTTTTTCTTTTTTTTTTTTAATTTTTTACTGTTATGTTAATCACCATACATTACGTCATTAGTTTTTGATGTAGTGTTCCATGATTCATTGTTTGTGTATAACACCCAGTGCTCCATGCGGAACATGCCCTCCTTAATACCCATCACCAGGCTAACCCATCCTCCCACGCCCCTCCCCTCTAGAACCCCAAGTTTGTTCCTCAGAGTCCACTGTCTCTCACGGTTTGTCTCCCCCTCCTATTACCCCCCCTTCATTCTTCCCCTCTTGCTATCTTCTTTTTTTTAATATATATTGTATTATTTGTTTAAGAGGTACAGATCTGTGATTCAACAGTCTTGCACGATTCACAGTGCTCACCATAGCACATATGCTCCCCAATGTCTATCACGCAGCCACCCCATCCCTCCCACCCCCTACCATGCCAGCAACCATCAGTTTGTTTCCTGAGCTTAAGAATTCCTCATATCAGTGCGGTCATATGATACATGTTGTAATTTTTCTTTCTTATAGGTTCCTTGTCTGGTTTTGCTATCAGGGTAATATAATAGCCTCATAAAATGAGTAAGAGTTCCCCCCTCTTCTATTTTGTGTAAGATTTTAAGAAGGATGGGTATTAATTCTTCTTCAAGTGTTTGGTAGAGTTCACCAGTGAAATAGTCTGGTGCTAGACTTTTGTTTGTTGAAGATTTTTGATTACTAATTCAATCTCCTTACAAGTAATTGGTCCATTCAGATTTTTTTTTTTAAGATTTTATTTATTTATTTATATTTTTATTTTTATTTTTTTAAAGATTTTATTTATTTGACAGAGAGAGACACAGCGAGAGAGGAAACACAAGCAGGGGGAGTGGGAGAGGGAGAAGCAGGTTTCCTGCGGAGCAGGGAGCCCGATGCGGGGCTCGATCCCAGAACCCTGGGATCATGACCTGAGCCGAAGGCAGACGCTTAACGACTGAGCCACCCAGGCGCCCCAAGATTTTATTTATTTATTTGACAGAGAGAGACACAGCAAGAGAAGGAACACAAGCAGGGGGAGTGGGAGAGGGAGAAGCAGGCTTCCCGCCGAGCAGGGAGCCCGATGTGGTGCTCGATCCCAGGACCCTGGGATCATGACCTGAGCCGAAGGCAGATGCTTAACGACTGAGCCACCCAGGCACCCCTCCATTCAGATTTTCTATTTCTTCATGATTAAGTCTTGAGAGGCTGTATGTTTCTAGGAATTTATCCATTTCTTCTAGGTTGTTTGATTTGTTGGTGTATACTTGTTCATAGTAGTCTCTTCTGATCCTTTGTATTTGTGTGGTATCAGCTATAATGTCTTCTCTTTCACTTCTGATTTTATTTGTCTTTTTTTCTTGTTAAGTCTAGCTAAAGGTTTGTCTATTTTGTTCCACTCTTCAAAAAGACCTCTTGATCAGACAGATCTTTTCTATTGTCTTTATGGTCTCTATTTCATGAATTTCCACTCTGATTCTTTGGTATTTCCTTCCTCCTGGCAACTCTGGGCTTAGTTTCTTCTTCTTTATCTAGTTCTTTGTGGTATAAATTTAGGTTGTTTGAGATACTTTGTTTCTTAATGTAGTCATTTATTGCTAGGAACTTCCCTCTTAGAACTGCTTTTGTTGTATCCTATATGTTTTGGAATATTACATTCCCATTTTCATTTGTCTCAGACATTTCTTTATTTCCCTTTTGATTTCTTCCTTGACCCACAGATTGTTCAGGAAGATCTTGTTTAATCACCATATATTTGTAAATTTTCCGATTTTCTTTTTTTAAATTAAGGAATAATATATATTATGTTTGTTTCAGGTGTACAATATAAGCATTTGATATTTGTATATATTTTTAAATGATCACTACAATAAGTCTAGTTAACATCCATCACCATACATAGTTACAGAGTCTTTTTCTTATAAGGAGAACATTTAACATTTACTCTTAATAACTTTCAAGTATGCAGTACAGTATTATTAACTATAGTTGCCATGCTGTACATTACATCCCCTGGACTTATTTATTTTATAATTAAAGTCTGGACCTTTTTCTTTTGACTCCTTTCATCCATCCTTTGACCATGCCCCACTCCCTGCCTCTGGCAACCACCAATCTGTTCTCTGTATCTATGAGCTTGGTGGTTTTTTGTTTTGTTTTCTTTTGTTTTTTTCAGTTTTTTTTAGATTCTACATACAAATGAGCTCAGTATTTGTCTTTCTCTGTCTAACTTCTTTCACTTAGCATAATGCCCTCAAGGTCCATCCATGTTCTTTCAGATGGTAAGATTTCATTCTTTCTTATTCCTGAATAATATTCTTTTTTGGAATTCAAACATTTTCTTCATCCATTCATCCATCAAAGGACACAGGTTGTTTCCATATCTTGGCTATTATAAATAATGCTGCAAAGAACATGGGGGTGCATATATATTTTTAAGTTAGTGTTTCTGTTTTCTTCAGATAAATACCCGGAAGTGGAATTGCTAGATCACATGGTAGTTCTTTTTTTTTCTTTTTCCCTTTTGAGGAACCTCCATACTGTTTTCCACAGTGGCTGTGCCAGTTTGCATTCCCACCAACAGGGCACAAGAGTTCCCTTTTCTCCACATCCCTGCCAACACTTACTTCTTGTCTTTTTCATAACATCCATTCTAACAGGTATGAGGTGATAATTTCCCACTTTTCTTCATGTAACAGATTTCTACTTTCATACCACTGTGGTCAGAAAAAACACCTGATATGATTTCAACCTTCTTAAATTTATTAAGACTTGTTTGTGGACTAACATATGACCTATATTGGAGAATGTTTCATATGCACTTGAGAAAAATGTGTATTCTGGTACTACTGGATGGAGTGTTTTTAAATGTCCCTTAAGTCCACCTGGCCTAGCAGGTAATTTAAGGCCAATGTTTCCTTATTGATTTTCTGCCTAGGTGATCTACTTGTTGTTTAAAGTGGGATATTGAAGCCCCCTACTATCGTTGCATTGCTTTCTATTTCTCTCTTCAAATCTGTTAATATTGACTTTACGTCATTTAGGCACTATGATGTTGAGTGTATGAATATTTACAAAGTTATATCCTCTTATTGGACTACCCCCATTATCATTATATAATAAACCTTCTTTGTCTCTTGTTACAGTCTGTGGCTTAAAGTCTATTCTGTGTGATAGCAGTATAGCTACCCCTGCTTCCTTTTGGTTTCCATTCACATGTAATATATCTTTTCATCCCCTCACTTTCAGAGTGTGTGCTCTCTTAAAGTGGTCTTGTGTTTTTACCCATTCAGCCACTCAACATGTTTTCATTAAAGAATTTAGCCCAGGGGCGCCTGGGTGGCTCAGTCATTAAGCATCTGCCTTTGGCTCAGGTCATGTTCCCAGGGCCCTGGGATCAAGCCCCACATTAGGCTCCCTGCTCAGCAGGAAGCCTGCTTCTCCCTCTCCCACTCCCCCTGCTTGTGTTCCCTCTCTCGCTGTGTCTCTCTCTGTCAAATAAATAAATAAAAGAATTTAGTCCACTTCTATATAGTTATTGATAGGTATAGACCTAAACTGTCATTTAGTTCATTGTTTTCTGGCTGTTTTGTATTCTATTTGTTCCTTTGTTCTTCTCTTGCTCTCTTTGTGATTTGAATTTCTGTAGTAGTATGCTTAGATTCCTATTAATCTTTTCTATATATACTGATTTTTTGCTTTTCGTTATTACCAGGAGGCTTACATAAGACATTGATCCCAGCAGGGTTCAGTGCAGAGGAAACAATCAGAATCACCCATGTCCCAATATTCTCCTGTAGGAAATCTATTTCCCTGAAAGAAGCCTGAGGTCAGGCTTCTAATTTAGCAGACATCCAGGGGCTGACGGCAACCCTCCCAGGAGACCAGGGAAGTCTGCAGATACCACCTCCACCTTTTCTCTCTAGCCTAATCCAAATCTCCAGTATCTCCACACAATCAGCTTATACGCACATCTGATGCCCCAGCTTTTACAAATGCCACCCAAAGGAAGGGCCCTGGATCACCTGTCTCTGAAAGCCAATAGGGCTTGCATTCATAATTTGCACAGGACTGTAGCAATGAAGTAGTTCTTAAAAATGGTAAAACAGCAACCTCTTCAGTGGCTATATACCTGGGTCCATTGCAGAGGGAGCAGGCAAAAATGTCCATCTCCGAGTCTCTCCCTAGAAGGCCCCTAACTATATACTTTCCCAGTTACCGCGTGGGGGATCCAGCTTCCAATCAACCTACATCTAGGTGCTGTGATCCTCCCCTTTGGAACACTTGACAAATCTTGGCACACCCTCAACTATTGGGAGCCACTAAGAATAAAGAAGGCAGTTTGGGCAATCACAAAAATTTGAGAGACAACCAAGAACTCAGGCCAGGCTGTTAATAAGGTTCATCTCCTACAGAATACCATTCCATCAAGACTGGGAAAGGAGCTTTTTTATCTAATCCATAGAAACCAACAAAAAGAGTCAAGAAAAATGAAGAAACAAAAGAACATGTTCCAAACAAAAGAGCAAGATAAAACTTCAGAAACAGACCTTAATGAAACAAAGATACATGATTTACTTGATAAAGAGTTCAAAATAATAGTCATAAAGATGCTCACCAAGGTGAGCAGAACAATGCATGAACAAAGTGAGAATTTCAATAAAGAGACAGAAGATATAGGAAAGCACCAAAAAAATCAAAGAGGGAAAGAACACAAACCGAACTGAAAAATTCAATAGAGAGGTTCAACAGACTTGATCAAGTAGAAGAAAGTATCAGCAAACTCAAAGACTGGGCAATAGAAGTCATCCAAAGAAGCAGAAAGAAAAAAGAATAAATATGAAGATACCTTAAGGGACTTTTAGGAGCCCATCAAGTAGACCACCACTCACACGATAAGGGTCCCAGAGAAAGAGGATAAAGCGAAAGGGACTGAAAGTTTACTGAAAGAAAATGTCCCAAAACTGCCCTAACCTGGGGAAAGAATTAGACATCCAGATATAACCCATAAACTTTCAAATAAGATGAATCCCCAAAAAACGTCCCAAAACTGCCCTAACCTGGGGAAAGAATCAGACATCCAGATATAACCCATAAACTTTCAAATAAGATGAATCCCCAAAAAACCCATATCAAGACACACTGTAATTCAAATATCAAAAGTTAAAGACAAAAAAGAGTATCTTAAAAGTAACAGGAGAAATAGAACTTGTTTCACACAACTGAATCCCTGTAAGACCATCAGATATTTTTCAGCAGGAACTTTGGTGGCAAAATATATTCAAAGTGCCAAGGTGGGAGGGTGGCAACTGCCAACCAAGAATACTCTACCCAGCAAAGCTGTCTGAACGGAAAGAGAAATAAAGAATTTGAGACAAGGAAAAGCTGAAGGAGTTAATCACTACTAGATCAGCCTTACAAGAATTGTTAAGGGGACTTCCCCAAGCTGAAACAAAAGCGTGCTAATTACTAACAAGAAAACATGAAAGTATAAATCTTACTCATAAAAAGGTAAATATATGGTTAAATTCAGAATACTCTAATTTTGTAATACTGGTGGGTAAATCAGTTACAAATCTAGTATGAAGGTTAAAAAGTTATAGTAAAAATAACTATAATGTATTAATGGAGAAACAAGGTAAAAAGATGTAAATTGTGACATCAGAAACATTAAATGTGGGAGGGAGAGTAAAAACTATAAAGCTTAAGATGCAAAGTTGTTATTAGCTTAAAATACTGTTATAAATGTAAGATGTTCTTTATAATAACCTTAAATGGGATTTTTACCTTGATACTGCTGTGTGTCTCATGTTTATGGATAATTAGTTTTCCTGAATTTTTAGAAGAAGGTGTTGTTCAAGGTAGTTTTTCCAACTTTACAGAATTCACTCTTCTGTTGTTTTCATGTAATGTTAAACAACATGGTAGTTTCCTTTCTGAGAACTCCCAGCTGTTATCTGAACCTTCGCTTTTCTTCCTCTTTTGATCCTCTAATTTTCCCTGTTCTGCTCAATTTTGATGCTACTATGGTATTCAATTTTGTTTCCCTTCAGTGCAGTACCCTGTGCTGGTAGAGATCTCTAGCAGCTTCATTTCAAGAATTCTTTGGAGCCAAATTGTTCTATCCTGTCTTTACAATGAACACACTGTACTTGGCTGATACTGGAGTGGGCAACCCCCCCTCCCCCACCTCATTTCAGCTGCTGCTCTTAATATAGTCCACCACATTGTCTAGTAAATAGCTGAGGCTATTTTGGAGGTCTCCTGTTTTTAAGTTCTATGAAACGCCCCACTCAACTCTCTCTGCTTACTCTTGCACAAACAGTAATACTAGGGAGGTCTTGTAGCTGTTAGTGGTCTGCTCTTATCTGCTTTTATTTCTGGATGCCTGAGGTTAGTTTTATGGTATGTTTTTGGATTTGCTATCTAGTTTCATTAGTTTTTGTGTGAGTATTCCAAGGAAGTAAAAAAAAACAATGATATGGCCAGATTTACTTCCTACCATCCCTCTTAAAGCCAAATTTGAAGTTCAAACAAAGCAATTATGTTTTATATTCATCATATATTTATTACTTCTCTTGACTTATTTCTACTTATTTTTAAACCTTCTTGTTGTCTTTTCATTCTTTTTTAAAACAAGGCAAAAAAAAATACCCCAACTCCATAATTACAAAAACTTTATTTTAATAAATGCTTTAACTCATGATTTTCAATACTTCTAAATGCTTCCTGATTCACAGTTCAGATAACTCACAAATGTTTACACTTGGAAAAAATTCCTTCAACTACCTAAGACTCTATTTCTGCTGAGACCTTAAGAATGAGACCACCAGAAACCAAAATAATCAAACACAAGAACATATATAGATAGTGCCCTTAAAATTCTGAACATGATCTGACTAGAAATTCCATGTTTATGTATTATAACTTTGTCTTCCTTGAATGTTGGTGTGTAGCATGCATTCAGATTTTTTCCTAGTCCTGGGGTCAGCAAACTATGGCCCACTGACTTTTCATATGTTTCGTAAATAAAGTTTTACTAAAACACAGCTCTGCCCATTCCCCTATGTATTATCTGCAGCTGCTTTCACACCTCAACAGCAGAGGTTAAGTAGTTGCCACAGAGATCTTATGACCCACAAAGCCTAAAATATTTACTATCTGGCCCTCTCCTAGTCTAGAGATGTATCAAATGAGCTTCCCTGAGCAGCACCTGGGGGCTCTATGGATAATTCTGAGTAGGATGACTGTTGTGCTAGGTGTCCAGCACACTGCAGGATGTTTAGCATCTCTGGCCCCCCATAAACTAAAGCTAAAATGTCAGCAGCACTCCCACTCCTCATTAACCAAAATTTCCCACACTCTGAGAGAGAGCAGAAATACAATCCCTGTTTAAGAATCACTAAAGAAATAAATTAGCTCAGAGTAAAGAAAAAGAAAATACAGTCTGTAAATTCTAAATCCTACCAAGATAGATGAAAATGTAGTTACCTTCTTTTAAGAGCAAACTAAAAGTCTACTCTTCTTCCTCTTTGACACTCAGCCAAAAATACATTAATTTCTTCTTAATAAAGTTAGGCTTTATAATTTGATTATGATATCAAAACACCATGATGTTTACTTAAAATTTAAAATTAAATTTATGAGGCCAGCTTACCTATTTGTTCCATCCAGATTTGATTTATGGATGAAATTGAGTTTTGCATCTGCCCAATAAAGCTTCTGTTCCTCATAATCCAAAGTCAGTCCATTTGGCCAGTAAATTTCAGTGTTTATTATAATGAAGCGACTTGAACCATCCATTCCAGCACGTTCTATCTTTGGTACTTCTCCCCAGTCTGTCCAATACATGAACCTAAAAACCATATAAACAAATAAACCCATGATATAAGCAGGTTAACAGCCAAGTATTTTATAATTATCACGATTAGACAAAGAAAGCTCTCTCAGGAACATTAAAACTGAAACCCTTAGAAATTATCAAAATTTTAATAATCTACCTTTTTGTCACCACCATGGTAATAACTGATTTAGGCAAGCATCATCCAGCAAGCAAAAAACTATGTGATCAAAGTTTACTGAGAAAAAGGGTATTTACACTGTCTCAATGTATCTCCCCACAGATTATTTATTAAGGACAAAAGGGAAAATGGTATAAGCACATCATCTAAGTTAACATCATCAATGAGAGAGGGACCAAACTGGTGTCATGTATGTGGTGCACTGGGCAAGGACAAACCATCTTTCATGCAGATTCTCTTACATAGTATTCCTGACAAAAAATGTATAACCTGAACAAAATTATGAGGAAAGGGAGAAAACCAAATTGAGGAACATTCTAGAAAACAACTGGTCTTTGAAAATATCAGTGTCACAAAAGTCAAAGGATGGCCAAGAAACAATCTAGATTAGAGAGGAATAAAGAGACATGGCAACTATAAAGTGCATGATTCTGGACTGATCAGTTGAGGGAAATGCTATGAAGACATTATTGGGAAACCTGGCAAAATCTGAGGGACTGTCAAATTATATAACAGCTGTGTACTGATGTTAATTTCCTAAATATGATCACTATACTGCGCTTAGGGTATATAGGATTTCATAGTACCATTTTTGCTTCTATTCTACAAGTTTAAAATTTTTTTCAAAATAAAAAAAAATGGAAGTCTATTATTAATAGTCTCATACCAGAGGTAAAAACAAAATTTACCTTGTTAAAGGTAAAACTCTTAGTGTGTTATATTTCATGGAGTAGGTTCCATGAAATATAACTCAGATCAAGACCTGAGCTGAGATCAAGAGTCGGATGCTTAACCAACTGAGCCAACCAGATGGGCCCTAAAGACATATTTTTTAAAGGTAATGAGGGTGCTATGAACTAGATATGATGTACTCAGTAAATGTGTTCACACACAATTGGAATTCAAGTAGAAATTTTACTCAAAAAATTGGTGAAATGGTAATACTAAAATTATTCCACTTGTACAAACATATATTTCATATAAACTGCTTACTCAGTGAAATTATGGGAGGAGAATAGCAGGTAGGGACATACTTCCTAGACACGAGGTATTGTGCTAATGGTTTTACATGTATTATCTCACTTAGGCAGTGTCATGAAATATTATTTGTCCATCACCGTATTTCAGATGAAACAACTCAGTATATTGCTCAAAGTCACAGAGCTAGTAAGTGCAGAAATTCAAACCTACATCCCCAGATTCCAAAGTCAATTCTTATGCCACAGGTCAGAGCCTTGATCTATAAGGAAGAGAAGGCAAAGTGTTCCCTAAAATGAGGATAATGACTGGATATTGTCCAGAATGAGGAGCAGGGGAATGGTTAGATTTATGCAAGATAAAACTATATAAAAAAGCAAGCCAGACAATTTTAGACCATGTTAAAATTTTGGGTTTTTATTCCGAGAGCAACATAAAGACACTTGAAGATGTTTAAGACTGGAGGTGAAATGACTGGCTTTGTGAAGTTTGGGGGAGTAGGGCAGCTGAGGAAGAAGAAACTGGCTACAGTGTAGAAAAAGACTAGAGGAAAACTAAAAAGAATACACAGAGGCTCTCCTCTAAACCAAAGTAAAAATAGGAAAAGATGGTCAAAAAGAATTAAAGTCTCTGAAACATGATCAAAGGATAAACAACAAAATGAGAAGCATTTACTAAAGAAAATGAACTCTCAGGAGGAAATGCGATAATTCAGCCATAAGGTACTCGCACCACCATCCATGCTGCTAGGTTTATGGCACAAAAGCCCTACCCCGAGCAGACGTGGCAGACCCTAAAGATTGGCAGCTACATGGCCCTGCAAGAGGATGCTGACTTTATTTGAAGTAATGGAAAAATCTATACGCCCAGGAATGTTGTCAAAAGTAAGAGTGCTCTCGGGGCGCCTGGGTGGCTCAGTTGGTTAAGCTGCTGCTTTCGGCTCAGGTCATGATCCCAGGGTCCTGGGATCGAGCCCCACGTCGGGCTCCCTGCTCAGCAGGGAGCCTGCTTCTCCCTCTCCCTCTGCCTGCCTCCCTGCCTACTTATGCTCTCTATTTCTCTGTCAAATAAATAAATAAAATCTTTAAAAAATAAATAAAAAAAATAAGTGCTCTCCATGGCAAACAATCAGGGAGGGCTATTATCCCAAGCAATACTGGTCCAAAAAGTGTAAATGTAATGTAGGTAAATTTTAATTTTTTTAACAAATAAAAGACTTGAAACTAGATACTTCACAAAAGAAGATACATGAATAGCCAAATGGCACATAAAAAGATGTTCAAATTCATCAATCATCAAGGAAATTGGAACTATAGTAACAAAAAATAAAATATAAAATAAATAAAACCACAGTAACATACCAACTCCACACTCACTAGAAAGGCTGACATTTAAAAGACTAAAAATACTAAGTGTTGGTGACGAGCAACTGGAACTCTCGTACACCACTAGTTTAATCACTTTGGAAAACAGTTTGGCAGTTTCTTATAAAGTTAAATGTACATTTAACTCTATGAAACAGCAATTTCACTTTTAGGTATTTATCCAAGAGAAATAAAAACATATCCACTCAACAACTACACATACAAATTCACAGAAACTTTATTCATAACAGCTAAAAATTAGAAACAACACAAATATCCATTAATAGGATGATATACAAACTCTGGTATATTTATACAATGGAATACTACTCAGAAATACAAAAAAAGTAACTATTCTTACATTCAACAAGGATGAATTTTTAAAATTAGGCTGAACAAAAGAAGCCAGACTCAAAAGAGTAGCTACTTCATGACTCTATTATATGAAGTTCTAGATTCAGCAAAACTAATCTATAGTGATAGAAATCAGATCAGTAGTTACTAGGGCAGAAACAGAGGTTGACTTGAAAGGGACTAGGACAGCTTCCTGGAGTGAAGTGATGGAAAATTTGGGGGGGGGGGGGAGTAATGGTAGACAAATACATTTATCAAAACATCAAACTGTAAATATAAAAATATGCATATTTCTGCATATAAATTATATCTCAATAAAGTTGCCTAAAACATAAATAAGAAACAAGAGATGATTTTTAAAAGCTAATTCAAAAGTACCTTCTTTTCTGTTCCTAGCTTGCCCAGAGTTACTCCCTCCTAGGTGCTCCTAGAGCATGTTTCACTGTGCTATAGTACTTATCACACTTTGTATATAAATTATGAAGAACTCATATGCACTGAACATCAGCAGTTTGCACACTATCAAGATGGATACAGCAATAAGTGGTGCTGTCTATTCTGTATAATATAATTTAGATAGGTTTCACCATTGTCATTAACCTAAGTAAGCATTAAACTTATAAATAAGAATCCAGTGTCTAGTTTATGGTGAAATAAAAAGTTAACAAAATTATTTAGCTCAACAAGAATTTTAGTACTAAAATTATTTACATGCTGCTGCTTATCAAAGCTAATAGATAACCCTCACATACTTAACAGTAAAAAAATATATCAGGTCATGTTACTTCAAGGATAAAGGCTTCAAATACAAAGAGGGAAACTGAGACATTTGTTAAGATGAGAATCTGATTAAAGTTTAGAATTTTTTAGTGAATTTTGCAGATATTTTCATTTGTTCAAATATTTAAAATGCAAAATAAATTTTATCTATAGTACTAAAATTTCCATGTTATTTGATTAACATTTAAATTAAAAACTCATTACAAATTTAATATAGAAAGGGAATGAGGCACAGGAAGTAGAAAAACACAGAAGTGTTTTATAAATTGCCAAGATATTATTCAATTTTTTAAAATGTACTAAGGAGCTAAGCATCATCCTTGACATAATACAAAAATAAGCAAGGCAAAACAATTGCCCCTATGAAAATTGCATCCCAAGTAAGGAGTGATAAATGTAGCATGAGATGTATGAACAGGGTGCTATGAGAGTACAAGGAAGTGATACCCAATCAAGCTAGTAAATGTTAAGAGTTGTCAATAAAAGCTTACCAGAAGAACAATACTTTTATTTAGGCAGTTGCCAAAATGAGAAACAGCATTCCAGGAAGAAGACATAGCATATGCAAAAGACATCAGAAGTCACGACACGTTCAATAACCAGCAAGAAGATCAACAGAGCTGCAGCATACAGTGTATTTGCCATGGGGGACACCAGGCAAAAAAAGAAGTCCCACAGAAGGGACCTATTCTGCTATACAAAGAATTTGAACTGTATAACCTATAGGTGATGAGAAGGTACTTAAGACTGTAAGCAGAAAAGTAAAATGGTTAAGATTATCCTTTTAATCACTGGTGATAACACTGAGGGACTGGCTAGAGGGGGAAGAAATTAGAGAAAGAAAATTAGAGCACAAAACTTTTGAAATATTCCAAATGAGAACTAATGAAGACAAAAGTTGAAAGATGGATCAGTGTGGAAGAAGAAAGATAAACGAGAGAGAATAGGATGGCTCTCAAGAGTTGGCAAATGTGAATGAGTCCATGTTGGTGTCATTCAACAAAATATGGAATACAGACAGTTTAGGGGGCAACATGATGACTTCAGGTAAGAATGAAATGAGTATCTTCACCTCATTGTTTTTCCTTATATATCCAAAGAACCAGTCAATCGAGTAAAAGAAAAACTAGTGTAAAAACTAAAGGAAAGTAGGATAGAAAAGGTAAATAAAATTAAAAGGATGTTAATAGTCAAAGAAAGTTGGACTACAGTAACAGGGCAAAAGAAACTGCAGTAAAAAGCTGCATATGAAACCAAACCAGCCCCAAAGTATAAGAGTCATTAGGAACATAATGGGACAGATACATGGTGAAATTTTACAACCAGTGGAAAAAAAAATTCTAATGAGAGTGAAAAGAAAAGGTATCAGGCAAAATTCATACACCCTTCCTCTTCCTGATCCCTGAGCCAGTTCCACCTTATACTGGTTAAGTAAATTGGGCTTTTACGTGAAGAGGAGGTTGGAGATTTCAAGGATATGTTTCCTGATAGAACTACAAAGAAAAAATGAACTGTGACGAAGTCTGCTGTAATTCCACGCTTCCCCTCTACTTGATTATTTGTGTTGGTATCGTATTTTATTTTATTTTATTTTATTTTATTTTTTTCAAGATTTTATTTATTTATTCATGAGAGACAGAGAGAGAGAGAGAGAGAGAGAGAGAGGCAGAGGGAGAAGCAGACTCCCAAGGAGCAGGGAGCCCGATGTGGGACTCGATCCCAGGACCCTGAGATCATGACCTGAGCCAAAGGCAGACGCTTAACCATCTGAGCCACCCAGGCGCCCGGTATCGTATTTTAATAATAAGTGACGATTAATAAGATAGTGAAAGCATTCATTTTAGAGGATTTGTCTTTAAAGAAAATGTACAGTAATCAGATAAAAAACATTCTATTGAGGGACAAGAAAGAACATGGAGATGGCTTTGCTGTGATAATATCCATCATAACAGAATTCTACGTGTATAAACTGGTTATCCCGGAGAAAATCAGATTGCTAAGAATGATCCTTAAATGCCCAGTCTAGGTGATTAATTTTTAAAAGTCAGTGGACATAATACAAAGAATATATTTAATTCAGAAATAACATTGGTATACCACTACTAGAAGATCAAGCTTATAAACCTGGGAATAAACAACATACTAAGCCAATTTAATTCCCTACTATAATCAAAGAAATCGCTAGCTATAGTACAGGCATACCTTGTTCGATTACGTTTTGCGGATACCGTGTTTTTTACAAGATGAAGGTTTGTGACAACACTGCGTCAAGAAAGTCTACTGGAACCGTCTCCAACAGAATCTGCTCACTTCATGTCTCTGTGTCACATTTTAGAAATTCTCCCAACATTTCAACTTTCCATCATTATTATATTTGTTATGGTGATCTGTGATCAGCGATTATGACTGGCTCAAAGTTCAAATGATGATTAGCGTTTTTTAGCAACAAAGTATTTTTTAATTAAGGTACATATACAGTTGGTTTAGACATAACACTACTGCACACTTAACAGACTAGAGGATAGTGTAAATATAACTTTATATGCATTGGGAAAAGCTCCCTTGACTCACTTCATTGTGATATTCACTTTATTGCTGTCATCTGGAACCCCCAATATCTCCAAATTATGCATTTTCCCAAACTGCTGTTATCTACAATCCTCTTTCTGAAGAAATCGTAGGTGATGCATTTTGAGCTCCTCTAAATATAATAATGATGATATAGCAACTGTCTGGAATGCCTCTCTCCTCCTTCTATACTCTCATAAATATCCTAATTCTTCAGAAGAGTTCAAATGTCACCACACCTTGGTGAAGCATTTCATGACACCCTCAAGCACACTCTCCTCTGTACATTTCAAATAATACAATATTAGGACTGTTTACACATTTCCCACCCCTTTTTATTCCAGGTCCTTGTTTTATTTATTGTTGTATCTGCTATCCTAAAACAATCGCATATAATGGCAAGTATATTTACAGTCAGCATTCAAATGCTTAGTAATGGTCTGTACTCACCTGCTCTTGGGCCATTCTGTGTGTATTACTACAGAGAGCACTGCCTTAAAAAATAAAGGCAGAATTTTATTTTAATGAATACCATTATTCTTCTACTATGCTCCAGTTACAAGCTGTTTGCTACTCCTTGAATGTGCAATGGCATGAGAGTCTGGCACATAGTGTTCCTACTGACTAAAAGCTATTACCCATTTCCATACCTTGTCTCCCTGGAAAACAACTGCTCAGCTAGAAAATGCCAACCTGGAAATAGCCCCCCAAATAAAACTGAGTACTCTCTCCTTTGTTCCCCCACTGTACAGATTTCTATAGCAATACTTGTAAAGCTTTACTGCAACAATATTTCCGTAAATTTAAAACTGGTTTATACCTAATCTATTTTTAGATAGTTAAATTAGTCTATCTATTTAGTAGAGAGTCTACTAATATAACTTGTCTATTCTGTACACGTTTTGCTACTAGGGCACCTCAGAGGGTATACTAGAATATCCCATCACCCAAAGCCAGAAGCTCTACATAGATAGCTTCACTGACTTTTTCTTAATGGTCTGGTAGAGAGAATTTCTTTTTTCAAGATAAAATTACTTCAGTCATGCCTTTAATTACTGTCTGATATATTACAGGAATCCGGAAATTAGTTTTTGAGGAGAATCTTGCCCTTACCCTTGAGTATTTCCTCAGTTCACTTCTCAAGCTCATCCTTCTTTTTTTTTAATTTTATGTTATGTTAGTCACCATACATTACATCATTACTTTTTGATGTAGTGTTCCATGATTCATTGTTTGCGTATAACACCCAATGCTCCATTCAATACATGCCCTCCTTAATACCCATCACCAGGCTAACCCATCCCCCCATCCCCCCCTCCCCTCTAAAACCCTCAGTTTGTTTCTCAGAGTCCATAGTCTCTCATGGTTCATCTCCCCCTCCGATCCCCCCCCTTCATTTTTCCCTTCTTACTATTTTTTTTTTTTAACATATAATGTATTATTTGTTTCAGAAGTACAGGTCTGTGATTCAACAGTCTTACACAATTCACAGCGCTCACCATAGCACATACGCTCCCCAGTGTCTATCACGCAGCCACCCCATCCCTCCCACCCCCTACCATGCCAGCAACCCTCAGTTTGTTTCCTGAGATTAAGAACTCCTCATCAGTGAGATCATATGATACTTGTCTTTCTCTGATTGACTTATTTCACTTAGCATAATACCCTCTAGTTCCATCCACGTCGTTGTAAATGGCAAGATTTCATGCCTTTTGATGGCTGCATAATATTCCATTGCATATATATATATATATATATATATATATATATATATATACACCACATACTCTTTATCTATTCATCTGTCGATGGACATCTTGGGTCTTTCCATACTTTGGCTATTGTGGACACTGCCGCTATAAACACTGGGGTGCACGTACCCCTTCGGATCACTACATTTGTATCTTTGGGGTAAATACCCGGTAGTGCAATTGCTGGGTCATAGGGTAGCTCTATTTTCACTTTTTGAGGAACCTCCATACTGTTTTCCAGAGTGGCTGCACCAGCTTGCATTCCCACCAACAGTGTAGGAGGGTTCCCCTTTCTCTGCATCCTCGCCAACATCTGTCATTTCCTGACTTATTAATTTTAGCCATTCTGACTGGTGTGAGGTGGTATCTCATTGAGGTTTTGATTTGGATTTCCCTGATGCAGAGCGATGTTGAGCACTTTTTGATGTGTCTGTTGGCCATTTGGATGTCTTCTTTGCAGAAATGTCTGTTCATGTCTTCTGCCCATTTCTTGATTGGATCATTTCTTCTTTGGGTGTTGAGTTGAATAAGTTCTTTATAGATTCTGGATACTAGCCCTTTATCTGATACATCATTTGTAAATATCTTCTCCCATTCTGTCGGTTGTCTTTTGGTTTTGTTGACTGTTTCCTTTGCTGTGCAAAAGCTTTTTATCTTGATGAAGTCCCAATAGTTCATTTTTGCCCTTGCTTCCCTTGCCTTTGGCAATGTTTCTAGGAAGTTGCTGCAGCTGAGGTCGAAGAGGTTGCTGCCTGTGTTCTCCTCTAGGATTTTGATGGATTCCTGTCTCATATTGAGGTCTTTCGTCCATTTTGAGTCTATTTTTGTGTGTGGTGTAAGGAAACGGTCCAGTTTCATTCTTCTGCATGTGGCTGTCCAGTTTTCCCAACACCATTTGTTGAAGAGACTGTCTTTTTTCCCTTGGACATTCTTTCCTGCTTTGTCGAAGATTAGTTGACCATAGAGTTGAGGGTCCATTTCTGGGCTCTCTATTCTGTTCCATTGATCTATGTGTCTGTTTTTGTGCCAGTACCATACTGTCTTGATGATGACAGCTTTGTAATAGAGCGTGAAGTCCGGAATTGTGATGCCACCAGCTTTGCTTTTCTTTTTCAACATTCCTCTGGCTATTCGGGGTCTTTTCTGGTTCCATACAAATTTTAGGATTATTTGTTCTGTTTCTTTGAAAAAAGTGGATGGTATTTTGATAGGGATTGCATTAAATGTGTAGACTGCTCTAGGTAGCATTGACATTTTCACAACATTTGTTCTTCCAATCCGTGAGCATGGAACATTTTTCCATTTCTTTGTGTCTTCCTCAATTTCTTTCATGAGTATTCTATAGTTTTCTGAGCACAGATTCTTTGCCTCTTTGGTTAGATTTATTCCTAGGTATCTTATGGTTTTGGGTGCAATTGTAAATGGGATCGACTCCTTAATTTCTCTTTCTTCTGTCTTGTTGTTGGTGTATAGGAATGCCACTGATTTCTGTGCATTGATTTTATATCCTGCCACTTTACTGAATTCCTGTATGAGTTCTAGCAGTTTTGGGGTGGAGTCTTTTGGGTTTTCCACATAAAGTATCATATCGTCTGCAAAGAGTGAGAGTTTGACTTCTTCTTTGCCGATTTGGATACCTTTTATTTTTTTGTTGTCTGATTGCTGTGGCTAGGACCCCTAGTACTATGTTGAATAGCAGTGGTGATAGGGGGCATACCTGCCGTGTTCCTGACCTTAGGGGAAAAGCTCTCAGTTTTTCCCCATTTCTCAAGCTCATCTTACCTGCTTTTACTATATTGTACTTTGCCCTGATACAGCAGGAACAAATGCCAAAGACATTTGTCACTGTGGGTATCATAGCAGCTTTCTCATGAGGACTAATGGGGGTAGAAATCGGTTTCATTATCAGGAGTAAATATGATTTCTCAGAGAATGACATCTACCTAAAGAACATTAAACCTTAAAATTAGTATTTTCTTTTTTAGATTGGCTTACATTATTCCTGGGGCCCATTCCAGTTGCAAAATTTATAGTTAACTGGGGCGCCTGGGTGGCTCAGTCGTTAAGCGTCTGCCTTCGGCTCAGGTCGTGATCCCAGGACCCTGGGATCGAGCCCCACATCGGGCTCCCTGCTCCGCGGGGAAGCCTGCTTCTCCCTCTCCTACTCCCCCTGCTTGTGTTCCCTCTCTCGCTATGTCTCTGTCAAATAAATAAATAAAATCTTTAAAAAAAAAAAATTTATAGTGAACTGTCTTCCTTTATATCCACCATCATACCTCATTCACTTTTTCAACACTAAAAAGGGGGAAAAATAGAAACAATACACAAATCATAGCAAAGATATCCACAGGTCCTATAATCATGCACTCAAAAATGTCTGCTGTGGATACCTGGCATTTTAGGGAGCCATAGAGTGTCTCATCTACCTTCCTGTGTTTAAAGAATCCTCTGCTTCATGAGGCAGAGGCACGTCCTGAAAGCACCAGCTATTTGCTTTCTAAATCTCCCTTGCAGTCAGGACAGGAGGCATAAGATTTGGGTTTTGCTTGTCAGACAAACCGAGAAAAAGAGAAAGTGGAGGCAGAAGAGAAGGAAGCAACAGCAGAGAAGCAGCAGCAAGGACCACAAGCAACTCATGCTGGTGAGGTTGGGGGCAATAGCAAAGGCTCATTAAATCCAGTTTGAATTAATTCATCCTTCTTTAATCCAGTTTTGCAAGGAAACACTAGCAGCAGCTTTAGGAGTATCTGTTGCCTCATGTCAGTGAGAGTACAAACAGTGGTAAACATGCCACCTAACAGTGGTGCCATCACTGGACCAGGTCTGTGGTATGATTTTTAGCATTGTACCTGGCTACAGACTCCAAGCCTGGTTCTTCTACGATTTAGGAAATTTTATGAATAACCCAATAACCTCTTTAAAAATACTTCTTCTGTTTAAACCACAGGGATTTCTATTACTTAAAACTATGAACACTAACATGCATTTTTAGGTCCAACACCATCCAAAAGCATCACTTTAAAGTTTAGATGGTCACTTCAACTCTTCTACCAACAAAGCCTCATATGTTAGAAGTCCCCCCATCCCAACATCTTACAAATGGCATGTTTCAAAAGTTTCACAGCTCTTCCCTCAATCTACTGGGACTCCTCTCCTAAGGGCCAATGTCAACATTCATAAGAATGACTGGCAGAGAACTATCAGGCAAATTACATCCTGAACCTTCCATCTGTACACTTACTTATCTAAAACATTATCTTGATAAAAACTGATATAAAGGGAACAATCTGTGACAGACAGAAAAGCCAACTTAACATTAAAATTTGGTATTTATGTCACCATAAACAATGAAATAATGAGGTGTAAAAGAAAGAAAACTCAACTAACCTGTCTGATTTACTCACACTTTCATAACTTCAAAACCCAATAATCATCAATACATAATGACCATGACATAACCAGTTCTTGAATATTCAGAAACTAGAATTATAAATATAATTAACAATTATGCTATGGTCTGAAAGTCTGGTCACCCCCCAAACCCATATGTTGAAATCTCACCTCCCAATGTAATGGTATTAGGAAGTAGGGATTCTGGGGGTGATTAGGTCATAAGGGTGGAGCCCTCATGAATGGGATTACTGCCCTTATTAAAAAGGCCCAAGAAAGCTCCCTTATCCCTTTCTAGCTTGTGAGGTTTCAGTGAAAAAGAGCCATGGAGGAAGCAGGCCCTCACCAGACACCAAATCTGTCAGCACCTTGATCTTGGGTTTTCCAACCTCCAGAAGTGTGAGAAATAAATTTCTCCTGTTTATAAGCCACCAGCAATGGTATTTTGTTATAGAAGCCTGAATGGACTAATACAAGTTTTCTTTAGCACAGTGTTTCTTAGGCTGTGCTCCCCCCTCCACACACAAACACAGTAATAACAATAATACTAGTGATGATGATGATGATGATGCCAATTTTCAATCATGGCAGCATTTGGGAAGGACTTCAGAAACTCTTAAAAATACCAGCAACTTGGGCTCTTCCATCAAAGATTCTCATTAAATGGGTCTGGGTTGGGACCCACATAACAATATTGTCTAAAAGCTCCTCGACCTTCCAACTGGCACCGGCTGTCGGCACGTTCCATCGTAGCACAGCCCTTGTGGCATCCGAGCCCACGGTGTCGGGCCCCAGTGGGGATCTGGGCATGCTGGTGGAGGCAGGTGCAAAAGGCAAGGACGACAGCCTTGGGAAAGCAGAATATGCTGCCATCAACTCCATGGTGGACCAGATCAATTCCTGTCTGGACCACCTAGAGGACAAGAACCACCACCTCCATGTCTGCCTTCAGGAGCTGCTTGAGTCCAACTGGCAGACATGCCTTGGGTTCCAGCAGCAGCTTGGGGAGTTCCCTAGAGATGCCAGTCCCTAGGCTCTGGGAGCCACCAACCAGCCCCAATCCTGCCTCCCTGGGTTAGGCTCTGGCCTGGACATGCACCATCTGGCTTAGATACCTTCTCAAGGGCTGGCCTTACAGGTTCCCTGGTGGGTCTGCCTGCCTGGGCCACCCTCCTGGTACTGCCCTTGGTGTGCCTGGGCCAGCCCCCACTGCCTGGCATCCTCTCCTGGGGTTAGGTGTGAACCAGCCTGTGAACCAGCCACCCTGCTTGCCTGCCCAATTCCAGGGTACTTCCCCACTCTGCTCGGGCATTAACAGGTGGACAACAAAACAAACAGTATTTTTAAAAATTAAAAAAAATAAAAGCTCCTCAAAGAATTCTAACTCACTTAAGGTTTAGAGAGAGTGAAGAGGAATCTAACTTCCTGAAGCATCTGTTTATCCACAGCACTCTTTTACATTGGTGTTAATATATTTAACTCACTAACCAGCTGGCCCTAAATATTAGTTAATAAGTAGCTCTTAAAGCTATGGAAGATTATATAAGGAAGCAAAGCACCAAATAAATTACTTCCCACACAAGTCTTCCATATTTCCCTCAAAAGTTTTATAACTTGAGAAATGGGATTTTTAGACTTCACAATTAGTGCTTAAATTTACTAAGTATAAATATCCAAAGATACGTAAGGATGAAAATAGATTTTCAAATCTTTATTACAAATTTCCAAACTTTTAGATTCCAATTCTTTACATATAAAAATATTTACTGGCAACCCTCAATGGAGTTTTAAGTTTGCTTATTCACTGAAGATCTTACACACATGAGAGTCATTTTACTTATAGGATATGAACAAATGAATATAATACATATCCCTTTAGAGCTCTTATTCTCAGCTTAGAACATGCTGTCAAAATGCTTAAAAAAAAAGGCACGTTGGGGCACCTGGGTGGCTCAGTCGGTTAAGCGGCTGCCTTCGGCTCAGGTCATGGTCCCAGGGTCCTGGGATCGAGCCCCACGTGGGGCTCCCTGCTCGGCGGGGAGTCTGCTTCTCCCTCTCCCTCTGCCTGCCTCTCTGCCTACTTGTACTATCTCTCTGTCAAATAAATAAATAAAATCTTAAAAAAAAAAAAAAGGCACGTTAAGTTACCTAAGATTTTCATAAAAATATATACAATATAAATAGTCACTTTGACATTGTATTACTTTGACACTGGGTGACTCGCATCTACCCTTAGCTATGCTAACTAAAGTGTGAAAAAGATCACAAAACTAACATTTTTTAAAATAATTATAATTTTTTTGTTTTGTACTTCAGTAGGTCCAGTCAAGTAGGAGATCAATATTTAAGAAGCCAACATGGGGCGCCTAGGTGGCTCAGTCGGTTAAGTGGCTGCTTTCGGCTCAGGTAATGATCCTAGGGTCCTGGGATCGAGCCCTGCATCGGGCTCTCTGCTCGGTGGGGAGCCTGCTTCTCCCTCTCCCTCTGCTGCCTCTGCCTACTTGTGCTCTCTCTCTATCTCTCTGTCAAATGAATAAATAAAATCTTAAAAAAAAATTAAAATTAAAAAAAAGAAGCCTTTAACAAAACTGCCTTACTCAAAAAGCAACTAATAATTCTGAGATTTCACCAGGGAAAACTGATATACTTCCAAGTGTTTAAACACTCATGAAAATAAAAGTCATCACTTATTACTCTTCTTTTTCAAATCCACATAGATCAAGCAGAGAAAAGTCTGCAACCTTAATCAGACACCCACGGTAGACAGACACATCCTAAAGCCAACCCACTCTTTGTGGAGGTCGGGGAGACATTAAGACTCTTTGACATTACTGAGTCCATTTCTTTCTGAGACTCCAAAAATCAGGGTGAAATACGATCTAGAAGATCTCCAGTCTTCTGATAATGGTGCTAATTTTAGAGCTACCTAGATACTATCTAGGGCCAAAAGGCAAGAATAAGTTACTCCTAATTTCACCCTGGAGTCAAACAAGTCAAAGAAAAAAACTTTAAGGTAACCACAGAAAAAACAAAACAGAAACGGTTATTTAATACTTATTTTTTAAAACATCAGAAACATATATTTTATTTTTTTATTTATATATTTTTTAAGATTTTATTTATTTATTTGACAGAGAGAGACACAGCGAGAGAGGGAACACAAGCAGGGGGAGTGGGAGAGGGAGAAGCAGGCTTCCCACTGAGCAGGGAGCCCGATGCGGGGCTCGATCCCAGAACCCTGGGATCATGACCTGAGCCGAAGGCAGATGCTTAACGACTAAGCCACCCAGGCGCCCCAGAAACATATATTTTAAATAGGCTCATTTCACAAAGATTTAGTTTGCAAAAGAACACAAAGCAATGGGTAAGATATTAATTTGTTAATAAATTCTACATAAACACCACTTAAAAAGCTGAACAGTATGTTTCAGTAGGCATTCATTAATCTACCAGAGATGGGAAGCATGTAGAAAAGAAGGACAAAATCATCTGAAAGCTACACAATAAACTTTTTCCTTCAGTTGAAATAACTGACAAAAAGAAAATGGGAGCGGACTACGAATTAATTTCTAATCCAACTCTCAAAATTTATCAAATTAGAAATCTAGTATCGATTTTTAAAACTCATGGTGGGAGGTTCTTTAAGAGTCTCACTCTACTTCACATCTCTAAAAATAAAGAATTAAATATGATGTATGGTGCAAGCAAGGAGGCAACCAGTATGAAGAGCAAATTGTACTGGTAATACTCTATTGCTTAGCTTGTATAGTAGGCATACCATTGTTCATTATGTAATTCTTTTTATCTTTTTTGTAGGTATGAAATGTAAGTTTATGAGTGTTTAAAATACACAAAAAAACTAAACCATATGGGGTGCCTGAGTGGCTCAGTTGGTTAAGGGTCTGCCTTCGGCTCAGGTCATGATCCTGGGGTCCTGGGATCAAGCCCCACATTGGGCTCCCTGCTCAGCAGGGAGTCTCCTTGTCACTCTCCCTCTGAACCTCCCCACTGCTCGTGCTCTCTCCCTTGTTCTCAAATAAATAAGATCTTTAAAAAAAAAAGCTAAAACATAAAAAAAGGAGAAGCAAGCTGAACATACTTAATGCTTCTCAGTATTAGAAACAGTGCAACGTATGAAATCGTAAAGAAAAGAAATAGTAGATTAAATATTGGGGAAGGGAGAGGACAAAAAAACTTATAAAATCTGTTTTTAGCAAAATGACAGACTAGAAGCCCAGAGAAACCTTCCTATTAAAGAGCACCTAAAAAATGACAGATAAAACTATAAAAATATTTTAAATGCATGTCTGTACCCATAAAAATTAAAGCAAATATTCTGAGCACAGAAAATACAGAAAGGAAAAATTGAGAAAAGTAATCTAGTGCTGAAGGAGAGATGGTCTCTATAATCTATACAAGGTAGCACCCTTAGATGAGAGAATACACATAATGCCAGAAACCCCAACTTAAACACTCTCAATGGGTAAACTAAAAGGAAAACACACACACATACACGGAAATGGTAGAAATAACTGACTATAATAAAGAGATAATTAAAGAACATGAAGATAATTCTGGATAATCTCTAGTGCTAAATATACAGAGAAAGAAATGGATTCATGAAAGAGAGGTTAAAAGAGAAGAGTGAGGAAAACAAATGTCTAGTTAGAGTTCTTTACGAAAAGAAAAATGATGTAAAAGCAGTATTTTAGAAGAGTTTCTAGAACTGATGAAAGACATCAGTCCACAGAATCAAGAAACCAAATACCAATTGGCATAATAAAAGAATCTAGATAAACTTTTTAAAAACTAGATAAATCACACTAAAACTGTAATCAGAGAGGAATGGTAATAGTGGATAGCTTCAACAACAACAAAGAAAGCCATCAGACAACAGAATAATACCGTTAACATGGTAAGATAAAATATCTGTTGACCTGGAATTATATCCTATACAAAAAAATTGAAAACAAAGGCAAAATAAAGGTAGATTCAGATAAACAAAGCCTGAGAGAGTCTGCCCCCAACAGGACTTCACTAAAGGAAATTCTAAAGATTTAGAAAAATTATCCCAAACAGAAGTTCTAACATACAAGATAGAATGATAAATCTAAATTTTAAAAATAATGTTTTATGGGTTAGAAACAAGGAAGCAGAACCTAAACTCAAGATAATGATAATATATAAGCCAGGAAGGTAATAAACAGAGGTAAAGTATACTAAGAACTTCCTAAGTGTACATACTAAAAATTCCCAGAATTTAAAAAAATTTTCCAAATAAGATATTTTTTTTTAATTCTCAAAAAGACTGCAAATTTGTAGAAGGGAAAAAACTGACAAAATATAATCAATAAGAAAGACAAGAAAGAAAAGAAATGAGCAGAACAAATAGAAGGAACTCAAAATAAATCACGTCAGATATGAATACAGCTATATTAGCAATTACAATAAGCACAAGTTGTAAAAGGACTGAAAAAAGCTTCAGTAGAAGACACATTTTATTTATTTTTTTTGAAGATTTTATTTATTTATTTGAGAGAGAGAGAATGAGAGAGAGCAAAAGCAGGGAGGAGGGGCAGAGGGAGAAGAAGCAAACTCTCCCGCTGAGCAGGGACCCGATGCCGGGTTTACTCCCAGGACCCTGGGATCATGACCTGAGCCAAAGGCAGACACTTAACCAACTGAGCCACCCAAGTGCCCCTAGAAGATACAATTTTAATGACGGATTTAAAATCAAACCAAAAACTCCAACTATATGCTACTTAAAAAAGAAACACCTAGAAAATATAAACACACAGAATGTAAAAAGATGGAACACTATATATGATGCAAAAACTTACAAGAAAGTAGATATAGCGAGTGATACCTAACAGAATGGACTCTATGGCAAAATGCAGTAGTAGCAATAAAGTCACTAAATAATGGTAAGAGGTACATCAGGAAGAAAATTCCTTATCTACCTGTATTTCAAAAAACAGCCACAATGCACATAAAGCAAAATAGGCATATCTATAAAAAGAAATTGTCAAATTAATTACCAAGTGTGAGATTTTTTAACGCACTTTTCTTAACAATAAATCAGAGACTTAAAAAAATCAGGAATCAGAAAATTTCAACAGTACAAACAAGTTTGATTTAATGGACACATCTAGAACACAAAATATACAGTCTTTTCAAGCACACATGGAATATTTTTTTGAAGATTTTTTATTTTTTTCTTAGTAACTCTACACCCAAAGTGGGGTTTGAATTCACAACCCTGACAGCAAGAGCCGCATACTCCACTGACTGAGCCAGCCAGCCAGCCGCCCCACATGGAATATTTTTTAAATATAACCAAACACTGGGGCACCTGCGTGGCTCAGTCATTAAGCATCTGCCCTCGGCTCAGGTCATGATCCCAGGGTCCTGGGATCGAGCCCCGCATCGGGCTCCCTGCTCCGCGGGAAGCCTGCTTCTCCCTCTCCCACTCCCCCTGCTTGTGTTCCTGCTCTCGCTCTCTCTCTCTCTCTGTCAAATAAATAAAATCTTAAAAAAAAAATTAAATTTAATAAATAAATAAATAAATAAGTATAACCACACAATGGACCATAATGCAAACCTTAAGTATAGGACTAATACACATGTTGCAGAGTAAATGTAATTAATTAACCTAGAAATAATAACTAGGAAACAAAATCCGTATCTGTCTGTCTGGAAATTAAGATTCACATTTCTAAAAAATGAAACACAATTCAAAGAAATCTATTATATTATTACTGAAGTATTAGATGCAAATAATGAAACTTTGAAGTACAGGTAAAAACAGTACTAAAGACGTTTAAATTACTAAAAGCTAAAAGGATGAAAAGTAAAGAGCTAATCCAAAGAAACTCTAAGAAAAATAAAGGGAGAAGAGATTTCCAAAGTATTTTAAAAAAAAAAAAGCACCACAGAGAAAAGCATAGGAAAAACATGAGCTTACAAAACTGTATCAAGACAAGTTTTTAGAAACCTGAATAATATACAACTACTACTAAGATCAAAAGAATAAATTTATCTTTCCCAGGTGGGAGGAAAAGGGAGGACATAGCCCACATACCTACTGGTAAACTCTCTAAAATTCTCAGACCAAAAATTCTAATCTTAAGACAAAAATTACTGCACTGCACAGGAAAAGGAAAACACTCCAAAACAGCAGAATAAACAGTCTTCTCAAGTACATATAGAATATTCACAAGAATATGGGCCATGCAACAAAGAACTGAAATCATATATAGTATGTTCTCTGGCCACAAGAGAATTAGACTAGCCCCTGTAAGAGGACATTATCTACAAAATCCTAAAAATTTGGAAATTAACCAATATACTTCTAAACACATATATGCAGTAAATGATTAACCTTGCCCTAGGAGAGGTCTGGTCTTTGCCCTCAGCCAGTGAGAGGTAATTTCTAAACCCCTGGACTATCCTCATTGATAAGAGTCTTTTAGACTCTGTCTGAAGATAGTCTTTTTGTTTATCTGAGGCCATGAGCCACCTCAGATAGTCTAGGCCAACAATGTGATTTATAGTAGGAGCTTTGGGCCACTCAGTATTAAGTCCAATCTCTAGAGGGGCTAGAGACTAAAGTCAGCCAAGCAGGAAGTAATGACCTGGTTGGCATTACTCTGCATGTTGTCACACAGCGCAGGAGAAGTAAACGCTGTCCACACAACTAACTCCATTGGGAGAAGACAACGAGAAGCTCTGCATTTGGAACTCTCGTGGACCCTGTCCTGTGCACCTCTTCCCCTGGCTGATTTTTATTCGTATTGAAATAAACCATAACTAGCATATAACAACTTTCAGTGAATTCTGAGAGTCCTAGTAAACTACTGACCCTAAAGTTAGTCCTGTGGACCCCCAATCTGCAACTGGTGTCAAAAGTCAGAGTGGTTTTAGGGAGGGGGACATGAGCAAAATAGGTGAAGGGGATTAAGAATTATAAACTTACAGTCAATAAATAAGTCAGTCACAGCGATAAAAAGTATAGCATAAGGAATATAATCCATAATACTGTAATAACTTTGTATGTCGACAGATGGTAACTACACTTATCACAGTAGGCATTTCAATAATGTATGTAATTGTTGAATCACTATGCTATACACTTCAAACTTTATCATATTTTATGTCAACTATACTACAATTTAAAAAATAAGATCTGTAGGCTAAATTTAAAAGCTTTAGAAAGAACTGTATTTTGCGGGGGGGGGGAGAGGGTACTCATGGGGCAGGGGAATGGGGGAAGACCCAAAGAGAGATGGAGAGAGAATCTGCAGGCTCCATGCCCAGTGCGGAGCTTGATGGGGGGCTCAATCTCATGACCCTGAGATCATGACCTGAGCAGAAATCAAGAGTCAGATGCTTAACCCACTGAGCCACCCAGGTACCCCAAGTACTATATTTTTAAATAATATAATTATGGAATATAATTTTTTAAATGGTCCTGTCTAAAAAACCTAGAGTAGTTTATGTTTTACTAGCCATACCCTGACTTATATGCCAACCCAGGGAGAGCCTAAGTTGGTGAATTTACCCAGGGATTAATCAGCCCTGAGAATGGGGGCCATCTGCCCCCCAAGCTGGGAAACACCACCCTCAATGCATAGAAGCAGCATATGGCAAGGCTCAGACTCCACTGCATTTATACTTGAATCTTCCTTTGGTATCTCTAGAATGGTAATTGTAAACAACCTATGAAATGAATATGCTGTATACTCTGAATTCTGCAAAGTGGCTCTGAATAATAAAGCTGATTTGACAGTGTTTAAAACACACACACACACATATGAGATACCACTGCATACATATAAGAATAGCATAAAGGAAACTGACAATTTCAAGTACTGGTGAGGATGCAAAGTTACTCGAGCTCCCATACACTGCTAGTGGGAATAAAAAATGGTATAGCCACTTTGGCAAAATTTCAGTTTCTTATAAAGTTAATTATAGTTACCACAGAACCCAGCAATCTGACTCCTGGGTATTTACCCAAGAGTAATGAAAGAGAAATAAAAACTTAGGTTCACACAAAAACCCGCATACAAATAGTTATAGCAGCTTTATTTTTAATTGCCCAAACTGGAAACAACCCAAATGTTCTTGAACTAATTAATGGATAGACAAACTGTAATACATACTGCTCAGCCACAACAAAAGTACTGATACACACAACACAGATAAACCTCAAACGTATTATGCTGAGTCAAAAAAGCCAATCTCAAAAGGCTATACATACTGTATGATTCCACTCGTATGACATTCCAGAAAACTACAGAACAGAAAACAAGTCAGTAACTTCAAGGAGCTGAGAGTGGGGGCAAGAAGGTAAGTACAAAAAAGCATAAGGAAATTTTGGGGGGTGATGGAACAGTTCTGTATCTCAATTGTGGTGCTGATATAGACAAAGAGTCTCTGACTGAACTCTAGCCAGGCTCCACTGAGTCTCTCAGCTAGGCCTCAACTTTGGCCAAAAAAGACTTGAACAAAATACTAACAGCTTCTAACAGCTCAAGGCTGCATCCCTAAGATGACCCTAGTCCCTCGTAAAGTGCCTGCCTGAGAAACTCACTGCTGCCAAAAGAATTTACTGTTTGTTCCAGCCAACACCTGAACATAGGGCCCCTGTCTGCCCGTCTCTGTGGGAGGGGAGGAGCCTCTGATAAGTGCCAGTTAGCCAACCGAGATGGTTTCACATAGACCAATCTCCCCTTCCAGCTTTTTGTAATTTATCACTCCCCTGACTCTACTGAACCCCTGCTCACCCCGTCCCTACTCCCTCATTCTCCCTTTAAAACACTGAGTTACCCATGTACAAATCAAAGTAGAGTTCCATTTATGCTGTATTCTTTTCCATGTTGCAATAATATATTACTGATTAAAATCTGTCCTTACTGTTTTAACTAGGGTCCAGCTTTTTCATCTTTGGCAATACACAATTGTATGCATTTGTCAAAATTCATATTATCATACACTGAAAAGGGTGAATTTTACAGTATGTAAAATTATACCCCAATTAAACTAAGGAAAAAAAAAAACAACCATAGCAACCAGCTTCTGAACCATCAGCGGTAATTCACCTCATTAATATGTAAAAGAAAAATCATATGGTAATCTGAAATGCAGAAAAGTCACAACAAACATCAATTCTAGGATTTTTGCTTATATCAACAACTAAATGCACACACCCTTTCTCTAAAGCAAAAATAGGCAAACTATGGTCAGGGGTTCAAATCCAACCCCTGCCTTGCTTTTTGTATGACCCTAGCTAAAAAGGGTTTTTATACTTTTAAAGGTTGTAAAAAAAAAAAAAAGAACATCCAACAGAGACCATACGTGGCCCACAAAGACTAAAATATTTATAATCTGGACCTTTCTAGAAAACTTTTGCGCACCCCTTGCTACTCAAAATGTGGACCATGTACCAACAGCCTCAGCAAATCTCAAGTTATACCCTGAACTAAATCAGAATCTTTATTGTAACAGGAGAACAAAACCAAAGTATTTGTTACCTTCCCATATAAATATGTCTTTGTAACACCAGAGAACACCCAGTAAACACATAATAATACAAATACACAACTCTAGGAAACACTAAGCAATATTTCTAGGATAAATCTACATCAATTCAGAAAAAACATCAATTAAATCTCAATGATATTGTGACTGCATTTTCTGAACCCAAAATTATAGCTGACACAGTCCAACACCAAGATAAAGTATTTTAAATCATTCTCCCAGAAAATGTGGTAAGCATTCATGCCATTAGCTAATAAGCATAATACAAATTACAAAGATGCTCCAAGGTTTTGAAGAAATATTTCCCTAATTATTTTATTCAAGCCCTTCATTTCATCAAAAGAAAAAATAGGGCCTGTATTTTCCCAAGCCCTTATATGGCACGCTATAGTCATTTATCTCAGCCTCCCACGAGGACTTGAAAATGGCCCTTCTGCAAGTCCTGCCACGAACTGTTTAATTAAAAATTAGGTACAAGCGGGGCGCCTGGGTGGCTCAGTCGTTAAACATCTGCCTTCGGCTCAGGTCATGATCCCAGGGTCCTGCCCCGCGTCGGGCTCCCTGCTCGGCGGGAAGCCTGCTTCTCCCTCTCCCACTCCCCCTTCTTGTGTTCCCTCTCTCACTGTCTCTCTGTCAAATAAATAAATAAAATCTTTAAAAAAAAAAAAATTAGGTACAAGCATTACCTACATTGAAACTCTGTTTCTGTGTTTCCTCTTGGGAATGAAAGAGAAGCAAGCAGCATACCACATAAATTTAAGAGTAATTTAAATAAAATTACAAATACTGCAAAATATAATCATTACTCTATGATCAAGGGTTACGTATTTGTTTGTATCAGTACAAATCTCCCTCATATCAGAAGTCATTCAACAATCTGGTAATACACATGTTTGGACTTAAGACTCTCCCACATTCTGTGAGACGTGACAAATCTACAATACTTTTTAAACCAAATGCTAAAAATATTAACTATAACATACTTCTCTACTAGTCCTACCTTAATTATAAAAAAACTGCATTAACTCCAGGGCTGAAATTTTTACTTTTGATTGCTTTGAAGTTAATGAACTAAACTCATTTAAAACGTACACTGTATATTAAGTTAAATATGAGCTCATACTGATGTCTTCAATTCTAACCCACTACCGTAAGTTCATTCTAGCCTCCCCTCATTGTTTATCTGTAACTTCCCACTCCAATAGTAAGAAACCAGGTTCCCACCACATACCATCTATTTTATTTGTTTCATTCTAGTATGCAATCAGAATTGTTCACTGTACCTCTATGGGAAGCAACACTGACAACTAGAGTACACTGCTTATGTGCAGTTCCTTTTGCCTTTAGTCTTGCAGGTTCCATGCATTTCCAAAGTTAATTAGGTCAGTACCTTTCCTCCCCAACTCTATGCAGTGAGATTCTTTCATAATTTCTAAGAGAATTAGATTCTTCTGTTTCAATCTGCAATATATCCTGGGATCCCCCAAACTCCTAAATGATTTTTTTAAATTTTGCATACATTAAGGTTCACTTTCTGAGGTAAAGATCTAGGGGTCTTTTTTTTTTTCTTTTTAATATGGAACGCTTCATGAATTTGCATGTCATCCATGCACAGGGGCCATGCTAATCTTCTCTGTATTGTTCCAATTTTAGTATATGTGCTGCCAAAGCGAGCACAAGATCTAGGGGTCTTGACAAATGTACAGTGTGTTTTTATGATGCTTCTCATCTTCCATAAATATAAAACATCTTACAAACGATTTTACCACTCATACTTCAGGCAAACACACACATTTCCAAAGCCATCTTCAATTCTACTAAACAGGATACAGAGTTTACATGTTTGTAGTCTTATCTCCATGCACATACTACTTTTTTCACAACCTCTGAGGAGACTCATTTCAGAAAACTTTGCTTCCAGATTACTAACAGTTGTCTGCTCCTGATTAGGCTTCGAATAAAACAATGCTACAGTTATTTAAGAAAACAGATTTCATCTTATTTTACAACCAAGTTGTTTTTTTTTTTTAAAGATTTTATTTGTTTATTTGACAGAGAGAGACACAGCGAGAGAGGGAACACAAGCAGGGGGAGTGGGAGAGGGAGAAGCAGGCTTCCTGTGGAGCAGGGAGCCCGATGCAGGGCTCGATCCCAGGACCCTGGGACCATGACCTGAGCCGAAGGCAGACGCTTAACGACTGAGCCACCCAGGCGCCCCTGAAGGCAGACTATTTAACGACTGAGCCACCCAGGCGCCCCTACAACCAAGTTTTGAGAGTTTCACTTACACTTCTATCATTAATAAAGTAATGAAAGCTTATAAAGACAGTTACAAATTCATTCTACTGATTTCACTTCCACTTTGGTCTTCCTATATATAAACTGAGATGATGCAGAGTCACTTACTCAGCTCAGTCTCACTATAAAGATTTTTAAACAAGGTCAGTCTGAACAGTATTTGCTTACTGTAAACTATTTTAATAAATAACAGTATTATTAGATCCAATACCAACGGTTCAGGGAATTTGAGGATATAAATAAGACATAAGAGTATATAGGTTCTATTGAAAGCCTGCCCCAATCCAGATAAAAACCTCTGAATATTCCCAGAACTCATCTATCAAAATTTTAAAATTCCAAACTATACTATGCAAGATCCTTCTAGTTAATAGATATATTATTTTCTTCCCATGCTTCATGTATTCAGATTTTCAATGCAAAAAAGTAACACAGTCCAGCATACAAGCAGTTGAGAAGCCATCACTCCATTCTAACGACAAGCAAAAACCTGAACAAACTGAAAAATCAACAATTTTTAGATCCATCAGAGAAGTAGGGATACAGAGCAAATTGCTGCCCTCAAAACTGGAGACAGACAAGCAAATCCAGAGAGTCACAAAACTTACAAGAGCAGAAACCTATAAACAGAAACCTCCATGGGAATCAGTACCAGGGTAGGAAAACCTGAACTATATTTGACTTGCAAGAGGCTTAGTGTGGACAAATTTGAAAGTTAAAAATTCCAGAGGGAACCAGTCATGAGGGGGCCCTCACACTTTTGTAAGTTTTACCTCCAAGAACTCTAACAGGTTCTCACAATGAAGATCAATGAAAAATCACCTCATGCTTCCAGCAGGGGGAAGAATAAGCTAGTCATTTTTAAATACATCAGCACATTTTATTCTTCTTAACAAGGCCTGTCCTCAAGAAAAACAATTTTACCAGAGCCTAACCAGTTGGGATTTTATCAGGGCCTAACTGACCTAAGGGAAGGGAATTCCCCAACTCCAGCATCCTGCAGCCATCCTGCCCCACCAAGGGGGTAAAACAAACTGAGAAGCATTTGTGAGGCTCACAGCTCAGGAGCACAGGCTCACTAAAAGACTGAGACCTAATCACAGAATTATAGAATGCTTTTCCTCTTCCAACACCTCAACACATTGCTAAAGGCCTATTTACTACAATTCCTTTTACCCAGTATATCATGGCCAGCTTTCAACAAAAAATTATAAGGCATAACTAAAGGGAAAAAAATCTTGAAGAGACAAGGCAAGCATCAGAAACAGACTCAGATATGGTAGGGATGTTGGAATTATCAGAGTATGAATTTTAAACCACCATGATTAATATGCTAAGGACTCTAATGGAAAAGATAGGCAACATATAAGAACAGATGAATAATATGACCATTGAGCTGGAAATTCTAAGCACCAAAAAAATGCTGGGGATCTAAAACACTATAACAGAAATGAATGCCCTTTTTTTTTAGAAAGAGAAAAGTTTTACTTATTTGTCAGAGAGAGAGAGAGGGCACAAGCAGGGGGAGCGGCAGGCAGAGGGAGAAGCAGGTAGAGGGAGAAGCAGGCTCCCCGCTGAGCAAGGAGCCCAAAGCGGGACTCGATCCCAGGACCCTGGGGTCATGACCTGAGCCGAAGGCAGATGCTTAACCGACTGAGCCACCCAGGTTTCCCAAATGAAGACCTTTAATGGACTCATTAGTAGATGGGACACAGCTGAGGAAAGAATCTCTGCCCTTACAGATATATCCATAGAAATAGCCAAGGAGAAAAAAAGATGGGGGTTAGGGGGTGGGAAACAGAACAGAATATCCAAGAACTGTGGGATAACTACAAAAGATATAACATATGCATGATGAGAATACCAGAAGGAGGGATGCCTGGGTGGCTCAGTCAGTTAAGCGGCTGCCTTCGGCCCAGGTCATGATCCCAGGGTCCTGGGATCAAGTCCCACATCAGGCTCCTTGCTCAGCAGGGAGCCTGCTTCTCCCTCTCTCTCCTTCTGCTTGTGCTCTCTCTGTCAAATAAAATCTTTAAAAAAAAAGAGAGAATACCAGAAGGAAAAGGAAAAAAGGAATATTTGAAGCAGTGATAAACTTAGAATTTCTCCAAATGTCAGATACCAATCCACAGATCCAAGAAGTTCACAGAACAGCAAAGCGGCATAAATACAAAAAACAAACAAAAAACCTAAGCATATCATATTCAAACTCTAGAAAATCAAAGATACAGAAAAAAATCTTGGGAAAAAAAAAACACCTCATATACAGAGGTGCAAGGATAAGAATGACATCTGACTTCTCCTCAGAAACCATGCAAGCAAGAAGAGATTGGAGTAAAATATTGGGAGAGGTGAAAGAGGGAAAACCTACCAAGCTAGAATTCTGTACCCTGCAAAATTATTCTTCAAAAGTGAAAAAAAGATGTTCTCAAACAAAAATTGAGGGAATTTATTGCCTATAGACTTGTCTTGCAAGAAGTTCTGCAGGGAGAAGGAAAAATGATATAAGTAAGAAACATAGGTCTATATTAAAGAAAGGAAAAGCATTAGAGAAGGAATAAAGTGATTATGAAATAAAAACTTTTATTACAGAAGGGAGGAATTAGAAATATTTTGTTCCATTCAATTTTGCTGTGAACCAAAAACTGCTCTCAAAAAAAGTTTATTAAAAGAAAAAAAAAATAAAGACAAAGCCCTGTCTGTTTCAGTTTGCTGTTCTATAAAGCTTGGTGCTCATTTGTACTGGTAAGATTGGTACCAAATCCTCAATTGGTACATTTTCCCAAAGGCAGCCAAATTACGTATCCATAATTTATTTATCCATAATTTATTATGTATCCATAATAAATAAATGTTATTCCTAAAATTTAACAAGTGAGTGTCTCCAGTAATGCAATGACCTGACAGCATAATGAGGCTCTATGCTTGGGTCTTCTCCACAGCAGTCACACAATATTTTTCCCTGGGCTCCAGGCTCAGAATCTGCCTTATCAGACTTTGTCCTTCTCCAAGGAGTGCAGTAAAATGGCAATTTTACTCCTAGAGAGTCAGGAGAGAAGCATTCATGGCACTCAAGGATGCATCAATGAAGCTGATCCAAAAGGAGTAGAAGCTACTGAGCCCTGCTGAGAGGACGCTATACAGGGATGTGATGTTGGAGAACTATAGCAGCTAATCTCAAAGATGGTACCATTTTGCAAACCCAAACTCATCATTCAGCATGAGGGGAGGAAAACAACGCTAGACAGAGAAAAGAAAACATCTAATGGGATTTGTCCTCCAAGATTAGACAAAGTATCTTCTATATCCAATGTAGATAAAGAAGATTTACTCTGTAACTTGGGTTATGATTATCTGAGGACTTTATTTGGGCCAGGTGAGGAGAAAAAGTTGAGTCACAGTATTTTAACTTTATCAAATGAATACGAATTTATATCCCTTAGTAGAAGTGTAGTGCAAGACAAGACTAGCATGTTCTGCCCTCAAATATGTATAATCCAGACATGGTACAAAGATAAAATATCCCTACAAATGTAACAGACATCTAGGTACTAAAAGAAAGTAAAGGTCCATTTTATATGTCAGAAAGATTATGTGAACTAAAAAAATTACAAGTTTATAAAAAGAGTTTTTAAAATTCCCCAGTAAACGGGTCACCTGGGTGGCTCAGGCAGTTGGGCGTCCGACTCTTGATTTCAGCTCAGGTCATGATCTCCCAGTTGTGGGATTTAGCCCTGTGTTGGGCTCTGCACTGAGCAGGAAGTCTACTTCAGATTCTCTCCCTCTCTCTCTGCCCCTCCCCCTGCTTGCGTGCACTCTAAAATAAATAAATCAATCTTAAAAAAAATTCCCAATAAACTTTTTTAACTTTCCAATTTTTAACATCAATTTATTATATACAGATAATTTAAAAACAAAATTGGATCCTTTAGGGATTTTTGTCATTTTTCAAAATAATTCTGACTTCGAAATCTCCAGAAACAGCTAGAGCTGCCAATACAAAGCATCATGGGGAGCAATGAATGTCAAATATGTCATCAAGAGTTACATCTGCATTGGAAAGGGAAGGGAAGGCCATTTCCAGCACTAAAATATATAACATATACAAAGTCTGGCTGTAATTGTTAAGCCGCATAAGATAAATAAATTATGGATACGTAATTTGGCTGCCTTTGGGAAAATGTGAGAAATCAGGTGGGTTATGAGAAAGGGCACCTGCTAAAAGCCTGAGTGACATACTAAAGTATCAGACTTAATAAAGAGCAATATTTAGGTGTTGATATTCTTAATACAGGATTAATCTTTAAAGGGAATTGGGCACCAGCCAATAAGAGAAAGGTGTAAACTTCTTATTTAAAGATCTACTAGTAGAATAAAACATCAGACTGTAGCAGAGTAGAGATTTCAGGATGCAAGGGTAAAAAGAAGATTCCTGAGGAAAAAAACATTCTCCATATTCTCTGTTAGGATATGACATAAACATTTTCTGTTATTAGAACAAGGAATATTTGACACTGAGGCTTCAAACCTCCCCCTTAAATCAGCGACTTAAAAATTAAGACTATGAGGTTGAGGCGCCTGAGTGGCTCGGCTGAGCATCCAACTCTTGGTTTCAGCTGAGGTCACTGGTCTAATGTCATGGGATCAAGCCCAGTGTAGGGATCCAGCCCAGTGTAAGGCTCTGCTTGGAGATTCTCTCCCTCTGCAACCCCTCACTCACACGTATGCTCTCTCTCTGAAATAAATAAGTAAATCTTTAAAAAAAAATTAGACTATGAGGTAAACTCCTTGACTACATCACTTTATCTTTCCAAAAATAAAAAATAATTGGGGTACACAGATTAAGGAGTAGGTCTGGTTTGGCTTACTTGTTGTGTTTGGGCAGTTAACCTGGCTTAGAAACCTAGGATTACCTAAAAGTACTTAACAATAAAGTTGCTAAATTCAACTAGCGGTGTCATATATTCTGCAAAGGCTTTTTATCAGCATTATTTTTAAAAGCCAATTTTAGCATCCTTTAGGAAATGAAAGAGTGTTTGATAAATATGTCCTGTGGCTTCTCAAAAGCCAGGCTATACAGGCTCATATAGAAGAAATCTCTCTTCAGCAACAATTATTACTAACTCTCCAATTATGTGGTCTATTTGGCCCCTAATTTATTTTGGCTTCAATGGGTTCTATTTTGGCTTTGACTTAAGAGAAGATAAACATTCTTACTTGATACTGAAGAATTAGATATATATGGTTACAGCGCCAGTTTGCAATAGTATTCACATCTGCTATTCATCAAAAATCATGAACCAGTACCAGGTTGTTATATGCTGTTCACTAGTTTCCATACAAATGTAATTTTATTGTTGTATCTGGCTTGATATGCACTGCAATACTTTCTGGAAAATAAATTTTAAATGAAGTGAAGGGTAGAAGACAGGCTTTATTTTAATTAGGAAGTAATTACAGTAAGTAAAGAAAATACTAAGTTTTCAAAACATCAAAATGTCTTATGACAGAAAATAAAAATACCTCAACCAACAGACTACATTCCAGCCATTTTATACAAATTTATTTTATACAAATTTATTACATTCCAAAGCATATAATGTCTACAATTAGGCAAGGGTAAAATAATAAATTTTCCAAAATATTCACAAACCCCTAATCTAGTGTGTTACTCAATCTGAATCCAGTTTCCCCTAACAAAAATATTCAGAAATGTTCAGTTTCAATAAACCTAAACTGAAGGGATAAATTTTCACCCTCTACAAGATGTAATTACACACAATGGTGGCTAATTAAGAAAACATTTAGAATTGAGTCATAAAAACTAAGTGAACCAGATCTATAAATCACTTCATGATCCTTGAAGTTACTTATATAATCCTACCTATAATTAAAAGAAGTCATTAATACACGTATTAGTAAGTATGAATAATGCTCAACTATCATGTACATATATCCACAGTAAGAAAAGGCAATATTTAAAAACATGAAAGTTAGAATTTCTATTTCTGATAATTTAGTAACAAAATAACCAGAAATCCCTCCTCTCACAAAACCTCTAGAACCACTGGTTAGTCTTTTTATTTGATTTATACATTGCTATAGTCTGAATTTTTGTGTTCCCTCAAAATTCGTATGTTGAAATTCTAACACTCAAAAGTGACAGTATAAGCATGTGGGGTCTTTGGGAGGTGCTTAGTCATAAGGACAGAGCTACAAAGCAAACTCTAAGCTGTTCCACCACGTCAGGACACAGCAAGAAGGCACCAGCTATGAACCAGGAAGGGGGCCCTTACCAGAAGGGGACCATGCTGGCGTCCTAATCTTGGACTTCCCAGACTCCAGAACTGTGAGCAATAAATTTCTGTCATTATAAGCCACTCAGTTATAAGCTACTAGGTAGTATTTTGTTAAAAAGCCCAAAAAGACTAAGACATACATATATACAAAATAAAAATATATAAACACTCTTAAATGTACAGCTAAGATATCATGAAAGTAGGAGAAATCTTCAGAGAACCAAAAATGAACAGGGAGGTAAAAAGCAGTACATGTTTGATGCTACAGCAATCCTGCAGGATTTTCTCATCTCAGAAACTGAGGGACTTCTGTTTCGACAGCAAAACAGGGAAGAAGATAAAGCCTGGACACATAAGAACACTGTGTTAGAAATAAGATTCTTGCACAAAGCACAGACCCTTGGGGAGCAATGAAGTAGAAAAATTTGCCACTGGCAGAGAAAGGCAAAGAAGCTTTTCAGTCTTGGCCTAGGCTCTGAAAAGGTGGGAAAAAAATCACCAAAAATTCTGTAACCACAACACTGCCCTCACATAGGTTTAGAGTTTGAATTAATTCTCTGTACATGGTACAGGAACTTCTAACTCCAAAAATTAAATATAAAAAGTAATCTCTGCTTGAACGAGATGATAATATAGATGTACACATTTGTCAAAACTGCACGATTAAGGTCTGTGCATTTTACTGTATAGAAATTATACTTTAATTTAAAAATAAAAAAAATAAAGTTGTTCCTGGAAACACCTCTAGGGTGCTTGGGCAGAAGCAAACTAAAACCTCTCTGGAGGAATACGCACCCCCATGAGGCCACTCAGGATTCTCAGACAACCCCTCTGAAGATCAGCTCATAATCCAAAACTATACGACATCTAAGGAAACAGTTCACCTTAAGCAAGAATCAGCAAATATAACAAAGAACAGAAGTGATTTTCTAAGAACTACAAACAACTGACCAATCTGATAGAAATTATAAATATTTAAAATTATTAAAATGCATAAAAGATGGAATAAAAATACATGAGATAAAACATCATAAAACAGTAACAAATATCTCTAATGAAATAATACAAAAAAATGATCCCCAGTGAGTGGTAAAACAATCAAGTGATAAGGAACTGGATATTGGTATGGTATAGAAGGATCATCCCACAAATTATTTACAGGATACAAGAGGAAAAACTCAACTTTATAATAAAGATATTAACTTTCACCATCTGAACCTACCGAACAATCTCAGTATCACTACAAGTAGGATAATACATTACATATTTTCTGATGTGTAAATACAAAGTACTCAGTACTGTACTGCCTATGAAACATTCATGCAAAATACTGAATTTGTCACTTAAGTCTTCTATTCTAAATCTCATTTTATAAGAAATATAAAGGACAAAAATAAGTCAAACATCACAAGAATCTCTTAGAAAATCCAAAATCTAAAACATTCTAATGGACAACTATAGAATCTTTCCAATAAATCAACAGGATGAGAGAAAAAAAGGTAGGGGGAGGGGATGCTGTTCTAGAGAAACTTAAGAGGCATAACCAAATACAACTTGTGAACCTTGTTTTGGATCCTGATTCAAACATACCAACCATAAAAGACATTTCTGAGACTATTCTGCATACCTGAATATAGACTGAATAATTTATAATATTAAAGAATTGTTCATTTTGGGGTGTGTGGAAGATAATGGTACTGTGGTTACGGAAGAAAATGTTTTTCTCGGGGCGCCTGGGTGGCTCAGTCGTTAAGCGTCTGCGTTCGGCTCAGGTCATGATCCCAGGGTCCCGGGATCGAGCCCCGCATCGGGCTCCCTGCTCGGCGGGAAGCCTGCTTCTCCCTCTCCCACTCCCCCTGCTTGTGTTCCCTCTCTCGCTGTGTCTCTCTCTGTGTCAAATAAATAAAATCTTTAAAAAAAAATGTTTTTCTCTTTTAGAAATGTAAAATGAAGCATTCACAAATGAGAGATCACTGTGTGGGTTTGCTTTAAAATACCTGAGCTAACAAAACAGCCTAAACGTCTAAACATAAGAGAGTGGCTGATGAACTATGGTACATTCATACAATAGAATACTACCATCATTGCAAAAAAGAATGAGAAAGAGATCTATGGAATGATATTCAGGATGTATTGTTAAGTAAAAAAAAGAGAAAATGCAAAAGAGCACTTTAGTATGTTACTCTTTCATGTAAGAAAAAAGAGAATATAAGAAAACACTCATGTATTAGTTCATTTGTGCGATTTTCAAGAAGGAGGCGCCTGGGTGGCTCAGTCGTTAAGCGTCTGCCTTCGGCTCAGGTCATGATCCCAGGGTCCTGGGATCGAGCCCCACATCAGGCTCCCTGCTCGGCGGGAAGCCTGCTTCTCCCTCTCCCACTCCCCCTGCTTGTGTTCCCTCTCTCGCTATGTCTCTGTCAAATAAATAAATCTTTAAAAAAAAAAAAGGATTTCAAGAGGATAAAACCAAAAATTAATGAAAGTAAGGTAACTATAAATAAGAGGGAACAGACAAGAAAGAAAGGGAGAATAGGACCAGGGTAGAAGGGATGGGGATGAAGGACACTACTCAGAATATAACTTATGTCATCTCTAACTCTTAAAAACGTGGCAATTGTTTCACATAACTCCAATATAAATCAATACTTAAAATCAGCTAGGATATTGGGAGAGATATTCAAAATGAATACAAACCATGACAAATGTATTATAAATGAATAATATAGCCACACTGCAACAGATAAGAAAGAAATTACCTAAATAAATTTGGAAAACTGTATTTTGACTCTGCAGATAGTAGTTTCATAGTATTGTATTCTAGACAGTAAATTTGTTGCTCATAAGAGTACAGGTTAGCAATTCTGAAACCCTTGCAAGCTAGGTTTGCACAAAACATATGACAATATACTGTATATTTGATAAATATTTGATATTTATATTCATAAACCAGGTTTCTCACTATCAAAGAATTGACCAAAAAAGAAAAGGGACAAGACTATAATGTAATATTGTGGTGGTGGATTGGAACTGGATTATGATGGAGATATCAACATGAACTCATATTTTTTTAATATATAGATAAAGATGAAAACACACAGCACTACGTGTATGTGTACACATCCATGTATTTCCTAACTATGTCTAGGGCTTAAAAGTAATGAAAACTGGGGCGCCTGAGTGGCTCAGTCGTTAAGCGTCTGCCTTCGGCTAGGGTCGTGATCCCAGGGTCCTGGGATTGAGCCCCGCATCGGGCTCCCTACTCTGCGGGAAGCCTGCTTCTCCCTCTCCCACTCCCTCTGCTGTGTTCCCTCTTTCGCTGTGTCTGTCAAAAAAAATTAATGAAAACCTAGTAGCAAAGACCCCCACACCTAGCTTCCAAATCTTAGTTTCTAAATACCAATAAAAGGAGACAGAGCTCCTTGGAGAAATGGTTGATTCCAAGCATGAAGCAGAAAAAGGACGAGTCTGAAACATCTGCTGTCAGCCCATAAAAAAACTACTTAAAAAATGATGAGGGCCTATCAAAAGGACACAGGAACAAACTTGAAGGAGTTCCCAATGGCCAAATCTGTGACAGCTTGAGCAAGAAATGATGACAGTAATGGTCTATAATCTATAGAATAAAAGAAATGCCCATGAGTCCATACTAATATAAATAACAATATATAAATAAGTGCAAAGGACAAGACAGCTCTTCATTAAAATAGAATTTAACTAAAAATACATGTGGGAGGAGCAATGGAACTAGAAAAATCACCATGTGGCAAACACCATAGCAATAACTGTTGCAGGCAAACACCATCAAAGAATGCTTAAATTAGTGGATAAAAGTATAATGAGAAACAAGATAATTGCATAACTTCCAATATTTATTACAAGGAAAAAATAGTAAACACAGTTTAAAAAAAACTCTGGCAAACACTGTAAGTAAGTAATCAAATGTAACATCACCAGTATCCACATCATGTACACCCTGTTGATAATGATGTTCTGAGAAAAGCACATATCACTTCTGTGGTATTCTTGCCAAAAAAGTATAACCTTAATCAAATCATAAGAAAACATCAGACAAACCCAAAGTGGGAGACATTCTACAAAATGACTGGCCAGTAATCTTCAAAAGGTCAAGGTTACATAGGCAAAAACTGCTAAAATGTCCCAGACAGGAAAGACGACAGAGATAACAACTAAATGCAATATGGGATCCTAGACCAGAAAAAGGACACTAGTAGGAAAATTGGAGAAATTTAAATATGGTATACAGATAGTTAATAACATTATATTAACATTAATTTCTTAGTCTAGATAACTGTTCTATGGTTAAATAAAATGTTAATATTAACAGATGCTGGGTGAAAATTATACTATGTATAGTATACTTTAGAACTATGTACTTTTATATTATATCATTACCTATTTTATATCTATATTATCTATTTTATTATCTATTATATTATCTTATATATATTATATACATATCTACATATATAATATATATGTACTATTATATTATATATTACCTATTTTATATCTATATTATCTATCTTATATTATTTTATATTATATTAATTAATTATATAATATATATTATCTTATATTAAAGAACTATGTACTATTTTTCTAACTTTTTTCTAAGTCTAAAATTATTGATACACTATTCTACTTTCATGTAAGCTGACATTTTCTCATCATAAGTCTTTTAAAAGAGGGGCACAAAGAACTTCTAGAAGAGCAAAATATAGTCACTGATATTAAAAATTCAACGGATTCATTAAGCTGCAAAATTAAGCACACCTGAGGAAAGAATTAGTTATCTGGAAGACAAGTGAAAAAATAAACCACATAGTAGCCAAGAGAGATAGAGAGACGATATGAAAGCAAGATTAAGAGGCATGGAGCACAAAATTAGACAGTCCATCATACATCAAACAGGAGTTCCAAGGGAATCTAAGAATGATGAAGGAAAAGTAAGAAATAATGCATAATTTGTTTCTAGAACTACTGGATAACAATAATGATTAGATTCTACAAACACGAATTCTAAGCAGGATAAATAAAAATAGAGCCACATCTAGACACAGGGTAGGAAAAGCTGCAAAATATCAAAACCAGAAAACAACAACAACAAAGTATTTACAAAGCGACAATAATTAGGAAATACCAGACTTCTCACAGCAACAAGAAAATCATCATACCCTCCAACAACTGAGTGAAAATAACTATCACCCAGATTCTATCATCAACTAATTATCATCCAAGAATCAGGGTAAATTAAACACATTTTCAGATGAAGACCAAGAGTTTACTATTAAGCAACTTTTGCTGAAAGGAATATTCAAGAACATACTTTAAGCGAAGGAAACTGAACCCAAATGGATTAAGTGGATGCAAAAAGCAATGGTAAAATAAGAAACTGATACAGTGAGTAAATCTAAAAACAAAGAATTTACAAAATGTTCCTTTAAATAAAGCTATCACGTTGCATTTTTAAAGTAATTCAATTTGCAAAACAAAACACATTGCTTCAGCAAGATACTTTTCATGAAGAAAAAAGCACCAAATGTGGAACTGGAAAATCTCAACTAAGAATCTGGCTGTCTCTTATTTTAGTCAAGGCCTTGATTTTCTTCAGCCACAAAGTGAAGGCATTTAGCTATAAGATCCTCAAGATTCCCTATCAGTTCTAGGATTTAATCGGTAGAAAATAGGCTTCCCCAGTTTACCAAGACATTTTTCAAAACTGTTAAGTTGTTGAGAGTTTGGAGCAAGATCCTTCATACACAGAACCAGTGCTTTTAAAGCAAAGTCCAGTATGAAGCTTTCTATTTTAGGATAATTGGCTATCTGCTTCTATGCAAAAGCTATGGAAATTGATATAATCTCAGGGAAAGAATAAAGAAAATGATGTACTTAAATGTATTTAAACATTAGACAGTCCATCATACATCAAACAGGAGTTCCAAGGGAATCTAAGAATGATGAAGGAAAAGTAAGAAATAATGCATAATTTGTTTCTAGAACTACTGGATAATCATTATTGTCTGCTTCTCCCTCTGCCTCTCCCGCTGGCTTGTGCATGCACGCTCTCTAATAAATAAATAAAATCTTAAAAAAAAAAAAAAAGACAACCATTTTATTCCTATTTCACAAATTAGCTATCTGGCAAACTCCTTCCAATTTAAATGTATTTAAACCGTTCCATATTTCAAGAGCTAATGAAGAAGGAAGGAAAGGGTGGTCCAAGTGGTAGGAAAACCAAGCAGTATAAAAATCAGGAAGTCTTAAGAGAAAAATTTCTAAAAGGAATACAATATCAATATTAAATGTTGCAAAAAAATACTAAAGACAATCATTTTAGGGGCACCTGGTGGCTCAATCGGTTGAGCGTCTGCCTTCGGCTCAGGTCATGATCCCAGGGTCCTGGGATCAAGCCCCACGTTGGGCTCCCTGCTCAAGGGGAGTCTGCTTCTCCCTCTGCCTCTCCCGCTGGCTTGTGCATGCACGCTCTCTAATAAATAAATAAAATCTTAAAAAAAAAAAAAAAAGACAACCATTTTATTCCTATTTCACAAATTAGCTATCTGGCAAACTCCTTCCAAAATCTTAAAGGCTCAATGGCACAAATACTTGGTGCCAGTCAAAACTAATTTAACTACATTTCTAAAGAGCCAGTCACAGTGGAATACAGCAAGGGTACATAAGATCACCAAAATACAGAGAGCCAATACTCAGTTAAAGGTATCCTATTCTTGAATCTCACAAAATTTCATTCTTCTTTCTGCTAAGGCTGAATTAAAAGGTCAGTGCTGCAAGCAAGGAAAGCTTTTATTTAAAAAGCAAAGCTATTAAGAGACAGGGCTAGGTAAAGTCATTAGTTATACTACAAATATTCCCTTTCAATGTTCCTTCAATAAAAGTGGGCCTGGAGATATGGGACATAAAAAAACTTGACTACATAATTACAACTCAGTCTAAGACAGGGTAATAGATATCACTAGATACAAAGAACTAAAAATTGGATGAGGGTTAAGACGTTTTTTAAGTAAAGGGAAAAACCCTACACTAACATTTGAGAATATACATATATACACACACTTACTTATTCTTAAAAAATTGTTCGTTTGTTTGTTTTTCCATTTTCAAGGGCCTTGAATCATATCCCAGAGGCTGGTAAAGCCAAGCCACTAATCCAGACTTCCTGGATTAGTGGCTTTTCTAACACATTGCTCTTAAATTTGGGATAATCTCAAAAACCCCACCTCTAAACTATATTGAATCTATATAATCTGTCTGAAAGTAACTGGCTACAGTTTTCATTCTTCAAACAAAAAGAATCTTCTGACATTTTAAAGTATTTTCTAATTTACATCCAGTGGAATCAGCAAACTGGTTTTAGGGGTCAAACAGCCATAAAAAGAGGTTGAGTATGATGACCTATACAATAAGGGCAGTAGAAACAAAATTTTAAGAATCTGTTCCGCAGAAACACATTCTAAGTGTAGCATACCTAAATTAGGGACTTGTATAATGTCCATAATGTGTAACTGTAAAATAAAAATTTAAAAATCGATATACTTATTTAAATACCTCACTTTTTAAACTTAATTTCAAAACTAAAAGGCATCCTCATTTTAGAGATGAGAAAACTGAAGTCCAAAAGAATGAAGTGACTTGCTGGTAAATAAGAGAGCTAGATGTGACATAAAACAAGCTCTATTATCTTGAAAACTTGAGTTGAAAAAACTAAAAATCTTAAATATGTTTTAAATAAACAACTGTAATCAAAACCATACTGGGGTAGAATTCATGAGATAATGCTAAAATTTGTATTTGCTTAGAAAACACTTTCTCCTCTAACAAGGAAAACTAACAGGATTATGAAAGAAAGTATAAGGTCCAGTCACTCAAAAAATATTTATTGAACACCGTTATGTGGTAGGAATGATTTTAGTCATCTGGAACACACCAGTGTAGAAAATACCTCTAAACATACTTGGGAAATTATACATTATTTATTCCATTGAGTTAGTTCTGCAAGCATTTTTAAAGCAGAACTCTAGTGTTATAAATATTATTCTTAAAGATGATAAAAATGTATTTTAAAAATAAGTATCTTTCAAAGCTGTTTAGTATGAATTCACTTCAGACTGAATCACTAAAGTTTAACTTTTTAAAAAAATATCCAAAAGAATTTGGAATAGGAACAGATCCTTAACAAACAAAAACCCCTTAAAACTACTTTATTTGTACCTGAAACAGGGGCCCTCAACATCACTAAGAGTAGTACAGTAGTTGTGGAACAGACTAAGAAACTCCACAAGTAGAGCAGCCAAATAGGAATTACCTTCTCACTATAAGGATACTGCTTCCTATAACTATGGTTATTCACTCCTGGAACAATTTCTAGACACACGTTTTCCTGTTCCTTATTCTGAATTCTACACTGCCATCACTCAAAAGAAAAAAAAAATCTCAGACTAACAGAGGCCAAATTTAGGGAGGGAAATAAAAATCTTCCTTCAGTCTAAATGGACTGATTACACAAAGAACTCCATACATCCGAAAGCACACAGATGTCTGCACTAGTTCCCAGGGCTCAAACAATACTACTCATTCAATAGCTTTCCTTTTACATAAGCTGATGTGAGAGAGTTCAGTCAGCTCTTCTGAACCTTATAACCCAGGATACTGGAACTCTGATAAAGCCTACATTTTTCTTCAGCACTGTTTTCATGTACTTTCTCTGGAAAGTAAACTTCATTTCTCCCCGCAAAAATAAATCTGGAAATCATCTCTTCTGTTTGATAAGTGATGTACTCAATCTAAAATTACTTTTCCAGTAAAACCACATAAATCTAAGATCAACACCGAAGACTGACAGAATATATTTTTAAATGCATGAGTTTAAAATATAATTTTACACTCCATCATGCTAAATACCAAAATGTATACCATTTGGCTGCATTCTATTTATTTTCAGTTGTGTAATTTTAAAAATAGCCATATGACACATAACTTTCCAAAAATTAAAAAAGATTTTAAGAAGGGGGGGAGAGGGGAAATTTACACACACATTCATACACATAAGCAACACAAACCACAAACATCAAAAATAATGAAAAAAATATTTCACTGTTTGACCAAAACTTAAGGCCTCAGGAAAAATAGTGTTCAATGATCATCCCTTAGAAGCTTAAATACTACTTTCTACCTTCAAAGCACACTTTTATTGATTCTTCCAGTAATATTCTTGATCAGCTGAGTCTCTGGCAGTTTCTCACCTTCAACACTAGGAAGTTTCATGGGTAAACTAAAGCCACAGAAACTCTAATGCACACTTTTATTGATTCTTCCAGTAATATTCTTGATCAGCTGAGTCTCTGGCAGTTTCTCACCTTCAATACTGGGAAGTTTCATGGGTAAACTAAAGCCACAGAAACTCTAATGTATTTTTTAATAATATGGTAAACTTACTTCCTAAGACACTTATCAGACCTGACACCCAGAAGTAAAGCTCATTAGTTTAGGGCACGAAATGAGAATGATTCATTTAATCATTAGATGATTAGATCCTGAACAGTCAAGAATTACCTATAAATTCAACTCCCTTGAATATGTACTATCATAAAATCATTATCACTTGTAGAAATGATTTAGATGTTGCTCTGGAATTGTGGTAATCAAGCAATTTTATCCACCCATCCTCCTTAGGAGCTCTTGTGGCTCTTCCAATTCCCTTTAACACTCTTCCTCTCTCCACATACATACTATATAATACAAATAAACATGCTTTTGAAGAAGGAAAAGTTCTCTCATCCAAGTTTTCTGTCCTTAGACTGTAAATCCTTAAAGATATTCCCCCTCTCTCCCCAACAAGAGTACAAAAAGCAGAGCTCTGAACATACTATTTAAAAGACAGTTGGCTAAATTGCCATCATCGCCCTTACAGTTATAAGATTAAATTTGTCAAAAACAATTTTTTTAAGAAATATTTCTCTTGGGGCGCCTGGGTGGCTCAGTCAGTTAAGCGTCTGCCTTCGGCTCAAGTCATGATCCCGGTGTCCTGGGATCGAGCCCCACACTCAGGGGGGAGCCTGCTTCTCCATCTCCCTCTGCCTGCCTGTCTGCCTACTTGTAATCTCTCTCTCTCTCTCTCTCTCTGTCAAATAAATAAATAAAATCTTAAAAAAAAAAATTTCTCTTTTCTCCAAAGTACTATTCCCTAATGACCACTGAAAGCACCAAAACCCCGTGTTCTATAAAGCAGTAACCTCACAAACATTTCAACACTCTCTGCGACTCAAACTTTGTTGGCAAAACACAGATTCCATTTCTCAAAAATATCTTGCAAGTTCTCAACAACCAAATTTTTCATCAGTACAGTTTACTGCATATCCAACATCTCTGACCTCCTCCTTGGGACAGTCAACCCTTTTTCCTACCACGAGACCCACTATATTTTCTGATGCTTTATTAAAAGACCATCTGACTTTAGCAGATACTTCTTAATACCCCTCTAAAAAATATATAATTTTTTATATATTATATAAATTATACATATGTGTGTTCCAGAACTTCTCACCCTAAAGTTTCACTATACTGTTGCCCACATTATCTTTCATGGGCAGACAAATCTTTTAATTTTCCTACAACATGGCATCTTCTTTAAACTTTGTCACCAAATAAGGCCTGATATCAAGACAAAGGAACACATAAACATTTCTTTCATTTTTCCTCACGTTCTATTACATACTATTAATCCACTCCCTTCTATAAATGTGTTTTAAAGCATTCCAACATACTTGAAAGTCAAAGAAAACAAAGTGTTAAAATGGTTATTTGCAGGTTACTTATCTTTACATTTTAAACAATTATGAGTAACTCACTTCAGGTTAATGTTTAGTTATCTACCATGACAGACTCTGGCATAACAACATATTCAATAAACAAGTATCAAGGAATGGTATATAGCAGAAGTGAAGCATAGTAACATGACACAGTTCACATTTTCTAATGGGATTTACCCATAGCTTTAAGCTTCCCTTCTCATTAGAAAATAAACCTTTACAGCAAATATATGCTTAACTAACTAGAAATGAGTTCTTTAACAACTTAATTTTTATTTTTCATTCAATACTGACATATTAAATAATACTTCAGAGTTTAATAAAAAGATACTAGTATAACAAAATGCATATACACTAACAGTTGTAAGATCGGTAAGATTTTTTTATGTTGTCTTGAGCTATCAAATACTTGTTAGGTCTTCATCCCTTCTTCTCTGCCTTCTAATTATCCTCTCATAATTATTAAATGCAGAAAACAAACCAAGAACTCTATGTATGGCTATCCCATAAGTGATGTTAGAAACACAATATTACAATATTTACAGAAACATCTTACTTTAAGACCACAACATAATTTCCCACGTTCAAGTCTACCTGACAAAGAAGCTCAAAGAATCTAAAATTTGGTTTTTGATCTTTCTTTTCTCTTGGGGTTGGGGAGGTTGTCTATGCTAGCAGACAGAAAACAGATGAAATAGGCTTTGTACATTGCACAAAACTTACCCACTTGAAGGATCTAAGGCAATAGCTCTGGGTTGATCCAACTCTTGCCAAAATAAAACTTTTCGTAAAGATCCATCTAAATTAGAAACTTCAATCCGATTTGTTTCAGAATCTGTCCAGTATAATTTTTCTCCAAGCCAATCACATGCCAGCCCATCAGGGGACAATAATCCAGAGACAACAACATTCTGTACACTCTCAGTTTTGTTAAACTCTGTTCGTTTAATGGCTTCTTCGCTGACATCACTCCAGTATATCAAGCCATGACCAAACACAAAGTCCACCGCAGCTGCATCCTCCAAGCCTCCAACTACAATCGTAGCATTCTCTTTGCCATTTGTAGCATCAACCAATCGCAAGTCCCGTCTGTTTGCATAAAGCAACAAAGGGGCCGCTAGAACAAAAAAAGAAAAATATGTAAGTAAAAAGAAAGGAAATGTAATGGTTCCTATAAACTGAGTTTCAAATCAGCATTAGTGAACAAATACTATCAAAAATAAGAGTAAATGAATCTTCTATAGAAGACTGTCTTAAAGTCTTCACAAACAAAATACTATTTTTGCAGCATTTAAATACAAAAAGTTGCAAGAGCAAAGAAATAATTCTACTCGGACAGTCTTTTCTTATGAAAACAGTCTGTCACCTAAAATTACAAAGTTTGGCCATACCAAGAATTCACAAGGATATGGAGTCAGTGGAACACTCACACTCTACTCGGGGGGAATGTAAATGGTGCGGCCACTTTGGAAAAGAGTTTGACAGTTTCTTAAAAGGTTAAACATACATCCTAGCATATGATCCAGCCATTCCATGCCTAGGTATTTACTCAAGAGAAATAAAAGCATATGTCAGTACAAAGACCTATACATAAATGTTCATAGCAGCTTGTATGAAATAAGGCCAAACTGGGATCAACACAAATGTCATCAACAAACTAATGGATGAACAAACTGTGATATATCCATACAATACAAAGTAATGAACTATTTGTACATGTAACATGGACTCTCATATAACATGTGAATCTCAAAATAATGCAGAGTGAAAGAAGTCAGATCAAAAAAAAAAGTACAGATTGAATGACTCCATTTATATAAAATTTTAGAAAATTCAAATTATTGTGACAGCAAGCAGATCAGTGGTTGTCTGGAGGTGGACAAAGAGGGTAAAAAAGAACAGGGATTATACAGGAAGAGATTATAAAGAGGCATGAGGAAACTTGTGGGTAACAGGTATATTATGTCTACGAGGATGGTTCGTGAGAGGTATATATATCAAAACTTATTAAATACACTTTCCATATGCACATTTTATTGTATTATCAACTATATCTTAATAAACCTGTTAAATAATCTGGCAGACATAGTTCTTGACACAACTATTTTATTCCGTTTTACATTATTATCAGAATGACCTCTGAATAAGACCTAATATCAAAACTAAATAGAAAGCCTATCCTAAAGAAGTAATATTAAACTTTGAGAAGGCTGAAGCTGTTAGGATTGAACTTGTATAAATTCTATGGTTTTGGGAGTTTTCAAGTATCTATTCCAAGTTCCTGACATTTACTTTCCTGACATCATTAGTAATTAAAGATCTAGAGTACAACTTTCCAAAAGAACTTTCTAGGATGATAGAAATACACTCTCCACTGGGCAATACAGTATCCACTGGCCACATGCTAGGGAGCACTTAAAATGTGGCTACTGTGACTGAGAAATTAAATCTTTAATTTTATTTAACCTTAATTCATTTAAATTTAAATAGACAACTGGTCATATTGAATAGCACAGATCTAAAGGCTGCAATGAAGAATACAAATGAGGGAAGGAAAAATAATACCAGAGTTATGCAATAATGTACATAATCTTCTCTCACAATTACTTAATAAAAGTCTAAAACTGTGTCATCCAAAGGCAATACCAAGTACCATTTAAAAGTAATCACTATCTCTTTTTTAAGAAATTAATTTCAAAAAAATTAAGGTGCTCAAAAAAGTATAAAGAAAAAAAGTGATGTTCATCCAGTTTATGGATTATGGCTGCCAAGTGGTTGTCATCTAGAAGCATAACATTAATTTCTCTACTACCTAAGCTTAAATCCATCTGTCTTAGTCAAAAACAAACAGGTAGATAGCTTTTTAAAAATGTGACTAAGAGCCCTGTCTGCTTATTCCGTATATCTAATACTGCTATTGGCAAATTAATAAATTTCCCTCACAGATTCACTTTTAACTAATTTCAAGGCTTCATTCATCACAACGATTTATCAGTACTCAGTGTCTTATATTGAGCCCTTCATGCTATGAGCCAATTTTAAAAATCAGGAAAAAGGTCTCTATTAGTTAAGGGCACAATGCTAAGTACTAAACAGGGCTAAGCAACTGCCTGAGAGCAGTTACAATTTAAAATCCAAGAGTGATAATAATCTATTATTTATTGAGCACCTTTCTTTATGGCACTATCCTTGGAAAACTGTGTACCAAACCTGTATGTGGCATCAGGTATTAGCTACATCTGTTAAGTCTGTTTATGACTTTCAAGTCAAACATTAACATTTCTACTGAACATTTAGTCTACAAAATCCAAAGAACCTTTCTGATCATTTAAGACCTCAAAAGCCTTCTAAGTACAAGGGGATAAAAAAAGGGCTGGGATGGGGGGACGAGTTAACTTCTTTTAATTTAGCAGTACTACTTATAATTAAGATTTCTAAGGGACTATTCGTAGGGGTGCCTGGCTGGCTCAGTCAGTAGAGCATGTGACTCTTGATCTTGGTGTTATGAGTTTGGAGCCCCATGTCGGGTGTGGAGATTACTTTAAAATCTTTTTTTAAAAAAATAAAGAAAGAACACTATGTAAACCTACCAACTATTAAAAGGAAATCCCAGGGTTCACCCTAACCACCTTTCTGATACTTGAATAACTTTATACAATATTACAACCAATAGATATTGGTACCAATAGATATTCATCAATATATTAAATGGGATATCTGAAAGGTATAATTTGATTGGTAATATTGTTTTAATCTATGAAAGAAATACACTGGATCCACACACACACACCCCTAGTTATAGCATATATGCCATGCATTCCGTTAACTTTCATTCCAAAGAGCTTACCTTCTAACTTCCGAATAGCCAGATAACCCAAATATCTGCCAACATATCCCTTCAGTGGAACCCGCACAGGTGCTTAGGAATCCTCATTTTCCTTTATTAACTTCCTACCAAACTTTCTCTAGTAGCCTTTCTAAACTTTTTCTGCTTTCCTGAAGACAAATTCCATGCTTTGAATCCTCCCATCTCGGATCATCTCCTAAAATAATCTCAGTGAGGCAGGGAGCAAGGTAAATGTCATTATCCCCAACATCTTAATTTAAACTTCTCAAAAATCTCTATATATCCCACCTATCCTCCTTTATCTTGTCCTCAGTCTCAAATGACAAGTTACCTTTTCTCCCTTTTATGGTTAAAGCAATACTTTGATTCAGTCTCCCTACTTCCTCTCTGCAACTTTGCTCTATGGATTATTCCCTATTTCTTGTATCTTCAATGGCTCCTGCCAAGTCCCTGCTATCAAAAAAACTTTGTTCTATTAACACTAACCTTGCTACCACCGAGAGAATTATATTTCTCCTAACCACAAAATCTTACAATATTGAATACACTTCATACCATCTTAGTCTAACTTAGACTAACTTCCCATCTATCACTCAACTAAAACTGCTCTCTCCAAGTCTCCAGAAGCACACAAATCCAATGGTCTTTTCTCCGTCCTTATTTTTGACCTCTATGTAGCATTCAACAATGTTGACCATATCCCTACCTATGTAGAATTCTCCTTATACTACACTGTTATTCTTGTTTTTCTGGTCATGCTTCATCTGCCTTTTAGTTTCAAATCCTCCTCCCACTTCTCAAATATGGGTATCCCCAAGATTCTCTCTTGTTCCAGAAATGCAAAGTACAGAAGAGAACATTTGCAAGTTCACCTGGTCAACTCTATTCAGGTAATTTTCAAATCATCATCATCTCCAACCTAACCTTTAGTACTGCACCTGTAACTTCTTGTTGGCCATCTCTTCCATCCATTAAATTAAATTCATAACCTCCCCCACAACCTGCCAAAAAAAATATCTTCAAGAGTCAATGGTACCAATTTCCTAATCTTATAGGTACACAGTGGATCCCTCTTTGACACCTCCCTTTTCCCCCAGTCTGCCAAATACTGTCTTGCTGACTCTTCTTTAGCATGTCCTTAAATCTGCCTCTTTTCCATTTTCAGAACCACTATCCTACTCTAGACCTTCATGACCTTATGCCTAAACTACCTTAATAGTAAGTGATCTCAACACTCTCCCATCCATTTTCCACTTCTAATACTTCTACTTTATCCAACTCAAAAAGCTTTCTGATTTCCTTTGCCTAAAATAAAAAGCCTCAATACTTCAGGCCACCACCAGGTGACTTCTACCTAAGACTCTAACTTAATTTTATAGCCTCTGCATCATACAAACTGGTTTGGAACACACTGACTGTGAGCACATCATACTACATCACCACAGTGTATTCATTTTGCTGCCCACTCCATACTTCCCTCTCATTATCCCAACAAGCAAGTTCTTCAAGGCCAGATTCAAATCTTATCTATTCCATGAATCTTCCCAATTGCTTCAGTTTTCCTTCTGAAAAGGTGGAGCTCTTACAGTCTTTACCACTTTTTTGATATTAGCATTTTCAAAAATAGATTTTCTACTTCAACTAGGATCTCTGCCCCTTGGGAACAGGAGCAATATAACTAAGTTTATCCCCAATATCTAGAAAGAGTTCACTGCCTTACAGACATATGGTAAATCTACTAATATCTAAAAGGAATTCTCCAGAACCTGATCTAACAATATATTTGTCATAAACCCAAAAGGATTTTACATTAATTCTGGCCAAGTGTTCACAAATGCCCGTTACTTACCTATTGACTTGTTCAAAGTTTAGTCAAGCTTATCTCCTCCCCACAGACCCCTAAACTTTAGCTAGCTCTCAGCTTAAGCAAAACAACACAGAACATCCTCTCTTAAGGACTCATTCTGAGTATAAGGTGACCACAGGAAAAAAAAAACATCTGTTAAACTACCATGGTCATATCATCTCCTAACCCCCACCAGCTTATCCCACTCTCCCACAAAGATCCTGCTGGCACTTCAAGAGAAAAGTCTTTTTGTGTTTGATTTTGAGATACCAACATATCTTGTGGTCAGAGCATTCTACCTATTACAATAACCTTTTCGAATAATCTCCCTGACTGAGTAGGGATTTATTTTTGACATTTGTATGGTGACATGACTTGGATGAGGACTGGACTTCACACACACCATTCCCACCTTGATAATGCTATTTAAATTCCTCTCCTGTCCAGAGATTCATGTTATCTTTCCTTAAGTTCAACTCTTGAACCAGTGCTCCAGACATCTAGTCTGTTGCAACATGGTACTTTGATATTTTCCGGCAAAGAAACTTTTTTCTTTGGCTCTTTGAGAATCACACCCTGACTCTTGAGTAGGAATATTCCCAGCTAGAAGGGGGAAAGGTGGCGGAGGAGTAGGGGACCCTATTTCAACTGGTCCCCGGAATTGAGCTGGATATCTACCAGACCACTCTGAGCACCCACGAAACCAGCCTGAGATGTAAGAAGATCTGGATCTCTACAAACAGAATATCACAGGCGGTTGGTTTTGAGGTACGAAGCGGAGAGCCGTGATTCTGCGGGCAGATATCGGAGGATAAACGGCAGCGGGAGGGTGCCTGGCCGTGGGGATCCTGCACCGCCGGTGAGTGACAGCCTCACGCGCTGCAGACGGGGCACAGACTCGCAGACCGGTAACGTCGGGAAAGAACTTTAGGACAGCCCCCGGGGTGGAAAACCAGACCGGCGGGGTTGCGCGCACGCGAACCGCAGCCCCCTGGACAGAAACCCGGAGCGACAGTCGCGCACACGCGAACTGCAGCCTCCAAGACGGAAACCCGGTGCGCCGGGTCCCGCCGGTGAACTGCAACCCCCGGGGTGGAAACCCCGAGCTGCGGAGTTGCGCGCACGCGTACTGCAGTCCCCGGGACAGAACCCCAAGCGGCGGAGTCGCGCGCGTGCGCGAACTGGGAGCGGCTGGCGGTTTTAGAAGCACAAAGGGCAGAGACGTGCCCCGACCTGGAGGCAGGACTGGGAGCGCTGCGGAGGGGCGCACAACCCAGGACGCTGCAGTTTATAGCAGCAGGGACAAAAATGGAGACGGTGTGGCCTGGAGAGCTCACTGAAGAACAGATTGCGGCCTCTCTGCTCTGAGGCAGAGGGTTGGAAACGGTCTCTTCTGCTCTGACTCGCGGAAGAGACGCAGAAAGCCGCCAGGGAAAAGCGCCACAGAACAAAAGCCCCAAAGACTGATTCCCACTGAGCCCATCCCCCGCCACAGGGGTGCAGGGCAACTCCGCCCAAACAGGGTTGCCTGAGTAACAGCGCGGCAGGCCCCTCCCGCAGAAGACAGGCTGGGAAAACAAGAGGCCAGCAACCCTAAGGTCCCAAGAAAACAGGTGCATCTTGCTTGGGTTCTGGTCAATGATTTGGACTCTATACATTCCCTCAAACACCCATCAACAGAATGACTAGGAGGAGGAGCCCCCAAAACAGAAAAGACTCAGAAATTATGACTTCTGCTGCAGATTTACAAATGGATGCAGATATAACCAAGATGTCGGAGATGGAATTCAGGCTAGCAATTGTGAAGACAATGGCTAGAATGGAGAAATCAATCAATGGCAACATAGAGTCTCTAAGGAATATTCCCAGCTATTCTATCTTCCCTTGACTCCTCCAGTGGAGATTACAGTGGGAATTTCCTTGGCTCATCACAAGGGAATACAGGCACACCTCATTCTATCGCACTTCACTCTATTGCACCTCACAAATACTGCATTTTTTACAAATTAAAGGTCTGTGGCAAACCTGCATCAAGCAAGTCTATTGGTGCCATTTTTCCAACCGCATTTGCTCACTTCACGTACGTATTTCACATTATGGTAATTCTTCCAATATTTCTAACATTTTTATTATTGTTTTATTTGTTATGGTAATCTTTGATCATTGATCTTCAATGCTACTACTCCAATTATTTTAGGGCACCACAAAACTGTACCCATGTAAGACAACCAAATTGACAAATGTTTTCTGTGTTCTGACTGTTCTACCAACTAGACATTCCCCTGTGTCTCTCCCTCTCCGCAGGCCCCTGTATTCCCTGAGACACAGCAATACTGAAATGAGGCCAATGAATAACCCTACAATGGCCCCTAAGTGTTCAAGTGAAAGTAAGAGTCACAGATCTCTCACTTTAAATCAAAAGCTTGAAGTAATTAAGCTTAGTGAGGAAGGCATGTCAAAAGCTGAGATAGGCTGAAAGCTAGGCCTCTTGCACCAGTTAGCCAAGTTGTGAGTGCAAAGGGAAAGCTCTTGAAGGAAATTAAAAGGGAAAGATGAAGGGGGGGAATCGGAGGGGGCATGAACCATGAGGGACTATGGACTCTGAGAAACAAACTGAGGGTTTTAGAGGGGAGGGGGATGGGGGGATGGGTTAGCCCAGTGATGGGTATTAAGGAGGGCATGTATTGCATGGAGCACTGGGTGTTATAAGCAAAAAATGAATCATGGAATACTACATCAAAAACTAACGATGTAATGTACGGTGACTAACATAATAAAATAAAATTTTAAAAAAATAAAATTTAAAAAAAAAAGTGCTATTCCAGTGAAGATTCAAATGATAAGAAAGCACAACAGCCTTATTGATGATATGGAAAAAGTTTTAGTGGTCTAGATAGATCAAACCAGCCACAACATTCCCTTAAGCCAAACCCTAACCCAAAGCAAGGCCCAAGCTCTCTTCAATTCTATGAAGGCTGAGAGAAGTGAGGAAGCTGCAGAAAAGTTTGAAGCTAGCAGAGGTTGGTTCATGAGGTTTAAAGAAAGAAGCCATCTCTGTAACAAAAAAAGTGCAAGGTAAAGCAGCAAGTACTAATACAGAAGCAGAAGCAAGTTATTCAGAAGATCTAGCTAAGATAATTAAGGAAGGTGGCTACACTAAACAACACATTTTCAACGCAAACAAAACCACCTTATATTGGAAAAAGATGCCACCTAGAACTTCCACAGCTGGAGAGAAGTCAATTCCTGGCTTCAAAATGTCAAAGGATAGACTGAGTCTCTTGTTAGGGGCTAATGCAGCTGGTGACTCTAAGTTGAAACCAATGCTCATTCACCATTCTGAAAATCCTAGGGTGCTTAAGAATTATGCTAAATCTACTCTGCCTGCTCTGTAAATGGAACAGCAAAGCCTGGATGACAACACATCTGTTTATAACATGGTTTACTGAATGTTTTAAACCCAATGTTGAGACCCACTTCTCAGAAAAAAAAAATGCCTTTCAAAATATTACTGCTCGTTGACAATGCACCTGTCACCGAAGAGGTCTGATGGAGATGTCCACCAAGATTAATGCTGTTTTCATGCCTGCTAATACAACATCCATTCTGCAGCCCACAAAGCAAGGAGTAATTTCAACTTTCAAGTCTTATTATTTAAGTAATATATTTTATAAGGCTACAGCTATCATAGACAGTGATTCCTCTGATGAACCTGGGCAAAGTAAATTGAAAACCTTCTGGAAAGGATTCACCATTCTAGATGCCACTTTTCCGTGAATCATGGAAAGAGATCAAAATATCAACATTAACAAGAGTTTGGATTCCAACCCATATGGATGACTTTTAGAGGTTCAAGACTTCAGCAGAGAAAGTAACTGCAGATGTGATGGAAATAATAAGAAAATTAGAAGTGGAACCTAAAGATGTGACTGAATTGCTGCAATCTCATGATAAAGCCTGAACAGCTGAGGAGTTGCTTCTTACAGATGAGCAAAGAAAGTGGTTTCTTGAGATGGAATCCACTCCTGGTGAAGATGCTATGAAGACTTTTGAAATGACAACAAAGGATTTAGAATATTACATCAAGTTAGTTGATGAAGTAGCAGCAGGCTTTGAGAGGATTGACTTCAATTTTTAAAGAAACTGTACTATACGTAAAATGCTATCAAATGGCATCACATGCTACAGAGAAATCGCTCATGAAAGGAAGAGTCAATCGATGCAACAAACTTCATTGTTTTCTATTTCAAGAAATTGCCACAGCCACCCCAACCTTCAGCAACCATCAACCTGATCAGTCAGCAGCCATGAACATCAATGCAAGACCCTCCACCAGCAAAAAGAGTACAACTTGATGAAAGCTCAGAATATAGTCAGCATTTTTTAGCAATAAAATATTTTTAAATTTAGGCATATGTGTTGTTTCTTAGACATAATACTAATGCACACTTAAAAGACTATAGTACAGTGTAAACATAACTTTTATATGAACTAGGAAACTAAAAATTCATTTGACTTGCCTTGTCGCAATATTCATTTAACTATGGTGGTCTGGAAGCAAACCCGCAGTATCTGCACAGTACGCTTGTACTCTTTCCCAGCTCTTTTGAACTCTTATTTCTGATTTAATCATTTAATCCCATAAGTAACTCTCATTCTGTTGAGCACCATTCCTCTTCTCCCATTGACTGCATGCTTCACCATTATAGCACTAACTCAACTCAGTATCTTCAAAAATGGCAAAACTTTACTAGAGACAATTTAGAACTTCAATGTCCTCCTTGCAAAACTTGGGACCTCCCCAAACTGGCTCAGCTAAAACCTCTCCTTTCCCATTACCCTCTGCTCTTCCTTTGTCCTTTTTACCACCCTCAACCTTCCTGTCAGTTCTCTTGAATCCTTTATCTATCCTCCTTTAATACCCCAATCTCCTCCAACCCTCTATCTACCATATCAGACCCTTCCCTTCTCACTCCAAACCCTCAACTCCCTATAGTCACCTGAGCTTTAAGCCTCCCTTTTCCCTACTAGAGACTCATGAGGGGCTCTCAGGGACCTGAGTTAAAAATATGAACTGGAGGGGCACCTGGGTGGCTCAGTTAACTGTCTGCCTTTAGCTCAGGTCGTGATCCCAGGACCCTGGGACAGAGTCCCACAACAGGCTCCCTGCTCAGTGGGAAGCCTGCTTCTCTCTCTCCCTTTCCCTCTGCCTCTCCCCTCCACTTGTGCATGCTTTCTCTCTCAAATAAATAAAATCTTAAAAAAAAAAAAAAACTATGGTAAATTAATTCACGGGTATTTATTAAATACCAAAGTCATTTCTAATTAAGACAGAACAATAAAGCATAAGCATTTCAAGTTTATACTTTTTTTACCGTCTTACTTTTATGGTACCAAGCAGCTATATATATTTGAGTTTATTTATAGGCATATTCATTTTTGCCATATTGAGAAGTGTACAGCTATAAAAAGTTGTAAGATGTATATTCATAAGCTCTGCCAGTCTACGGCAAAATGATGGTGCATGACTGTTCACAGTTATGCAACTCCATTTTCTCTGTAAAATAGCAGTAATTTATAAGTCATAATCTTATATTTAAAAGAGACTCTACCAGGAGAAATAGTGACAGAAAAGAACAACTCTGTATAGGGATATGTATAATGTGTTTTTATTAAGAAAAAGAAAATAATCCCAAAGTAAAATGACTAATTTTTCCAGAATAGAGAGAACAAGATGTAGGACAAAACCTGAATGGATATAAAACGTTATAAAAAGTTGGGGCTCCTGGGTGGCTCAGTCATTAAGCGTCTGCCTTCAGTTCAGGTCACGATCCCGGGGTCCTGGGATCAAGCCCTGCATCAGGCTCCCTGCTCTGCGGGAAGCCTGCTTCTCCCTCTCCCACTCCCCCTGCTTGTGTTCCCTCTCTCACTGTGTCTCTCTCTGTCAAATAAATAAATAAAATCTTAAAAAAAAAAAAAGGTTATAAAAAGTTTATGAAAAAGAAATTTTTTTGTTGTGGTCAAAGCTGGCTAAAATCTGATGCATTTATTTTGTAAGAGTTTTGAAAAGTGCTTTAGTATCAAATATTGTTACTTGCACAAAACAAAAATTTGATCTTCTATTAAATGACAAAATTTTCTTGAGTCGTTGGTCTGCTCTTAATAAAGAAGTTATAAGGGGCGCCTGGGTGGTGCAGTCGGTTAAGTGTCTGCTCCTGGTTTTGGCTCGGGTCATGATCTCAGGGTTTTGAGATGGGAGTCCCACATTGGGCTCCATGTGGAGTCTGCTTGAGATTCTCCTTCTCCCATTGTGCTCTCTCTAAAATAAATAAATAAATCTTAAATGAATAAAGATTATAAAAGGTTTTTCTTTGCCTTCTGAGTACTCTCCCCAGAAGGCAAAAACTCTGTCTTATCAGAATCTCCAGTGCTTGAAATTGACTTTATCATTACCTTGATTGTTTAAAAAAAGTCTTCTCACTTTTGAAAGAGCTATGGTTCATCATGTTCCTTCCTATGTTTACTTTAAATAAAATTTTTTGACACTTTGGTAAAATAGGTAGCCAAGTATTTCTTCTCACTGACCCATGATCCTATTTAACCAAATGTTCAAATCTCTAAATCTCCTGACAACTTCTGACATTCTGCCTTTTCAAAATCAAATCCTAAATGATGTATGTTGCCCCATGACTATTATTGAAATTTCCCAAAGGGTTCCTGGGAATCCAAAAAGAATTTCTTCTTTCACCTTGTAAAGAGAGGTATTAAAAATAATTAGATTGGGGTGCCTGGGTGGCTCAGTTGGTTAAACCTCTGCCTTCAGCTCAGGTCATGATCCATCCCAGGGTCCTAGGATCGAGCCACGCATTGGGCTCCTTGTTCAGTGGGAAGTCTGCTTCTCCCTCTCCCCTGCTTGTGCTCTCTCTCAAATAAATAAATAAATAAAATCTTTTTAAAAAATAATAATTAGGTTTACTTGATCAATGTTATGATTTGCATGGGAAGCACTGTCAAAATCAGAAGTGATGCTTACCCTTCCTAGGTTAAATCTATATGAGTAAAATAGTATTATTACTTCAGAAGTTATATGAAGTCCAGAAATTTATCAATACTCTCACCGTCCATGATATGTTTCTATTTATCAGGAGTCCTGGTGCTGCTCTGCCTAATATTAGATAACAATACTGTTGTATCATCACTGATAATTTCAGTTATATATATTTTTTTATGTTAACTTGGTCATATACAGCATATCTGAATATACTATATTCTACCAGATAGGCCAGTGTTTCTCAATCAGAATTCTCATCACTTACTTACAGAATTTTATTATACAAATATTTAGGACTTATTCCAGACTTACTAAAATTTTTTACTTAATAATCTTGATATATTCTTTTGGTTGTTTTTGGTTCCCTTCCCACCCTGCTCCACCACCACCCCTTCCTAATCTTGATATATTCTTGATGTGCTCTAACTATATGTTTGATAGGACATATGGCTCAGGATTATTATATATTTTATGGTTTTATTCTCTGCAAAGATCATATACATTTATACACATAAATTAGATATAATATCCACTCTTCTTTAAAATAAGGTTAATTATTATGCTTATAGATATTTTGTCTAAAACTTTTTTGGATTGAACTGACTTTGGTTTGCAGGCCACAAAACAACCAAATTTCCTCATCACTCACATTATGTTTTATAACAAACTCTCAACAGATCTTTCACTTTTAAAATGATCAGTAGTGGGGCACCTGGCTGGCTCAGTTGGTAGAGCAGATTACTCTTGATCTCAGGGTCACGAGTGTGAGCCCCACACTGGGCATGGAGATTATTTAATTTAAAAATTAATCAACTAATTAAATTATCAAGAGTAACTTAATCACTACCATTTTACGTCTTTTGTCATCTACAGGTAAGTTTTTTGGTTTTATTCTGATGCTTCTCTGAAAGTGCTTGCAAATCAGCTATAAGCTAGAGTGTTCATCTTCAACAACAAAAAAAAACTGTTGAAAAAGGACTATACCGGGTACTCTTGGGCTTCTGATGGCATCACTTAAATAACTTTGAGACTATACCAGTGGACTAAGTCAGGATTTCCAAAAAGCTAGTGGGGAAGCAGATAGATTCATAAGACTACTAACCCAAGATCTAGCCGAACAAGAATTAATTAATAGGACAGAATAAACTGATGAAGGATGATTACGAGCTTTATTTAAGATACTGCTGATGCTTTAATGTTCTATTTTCTGGATATAAAGAACTCTTTTTTCTTTTACGTTATATGTAACTCCTTAATGATTTAAAAGCAGAATATGCTTTTGTAAACAGAAATAAAACATCTTTTTCTCCCTGCCTGACTCTTCCATAATTCAAAAACTTTTATTGTGTATTCTTATTTTCATAGCAATATAAATATTTGCACAGGTTCAATAAGAGTCTGTCCCCTAGGTGGAAACATTGGTTATGCAACTGAGGCTTTGACTGGAATGCCATATTTGAAAGCAGTGCTCATTTAATTAAATACGACCAGACAGTTTTAAGGAGCTATAGCTGACTTCATGAAGCCAGTGCTCACAGTTCTCTTAGGAAAACTAGACTGGTACCTGGCCTAAAGTTCCTAGCCTCGCAGGTGAAGTAAGCAAGATCACTTCCAGGCAGGCCCAGGAACTCTAGGCTATGTTTGAGAACCTCAAGAATTCACCAGAATCTCTAAGTACTACAAGTGAAACCTGATAGTGAATTCTTGACTTGGCTTCCTTGGCTTCAAGAGGCTTTTTTAAAAGTGAAATCCAGGGGCACCTGGTAGGTGCAGTCGGTTAAGCATCCAACTCTTGCTTTCAGCTCAGGTTGTGATCTCAGGGTCATGAGACCAAGCCTTATGTAGGCTCCTTGCTCAGCGTGGAGTCTGCTTGGGTTTCTCTCAAGGAGAGAGGGGGAACTCTCTCAAATAAATAAATCTTTTAAAGCCATTGGGACTACACCAGAATCACTTTTGCACAGCAAAGGAAACCATCAACAAAACAAAAAGGCAACCTACTGAATGGGAGAAGGTATTTGCAAATCATTTATCTGATAAGGGATTAATATCCAAAATACATAACAAACTTATACAATTCAATGCCAAAAAAACAATCTGATTAAAAAATGAGTAGAGGACATGAAGAGACATTTTTCCAAAGAAGACATATGGATGGCCAAGAGACATATGAAACAATGCTCAACATCATTAATCAACAGAGAAATGCAAATCAAAACCACAATGAGATGTCACCTCACACCAGTCAAAATGACTATTATTAAAAAGACAAGAAACAAGTGTTGGCAAGGATGTGGAAAAAAAGGAACATCATGCACTGTTTTTGGGAATGTAAACTGGTGCAACCACTGTGGAAAACAGCATGGAGTTTCCTCAAAAAATTAAAAACAGAAATACCATATGATCCAGTAATTTCACTGTGGGTATTTACCCAAAGAAAACAAAAACATTAATTCAAAAAGACATATGCACCCTTATGTTTACTGCAGTGTAACTTATTAATAGCCAAAATATGGAAGCAACCCAAGTATCCATCAATAGATAAATGGATGAAGATGTGGTGTGTGTGCACGCACGCACACACACACACACACACACAACGGACTATTACTCTACGATAAAAAAGAATGAAATCTTGCTATCTATGACATCACAGAGAGACCTGGAGGGTATTAAGCTAAATAAAATAAGTCAAACAAAGACACATACGATTTCATTCATATGTGGAATCCAAAAAAACAAAACAAATTTAAAAAGCCAGACTATTAAATACAAAGAACAAGTTGGTGGTTGCCAGAGGGAAGGTGAGTGGGGGGATGAGGAAAAATGAAGGAAATTAAGAGGTACAAACTCCCACTTATAAAATAAATAAGTCACAGCGGTGATAAGGACAGCACAGGAAATACAGCCAATAATACTGCAGTAACACTGTACAGCGATGGAGGAGGACTACACTCATCATGATGAGCACTGAGTAATGTACAGAACTGTCAAATCACTATATAGTGTACACCTGAAACTAACGTAACACTGCACGTCAATTATACTTTAATAATCATTTTTTCTTCAAGTCCAATCCAAGATTCCTTACAAAAACGTTCAGCAGGGGCGCCTGGGTGGCTCAGTCAGTTAAGTGTCTGCCTTCAGCTCAGGTCGTGATCCCGGACTCCCGTGATCGAGCCCTGCATTGGGCTCCCTGCTCCGCGGGAAGCCTGCTTCTCCCTCTCCCACTCCCCCTGCTTGTGTTCCCTCTCTCATTGTCTCTCTCTGTCAAATAAATAAATAAAACTTTAAAAAACAAAAAAACGGGGCGCCTGGGTGGCTCAGTTGTTAAGCATCTGCCTTCCGCTCAGGTCATGATCACAGGGTCCTGGGATAGAGCCCCGCATCGGGCTCCCTGCTCAGCAGGAAGCCTGCTTCTCCCTCTCCCACTCCCCCTGCTTGTGCTCTCTCTCTTGCTGTGTCTCTCTCTGTCAAATAAATAAATTTTTTTAAAAATCTTTAAAAAACAAACCAAAAAAAATGTCCAGCAAGGCAAACTCACAAGGCCTATACCTACATAAATAATCAGGTCAAATCTAATGATATCAACTTCACAATGACTCTTCTTCTACCCTGTTAGGGACTGAATGTTTGTGTCCCCCAAAATTCTTACGTTGAAACCCTACCCCCACTATGTGAAGGTATCGGGAGGTGAGGCCTTTGGGGAGTATTTAGCCCTCCTTACATGAAGTCGTAAGAGTGGGAAAAAAAAGGGGGGGCATGAGGATGGAGTCCTCATGAATGGAATTAGTACCCTTTGAAGAGCCGAGAGCTTATTTCTTCTCTCTTGCTATCCACCCTGTGAGGATACAAAGAGAGGTCAGCAGTATGCAACCCAGAGAGGATCCTCACCAGAAACTGTCCATGCTGGCACCTTGATCTTGGACTTCCAGCCTCCAGAACTGTGAGAAATAAATGTCTATTGTTTATAAACAATATAAACTGGGTGGTTTACAAACCACCCAATCTATACTCTTCTTGTTATAGCAAAAAGCTAAAGGCCTCAAATGACTAAAACATAACCCTAATAGTGAAAAATTTTGTTTTAAACAGGGGAACTGATCAAGTGCTCACAACTGTTCATAACGTATCCACTGATTTGGCTTACAAGCCCCTAAACTTTGGCTTGCTCTAAGTTTAAGCAAGCAGATGCAGAACTTCCCCCCCTTAACAGGTCATTCCAAGTATCAGCTGACCACAGGGGGAAAACAAATCCAGTCAAGTTATCCTGATCATGTAATCTGCTTACCCCCACCCTCTTGACTCACCCCCATACAAAGTTCCTGCTGGCCTGCTTAGCCTTCTCTACGAAAGTTTTTTTTGTGCTTGATTTTGAGACATTTGCAGATCTTTCAGTCAGAGCATTCTCCTTATTTTAATGTCATCTCGAATAGTCTCTCCTTACCTAAATCCAGACTGGTTTTTATTTAACAGTATTATGACAAACCACCTATATGCAAACTCCAAAACAACACTGACATTTATTTTCCTCTATTAAAAATGACTGGTATCATTTCCAAAACTGTAATAAGGCCCAGGTAAAATGAAGTACATACAGAAGGCACTGCATGTGAAATTACTGTCTTGGGCCAGTAATTGTTAATATCCCTTCTATCCTATTAATCTAATATGAATTTGGTAAAAGAGTTTAACTGAGACAGGGCTCTATGTAAGTCAATACACAGAAATGAGGTGCTGGTGAACTGAGTACTTCTCCAGCAGAAAAGCAAGAACTTGGATTTTTTTTCATGTTTATTTCTATAACTTCAAAAAGAGATTTCAAAAATAATTTCTGAAGATAAAGATCCCAATGATCAAACCCACACTCATTAGAAAGTACTTCCTGTATCCACACAATGGAATATTATTCAGCCATAAAAAGGAAGTATTAATATGTGCTATAAACATGAATGAACCTTGAAAATATTATGCTAAGTGAAAGCCATACACAAAAGGCCACATATTGTAGGATTTCATTTATATGAAATGTTCAGAACAGGCAAATCCATAGAGACAGAAAAGTAGATTAGTCATTACCAAAGGCTGGGGGAAGAGGAAATGAAAAGTGACTACTAAGGGGTACAGGGTTTGTTTTTGGGGTGATGAAAAGGTTCTGGAATTAGACAGTGGTGATGGCTGTACAACCCTGTGAATATACTAAAAACGACTGAACTGGACACTTTAAAATGGAGAACCTTATGGTATGTGAATTCTACCTTTTAAAAAAAAAAAAACTGGGTTAAAAAAGTGCTTGAGCATGATAATTATATTACCAATGCAATAGTTATATCCTAAAACCAGAAGACACATTACATAATCCACATTTCAAATTCAGTCTCAGATATAAACACACTGATTTATTTCTGATTATTTTTCTCTATCTAATCTGTGCTAAAAAAAATTATAGTAGCTACAAATTTATACCATGTCTAATAAATAATTTGAGACAAAACACAAAATGAAGTTCCAAACAGACTATATAAACGTCATAAAAATTCACATCTTTTAATATTGCTTTAAATGTAAAATTTAGAATACTTCATATATGCAAAGCTCTGGTTCATGGTGGTATATGAAGGGAAAAAAATCTATTCCTGAAACACTTTACATCTAACAAAGAGCTGTTGTCTTCACTGGCATAAATCAAGAAACTTACAAATAAAGACCATATAAGAGTGTAGCTAAGAGTTCACGTTAATGAAGTTCAGATGTAGCTTTCTCAGACTTGCAAAATACAGAATCTTTAAATTGGATATATGGATACACTTAAATTACACCTCCCAATAAAGCTGGCCAATAATAGAGAAAGACTCCTATACCCATACCCTGTACTTGATGTGATTTTGGTCTAAGAGTGATAAAGTGATGACTAACCAAGGCCATCAGAGAAAAATGGCTTCCTGGACAAACATACATAATTTGATAAAGGTACAGTTTTCTAGTATCTGAATGACTACTTTCTTGAAAAACAGGACTACTGCAAATCATATTTACCTCTGCATTTTTATTTTTACTGAGAATGTAATCAATAACTTTAGGCCTAATGTCAATTTATAACTTAAAGATTCACTTAATTAATAAATTTTTTTGCCTAAAAATATGATTTCACTTTGCATCCCCAATCTCCTGGCCCTTCCAAGCAAGGTATCACAGAAATAAAAGTTAGCAAGTTATGGGGCACCTGGGTGGCTCAGTCACTTAAGCATCTGCCTTCAACTCAGGTCATGATCTGGGGGTCCTGGAACTGAAACCCCATTTCAGGCTCCCCGCTCAGTAGGGAGTCTGCTTCTCCCTCTCCCTCTGCTCCTCCCCCTCCCCACTCATGCGTGTGCTCTCTCTCTCAAATAAATACAATCTTAAAAAAAAAAAACTTAGCAAGTTACATTACAGCTAAGAGGATCACGGCATTGAAATACCAGTAATTTTCACCAAATAGAGCGAAGGCACATTTTAATATTTTCCTGTCTCACATCTGAATGTCTTGAACTGTTTGTGAGGATAGTCACTGCCACAAATAACACAAGTTTGAGAAACCAAGCATGTGTTAATAATACCAAATAACATTATGTTCCTTGTATTTATGATGAATTATATTTTAAATTAGTAACTTCAAGGGCTAATATCCTATTCTTAGGTTGCCTGTCTACGTATTTGACTAAATTTCAAAGTTATTCAAATGGAGGTGTTCTAGTCATTAAGATGAGGCTCATTTCACAGAACATATATAAAAACTCTCATACAAAGAGTTAAACATGCAATGCAGGAACTCAGTATAGCATTTACCCATCCTGCAGGGAGAAGTCTATCAATTGAATAATTTTAACTGTTGTAATGAAATAATACAATAAAAATTTTGTCAATTAAACAATGTTTTGATAAAATTATTTTGCCTATACTTAACTCTTAAATAAGTAAATAAGTATCACAATCAGCTGCACTATTTATCTTCTAGTTTATTTATAATACTCACCTAAAACAGTGTTAAAGCTGCATTTCTTTAAGATAAAATTAATATAGTGGCCATTTTGTTATATAAAATAGAAAATATCAGAAGTGGGATGACTAGCTGGCTCAGATGATGGAGCATGTGACTCGATCTTGGGGTCATGAGTTTGAGCCCCACGTTGGAGGTAAAGATTACTTAAAAAAATAAATAAAAACTTAAAAAAAAAAAAAAGAAAATATCAGAAGTGAAAGTACTTCATGGAACTTCTGCTTTGGTTGCAGAAGAGTCAAAAAAAAGTTCAAAGACCACTGGCCTAAAACTATTGACTCCCTGTAACAGTGCCTGACACTTAAATGTTTTACTAGTCTTTCCTGAGCATTAATATTTCTTTTAACTTAGCCATCTTAATATTAGCAACAATTTATTCAAAGTCTACTATTGACTATGCACTATACTCTCCCTTTGCAATTATCCCATCAGTTCTCATAAAAATCTTGTAAGGAATTATCCCTATTTAACAGAAGAGGACACTAAAGCTAAGTAACTTGTCCAAGGCTATATAAAGTAGTAGAAGATCTGAACTTGGTTTATCAACAAAGCCCATACCTTCCTGCTATAGTGCCCCACTTTATAATCTTCTTTGAATATAAATTTGCAATGAAACTTCCATGATGAGATTGAATTTTCTCAAGAATATTTACCCATGACCTAAACAGGTTACTGTGTCTTTCCAATATGTTTAAATTTTAAGTTCACATAAAATATTCTCCATTTATATACCCTCCACACAGTCTTCTTTGATATTCAAAAAAGACAGTCCTTTCTGATAGCCAAAGCACGTATAACTGTATGGAAGAATACTTCAGTTTAGCAAATGGAAAAACCTCCAATTACAGCAAAACAAAAAAGTCTCTGAGAAACCAAACCATGGGAAATCACTGTTAGGCCTCATGGTAACAATGAGCTATAACCTTACACATAACCAATCAAATTTTTCCCTAGCCAGATGAGGAAACCAAAAGCCAAATAAGTAAGTAGGAATGAAAGTATCAAATTCAACTACATGAAATTATCATCAAATATCAATCACACTAATCAACCTCATGCTCAAAGGGCCATCCAGTCCAGCTCTCTCCAAGTGTGTTGCTTGGATCAAAGGTTCAGCAGAAATTTAAAAGGATTTATGGAAAAAATATCAAGTTTGGAAAACAGCGGGTTAAATAAAATTAAAATTGGTCTCTCTACTTCACATTCTCTCAGAGCCCTTAACATGTTAATATGAATTACGCATCTCCGAAAGAAGGATTCATCATCCTCACGCAAATAAGGTGTATAGAGATTAAGGGACTTATCCAAGGTTACAACACAGATAACTAATGGCAAACTTAGAATCTAATTCTCCTGATTCCCACTCCAAAATTCATTCTGCCTCCTCGAGATTTTATATTTGATATTAAAGAAAAAGCTTTTCCAAGGACCACTTCTATAAGATGGAAAACACTAGTGGCTTGTCTGTACAGTATTTTCCACCATCCCACCAAAACTAATATACTTTTTTAAAAACTAAGTAGCAGAAAATGTTTATAAACAACAAAACCTCCTCAAGCCCAGACAAAGTATTTGCAGATTATACACATAATGGTACTCCAAAATTTATTCTTATAAAAATATTTCCTCTAGAAAATCAGAGACATTATCTTTTCTAATCAGTACCTAGATGGAACTAAAAGAATAGTAAGGAAGACAACCCAGATTGTTAGGTCCATTAGAACAGGGACATGTCTATTTTACTCACCACTATAACATAAGAGCCTGATATACAGTAGGTATTCCAAACATATTTGCTAAAAGAATGAACAATAAATCCCTACCATTAATAAATCCCTAGTATCCCTCTACCATTAATTAGCTGTAGGAGCTTGATCAAATCGTAATCTCTCTGAATCTGAGTATCCCCACTTGCAAATGAAGCTGTTAGAACAGAATGATCAAGATCTCTTCTGCCTGTAAGAATTTGTAAATCTTATACAAATTAAATCTCAAATTCTTAGCATTTGAGGATATGTCCACAGTAAAAAATTATAACAAAAATAACGTTAGCAAATCATTGATATTCATCATTTCATTTAGTATGCCCATTAAACATGCAAATCAGATCAGTATTACTACCTACATTTTACAGGTAAAGAAACTGAGGCCCAGAGAAATTGACTAGACCAGAATCACAAAGTTATTAAGTAGAGAAGCACAGACTTTGAACCCAAGATTTTAGTGTCGAAATCTCCAAATCTTTCCATTACACTTTGTCCTCCCATGGTAGGGACAGGGATGCAGCCCAGATGATGACAGCATTATTCCTTGGCCTTCAGATACTGATTTAACAGCACTACAGGACAAAAGGTCTCCCAAACCCTCTCATCATCCCATCATCCCAATGTTAACTTCTCAATGTTAACAACTCCTCTGTGAAAAAAAAATTATTTCAATGCAACAAATTAATCACATTTTTCTCCTCAGAGTCCAAGGTTAACTAATGCCACTATTGTAACAGAGAATGACATTATCGAGGAATGAAACGAATCTAAAATATGAATAAAATCTTTCACATCAAAATACCATTCTGGTTCAAATAATATGTACTCACAGTCAAGTACTGTTAAATTCAAAGACCACCTTATACCATTAACACGCTACATTTAAAATGAGAGGTCTACTTATGCAAACTTTGCTAAGAAAATGAGGGAGTTTAAACTACTGACTCCTTCATCCCTTAGAAATGAGGGAGTTTAAAATATTAAGTCTTTTAGGTCTTGTTACATAACACCATACCTCAAATTAATACTTCAAGTGCAACTTTTCTAAACTCCAGGAAACAAACCCAACTCTAGGCTCAAATTTGGTGTTAAACAAATGGCATTTACATCACACTCTTACCCTCCAAGAAATACAACCGGGCAACCAGACGTATCCCAGGTTATGGACTTCGATTTCCCCAAGACTTTAACCAATCACCTGACTCTCATATTTAACTCTACTAACTTTCTGTCTTAAAAAATGTACGTATTCTTATGTCAAATACATTTCTCACAGCTATAGCAAAATCCCCTTTCAACAAAGAGTATACTATAATGAAATAAACATACACTTATTAAACCTCTCAAAGACACAACACTGCATTAAATTCTCCGCCAAGAAAATTAAGTGAGCACTATCTTTAAGGGGTTACACGTGAAAATGCTTTGGAGTATGCTTACAGTGAGTCATAATTATTAAGTATAAGTAGATATAACACGCAAACGTAGTAATCGTTCAGAAGAGTAACCAAAGGAAAAAATTTCCTCCTCCAAAAAAAAAAAAAAGTCAATCGCATTCATCCAAAATAAATATACACACACAGAAATGTCATATTGGGCTCATTTGTGCAAGATCATGAGTTACTATCGTGCCCTGTAAACTTTAGCAAGTGTTGGAGGCTTAACAAAAGTTTAGCTTGTTAAATTAAGAGCAAAAAATCTCCATAGACTCAAGAGGTCTTATACCTGAAAAGAATTTACCATGAACACAAATGAGAATTTTAACAAAACCAAAGCCAGAGCTATTGCATCGATCCGTACTTAAATTCCTCGGCTGGTAAATGCTCAATAGCACCAAACTCATCACCACTTCAACACTGGTAAGTTTGAGAAGAGCTGTTGAAATCTTGCGGGCCAATCAAAAACCTTAGTGAACTGTCACAAAATAAAAGTCACAGCGTATGTGACAGCTTTACAGGCCAATTCAAAAAACTACAGGGCCATCGAATGTATGCGATTCTCCGAGCAAATTATCTAGGATAGCCTATGTTATTTACCAAAGTGCAAGCAGTCCCCAGGGGAGCGCAGCAAATGATAACTTAGGTCCCAGGACGGGCTCCTGTTCACACAAGGATGACTTTCCTACTTAGTGTCAACTGTACACTTGCATGCTCTGAAAACAGGGGCAAGTCCTGAATACCAAGGGTTACAAGGGCAACGTTTCTATTTTATTATGGGCTGAAACTCAGAAGAATCCCAATGCTGAAACGCTCGACCTATAACCTCGGAGTCACTTTCCAACTGTGCTCTCACCCAGGATCATTATATCCCCAACGGAAGCCAATCATTAGTAGTAACAAGGCCTGGAAAAATAGTAAGAAGGCTCGAAAAGTTCACGTAAGAGACACGGAAAAGGTGGGGGCTTCGAGAGAGGAGACCAACGTTAAAGCATCTTGGGCTCAAGCATTTTAAAAGCCAAAATACATACAAAGACCCTTCTCCCAGATGACTCCTGGCAGAAAGAGTCACACAGACCCTCAGTCATTGCGACAGAATGGGGCTCCAGGAATTCACCTAGACAAGCAGCCCGGACTGAGGCTCCGATTTGTCCAGGGAAGGGCCGGAACCCGGGGAAGGGGTCTGCATGGTGGCCAGGCGGAGCGCACAGCCCCTTCTCCCGGGCCCCTTTCTCTCTCCTTCCCCACGACCAGGCCTCTCGGGGCTCCTCTTCCCCTTCTCCTCCCTCCCTCCCTCCCCCTCCCCCCAGTCACACACAAAACAAGGCCACCTCCCCCCCAAATCCCACCAACTTTCGCACCCCCCCTTCCCACCTCTCAGGAGCGCACAGAAACTGCAGGCCAGGAGGCTCCTCAGGACGGCCCCCATCTTCCCTTCTCGCGTTCTCTTCTCTCACCGGCGAGGGGCGGCCAGAAGAGGGGGAGGCGAGGAGCCGGGGCGGCCGCCGCAGCGGCAGGTCTGCACGCTCATGCTTCCCAGCTTTCCAGAGAGAGAAGAAAGAAAGGGGCACGTCAGGGCTCCGCGCGCGCCGCCGCCGCCGCCCTCTCTACCGCGCCGCTCTGCCCGGGGCTCGCGCGACGCCAGCGTCTGCTTCCATCCCGCCGCCTCCTCCCCCGGCGCCCCGCTTCCCCCGCGCAGCTCCTCATTCAGCCTCTTCCTCTCACGCAGCGGCGCAGGGATACCACGGGCCCGCCGCCGCCACGGGTCGCCGCGAAGGTCTCCCTGCGCGCGGGCGAGCCCCTCCCTCGGCGCCGCCTCCCGTGCAGCTACGAAAGAAAGTGGGGGACCGCGCGCACGGCCTCTGCTTGGAGACCCCAGGAGATCCGCCAGGCAAGCAGAGGCGAGCTGGAGGGAAAAGGTCTCCCGCCGGCACATTCCTATGGGATTCTTTCCTGGGCCGGCCACTGCGGCCCTCCCCGCGGAGGGCGTGAAGCGACGTCGAACAACATCGGCCCGGCGTGGTCGGGACTACTTTCTGCGGCTCGGCCGGGCCGCCGCCTGCTCCGCTCTTTGTGCGGTCGCCGCCGGCCGAGCCAGGTGGAGGTCTGGGCACCCGCTGGCTGACACCTGGGCCGGGGGTGTGGGAGGCGGCGGGCGGCCGGCGGAGCGGCAGGCCGTGCTCGGGGTGCCGCGCCGGTCCCGACGCGGGGAGATGAGCTCAATCTTCGGGCTTGGAAATGGGCTTAAGCTTTTTTCTTTTAGGGAAAAAAAGACGAATGCTGCTTACACCAGCTTTAAACGGGATACGGTGAAGGATGTTCAAACGCCAACTCAAAGCAGAGCTTTTTCTTTTCTCCTGGCTTTGCAGAATTACAGACTGTCCCCAGAATTAGGTCCAACAAGGACTACAGATTTCTAAACTGGCAGGTAAAATTCCAAGATAAATGCGTCAGCACCTAAGACAGAGCAAAGGGACAATTGGTAAGGACCGTGTTTGGGATTTTACAAGTTGCGATTATAGGTAAGTGTTTGGCATTTTTGATCAGCTCGCAGCTTGAGGAGGAAAAGATTCACCAGAATCTCAGACTGGTTTTGCACAGCTTCTGCTGCCCTTGATGCACTGGGCTTCCAGGTGTAACAGCCCAGACACCCCCCGTAAAAAGAAGTGGCAGCTTCAGCCTAGGAAGGAACTCCAGCCGGAGTTAACCGTAATGGAGCCATCAGGTGCATTCTGTCCTGCTGTCACAGACACTTACCTGGAGGCAGATGGGCGGGGATAATGGAGCAACTCCCACAATGTTACTAATGCAGCAGTCCCCCCTCATCAATAAGGGGATGCCTCCAAGACTCCCAGTGGATGCCTGAATCCATGGATAGTACCCAACCCTGTATATACTGTTTTTACCTAGACATACATACCGAAGATAAAGTTTAATTTATAAATTAGGCACAGTAAGAGGTTAACAACAATAACTAACAATAAAATAGAACAATTACAACAATATGCTATAATAGAAGTTATGTGTGTGGTCTCTCAAACTATCTTATTGTACTGTACTCCCACTTCTTGTGATGATGTGAAATGATAAAATGTCTCCATGAGAGATGAGGTGAGGTGAAATGATGCCGTACTGTGACATAGCCTTAGGCTACTATTGATCTTTTGACAACAGTCAGAATCATCTACTTCCCAACTGTGGTTGACCGCCAGTAAATGAAACCGCGGAAAACAAAACCTCAGATAAGGGGTCACTACTGTACGTCAGTTAACATTGGAGTTCACTAGGTGTTTGCACATACATCATCCCATTGGACACTCAAAGCTAGCCTGGAGTGAGGCAGATTTTGTTACTTATCCTCATTGCACATGGGAGGAAAATGATGAGTACAATGACTTACCAAGGCCACTCAAGTAGTGAATAGCAGGATTCGAACCCAGCCCAGGTCTTTCAACTTCAGATAATGCTTCTTCCAAGAAATGCGTGCTGAACCAAGGTGATACATGTCTGTTAGCAGACAGAGGGCAGAAATAGTCAAATCACTTTCTCCTAAATTCACCTGAGAAAGTCTAGCCATCACTGATTTAAACCACTTTCTTCCAAGAACCCTGTCAAGACTGCAAGTTTTGGGACACCTGGGTGGCTCAGTCAGGTAAGCGTCTGCCTTTGGCTCAAGTCATGATCTCAAGAGTCCTGGGATTGAATCCCACGTCGGGCTCCCTGCCCCGCGTGAGTCTGCTTCTCCCTCTCCTCCCTACTCATGCTCTCTCTATCTGTCTCTCTCTCTCAAATAAATAAATAAAATCGTAAAAAAAAAAAAAAAAAAAAAAGACTGCAAATTTTGTCTTCTGGCCTCCTCAAAACAGATAACTGAGAACCAGGTTTTTCAGCAGCAGCCTAGAAAATATTACTGTGAAGCTAGCGAGGCTGTGGAGACACCACAAGGTAGTGGAAAAGAGAAGGCATGAGCTTTGGACTGAGACAGGATCCAAACCCCACCACTTACAAGATGTGTGACTTTGGACATGATGTTTACATACACTGCACCTCAGTTTCCTCATCTGTAAAGTGGGGATCATACCTCCTTCAGGCTTATAGTAAGGATTAAGTTAAATAATATATATAAAGTGCTCAATATATAATAGGTGCTCAATAAATGATCATTTCCTTTCTCAACTTCTTCAAGGTGAAAGGTGTCATAATAACTTGGAATCCTTGGAAAATAATGAGGAGAGAGAAAAAAATCACATGCTCAAAATGCTTACTGCAGGATTATTTATAATTGGAGTTAGATCACCGTGAAACTGATGAAAATTAACCTTCAGAATGCCTCACTTTCACAGGCCCCTTCCAAACCCTGGGAGGAGCCCTAAGAATGGGTTCATGGTTTGCAAAAGTAAGATAATTTTCTATTCTATTCTGAAAACATCTCTCAAAATTGTATAAATTTCAAGTCCCACAAAACCTGGATCTGTTCCTATTTATAATAGGAAACGGAGTACAGCCTGACCTCTTTAGGCTGTCAACCTAAGTAGGGGAATGAAGTATTATACATTGTTAAAAATGATAGTTTAGATGACTTTGCAACAGTGTTGGAAAATGTTTACAGTTAAACTTAAAACCATAAGAAAGTGCATGTACATTTTAGTTTAGCTACATAAAATATATACATATATATTTTTTTTATTTACCACATATTTGAGCAAAGATCAAAAGTAAATAATAAGTGTGTTGAAACAGGCATTAGAATGGTAAAATAAGGGGGCGCCTGGGTGGCTCAGTCATTGGGCGTCTCCCTTCTGCTAGGGTCATGATCCCAGGGTCCTGGGATCCAGCCCTCATCAGGCTCCCTGCTCCGCGGGAAGCCTGCTTCTCCCTCTCCCACTCCCCCTGCTTGTGTTCCCTCTCTCGCTGTCTCTCTCTGTCAAAGAAACAAATAAAAATCTTTAAAAATTAAAAGGATGGTAAAATAATATGAGATTACTTTTCTGTTCTTAAGTTTCCATTAATATATTCTATATTTTTTCCAATTTTTTTAAATGTACTTAAGTGAAAACCTACAGCTTACAGTTAAACCCTAGCCTGCACATTATTCTCACTAGTTAACGAATTTATTTTTGCATTCATTCAAGTGCCTATTAAAAATATTCAGTACCAGTCACTGTGTTAAGTGCTGGGGAAGCAAAGATGAGATTAATCATGGTCCCTACCCTCAAGAAGCTTACAACTTAGTTTGGAAACACTAATTGATAAAAACAAATAATTAAAATGTTAAAATTGCTATGGTGCAGGTGGTTAACATATCAATAAGGAACTCAAGTGCTCATCTGCCTGAAGCGTTTGTCTGCCTGCACAGTTTTAAAAAAGGAAAACAACCCTAGAGATGAGGCCTGAAATTTAAGTCGGAGTTGGTCAGGCCAATAAGACTGACAAGGAATTCCAAGCAGAAGGGTAGCAGGTGCAAAGGCACTGAATTATTAGAGAGCTTGGCATGTGGGGGATTTGAAAGTAGATCCATATAGCTGAAGCATGGGGTGCTTCTAGAGAATGTCAGAAAATGAGGCAGACCATTAAGTAGATATTGGATAATAAATAGCTTTTTTTTTTAAGATTTTATTTATTTATTTGACAGATAGAGACATAGAGAGGGAACACAAACAGGGGGAGTGGGAGAGGGATAAACAGGCTCCCCGCTGAGCAGGGAGCCCGATGTGGGCTTGATCCCAGGACACTGGGATCACGACCAGAGCCTAAGGCAGACGCCCAACAGCCTGAGCCACCTAGGCACCTCTGGATAATAAATAGCTTTTTAAGTCATGCTTAGAAGTTTAGATTTTAGCCTGTTGACAGTGTGGACATTGAAGCATTTTTGTCATGGTAGAGAACTGATTTGCATGTTAAATAATTTCTCTGACCCCAGTGTGTCTAATAGAAGGGAGGCAAGGCAAAAAGGAGGAAGACCAAAGAGGAAGTTATTTTTAGTCTGTGGAAGAGATGGTCAGGACAGCAACATTGGGGATTGAAAAGAGATCAGTCATGGATTTGAGGAATATGGGTGGAAACCGCAGGACTTGGTAACCTATCAGATGTGAATTGAGAGAGGTGGAGATAGAGAGGAAGAGTGAGAGAAGTAGTCTAGGATGAGGTTCCAGGTTTCTAAGTTATGCACCCAAGTGAATGAGAGTCTCATTTACTAAGAAAAGAAATGCATAAATAAGGAGGATTTCAAAAGAGGTGATGATAAGTTAAACAATGGGTCTTTTATATTGGTCCTATCTGAAAAACATCCAGCTGGAGATAGCCAGTATGCAGTTTTGATGTAGAAGTTTGGACTCAGGAGAGGAATGGAAAATAGAGCTGTTCAGTGATCATTGTGGAGCTTGCACACCGCACAATCCAGGAATGTACTGTAGAATATTGAAGAGTGATTGAATAGTTATTACCACAGTTTTCTGGATGATGCCAGTAAGACATCAGGAAGGGAAGGCATTTTCTAATCCAGGTGAAGGCAACTTTGGGCCACTTCACTGTGGGCTAAGGGTAAAGATTATACCTGAACCCATAACCCTACTTAAACCATAACCTTACTTAAGCCATAACCTCTACCCTTACTTAGAGCAGTTAGTGTGACTAGAAAAGTAAGCGAGAGGATTCATGTGGAGTACAAATATCTAGGAACAAACGGAGGGATCAGCTCAGGCCATGTCTCAGGGTCATGGGATCCAGCCCCGAGTTGGGCTCCATACTCAATGGGAAGTCTGCTGGAGATTATCTCCCTCTCCTTCTGCTCTTCCCCCTGCTCTCTCTCTCTGTCTCAAATAAATAAATAAAATATTTAAAAAAAAATAATGGCAAATACAGGGTACGGTGGAGAAGTCTCCTATGAGAAGCACTGAAATGAGGTCACTGTGACTTACAACTTCCAAAAAGGTCACTGATGGGAGCATACATTATGCCAACATTTTAGGGATGCAATCGAGGAGTAAAATCTTTCGCCTTATACACACCTTCTAAACTAGCATCCCACCTCTTGAAATTTATCCACAGGAACAAAAGTTTACAGAGATATGTGTACACAGATATTTACTATAACATTGTAATAGAAAATGAACAAAACAGGGGTGCCTGGGTGGCTCAGTTGGTTAAACGTCTGACTCTCAATTACGGCTCAGTTCATGATCTCGAGGTCATGGGATCGAACCCCATGTCAGGCTCCATGCTCAGCAGGAAGTCTGCTTGAGATTCTCTCTCCCTCTCCCTCTTTCCCTCTGCCCTTGCTCTAAAATAAATAAATAAACAAAAAAAAAATGAACAAAGCAAAAAAAAAAACACAAGCCTACAAATATGGTAGTTTTATATGGTTCAATCTAATTTTTAAAAACCTGAACACATTTCAATAGGGAATAGTTGAGTAGACAACTGTATATCCTCATTGTGGAATACTATACAGCTGTTAAAAAGAATTATGTAGATCTATATATATTCATTTGGAAGTATAGACATAATACACTGTTAATCAAAGAGCAAGTTAGAGAACCGTATGTTCTGTGTGGTGGGATTTTGTTTAGGAAAAGAAGGAATGAAGGAAGTGAGAAAGGGAGAGAAGAAGAGAGAGGGAGAGTGCTGGATGGATTGGCCCTGGATAGGAGGAGGAGGGGGACCACCACTTCCGGGTAAGGGAGAAAGGGAGTGCCTATCAAAAGCTGCTGAAATTCTAGCTCCCTTCCTCCACCCGCACTTTCACAGGCTTCTCCCAGAGGCCATAGGAGGGATCATGGCAATGATATAACATGGTCATGTGTTTTTATAAAATTTGCAAAGGTAAATTTCTTTGTATTCTTTTTTTTTTTTAATTCCTCCTTTCCCAACTGTATATGCTCAGGCATCACAAAACCCGAATCTGCCCCTTGTAGTGATACATTTGGGAGCAATGGGATAATGGAGACAAAAATTTAAAAGACTTTGCCTTTATTTGATTTGATTGCCTCTATTTTCTTATTGTAGTAGTCCCCCTTATCTGCAGTTTTACTTTCTGCGGTTTCAGTTACCCACAGCCAACCCCAGTCTCTATCGTCAGAAGGTCAAGGGTAGCCTCATGTTATGTCACAGTGCTTAGTCATTCACCTCACTTCATCTCATCACGTAGGCATTGTAACAACTCATGTCATCACAAAAGGAAAGGTAAGTATAGTACAATAAGATATTTGAGGAAAGAGAGACCACATTCACACAATTTCTTTACAGTATATTATTACAATTGTTCCATTTTATTTTTATTTTTTAAAGCTTTTATTTATTTATTTATTTATTTATTTAGCACAGGTGTGGGGAGGGGCAGAGGGAGAGGAGAGAGAGAGAGTCTCAAGCGGACTCCTTGCTGAGTACAGAGCCCAACATGGGGCTCAGTCTCACAACCCTAAGATCAAGACCTGAGCCGAAATCAGGAGTCGGTGCTTAAGCGACTGAGCCACCCAGGCGCCCTGCATTTTATTTATTTTTTTTTAAGTAAGCTCTCTGTCAAATATGAGGCTGGAACTCACAACCCTAAGATCAAGAGTTGCATGCCCCACCTACTGAGCCTGCCAGGCGCCCATTGCATTTTATTATTAGTTATTGTTGTTGATCTCTTACTGCGCCTAATCTGTAAATTAAACTTTATCTTAAGTAGGTAGGTTTAGGGAAAAAAACAACATAATACATATAGGGTTCAGTACACTCCATGGTTTCAGGTACCCACTGGGGGTTTTGGAATGTATGCCCCATGGTGAAGGGGGACCACTGTAATCAAAAAGCAAAGTTAATCTATTCAGAGTGAAGTAAGAATACAGTGGGGGCTTCAGGAAAGTGATGAAAACTTAGAAGAGCTGCTGCTGCTGGAAGAGGGAAGCGACAAAGGACGTTTTACAGGGTTCCCTAACATCGGAAAGGGTACGCCTGCAGCTGCCTACTATAAATTTGGTGGATACCATAAGAGTGACCTTCTTGCCTCTATTTTTCCATCCTTGAATGGGAATAATACTCTTTCCTGGCTATAGCTTGAGAGTATTGCATGGGATGCCTAGTTATAGTTACAATTTGAAAAGAAGTATCCTTTGTGTCTAATACTACTTGTTTCTTATTTCATCCTTGGCTGTATAAGCCCCCAGTAAAACCCAATACATTTTTTTTTAAGATTTTATTTATTTATTTGACAGAGAGAGACACAGCAAGAGAAGGAACACAAGCAGGAGGAGTGAGAGAGGGAGAAGCAGGCTTCCCGCCGAGCAGAGAGCTCGATGTGGGGCTCGATCCCAGGACCCCGGGACCACGACCTGAGCCGAAGGCAGACGCCCAACAGCTGAGCCTAATACATTTTTTTAATGAGCGATAAGTGAAAATACTGTGCACTAAAGTACTTAGGTTAGCCCCAGGGGGAGGAAAGGACATCTACAGAAGAGGGTACTCTGTCACAGGGAATCGGATCCAGAGCAGGGAGGAGGGGGTCCATGCAGGGAAGGGGATGAGAATGGGATCAGAATATTGGTTACATCCAGAGAGATTAATCGAATAAAGAACTAAGGATAATGGAAGCTGGGTTTCTGTTGGAGAAGGGAGTTACAAATACAAGGGCAATAGATTGGTGCCGATGTCAATGAAAATGGTGGAGTAGGGAAATCTAAGGGCCTGTCTCTTCCCATTAACACTGAAAAAAAAAACTGGCAAAAACTAGCAGAATCACCTTTATCAGAGCTCTAGAAGATAGTCAAAGGTTTACAGCAACCAAGCGAATGCTTAATCGAGAGAGTGAGCCCTGAAATGTGGTAGAGGGTTTCGTCATGTCTTCCCTGACCCTTGCCTCCTGTACTGCTTCAGCAACAGAGAAGGCGACAGCCAGGGTCCCGGGGAGACAGAGAAAGGGGCAGAAAGAATATTTGTAGAAATAAGAGCCAAAAAACTTCCCGTATTTGATAAAATAGATGAATGTACAGGTCCGGCTATCTCAACGCATACCAAGGAATTACAAATACAGAAACAGAAAAAACTAGAACAGACGCTGTGATGCTGTATTGGTACTGGATGTATTGATATGAATTCATGGTTTGCAATATATGTGGATAGCTATAGAAATAAACATAGCTGTAAATGTGTACGTGACCGTGTGTGCGTGCACATGTGTGGGTATTCCCTACCTCCGTCCACCAAGCAGATGTGTCAGTTCGTTTACTGAGAAGGAGCCACCAAGACAGGATTTAGATGTGCAAGAGATGTATTGGAGGAGTGTGACAGCCTCCAAGGTGGCCCCTCAACGATTCTTACTCCTTGGCATCGAATCCCTGTGAAATCCCCTCCTACACTGAATAAAGCTGACCTATTGCTGCAATGACACAGTGTGAATTTAAGGTTAGACAATAAAAGACATGGTGGTATTAAAAAAAAAAAAATTCAACTGGGTAAATTTTAAAGACCTTACTGGCTTTAGTCAACGATTCATGAATCAGGCTGCAACCCGTCTAGGAGTTAGAAAGTAGCTCCAAGGAACTATACAAAACAGAAGACTTTTATAGGCAGAAGGGAGTGGGACAAGAGAGTCATACTGCAAAAAGTGGATTCTCTATGGCACAGTTACTTTCCTTCAGGGAATGGCAAGTGTCTTTCAGGTAGATTACCTCACTAGTGCTGGCCAGGTGATTCCTGATGATTGGTGTCAGATTCCATTTCTGGGAGAGGCCAAAACTGTAATTAAGTCTCAGTTCGGTGACATGGGGCTTAGCATAAGTGACTCCATTTTGGACCTGTCGTCTTGTTTTTAACAGTGGCTTCTGCTTTCTTCTCTCAGAGCACTTGCTGTAAGGGGGAAATCAGCCATCATGTCACAAAGGCACTCAAGTAGTGCTAGTGGTGTGTGTGGAGATGACCTGAGACCTCCTGCCAATAACCAAGTGAGCCATCTTGGAAATAGATCCTCCAGGGTCAAGTCAAGCCATCCCATGACTATGCTGTGGCTGACATCTTGACAGCAACATCATGAGAGTTTCCAGACCAGCTAATCTGCTCTCGAATTCCTGACCTACAAAAACTGTGAAATAATAAATATTTATTTTGTTTTAAGCTAACATATTTAGGGGGAAATTGCTACAAGTGATAGGTAACTGATACAAGTAGGAAACAAGAAGGGAGAGAGATCCTTCAGACTGAGATATATTCTGACATTTGTGGAAGGACACAAAGAAGGAAGGATTGGAGTAGGACAAGTCTTGAACAGCAGCACGGTTCCAAGAATGGATTTACTAGGTAGAAGGGGAGTTCCCAAGTCAAAGTTCTCTGTTGAAGAATCCCTATGTCTTGCCAGAATGGGCCCATGGAGACTGCTGTGCTTAAGCATTGACAGGGAGTAACCCTTGGGAAGTAGGGCCTCAGTGCAAACAGGTGGTAGATCCAAGGGGCGATAGTCGGGGCTGTCAATCAGTTATGTTCCCTGGAGCCGGAGATCCGAGCAACACATTTTTATAGGCACCACAGCAAGCTTGGGGGCAGTGACAGCCCGATATCAATGAGCACAGCTAGTGTCAAGATCTTGGCTTCTAAATAACATTTTCCTTTGAGAGGAACCAGGGCTCCTTAGCGAAATGACTGATCCCACATCTGGGGCAGGGAAAGTATGAGTCTGGCAAACCTTGCTGAGTCAGGAAGGCAGGGCTCAAGGAATGACATGAATGTGTCAAAAGGACATGGAAGCCAACTTGAAGGGCCTTCTACTGGCCAAGACAGGAACGATCGGAGCATCAAAATTAAAAATGACAGTAAAATATTATCACCCACTGAATAAAGTAGAAAATTACGAGTAAGAAGACATAAATAAATGAGCACATCAAAAGTTTGATGAGGAATGGGATGTTTACATGGTTTCAATAGGAAAAAGAATATGTTCATGGAGGATATGCCTGGCAGATACTACCTTAAACAAGGAATCAAAGTGAACATCATTAGTAATGGGGTAGATTGAAATCATGTGCCACAGGACAGGATATAATGAGATGAAAGCAGCATCACTTCTATGATATTCCAGCCAAGGTTGTATAACCTGAATATAATCATAAGGAAACCAGTAAAGCCCAAGTTAAGGGACAAGTTACAAGATAACTAGCCTATCTTTTTCAAAAATGTTAAGAAAGTCAAAGAAAGACCAAGGAATTGTTCCAGGCTGAGGGAGACTAGTCCATGCAGTGTATGATTCTGAACTCGATCCTGTCACTAGAAAACATGTCAGTGAGGCAACTGGCAGAACTTGAGTAGAGCCTGAGGTTTGGATAGTAGTCATGCATCAGTGTTAATTGTCTGATTTTAATGGTTGCATCGTGATTATATAGGACAGAGTCCTCGTTTGTAGGAAAAAGTATTTGTGCGTAATGGGGCCTCAGGTCTGTATTTACTCTCAAGTGATTAAGGACAAAAAGTTCTTTGTACTGTGCTTAACTTTTTTTTTTAACTTTGTGAATGTTTCGAAATAAAAAAGAAATAGGAGTACTTACGGTATTTGGAAAATAAATGTGTTATAAATATAAGGTTTTATTATTTAAATCCAGAGAGCCCTTTAACATTTTTCAACTTGATGAATAACTGCCCTTTCTTTTCTCCTCATCCAAGATTACTGCAGTTCATTCACAAGACTGAATGGAATCTTAACATTTAAACACCTAATCACTTTCTTTCATCTTTGGCACAGATGAACTGGATTTCCCCACATGTATGAGTCACCTGATAACAAATTTCCCAACTTAAATAGGTTTAAAATTGCACTATTAGTAAAGCAGCATTGTGAATTGTGTCTCAGATTTGAAATTTATAGTAGCAATGTGTTTTTAGCATTCATGTTCTTTCTCAACATACACATTTTTCTTTCATGCCGTAAAAAGTTTTTCTGGTGTTGAAAAGTTTTCAGGCATCTATGCCATAATAAAACCCCTCCCCCACTTCTCACTCCCAGAAAATCAGACAGCTTGTGTTTTTAGCTTTAATTTGAATTGTAAAACACTGCATTCTTTTCGTTTTCCCACAAAATGAAATAAAAGAAATATGCAATTGCTATTTGGGGGGCATATGTCTAGATAAATAAAATGCAGTCCTAACCCCCATCCCCTAACCTCGCCATTTCTGAGAATGAGGTCGTAGAGGATTACTACAGTCAGGGAAGGAAGAATTCCTTTTCCTTCACCATTGTCAGAATCTATTCAATTTGGAGGCTTATGAACCAAATGTCTGCCTTGGAGAAAAAGAGAAAAAAAAAAAACAGTCCTTAGCAAAATTTAGTTTATCTGAAAATGTTTAAGCAGATTCCCTAGACTAGTGGTTCTCAATGGTGGGGGATAAGGGTGGGTTTTGCCCCCTCTCCCAGACTCTTGGCAATGTCTAGAGACGTATTAGGTTGTCAGAACTCGGGGTGGGAGATGCCACTGGCATCTTGTGGGTAGAGGCCAGGCATGTTGCTGAACAGCCTACAATCACAGGACAGTCTCAAAACAAAGAATTGTTGGTGCCAGGATTGAGAAACCCTACACAAGATGAAAATACGGAAGAGAGAAGGCTAAGGAAAAAAACAACAGCAACCAGGACCCACAAACACAAAACACAAAAAACTAATTATCAAACTATGAACTTTACACAGATTGCTAAAAATACAGATTTTTGGGGGGGATTAAATTCCTATTTTGTGGCCTTTTAGGATATTGCCAAGGGGAAAGTTAAGGCCATTTTGAGTTTTCCCAGGACTATATTTTTATCAATTCACTTGCCTAGTATTTCTTTTTTTTTTTTTTTTTAAGATTTTATTTATTTATTTGAAAGAGAGAGAACGAGAGAGAGGGGGGAGGGTCAGAGCGAGAAACAGACTCCCTGCCGAGCAGGGAGCCCGATGCGGGACTCGATCCAGGGACTCCAGGATCATGACCTGAGCCGAAGGCAGTCGCTTAACCAACTGAGCCACCCAGGCGCCCTGCCTAGTATTTCTTGAGCACCTAGTATGTGAGAGACACCGAGGACACAAAGGTGGATGATTGTCTCTCTTCCCTGGAGGAGCTGAGAGTTTTTAGTGGTGAAAACATCCTTAAGTGAAGAAGTATAATACAAAGGGCAAGAGCCAAAAGAGCAAGTGAAAGATTTATCACGGACCTTCCCAAAGCCAAGCATTTTTGTTTATCTTGAGTAATTCTCATATTAGCCCTCTCCGGTGAGTGCTAGTCCCATTTCACAAAAGAAGAAACTGTGAGATTAATAACAAGAGCTAATGAGTACATGCCAGGCACTGTTCTCAGTGTTTTTTAATGTTTTAACTCATTTTATCCTCATGACTGCCCTATGATATGGGTACTAATCGCATTGGACATATGGGAGACTTAGGGACCAAGAGCTTAGTCCAAGTTCCCACAGCCAGGCTGTCTGATTGCAGAATCTTTGCTCTTCACAACCCACTCCAGTGCTTCTCTTATGCCTTGCCCAAAAAAGTAAATGGCCCATCTGGGCATAAAAGCCGGAGTGTGACTGAAAACCCTATGCTCTTGTCTGCAGCACAGGGTTACACCCTCCCTGTCCTAGAAAAGCACCCAAGATGCTTGGGGCTCACTGATGCCTGGCTTTGCCTGGGGAAGCCAAAGTAGACTTCACATTGGAGGTAGCATCTGAGCCCATACTGGAGGCCTAAGGAGGGAAGTCAGCAAAACGCAAGAAGACACCAAGACAAATTTCACTATGACTAGCAGCTTGTTGTGGTTGCAACACAGCATATGGAGGAAGGACTAAAGACAACCTGGAGAGGTAAGCAGGGGCCTGATCAACAAGGGTGAGCTGTGGCCCATAGGCAAAAGAGAATTACTAAAAGGTCATAGACAGGGCATGATCTGATTTGATATCCACCCTTAGAATGGTATTTTCGGATCTAGAACAAATCACTTCCATTCCTTTCTGTCCCTGTGCCCTTGTTCTTTAATCCCACTTTGCCTGGTTTGAATGTTTCTGGTATGGGGGAAGAGAAGGAAGAATCTGGACTGTCTCTCCCTTGGCACTTCTCCCCAGCCACCCTCACCCCACTGAAGCCAGCTGACATACAGGAGTTTTAATGAGGACAGTGCTGGTGAAAAGCAGACAGCAATGTGATGCAATTACAACCCAAATTGCACTCTCTAGATTGATGTGGTTGGATATATTTTGAGTTTGATAGGGCTCCTATTAGTAATACTCATACAGTGCTTTATAGTTTACAAAGCTTTTTCACATGCACTCTGTTGTTTGATCATCAAAACGAAGCCAGGAGGTAGGTATTATCCCATTTCACAGATGTGGAAGCTGAAGCTTACAGAATGTGTGTGAGTAAGTGCAAACAATGAACACAGAACTCCAGACTTCAAATCTTATCCTCCCTCCTTGCCTTCTTGCCTTTCCTTCCTCCCTCTTTAACAATACCTTTTTTATATGTGTTTTAATTTTCCCACTTGTGTGGGACAGGAAAAGCCAGGAGGCTTGCCTTGGCCTTTCCTTCTCTTGCTCAGGGTGAACCCACTGGGGCCCCTATTCTTGTTAATGAAGCCATGTAAAGTTTTCCCAAATATAACCTGGTGTCTTTAGTGACATTCTAATGGATCAAGTATGTACTTCTTTTCATGGCACATCTGACCTTCTGCACCCTGGCTTCTAGCTGAATATGACCAACCCTCCTGGTTTGTCTAGAACTGAGGGACAGGGACTTTCAGTGCTAAAGCTGGGACCATTCTGGGTAAAGTCAGACAGGCATGGCTATGACTCCCTCTCTCCCTCCGAATGTGCTTCTCTCCAGTGCTGTCTTCTGAGAATCTCTAGTGCCAGCATTTGCTGTCCTGTTAGAAATCCCTGTCTTTGATTATGCTATTCCTTTCAGCAGAAGCATATACCTCCCTCTTTTTCTCTCAGCTACTTCATACTTATTCTTCAAGACTATGTTCTGAAGAGCAGGTACTAATTTCTCCAGGAGACTTTCCCTGATCTAAATGTCCTTTCTTTGTGCTTCCACATCACCCCATACAGACCTTTGTCATAGCATTGAACTTTGCTCTATTTTTTTTTAAGATTTTGTTTATTTATTTATTTATTCATTTGCGAGAGAGAGAGCGCGCAAGCAGGGGGAGGGGCAGAGGGAGAAGCAGACTCCCCACTGAGCAGGGAGCCCGATTCAGGGCTCGATCCCAGGACCCTGGGATCATGACCTAGACACTTAACTGACTGAGCCACCCAGGCGCCCAAACTTCACTCTATTTAAATCATTTGGTTTTTTGTTTTTTTTTTTACTGTCTCTTGCAGAAAATGTTATACTCCTTTTTATCCCAGGCCTTAGCACAGTTCCTGTCATATCGGAGGCAGGTAATAAAGGTCTGTGAGCTAATCCAATGGTGCTAGAACCCCGTAAGAATTGTTCTTAGTTTCCTTCCACAGACTTCTTGCCAGAGAGAAGAGGTCCCCCCTTAGGGTATCAAAGCGGGGAGATGGCTCAAGAGGGACGCAGAAGGGAGGTCATAGAAGGAAGGGGTAGAGCTTTTCATATTTAGTAACTTTCATTAATGGAACTTTGTGAACTCAAGAAGAGCCTGGGTAGGAAAGAAAGAAATGCAAGTAACCAGCCCAGCCAGAATAGACACAAAGGTGCTACACTAGAGACCTCCTGGTCTACCTGTAGTTCTATACTTCTATACTTCTATACTTCTGGTCTTCAGGACCAGAAGTGCCTCCGAGTGTGAGTCTCCCAGAGCCCACAGGTGCACCTGGCTGGAATGAGCGATGAAGAGCAAAGTGGGATTCATTTCCTGACAGAAAAAACCCTCCAATAGTTTAACTGCAGAGGCACACATATAGGTAGGTATTGTATAAACAATGGCCTGGCCCAGTAGGTCTCGTTCTCAAACTTCAGCACGCATCAGAATCCACTGCCCGGCTTGTTAACATGCAGACTGCCGAGTCTTGTTCCCCAGAGATTCTGAGTCAATTGGTCTGAGGGGTGGCCCGAGCATTTGCATCTCTGACAAGGTCCCAAGCGGTGCTGCTGGTCTGGGGACAAGATTTTGAGGACCACAACCCTAGCACCCCCTCCATCTCTAGCCTTGACAGATAATCCTGCCTGTGCTTTCACTGAGACAAGAGTGGTGGCCCATGATCCAAGATTTATGATGACAAAAACACCTTCCCTTGATAGAGCTACTCCTTAACATCACTTTATTTCTCTCCTTTTCTTGCAAATGTTTACAATTGTTTATATTGACCAATTTCACTTCTTCCCTGCTCATTCCCTCTGTTAATGCCCTGTAATCTCTCTTCCACTCTGCCCACTACTTGACTGTTCTTAAAGATTATCTGTAACTTTATGACTATGGAGTATATGTTAGATAGAGAGAGATAGGTGACTGTATTTGGGGTGACCATGAAGGAGGTTGGGACTCATTTTTTTTCTTTTTGCTTAGGTAGACTCCTGAAAAAAAATTTCTCTTCCTGTTTTTACCTAGAGAAACCTAATTTCTCCTTGCTTTTTTTTCCCCCGGTGGAGTTAAAAATAGCATGGATCTATTTATTGTGTGCCAATTTCCCTTAGGATGTCTGCAGATGTTAACAGATACTTCAAAGTCAATAAAGAAACCTCAGATTTTCACATTGCAGTAGGTGGAGAATAGAAGGCCCTTGATCCCTGTTAACTAACTTGGTTGGGTATCATCATCCTTGTTTTCACTGCTAAGAAATTTTTTCATAATGAGAATACAAATTCTTTTTAAAGTTTATTTATTTATTTTTTTAGTAATCTCTACACCCAATATGGGGCTCAAAGTCACAACCCTGAGATCAAGAGTCACATGCTCTTCCAACTGACCCAGCCAGACACCCCAAGAATACAAATATTTTAATTTTAATTTTAATTTTAATGGTAGTTTTAGATCTACAGTAAATTCACAGGCATTAATTCATTCAACACCAAAACATATACTTCTCCGAACTCAGACACACAGGCTATTTAACAGGACACGTTTGACCTTAGAACGAATTAAACTGGCATGAGAAAGGAAAATTGCATCTATTTACAAATGTAGAGAGGATTTCAGGTCATCAGATTGCATGTTGATTGTGATATTAGGGCAGTAGATTCATTTGTTGATTCATTAAAAATATTGACTGAGTACCTCTCATACACGGCACTTAAATAATAGGGGTGAATACTGCAAAAACAGAGCTCAAAGTCAGTTACATTTAAGGGAAGTATAGTGTAGTTGAAGACACTAGACATATACATAGGAAAAACTAATTAATAGTGGAAAACAAACACACAAGAGATTTTTGAGAGGCAGAGAGCCAGGTGTGTGGTGGGGACAATAAGTACCAGGAGCTCATAGTCATTGGTTCCCTCAGTAGCTTGATTTCATGAAGCAAAGTGAGATTCCCTTAGAGGGAGCTGGGAGAGAGGGAGGAGAAGTGGAAGGGCTCAGATGATCACAGTATGAAAAGGGGGGAAAATAGAATGGAGAGGAATATTCTATTCAAGGAAGGCCTAGGAGCACAAGTATGTTCAGAGACCAGTAAATAGGTCAATCTGACTAGAGCCAAGATTTCAGGTGGTAAAAGCCAGGAAGTCACATTTTCATAGCATTAGAAAATATCTAAGATTTCATCAACAAGTACCCTGGAAGAAAGAGAGACTGGAAGGTTTAATTGATCGGCATCTAGTAAAGTTGAACATGCACATATCATCATATACTGGTCAGCATCCTGCAAGAAACAGAATGTTCTCTCGCCCTGGGTTATTGAGGACATTTAATAAAAGGACTATTTACAAAAACACAGGTAGGGTGAATGGACACTGAAAAAAAACAAGAAGGGTAGCAGTATCAGGGAAGCTTGGGGAACTTCCTTGCTATCCCTAGGTCTGAAGGGGCAAAGAGAGAAAATGGTCACCAGATCCCCAGAACCCAAGGAGCAACAGTCTTAGGGAACTTTAGGGAGCCTTAGGGAGAGGAATGCAACCAACCCACAGAGACCCAGCAGGGTGGGGACCAGGAGAATAAATGCCCTGATCTCAAACCCCCTTCCATCCACCCACCCACCCCCTTGCTTTCCTGCTAGCACCTCCCACTGGTCAAATCCAACAAGAAGGTAGAGGGAAAGGGCATTCGTTGATGTAGTCCATAAAGGTCAGCTTCCTGGGGCGCAGAGCAGAGTGGGGGAGAGAGTGGATCTGAGGGGCAAATGGAGAACATCTGGAATACCACCATCCGACCCCCAGGTTTACACTCTATAGAAACTCCAAGTGTGCAAAAGGACATGCCAAATACTGTCTTGTAGCACAGATCATCGTAGCCAAAAACTGCGGGGAAACCTTCATCAATAAGGGGATACATAATATTTGAGATATATTCATTCGTTAGAGCATAGTGCAGCCATTAAAATGAATGAACCGGATAGACACAAGCGTGTGTGTGCGCATGCGTGTTGTAAGATACAGGCGGCATGATAGGTAACTGTATAATTACTTAAAAACAAACAGAAAGGGCCGTTGTTGTCTGCTGTTTATACCCACACATAAGGAGGAGAAGTAAAAAAACACGAGTAGAAGAATACATGAATTATGGTAGCAGTCTCCTCTGAAAAATGAGGAAAAGGGAGTGACATTGGGGGAGATAGAAAAAGGACCTTCATCTATATTCTGTATTTTAGAACAATCTGAAGCAAATATGACAAGTCCAGTAATAACTGTTCTGAAGGAAAAGAAAAGGCAGAGGAAGGAGCTAGAGAGCATGGTGGGTAATACTTGCAATGTAGCGAGAGTGGCTACAAAGGCCCTTCTGGGTAGGTGATATTAGAACAGGGACCCAAATGCAGGGAAGGTAAAGCAAGCGAGTGCCAGGGCACCACTCTTGCAAGCTGGGGGAGCAGCAGGTGCGAGCGCTGAGGGGACAGCATGTCTGACCTGTTCAAACGGGAAGCCAGTGTCCATGGAGGACAGTAAGCAAAGGGGAAGGTGATAGGAAAGAGCTCAGAGGGTCAGGCTGGGGACAAGTCTGATAGGCCTGTTAATGAAGATGGTAAGAGGGATGAGGAAGAAGAGAAGGCAAAAAAAGGGGGAGTACCTAAGAAAGGGGAGAAGAAGAGGGTTGTGGAATGACCAGCCTCCCCACAGGAGAATATAACTGGGAGCTACCCCCTCATAGAGCAATTCCAGTGCTTGGTGTTGAGCAGGAATATATATATATACATATGTATATATATATATATAAAATATACATATTATATGTATATAACATATATATTATTTATTAATATATTATATGTTGTAAACATATATATTTTTTAATTTTAATGTAGTGAGGTGAAATTCTCATAACACGTGCTTAGCCATTTTAAGGGAAAAATTTGGTGGCATTTAGCACATTCACAGGGTTGTGCAACCACAGTCTATCTAGTTGCACAACATTTCCATCACTCCAAAATACAACTTTGTACCCATCAAGCAGTTTCTCCCCATTTCCTCCACCTCCCAGCCCCTGGCAACCACCAATCCACACACCATCTCTGTGGATTTACCTATTCTAGACATTTCATATAAATAGCACCACACAATATAAGCTTTTCTGTCTGGCTTTTTTCACGTAGAATAATGTTTTCTGGTTTATCCACATTGTAGTGATAAGGAAAATCTGTGTCCTAAGATGGCCGACCAAGCCTGCGAGAGAGTCCCAGTCCTTGCCCTGGGGCTCTTCTGGGTTCTTCTCCCTGCCCCGCTTCGCGCACGCGCCAAAAGTGCCAAGTATGCGGAAGTAGAAGTGTACAAATTGCCCCCTTTGCTTGTGCTCAGGGCTCAGACCTTTGGAGACCACTCTCCTCTGAGCCCGCCGGCATTAAATAAACCTCCTATCTTCCAAGACCTCCAGGTGCTGCTTGGTTCTTCCATCGGGTGATCCAGTCCAGGTTCCGTAACATTTGGTTCCCTGACCGGGAAACCCAACCGCGCTGGCCCATTGTTGCCACCAGTTTGGGGGCAACAGCGGGGCAGTGACGGATCAAGATATTGTAATGGAGAAGGGCTCGCCCTGCCTAATTTTTGGCAGTCTTCCGTCCCGGTCACCTCCGGCCAGCCCTGCTCCGCTGTTCCCGCCGGACTCGAGGAGACTTGGCAGGTGAGGACCTGGTCCAGACGTCAGATTCCGGTAAGGCCTGGGGCCCCAGGACCCAGACAGGCCCACCACCATTGGGGTGGAAGGGGAGCCTGATCACCTTCCAGAGCCATCTTAGAGGTCTCACAGGTAGAGATTCCCAGGGAGGGAATGTAATAACTTCTGGAGTGTGAATGTGTGAGTGAATGTGCAGTCCGACAGACTGATTCTGTGACTCCACAGGTGGGCACCCTTAAGGTCCCCAGAAACCTACGGAGTCTGAGATTCCATGGTGAATGGCATACCATCTATGGTGGCTTTGGAATAGTTTCCAATCGTAAATCACAATGCTGAGACCACTACAGCTAAGCCTCACCTAAGCTCCTTCGGGACACGGCCAGACGGGCATCTGATTGGTCTCCTCACCTCAGGAGGCACCCCCCCCCCTTTGTCTCTGTGTCACTGCACATGGGGACATCACCATGGGGTCAGGGCAGAGTAAACCTACGGTTCTAGAGACCATGATCAAAAATTTCAAGAAGGGGTTTTTGGGAGACTATGGAGTCAGGATGAACCCCGGCAAGTTGAGAACCCTATGTGAATTGGAATGGCCCACCTTTGATGTCGGGTGGCCTTCAGAAGAGACATTGGATGTCCCAATGATCCGTCAAGTATGGCGAGTCGTAACAGGAGAACCAGGACACCCTGACCAGTTTCCGTACATTGACTCCTGGCTAGGAATTGCTCAGACCAATCCCCCCTGGGTGCGATTTGCTTGCAATACGCAGGGACAGGCCAGGGTCTTAATTGCCTCATCCAAGCGACCTAAAGAAAATCAGCAAAAGCCCCAGTCTCCACAAATCCTAGCCAGAGATCCCAAGGACGAACCGATCCTGCCCCCACCGTACATACCCCCAAGACCACCTACACCTGGCCCTTCAGCTCCAGACACGCCACCGCCATCGGTTTCACCAGCGCCCCCAGGCCCAGAGGATCCACCAGCACCCCCAGGCCCAAAAGATCCACTTTCTCCAGGACCAGCAGCCAGGCTGTGCCCCAGGCCAGGCACAAGCGCCCTCCAAATGCCGGTACAAGAGACGTGGGAACCCGAGAGGCACGATGAAGATGGGACGGTCCAACCTGGCCATTCCATGATGCATTATCAGCCCTTCTCCACCACCGACCTCCTCAACTGGAAACATAACACCCCATCCTACTCTGAAAAACCACAGGCTATGGTAGACCTCATAGAATCCCTCTTCCAGACTCATCGGCCAACCTGGGAAGACTGCCAACAGTTACTCCGTACCCTGTTCAACACAGAGGAAAGGAGGAGAATAATGAAAGGAGCACGGCAGTACCTGGAAGAGCACGCACCAGCGGGAGTCATCAACCCTGCTGCCTGGGCTAATATGGCCGCACCCGAAGAGCACCCAGCATGGGACTTCACCACAACCTAGGGACAGGCCCACATCCGCTGGTACCAGGAGGCCCTCCTCCAGGGAATCCGCGCAGGAGCTAAGAAATCCATGAACGTGACTAAGGTGTCCTCGGTCATTCAACAACCTGGGGAGTCCCCCCGGGGACTACTACGAAAGACTATGTGAAGCCTACAGGATATACAGTCCATTTGACCCCGAGGCACAGGAAAGCCAACAGATGGTAAACACCTCCTTCATGGCTCAGGCTGCCCCAGACAACAGAAAAAAACTTCAGAAACTAGAGGTTTTTGCTGGGATGAGCATCACCTAACTAATAGAGATTGCCAATAAGGTCTTCATGAACAGGGAGGTCACAGTCCAACGGGAAGTGGACAAAAAGATGAAAGAGAAAGTCTGCCTCCTTGCTGCTGCCCTGAAAGAAAAGGACAACACAAAGGCAGGGAGACCCCAACCACCAAAAGGGGGGAAGCCCAGAACCCCCTTGGCAAGGGATCAATGTGCCTAGTATAAAGAGAAAGGGCGTTGGAAAAACGAATGTCCCAACCGGGGAAAGGCTCAAAAGCCCAGCCACTACAAGGAAGAACCGTGAGAGGAGGACCTCATAGGCCTTGCGGGAATGGACTCAGACCGAGGGGGACTGGGCTCTTTCCTCCTTGGCCCCCGTGAGCCCATGGTCAAAATGAAGGTGGGGGGCCAACCAGTGACTTTTATGGTTGATACTGGGGACGAGCACTCTGTTGTCACCTCCCCAGTGGCACCTTTCAGCAAAAGGACTGTGACCATCCTTGGGGCCACTGGGACGCAGGCGATACAACAGCCTTTTTGCCAGGCTCGCCAGTGGGAACTCGGGGGCCACAAGGTCTGACATGAGTTCCTTTATCTGCCTGATTGCCCCATCCCTCTCCTGGGCCGAGACATATTCTCCAAGCTTAGGGCTCAGGTAACTTTTGAGCCCACTGGACACACTAGCCTCTGATTGAACCCAAGGCAAGAGGAGACGGGGTCTCTAATACTAGCATTTACCATGCCAAGGGAAGAAGAATGGAGGCTATTCTGTGCCCAGGCCCAACCGAGCAGCCCGCTGGAGTTCAGACTCACCTTCCCTTCAGTATGGGCTGAAGACAACCCACCTGGACTAGCCAGGAATCAGGCCCCTATCATTGTTGAACTGATCCCAGGAGCCCAACCTCAGAGGCAAAGGCAATACCCCCTTCCACAAGAAGTTAAGATCAGCATCCAAGAACATCTGACCAAACTCAAAGAAGCAGGTATTCTAGTCGAGTGCCAGTCAGCCTGGAATACCCCACTCCTGCCAGTCAAGAAGCCAAGAGGGGGATACCGACCAGTTCAAGACCTGCAAGCCATCAACCAAGGTGACCATCTCTCTGCACCCAGTGGTCCCAAATCCATACACCCTCCTCGGCCAAATCCCAGGGTCGGCCAGATGGTTCACTTGCCTAGATTGGAAGGATGCCTTCTTCTGCCTCAGCTTAGCTCCCCAGAGCCAGCCACTGTTTGCCTTTGAATGGTCTGAACCTGATACAGGGCACCAGATGCAACTGACTTGGACGCGCCTCCCGCAGGGGTTTAAACACTCACCAACCCTCTTTGGGGAAGCGCTGGCCGTGGACCTCGCCAGCTTCCCAAGAGAGGCCACATGATGCACCCTCCTCCAGTATGTGGATGACCTCCTCCTCGCCAGTGACACACAAGAAGACTGCACAAAAGGCACCAAGCCCCTCCTAAGGCACAAATCTGCCAACAACAAGTCGGATACATTGGTTTTCTCCTCACCCAGGGGAAAAGAGAACTAGGGCTGGAGAGGAAAAGGGTCATCATCTCCCTGCCACAGCCCCAGACAAAAAGGGGCCTACGAGAATTCCTGGGGGCTGCAAGATTCTGCCGCATCTGGATCCCTGGGTTCTTGGCAATAGCAAGACCCCTTTATGATCTCTTAAGGGGACCAGATCGAGAACCCCCTGCCTGGACTGAGGAAGCAAAAGCCGCTTTCACAGAGATAAAGACTGCCCTGGGCCAGGCTCCAGCCCTGGGCTTACCAGATGTAGAAAAATCCTTCAATCTCTTTGTGCATGAAAAGGAAAAAACAGTGCTCAGGGTACTCACCCAGACTGTTGGACCCTGGCAATGGCCAGTTGCTTACCTGTCAAAGAAGCTGGACCCCATGGCAGCGGGATGGCCACCATGACTCAGGACACTGGTAGCCACGGTCCTACTCATTAAGGAGGCAGACAAACTTACCCTGGGGCAAGAACTTAATGTCAAGGTCCCGCATGCAGTGGTGTTCCCCATGAATGCACAGGGACACTGCTTCCTTTCCAACTCTCGGCTAGCACAATACCAAGAGCTCCTCTGTGAAAACCCGCGGGTCACCCTCAAAACAGTAAGGACATTAAATCCAGCAACCTTTCTCCCCACGGAAGAGGGGGAACCAGGCCGTGACTGTTCCGAGGTAACTGATGAAGTCTACACGAGCCATCCAGATCTGCAGGATCAAGCCATAAAGAATCCAGAGCTCACGCTGTTCAGCGATGGCAGCAGTTACCTACAAGAGGGTGCCCAGAAAGCAGGTTATGCAGTAACCACAACCACTGAAGTCCTAGAAGCTAAGGCATTACCAGCTGGATGGTCAGCTCAACAGGCTGAATTATATGTCTTAGTCCAAGCCCGAGCCCGAGCCCTCGGTGAAGGCAAGCGAGTCAACATCTATACTGACTCTCGGTATGCCTTTGCTACTGTACATATACCTGGAGCCATCTACAAGGAAAGGGGCCTCCTAACTGCCGCAGGAAAAGCTATCCAGAACAAGGAGGAGATACTGAGACTCCTCGAAGCCTCCAAAGGAAGTAGCAATCCTGCACTGTAAGGGACACCAGAAAGGAGATGACCCCACAGCGTGAGGAAATCATCCGGCAGATGAGGCAGCCAAGACCACAGCCAGTGAGGACATGGACAGAGCCCCTTCCCTCACCATGGCCCTAACACCTCCAGAAGAAGTCCCTCTGCCCAGTTACACGAAAAAGGAAAAGGAATGGGACATGGCTGAGGGGGCCACTCTGACTGAAAAGGGATGACGGATGATGCCAGCTGGGTGCATCTTTGTTCCAACAGCAACTGGAGGGCATCTAGTCAGGGAATACCACCAACTCACTCATCTGGGAAAAACTGCATTAGAGGCCCTTCTCAAGAAGCAGTACACAACCGTGCTCATTTGTCTATACATTGGCTGTGGGTACTTCGTAATGCTCGGTCTGCACCACGGCCCCTGCCAGGTGTCCAGAGGATGGGAGCAACCCCCTTCGAAGATCTAGAGGTAGACTTCACAGATGTGCAGCCGAGCAGGGGTTCAGATATCTCCTAGTAATAGTATGCACATACTCTGGGTGGGTCGAAGCCTTCCTGACTAAGACGGAGCAAAGCCGGGAAGTAGCTAAATTCCTCTTGTGGAAGATCATGCCCCAGTTCGGCCTGCCATTAACAATCCATAGTGACAATGGACCCGCATTTGTGGCAGACATTGTACAGGTCTTGACCAAATCTCTCAACATCACCTGGAGACTCCACACCACTTACTGGCCCCAAAGTTCAGGGAAAGTAGAGCGAATGGATCGCACCCTCAAGGGAACCTTAGCAAAGTTTTGTCAGGAGACTAACCTCCCATGGCCAGATCTGCTACCCCTAGCTCTCCTGTGTGCCTGCTGCACACCCGGGACATCAGGTTTTTCCCCATTCGAATTAATATATGGCCAGCCTCCCCCATGCTTGGGAAGCCTTCCAGGAAACTTGCATCAGGTTGGAGATAAAGGGATAAAGGAGCAGCTTCAGGCCCTGGGGGCCACCCTAAATAAATTACAAAAGTACACCATTGAGAGGACCCCAATCTCCTTAGGGTCTCAGGAACATTCCTTCCAGACAGGGGACTCAGTTGGGTCAAAGATTGGAAGAAAGACCCCCTCAAACCGCAGTGGACAGGGCTCCACACTGTTGTTCTAACCGCCCCTACTGCCCTCAAGGTCTCAGGTGTCACCCCGTGGGTCCACCACTCCAGAGTGAAGAAAGCTCATCATTCAGACAGGGAGCTGCACCAGTGGAGAGTCCAGCCAGACTTCACGAATCCACTCTGGCTTCACCTTCGACGAGACCCCACCGACTGATGGACACCTGCTCACCGTGGTCCCTGGCTCTCATCGGCGTGATTTCCCTCATCTTGGGAGTTGAACTCTACACTGTTGCCCCTCCTGACTGGACTTTCCCCCAGAGGCTTACTATTGTCATTGCTTACTGGGTGTCCCTAGGGTATATTACTGCACTCACTTGTCCACGGGTTTCATCTGCTGATGGGTTAGCCACGATGGCTCCCTCTACCTAAGGTCATAGATCCCACTTTTACTGGCCCTCTGCTGTCTACTCCTGAGTGCATTTCACCATGGTTTTCCTGGCCCCAGTCAGTCCTGGTCTTCTGCTACCTGGTGTGCTGTTCCTCCTCACTGCCTCTAGCTTGCCCAGCCCGGCAAGGGGGGAAAACTCTCATATCACCATTACTGGCAAATGGACTTTCCAGCTTATCCCCCTCAGTCCTGCACCAGCGCCCCCACTGACTTCTTCCACCTGGGTTGGGCACACACCAAAGGTTAACCTCCATTTTGATGGATGCCAGCTTCTTGATACCTCCTGGGAACCTCATAGACGGTGTTCCTACCATGGCCGTCACTCTGGTTACCAGCTGGTAGATATCTACATCTGTGGGGGCCCTACGCCTCAACAGCCAAACACCTGCCCTCAGTTCTGCTCGCAAGCCTGGGGATGAGTCATGGGTGGTGAGTTGGGCGGGAATGGAATGACGGCCCACCAGGTGGTGGCGCCTCAAACAGCGCAGTGACATCCGGATTTCCTTGTCACGCAATGCCACCCCATCCTCTTGCTCTAACAATCAGTGTATACCGCTCACCCTCTCAGTCTTAGAACCGAATCCCACATCATGGGCTACAGAAATCATTCTCCTGTTGGGCCAATATCACCCTATGGGAACCGACCCCATGGCCGAATTTGTGATTAAGTCCACGTTCACTCCAAGCCTTACAGTCAACCCCCAGAGTCAGACAGAAAATAACTCGCCCTGGTATATCCCTGGGCCCCCCATCCACACTCAGCAAGCATCTATAGCGCAAATGTTAGGTATGATTAATGCTTCCCACCAAGCGCGTAATCGCTCAAATCCACCTCTAGCGTCTGACTGCTGGATCTGTATAAAGCCTGGTCCCGTCCAATACCTAGGTGTCATCCTCAACCAATCTACCATGTCACCTCCCACCTCGGCACTGGGGACCTCAGATTATCCCTTTCTGGCTCCGGTACCGCTGTATGGCAACTCTTCCTCTCCCATCACGGGCCACAGTCGGGTCTGTGCACCTAACAACACTTTTCTGGCTTGTGATCAAGGTGTATACATCTGCATCACCCCGCACGATCAGTGATGCACGCTTGTCAGCCTCTTACCCGATCTTTCAGTCCTCCCTGGGAGCAATGCCCCACTCATATGGAGACCTCCTAGCCGCCCTCGATGCTCCCCCGCGGCCATCCCTCTTATCATGAGGCTGCTGGCCACATCACGTGTTGCCCTCAGTGCCACTGGCTTCGGGATGTTCAGGTTCAGTACCAGGGGTTAACTCAACACCTCATGGCGGATTTTTCCGCCCTCACTCAGTCGGCCCTGGCCCTGCAGCGCCAACTCGATTCACTGGCCTCAGTGGTCCTCCAAAACAGGTGCAGGCTCGACTTGCTCACGGCCGCACAAGGGGGCTCTGCCTCTTCTTACAGGAAGAATGTTGTTTCTATGCTAATGAGTCGGGAGTGGTCCAAGAAACTCTGGCCCAATTACAGGAACGAGTACATCGCCGGTGGGAAACACTCCAGCGGACAACTTGGTGCGATACCCTCTCACAATGGTTCCCTTGGTTCGTCCCCCTCGTCGGCCCCCTCCTATTGCTTCTCCTCATAGTAGCATCTGGTCCTTGTATTTTTAATGCCCTTACTAGGTTTATCACTACTCAAATTGCTAAAATCAGACTCCAGTTACTCCTTACTCACTATCGTCCCTTAGAAGATGAAGATGATGCCCTCTAAACTAGGTGTTTAAAGGAGCATCAAAGGGGGGGAATGATAAGGAAAATCTGTGTCCTAAGATGGCCGACCGAGCCAGAGAGAGAGTCCCAGTCCTTGCCCCAGGGCTCTTCTGGGTTCTTCTCCCTGCTCTGCTTCCTGCGCGCACCAATCCGGGTCCTTCTCCCTACCCCGCTTGGCATGCACCAAAAGTGCCAGGTATGCAGAAGTAGAAGGGTTTAAATTGCCCCCTTCGTTTGTGCTCGGGGCTCAGACCTTTGGAGACCACTCTCCTCTGAGCCCGCCAGCGTTAAATAAACCTCCTATCCTCCAAGATCTCCGGGTGCCGCTTGGTTCTTCCATTGGGCGATCCAGTCGAGGTTCCGTAACAGCAGCATATATCAGTACTTCATTTCTCTTTCTGGCTCAATCATACCTCATTTATATGTATTTTACTGTCATGATTTTTATAATTTTTAGTGGTAGTAAAATATGCATGACATAAAATTTACCACCTTAACTATTTGTCAGTGTACAATTCAGTGGCATTAAGTACATTTACATTGTTATACAACTGACATCAGCATGCATCTCAAAACATTTTCTTTTTCTCAAACTGAGAAGTATCTATTAAAAGATAATTCCCAGTTCCTCCTTCCCCCAGTTCCTCGTAACTACCCTTCCACTTCCTGTTCCTGTGAATTCAACTGCTCTAAGTTCCTCATATAAGTGGGATCACACAGTATCTGTCCTTCTGTAACTATTTTTTTTTTAACTTACCGTAACGTCCCCAAGGCTCATTTATGTGACAACATATGTCAGAATTTCCTCCCTTTTTAAAAATATTTTTAAAAATTTCTTTTAAGGGGGCGCCTGGGTGGCTCAGTCGTTAAGCGTCTGCCTTCGGCTCAGGTCATGATCCCGGGGTCCTGGGATCGAGTCCCACATTGGGCTCCCTGCTCCTTGGGAAGCCTGCTTCTTCCTCTCCCACTCCCCCTGCTTGTGTTCCCTCTCTCGCTGTATCTCTCACTGTCAAATAAATAAAATCTTTAAAAAAAAAAAATTTCTTTTAAGGAGCACCTGAGCAGCTCAGTCCATTAAGTGTCTGCCTTTGGCACAGGTCATGATCTCAGGGTCCTAGAATTGAGCCCCGTATTGGGCTCCCTGCTCAGCAAGGAGCCTGCTTCTCCCTCTCCCTCTGCAGCACCCCCACTTGTACTCTCTCTCTCACTCTCTCTCTCTCAAATAAATAAATAAAATCTTTAAAAAAATTTTCTTTTAAGTAAGCCTCACGCCCAGCATGGAGCCCAAAGCAGGGCGTGAACTTACGACCCTGAAATCAAGACCTGAGCTGAGATCAAGAGTCGGATGCTTAACTGACTGAGCCACCCAGGCGTCCCAGAATTTCCTCCCTTTTTAAGGCTGAATAATATTCCATTCCAAATGTGTACACCACATTTTGTTTACCCATTCAGCTGTTGATGGACACTTAGGCACTTGGGTTTTTTCCACTTTTTGGCTATTATGAATAATGTTGCTATGAACATGGATTTACGAGTATCTGTTCAAGCTCCTGCTTTCAATTCATTTGCGTATTATATTACAGTCCTCCAGAGAAACAATAGGATATATATATGGAAATTATATGTATGTATACAATGGAAATTATATATATAAAGGAAATTATACATAATGAGATTCTTTTTTAAGATTTTATTTATTTATTTAATTGACAGAGACAGTGAGAGAGGGAACACAAGCAGGAGGAGTGGGAGAGGGAGAAGTAGGCTTCCCGGGGAGCAGGAAGCCTGATTTAGGGCTTGATCCCAGAACCCTGGGATCATGAACTGAGCCAAAGGCATTTGCTTAACCAAAGGCTCCCTATAATGAGATTTATTATGAGGAATTGGCTCATGTGATTGTGGAAGCTAAGAAGTCCCATGATGTGCCATTTGCAAGTTGGAGACCAGGGAAGCTAATAGTGTAGTTCTAATCCAAGTCTGACAGCCTGAGAAGCAGGAGCACTGATGATGTAGATCCCATTCTGAGAGCAAAAGACTGGTATCTCAGCTCAACCGTCAGGCAGAGAGAAAGAATTCTTCCTCCACATTTTGTTCTATTCAGGTCCTTAACAGATTGAATAGTGACCATTCACATTGGGAAGGGTCATCTGCATTATTCAGCCCACCTGTTCAAATACTAATCTCGTCTAGAAACACCCTACAGACACACCCAGATATAATGTTGAACTGGACATCTGGCATCCTGTGACCCAGTCAAGTTGACATATCTCAGGTATACACCTGGGAGTGGACCAACACAAGTATGTACGCAGAAGTGGAATTACTAAATCATATGGTAATTCTATTTTTAAATTTTTGAGGAACCACCACTCTGTTTTCTGTAATTGCTATACCATATTACATTTTTACCAGCAATGTTGTGGTCATGGTATTTTAATATTTTCCAATTCAGTGTGTGTATGGAGGACTGGGCAGTTCTGGAGCAGATCATCACCTGCATATTGCCTGATGGGTCTCTCTCACTGGTGCAAGAGGGCAAGGCCAGGCAGGGCCAAGTAAGCTAGGTGCTTGTTATGAGTAACTGGGGGATTGGGGACAGGCAAATACAGAGGTAGTGCTAGAAAAGATTTGAAATCAGGGAACAATGGACCAGTTGAGGACTTAGACTAGATGATTCCTCTTGGAAAAGGAGGGAGGACCTGCTAGAATCAAAAAGTTATATAATAAGTGTTGGCAAGGATATGGAGAAATCAGAACCCTTAACACCACTGGTCAGAATGTGAAATGGTGCACCTGCTTTGGAAAGCAGTCTGGCAGTTCCTGAAATGTCTACACATGGAGTTACCATATGATCCAGCAATTCCGCTCTTAGCTACATGCCCAAGAGAAATGAAAATATATGTCCACTTAAAAACATGTACACAAATGTGTAGGGTAGCATTAGTCACAATAGACAAAAGGTAGAATCAAACCAAATGCCCTTCAACTGGCAAATGGATAAGCAAAATGTAGTATGTCCATAATTGAAATATTATTCAGCCATAAAAAGGAATGAAGCACTGATATATGCTACGACATGAAGGAACCTTGAAAACAGTATGCTAAGTGACAGAAGCCAGTCAAAATACCACATATTATATGATCCCATTCTTATGAAATGTCCAGAACAGGGAGATCTATAGAGCTAGAAGGTAAATTAGTGGTTGCTTAGGGTTGAGGGTGATGGGGACCTTTGAGGTGATAGCCAAAGGGTGTGGGCTTTCATTTTGAGATGATGAAAATGTTTTAAAACTGACTATAGTGATGGCTGTACCTACCCGTGAATATACTAAAAACCATAGAATTGTATACTGTAATTGGGTGCAATTGTAATTGTAAATGAGGGAACTGTATGGTATGTGAATGATATAAAAAGTTGTTGAAAAAAAAGGACAAGAAAATAGAACTTTGATTTCATGAGGGACTAGTTATCGGGGCTACAAAGAGAATGTCAAGTATCAATTCATTATGATAGGGAGAATGTGATGGTGATTTCCACCGATGGAAATAGGACAGTGTGGAAACCTGAAGAATAAAAATGCAGTTTGGAGGAAGAGATCTAATAAAGTTAAGAAAAAAATATCAGGTCATTGTAAGTTATTTTTAGGTTGATTTGAATTTTATAGCTTCTTTCCCAGAAGCTCCCAGAAAATGTGTTTTTTCACAATTTTTCATATCTCATGGGCCTATATTAAGTCATGTTGCCCAACCAAACCCTGACTCAGTCTAGATGTGATAAAGATATGATTTACCCCTCAGTTTCCACACTGCCCTTTCTCCTTTTAGCAGAAGAACCAGCACTTTCCAACTTTCAGCTTAGAACATGGCCAATACCCAGTTTCTCTTTTGGGTGGACATGATCATGGGTCTAAGTTCAAGTCAATGGCATGTGAGGGAAAGTGATGCGTGCTACTTCTAAATGATCCCCTTAAAGACCAAAAACAGCTTGCAGTGCACTGTCTCTTGGCTGTTCCCGCAGATTAGAACCAGAGCGTGGAGCTGATTTCGTCTCGACCACGCGAGGAGATGCGGCGCAGTAAGATGAAAGCCATCTGTGTTACTTAACAGCGGGTGGCACAGTGTTACCCAGCTAGCCCCGGATCTCTGACCAGTCACTTTCCTGAGAGTTAGAAGTGAATTTCCATCTTATTTAAAGCACTATTTTGGGGTCTCTTAGTTACCATAGCTTGACCTCTACCCAAATGAATACACTAGGGGAACAGGATGAGCTGATTGGCTTAATCAATGCAGCCCCACCTCCGGTGGTTGGGGGTGGGGTCGGCTTCCCCTGAAGCATGTGGTTTTATAGTAAAAGGTGAACATCTGAATGAAAAAATCAAGGTGCTAGGGTGCCTGGGTGGCTCAGTGAGTTAAGCGTGGGACTCTTGATTTTGGCCTGGCTCCTGATCTCTGGGTGGTGGGATCGAGCGGGGCTCCGTGCTGGGCATGGAGCCTGCTTAGGATTCTCTCTCTTCCCCTCTCCCCGTGCCCCTCCCCCACCTGCTTGTGTGTGCGCTCTCGCCTTCTCTCTCAAAAAAACAAACAAACAAACAAACAAACAAAAAATCAAGGTGCTTTTCCAAAGAAGAAGAGGGGATAGACATCCAGCAACCCAAAGCAGAAGCTTGTCCTCTTACAGCCTAGAACAGAGTTTCTCCACTTTGGTACTGTTGTCATTTTGGGTTGGATAATTCTTTTTGGGGGTGGGGGTGTGTGTGCTGTCCTGTCCGTTGTAAGATGTTAGTAGCATCCCCGGCTTCTGCTCCGGGTGTACCACCACCACCACCTCCTCGCGACCCTCTACCCCCCTCATGAAATTAAAAATGTCTCTAGCCGTTGCCAAACATCCCCTGCAGGCAAAAATCTACCCTGGTTGAGAACCATTGCTCTAGAAAGAGCCTTGAGGCTGCCTTTTCTGCCTCTCACCTCTAGCCTTTTCCTCATACAGCTGGTAGATTTTCTTTTGTAACAAAAACATACCATGTTCAGAAATGACTTTACTCTGTGTGCTCCTAGACTAAAATCTAAACTCTAAAGCAGGCTTACAAAAACCCTTCCAAAAAACTACCTTTCTAGTCTCATGTATAAATAACCTGATTCGCAATACCCATTGCACTAGACACTGAATTTCTCACTACCCTCAAAGTTGCCACACTTTGGGGGCGCTTGGGTGGCTCAGTCGTTAAGCATCTGCCTTCGGCTCAGGTCATGATCCCAGGGTCCTGGGATCGAGCCCCGCATCGGGCTCCCTGCTCGGTGGGAAGCCTGCTTCTCCCTCTCCCACTCCCCCTGCTTGTGTTCCCTCTCTCGTTGTGTCTCTCTCTGTCAAATAAATAAATAAAATCTTAAAAAAATAAAAAAGTTGCCACGCTTTTTCCCCTTCATATGCATTTGGACATACTATTCTCTCTGCCTGGAGTACCACTGTCTACCTGCTCTTAGGGAAACTCCCATGTATCTACTCTTCAAGACCCAACTTGCACATGACTTCCCCTATTAAAAAAAAAAAAAGCCTTGAATTTCCTAAGAAAACTTTGTTTCTCTGTGCTACTTTGTTCATACTTCTAGGGTCATGCATAGCACTTCTTATAATTGTGTATTGTCTTTGAATCACTGGTTCCTAACACAACGCCTGGCACCGAGACGTTGCTCTCAGTCGCTGCGTGTTAAATGGATGAGGGAAAGGAGGAAAAATTGTCACAGTACTGCCTTCAAATGTCACTAATAAAAATTGTAGATTGGCTGGAGATCATTGGCTTTTATGAACTCAGACTGCCTTTACAACAGGTGTCTCTGTCACTGAACTGGGAAGCAGGTGGAAGGCTAACCTCAGACAGGGAGTTAAATACTTTCAGCCCTGCGCCTTGGTAGCCCATGGATCAGTGAGCATGAAGTGTTTAAACAGTGATTTCCAGCTGCTGCTGCCAGCCAGACACTGAATGATATTCCACACAAAGTATCACGTTCGACTTTGTTACACAGAAACCTCTGCAAGGGTAAACTGGGCGGTGTGCATGAGACAGCATGGGCTCAGTCTTTTCAAACACATCCATTTGTCTGTTATCTTTATAAAGTCTTGATTGAAGGAATTAAAAATATATGTTTTGGATATATAGATATATCTAATTCCAGAACCATATGAGGCCTGCACAAGTCTCTAAAGCAAAATCCTGGTGTCCAGATAGCACAACAACGAGAAGAGTGTGTCTGTCTTTTTACAGAATTACAAGGCTCATTTTAATCTTATCGGGCCGCAGGTCTCCCTTCACTTTAGGATATCAGAATATGCCACTAAGCTCTAGAAACAGCCTCCAAACTCCCTTTCTGCTTCTCATTACTAGTCTCCTTCTCACAAGACTCGCAGAATAATCTTTCTGTTAACACAAATATGCCATGTGGGGAACTGTAGAGTCTGTTAAAGAACACAAACCTGCAGTTGGGTCTGAGAATAATAAAAATGTCATAAATGATCCCGCATCCTCTGGTGGGATTTTTATTTTATTTTATTTTATTTTATTTTTTTAAAGATTTTATTTATTTATTTGAGAGAGAGAGAATGAGAGACAGAGAGCATGAGAGGGAGGAGGGTCAGAGGGAGAAGCAGACTCCCTGCCGAGCAGGGAGCCCGATGCGGGACTCGATCCTGGGACTTCAGGATCATGACCTGAGCCGAAGGCAGTCGCTTAACCAACTGAGCCACCCAGGCGCCCTATTTTATTTTTTTAAGATTTATTTAAGATTTATTTATTTATTTGAGAGAGCGAGAGAGAGCGCGGGGTGGGGCCAGAAGGCAAGGGAGAGAGAGAATCCTGAAGCAGACTCCCCACTGAGCACGGAGTCTGATACAGGGCTCAATCCCAGGACCGTGAGATCGTGATCTGAGCCAAAGCCAAGAGCTGGGCCACTTGACCGACTGCGCCGCCCAGGCACCCCGTTATTTATTTGAGAGAACGTGCAAGAGAGCGAGAGTGCATGTGCGTGCTTGCAAATGGGGAGAGGGGCAGAGGGCAGGGAGCTTCATATGGGGCTCAATCCCACGACCCATGAGATCACAACCCAAGCCAAAACCAAGAGTCAGACATTCAACCAACTGAGCCACCCAGGTGCCCCTGGTGGGTTTTTTTAAATCAAAAACCTTAATTCTGTATTAACTTCAGAGCACAAATATCCACTTTATAATATGATAAGCCAGATGGAAATTCAAGAGGGAGAAAAATGGAGAAAGGGCAGAGGGAAAGAGAGTCCCTTGAGTTAGTGAGAGACAGGAGCTCTCAGGGTCTACTGTCATGGCTTGCTTACCCTGATCCTGCGGATCTCAACCCTGTTTGCATGCTAGGACCACTTGGGGAACTTAAGCAATACTGAGGCCCTGGCCCCAGTTGAATCAGAATCTCAGGGGATGGTTGGTACAGCCAGTGCTTAAATAGCCAATCACATATCTGGAGTTTGAAAGTCTTATTTCATAAACACATTTCTTATCCCCATGTGAGGGAAGCAGAGCACTGTGAGAGTTCCACCATGACCATATGGAGCCAGGGAGGAATGGTTCCCCCACTTTGCCCCTTCCTATCCCTGACACCCACCAAAAAGATAGGCTAGTGTTGTCAAAAGAAGCAGAAGGATGCTGGGCAGTGGAAAAAATGAAAAATAATTACTATAGTGGGTCTAATTATGCCTAACCCTTAAAGTCCACACACAGCCTAAAGAGCAATTACTAGTTGTGCCTAAGTCTTATTTTAGTTCAGGATCAGGGCGGAGTTGAGCTGGAACCTATAGGTAAACAAGGCTGGGAACACAGGATCCAACACAGGTAGCAGCAAAAGATATGGGCATATTTTCTAAGCTTTGAGTGAAGGGCATAAAAATCAGGAGGGAAATTCCCTTTCTTTTTCCTGTTATGGTTGATATAATATTGGAAATTTGAAGGTAAACATCTATAATCCCTCCCAAAAAAGTTTCAACATATAGCCAATCAGATTAAGATATGATTCATGATCTATATGTGTGATTCCGTTTCTTAACCATAAAATGTATAATGTTTGTGAACACTATGATTTAAGGCTTATGAGAAGAAAGTGAACCTGCTTTGAACCCCTCTTATTCCAACAGAGACCAATAAAGGCAGAAAAGCCTCGTTTTTACAGGCTGCACGCACAGGTGTGGTGCCGAGAAGCTGGTGCTCCAGGCGAAAAAGGCTTGCCCAAAGATAAAATAAGCCGCATGTCATTATGAGGTCCCCTTGACCTAGGCTCTTGCAGGTCTAGAGGGACCTGTGCCCCAGGTGCACTTTACTGAAGAATTTCTAGACTTGGTCCATTAGGCAAAATGTTTGGCAGGAACATTGATTTTTTTTAAGATTTTGTTTATGTACTTGAGACAGAGCGCATGCGCAGGAGTGGTGGTTGGGGGGAGGGGAAGAGGGAGAGGGACATGCAGACTCATGCTGAATGTGGAGCCTGTCCGGGGGCGGGGGGGGGGGGGGGGGGGTCTTTTTGGTGTGTGTCTCCCTCTCAAGACCTGAGATCATGACCTGAGCTGAAATCAAGAGTCAGATGCTCAACCAACTGAGCCACCCAGGCGCCCCAAGGAACACTGGTTCTTAACGACATACACCCAAGTCCCCATTTGATGAAAGTTGAAAAAGCACTAACAATAATAACAGTAGTGACTTCAATTTATTTCTGTTCTGTAGGCTCTGGGCTGGATATTTCATCTGCCATGTTTTATTCTATCTCCACCATAACCCTGTGAGGTAGAAATTAGCCCAAGTTCGCTTGGCTGAACTGAGTATGTCTGAGCTAGGTCTTTCAGGTATGTCTCTGAAGTCAAGGTTTTCCCATTTTAACGCACAGCCTCTTGAACTGAGGGACTGCATGCGCTGGTTCCTTCTTTGCCTCAAATCGCTCGTAAGTTCCAGTACCTGGAGTTGGTGCCTGAGTCCCTGCTGCTGAATCTCCCTCTTGCCAATGGCCTTTTTGGCCTTCTTCCAGTCACCTGCTGCTGCCTGCTCCACCCCAGTTTGGGCTGACCTTCAGATTCTACTGTGACTTGGTTTATAGAAGTCAAAGTCCATCTGTCTTTTCCCCTTAGGTGTATCTTTTGGTTTTGGTATTTTCTTCAAGGCTTACATCCTTAGCCACGCACCTATGTCCAGGCCAGGGCCTCCACCTATTGTCACTGGTATGCCTGATTTCTGGCCTGTCCTGGTCGGACTTTATGAAAGACATGTTTGATGAAAGAGATGACTTTTCAGACTCTAGACACATGATTGGATATTGAAGCAGTGGCTATGTAAATTTTCATATTTATAAGTGCTGTTGCAAATGCTCCTTCTCCAAAAAAAAAGTAAATTGTGGATCCTTGTCTTTTGGGGGGACTGGAAGCTTCTGCGTTAAAAATATAAATGTGGGGGGCACCTGGGTGGCTTAGTCTGTTAAGTGTCTGACTCTTGATCTGTGTTTAGGTCTTGATCTCACGGTTGTGAGTTCGAGTCCTGCATTGGGCTCCACACTGGGTGTGGAGCATACTTAAAAAAAAAAAAAAAAATATATATATATATAACATATATATGTATTTATATATAATATTTATATATAAACACATATATAAAAAACATATATATGGTGTTATAACTTTTAAAAAATAATTTTTGTGTTTTTCTAATTATAAAAATGATATTTTAGTATCATAGCATTTAGTATAAAGAAACAAAATCACCCAAAGTCTGATAACCCAAAGATGGATAATCACTGTGAGTGTTTTGGTGTATTTGGTAAATTTTCTTTAAACCTTTACACACACAAAAACACACATATATGCAAAATGGAGGTTATACCTAATATGGTCTCATATTTCATTTAATATTATCCTGCTAGCATTTCCCCATATCATTAGAATTCTTTCCCACCCAGCTTTATTAGAGTATAATTGTCAAATAAAGTTATAATATATTTAAAATATACAACATGATGATTTGATATATATATACATTTTGAAATCAAATCAAATTGATTAAAAATAAAATTAACACATCCATCATCTCACAGTTATCTTTTTTTTGTATTAAGAATGCTTAAGATCTACTCAGCAAATTTCAAGTATACAATATTAATAACCATTGTCACTATTCTGTGCATTAGATCCTCAGATCTTATTCATCTTACACCTAAAAGTTTGTACGCTTTGACCAACATCTCCCCACTTCCCCCCTCCCACCCCACCCCCTCCCAGGTCCTGGTAACCACTGTTCTACTCTATTTCTACAAATCTGACCTTTTCTTTTCTTTTCTTTTCTTTTCTTTTTTCTTTTCTTTTCTTTTCCTTTCTTTTCTTTTCTCTTCTTTCTCTTTTTCTTTTAGATTCTACATATATGTGATACTATGGAGTATTTGTCTCTCTCTTTCTGATTTATTCCACTTAGCATAATGCTCTCTACGTTCATCCACGTTTTTGCAAATGGCAGGATTTCCTTCTTTTTAAAGGCTGGATAATATTCATTGTATATGTAGATATACACCACATTTTCTTTCCCATTCATCTGTCAATGGACACTTACGTTATTTCCCTTTCTTGGCTATTGTGAATAATGCTGCAATGAACATGAGGGTGCATATATCTCTTCAAGGTAGTGATTTCATTTTCCTTGGGAATACACCCGGAAGTGGGATTGCTGGATCAAATGGTAGTTCTATTTTTAATTTTTTGAGGAACCTCCATACTGGTTTCTAAAGTGGCTGCACCAGTTTACATTCCCACCAATAGAGTACAAGGTGTACAACCCTTGCCTTTTCTCCACATCTTTGCCAGCATTTGTTATTTCTTGTCTTTTTGATACTAGCCATTCTGACTGCTGTGAGGTGATATCTCATTGTGGTTTTGATATGAATTTCCCTGATGATTAGTGATGATGAGCACCTTTTTGTGTACCTGTTGGCCATTTGTTTGCCTTCTTTGTAAAAATGTTTATTCAGGTCCTTTGCCCATTTTTTAATCAGGTTTTTTGGGTTTGGTTTGTTTTTGTTTTTGCTATTGAGTTGTAAGAGTTATATATTTTGGACATTAACCCCTTATCAGATATGTGATTTACAAATTTTTTTCCCATTCCATAGGTTGCCTTTTCCTGTTGTTGATGGTTTCCTTGGCTGTGCAGAACCTTTTTAGTTTGACATAGTCCTATCTGTTTATTTTTGCTTTGGTTGCCTGTGCTTTGGGTGTCATGTCCAAAAAATCATTGCCAAGACCAATGTCAAGGAGTTTCCCCTATATTTTCTTCTAGAAATTTTATGGTTTGGGGTAGTAGATTTATGTCTTTATTCTATTTTGAGTTGATTTTTGTGTATGCTGTCAAATAATCATCCAACTTCATTCTTAGCATGTAGGTACAGCATCTTCCCAACACCATTTTTTGAAGACTATCCTTTTCCCATCCATGTATTCTTGGCACCTTTGTCCAAAATAGTTGTCTGTATTCATTAAAATTCTTTGAAAACATGTTCAGTAACTGTATAGTATTCTACATTATGAATGTAATATGAATATGTAATTAATCCTGTTCAGAGGCTTGAGTTGATTATACTGATAAATGTGCTGCAATGAACATACTATACATGAATTTTTATGTGTAATTCTACGTTCTAGATTACTGGGACAAAAAGCAATATTATCTAAAGCAGCGATGAACAAATTTTTTAGTCTCAGGACCCCTTTACACCCTTAACTATTATTGAAGACCTAAAGAGATTTTGTTTATATTGGTTATAGCTATCAAAATTTACTATATTAGAAGTTAAAAATGAGAAATTTCAACAATATTTTAAAATTTCACTTAAAAATAACAGTAAGAAACACATTGTTTTTGGATAAAAGGGTGAATTAGTGAGAGGTAGAAATCAAGTACACAGCTTTTCTCTAGGGGCTTAAAGAAATTCCCAGGTTTCTACTGGTCCTGTCACTCAGATAGGAAATAGAGAAGCAGAGGTGTGGGAGGCTTTAATGGAGGTAGAGATGGGAAAGATGGTGAGTCTGAGGGAGTGTCAGCCAGTCTCCTCGCAGGACACATGGAAAATGTTTAAGGTTCTAGTTCACTATGTGAAACTTTAAAAGCATAATCTTCCTTCTCACACTTCTAGAATGCCTCCTAAAACACCTGCTTTGTAGAGTTCAGAATACCTGCTTTATAGGGTCCTTGTACAAACATTAAGCCACTTATTTTTTTAAGACTTTATTTTTAAGTAATCTATACCCCCAACATGGGGCTCATACCCACAACCCCGAGATCAAGAGCCACACACTCCACCAACCGAGCCAGCCCAGGTGCCCCAAGCCACATATTTTAAAACCAAATGAGGAGATACGCTACACAGATAGGAATTTGCAGCCTATTTGCGAGGAAACTGGTAGGTTATGTGACTGGTCTCAGGCTGGGGTTGGGGGATGGACACAATAGAATCACCACATCTAGAACCCAGTTGTCCTAATTACGAGTCTGGTGCTATGCCCATTGATTCTGGAAAGGGAATACTATTAGTTCAGGAGTCTATCTTTGAAATTCGCTGCTTCCAAAAGTGATTGAAAGGTATAAAAAGTACAAGCTACTTCCAAGACTACTAGGCAGGTACCTAGTTGTATCAATGCGTATTTGGATCCCTTCCACCGTTCATTTTCCATGTATATTCAGAGACTGAATATACAAATAGGCAATGGCCAAATATATGACCTATATGACGGCAGAACTCTGACCCACAACCTCTGCTGCAATCAGCTGAACAAGCCATGCAACTTGGCTTCCAACTCAGGATCCCCACCCCCTTTCCAACCAGGACCAACCCGAGAAAGCCAAATATGCTCCCCAAACCAATCGCTTCTAGATAGCCCATCTCCACCTTCCCCATTGCCAATAAACTCCAATTAGGGATTATCTGAAGCCTTCCCTCTTTCCCACTCCAGGGCTCAGCTAGTCCAATGCCTGGCTCCAGTCTCTGCCAAAGGCAAATGATGTTGGCTGACTCCCTTACTATAGCAAGCTCTGAATAAATAGCCTCTGTGCTCATTTGGCGTGTCTTTATTTATTTCCACATCACTGAATAAATAGTGAAGGATGTTATAAAGCCAAGTTATGAAGAAAGCATCGGTGATTGAACATTTGTAAAGTGCTTTTCAATCATTTTAGGATGTCTTGTAAACACCTTGTGAAACACTGATATCCCCATTCTAGAGCTGAGAAAATTGAGAAAGAACCAGGAGATTAAGTGATTTGCCCAGAGCTGGGATCAGAACATAAACCCCCACCCCCTGCCGTGTTTGAGGTCTGTTGTTTATCCACTGAGCTCAGGCTGCACTTTGGAATCATTACCATTTTAAAGCATTTTACTCTGGGTTGAGTGAATATTAAGGAGTAGATCACATTTCAGCCTGGCAGACGCTAAAGTATTGTTTTCAGTTTGTTTTTCTAAGTTTTAGTAGACGACATATGGGCTCCATTAACTTTACTATGTAGCACAATTTTGAAGATAGTTTCTCTTCCAAAATATTTTTCACCGTAATTTAACATTTTAAAGTTCAGCACACACCATCAACCCCTGATACTTTGTTTTTCTCAAAGTCATGCCCTTTTCCTCTCCCCTGCAGGGGGGAGGAGTATAGGTCATAAATTCAGCCAGGGGTACTGTTCTGTTATTGCCTTTTGGAGGGGGGGGAGGTGGAGAGTAACTGTGCCTGGGCTGGAAAAAGTCCTCCTAAAGTAAGGGCTTTCCACTTTTTTTTAAAGATTTTATTTATTTATTTACAGAGAAAGAGACAGCGAGAGAGGGAACACAAGCAGAGGGAGTGGGAGAGGGAGAAGCAGGCTCCCCACTGAGCAGGGAGCCCAATGTGGGACTTGATCCCAGGACCCTGGGATCACAACCTGAGCCGAAGGCAGACGCTTAACCACTGACCCACCCAGGTGCCCCTCCATTTTTTTTTTATTTTTAAAGATTTTATTTATTTATTTGAGAGAGAGAGTGAGCATGAGGGAGAGGCAGAGGGAGAAGCAGACTCCTGGCTGAGCAGGGAGCCCGATGCGGGGCTGGATCCCAGGATCCTGGGATCATGACCTGAGACGAAGGCAGACGCTAACCAACTGAGCCACCCAGGTGCCCCTCCATTTTTTTTAAGATAAGTTTTGGGGGGCAACCCCCCACCCCCATCCACCACCACCAGGTCTTACGATTGCTGATGATGTTGACTGAAGGCGACACATGAAGAAAATCAGGATGTAGAACCTGACTGGAGTATAAGGCCCGCCTGGAAGGCAGGGGCAGGCCGGAAGGGATGATCCTTGGTAGCTCCTTGCTGTCTGCAAGAAAACGTTGATCACTGTTCCTCTCTACCCTGGGGCACTCAAAAATGAGAAGGTGCGGCAGTAGCTCTGGGCCTGTGTGATACTGGCCGTGGTCAGGCCAGAGTGAACACCCTCGTGGTTGGTTAGCGGTCACTGGCCAAGGCCGATCAATTTAGCACCATGTATACTTTCCTTAAATGTAAACCAATGACATCGATTCGCTGGCTCATGGTTCATCTGCCCAGTCCCTGGAACCCTCTCTTTCCCCCACTCTCCCTTCCTCTCTCACTTATAAATGTATATACGCTAGCTCCAAATTCTCTTCCTTCCACATTATCCTTTCAGATTTCTTCATTCTTGGTTTTTTTTTTTTTAAGTTGATTATGCGGGAGCCTGCATTAAAAGGCCCACCGATGTGCAGGGTCAGGTATGTGTTGTGATAGCTGGTAAGGTTTTCCTCTGATTCTGTAAGCGCGTGGCTTTCAGTGACTGTAAGAACAGGTCAAGGCTCTGAGGAGGCAGGCAGCTCAAGCATCCCATTTGCCATGGGAGCCATGCCACAGAAGGCAGAGGGGATTCGGGGGGGGGGGGGATGCTGCTCTCAGGGCCTGAGGAGCTGAGGGCGGTGCTGGGGAGGGAGGAGACAAGAACAAGACAGATGGGTGCGGCACAGGCCAAAGGTATGGAAGAGCCCACCACCATTCCTAATTTTTATCATTTTTGTCTAGCTGTATTCGGGCTTCCCTTCATCCCACAAAAGATAGGCCCTAAGCCTTAGAGTTCAGAAGTCTGCAAGATGTTACAAGTAACAGATGCTTACTGACCACCGATTCAATGCACAGGCCAGCAGGAGTTGTTGCAGCGGAAAAAGCAAGGATGGAAAGGCAGAGGACAAGGTTGGGCAAGTCCTTCAATTCTCTGAACTGTATTTTTCTTATCCTTTAATGCACTGTAATTAGGACTTAGTGAGGAAAAAAAAAATAGGCCTGAGCCTCTAGCCACAGGTGGCAAGCAAGAAATGACACTAACAGATAAAAAAGAAATGTAAGAGGAAGTGCGAATCTTCCAGGCACTTTTCCATACTGCTGGGAAGACAAATTTTCCATATAAAAAGATGAATACAGAAGGTTGCATAGGTAATTTTGTTGACCCTTGATAAAGACAGTATTTTAATATAATCATTGAGACAGAATTTAGTCTTTAACAAGTCCTATGTGTCCTTATTTTCAATTATTTAAATGTAAATGGATATTTCGCTTTGAGAAAAGATGGCAAGCAAATATGACTAAAGACATTGTAAATTGCATAATGTACAATGAGATTCAAACTCAAATGGGCACCCTCCCTGCCCCCCCCCCCACCTTGGGGCACCTGGCTGGCTCAGTCCGTAGAGCGTGCAACTCTTGATCCCAGGGCTGTAAGTTTGAGTCCCATGTTGGGTATAGAGATTACTTAAAAATAAAATATTTTTTAAAAAATTGGACCTCCCCCCTTCCTTAACGTCTGGGTGAGTGTGATACTAGATGCATTATTTCTATAGGGACACATTCCTGCTGAAGTAGTACAGTGTGGTGGAGAGAATATTGAATCTGAAGGCTAGAGCTCTTGGTTTCAGTTTTGACTCTTTTGCTAAGCAACATCATAATTTGGGGACAGATAGCTTAGATTCTGAGCCTGATTGTGGCTGTAGAGGTACTCTAAAAGTTACCTTTAAAAGAATTAACCAAAAATAGAGACACCCGAGTGGCTCATTCGGTTAAGCATCTGCCTTCAGCTCAGGTCATGATCCCAGGGTCCTGGGATCGAGCCCCGCATCGGGCTCCCTGCTCTGCGGAAAGCCTGCTTCTCCCTCTTCCTCTGCCCCTCCCCCTGCTTGTGCTCTCTCTCTCTGACAAATAAATAAAATCTTAAAAAAATAATTTAAAAAATAAATTAACCAAAAATATAAGAGCACAAACAAAAACAAATTCTGTCAGCTCACCCTCTCTACAGGCTGAGTAAAGTGTACTACCTCGGTTCTAAAGAGAGAAATAAAACCAAAATGCTTATCCTCAGCACATGGTCTTAGTTAAAATAAAAGTATACACTTCGATGCTGTATACCTGGATTGTATCCCATTCTCCCAAAAAAGGCACGTAAGTGGGGTCTGGACTGGGTTTTGTCTCCATGATATAGAAGCTGTTGCATGTATAGCCGATCGTGTTACCGTCCATCGCTGAAAGGAATGAACTGTAACGAACAGGCTTTAAAGTTCACACATGATCATTTATCATGTGTCTACTCTGTGTCAGGCCCACTATTAAGAATGGGGGGACTCAGAATAACATTGTTCTCTAACATATCAGTCCAGTGGTGGAATATATAAACTGATATGTTATATGTGAGCGTCTTGCTAACAGTATAAATCAACAGCCATGCCAGGAATCTGGGAGGAAGAATACTCTCCTGGGAGACTCTGGGAAGACTGCGGTGGAGGCGATGTTTGAGCTGAGTCTTGAGAGATGAGTGGAAATTTGCCAGGTGAAAAACAGAGAAGGGTAGTTATGAACAGAGGGAATAGCATGGCTCATGAAAGTACCTAGCACCTTCGAGAAATAGCAAAGAGAGATGTGTAGCTGCAGCCCAGATTTTGGGGGAGGGAAGGTAGATGGACAGATAGTTTGGGGCTAGAGCATGGGGAGCCTTGTTGTGCCACACTCAGTGGGGAGTCACCCCTATAGTCAACAGGGGGCCACACGGGTGTAGTGTGTGATATATTGTGTGTGTTGTGCTTCTATCTTATTTTTATTTTTCAAAAGATTTTATTTGTTTGTTTATTTAGAGTGTGCACGAGCGAGTGGGGGAGAGGGGCAGAGGGAGAAGGAGAGAGAGAATCTTAAGCAGGCTCCACGCCCAGTGCAGGGCCTGACACGGGGCTTGATCCCACCACCCTGAGATCATGACCTGAGCCGAAATCAAGAGTCGGATGCTTAACCAACCGAGCCACCCAGGCGTCCCAAGGTTTTATTTTTAAGTAATCTCTACACCCAACATGGGGCTTGAACTTACAACCTTGAGATCAAGAGTCACCTGCTCCATCGACTCAGCTAGCCAGCCAGGCGCCCCAAGGTTTTATTTTTAAGTAATCTCTATACCCAACATGGGGCTTGAACTTACAACCTTGAGATCAAGAGTCACCTGCTCCATTGACTCAGCCAGCCAGGCGCCCCACGTGTGTTCGTGTGTGTTGTGCTTTTAAGGTAACGGGAGCTTGTGTGAAGGTAGTGTGTAACTTGGGAGTGAGGAAAAACAGGTTAGGAGACCAAATAGGAGGTAGCAGTGGGAAGAGCTGACTTTGAGAAGCATTTCTGAAAGAGAAGAGATAATATGTGGTAAACACTGGATGTAGAGGCTGAGGGGGCGGCAGAAATAGAGTGTGACTTTGAAGTTGCTCAATACAAGGGAGACTGGGTGGCTGGTGGTACCGGTGACCGAGGTTAACACAGACTAGGATGGGATCTCTACTCCAGTGTGCTCCTGACTGAAGAATCGCCAGTGACATCGGCACAGGTGGTCAGTGCCCCAACAAGAAGACCGGATGTCAGCGGCTGACAAAGTGCATGAAGCCTACCCCGGAATGAGACCGCTGATCTCAACTGCCAGGCTCTGGGCTCAAGGTAAAACATCCCTTAAAAGTTCTTTAAGGGGTACCTTCGTGGCTCAGTCGGTTAAGCATGCAACTCTTGGTTTCAGCTCAGGTCATGATCTCACGGGTTGTGGGATCAAGTCCTGAGCGGGGCTTGGGAGTCTTTCCCTCTGCCCCTCCCCCACTCATGTGCGCGCAAGCACACTCTCTCTCTACCCGCCCCCCCCGCCGCCTCAAAATAAATAAATAAATCTTTAAAAAAAATCTCTTTAAAGAGTTTTGAATGGTTTGGTTCAACACCATTTAAAAGCTTTTATCTAAAATATGTGTCATCTATTGCAAACCTCTTTTTTGGTTACCCTGTGCATGATTTCCAGTTAAAAGAATGTGTAGAGTGGGAATGCTGGAGCCAGATTACCTGGGCAGGTGACCCTAAGCAAGACACTTAAACCTCTTGTGCTTCAATTTCCTCACTTGCAAAATAAGAAGTTCTTCATGAGGCTGTTAATAGGAATGAGTTCGTAAATGAGTTCGTAAATGTAAAAGTGTGCCTGGCACACTGTCAAGTACCTTATAAGTATTTGCTACCATTATTAATAAGTAATGGAATACTCAACTAAAAATGGTACAAATGTTAGAAACTTATCACGGAACAAGATTTAAAGTGGGCAGTTCCAGAGCTGGTGCTGTTGCTTGATAACCAAGTTATTGAGGACCAGACTCTTCCCGTATCCCACTTTGCCATGCTCAGCTTGTTAGTGATTTCTCCCCTCGTGGTGGCAAAAAGGCTGCAGTTGTTCCAAGTATCAAGCCCTTAAACGACCAGCATTCTAAGCAGGAAAGAAGGATTGGAAGGAAAAGGGACTTTTTTCTTTGTGTCGCCCTCCCTTATCAAGGAAGCCCCCAGCAGGTTTCCTTTCAGCTAGAACTAGGCCACAGGCCCATCCCTAACTTCAAGAGGGGCTGGGAAAAACTGACACTTCTAACCTACGACAAACAAGGCAAAAGTGGGATTGGGGCTGGCTGTTGCGGGGATAGCCTGTAGCGCCTACCACAGTCTGAGAAGCAGTTTCAAGGATGCCTCCCTCAGGCCAGGGGTAATTGAGAAACAAGAATGTAGAAGTATTTATTCAGAGTGAGTCAGCCATAGGCTTCGCCCTTCAGAGGTCATCAGCTGTTTTAGGAATAGCTTTTTAACCCAGGTAAGTGTCCCGTTGGTAAAATACGGAGAGGATATTTTTGAGCAGGGGCTCCTTCCTAATAGTCTTGCTTCTTCTAGGCTGTCACCTTCCCTTCCCACAAACCAAAGGAAACAGCTCATAATTCAGTTCACCTTGTCTAACAGGTTGGCCAGGCTAGTCACTGTTAATGTTACTTACAAGAAAGCATAGGCAGACTCCCCCCGCCCCTTCACTGACCCTTGCAGCAGGAGGTAATAAGCAGGGAGAGCTGTGTGAGAAGAGCTACTCTTTCCCCCTTAGAAGCATGTCTTAAATCCAGCTGTTTCCCAGCAATCCACATCCCCACACTCACTGCCAGAGTCCAGGCCCAAAGCATCCCCCAATCTGGGCTCCTGCTCAAGTCTCTCCTTCACCAGAAAGAATGCAATGCAGTAGGGTGGACAGAGAGCTACGAAAGAACCAGAAGAAAACTCTTCTAAACACCCACAGAAAGCCTAATTCCCACTAACCAATTCTGTTAACAAAGAGAGGAGAAATTTTAAAATTCCAAGGCACTTAGGTACTAATCTGATTCTGGCCTACATGCGGATATTCAATAAATACTTGTTAAATTAAATTGATTCAAGGTTTTATTTATTCAGCCTACTTAAAGCTTATGTAAACCCCTCGGAGATTTGTGTCAAGCTGTTAAGTTGGAAAATATATGAAAAGTAGAATTTTCACTAGACCAGCTTTCCTCTTAATGAGCTTTATGAGCTTAGTGTAAACTGGTGTGTGTGTGTGTGTGTGTGTGTGTGTGTGTGTGTGTGTGTCCAGGAGAGGGGAGAAGGAGGTGGTAAGGAGGCAACAGGAGAAAAGCCTGTTTCTGTCATTTCCTACGTTTGTCTTCATTGCTATACTTATTAACCAGCTACTGCCCTCTAGCGCTCACTGTGTAAAGTTCCCTCCTGATTCCATTTGCATCTAAAAACCCTGGACTCCAGGAAGGGACAACCTCTTGTTTTGCAGATGAGCAAACTGAAGTCCAGAGACTGAGGAGTCAAACTGACCCAGGCAGTTTCCTGGATTCTTCGGGACCTCACTGTAACTCATCTGGCAAACCCTTTTTATTAAATGCCATTCCTCAGACATTTCAATAACTAATCAGTAAAAATTACAGCATATTTATTGTACACCAGAAACTAATATGACACTATGTGTTAACTTTATTGGAATTAAAAATAAATAAATGTTTAAAATGCACATAAAAATTACAGCATACTAATCATTTAACAATAATGTTAAGTGTTATGTTATTTTCAATGTTATTCCAAATAAAGCCAAAATTGACTTGGTGAAATTTAGATAAGGATTTATAAATATCATTGTTATGTTTTAAACTTGGTGAAGTTTAGAAAATTCCTGTATTACTTTTGTGTGTGTGTGTGGAGGGGGTGGGTAGGATAGTTAACTAGAATGGACCCGAAGTAGATTTGGCTATTTATCAGAACTGACTTATCACTGTCTCCACGTAGGCTAATCTTCTGCTAGAGTTCTCCCAAAGGAACCTCTTTGCTCACTGATGGGGAAGGGGAGGGGGGGGTTGTCATTTTAACTTAGAACACATACTTTCATCATTTAATCATTTTGTTCGTGGGAATAAATTGAAAGTTATCCAGCTGGATGTGTCACTTACAAGAACATTACTGAGTAACAAAAGATTTATTCAAATATTTAATTGAAAGGACATACATCTGGAATAACTTTTATTGGAATTCATATAAAAAAGAAAGTAAATCCATTAGAATTAATATCATAAACAGTTGACTTTATCTGGAACCAGAAATGTTAATGAACTGGAGCCTAAAAGTCCTAACCACTTTTCCTTGCAAAAAGCCAGTCATTTTTGAATTTATATGCCAATTATACTTTATTACTTTAGGTAGAGCTTTGTTTTCAGCAAATATTTTAGAGATAGATCACTCAAATTACCTAATTTGTTTCCTTTCTCCCCTTGTCTTCAAAAACCAAGCAAAAAGAAAGTGGTAGGGGGCATCTGCCTATCTTCAAGATGCTTCAGACATCCTGCTAAGATCCGCGAGTCAGCAGGAAGTCACTGAGTTTGGGCTACTAGTAACTACATGAATGAAGAGACATCTAGTTTCCTCCTTAGATGTCAACATAGATCCCATTGATCAAATAATCCAGTCTCGAATAACGTCTCCTGTGGAGGGATTCCGAGAACATTCTGCCCAAGAGGGCAAGGCCTATGGCTAGGAACAGAACCCCAAAGAGCAGGGTTCCGATGAGGAGCCATTTTTCAAATGGAAGGCCGTCTTGACTTTCTGGAACACTGTTCAGGGAGGAACCACCAGGTCTGGCCTTCCCATTTTCCTGGGAAGCAGTTTTATTCAGAGAAGAATCCACATTTGACGAAAGCAGCGTAGCAGTGGACGAATCCACTGTTGACAAAGAAAGTGTAGCAGGGTTATCATGGGCATCCTCTGTGTTTAAAGTGAGGTTGGAAATTTCTCGAAAGGGTGCCGTTTCTGGGGGGCTTTTCCAGTCCATGGGTGCCTCAGGGACGGTGTTTGAAACAGCTACTGTAGCTAGGCTAGCTTTGGGTTTAACCGCAGCACGGGTCAAAATGGTAGACAGGAGGGCTGTGGGGGGCTGAGACTTGCCTGAGGCTAGGGCTGGAGCTGAGGTGGCCATCTCTGGTTCAGAAGTCACAGAAGGTATCCCGGGAGCATTGGCGGTGGGGGGCGATGCAGGCTTTGGAGGGGCAGAGGTGATCCGCCGAGAGGCAACCGTCCCTGTCGTGGGGAGTGTTGTCACATGTTCAGGCAGCAGAGGAGATATTTTTTGCTCTGAGGAAAACTGTGAACTCTGAGAATGGCCTTCTTCTTTATAAACAGGGAAGGGTGTACTCGCTTGACCCATCTCAAATAGTTTCTCCAAGTGATCTGAGGGTCCGACCTTCTGAGAAAATGCCTCTCTCCGGAAGCTGTCAGTGGGCTTTGAATAACCTGTCACGGGAGCGGGGGTGGGAGTGAGTCCCCGTGAAGACTGGCCACGGAGGAGAGAATCTTCTTGGGTTAACTCTCCGCTTGGCGAGTGAGTTCTGGCCAAAGTTGGAAAATCTGAAAAATGTAAAGAAAATTAAAAGGAGACTTAAATATTTCCAAGCTGAGGCAGGTTAAAAAAAAGACAAACGTATCAGTTTGTTCAGTAAATCCCCAAACTGTTGAAACTTGACATTTTGTAGAAACTTGCGCAAAATGGAAAAATACAAATTGCTAAATCAGAATCTGATGACACTGCCTCTCTACCAGATGCTGTGGTTTATTTCTAGAGTGATGGGACAGAGGAGAAATGTGTGGAGGAGGACCAGGCAAATTAAGGAAGAGGTGGGAGGAGCAGAACAAGGGAGCTAAGAGGAGCTCAGGAGGTTTAGGAACATGGGGACGTGTAGGGGGCCAAGGCCAGGGAATAGAGCTGGGCCAGGGTGACATGGCAGGAACTGGTGGAGAGAAGGCTCCCTGGGAAACCAGCAATCACCAAGGAGAGACTTCACAGCAAGGGCAGCCCACAGGCAAGGACGGTAATAGAGGCCTCGGGGCGATGAGGAGCTGAGGCAGAACCCGGGCCATTTGCCTGCCACAAGGAGGAGGAGGATGGGCCTGGAGGGAAGGTCTGGTCTTCTCCCAGGGCACAGAGGCCAAGGCAGCAGCAGAAGATTGATGACATTTTCCAATTAAAAAAAAAAAAAAGGTTTTGGCCCCACACTCAGGGGAGCAAGGCCATCTGGGAGATTTAATTTTGACTCTCAAAGATTAACATTTCAGAGCCAATGTCTTCAGTCTGAGGACAATGGAACCAATATTTGAAATTAGGATGGCCACAGTGCTGACATAAAGAGCAGAAAATCACGCAGTTCTGGGGGCTGCTGGGGAGGAACCAGCCTCAGATCCTCCTCAGGGTAAGAGAAAGTTTAGAGTTGTGCTCTTAGTCTCACATGCCATTCATCACAGCTCAAACTGGAAAGGGTTTTTGGAGCCATCAGGGGCAGGGAATGATCATCTGAACTGCTCTGTATCACTCTGCTACTTGGCTAATCATTTCACTTAGATTTGAACTGCAGCAAACACAAGGAAGGAAGAAAAGGAATTTCTTAATGTTTATTGTTCTGTTCTCTTTCCCCTTTTCTTCTTCAACTCCTCTCAATGCCAGTTTCTGAACCAGACCCCACTCTCCCCTCTGCTAACAAACAGATCCAGAGACAACCTCAGATTTGTAAATATCTTTGACTGCTCTGTAAGCTTCACACTTCAAAGAGTCCTTTCAAACTGTCATTTACGGGGGCGCCTGCGTGGCTCAGTTGGTCAAGCGGCTGACTTTTGACTTTGGCTCAGGTCATGATCTCAGGGTCGTGAGACAGAGCCCCACGTCGGGCTCAGTGTGGAGTCAGCTTGAGATTCTCTCTTTCCCTCTCCCTCTGCCCCTCCCCCTGCTTGCCCACATAAGCGTAAATAAATAAAATCTTTAAAAAAAAAAGAACTGTCACTTATTAGTCCATCTAGGACAGGGGTCAGCAAATTATGACCCGAGGGCCAAATCTGGCTTGCCACTTCTCTCTTTTTTATTTATTTATTTTTTTAAGATTTCATTTATTTATTTGATAGAGAGAGACACAGCGAGACAGGGAACGCAAGCAGGGGGAGTGGGAGAGGGAGAAGCAGGCTTCCCGCGGAGCAGGGAGCCCGATGTGGGGCTCGATCCCAGGACTCTGGGATCATAACCTGAGCCCAAGGCAGACTTTTAACTGACTGAGCCACCCAGGCGCCCCTTGCCACTTCTCTTTGTATGGCTTATGAGCCAAGATCTACATTTCTAAATGGCTGACAAAAATCAAAGAGGATAATATTTTGTGACACATGACAATTACATAAAATTCAAATTTCAGTGTCTGCAAATAAAGCTTTATTGGCACGTAACCGTGCTCATTTGTTTATACATTGGCTGTGGGTACTTCATACTACAAGGACAGAGGTGAATAGGTACAACAGATTGCGTATGGCCCATAAAGCTTAAAATACTGGCCTGGAAAGCCTAAAATACTTATCATTTTGCCCTCAACAGAAAATATTTGCAGACACCTGCTTTAGGATATAGTACTTTACTCTAAAATAGAATTTGGAGGATTGCAATGCCTCTCTCCTCCGACAACGCTGAAGGAAAGAGTTCCTGCTGCAGGTTACACCACATTTGCAGATATAACATCACCGTGAGATAAACAGCATCTCTATTTTTAGGTAGTATCAGATATTTTTTTTAAAAAAAGAATAGGACTCAACACATTTCATTTTTTAAAAAATTTTTTTAAAGATTTTATTTATTTGAGAGAGAGAGAGAGAGAAAGTACGAGCAGGGGGGAGGGGCAGAGGGAGAGGGCAAGCAGACCCCCCCACACCCCGCCAGCAGGGAGACCGACGTGGGGCTCCATACCCGGACCCTGAGATCATGACCTGAGCCAAAGGCCGCCACTTAACTTGACTGAGCCACCCAGGTGCCCCAACATATTTCATTTTAAAGTTAAAAAAAAAAAAGACTAGTTAAATAAATGCTCTGTGATGTGTATGAACTCAGAACTTAAAGCCAGTGACAAAGAATGACCAAAACAGCTGCTTTCTTTCTCAAGAATGCAAGCTCATAAAGAAAGCAAGGCTAGGGCTAGTCCCATTTCTTGATAAGATTAATCTATTGGCAAAGATCCTAGAACCACACAGGGATTCTCAACACCTGCTCCGTTTACCTCACCCTCTGATGTTTGCCATTGGGGTGTGGTGTTTTTCTTGCTCATGTAGAGGTGAGCCAGAGGGGACTGTGAAACAGCCCTGTGCCCTCAATCCCTCTTTTGAGTTTCAGTCTCAAGGGACTTCACGAAATAAAAAACTTAGGGACTGAATATTCCTTGGAAACCAACTGAGCAAACAGACTCCTAATTTATTCTATCTCTGAATTCCCCTATTCTAATCCTTTGTAGACATGACACACCACGAAGCTGAAAAAAAAATTCCATAATGCCAAGTTGCAATGGTTTTGTAGAATGAACAGAGTACACTGTCATCTTTCAAACTTTTGGTCTGTAAATATTAGCCTATCAGTTATAGGAAATCGAGTTCATCTGGAAACAAACCACCAAACAGATATCTATTTAATTTCACTCTAAACAGGAAGCAGATAGTTTATTTTTATGGGGAATCTTAATCCATCAACATGCGCAGATTCATAAATAGAATTACAAACTTAATTTTTAAACATCCTGTAGATTAAAAAGTCAGCGGCATTCTATGTCCAGGGTTGATGCCACTATGCTGAGATATCAAGCAACCTGCTCTGGGCTGAGGGCGCCCCCTGGTGGCTGCTACAGGCACTGTTTGATTCTAATTCCCCTTTATTACCTTCATACACTCCCTGAAAATGTTTATACACATGCCAAGTTCCCTTTTCTCCCATTTCCACTGGAGAGAATCTTTACCGCACACTCCCTCTTTTACACATGCTTTATAAAGCAACAATATTACAGAGAATTATGAAAATTATAAAACAAATTCAACTATAATTTTTATCATTATGTCCTAATGACTATTAACATTTCTGTATACCTTAAAGTTAAATTTTTTTTCATGTAATTGAAAAACAACTGCTGTTTTTCACCTGAAATTTTGTTTATTTATATACCTCAAACTTATTTTTTTTTTAATTTTATTTATTTATTTGACAGAGAGAGAGAGAGAGAGAGCACAAGCAGGGGGAGCAGCAGAGGAGAGGGAGAAGCAGACTCCCCAGGACGACGCTGGGATCATGACCTGAGCTGAAGGCAGATGCTTAACCACTGAACCACCCAGATGCCCCCCTCAAACTTATTTTTTAATATCTGCATCATATTCTCTCAAGTGGATCCATCATATTTTACACCCAATCATTCTCTGGCAATTGGACATTTATGCTACTTCTAGTTTTTCACTCTTTAAACTAATTATACAATAAACAACTTCAAACCAATAGCTTTTTCTTGTTTTGGTGTTGTGTCTTTAAATTTTAGGGACGTAGAATTACTGGAGTAAATTACCTGTAATTTCTTTGACATTGTGCTTTAATGACGAAATAGAAGACAGATATAGGGAAGCACATGGATAGTGGAAGAAGGGACAGAATGAAGAGGTAGTGAGAAGGAATAACAGAGGCAGAACGTTATGGTCCAGCTTCCATATGATGGGAGTTCCAGAAGGAGAAGAACAAACGTTCCAATCAGCGTCTTGAGCCCTGACCTCTTTGGAGACTAAGACTGGGATATCCATCTCCTGCTAGATACCACCCCTGGCTAATGCAATGGTCCAGGTGATCAAAGAGGAACAGCAAGAAGTATCACCACCACCCTGGAGGCCCCAATGTTTTTAGCCAAGATGATATATATATATACAGGCACGAAGTGAAGGAGCCACACAGATCAGGGGCAGCCACTCTGGGGAGGGGGCAGGACAAGACACTGTCCACATAAAGTAAGGTCTTGAGTGTTTTGAGAAGCCTCATTTGTTCTATGCCTAGTGTTTTTAAAAATCATTTTACATTGTACATGTACATTATTTTACGTTATTGTACACACAATTGTACATACACTTTAACTCTTTCTAAGTATATAGTTCAGTGGCATTGAGTATATTCACTTTGCTCTGCAACCATCACCCTCATCCATCTCCAGAACTTTCTTCATCTTGCAGAACTGAAACTTTGCACCCTGTGCAAGTTTTCTTATACTTGGGTTTATATCCCTACTTGGGAAGAATTTACACAAATAATTTGTGCTTTACGTTCCTGCTTAAAGGAATGTTTGATACATCTAGTTCATTAACCAAAACTCTGACAAGGCTCACCCAGAGGACAAAGCAGAGTCTGTGCCCAGGCACCCTGGGTAGTTGATTCCCCAAAGTATCTCACACATAACACAGTCAAGAGAGAACCCTTGAGGGGTGCCTGGGTGGCTCAGTCAGTTAAGTGACCAACTCTTGATTTCGGCTCAGGTCATGCTCTCAGGGTCCTGGAATTGAGCCCCACGTCAGGCTCCACGCTCAACAAGGACTCTGCTCTCTCTCTCTCCCTCTGCTCCTCCTCTTGTTCTCTCTCTCTCTCAAATAAATAAATAAAATCTTCAAAAAGAGAGAGAGAGAGAACCCTTGATTGCACTCCCCCTCCCAACCCTAAAACCAGTCTCCTCAAACCTTCTCCAGCTCAGTAGATGGTGCCAACATCCATGTAGACACTCAAGCTAGGACTCAACTCGAATGCTTCTCTCTTCCCTGTTGTCACCCCCCACCCCACACCATCGGCAAGTCCTGTCAGTTCTACCTCTGAAATGGCCGTATATTTACTTCTCTCTACCTCATTTGCCACCTCCCTGGTCCACAATGCCATGGTGTTTCACTGGGATCTTGCCCCACCTCCTATCCAGTCTTCCCACTGCCCCTCTTGCTGCTGCATTTTTGTCCGTCCCCAGTTGAGCAGTCCCAGTGAGCTTTGCGAAATCACCTTGAAAACACCACAATACACGTCTGCTCAAAAACTCCCAACAGCTTCCTGTTAAGCACCTAAAATAAGAACTTCCTACTCTGGCTTCCAAAGCTTTATGTGACCTCCCCGCTTCTCAAACTTCTTGCATATCACTCTTTATATGGTTCACTATGAGTCAGCCAGCTGGGACTGAAGTGTTTGTTCTTCAATACTCCAAAACTATTCTGCCTCAGGATATTGGAATGGGCTATTTCCTCTGCCTAAAGTTCTTCTCAGATCTCACATCTGACTTCTTACTGTTCAGATCTCAGTCGAGGGGTTACTTCTTCACAGATGCTTCCTCTGATCACCTAATCAAGACAGTCCACTCAGTGATCATCTATTACATTGTCTTTTCTCATCCGCATAGGACTTGTGACTATATTTTTCTTGATTACTTATTTATGATGATTATTGTCTCTCCTAAAACGTAAGTTCCAGAGGTAAGGACCTTGTTTTTCATGTTTAGTGTTATATTTTTGTGTCCTTAGGGCAGAATAAATGTTTGGCACCTAGGAGATGCTAAGTAACATTTGTTGTTTATTGAGTAAATGAACAAATAGAATATTATTAATCATCAAGGGTGTAATGACAAAAACTTTCTAAAACTTAAATAAAAGGAAACTTGATACCAAAAGCATTCCATCTTGAAAAACTAACAAGCCACAATCTCACCAAGACATATCCGAATAATTATATTATTTTTCAGTTGTTTATTTTCTGTATTCTGAACAAATATGTTTAGTATGGAGACTATATTTCCAATGCCTTGCACAGAATTTGGCACATGGTAGATGCACAGTAAATACTTCTTGAATGAACTTCCCTCCAGGTCTGGATAATAAAATCCAGTGTGTTTGATTTCAGCTAATGTTATTATAAAATAATTGGAAACTGAAGACAAACATACTGGAATTTTATCTCAGGAAGGTAAAAACAAAAGCTACACAACACAAAATACTATCATTTGGAGATCTTTCATTGGAAAAAAGATGGTTGATTTAATAAACTGAACTTTAAATCATGAGAGTTTTCCAGTGTGCCTCTGTATTTATGACCACTTTTGGTAGTTTTACTTAGACTCTTTTGTAGAAAATCTTTCACATGAACCACATCCTTAAATAATTCCAATCACCAAAGAAAAAGAACAATGCTATTCTTACCTCTAATTATCCTGTAACTCATAAGTCCCTTTGCTGGTTTCAGTGGACAAGCTTCCTCACTGGGACAGAAAAAAACGTAGCAGTTGGGTTGTCTAGCTGTTTTTCGAGTGTCGAAGATCATCAAGTTACATGCTTTGTCTCCTGCAATGAAAGGCTTCGTAAGCATTATACTGAAATAGGAGATTTTAAAGAGTAGGCAATGATTTATTCTGCTATCCAACACAAACACCTTCCTTCACATTGTTCATTTGCCGGCTGACCGCTGACTCATTTCCTCTTCCTTAGTCTCGTAAAGCAATTTGTAAAGACCTTGGGTTTAAACATCTGAATTAAGGTCATTCTGGCAAAACCAACTTTAGGTAGTACATTTAATTCTTTTTTTAAAAATAATACATTTAATTCTTTAGATAAGCCTTCCATTTGCTAAAATATCCATGGAAACATTCACGGAAATACTGACTTCACAATCTTTACACAACCCACAACTGAGCTGGGACTTAAGAAATGGATCTAACCTAATGATTTCATCTCTCTTGTATCCAGAAGGCAGACACCTATCTCAGACACCTATGAAGCCATGAGTCAGACTTTCTTGGGTAGAATTACTAAATTCAGCATCATCCTATCATGCCTCCTTCCACAAAGGGTCTGAGTAGTGTACGGAATACAAAGTCCATTTTTTACTTTTATCAGTACAATTCTTCTTTTGATGTTTTTTTCTTCACATTTCTACTCTTCCTTATTTCTGCTTTTCCATTTTCCTTCCTTTCTGGCTTTTCACTCTTAGCTTTTATTTCTGACTTCTTTTTCTCTTCCTCTTCTGCCCAATAGAAGTTATACTTTCTATTCATTATGGCCTAGAGTCGGCTTTGGCCTCAGTCTAGTACAGTCTCACTTCTTGGCCTATGACCCTTGAGGGATCAGTATAGCCCTGGTCAGGATGAAGGTTAACAGGCATATAGGCTAATTATTAAAAATGCATGCTCTTTCTCACCATACACACACACACACACACACACACACACACACACACACACAACCATGCGTTAACTAACCTTGTTCTGGTATCATGTCATAATACATACATGCATCAAATCATCACACTGTATATCTTTAGTTTACACAATATTATGTGCCCAATATATCTCAGGAAAGCTTTGGGAAGAAACCCTGCATAACTGGCCATCAGAACCACGTCTTCAAATCAGGCAATGGTTAGGATCAACCTTGACTCCCACATTTGGAAATAAGACTCAGTGAGCTTCTGTGGGGATCTGATCATGTTGGCTCCCCATCACTCAGGCAATAAGAAAGGTACTTTAGCTTTTCCTTTCTCAGCAATGGGATAATTCTGCAATACCATTTTTTGGGGGGCACAGAGGTAAAGGGGAGGGTCCATAAGCCCCCAAGTTGTATGCAAAATCTTGTGTCCTTTGTACTTCCGGGCATTCTTCTAGCGGCTGTGACTCCAAGCAAATTATCAAAGTGCTTTTTTGAACCCTAAGCAGTTAAAGGTCATTGCTCAATAAATGAGGAAAAAGTCTGAGATCCATTAAATGAGACCCACAATTACCTCTGCTTACAGTAAAGCAGTAACAGTAATTTTGCTTGTACAATAAAGCAGCAAACCCCCATTTCTTACTGAACACCCATTATGGAACTGAAAAGCAAAGCAAGGTTTCCTGTTTTGCCAGCAGACACCCACACAGCATTCACTCCTGTTTGCAGATGATTTTCTGTTTCACATAAATGTTGATAACATTTAAAGAAAAACTGGAAATTTAAATTAAATCTCTGTAATTTCCATAAATCAGTCTATAAAGAATGTCCAAAAGCACACTGCCAAGTTTGAGACGACCACTGAAGGGTTTTTTTTTTTGTCCTCCTGACATCAAATAAATATGTGGTATTGTTTCCACACTAATTCTCCATTCTCTGATTCTCTGACACCACCTATCTTACAACTCAATTCAATTCTTACACTAACTACCTGGAGTTATCATCAGACTCCACAGGCTTAAGGGCTCAGTCCCATAAGACTGTCCTCACTTAGATGCCAGTCAAAAGTATCAGGTCCTAGGGAGACACCTAGGTGGCTCAGTTGGTTAAGCGTCTGACTTAGGCTCAGGTCATGACCTCGGAGTCCTAGGATTGAGCCCTGTGGGGGCTCCCTATTCAGCAGGGAGTCTGTTTCTCCCTGTCCCCTGGCTTGTGCACTCTCTCTCTCTCTCAAATAATAATAATAATAATAATAATAATAATAATAATAATAAAAAGTCTCAGGTCCTAGGTTACTCACACTTCTGCCCAGTGTGGCTATAAATTCAGGTTCCCACAACCCCTTACCTCAGGTTTGATAATTTGTTAGAACTACTCACAGATCTCAGGAAAAAGCTATACTTACTATTACATTTTGTTGTAAAAGACAGAAATGAACAGCCAGATGAAGGGTAGAAAGGGCAAGGTCTGGAAGAGTCCTGACTGCAGGAGCTTCTGTCCTAGGGAAGCTGGAGTGCACAACCCTCCCGGACACATGGATGTGTTCGCCAACTTGGAAGCTGCCTAAAACTATGGTTTCAGGATTTTTATGGAGATTTCATTATGTGGGCATAATTGATTAAATCATTGGCCGTTGGTGACTGAATTCAATCTCCAGCCCCTCTTTTTTACTTGGAGGTGGGGGTGGGGCTGAAAGTTCCAAAATTCTAATGAAGGCTTGGTCTCTCTTGTGACCAGTACCCACCCTGAAGCTATCTAGGGAGCCACCAAGAGTCATCTCATTAGCACAAATTCAGGTGTGGTTGCAAAGGGCTTATAATGAATAACAAAAGAAGCTCCTCTGCTTAGGAAATTGCAAGGTTTTTAGGAGCTCTGTGCCAGGAACCAAGAACAAAGATTATATGCATATATTTCTTACTATATTTCACACCCATGAAATACATCTCACACCCATTATAGAAAGAAAAGAAACTAAAGATATAAGAGAAAACACATGATTTGGTTGGCTAATAAGTGAGGTAAGAACCATTAGTCCAGTGTTCACTAGCTCTTCTAGGCCCCTTGATGGCAAGACCCTGTCCATCTTATTCATTGTTTTGTCTCCAGCACCTGCCAAGGCATTTGGTGCTCAATAAATTTTCTGTGTGTTTTTTTGTTGTTGTTGTTGTTTGTTCATTTATTTTTCATTTAGGGAGTTAGAACAGGATCATAAACACCTGAAAAATGATCACTGTTTCACTGTTTCTTTTTCAAGTCATAGATCTGAAACTTGAAATATGCAAAGGTGTGGTTCAAACCTGTGGGCCTCAGTTTCCTTCTGTGTCACGTGAATGGGTCAGACCAAACAACTTCCCATGTCCTTTAAGGATTTTTGTTTCTAAGATATTGGAAACATCTTAGATACCTATTAGAACATAACACCAGTGGTTCTCAGCCTTTTTTCTAACCAGACACCTGTGATATACACACACACTCATCAGTAACTTTGCCTCAGCTTAGGGGAGGAGAGGACACGCTTGTGGGACATTCTCCCAGTGGTTTTGTTACCCACATTTCTACCCCATTGAGAATCACTAGGATAATCTCTGCAGCCACATCAACCAGCTACCATCACCCAGCTACTTGTGTCACAAAACACCTGGAATAAAGAGCTGCCAAGAGACTATTACTTACCTGTTATGTTTTTTGTTGAACAGCAAGAATTAATGCAGTCTTCCTGAGTTAATGTATGTATGGGTTCATTGCCTCTAATTCCCTTAGAAAGAGATGATTGGATGTCAATGACAACATCTTCTAAACTCTTGGTAGAGCAATTCTGACTGGTGGACAGCCTTAGTGTCAGGAAACAAATTATTACACAAGTGTAAGTCAAGCTCCATTTGTCCCTAAAGAACATTTTAAATTTCAGTTTAGTCTTAGTCTTCAAAGGTCAAGGATAATCCTCCCTCTGGTCTGAGTTTGCTTCAAGAAGATTGTACAGATCATGGAATTTCTCTCTAGAACAAAAATAAAACATCGGCAATGAGTTTTGTTTCTTTTAATAAATCTAGTGAAGATATAGTTCATTTCCTTCAAGTCAATGTAAACAATTCATGATTTTAAAACAGAAATAAACAAGCATTTTTTATGTTTCACTCTTAATAGATCAAGACAATCTCTCATTAAAAACTTGGTAAAGAGGGGCGCCTGGGTGGCTCAGTTGGTTGAGCATCCAACTCTTGATTTCAGCTCAGGTCATGATCTCAAGGTCATGAGATCAAGCCCTGAATCAGGCTCCATGCTCGGCAGAGAGTCTGCTTGAGCTTCTCTCTCCCTCTCTCCCTCTGCCCCTGCCCCCTGTGCACTGTCTCTCTAAAATAAATAGATAAATCTTAGGAAAAAAGCTTGGTAAAGAACTAATTAGCACAAACACATATACTATCCCATCAATGCTTAAAAGCTGACCAGTGTCTATGATGGAAGAGGTATAAACAGCAGGCCTGCCCCCAAGTTCTAGAATCCTTTCTCTTCTTGCTTCTCCTAACCAGGAGGGGAGGGGACACAAAATTTCTAGTCACTGATAAAGCAGCAATAATATGCTTGACCATGGTTTCTTTCTTGGTAATAACAAGTAGCATTTTTAAATTACCTACCAGGTGGTAGGCAATGTGCTATGAAATATACATATATTGTCCTATTTAATCCTTATACCAGCTCTGCAAAAAAAGCTATTATTTTCCTCATTAATAGATGAGGAAACTGGGGCTGTCTTTCTTGTTGCTGCCTCTCCTTAGGTATCAAACCAGAGACAGGTAACTCTAATAATTTAATTCTAACAGTTAGCTGGTCAGTAGAGGGTACTCATTCATTTCCAGAATACAAATTGTTCACTGAATGATAGTCTAGAGCAGAATTACTACTTCTTTGGGGCACCTGAGTGGCTCAGTCAGTTAAGCAAGCGACTCTTATTTCGGCTCAGGTCATGATCTCAGGGTTGTGAGATCGAGCCCCATGGGATTCTCTCTCTCCCTCTCCCTCTGCCCCCCTCCCCTGCTCACACACAAGCACTCTCTCTTAAAAAAAAGAAAGAAAGAATTACTGCTTCTTGAATCTTCTTCTTCCTTTTCTTGTTTGGTCATGAATCCAACCCCTTTGATAGTCTGGTGAAGCTTAGAAGCTTAGGATTTTTTCTGAGAGACATGTTTTAAAATACAAATTTTAAATATATATGATTACAAAGGGAGCCAGTTATATGAAATATAATTATCAAAGTAGTTTTTAAAATATGCCTACAAAACTCTGATGTAAAATAGCAAAGAAAATCCAAGTAAATGGAGAGATGTTCCATGTTCGGTATTAAGATATCCATTCTTCCCAACTTGACCTATAGATTCAGTGCAATCCCAATAAAGTTCCCAGCAAGTTATTTTGGGGATCTCAACAATTTTAAAGTTTTGATTTTTTTTTTTAAAGATATATTTATTTGAGAGAGAGAGAGAACACGTGTCGGGGGGGCAGGTAGAGGGAGAAGGAGCGAGGTAATTTCAAGCAGACTCCCCACTGAGCATGGAGCTGGACGCAGGGCTCAATCTCACGACCCTGACATCATGACCTGAGCCAAAAGAGTCAGACACTTAATCAACTGAGCCACCCAGGCATGACTTAAAGTGTTGATTTTAAAGTTTACATGGAAATGCAGAAAGGCCCAGAACGGCCAACACAATACTGAAGAAGAACAAAGTTGGAGAATTCACACTACCTAACTTCAGTACTTGGTATATAAGTTACAGTAATCAAGACAGTGTGGTTCTGCCAAAAGAATAGAAAGAACAGAAAAATAGAACAGAATAATAAGCCCAGAAATAGACCCACACAAATTCAGTCAACTGATGTCTAACAAAAGAGCAAAGGCAATTCAATAGAGAAAGGATAGCCTTCTCAAAAATGGTGCTAGAACCCATATGCAAAAAGATAAATCTAGATACAAACCTTCCGTCATTTACAAAAATTAACTCAAAATGGATCATAGACCTAAATATAAAATGTAAAATTATAAAACTCATAGAGGGGCACCTGGCTGACTCAGTTGGTAGAGCATGTGACTCTTGGTCTCAGGGGGTTGTGAGTTTGAGCCCCACGTTGGGTGTAGAGATTACTTAAAAATAAAATCTTTAAAATAAAAAAAAAACCCTCCTAGAATATAACATAGGAGAAAATCTTTGGAACTTAGATTAAGCAATGAGTTTTTAGATACAATACCTAAAGCACAATCCACTAAAGAAAAAACTGGATAGGTTGGATTTCATTAAAATTAAAACTTCTGCTCTGCCCAAGACACTAAGAAAATAAAAAAGATAAGCCTCAGACTGGGAGAAATATTTGCAAAACACATATCTGATAAAGGACTAGTAGGTAAAATATGCAAAGAACTCTTAAAACTTAGAAAACAACCCAATAAAAAATGGGCAAAGTATCTGAACAGACACCACACCAAAGGAGATATACAGATGATAAATAAGCAAATGAAAAGGTGCTTAACATCATAGTCATCAGGGAGCTGCAAATTAAAACAACAATGAGATACTACTATACACCTATTAGAATGACTAAAATCCAGAAAACTGACAATACCAAATCCTACAAAAATTTACATACAAATGTTTATAGTAACTTTATACATCATTGCCAAAAACTGGAAACGACCAAGATGTTCCTTCAATAGGTGAATGGATAAACAAAATGTGGTATATCCATACAGTAGAATATTATTCAGTAGTAAAAAGAAACGAGCTATCAAGCCACAAAAGGACATAGAGGAAACATAATTGCATATTGCTAAGTGAAAGAAGCCAGTCTGAAATGTATGACTCCTTGTCAACTATATGACATTCTGGAAAAGGCAAAACTACATCAACAGTAAAAATATTAGTGGTTGCTAGGCAGAGGAAGGGAGGGATGAATAGGTGGAGCACAGGGGATTTTTATAGTGAGGTTATTCTATAGGCTACTGTAATGGTTGTTACATGTCTTTACATTTGTCAAAACCCACATAACTGTACAATACAAAAAGTCCCTAATATTGGGGGACCTCACTGGCTCAGTTCGGGGAGCATGCAACTCTTGATCTCAGGGTTGTAAGTTTGAGCCTGACACTGCGTGTAGAGATAACTTAAAAATAAAATCTTAAAAAAAAAAAAAAGACTGATCTCTAATATAAACAAATAGATGTTAATAAAAAAAATTAAAAAGCAAAAAAACCAAACATATATTACCCATATACAGTAACAGTACAAGTCCAATATCTTCCTTGCTATTGTGTCCAATTTTTATAAACAGTCAAATAAGTAACATTTATGTTTCTCAGGTGCCAGTCTCTATACTAAGCACTTTACATGTGTCATGTCAACTAATCCTTACAAGAATCCTAATGAGATAGATTCCCAATCCTTATGAGATAGATCCCATTATTAACCCCATTTTCAGGGGTGCCTGGGTGGTTCAGTTGGTTAGGTGGCTGCCTTCAGTTCAGGTCATGATCTCAGAGTCCTGGGATCGAGCCCCACATCAGGCTCCCCGCTCAGTGGGGAGTCTGGCTCTCCCTCTCCCTCCCTCGCCCCTCATGCTCTCTCTTAAATACATAAAATCTTTAAAAAAAAAATTAGTCCCATTTTCAGTCAAAACAGAAACAGTTGTGGGATATTTATGTTTCTTTATTATTTTTTTTTAAGATTTTTATTTATTTGACCAAGAGAGACACAGCGAGAGAGGGAACACAAGCAGGTGGAGTGGGAGAGGGAGAGACAGGCTTCCAGCCGAGCAGGGAGCAGGGAGCAGGGAGCAGGGAGCCCGGTGCGGGGTTCGATGCGGGGCTCGATCCCAGGACTCTGGGACCAGGATCTGAGCCTAAGGCAGATGCTTAACGACTGAGCCACCTAGGTGCCCCTTTCTGCTTCTTTATTAACCTAGTGAATAACAAGTGGTACATCTAATAACTGCCATAATGTTGAAGATTTTATTTATTTGTTTATTTGTTTGTTTGTTTGTTTATTTATTTATTTTAGAGAGAGAGCCCAAGTGGGGGGAAGAGCAGAGGGAAAGGGACAAGCAGACTCCACCTGAGCACGGAGCCCCATGGGGCTTGATCTTACAACCTGAGATCATGACCTGAGCTGAAATCAAGAGTCAGAGGCCCGACAGACTGAACCACCCAGGCGCCCCTAATAAACCACTATAATTTTGAAGGATTGTTGAATGTACAGGATACTTGAGATCTGTGTAATAAGTAATATGATATGAAAACACCTGTGATTCCTGCTGGTGGCAAATTACAGCTGCCTCTAGTTCTCCTATGGCTTTGACTAGCGCCTCTTAGAGGACATGTTCCATTTCAGTTCGAGGCTACTAAAATAATAAATGTTCCCGCTGAAGTGCCCAGACTTTTTGAATACTATCCAGGGCTTCTCCAGGTTAAGAATCCTAGCACAGGGCGCCTGGGTGGCTCAGTCGGTTAAGCGTCTGCCTTCGGCTCAGGTCATGATCCCAGATTCCTGGGATCGAGCCCCGCATCGGGCTCCCCGCTCAGTGGGAAGTCTACTTCTCCCTCTGCCACTCCCTCTGCTTGTGTTCCCTCTCTCGCTGTGTCTCTCTGTCAAATAAATAAATAAAAAATCTTAAAAAAAAAAAAAAAAAAAGAATCCTGGCACGAGTTATCTTTTTATGCTGTCACATTTCCCAAGCCTTTTTTCTAGCCATCCAGAAAACCAAACAGGAACGAAAGAGGAAAACCAGGCCCATACTTTACTTTGAATGGATTCTGACAGTCTTTCCTGGAGTTCTTGCAGAGAAGCCGGAACTAAGCGAGGGGATGGGGTAGGAACTGTGCTTTCTGTACGCAGCACCTTTTTAGCACCTGGACTGCAAGATGTCCTGAAGAGTTTTTCTCGCTAAAGATGCTCAACAACTATTAGGTAAAGTAATTCTTCTAATCATTATTACTTAGGCCTTAAAGGTCCACAGCCAAGTTGAATTCCATTGAAAGGTAGGGGGGAAAGGATACAGGTGGGAGCGAGAGGAAGCACCTGAGCTTTAACGCCTGCTTACTACCGTCACTAAAACGCACTTGTACACAACTGTGCCAAATACTGGAAATCATTTTCTTTCCCTTCCTTTGAGGAAATGCATGTCGCTTACGGAGAGTTCTTCAGCCTCTCCTGATGACGACGCGGAGCCAGTGCCGTTTATGACAGGTGCTGTTGCGCGAGACTGGAGATCCCCTCTGGGGGTCCGCACCCCACCAACACCCGGGCCAGCCCTTCCTCGCCCCAGCCCGGGTCTTGGCGCTCCGGGAGAGGTAGAAGGGAGCGCCAGGAAAGGACGGGGCGCGGGGGGGGGGGGGGGGGCTCGCTCTCAGCGGTCCGCCTGGAGGGGAAGGCGGCGACGCCTTTACCTGGCAACGACAGGCCCCGGGGGCCCCGGTGTCCTACCCGGGCGAGGAGACAGCCCCGGCGCGCTCGCGGGCCAGGAGCCGCAGATCGGCGCGCGGGTCTCGGCGAGGGCGGCAGGGATGCTCCGCAGCTCCCGCCTGCCCGCGGGTTGTGTGCTTAGCCAGTTCCTGCTTCCGTTGCGGCGGCCGAAAGTTGGCCGGGGAGGGCACATTCCTGCCCTGCAACCCGGAGCTGCTTCCCCGCCACTGGGAGCGCGGTCCCCCGGGAGCCCCTCCCTTTAGAGCCGTTTTAGGTTCACAATAAAATTGACAAGAAGGTTCCCATATACCTCTTGCCCCCACACATGCACAGCTTGGCTCCCTGCACCCCGCGATCGCGCTGAGCCCCAGACCGCGCGGGCTGCTGCCCCCCAGCCCCCGCCCGGCAGCTTCCCCGTGCGGGGGGCGTGCGCGCGACCCGCGGGGGTGTCCGCAGGTCTGCAGCGGCGCCCGCTCGTCCACAGAACGCGCGATCACACCAGAGGAAAGTCCAACAGTACAAAACGTGTGCACTGCAGGCTGCCTCTCCCGGCTGTGTCCTGGTCCAGTTCCCCTTCGCAGAGCCACCTCTGAGCGCAGTTTCTCCACTTAGGAGTTCACAGGGCTTTCTATCTGGGGCCTGGTTATGGGAATTCTGTTTCGATCACTCCAGGCATGCAGGGTCCTCAATTAGAGTTGGCAGTTCTCCAGTTAAACATCCTGTAAGTCCAGCCTCAGCGAGGGCATCCGGATTCCTCCCGGATTTACTGTTTATAGGTATAGATAACAATGAAAATAATGGTGCCTGCTATAGTTACTAAAACGTATCCCCTGACATTTAGCATAGTACCTGGCATGTAATAGGTACTCAATAAATATTTAACTAAAATGTATTTGTTGAGTGAACGAATGGAAAGGAACTACTCGGGCATAGGTTGTAGAAGTGTGTTTCTAATCCGTGCTCGCTCACCCCCACCTCTGTATAAGTGCAAACAGATGCAACTTTACCAAACTACTGATAATTAACTCGCAGAACGTCCAAACCTTAGGCAACATCTCCACCTGCTCTGTGTGAAGAGCTTTCAAACCTAAAGCATTAAGCCATTGTAACTTTTTATTCTAGGCCTGATACAGCCGTTCTGGTTTTAACCAATAGCTGTTAGGAGGGATATGTTGACTGAGAATACATGTGAACAAAGGTCCTTTGAATGAAATTAAGTCTACCAGTTGTATCCAGAGGATGACCTACTCTTGAATTACAAAACTGTTGCAAATATTTGGTTTCAAAGAGTTACTTACCATGGGCTCCTGGGTGGCTCAGTGGTTAGGTGTCTGCCTTTCTGCTGGGGTCAAAATCCGGGGGTCCTGGGATCCACCCCCCATCCTGCTCAGCCGGGAGTCTGCCTCTCCCTCTCCCTTTCCCTGTGCCGCTCTCTCCCTGCTTGTGCTCTCTTGATCTTTCTCTGTCAAATAAATAAATAAAATCTTTGAAAAAAAGTTACCGAAGTAAAGGAAACTTCAGAATGATTTCCCATTGAAGTAATTTTGCTGTTGCAGCAAAAAACTGATGTAAACAGTACATTTTATCTCTGCAGATGATATACTTGAGGGTGTAGGTAGGGAAAGGTCACATGCTTTGTGTCCCTTCACAGGATAGTCCCTGCTAGTCACTAAGTAGAACTTTCCTTCACTTAGAAGTTTCAGATTTAGGGTTTTAAACAATGAACCTGTTATTGTTGAAGTGACATATTCTTCTTTTCAGTTATAACACTGAACAGAGGACACTGCTGAAAATAATGAAAAAAATTTTTCTACTGACATGAACTGTGTTTAAGTTAGAAATAAAATCTCTTTTCATCTCATTGCCTGAAAAGATTCTTGATCCTCTTCTCCTGATACTATTTATGTGGAGGGAGATTTTTTAAAAAAGCATTTTATTCACAAAACATGTATTGAACACGTGCAGGGGGAATGAATGACCCATAAGACATTGGAGCTACCTTCAAGATGCTCATAGTGGGGAAGACAGACAATCAAATCAATTATTGTGTAAAGAATTAATGTAATGATAGAAGATGCTAAGGAATCTCAAAAGAGGGACGTGTAATCTGGACTTCTGGGAGAAAATGAAAAATTTAATATTTTTTTAAAAGATTTTATTTTTTTTAGAGCCGTTTTAGGTTCACAATAAAATTGACAAGAAGGTTCCCATATACCTCTTGCCCCCACACATGCACAGCCTTCCCAGTTAACACCCTCCACCAGACAGGTATATTTCTTGCAACTAATGACCCTACACTGACACATTATAATTACACAGAGTCCATAGTGTACCTTATGTTCCCTCTTAGTGTATTACACTCTATGGATTTGGACAAATGTGTAATAATATATATCCACCACTATAGGATCACACAAAGTATTTTCTTTTTCTTTTTTTTTTAATTTTTTATTGTTATGTTAATCCCCATACATTACATCATTAGTTTTAGATATTGTGTTCCATGATTCATTGTTTGTGCATAACACCCAGTGCTCCATGCAGAACGTGCCCTCCTCAATACCCATCACCAGGCTAACCCATCCTCCCACCCCCCTCCCCTCTAGAACCCTCAGTTTGTTTTTCAGAGTCCATCGTCTCTCATGGTTCGTCTACCCCTCCGATTTCCCCCCCTTCATTCTTCCCCTCCTGCTACATTCTTCTTCTTTTTTTTTTCTTTCTTAACATACATTGCATTATTTGTTTCAGAGGTACAGATCTGAGATTCAACAGTCTTGCACAATTCACAGCGCTTACTAGAGCACATACCCTCCTCAGTGTCCATCACCCAGTCACCCCATCCCTCCCACCCCACCCCCCACTCCAGCAACCCTCAGTTTGTTTCCTAGTATTTTCTTTTTTTTAAAGATTTTATTTATTCAGGGCACCTGGGTGGCTCAGTTGGTTAAGCGTCTGCCTTCGGCTCGGGTCATGATCCCAGGGTCCTGGGATCAAGCCCCACATTGGGCTCTCTGCTCATCGGGGAGCCTGCTTCTCCCTCTCCCTCTGTTGCTCCCCCTGCTTGTGCTCTCTCTCTTTCTGTCAAATAAATAAATAAATAAAATCTTTAAAAAAAAAGATTTTATTCATTTGAGATAGAGAGAGACAGAGAGAAATAAAGAGAGAGAGAGAGCAAGCACGAGCAGCGGGAAGAGGCAGAGGGAGAAGCAGAGTCCCCGCTGAGCCCAGAGTCTGATGCAGGGCTCAATATGGGGCTTGATCCCAGGACCTGGAGATAATGACATGAGCCGAAGGCAGGTGCCTAACCAGGTGCCCCCAAAGTATTTTCATTGCCCTAACTATCCTCTGTGCTCAGCCTGTTCATCCCTCCCCCACCACAACCCCTGGCAATCACTGTTCTTTTTATTGCCATAGTTTTGCCTTTTCCAGTTGTCATATAGTTGGAATCATACAGTACGTAGACTTTTCAGATTGGCTTCTTTCACTTAGTAAGATGCATCTGTTTTCTCCATGTCTTTTCATGGCTTAATAGCTCGTTTCTTTTTAGCATTGAATAATATTCCATTGTCTGGATGTACTAGTTTATGCATTCACATACTGAAAGACATCTTGGTTGCTTCCAAGTTTTGGCAATCGTGAAGAAAGCTGCTATAAGCATCCATGTGTAAGTTTTGTGTGGACTTAAGTTTTCAACCATAAGTTAACCTTGAAGGATGAAGTTCGGTTAGTTAGAGGGAGAGAAAAAGGCTGAATATTCCAGACAGAGAAAATGGTGTGAGTATTCAGGGAATTTTATCCTAACTGGCATGAAGTTTCCCTCGTGTACATAGAGGAATAGAGAGAAAGGTGGGGGTCAGAGCAAGAAGGTTCTCATATGCCAAATTTTAAACTTTATCCTGAAGCCATGGGGAATTATTGAAGGTTTTTATAGGGCAGTGGCAGGTCCAGATATTTTATTAATATTCTAAAAATTCTGTCTGCCAGCCACATATAGGATGGATTGAAGGAGGTGAAGCCAGAGGCCTTCTGCTTTCCAAGAAATGGAAGAAGTGAGGAGGCCCTGAACAGGGTGTGGAGGTTAGAAGAGAAATTAAGGAGAGAGCTCTCCAGATTTGTGACTGGTTGGATGTGGTGGCAGGGGTAAGCAGATTTATGGTGTAGGAGACCGGCTCGCTGGAGTGCCAGGCAATATAGAGATGTGGGAGGAGGAGCTGGTCTGGAATGGATAGATGCATAATGAGTTTCAGAAAATTTGAATCCTGCTTTTATTACTTATTAGCTTTGTGATCAAGAATAAATTCCTTAACCTCCATGTAAAATCAAGAAAGTGTAATCTAGGGGTGCCTGGGTGGCTCAGTCGTTAAGCGTCTGCCTTCGCCTCAGGTCATGATCTCAGGGTCCTGGGATCGAGTCCCGCATTGGGTTCCCTGCTCAGCGGGAAGCCTGCTTCTCCCTCTCCCACTCCCCCTGCTTGTGTTCCCTCTCTCGCTGTCTATCTCTGTCAAATAAATAAATAAAATCTTAAAAAAAAAAAAAAGAAAGTGTAATCTACTTTATAGGCAGGTCATATAGGGCCAATATTATTGATGAAATTTGGAAGTTTTGGGGTTTGTGAGCGAACAGCCAAGAAAGAATTCTTGAGACCTTTTGGGTGCAAAAAGGTGATTTTATTATAGCACAGGGACAGGACCTGTAGGCAGAAAGAGCTGCACTGGGATTGTGAGGAGTGACTGATTATATATATTTTTTAATTAGTGGGGGTTAGGGAGAGCGTAAGTCTCTAAGGAATTTGGAAGGAAGGCCTTCAGGACCTTGAGGGGCCAGCTGCTGTTAAGGTTACTTGTAGTCTTTAATAAAACATAAACATTAAGGCATTAAGGCAACCATGGGTTCCTCTCATGTGTCAGGTATCTATCAGTGGGCTGCAAGCTGTAAGGAGATTTAATTTAAGCCACATTTCTCTTGCTTTTGTTTCCCTCATCATTATGAAAGTGCTTTATAAACCCAAAAAGACTGTTCAATTGGGTATATAAGTCACATAGGTTGCTATTCATGTGGAAATGATTTTAAAGGTGCAAAAAGGTATTGGTTCCAAATGTCTTCTACCTCTAAAGCCCCTCCAGCAGAATCCTTAATTATAAATGCCTAATTAATTTTCTCACTACCAGACTGTAAGCTTCCTAAGGATAGGGACGGGATCTTGTTGGATCATTTATTCCTAGCCTCCAGGAAATGCCTGGCACATTATAGGTTACCAATAAATGTTGACTCAAGGAATGAAGACCTTTTGTATTTCTACATCCTTTCTCTGATAACAGCTTTATTGAGATATTATTCACATACCATAAAATTCACCTAATTAAATTGTACAATTTAGGGGCTCCTGGGTGGCTCAGTCGGTTAAGTGTCTGCCTTGGGCTCAGGCCATGATCTCAGGGTCCTGGAATGGAGCCCCATTCCTGCTCAGTGGGGAGTCTGCTTCTACCTCTCCTTCTGCCCCTCCCCCCTGCTTGTGCTCACACTCTCTCTCTCAGATAAATAAAATCTTAAAAAAAATAAATGGTACAATTCAGTGGTTCTTAATATATTCACAAAGTTGTACAACCACCACAACAATAAATTTTGAACATTTTCATCACTCCCAGAAAGAAACCCCTATACCCATTAACAGTTAGTTATTCCCTCTTTCCCCCTTCACAGCCCTCCTCCTCAGCTTTAGGCAACCACTAATCTATTTTTGTGTCCTATAGGGCCTCTTCTGGATATTTCATATAAATGGAAACTGTAATATGTGATCTTTTGTGATGGGATCTTTTCCAGTAGAATAATGTTTTTAGGGCTTATCCCTGTTGTAGCATGTTTTAATACTTCAGTCCTTGGTGATAGGCAAATAATATTCTATTATATGGATATACCACATTTTATTTATCTACTCAGTGGGAAAAAAAAATGGTGATATAGGAGATCTCAGCCTCTGTCCCCACAAAAAGATCAACAATTAGACAGTTATCCACAAACAAAAACAGCTCTGGGAGAGTTCTGGAGCCCACTTAAGAAACATCAGCAATGCAGTACAACAAAAAAAATTGTTGTACACAACAGTACAACAAAATTCATTTTGACTGTATCATCCCATCCTCCAAACCAGCATTGCTCAGCACCAAGAGGAAACCTCCCAGCTAGAAAGAGTTCTCCTTGCCAGGAAAGGAAGAGCAGAGTGAGTGACCAGCTTCCCCAGACTTTCAGGAGAGTGCACAAAGGTCCTGCCTCAGTCTCACCCCACTGGCAAAGCTGAGACGTATAGACATATAGAGACTGCTAGGAACAAGGTATTCCTTGGTGCCATGCAATGGGAGCAATTATGGTTCATAGTGACATGTTCTGTAGCCAAATCAAGCAGCGTTTACCCCTGAGGACAGCAATAGCAAGCACAATTGCCGTGGACCCCTTGCAGATCTTAGCAGCTTCTGTCTCACAGGCATTCGTGTTCACTGACTTCAGCCACCTGAGTTCCTCCCTGCTCCTTCCTACCCTTAGCCCAGGCCAGGAACCACAGTGGCAGCCAGCCCAGACCTCTGCAGCTGTGCAAGTGCAAGGAGCCAGCCTAGAGCCCCATGGCTGATCTCCACTGCGTGTGTGTGCACCCAGGGCTAGTCCCTCCAGCTGTACACTAGCACACCACCTGCCTGATACCCATAACCAGCCTCCACTGCAGTGCCCATGCCTGAAGGGAGACAGTGCAACCACAGGAGAGCACAGTGACAGCTAGGGCCTTTGCAGCTGCTTGTGGGCCTGCATCACTGTCATGGCCTGCATCACTATGCTTACCTGCAGCTGGACCCTCTAGCTGTGCACCTGCATACCCCTAGCCCTACCCCTGGTCATTGGTCTCCACTGCCATGCGCCTGACAAGATCTAGCAGCCGTGTTAGTGCATGCTGACAGCCAAGGTCCCTGCAGCTGCCATTGAGCATGGAGATGACACAGGCCCTTGCTGCCTGCCCTGGCTTCCACCACTCCATGTATGTCTGCAGCTGGCTACCCACAGCCAAGTGCATATCACCACACACCCCTTCAGCTACCAGCCCAAGGTTCCTAGCTGCTGGACCTAGAGGTGCTGCTTGAGGACCCCAACAGCCCTTGTAGACACTGCAGACCCCCTGCAGTGCTCAACACATGGTTGTCAATGCTGTAGACCCCAGTGGCCTAAGCCAAAGAGACATCATGCCCTCTCCCAGAGCTGCCACACCCCCCCAACACTTGGTGTTATGTACCACTAGACCCAGGGTCACAGCATGCTCTTAGCAAGCCCACACCCACAGGTGAAAGTCTTCCTTTATCAAAGTCAATCCATAAAGTCTGGGGAAGGTGACTGCTTTAAATATGCAGACACCTAGCCAAGGGTACAGGGATCATGAAGAATCAGAGATACATGACTCTAGCAAAGGAGTACAGTAAACTTCCATAACTAGTCCCAAGGAAAAGGAGAGCCAGGAATTGTCCAACAAAGAATTCAAAATAATTGTTCTAAAGATGCTCAGAGACAACATGATTAGACAATTTAACAGTATCAGAGAAACAATACAAGAACAAAATGAGAAGTTCAACAACAATATAGAAAACATAAAAAAGAATCAAATCCTGGCGCTGAAAAATACAATGATTGAATTGAAAAATTTAATACAGAGCTGCAAGAGCTTAGTTGACCAAAGAGAAGAAGGAATCAATGAACTAGAAGACACATCAAATAAAATCACCCAATCAGAGGAGCAAAAAGAAAAAAAGAATGAAAAGGAATGAAGAAAGTTCCTATGGAACTTAAGGTGCTGTACATATCATTGGAGTGCCAGAAAGAGAAAAGAGGAAGAAAGGAACAGAAAGCATATGTAAAGAAATAATGGCTGAGAACCTTCCAAACCTGGGGAGAAATTCAGATATCCAAGTTTATGAAGATAATAGGTCAACCCAGAATTTCAATCCAAAACAATCTTCTCCAAGACATGTTACAATTAAAACTATCTAAAATCAAAGACAAAGATAATTTTTAAAACAGTAAGGGAAACACATTTTCTCTCATATAAGGAAACCCCTATAAGGTGATGAGAAGATTTCTCAGCAGAGACCTTGCAGGCCAGGAGAGAATAGGATGATATATTTGTTCATTCTTCATTTGAGAATGTTTACAATGTTCAGTTTAGAATGAAATGTTCAAACAATGGGAAGCATAAAAAACACCATCACATCAGTGTGGATTAGGGCATGGAACACAAGATAAATATACTTTGATGTGGAAAAGGGAGAACAAGAGCCAGAACATGTGTTGTATTCCCCTTTTCCCTCCTTTCTTGCCCACCCCCAAAGATGGGAGACCTGGGAGAGGAGCCAGGGGCTCTCCAGGAAGGAATGGTCCCATCACCCTGGTGGTTTATGTAAGCCTCAAGACTATAGTCAAACACCACCTCTTAGGAGCCTACTTGGTCTCTCAGGCAGTTTTTAGTTCTTTCTTTATATTCCCACCAAGTACTGAATTTACATTTTTTGCACTTTTCTCATAGTATTGCAATGGTGAGGAGAGGAAAGAGCATGAGTTTGAAATCAGACAGTCCTAAATCCTGTTTCCACCATTTACTACCTGGTGACCATGAAGAAGTTACCTGTTTGTGGGCCTCAGGGTTGCTTTGAAAAGTAAATAAGGTAACATAAGCAAAATGTCTACGAGCCTATAGAGTGGAGGGGACTTAATCATACAGTCCATTTGGCATTCCTTCTGAGATTATATTTATAAATATAAAATCTTAGGGCATTGCTTGAAATTTCATGAGGGAAATCAGATAAAATGAGTTGCAAAGTTCTGAGAATCCCAAAGCCACCCAAGTCTTTGGTGGCACTGCTTTGCTAGGTCTCTGTCCTTGATCTGCCCAAACTGGAGGTTTCCATTTTGTATTGCTTGTACTCTATCCTCACCTTTGCTGGTTTCGGAATGGCTTGTGAATAACTGTCAAGGTCCCCAGAAAGTGCTTTGGGGCACCCACTTTCCCCTGAGGATGCACACACACCGTAACATGTGAATCAGCATTTTCTATTTCTTCATTTTTCTCTACTTCCAGGTCCTTCCTTCACCATCTATATTTTTTGTACGGCTGTCCACTGCCAAACTCCTAGCTTCTGGAACTGAAACAGAAGCTTTGCATGCAGACAGTTGTGGATTCTAATCCGAAATCTATCTAGGACCTCTCTTTCTCCATCTGTAAACAGGGTTTAAAATTTTGCAATATATACAAATACTGAATCACTAGGCTGTACACCTGAAGCTAATAAAATGTTATATGTCAATTATATCTCAACAAAACAATCCCTCCCCCCCTTATAAAGTTCTAACAGTAAAGTGCCAAAATATGGGTGATGCTTAGAGGCGACACATCATTATACTAGGGAAGGCCTTACTCTTTCGGGCGGTTCTGGCTTTGAGGCGGTCGGGCCCTTTAAGGCTGCGACGCCCTCCCTAGTCAGCCTACGCGCCCTCTCTCGGGCGGGGGCGTGGTGGGCTCTCCAACCCGGAACTGACGGCCGCGCGCAGGCGGCGCCGCCAATCCGCGTCCCGGAAGGAGCGAGCTTGCGGCGCAGGAGCGAGTGAGTGAAAGGGGCGCCGCCCGCCGGCCGCTGGCGCGGCTGATGCCGGGCGTTCTTCACCTCCTCCCTTTAGGGTCCCCAGAAGAAAGCGGGCGAGCTTCGTGCAGCCGGGCTGCGCTTCCTTGCGCGTCTGTTCCCCAAATAGGGCCTCCCATCCCCCGCCGCCCGCGCACCTGCGTGGGTCCGGCGCGCCGTCTCCGCAGGTCGGCCCTGCAGCGGCGCCCACACTAGGTGTAGCATCCCTGCCCCTGTCCCCGGCCCCTGCCCGGTCGTCCCGCCGCCGGAGCGGTGACCGCCTGGCCCGCCGTTCCTCCGCTGCCACCGCTGCCGGCACCATGGGCAGTGAGCAGAGCTCCGAGGTCGAGAGCCGACCCAACGATCTGAACTCCTCAGGTCGGTGTCCTAACTTCCTCCTCCAGCCGGCCCTGTCTGCTTGCGGAGGGGGCTGCCTCCCAGCCTAGTGGGGACTGGGACCGCGGACACGAACGCACAGAGAGCCCTCACCATGTTTTTTTCTTGAAAAAAGAGAAAAAAGTGCCGTCTGCCCTAGCCGTCATTCCCTTGATGGGAGTGAGTGCCTGTGACTGCAAGCAAAACCAGCGTGTGCGCCCATGCCTATTATTTATTTTCAAAGCAGCTGTTTCTCCCAGCTCCGCCTCCTCTTTACGGGACAACCTAATTAATATTTGGCGTTAGTACTTATGACTGACACAGTGAGCTTTGGCTCACACAGTGACAGGACCTCTAAGAACATGTTCCTTCTTAAAGTGGGTCTTGGAGGTTCCTTTTCGAAAAGAAGGGATGTGTGACAGGTGTACGATCGCTTTGAACCCTTGGGTGCAAACCTCTCCAGAAACTGCATTTTCCCTTGAGAAGGTGTCCCGACTGCTTTTCTAGTATTATAGGAGTCGGCCAGCACCGTAGGCTCTGGTGTTTTTCTCTATTCTTCCCCCGTGCGATTTTTTAAGATTTCTCCCAGCGTTTCAGATAGGAATGGGAGGATTATTGTGTTAGGAATATAGTAAGCACTCAGTAAATAAAACAACTGATGCTTAATTGAGGATCATATGCTCCTTTTTAATTTTTTTGGTTAGCCACAAACCCTAGGACAACTGGGACTGCTCTGGATACGCTCCAGTTGCTAATCCAAACTGGATTAAATCTGGAGCCTAAATATAACCTATTACTTCCAGGTGTACGATCTAGTGATTCGATATTTGTATATGTTATGAAATTTTAAACCCTGTTTTACAGATGGGAAAAGAGAGGTGCTAGATAGTCTTAGAATCCACAACTGTCTTTAAATACATAGCACTGTTCTCTGCCTGGTAGGATCTGTAATTCAGAAATGTAGAAGCTGACAGATTTAGGGTTATTCCACAATGAAATGTGTCCTTCAAGACTAGTTCAGACCCTCATTTGGGAGGCTATATTGGGACAGCTTTTAATGGTGAGCAGCATCTACTAGCTTTGCTATACATCCTTCTATTTCCTTGGAAGGCCCAGAATATTTTATGTTACAGAAAATACAGTAAGAGTTGTTACCCTTTATTTTCTTGCCTCTATGTCAGTCCAGAAGCATATTTGAGGGGAAGAAGTGTGGCATCTTTTTAATATGCTTGCTCACTTACTGACCAACAGCATGAACTCTCATACTGTAGCATACTAACTAATAGCATAGGTTAGACTTTGCCAATTCCCCTGTGCTAAGCAGTTTACGTGCATCTACATTTAATCCTTACAGTCCCATTTTACAGGCAAGGTGATAGAGGTTATCTAGAACCCAGTGAAATCTGTTTTCTGCTGGAGTCTGGGGAAGAAGAAATCACTTAATTTGTAGCAGAAAAGATTTCTGGCTTGGGATTTGTGAAATGTTAGGGAAATTACCAGAAGAGGTTAAGAGGTACTTCTTGAAGAGCAGTAAAAGTAGCAGAGCTTCTAAAAGAGTAAATGCCAAGCCGCAGGAGACTGTAGCCTCCAGGAGGCAGGGCAGTTCTGTGGCATCCCAGCATCAGCCTTTGAGACATGACTAGGATGAGCTTGCAAATACTACCTTCTAGAGGGTAAACCACTTTAAAGGTTTATTCTTGCCCTAACCAGGAAGATTTTTGAGGAGAGGTCTAAGAAGTTGTTGGTAGTTTGAATCAGTTCCCTACAAATGCTTTACTTTCTCTCAAGGGACCTGAAATTGACCTGCCTGTCTAGCAGTCCTACAAATTTCTGAATTTGGCCTCAGCCTAGAATGGACCTACTATTTATTCCCGCCCTTCTTGGACTAGTGCTTGTAACTGTAAGGGTGAAGGGGCTGGTGCCTCAGGAATAGATCCATCATAGAGGGTTAAGAACCATGATTTTTTTTCCCCCATGAGTAAGATGTATTAAATACACCTGACTTGCTGTGATAAAGTGGCTAGACAGCTTGCAACCTCAGTTTCACAGGGATGGGCCACATATACCGATATCCCAAAGACCTCCAATTCCTTTCCTAACTGTTTTTCTAGCACTATTGAGTTTGGGTTGGTCACAGCCATATTTTGTACCCTCATTTTCTCATTGGTAAAATAGGGACAATGTCAGGAGGATCAAAGAAATAAAAATTAAAAACATAATCTACCTATATTTTTGTGTGCTGAATAATAAGATATTTTGAATTACAAAAGCAATTTCATACATGTAAGTTCCTGTAATGTTTGAGGGTTTTTTTTAAGTAGAAGATAGAGGTCCCCCAGGATTCATCTCCCCTTTTCCAGCCCTCGCTGCAGGATAACTACAGTTAACATTTTTTTGTGTAAAAATAATTTTTTTTAATGACTGTACCGAAAACAGCTTTGGTAAGGCAGAGGGGGCTGACTAACATGCAGCTCTTGAGAAGTGTAACTTTATTTTCAGTGACCCCTTCTCCAGCAAAGCATAGAGCCAAGATGGATGATATTGTGGTTGTAGCTCCAGGCTCCCAGCCCTCACGGAACGTCAGCAACGATCCCGATGTCATCAAGTTGCAAGAGATTCCAACCTTCCAGCCGCTTTTGAAAGGTAAGAACTTGGGTTTTTGTCTTATCTGGACCTGCTGGAAAGATTTGCATAGCTACACTACTCTTCCCAGATAGCCATGGGCCTTCTTCATCTCCTTTAGGTTTTTGCTTAAATGGCATCTTTTTGGTGAAGCTTCCTTGGCTGCCTTATTTAGAATTGAAATCCTTTTGGCTGTTTTTCTCTCTGGTAGCTAATCACCGTTTATCTGCTACGTAGTTTACTTACTTGTTTGCTGTCTGTGTTTCCCTGTTAGAATGCTAGCTCTATGATGGTAGGAGCTTTCTATGTTTTGTTTACTGTTGAATTGTAGCATTTGGAATAGAGCCTGGTATCAAGTAGGGACTGAGTAAATGAATGAATGAATGGTGTTGGAGCTGGCCTTTACCTGTTATATTTCTTCGAAAAGATTTTCACTCTTATTTGTGGTCAGGACTATGGGTTGACTAGTTCAGATCCATAGAGAAAATCTCTATAATCATTGATACGCTTATAATTAATCCTGACAACCATTTTGTATGATAGGAGAGGGTATGTATGAGAGGATTAGCATATATTGATTAGTGTATACCGAGGTGGAGTTACCTTTTTTATTTGTATTTTTTAAAGATTTATTTATTTATTTGAGAGAGTGTGAGTGAACATGCATGAGCGGGGGAGGGGAGTGCAGAGAGAGAGGGAGACAAGCAGATTCCCCAAGGAGTGGGAAGCTGGATACGGGGCTTGATCCTGAGATCCATCACTGGAGCCAAAATCAAGAGTCAGATGCTCAACCAGCTTTGCCACCCATTACCTTTTAATATGAATTTTATTATTCACCTGATAATTTCATTATATATTTTAATTTTATGTTAATTTCTGTTATTTTCATATCCATTAAGTAGTGGCAATGATTTTCTATTAACTGAACGGGGTTTCTACTATAAGAATCCCTCTTTCTGGGGCGCCTGGGTGGCTCAGTCGTTAAATGTCTGCCTTCGGTTCAGGTCATGATCCCAGGGTCCTGGGATCGAGCTCTGCATTGGGCTCCCTGCTCAGCGGGAATCCTGCTTCTCCCTCTCCCACTCCCCCTGCTTGTGTTCCCTCTCTCGCTGTCTCTCAAATAAATAAAATCTTAAAAAAAAAAAAAAAGAATCCCTCTTTCTCTCTTTTCCTCCAAAAGAATAGGAAATTTAAATGAACATAAGGCCCTGGTTTACTTAGCCTGGTACAATATAATATAAAACTTCTTACATTTATATAGCTATATGTAAAAAAAAAAAATATATATATATATATATATAGCTATATGTATTTGAAGGTACCCCCTCCACACACACACACACACACACAAACACATGCCATCCCCTTAATCGTATATGGTTAAATATGTTTGAATGATTTGTGTCAGATCAGACAGCTGGTAGATAGGTCGAACTTGAACCTTCATCACTGATGTCAAATACTAGTTATGCTATTCTGCACTGTACCTAAAAAAACAAAAATAAAACAAATAATGCTTTATTGATGAGCCATATATCATCTCATTCTTCCCAGCACTTCATCTGCTTTACAGTGAGGAAATCCAAGCTTTCAGTCTTTTCCCACAGGCCTCAGTGTTAGACTTTGGGAAGCTCTTTGGTTCTTACCTGAAACAACACATTACATCCTGTTCCCCTTGTTTTCATTATTTTGAGGGATAATGTGATTCTTCAGAGAAGCCAACATTAATGAAATTTCCATCTCCACGTGTCTTTGTACAATCAGATTAAAAGACAATCAGATGTAATTTATCGGTAGAAACTTAGAGGGGGACACTTGTGTTCTGTACTCCAGCCCTTCCGGACATGCACGTAGGACTGCCCACAGGCACACAGGTTCATGCCTCTGCTGCCTGTTAACTGTGTCCTCCCAAAGTCTTCTAGTCCTGGGTGAGGCCTTTATGTGACCAGTATTTGTCCTCACTTTAGGGAAATACTAAAAACCAGCAAAAACAAAACCCAAAAAACTCCCAGCATTTTGAGATATATTTAATAATTTCATGGGGTAGTGTTTCTTTTCTAAGTATTGGAAATATAATTCTTATTTTATGATAATGAATTGACTAGTAGGGGAAGCATCGGTTTGGTGTTCAGGGAAACTAACCTCAGATTTAAAATCATCACCAGAAACCCTGACAGTGAATAATTAACGCAGTGCAGTTAATGCAATGCAGGTGGACTTGGTTGTACTGATACCTGGATTTAAATTGAGACTTGGCTACCCATTGGCTGTGTCGCCCTGGCTTTGTTTTCCCCCCTCTTTGAACCTTGTTTGTTGAGAATATTGAGAATAGGTGTGTGAGAGATTGGAAGGCTGCTGAGGGGCAGGTTGCAATGAAGAGGCGATTTGGGATTTGGCTAAGGAAGGTGGAGAAATTACTTGCTGAGGGTGGCATGAAAAGAGAAGTGGCAGCACGTGGCAGGGGCCAGACTGCAGGGAACAAAAAAAGCCAGCAAGCCTTTAAGTGAATGCTGGTGTTTCACTGGTGAGGAAGAAACCTCTTAGTGATTAGAAAAGACAGGCAAAGGGGACCGTTGGGTGGAAATAATAAGTATAATTATGATAATAGTAGGAGCTAACCCCTCCCCTCCTTCCTCTACCTCTGCATGATGTTATTATTCTTCCCATTTTATAGATTAAAACATTGAGGCTCAGAGAGCGTGAATGCATTACCTCAAGTCACATGGCTAGAAGGGATAGCCCATCTAAAGATGGCATCAGGACATTGAGTTTTTCACTGTTTTGTACATGGAATAAGACTGTTTCCAATTCTAGCAAAGCCAATTATAGAGATCACTAGGCTGTAAAAGGAAATAGGGTGGTGGTGGGGGGGTTGTTTGGATTTTTAGGTGCCTCCTGCTTTGACATTGTTCTTCCTGGTAATTTAGAGCCCTGCCGTCTGCCTGCTGGGCTGCTGGAGGGGCCACTCATCACTGTTGCCTTTATACTCTAATCTCTTTTTTCACCCTTTACTGCTTTCAGGATGAGGCGATTTCTCAAAGTAGTAAAAGGGCCACACAGGGCGGGCTGTACCCCCCAGGTTTGATTTCAGAAAGCTTTTTATTCAAGTTAATGACAGTTTATTCTTTCAAAACAATATATTCAAGTATTACACAGAGTTCGCTATTGTTCCATAATGTCATGTGATGTAGTGCTAATGCTGGTGGGTGATCTGCAGAGGCGGTAGCTGGGCGAGTTTAGGGGCTATTCGGATGGCTGAGGTAATGTGTGCATTTTTAATAAGCAGATTCTTTCCTTGGTCTTAACCCTTTTGGATAAATATACCAGAGTATAATTTATGCTCTATACTGGTGCCAAATATCTGTTCCTCTTTTTATTTAAGCCAAAAGAATTTCTATTTTTCATAGCAGTCTCTGAATTAGCAATTTATTTTGAAGTGTAAAGCATTTACTAGAAAATGAAAAATTAAAAAATTACAAGTAGCAATAAATGGCCACAACAGAACACAAAAGCAAAATGTAGATTTGATGCAAATTAGATTCCTGGGGTTAAACAAGCCCTATAAATCTCTTAACTTAAAATTCAACCACTTATATTTTTTAATGAATCATGATTTTATGTCAATCTATAGAAATGAAATATTCATAAGAGAAATGCAAAATTGATGTTTTATGTATAAAAGTTATATAATTTTTTGTTCACTCCTAATGATGAATATGTGCATACACACACACACACACATACACGTGTACACATATGACCTTCTTTACAACTGACCTGTCATTTGTGTTACTGACTTTGGATACAATGTAAGATTGTCTTGCTGCCTAAGGAAGAGACTGTCCTTGTTACCAACAAAGAAAGTCAGACATGTATGGTGTAGATGCTTAAGTGATACTAAGCAATTTTATTGGGAGTTCTGTGTTTGGTTGTTAAGAACATGATGTATGTGAAGTAGATTTTGACAGTGAAAAAAGAGTCTGGGGCTTTTCTTGGTGGAGCAGAATCTCCTGGAACAGGCAGTGAAGGCTCTCAGATCACATGGAACATTGAGAACTAGTGCATGAGGCTGGAGCTGGGAAGGAATAAATCAGTGGAAAAGGGTTGTAAGGAGAACACGAGGGAGCTACATTTCAAGCGATCAGTTTATTCACATCTTTCTCACCCACTCATCTCCTAGCCGGGCAAATAAAATAAAGGCGGAGTCTTTGTGTTCATCAGACCCCTGTCTCTGCCAGCTGTCAGACTTTCTCTCTGTTTTGGAAATGGAATGCCAAAGGAGGGGAAGAGAGAATGGATTTTAGAGCTTGGTCTTCTCTGAATGACTTAAAGGTGACCTCTAAGCTAGGGTTGATCCTGAGAGTCTATTCCCACCCCCCACCCCCCGAATACCATATTTGAAAAGTTGATGACGTATTCCCGATTACCTTGTAGGTTGTGTATGTAATAACTCTTCAGTTAACCTTTTAAACATGGCTGTTAACCAGCAAAGTGTTAGCCTTACTCAGAAGAGCTGCAAGTACTAGGTGCATGATCCCTTTAAACCAATTGAGAAGGCAGAGTAGCCTTTGCAAGAATAGCCTCACTTTTTTCCTCCCTTCAGTGCATCTGTGCGTGCATCCATTCTTGTTTCTTTCCATCACATCTCAGAGTAGGTATGTCGATGCCTTTCTCTGAAACTTAATGCCTTTCCATTTCACTTTTTTCTCCATTTGCCAGGAGTTTGCTTCTGTACTTTTCTTGTCTTTAGTATCTAGCTTAGTGAGCCTCTTTCCTCTTGTGATATAGATCTTCCCATCTTTTTTTTTTAAAGATTTTATTTATTGAGAGAGTGAGGGAGTGTGTGAGTGGAGGGAGGGGCAGAGGCAGAGGGAGAAAGATGACCTCAAGCCGACTCAGACTCCACCCTGGAGCCCTGATTCGGAGCTCCCTCTCAGGACCCTGAGATCATGACCTGAGCCAAAATCAAGAGTCAGATGCTCAACAGACTGAGCCACCCAGGCGCCCCTCGGCTTCAGCTTCTTGTCCATTTCTCCAACTATGGACTGGTCAGTACAACCAAGTGTTGTTTTAAATTCAGCATGCCCCACCTTCCACCTATGTATGTGTTGGCTCATTTCATTTATTCAACAAGCATTTATAGGACCTTATTTTATTAGGTGAATGAGACACATTCATGCACACTTGAAAAGAATGTGTTGTGCAGTTGTTGAGTTTAGTGTTTTACATTAAGGTGTGGTTGATGGTATTTAATTAATGAGTTCTACCACTTAAAGAAAGGTGTTAAAATCTCCAGCTGTGATTGTGTTTGTCTGTGCCTTTCATTCTTCCAGTCTTTTGGAAGTCTGTTATTAGGCATGCATACATTGATATTTATTATATTGGCCCTTTTATTATTATCAATTTGTCCTTCTATCTATGGCATTATCTCCTATCTTGAAGTCTGTTTTGTCTTACGTTAATACAGCCACTCCAACTTTCTCACACTTACTGTTTGCATAGCATATATCTTTTCCTGTTTTTATTTGTGTGCGTCTTTAAGTGCATCTCTTGGGATGCCTGGGTGGCTCAGTCGGTTAAGCATCTGCCTTAGGCTCAGGTCATGATCTCAGGGTCCTGGGATCGAGTCCCACATCAGGCTCCTTACTCAGCGGGGAGCCTGCTTCTCCCTCTGCCGGCCGCTCCCCCTGCTTGTGCATGCTCTCTCTCTCTCTCTGACAAATAAATAAATAAATAAATTTTAAAAAAATAAAATAAAGTGCATCTCTTGTAGACAGTGTATAGTTGAGTTTTACGTCTGTACGTGTGCATGCAGTCTGTCTTTTAATTGGGGTGTAAATTGATCTAGTTGGATTCAGGTCTACCATTTGTTCTTCATTTTCTGTTTGTGTGGTTTGCTTTTGGTTCCTACCCTTTCCTGACTTTTTTGAATCAACTGAATTTTTTTAGTATTCCACTTTAACTCCTCTGTTAGCTCTTTAAATTTTTTTTTTTTTTTAGTTTATTTGTCAGAGAGAGAGAGGGAGAGAACAAGCAGGGGGAGTGGCAGGCAGAGGGAGAAGCAGGCTCCCTGCTGAGCAAGGAGCCTGATGTGGGACTTGATCCCAGGACCCTGGGATCATGACCTGAGCCTAAGGCAGACGCTTAACCGACTGAGCCATCCAGGTGTCCCCTCTGTTAGCTTTTTTAGTTGTGTTCTTTTGCATTATTGTTTTTAGTGGTTGCTCTAGGGATTATAATACCCATCTTTTTTTTTTTTTTTTAAGATTTTCTTTTTGAGGAATCTCTGCACCCAGCGTGGGGCTTGAACTCACAACCCTGAGATCAAGAGTCACACACTCCACCAACTGAGCCAGCCAGGCACCCCATTATACACATCTTTAACATCATAGTTCACATAGAGTTAATATTTTACCACTTCTCATAAAATGTAAGAACCTTTCAATGGTGTGGTTCCATTTACCCCACTACTCTGTGCTATAGTTGTCATATTAGTGCATCTCCATATGCTAGGAATCCCATGTGGTGTTTATTATTTATATATAAATTTATAAGTTATATATTTATGAAATATCTGTTTATTATATACAAAACATATATTGTATCCTGTTAAATAATTGTATATATTATATTTAACAGTATATATTTATTTTAAACAATCATATCTTTTAAAGAAGTTGAGAGAAGAAAAAACTATATATAGAATATTATGTCTCCTCACATATTTACCATTTCTGGAATTCTTAGTCCCTTTGTCTAGATTCAGGTTTCTATTTGATGTCATTTATTTTTAGTCTGAAGACCTTCTTGTAGCATTTCTTGCAGTGCAGATCACCTGGAAATAAATTCTTTCTGTTTTTCTTTATGTGAAGATAAGTTTTTGCCCTTTTTTTGGTAAGTTTTTGAGGAGCTATTGTGGGACTCTGTGAAATCTCATTTCTCAACACACTTTCTCCTTCACTGGTTATAGTATCCATTGCTGTTTCTTATTTGAATTAATTACACAGAGACAGTTGCTAAATAGTGATTTTTCTACCTTTTATCATTCCTTCTACATTCTGCCATCAAGAAGAACTTTCTCATCTCTCCATTTATTTATTCATGTATTTATTTAAGTCCGTGTGGAATGGTAAATTCTCGTTTTATATGATGAATTATAATCTGTGACAATCACTATTTATTTTTAATCTCAAAATGCTCCAAATTTAGGGATGCCTGGCTAGCTCAGTTGGTGGAGTGTGCAACTCTTGGTCCTGGGGTTGTGGGTTTGAGCCCCATGTTGAGTGTAAAGATTACTTGAAAAAATAAAATCTTAAAAAAAAAAAAAGCTCCAAGTTTAGCCAGTTGGAACATTGTTGGTTGTAGCTTACTGTGGCCTTTTGACATATTCTCATTATTCTTTGAACATGTTTTTACTTCCTGGTGCAAAATAATGTTCCAGATTTTTCTTATTCATCCTTGGCCCCAGCCCTGGAATCAGGCATTTCACCAGGAGCCCTGGTTCTTTTAGTGGAGAGTGGTATTTAAAAACCACTCTTAGGTCTTCTCAGTGGATTTAGCAAGGAAATACATATATGTGTATATACGTAATACACATATTTACACTTGTGTGTATTTTTGTTTTTATCTGTGTATATTGAAAATGCTAAGTTCACACCGATGTGTTCCAAATGTTCTTTGATCTGTAGGTTTATAGTCTTTATCAAATATTTCAGCCATTATTTCTTCCAATATTTTTCTGCCCCCACCCCTTCTTTTTGTGGGACTCCATTTTCTATGTTAAACCACTTGATATTGTCTCGCAGGTCACTGATTACTGATGCACCTTTCAATTTCTTTTTCTTTTTTTTTTTTGGTCTCTCTCCTTTCTGTCCTTACTTCGGATAATTTTATTTCTGTGTTTCCAGGTTTAGTGGTCTTTTTTTCTGTCATGTCTATACTGTTCTTAATTCTATCCAATGAATTTTTAATTACAGGTAATTGTGCTTTTCAGCTTTAGATGTACCTCCCCTCCTTTTAAAAAAGTCTTCATTTCTTTGCATATTATGCTTATGTTCTCTACTTTTTGAACATAAAGGGTGTGTTTATAACAATATTTTAACTCTTTACTGCTAGTCCATCATTTCTGGATCTGTTTTTTATTGAATGAAGTTTCTCTGTATTACAGGTCATATTCTCCTACTTCTTTGCATGCCTGGAAATTTTTTTATTGTATGCAGGTATTTTATATTTTGTGTTTCTGGGTGCTAGATTTTGCTTTGTTCCTTTAAAGTATATTGGACTTTATTCTGGCATAAAGTTACTTGTAATCAGTTTGACTCTTTCTGAACTTGCCTTTACGTTTTTGTTAGGGCTTATCCAGAGCAGCCTTTAGTCCAGTTTAGCTGAGCTTTGCTACTAAGGCAGTAGCCTTCTGAGAGCTTTACCTGTTGCCCATGTATTAGGAAGTCCCTCCACTCTCGCAGGGTGGGAATGTGAACTGCTCTTAGCCCTATGTGAATTTCAGAAATGGTTTGCTTATTGCTTTCCTGTAGTTCTTTCTCCAGCCTTGGAGAATTCTACCTCATACAGCTTCGTGTGCAGCCAGAGACTCAAGGGTGCCCTGTGCAGTTCCCCAGAGTGCTCTTTTATTGAGCTCTCTCCTTTCTCAGATTCTGTTGTGTAAACTCTGATCCCTTAGTCTCTCCAAACTCCATATTCTCTCTCTTCAACGCACTGAGTCCACTGGGCTCTTTATGGCTATCCCGACCTGGTCTGCATCCTGGAGACTGCTTTTCACTAATAATCTGGGGAAATGATAGGACTCGCTTGTTTTCCTTCTGTCAGGGATCAAAGCCCTACGCTGCCTGTGATACAATATCTGAAAAGAGTGTCGTATTTTTGGTCTGGTTTCTAGTTGTTTATGACTGGAAGACATAGTAACAATCCTTCATGAGCAGAAGCAAAAATCCTCAAAAAAAAAAAAAAAGTGCTTTGTAATCTTTATTTTTCTGTCCATTACTACTGTTTTACTTAAGCACCTCATGCCAACAGCTTTTGATTACTGTGTTGGTCATTCATTTCTGCAGTATATAATTGACTCTTGAACAGTGTAGGTGTCGGGGTGTGGACCTCCCCACAGTTGAACATCTGTATGTAACTTTTTACTTCCCCCCCAAAACGTAACTAATAGCATTGTTGTTTTATTTCCTAATAATGTTCTGTTGACCAGAAGACTTACCAAGAACATAAACTGCTGATTAACACGTATTTTTGTTATATATATTATATACTGTATTCATACAAAAAAAGTAAGCTAGAGGGGCCCCCTGGGTGGTTCAGTCGGTTAAGCGTCTGTCTTAGGCTCAGGTCATGATCCTGGAGTCCTGGAATTGAGCCCCAGGTCGGACTCCCTGCTCTGTGGGGAGTCTGCTTCTCCCTCTCCCTCTGCTTCTCCCTCTCCCTCTGCTCCTCCCTCCACTTGTGTGCTCGCGCTCTCTCTCTCTCTCTCTCTAGGCTGCACGTGCTCTTTCTCTCAAATAAATAAATAAAATCCTAAAAAAAGTAAGCTAGAGAAAAGAAAATGTTATTAAGAAATTCATAAGAAAGAAAATGTATTTGCAGTTCTGTATTTATTGAAAAAAATCTAAGTCTTTAGTAGACCTGCACATTTCACATCTGTGCTGTTCAAGGGTCAGCGCTAATGATAAACACCTGCCAGGTGCTCGGCAGTGTTCCAGAGAGTGGAGCTACAAAGAATGTAAGACACAGTTGCTGCCCTTAAGGAGCTTACAGTTTTGTGAGTGCTTTAGATAGGTAAGTAACTTACAACAATATAGTATGAGTAATAGTGGCTGCATGCCCAAAAGATTAGGTATGCCTAGAGAGGAGAATCATTAATTTACTCTGGGAATTTGGGGCAGGCTTCACAGAGGAAGTCACATTTGAGCTGGGCTTTGAGGGATAGAGAAGATAAGATCGGGGAGTAGATTCATGACTTAAAGGATCTTCCATATAAACCAAAAGTTATAATTAAAAGATGCCAAAAGAATTCTTGACCAAAATTATACCTGGGATGTGCTGCTTTGATTTTCTTTTATTACTCTAGATACCCATATGTATGCAGGTTAAATTCTGATTTTAATTTTAAGCTGTATTAGACCTTAACTTCCTAGAATAGTTTGTATACTATTATTCTTTTTTGTTTCTTTAAACTTTTGTGTCATGAATTTAAACAAGATATACATGGCTTACTGTAGGTAGTACCCAAGGATGTATCTTTCTAAGCAGTATCATTTCCTGGATAAGCTAGCTGATTCCTCCCGGAATATGACAATGAAGACAGATGTATGTATTTCTTTTTAAGGCTCTGGTTTGTCAGTAGTTTTTGCTAAGCTACAGCCTAGAAACATTCCAGAGTTGCATAGTAGAAAAATCTGTTAGTCATCTCCAATTTTTCTACTTTTCCAAAAATCACATATATAAATTCTATTTTTAAGCATTAGCATTTGACACTGAAATGTTTATTTAGGAAAGCCAAGATTTTAAAGGTGTTCCCAGAATTTAAAAAAATTCTATCCCCTCCCCCGCCCAAATTTTAACTGATTTTGGAAAGATTAATTTTTCCATTCTGGGCAAAAGTGAAAGTCACATAATCTTTATAGAACTGTGATGTTTCATATATTTATTTATTCATTTAACCAAATTAATTGAGCTGTTGCTGTTTATCAGATATTTTTAGGCTAGAGATATAAAAACAAAAAAAACATTATTCCTTCCTATGAAGAGCTGACAGTCTAATGAGGGGAATATATTCTTAACAGATAATTGTGATTCAACGTGGTAAGTGCTAATAAAGTGTAACACTTTAGAGAATCTGAAGGGTGGAATAACTTATTCTGAGAGGCAGGAATGGTTGACTAGAACAAGTTAGAAGAATTTATATTTGTACTCTTGATAGTAATCACTTCCAAAGCTCTTTTATGCATAAAAAGACACGTGGAGAAACTTTCTTAAAAATGTGGATTTTAGGGCCCCAAACTCAGAAAGTCTGAGTATGTTAAACTAGCATTCCAGGTGATTCACTTTGGAAAACACTGAGCTAGATGTTTCTGCACTTGATCTTAGCCAAAAGGCTGAGAAGAAATGAGCTAGATGTTTCTGAACTTAAATACTACTTGAGATCACAGAAGTGTTAGATCATTCAACTAAACGATTTTTGGTATTTTTAAAGAGATGTGGTTATCGTAAGAGTATTTTGGAATATGTCATTATGTTTTTACTATTTTTGGATGAACTCCATTGTTAAAACTGATTCGCATTTAATGCCTGTACATTAAATTTTGGACTCATTGAGAATTCATTATTTGTAAAAGAATTTGTTAAAAGTTACTGGGTTTTGGTAATCTTTATTTTTCCCATCAAAATTTAGTTACACAGAAAGCCAGTGAAATGCAAAGTATTATTTTATTTTTTTAATTTTTAAAAAATATTTTACTTATGTGAGAGAGAGAGAGACAGAAATAGTGACAAAGAGCATGAGTGGGGAGGAGAGGGAGAAGCAGGCTCCCTGCTGAGGGGAGCCTGCCATGGGGCTCGATCCCAGGACCCTGGGATCATGACCTGAGCCAGAGGCAGACGCTTAACCGACTGAGCCACCCCAGCGCCCCCAAAGTATTATTTTAAAGAATGACTTTGAATAGATAATTACTTGCCTCATATGAGCTAATGAAAATCATTAGCAAAAAATTCTAAACACACTTGTATGCCTGTTTACCCACGTATGAAAGTGTCAGTAAGCAAATACATATAAACAAAAATGGGGTTTTGACTTGCAGGATTTTTGGAAGAGGCATATCACAGTTGGTGGTTGGTTTGTTCTTCATTTAGTCTTTTTAACTGAGGACTTTTCTCTAACTTAGTGTTTTTTATTTCAGTAAATCTTATATCAGTATTAATGTGTACCAGCCTCAAGGGAAGGGAAAAAAAAGATAAATCCCGCTGAGAGGAGTAAACAGTTACATAGGCCAAAGAGACATTAAAACATACTTTAATGCTAATAAATATCATAGTTCATTTTTATATTTTGCCATTTTTTTCATAAGATGGCCTCCCTTGAATGCCGTGGAATTTACGGCAGTGCTGTCTCTAACAACACGTTCGCCACTAGATGTCACTAGACTGTAACAATTAGTAAGCTGCTTGAAACTGCTACAACCTGTGGCAATATTTGCAAAGGCCTTTGGTTAATTAAGTTTACTCTGTAGCATCTGGATTTCTCATAAAACCAGGTCACAGCTTGCTTCAAGCACAAGCTAGTTGGAAAATATGTCAAATTTTGTGACACATGAGTAATCTATGATTAGTTATTTTAGTGTTTATCAAGACAGCAAAGGAAAAAAAAATTATTGCTACAGGAAACTTTTAGTGACCTTAATTTTTTGGAGAGAAAACTCTATTTTTAGTGTATCACTGTACTCAACTATTTGTTACACCAGAAATTTCTCAAGAGTTGGGATTATGTTTTAATCATCTCTAATTTCTCAGGACCTAGCACACAAGGCTTGGCACTTGATAGGTATTCAGTAAATGTTATTAAGCCTTAAGGTAGTACATGTCACAAGGCAAAGAAGCCATGAGTCCTCTATCTCAGAAAGTCTTGTTTGGGAGACAAGAATCTACAAAAACATGTATCCACAGCTCAGGATAGTGTGTATGAACCAAATGAACACTACAGGCATTAAATTCTGTGGGATTTCAGAGGATCAGTAGCTCTTGGGGCAATGATTAGAGGTGTCCTCATGAGAGCATATTTAGAGGTGAAAAGGGAGGGCCCGTACAAGTGAAGGAAGTAATGAGCCAAGGTTTAAAGGTAGGAGAATGTGGGCAGTAAAGATTCAGAAAGGTCCTAAGTTTCAGGGCTCTGAATTTAAGGCGTATACTTGGACTTAATATTTTTTTAGGGGGCAGGGGACATTAAAGGATATTGGGGGGTGAAAATAATATGTTTTATAATGCTTTGTAATTTACAAAACACTAACACTTGAAGGGTGAATTAAAGATGATTATTCTTTAATTTTAGAATGCTCTGCTTTAAAGTTTATTAAAAATATTTCTGTTTAAAAGAGAGAAAATGGGTAGAGAGCTTAGCATAGTGCCTGGCATGTAGTAAACCTTCAATAAATGATTCTTGATGATACCAAATTATTAAATCAGTAAAAAAAATATTATGAACATTCTACAAAACAGCTGACCACTGTTTTTCACAAGAGCCAAAATCATGGAAGATAAGGAATGACTGAAGAATTGTCATAGTTTAGAGGAAATTAAGGAGACCTGCAATGTGGGGTCCTAAATTGGATCTTAGAATAGAAAAGGACATTAGAGGAAAAAATGGTAATTTGTGATTAGGTGTATAGTTTAGTTGATTGTATTGTACCAATGTCAGTTTCCTGGTTTTGATAATTGTGCTATGGTTAGGTACTATGTTAATATTAGGGGAAGCTGGCAAAGGGCATATAGGGATCCTATGTTTTATGCAACTTTTCTTAAAGTTAAATTATTTTAAAAATAAAAAGTTTAGGGGCATCTGGCTGGTTCAGTCAGTAGAGCATGTGACTCTTGATCTCGGGGTTATGAGTTCAGGCCCTGTGTTGGGTGTACAGATTACTTAAAAATAAAATCTTAAAAAAAAAATAGAAAGTTTAAAAATACAATGTCATCTTAGAAAAGATTGCAATTCCATATTTGGGATAAGTTTTCAACTGAGAGCTTCAGATGTTAGAAGAAAAGTTTTAGAATCTCCTACCCTGTATAATTTTTAGGATAGAAATTTGCCAGGACAACTCAAGGCAACAATGAGTTACCTTGAAAACAAGGAAGTACGGGCTCCTGGGTGGCTCAGTTGGTTGAGCCTCTGCCTTCGGCTCGGGTCATGGTCCCGGGGTCCTGGGATTGAGCCCTGCATTGGGCTTTCTGCTCAGCAGGGAGCCTGCTTCTCCCTCTCCCTCTCCCTCTATCTACTGCTCTGCCTGCTTGTGCTCTCTCTGTCAAATAAATAAGTAAAACTTTAAAAAAACAAAAAACAAACAAGGAAGTAGAACTTCTGAGGACCCTGGATTTTAACACCTCTCTATATATTTTAGCTAATAGATAAATTTCCCCAATGTCCTGGCCCTTTTTTTTTTTAATTGAAGTATACAGGACACACCATTACATTTTTTTATTTTAATTTTTTTTTAATTGAAGTATAGTTGACATACAGTGTTACATTCCAATGTCCTGTCCTTTAAGGCCACTTAAACTTTGGCTCTTCAAACTATTATTTAATACCCCACCCCCTTTTTCAGGATGTTCACAGTAATCTAATGAGGCTTCCCAGGGCTTTACCACCAACCCATACACTGTATTTTAATAAAAAAGACTTTATTACAGTTCAGCCTATGGGCCTTCCTTATATACTTCATCATCTCTACATAGATTACCCTGTAGGCCAAGAAGAACAATGGAGGAACACCTCGTGTTTGTAGAGGTGTTGAGTATAATTAGGTTCTAAAATCAGTGCATGAATTTTACATAGTTGACCCTTGAACAACACCAGTTTGAATTGTGTGGGTCCACTTATATGCAGGTTTTGTTTTTCAATAAATACAGTACTATAAATGTATTTTCTTTTCCTTATGATTTTCTTAATAACATTTTCTTTTCCTAGTTTTCGTTCTTGTGAGAATACAGTATATAACACAACATAGAAAATATGTGTCGATTGCTTATGTTATTGGTAAGGCTTCTGGTCAACAGTAGGCTACTAGTAAAGTTTTTGGGGAGTCAAAAGTTATGTGCAGATTTTTTACTGTGGTGGGTGGGTGGGGAGTTGACGTTTCTAACCCCTGATTTGTTCAAGGGTCTACCATATATACGTATGATATTGGAAATTTTTTTAATCCTCAATAAAGCATACTTTTAAAATATATATACTCCTGTACTCTAAATGTTTAGGTTAAGAGAAAAGTCTGCATGCACATATCTGGACCTTTTTGCACACATCAGTCCTTTTTGATCTAGCACAAATTGAGATTAGTTTGTAGTTTTTGTTTTGTTTTTCTTGAGATGGCTTCAGTATGAGGGTAATACTGGATTTATAAAATCAGTTGGGAAGTATTTCTTCCTCTCTTTTCTGTAAGACTTTTGTATTATTTTTTATTTATTTAACTATTTGATAAAATTCAGTGAAGCCATTGGAACTGAGATTTTCTTTACTTGGTGTAGGTCTTGTCTATTCACATTTTCTATTTCTTCTTGAGTCAGTTTTGGTAATTTTTGTCTTTCTAGGAATTTGTTTATTTTATTTAAGTTATTTAATTGTTGGTGTGATAGTTTTCATAATATTCCCTTTTAATCTTGTACATTTCTGTGAGGTCAATAATGATGTCCCTTTTCCATTCCTGATGGAATTAGAAATTGATCATTTGAGTCAAATTGATCATTTGAGTCTTCTCTCCTTTTTTCTTAATCTGGCTACAGATTTGTCAATTTTGATCTATTTAGTGAACCAACTTTTGGTATCATTGATTTTCTCTCTTGTTTTTCTGTTTTCTATTTCATTGCTTTCTGCTCTAATTTTTATTATTTTCCTTTCTTTTGCTAGGTTTGTTAATTTACACTTCTATTTCTAGTTTCTTGAGGTATAAGTTTAGTTTATTGACTTCACATCTTTTTTTTTTCCTGAAATAGGCATTTGAAAGCAATAAATTTTCTTCTAAGCACTGCTTTAGCTGTAGCTCATAAATTTTGATATGCATTTTTATTTTTATTCAGTTCAAGACACTTTTTAATTTCCATTTTGATTTCTTCTTTGACCATCCAGGTGATTTAGAATTATGTTGTCTAAGTTCAGAATATTTTGGGATTTCCCAGATTTCTGTCTGTTATTGATTTATAATTTAATTCCATGGTCGTCAGAGAACATACTTTGTATTATTTAATCCTATTTATTGAGACTGGATTTATAGTTTAGTATATGGTCTATCCTGGAAAATGTTCCATGTGCCCTTCTTAAAAAATTAATAGATTTTATTTTTTTAGAGCAGTTTTAGGTTTATAGAAAAGTTGAATGGGAAGTACAAGATTTCCCATATACTCCTTTATTAACTCCCCATCCAGTTTCCCCTATTTTTAACATTCTTATATTAGTGTGGTACATTTATTACAACTGAGGGGTCAAATTTGACACATTATTGTTAACTAAGGTCCACAGTTTACATTAGGGTTTACTCTTTGTGTTGTACATTCTGTGGGTTTCAACAAATGTTTGTATCCACCATTCATTTGCTATCGTACAGAATATCATATCATTCAATGTATCATACATTGCCTTAAAAATGCCCATGCTTCACCTGTTCATTCCTCTCTCCCTACTCCCTGAACCCTTGGCAACCACTGATATTTTTACTGTGTTCATAGTTTCTTCTTTTCAGAATGTCATGTAGTTGGAATCCTACAGTATATAGCCTTTTTAGATGGACTTCTTGCATTTAAAAAATATATTTAAGGTTTCTCCATATCTTTTTGTGACTTGATAGCTATTTCTTTTAACTGCTGAATAATATTCCATTGTCTGGATGTACCACAGGTTTTTTTTTTTTTAAATCTATTTACCTATTGAAAGACATCTTGGTTGCTTCGAAGTTCTGACAGTTAAAATAAAGCTGCTTTAAACATTTCTGTACAGGTTTTTGTGGGGACATTAAGTTTTTAATTCCTATGGGTAAATACAAGGAGTATGATTGCTGATCATATGGCAAGACTATGTTTATTTTTGTAAGAAATTTCCAGTCTGTCTTCAAAGAGGCTATACCATTTTGCATTCTCATCAGCAATGAATGAGAGTTCCTGTTGCTTCACATCCTTGCCAACATTCGGTGATATCATTGTTTTGGATGTTAGCCACTCTAATAAGTTTGTAGTGATATTGTTTTAATTTGCAATTCCCTAATGGTGTTAAACATCTTTTCATATAGTTATTTGCTATCTGTATTTCATCTTTGATGAGATGTCTGTTGAGATCTTTTGCCCATTTTCTAATTGGGTTTCTTTTATTAAGTTTTAAGAGTTTTTGTATATTCTGGATACCAGTTCTTTTTTTTAAAAAAGATTTTATTTATTTGAGAGAGAACACGTGCATGAGCAGAGGGGAGGGGCAGAGAAAGAGGGAGAAGCAGACTCTCCGCTGAGCAGGAAGCCTGAAGATGTGGGGCTCAATCCCAGGACTCTGAGATCATGACCTGAGTGGAACGAAGGCAGATGCTTAACTGGCTGAGCCACCCAGGTACCCCATGGATACCAATTCTTTATCAGATACATGTTTTATAGATATTCTGTGGCTTGTTTTTTATTCTCTTAGCAGTGTCTTTCACAAAACAGAAGTTTTAAATTTTAATGAAATCTAACTTTTTTAATGAAGTCCCAATTTTTTCTTTCTTGGATTGTGCTTTTGATGATGTCAAAAATCAACAAACCCAGGGTCCTTTCTCTTGTTATTGTCTAGGAGTTTTATAGTTTTGTGTTTTACATTAGGTCTTTGATCCAGTTTGAATTAATTTTTATTTAATTTTTAATTTAAAAGTTTTTTTTATTTTTTAATTTTTTTAAAGTAAGCTCTGTCAGGGTGCCTGGCTGGCTTAGTCGGTGGAGCATGTGACTCCTGATCTCAGGGTTGTGAGTTTGAGCCCCATGTTGGGTGTAGAGATTACTTAAAAATAATGAAAATCATTTAAAAAAATAAAAATAAAAAAATAAAGTAAGTCTATGCCCAATGTGGGGCTTGAACTCACAATCCCGACATCAAGAGTAGTATAGTCTGCCAACTAAGTCAGCCAGGTGCCCTATTTTGAGTTAATTTTTATGAAAGGTGCAAGCCATGTGCACTTGTAAAGATTGTGTACTCTGCAGTCTTTGGCTGGTGTGTTCTGTATATGTTGGTTATGTCAAATTCGTTGATAGTGTTCAAGTCTTCTATACCCTTACTGATTTTCTATTTTACCAATTATTGAGAGTGAGGTACTGAATTATTCACCTTTTATTGTTAAATTGTCTACTGCTCCTTTCAAATTTGTCAGTTTTTTCTTCATTTGTTTTGAAGCTGTATTGTTAGGTGTATATACATTGATAATTACTGTCTTACTGATGTAGTCACTCCGTATCATTATGAAATATCTTTTGTCTCTAATATTACTTTTTGTCTTGAAGTATATTTTATCTGACATTAATATAGCTACTCTTTCTTGTAGTTCTCTGTATAGTATACATCTTTTTTCATCCTTTTACTTTCAGTCCACTTGTGTCTTTGAATCTAAGATGTGTCTCTTACAGAAAGCATGGAGCTGCATCTTGCTGTTTTATCCAGTCTGATACTCTCTGCCTTTTGGACTTGAATTTGCCTTTTTGCTGTTTCTTTTACAAACATTCTATTCTTGTCTGTTTTGTTCCTGTTTCCTCCTTAACTGCCGCCTTTTGTATTAAGTAAATATTTTTAATGCACTGTTTTAATTCTTCTGATTTTTTTTCTAACTATGTATTTTTTGTAGTTGTTTTCTTAGTAATTGCTGTAGGGATTATAATGTGCATTTTAATTTATCAGAATCTACTTCAATTAATGCTAACTTAATTCTGGTAAAATATATAAGTTTTGCTCTGTTTTTTTTCTCCCTCCTTTGTATTACTATTATATATGGTAATGATTGTATTACTAAATATCTATTATAAATATATTAAAATGTATTTATATATGTTATAAACCCAAAATATAGTGTCATAGTTATTGCTTTAAAAATGTTTATGTTGGGGGGCGCCTGGGTGGCTCAGTTGGTTAAGCAACTGCCTTCAGCTCAGGTCATGATCCTGGAGTCCCGGGATCGAGTCCCACATCGGGCTCCCTGCTCGGCGGGGAGTCTGCTTCTCCCTCTGACCCTCCTCCCTCTCATGCTCTCTGTCTCTCATTCTCTCTCTCTCAAATAAATAAATAAAATCTTTAAAAAAATAAAAAAATAAAAATGTTTATGTTGGGGTGCCTGGGTGGCTCAGTCAGTTAAGCATCTGCCTTTGGCTCAGGTCATGATCTCAGGGTCCTGGAATCGAGCCCCACCTCAGTCTCCCCCTGCCCCTTCCCCACTTGTGCTCACGCACTCTTTCTCTCTCAAATAAATGAATAAAATCTTTAAAAAAAAAAACCATAAAATGTTTATGTGTTTCAAGGAAGAGAAGAAATGAGTAAAAACATATTTATAGAATCTTTTGTATTAACCACATATTTACCATTTTTAGTTTTTTTTTTTTTTTAATTTTTATTTATTTATTTGACAGAGAGAGACACAGCGAAAGAGGGAACACAAGCAGGGGGAGAGGGAGAGGGAGAAGCAGACTCCCCGCTGAGCAGGGAGCCAGATGCGGGGCTCGATCCCAGGACCCTGGGACCATGACCTGAGCCGAAGGCAGACGCTTAACGACTGAGCCACCCAGGCGCCCCTATTTACCATTTTTAGTGATCCTCATTTCTTCTTGTGGCTTTTGTCATCATCTAGTGTCATTTTCTTTCAGCCTGAAGAGACTTCCCTGAGTATTTCTTGTGTTATAGATCCATTAGCAATGAATTTTCTCAGTTTTTGTTTATCTGGGACTATTTTACTTCATATTTGAAGGATAAATTTGCTAGATATGGAATTCTTGGTTGACAAAATTTTTTTCCCAGTACTTCATGTATGTCATTCAACTCCTTTCTAGCCTCCACTGTTTCAGATAAGTCACTTTTCTCTTGCTGTTTTCAAGGTTTCCTCTTTGACTCTGGCTTATAACAGCTTGTTATATTTGTAGGTGTCGATCTCTTTGTATTTTTCTTAATTACACTTCATTGAGTTTCTTGAATGTGTATTAATATTTTTCATCAGATCTGATGAGCTTCTCTCTTCTCTTTTTCTGTGATTTCCATTGTGTATTTTGGTATGCTAAGATGTTATTACACAGATCTCTGAAGCTCTGTTCATTTTTTTTCAATCTTCTTCCTCTGTTACTAAGATTGGATACTTTATATTTTCAGGTTCACTGATTCTTTCTCCTGCCATCTAAAAACTGCCGTAGAAGTGCTCCAGTGAATTTTTCACTTTAGTTATTGTACTTTTCAACTCCAGGATTTCTCTGTTTGTGGAAAATCTCTGTTTGTGTATTCATTGTTGCCATACTTTTTTTTTTCTTATGATTTTCTTTGGTCCTGTGAACTTACACATAATAAATGCTTTGAAATTTTTGTCTAATATAGCCAGTACCTCTGGGGTACTCAGAGACAGTTTCTGTTGGTTGCTTTTTTTCTTGACTATGAGTCACAGTTCCCTGTTTATTTGTATATCTTGTAATTTTTTATTGAGAACTGGACATTCTAGAAAGCATAATATATCAGCTCTGGATTCTGATCTCCCCAAGATTTTTCTTTCTTTCTTTTTTTTAATGAGAAATACTTGACAGCTAAAAATCGTATATATTTAAGATGTACAATTTGATAGACATATTCATTGTACAATAATCACCGGTCAGGCTCATTAACATATCCTGTTGTTACCTTTTTGTTCATTGTTTTTTTGATTTTAGTAACATGTTTACCACACCTATGGAATCTCTCTTTCCTGTGATATGTGGCCAGTGATGTCTCTGCTTATTTTTTAAACTTCTTATTTTTAAGTCTGCTTCTCCTGGCATTGTCTCTATGTCCACATGGCTTACTAGTCAGCCAGGGATTAAACAGAGGTTATACTCAACCACCTTGATCCAGTAAGGTTTGTGTCATCTGTTAGTGGATCTGTGTGTGAGTACGTAACACATTCAGAGTTCAGGCTGTTTTCAAGTCTCTTCCATCTTTTACATTTTGCTGGGCCCTTTTACCTCTCCTTTTGGCATCCACATAGCCTCAGTGTCAGCCAGGAGTGTGTGACTGGTTGAATCCTCTTGAGTATTTGCTGTAAATGCAAGCAGCCTCAGCCAGGAATAAACTTGTGCCAGCCATGACCACAGCCTTGTGCTAGTGGAGCTTTTGGCCCTCCTCACTTGCCCATCTCCAAGATAGTCTCTTCCACTGACACCCACTGTTGGGCATGGGTGTTACCCACTGCTCCAAATCAAGTGAGCTTCTTCCTACTGCAACAGAAAAGCTGCTTATTCTCATAACCTGCCTCATTCTGGCACAACATCGGCTTCAACCGAGGCAAGAGGGATGGAAGAAGCCTCAGGTCCAAATGCCACAGATTCTCACTATCTTATCCAAGTTTATCTGTTTTTAGGCATAAATGCTTCTCAGATTATTGTATCCCTTTGGTTAATTTCTCAAACCTCAAAATGGTCTTTATGAATTTTGTCTAGCTTTATAGTTGCTTTTTGTGGAGAGGATTTGTTGATAGCCTCACTTGGCTGTAGCAGGAAGTCATACGTGACCTATCCATTTGCTTTTAATCTAGCTATATGTTTGTATTTAAGTGGATTTCTTATAGCCACCGTATAAACGAGTCTTGCTTTTTTATTCATGTTGAAAATCTCTCTCTTTTAAACGATACCTTTAGTCCTCTTATGTTCAATGCAATTTCAGTGTGGTTGGATTAAACTCTTCCATCTTACTGTTTTTTATTCCATCTGTTCTTTATTCCTTTAACTCCTCTTTTTCTGTCTTCTTTAGCATCGATCTAATCTCTTTATGAGCTAATTTTTATCTCCACTATTGGCTTATTATTTAAATCTTTAAGAACATTTTTTTGTGGTTGCCCTAGCATTTCTAATACACATCTTTAGTTAGTCACCATTTCATATTTAGCATAGTTTTTATCACAGGAAGGTTTTATATTCCAATTTCCTTGTCATATTTTATGCTATTGTTTTTATACATTTTTCTTTTACATATGCTATAAACCCACAATACATTGCTATTTTTGCTGTAGAACAGGGGCGGCAAACTTTTTCTGTAAAGGGCCTGATAGCAAGTATTTTAGGTGTTGTAGGCCATCTGGTCTTTGTCTCAACTACTCAACTCTGTCCTCATGGTGTGAAAGCAGCCATAGACAATACATAAAAGAATGGGTGTTACTGTGTTCCAATGTAACTTTACTTACAAAAACAGGAAGTGGGTGAGATTTTGGCCCTTGAGCCATACTTTGTTGACCCCTGCTTTAGACAATTATTTAGAACTATTAAAAATAATAAAAAAGGGCATTTTGTATTTACGTTATTTCATCCATTTCTTGACGTCTTCATTTCTTTATATAGATCCAAGTTTCTATTTGATATCATATTCCTTTTGCCTGAAGAACTTCCTTTAACATTTCTTATAGTATGTATCTGTTGGTAGTGAATTTTTTCAGTTTTTGTTGGTCTGAAAAAGCCCTTATTTCTCTTACTTTTAAAAGACAATGCTTATCTTTTCTGTATGTATTTCTCTTCTCTGGCTACTTTCAAGATGCTCTCTTTTTTCCTTTTTCTTTTTTTAAAATTAAGATATAATTTAAATGTGGTAAAATTTACCCATTTTAATGTATAGTTCTGTGAGCGTAGATATATCTGTACGGTGGTGTAAGAACCCTAACAGTCAAGATATAAAATAGTTCCATTGTTCCCAGAAACTCTTCCTATGTCCCTTTGTATACAAGTCAGTTCCCCTCCTCACCTCAATCTCTATCATTAATCCATTTTCTCTCTGTATAGTTTTGCCTTTTCCAGAATGTCATTTAAATGGAATCATAAGGAATGTAGCCTTCTGAGTCTGGCTTCTTTCACTTAGCATACTGCATTTGAGATACACCCATGTGGTTGTATCAGTAGTTTGTTTCTTTTTATTGCTGATCAGTATTCTGTCTTACAAATCTACCATCCTTTGTCTATAAAGCCACTGTAACAGCAGTTCTGTGGCTGTAACAATGTATGGCAGGATTGTTTTCCAAAAGGTTTCATAAACAAATTTGTAGTAAAACCAGCAGTGTCTGAACATACCAGTTTTATAATATCCTCTTTAACACTGGGAATTGTTTAAACATATTTTCTTCAAAATGAAAGTGTCTTTTATTCTGGTCATGAAAGTAATATGTACTCATTTAAAAGTTGTGGAACATCCCTAGGGTAAGAGTTACAGTTCCTTATGTAGCATGATTTAGTGTCACCCAGCCCTCTGATCTAAAACTTAAATGTACTCCATTTTGGCCCTTTTAGAGTGCGGCCCCTAGCACTGAACAGAGTATTCCAGGTCTGAACTACATCTTCAGCTTTGCTCAGCATTCTCTATTTCTTTGAATGCAGCTCAAGTTTGAAGTCGCTTTTTTTGTGGCAGCCACAAGCAATTAAGTCATATTGAATTATCTAAAACCTTAAGGTCTTGTTTCTTAAATTCCACATATGAGTGAAATCATATGATATTTGTCTTTCTCTGACTGACTTACTTTGCTTAGCATAATACACTCACTCTAGTTCCATCCACATTGTTGCAAATGGCCAAATTTCATTCTTTTTGATGGCTGAGTAATATTCCATTATATATATATAAAAATATATATATAAGTGTGTGTGTGTGCACGTATACACCCCACATATATACCACATCTTCTTTACCCATTTATCAGTCGGTGGACATCTGAGCTCTTTCCATATTTTGGCTGTTGTGGGACATTGCTGCTATATGGGAAGGGAAGGAACAATAAAATAAGATAAAAACAGAGAGGGAGACACAGCATAAGAGACTCTTAACTATAGGGAACAAACTGAGGGTTGCTGGAGGGGAGGTAGGTGGGGGGATGGGGTAACTGGGTGATGGGCATTAAGGAAGGCACTTGATGTAATGAGCACTGGCTGATATAAAAACTGATGAATCAGTAAATTCTACCCCTGAAACTAATACTACACTGTATGTTAACTAACTTGAATTTAAATAAAATCTAAAAAAAGAAAAAAAAAAAAAAAGGAAAACCCTAAAGTCTTTTCCACACATGCTAATGTTAAGCCATATCTCCTTCATTCTGTATTTCTCCAGATAGTTTTTTTGGACCTCCAGTGGAACACTTTACAATCATCCATAGTTCAGTATCAGATGTACTCTGTTTCTAGCTTTTTGAGGCTTTTTTGGGCCGTCATGATTAACATACAATGAGTGAGTCATTAAAAAATGTTTAGCAGATCAGAGAGCCAAAGGAGAGCTCATGCCACATCATAATCAACTCTTGCCATGTGTTAAGAATATTGTTTTTATATTCTAATTTTTATTTAGTATTTTGGAGGATAAAGAGATGGCCATCTTTATGTAATTACTGAGAGGTAATGTTCAATATTGTAAGATTTATTGAGACTCCTTTAGGTATCTTTTAATTAGCACATGTTTTATTTTATGTATCATTAATATAGTATCTATTGTGGTATCATGTGTATGACCACTATGTATATTTATTATTACTACCATTTAAAATGTTGAAATGTTTTTTCTGAGACTTTAAACCACATTGTGGACCACAGTTCCAAAACATATAGTGGCAGCAACCAGAAAGATTAAAAATCACACCATTGAAGAGAGTAAAAATTCTATTTTAAGACCTGTCCCAAACCTAAATAGGATAGCAGTGTCATGGCTGCTGCTAATTTAGATTGCATGAAATCACCAAAGAGGAACTGCTAGCCAGGAATAGTTAATATCTAAAAGCAAAAGAAATATATAATGCCAATAAAGAAGATAAAGTAAGTTCCATCATGGCATCCATTGCTTACTTCGAGCAGTAGTAGATAAGCATATTAGTAAAACCATTGTATTAGGCAATGTTCCATAGTAATGCAGTGAGGAAAAATAGGAAAAAGCATGAAAAATTATGGAAAGGAAACCAGATTCATAAGGGGTACATATAAAAAAAGGTAAGAGCCATTTGGAAGTCTGGTCTGAGTATCAGAGGAAGGCTAATATTAACACTGTGGCCAGATGGGCTTTATCTTTCTGCTTTTCTTTCCATTTCCTGCCAGTATACTGGAAGAGATTGAAACAGAATATCAAGGTGGCCCCACACATTAAAAGTGTTAGATGGAAATCAAAAAAATGTTCCCAGCTATAAGCATAACTCCCTTTGGTTAAACAACTAAGCCATTCTTTTTAGCAAGGTGAAGCCAATCCTCCTCCAACTTGCAGTAAATTCTGGCAAGAAGCTACAGTTCTGTGACCTCTTTATTTTGGCTTTGTTTTATCCCTACTTTTGCTTTAGTAATTCTCATTGAGTCTTAACTCGTTTCAACATGGGGACAGGTCACAGGTTGTTAAGGCAGATGTTACGGGTTCAAATAGAAAGTGTGTACAAAGATACTAACTATCTCTAGCCAGTTTTTCCCTAAGCCCGTACGAATAAATACATTTTATTTATTTTTTTTTATAGATTTTTTTATTTATTCATTCGAGACACAGAGATAGAGAGAGAGAGAGAGCATGAGCAGGGGGAGAAGCAGAAGGAAGGGGAGAAGCAGACTCCCCGCTGAGCAGGGAGCCCGATGCGGGGCTCGATCCCTGGACCCTGGGATCATGACCTGAGCCAAAGGCAGACGCTTAACCATCTGAGCCACCCAGGTGCCCCGAATAAATACATTTTAATGAACATTTATAATTCTTTTTAATTAATTTTGCATACCTCTGCCAGAATCTTTCTTACATTTACTTCAAATTACATGATTCCTGCTCAGAATGTTTGGATACTCCATACTGCCTGCCTGATTTGCTCCTCAGTTTGACCTGAAGATCTCAGGAAATCATTATATCCTTATCTCCCACTGCTTGCATGTGTCTTGAGCTCTAGGCCACAAATGGACTGCTTCCTTTCCTTTACCACCTCCAAGTCTTTGCTTGAGCTGTTCTGTCTGAAATCTGTCTCTTCCATTGTGGCGTGCTAAAATCTTACCATCCTTTGGTATTTTGATTATTTGTTCAACAAATATTGACTGGCTCCAGTGAGCTGTAGGCATTGTTCTAGTCAGGCAATCGGTAGAAAATATAAAATCTTTGCTCTTGTAGAGCATACGTTCTAAAAGTTCATCCCACTGGGATGTAAACCCATCTCCTTCATCATCTTTTTTACTTTCTCTAAATTGATGTGATACATCTTTACAGAAATCATGATGAGGAAGAAGAAGTTTAGATATTTGAAATCTTCACTGTGGCTGGGCAGAGAACATTCCAAATGCTCTTGTTTTAAAAGTATGTATCCTAAGTGTAGAATGAAGCAAATGTAACCAAAGATAGGTATAAAAGAGTGGTAGGGACTTGTATGAATAATGTCAGGATATATAAAAACTAGGATAAACAGAGGCTTCTGAAGTGAGGGACATGAAGGATAATCAGAAATATAAAAAGTTATGTTCAGAATAAAGCGGCAGTAAGTAGATGTAGTCAGCTTCTTGTGCCAGATGAGGTCATGTATGACAGAGCAGAACTATTTAACACCTCTTCTGCTTCCCTATTTTCTGTCAAGAAAGATAATTAACTGGAAGTGATAGAACAAAGGAGCAGCTAAAATCCCAGATGGCAGACATTGCAAGTGCAACTAGCTGATCAAAATGCATTGTTTTCTCATTGCTTTCTCATGGTGAGGAGACAAGCAATGTCTCCTCACCCCCACTGTGTCCCTTCACCCTGTCCCCATCCCTCCCACCAGGGAACTGAAAGAACTTGCAGATGAACTTGTAGATGAAATTACTGGACTGGCATCTTTAATGAATTGTGGAAAAACAGAAGAGGTGCCAGAAGCTTAGACATAAAAAGAAGTACAGTTGACCCTTGAGCAAGGCAGGTGTTAGGGGTGCTAGCCCCCTGCACAATCAAAAATCTGCGTATAACTTTTTTTAAAATTTTATTTTATTATGTTATGTTAATCGCCATACATTACATTAGTTTTTGATGTAGTGTTCCATGATTCATTGTTTGCATATAACACCCAGTGCTCCCTTCAATACGTGCCCTCTTTAATATCCATCACCAGGCTAACCCATCCTCCCACCCCCCTCCCCTCTAGAACCCTCAGTTTGTTTCTCAGAGTCCATTGTCTCTCATGGTTCGTCTCCCCCTCCGATTTCCCCCCTTCATTTTTCCATTCTTACTATCTTTTTTTTTTTTGACATATAATGTATTATTTGTTTCACAGGTACAGGTCTGTGATTCAACAGTCTTACACAATTCACACAGCTCACCATAGCACATACCCTCCCCAGTGTCTATCACCCAGCCACCCCATCCCTCCCACCCCCACCACTCCAGCAACCCTCGGTTTGTTTCCTGAGATTTAAGAATTCCTCATATCAGTGAGATCATATGATACATGTCTTTCTCTGATTGACTTATTTCGCTTAGCATAATACCTTCTAGTTCCATCCACGTCACTGAATGGCAAGATTTGGTTTTTTTGGTGGTTGCATAATATTCCATCGTATATATATATATCACATCTTCTTTATCCATTCATCTGCATATAACTTTTAACTTCCCCAAAACTTAACTACTAATAACCCACTGTTGACCAGAAGCCTTACCAAGAACATAAACAGTCAATCAACACCTATTTTGTATATGTATTATATATTGTATCCTTACAATAAAGTAAGCTAAGAAAAGAAAATGTTATTCAAATCATAAGGGAAAATACATTTACAGTACTGTACTATATCGAAGAAAATTTGCTTGTAAGTGGACCCACATAATTCAAACCCATGTTGTTCAAAGTTCAACTGTATTTGCATTAAGAAAAGGAGGGGGGGTGCCTGTGTGGCATAGTTGGTTAAGTATCTGACTCTTGGTTTTGGCTCAGGTCCTGAGATCCCGTGTCAGGCTCCACCCTCAGCACAGAGTTGGCTTGAGATTCTCTCTCCCTCTCCCCCTCCCACTCACGTGCACGTGCTCTCTCTCTAAAGTAAATAATTTTTTTTTTTAAAGGAAAGGATGGGGAGATAACAAAATGTGTAACATTACAAAACTGTTAACATTTCCATCCATTGGTTCCAACTTTGTGCCTTTTGAGTTTGCTCCCTTTTAAAATATTTATAGACTATTATTGTGTCTCCATCAGCCTTGTCTTTTGCAAACTCCAAATTTTTCAAGATTTGCCCTTGAGAGTATCACAGGTAAGATGCTACAAGGGTTCTGACCTTGACCTCTGTCTTATTCAACATCATATCAATTGACTTAGCTCCTACCAAGGAATCTTGGACATACTTGATATTCATTAAAAAAATTATTTATTGACCTTAAACAAAAAGGTAGAGGCATATTAATTAAATTTGCAGATAAAATGTTGGAAAGAATATCCCGCATGAATGACTGATCCAAGATTAAAAATTATTTCAACAGAGTTAAAGATGGGCTGAAACCACAATGGCATTTATTTATTTATTTATTTATTTATTTTTAAAGATTTTATTTATTTATTCGAGAGAGAGAACACAAGCAGGGGGAGTGGGAGAGGGAGAAGCAGGCTTTCCGCCGAGCAGAGAGCCCGATGCGGGGCTCGATCCCAGGACCCCGGGATCATGACCTGAGCCGAAGGCAGACGCTTAATGACTGAGCCACCCAGGTGCCCCCACAATGGCATTTAAAAGGAATAAGTGTCAGCAAAGGAAACAGTCAACAAAACAAAGAGGCAACCCACAGAATGGGAGAAGATATTTGCAAATGACACTACAGATAAAGGGCTGGTATCCAAAATCTATAAAGAACTTCTCAAACTCAACACCCAGAAAACAAATAATCAAGTCAAAAAGTTGGCCGAAGAGATGAACAGACACTTCTCTGAAGAAGACATACAAATGGCTAACAGACACATGAAAAAATGTTCATCATCATTAGCCATCAGGGAAATCCAAATCGAAACCACACTGAGATACCACCTTACACCAGTTAGAATGGCAAAAATGGACAGGGAAAGAAACAACAAATGTTGGAGAGGTTGTGGAGAAAGGGGCACCCTCTTACACTGTTGGTGGGAATGCAAGTTGGTACAGCCACTTTGGAAAACAGTGTGGAGGTTCCTCAAAAATTTTAAAATAGAGCTACCCTATGACCCAGCAATTGCACTCCTGGGTATTTACCCCAAAGACACAGATGTAGTGAAAAGAAGGGCCATATGCACCCCAATGTTCATAGCAGCAATGTCCGCAATAGCCAAACTGTGGAAAGAGCCGAGATGCCCTTCAACTGATGAATGGATAAAGAAGATGTGGTCCATATATACAATGGAATATTACTCAGCCATCAGAAAAGATGAATACCCAACTTTTACATCAACATGGATGGGACTGGAGGAGATTATGCTAAGTGAAATAAGTCAAGCAGAGAAAGTCAATTATCATATGGTTTCACTTATTTGTGGAACATAAGGAATAACATGGAGGACATTAGGAGAAGGAAGGGAAAAATGGGCGGGGGGAATTGGAGGGAGAGATGAACCATGAGAGACTATGGACCTGAGAAACAAGCAGGGTTTTAGAGGGGAGGGGGAAGGGGGGATTGGTTAGCCCGGTGATGGGTATTAAGGAGGGCACGTACTGCATGGAGCACTGGGTGTTACACGAAAACAATGGATCGTGGATCACTACATCAAAAACTAATGATGTATTGTATGGTGACTAACATAACATAATAAAATTAAAAACTACAAAAAAAACACACAAACAAACAAAAAAAAGGAATAAGTATCAAGTCCTGTATTTAGATTAAAAACAATCAGTTGCATAAGAACAACATGTAGGAAAACTAGCTCAACAGTAATTCAGTGGAGGTGGGGATCACTCTATACCTGCAAGAGTGTTCTAGGTGTCATGTTTAAGAAGATATTTATAAACTTGGTATATCCTAAATAGAGTGACCAGAAGGTTGTTGTCTGGAAACCTTGTCATGTAAAGAGGTCTTGAAGCAGGTAAGAATTTTTAGGTTGGAGAAGAGATGACTTAGAACGCATCTGTCTTCTGACATTACATGGCTGCTGAATGGCTATAGAATTAGATCTGCTTTGGGGAAGTCCCAGTGATCAGAACTGAGACCAATGGGGAGAAGTTATTGGGAGGTAGTTTTGGTTTGATGTAAAGAATAAAGAACTGTCTGTAAATAATCATTATAGTGGTGGTATTTATTAAGCAATTACAATACATTAGCAATGAGCTAAGCACTCTTCATACAGCATCTCATATGTAATCCTAGCAGCCGGCTTTTCATAGGGGTACTTTTTAGTCCCTAGCCAAATAGCTGTTCTTAACCTAGATCTGACTGGCCTCAAAAGTCTGTACTCATAACCACTGTGCTGTCTGGCAAAGTAATAAACTCTCCATTACTACATATGTTTAAGCAGAAGGATCTTCTTTTATAACTTAGAATTAATTCTTGCAATTCACAGGAGTATGGAGGAGCAGTGTGGCATAATGGGAAAATAGCACAGACTTTGGAGTTAATTCAGGGATAGAAAATGTCACACATTGGCCATATGATCTTGGGAAGTCACTTAATCTCTAAAATAAGGATACTAATACCTACCTCAGAGAGTTAAAGGGGCAGGATTAGTTTATGTGAGCAGCGTGGCTTACGTGTATCATGTGTTTTGTATATATCAAGGGCTCAACAAATAATTGCTGTAATTGTGCAAAAATTCCTTCTAACAGTTATGATCATTGGACTTTGACCACTATCATTTTAACTTTGTACATTTCTCAGTATTTTTGTTTTTGAAGGAGGGGGAGAGGCAGAGGGAGAGAGAGAGAATCTTAAGCAGGCTCCGCACCCAGTGCAGAGCCCAATGTGGGGCTCCATCTCACAACCCTGAGATCATGACCTGAGCCAAAATCAAGATTAACCGACTCGGTGGCTTAACCGACTGAGCCACCCCTGCACCCCATTTCTCTCAGTATTTTTTAACATCAGGGCTACTTGATCTCCAGAACAATAGTTGTTAATATCCCAATTAGAACAGAGGTTTTGACTGCTGGATTTTATTTTGTTATAATTTTGTACAGATCAGGTGTGTATGTTTACTTTTTATAGTTTTTTTCTGTTGTTTCCTTTTCTGATGGAAAGTAGCAGCCGCCTCCTAATTTGCTCCTGTCTCCTTGGAAACCAAAAGAAAAATCAGTAGGCCTTTGGGGGCAGTCTGAAGGGTTTCTTGTTACTAAAATACATAGGCATTAATGCATGGAATTTATAGTAACTATTGGGATGACCTGTAGGCCATTTGTTTTTCTCTGTTTCTTGACTTTCCAGGGAGTTTAAATTATTAAATAAGTGAGATGCAATTGGATGTGACACTAGTATTGCTCTTGAGGAGTTTTACAACCTGTAGAAAAAACAAAACATCACAATTAACATAAAGCCTAGGATTGTAGAAGCATAGTGCTTATATAACATGATGTTATAATGCCTATCATTTGTTGAATGCCTGTTTACCACGTACCAAGTGCTACACTAGTTGCTGTCCGTGCAGTTTCTTTTTTAGTCTTCCGAACAATCCTATAGAGGAAGTATTAAATCATCCTCGTTTTGTAGGTAAGAATGCTTCCCTATAACAGTGATAGAGCTTAGACAACTTGTTCAGCTCCCACAGAGATTTAAAGTCAGGTCTGTCATATTCCAAAGACTCAGTTCTTTTCATCACCCTGGAAGAGGTGGGCCATAGTCCTAGAAAACAACCATGTAGAGGAATTATTAATTGAGCTGAGCCTAAAGGAACAGCCAGGAGTTTGATGGGATGTGCTGGCTTGGATCAGGAGGGGTGGAGGAAGGAATTCCTAGGGAGGAGGATAGTAGGAGCAGAGTGGTCCTGAGCATGCTGCTCTTGGGGAGTTGGGGTGGAGACAGTGAGAAGCTGCTTGACCAAAGAGAGGGATGCATCTTGAGGAGGAGTAAGAAGTAATTTCAGAAAGCGAAATTGTGGCCAGATCATGGATGGAAAGGAATTTGGAGGTGATGCTGTAGGAAGCAATTATAGCTTTATGTTTGTTCTAATAGGGAGCAGGGTATTGACACGTTGAAAGCTGTGATTTTTTTTGATGATTGGTATGACAGTAGCCAGAGATGGGCACACCAGTTAGGAGGCTGCTGTAATTTTCTAGTGATGAGCTGATGAAAGTCTGGATTGGTGTGGGGACAGTGGCAGTAAGAACAAATCTGACACATTTTCAAGGAAGAAATGACAGGACTTGGCAGGCTGGGTGCAGGAAATAAAGGAAAGGGAAAAGAGCTATAGGGCTGCTTGCTGGGAGGAGCAGCAAAATGGCAGAATTGGGAAGGGAGTGTTAACCTTAAAACTTGTCGGTTATTTTACCAGCAAAAATGGTTTTATTCAAGAATATTAAAGAATTGCAATTTGGGACTAGCAAGCTATGGCAAAACCCGAGGCAGGCCGGGAAAACAAAAGAGAGGACTGCTCTTTTATAATGGAAAGGAGAGGGGGAGTGGAGAGGGCTGGTAAAAAGTCCGTTGGAGTAAACTGGGAGTTTGAAGTGTAGCCAGTTTTCATTGGCTGAGTTATGACAGTCTCTCACAGGGTGGGCAAGGAGAAAAATCTTTCTTCCTCCTGTGGGGTAGTAAGGTAGTTTTCTTCCTATGGGAGTTGCAAGGTGTGTCTCTTCCTGTTGGGACCTGCAATTGACAATGGTAGGGTGTCATAGATCCCCCTCTGGCCTTCTGATTCCATTCCATTTTGTTTTATTTTTTAGTAGAAGTTCTTTGCCCAATGTGGGGCTTGAACTCACAACTCAGATCAAGAGTCACATGCTCTAACGATTGAGCCAGCCAGGCACCCTGATTCCATTTTAAATTAGGTTTCCTTTTATTAGTTTTGACAGGACATTAATTTTTTAAATTGACCCTGCACAACCAACCATAGCTGGTAGTCGGATTCATTTCGGTGCTGCATACTGAACATTCCCTCGCCTAGCACCATTATAGTTTTCTTGTCATGGAGAACTCTTAAGAAGGTGGTGCTGGGGATGGAGTGAGGTGGGGAGTGTGGTACAAAGTAGAAGGGGCTGGTGTTTAGCAAAGTTTGCTCTGTTCTCCTGACTTGATTTGCTGTGGATCCATTGAATGCAGTATTATAGTCATGGCAAATGCCTCTATGCTGATGTGCTCAAACACAGATGCAATGTTTTATAAAAGGCAAGCTAACAATCTTGGGTGAGAACTGAGGGGATTATGGATCTCCATAGTATTATTTTACCGAACATACCAAGGACCAGTTCATCCTTCTGGGTCTGTATCTTTAAACAGAGTGATTGTTAATATGAATGTACGGTCCTCATGTTGGAAATTGCTAGCCTCATTTAGAAGCCATTAACCTTTATGTTGATAAAATAATGGTCTTAAGTGAGCATGTGAAATCTGTGCTGAACAGCTACAGCCTTTCCGGAACACTAACTTAAAAAGTGCTCGTCAGACTTTTTGAAAATCAAAAAGCATGTGGGTGGGATGAAGTCACCTGAGCAATTTTCTATAATTACAACTTTCAAGGCCTTTCCTTTGTCTTTTTCAGGCTGACTTAGCACACGCACACACATGATGCACGTGTACACACCCCAGAAGCCCAAACACGATTTCCCTATTTTTCTCTCTAGATTTTTTGCACTTCTATTTTTGTTAAATAGTTGTTCCCTAAGAAGGTATATGCTTTCTTGTTCCTCTCCTAGTTTGATACCTAGTATCTCTGAGGACTTTGGAACCCCCCAAACAGAGCTACCTAAAGACTTCTGAGCCATGAGTGACCCCTCTGAAAGTATGTCTGGGTGCTTTGGATCTAAACCGGCTTCTCTAGGGTAGCACTGGAAACCCCCAAATGTCATGACATCCTAGAAAATGAACCAGGAAAATGTTAAAATTATCACACAACCTTTTGTATGTGATTAGGTTTCTCAGTGCCATCCTGGTTGGCAAATACTGGCATTAGAATCCTTACCTATGCCTAGGACAAGCCCACGCTGGGAATTTACTTCTGCATTTTGATAATTAAGGTAAGTTTGCTGCTAATGTTCCCTGAAAGAAGGTGAATAGGGAATAATATTGTTTCCATTTGTGCCTTTTAATTAACTGAGGAATGGAACGGAAAAGGTTTTAGAGAAGACTTCATGAGGGAGGATTAGTACCTGACATAGTTCAGTAGTTCCATCATAGTTGGACACATATTAAGAATACCAGCACCAATTTTTCCAATAAGCTAACTGAAAATCTGAATTTTAGCTTATTTTATGTGTGGAATAAAATTGCTGGCTTTTCAAAATTATTCATCAAGTAGTGCTTTACCAAAGTGATGTTAAAGATGAAGTAGTCTATCTGTGATACTATTTTAAGAGTCACTCATTTTTCTTCCCCCCCCTTTTTTTTTCCTTCCTAAGTAACAAAAGTTCTTCACCTAGAATAGAATTTTGGGCTTGCATTTTCTATAATATTGATAGCTCCTTCTTGTTAGTGAAAGCAGAGGTATCTTTTTTAGGGAGGTTAAAATTATTAATTTCTCTCCTTATGCTATCTTTTTCCTTTCTGGCAACAGAGGCAATACAAGTCTTCCTGAAGGTATTTGAAAAGATCTTTGTATACATGTATAGTGCCTTGGGTGGTAGAAATGAGGTGCAGTGTTACTTATTTCAGAAGATACACTAATGCATTAAAAACAAGTGACAGGAAAAACAAACTGCAGTTAGTAATCTTGTTGCTTCAAAATGAGCAAACATTTTGGGAGAGCAAGTTCTTGCTGGACATCACTAAATAAGAATGAGTTGATGTCACACTTGGCAAGAAGCAACTCTCAAATTTTTTTTTTCCATACAAATAGTACAACATGGTGGGGAGGAGGGACTGCGGGCAAAGGGTAAAGAATTATAGGGGAAAATAAGCTAGAGAAGGAATGTGAGAATGAGTTGTTTGCTACAAAAGAATTACTATGATACAAAAGCCATGTTTGTTTTGTCAAGAGGAATCTGAGCTGGAACATGAACTGATGAAGGGGAGAGATGTTTACTGGTCTCCTCCCGCACTCCCTCCCAGGCTGTTGTGCGCTGATCCCTGTGGAGGGTTGTGTAACCGCCTTGACTCATTTTCAGGGAAAAATGGCCCCTGTAGCTGTTTTGGCTCATCAAAGTGCTGCATCAAGTACAAGTGAAGAAGTTCCTAAAACATAATGATATCAAACTCAAAACATAGTTATTTTAATTAGGATTTGCAAACACTGGGAGGTAATACAGCAGGCTGCAGCTTATGCCACCACCAACCTCCCCCTTCCCAGAATTCTGTGCGGCATTGGGAATTTGGACAACCAGTGGCCAATTTTACATATTCCTAAAACCAGGAAGTGTCTAAATTAGCTAAATATCTATTGAAATTAGCTGGAGTTATCTGCTCAGTGAATGCCTATGGTCCAGTTTCATAACAAAGTGGGAGAGTGGGTTGAGGGGAATACTGGCATTTTGGGTAGACCAGTCTTCATTGTGCAGGACTGCCCTGTTTATTGGAGGATGATTAGCATCCCTTTCCACTGAATACCAGTAGTGCCCTCAGTCTCTGTGACAGCCAGACAGGCTTCCAAATCCCCTCCCCATCCTAGGGCAGAATGAAAACCGGTATGTGCTTTACAGTTTTATTAAGCAGCACGATTTTCTTTGTTATTGTTTGTTTTATATAAAGTTCTTAGACAGTCTTAGGAAGCTGTGCCTTTTAATATAGTACTGGCTTCATTCAGAATAGATTTCACAAAAGACACTATTAGAAAGATGGATGGCAGGGAAGACATTGTCAGGGGAGAAAAGAATAAGATGGCGTTGTCTTCTTGAACTAGCCCATTGTTCCTCCAGATCCCCAGTTCTGCAGGTGGCTCCTCTTTTTCTGAGAGGCAGCATATGTGTCCCCAAGAGCAAGTGTAGAAGATAAAGTAGGGGGAGATAACAGGACAGAGGGACAAGATTTGGATTGGGATATAAAGATGGAAGACATGGAGGTGATGAAAGGTGGTAACAAAGAAACTGGAGATTCCACAAGGCATACGTTGTTAAGCTCACAACGTTGGTATTTCTGGGACGGTTTTGTATATTACAGATCTAGAATTTCCAGGGGGAAAACTCTTCTGGGATAATTAAATCGGTTAAAGACTTCCACATGCAGGTCGAATTACAGTATTTACTGTCCCTTCATAGGTTTGAGTTTTTAAGCCTCACCTTCAAAAGATACTGTGTCCTTCTAGGTACTTAGCCGGCAATTTAGGTACCATCAGCTGTTGCTTTCATTATAGGTTTCGTGGTGTCAACCGCCATTTTCCTTAGCTTTAGTTCACGGAGTCACTAACCGAAAGTGACATATTTTTCCATTCATCTGGACTTTCCGAAAATACTACAGTGCTTTATTGGAAAAGGTAAGCATAAACCTTAGCCAAATATTAGCATAAAAATTAACTAAATTAAATGTTATTAAACAAGGAGTTCAGGGGCGCCTGGGTGGCTCAGTTGGTTAAGCGACTGCCTTCGGCTCAGGTCATGATCCTGGAGTCCTGGGATCGAGTCCCGCATCGGGTTCCCTGCTCAGCGGGGAGTTTGCTTCTCCCTCTGACCCTCCTCCCTCTCATGCTATCATTCTCTCTCTCTCCCTCAATAAATAAATAAAAATCTTTAAACAAGGAGTTCAAACAGAAAAGTTTTGAGAAATATGAATAAAAATCTCACTCCGCTTATCATTATCAGTCACTGCTTAACTTAAAACTTTGGTTTTGCACCAAAGCTCAACTAACTGAGTATAAGAACATTCCTTTTAATGCTTCTCAAACCTTTTAGGTTAGTTTTGAAGACATTCAGTTGCATGCATATCACTGGATTTTTAGGCTTCTCACTAGTTGTCAAACACTCTGCTTGTCTTTCTTCAGTGGAAGTCTTGTTTTTGTCACAGGCTGTCTTTCTGAGCAGCCAGCCAGTGCATCACTCCCTCCCTAATTGTCTACAATTGTCTAGTTTTGCTAATTCAGCATGAGTAGAAATTACCTTGGCACCACGTGGCTAAAGAGTGTATGTTTTCGGGGCGCCTGGGTGGTTCAGTTGGTTAAGCATCTGCCTTCAGCTCGGGTCATGGTCCCAGGGTCCTGGGATTGAGCCCCAAGTCGGGCTCCCAGCTCAGCGCGGAGCCTGCTTCTCCAGCCCCTTCTGCTGTTTGCTCCGCTTGTGCTCTCTGGCTTTCTCTTTCTCTCTGTCAAATAAATAAATAAAATCTTAAAAAAAAAAAAAAAAGTATATGTTTTCCTGAATGGCTGCTAAGGTGGCCAAGGATGGATTTGTGGTGGTGTCATAAACCTCTGTGGGAAGCAGAACCACAGCTCCCATCAGGTTTGCAAAGGGGTCTCAGACCTAGAAGAGTTTAAGAGTTACTGTGGTGGATATAGAGCCTTGTCCTCAATAGAGATTGCCCGCTGCTACCTAAACATTTTTTTTGGTGTTCATCAGGCCCAGGCATTTTTTTCATGGCTTTGCCTTCTACTACATCTTTATATAACTCCAAACAGTATCTAATATTTTTTTAGGTGTTTTGACTTTATATAGATGGAATTCTATTGTATGTATCCTTTATATATACTACTCTAACTTTTCTTCTTCCTCCTCCTGCTCCTCCTTTTTTTTTTTTTTTTTTTTTGGTTTATACTTTTGAGGTTTACCCATGTTGATATATACCTCATTTTCACTGCTGTATTGTATTCCATTGAATGACTGTTTCACAGTTTATCCACTGTCCTGTTAATGTTTCTTTCAAATTTTCTCACTCTTAAAACAGGGCATGCTTGTACATGTCTCCTTGTGCACATGTATGATAGTTTTCTTTAGGGTATGTAACTAGGAATAAATTGCTGTTTAGTAAGGGACAGACATTTTCAGCTTTACTAGATACTGTCAAATTATTCTTCAAAGTGACTATGCTGATTTATATCCTTTCTAGCTATGTATGGGAGTTCCTGTTATTCCACATCCTCAATAAAACTGATATTGTCCCAGCTGTTCCTTGTTTACTGATTAATTTAAAGACAGCACAGTGCATAGCAACCATCTCAAACATAAGGTCAGATGCAAACTTATTTTTTTATACCGGGCTTCCTCTTTTAAAGGAATTATTGTTGCTTTCAGAGTTACAGATCCAAGATAACTATCATATAACTTTAAAAAATTTTTTTTAATATTTATTTTTAAAAATAGTATTTCTTTTTTACAATCATAAAGTGAAAATATGATTATTTTAGATAATTTGGAAGACAGAGTTACAAAAAAGAAGACAAAAAATTCCACCACTTAGATGTAGCTTTGTTTACATTTTGCTATGTATTTCCTTCTGGTGTAAACATATATATGATACACATTCACTCTGCATTTAGAATCATGCTGAATTTGTCATTTTATATCACAATTTCACTTAAAATTGTATTTCCCATGTCATTGAATATTATTTGAAAACACCATTTAATAGCTGCCTAACATTTCTTTTTTATAAATGTGTTATAGTTTAATTATTCTCCCCTTGGAGGACATTTTTTATATTAAAATAATACTGTAGTAAACATTCTTGGTATATAGATCTGAATTGCAGTTTGTTTCTTTGAGATAGATTTCTAGAAGTCAGTAAATATTTATGGAATTATATTGAATAGATTATAAGCAAGGCATCTAGGGGAAAAAACAGTCAAAAGAGAGGAAAACGGGACATGTTTTGGGGTCAGGGGGAGGTCACAAGATCTATTAATTTAACTTCTCTCATATGTGAATTGAGTGGCGAATGTGTCTCTTACCTGAATTTGGAGACCCTTCTCTTATTAGGGACCATGTTAGAGGTGAACTTTATCCTACCATGGACACTAGAGAGTTGGTTGTACATTATAGTGTTCAAAGATTATAAAATCTTAAAATTGGAAGGAATTTTTATTTTTATTTTATTTTTTAAAAAAGATTTTATTTATTGAGAGGGATTGAGAGAGAGAAAAAGAGAGAGCGCAAGAGCAGGGGAAGGGAGAAGCAGTCTCCCCGCTGAGCTCGATGTGGGACTTGATCCCAGGACCTTGAGATCGTGACCTGAGCCGAAGGCAGATGCTTAACCGACTGAGCCACCCAGGTGCCTCTGGAAGGAATTTTTAATGGTCTGTCATTCCAGTTGCAAAGTCCCTGAGCTGTATTTTATAGAATATTTCATCAAAGTAGACTTCTATCCTTGACTTGTTTAATATCTAACCCCACACAACTCATTGTCATACAAGTTAATTTGCTCCTTTATTGCACAGCTTTGATTAGTTGAGTGTGGTTCTTTTACTTAAACCCAAAGATTTCCTGTAACTTTCATTTGCTGTTTAATTAGTTCTTTTAATGAAGGGCTCCCTAAAAATACTTCTGGGAATATTTTACCTTTACATGTTTATCTATTAGCTTCTACTATAATTAACATGGAAACATATGTTTGACCGACTTTTAGTCTTTGCTTTCTTCCAAGGTACAACTCATCTTTATAGTAGAAATGACCTATGTGATCACAGGCAAGATAGAAAACTTTACACATATTTTTATATGTGGTGGGCAGAAAAGTACTAGTGTGTTTATAGAATATACTTCTCATTTTATTACTATTTATTAGAAGTTGCATATAAGCAGTGATTTTGGTATACATAGTCCCACTTTTCTGCTAATAGTAACAACAACGTTTTTCTTCCCATGTCTACCTCTCTCTCTTTTTTTTGCGTGGAGGTGTCAACATATATTACCTCCTTTAATCCCTATCTAACCTCTTAGGGTAGGTAGGCATTTTTCTTTCGGCAGATAAGGCTCAGAGGTTCAAAGACCTTTCCTTTCATACAGCTGTTAAAGGCAGAGCCAGCATTTAAACTCAGGTCTAATTCTAAAACCTTAGCATTTAACCAGTTTGCCCATCTGTCTAACTTATATTAATTTCATAATAAAATCAGATGTATTTCTGTTCAAAAGATGTTCATGTCTTTGGGTTTATCATTTAGCATATCATATTGGTAGTGTGTTGTGTCACTTTTGGAGGTATATTGCTTCTGCTTCCTTCTCCTTCATCATCCCCGTTCCTCTTGCTTTGGTTTGGGCACACCAAAGATTTTCTTCCCCTGATTGCCCATCTCTCCCTAGTGCCCTACGGGGCTCCTTCCTGTTTCTGGGGAAACTGAAGCACAGAATGAGAAAAGAGTAACAGATGATCACATAATTTTTTTTTTTGGAATATTATCAACTGATATGTTCCATAAAGGAGGATGTTTTCACAGCTGTGTGCTTTAGGGATAGTGGGAAAATTTGAATTTTTATTGCTCGAATATCTTCTACAACAAAGGCACATGCTTGATGGACTTGGAATGTGGAAACCTCTTCTCTCAGTCAGCCCTGTGATAGAGATCTTTGTATTTATGGTCACATTGGGATTCAGATATGTTATCTCTGTGAACTTCAGACCAAGGGTCAGAGAACCAAGGAGTGGACTTGCTGAATGTATGATTTAATTACCCTAGATCAATCAAGTTTTGACTTGGCGATGACGGGATATATTGTGTGTGCACTTTTATGTAGTTGCTAGGGGAAAGGAACAAAGTTTAATCCTTGGTTTTGTTGACCTTTGGTATCACTTTTATCTGTAGTTCCATATAAAACTGCCTTTGCCAAATTTTCAAAAGGCTGCAGTCAAGTGATTTACAGATAAAGCCTCATTCACTACTTGCATAAGAAGAGCCCGTATCTTCAAATATGGGTGACGTAAGTTTACTTTAGAGACAGGAATGAGTTCATTTCTTTGGAGAGATATGAACAGAATGTCTCTTGCCCTGGTGAGAAATAAATTTAAATCAGGACTTCGCTTAGAGGAAATGGAATGGAGTAACTAAGCTCCTAAGCCAAGGCCCAAGGGGGCACCTATTGTGTGTTGTAGAATTCACCCAGATATGACCATTCCTCAGTACTGCATACGAAACAGCAAACATCTATGGAGAACTACTTTGTATATGGCAATAAGGTCCTTATGTGCCTTGGGTCTTTCAGAGACAAAAATACATGATTTCTTCCCTCAAGGACCTTACCAGGTAACTGAGGAGAAAGCAGGAATGTTGATGATAACACCAAAAAGGATGCTATGGTTAAGTGCCAAAAATGAACCTTCAACCAAGTATATTCCAGAGATACACAGCACATAAAAAGTGAGATTTAGTTATAAATGAGCTGTTCTGCTACCGAAAACATTTGATTCCAAAGCATAATCAAATCTCAAATAAGCAAAACTGTCTTAAGCCTAAGTTAAGAGGAAAATGGTATTTTAAAAATTAATTCCTCAAGTAAGTTGCCAAATTATGGACACTAGAATTTCAAGAGTTGGCAACTCTAGCTCTTATGGTTTGGCTACTATATTATCTCTCTTAAATTATAGTAATATTTCTGTCACCAAAAATCATTAATTTACAGTATTTTTTCTGTTAACTCCAGTACATATTTCCATCATGTGATATGTTGTCATGATTATTGTTACTTTTACTCTACTTACTTAGTTGTTTTTTTTTTTTAAAGATTTTATTTATTTATTTGACAGAGAGACACAGCGAGAGAGGGAACACAAGCAGGGGGAGTGGGAGAGGGAGAAGCAGGCTTCCTGCAGAGCAGGGAGCCCGACGCGGGGCTCAGTCCCAGGACCCTGGGATCATGACCTGAGCTGAGGGCAGACGCTTAACGACTGAGCCACCCAGGCGCCCCTACTCTACTTACTTTGTATAGGGGATAATAAAATCTGCCTTTTAAAGTCATCCTGACAAATAAGATAAAATATGTAACATGATTAGCACAGTGCTTGGGTAAGAAAATGTCATCATTAATATTAGCTATTGTTTTTCTTACTCATGAAATAAAATGCTTTATATAGCACCTGACAGTTAAATTTTAATAAATTATAACAATATGTGGCTTATTGTTTACAAAGGGCTTTAACATGTGCAAATGTGTCAAGGAAACCTAACTCAAAATTGTAGTCAGGAAATTACAGAAGGTGGGCTCTTAAGCACGTACCACTCGTCACAACTTGCATAGTCCAGCAGGAAGAAGGAAGATTTCCTCTGGATCAAGCAAGCTGCCTTTGCCTGCAGCCAATAAGAAGCCACTACCTCTTTAACCACCTGCAGCCAATGAGAAGCTGCCTCCACTTTGAACTCTCATTATTCCCCAGTGAACTTTTGTTCAAAACAACCCCTCCCAGCTTCCTCCTTTTCTCTATAAGAAGATGCTGTCCTCCTTTGTTGCCCCGACTTGCCCACAGTTCACCATAGTTTGCTTGCCCCAAATTGCAGTTCTTCTAATATTCCCTAATAAACTCGACTTTGCTGGCTGAATCACTTTTTTTTCTTTTAAAAGGTTGACAAACATATATTATCTCATTTAATTCTTTCCACTCCCTTCAAGGTATATAGTATTACCCCTCTTTCACTGATAGAGAAATTGAGGGTAAGTGTGTCAGTCAGATCTGATGGCTAATTTAAGCATACAAAGAATTTATTGGAAGGATAGTGAACAGCTGACAGAATCTCTAGAAGAGCTCTAGAATCAGATTTTGGGCCACCTGCCTAAGCATAATGGCCAAAATCATGCTGTAGAACTTAACCCATTGACGTCACTACTGCTGTCATGACCAAACACTTGACACATCCTGTACCACAAACAGAGCTGGCTGGCAGTGTAGACTGACCTTTGCCATTGGTTCTGCTTCTATTGCTGCCTCAGAAACATGTTTTCCAGAAACTGCTATCACCAGGGAATGCACCTTGTAGAAGGTCCCTTTTTTGCAACATTTGCTCCCCATTTAGAGTTGGGGGTAGATGCATAAACTGATGCAATTCTGTCCTCTGCTTGTATTCCAGCTGCAGGGCAGGTGGGAGAAAGGCCCTTGGTTCTTCAGCTTCTCTGTATAATAGGCTAATAGGCTCTCTTATGGGCCACATATATGACACTTTGCTTTATTGCAGCTCCTTAACTCTCTCTCTCTAGGTCTTAACTCTCTCTATACAGAAGGAATATTCTCTATTTCCTGCTAATTGTATATAAGCGGAGTAGAAATTGAGATTGTTTTATTAGTAGACTTCGTGTGTGGAAAATCAGGGTTTTTTTTTCCCTAAAATCTATCTTGTTCTTAGTAATTGGCTGTTATCAATCTACAGAAATGCCTCAACATTTTAAGCTGTTAACAGGTGAGAACTTTCCATCTGATCAGGGTATTTTCTCCAGGATAAACATTATCCATTATCGGTATATTATGTGTATTTCCCATTATCCATTGGAATGCAGAGTATGTAATCCTTCAAGGAAGCCGTGAGTTAACACCGACAAGAAGGGCAACTCTTTTGAGCAGCAAAGTCGTGGCTTTAGTATTTCGGATTTCTTTTTGGTTGTGTCCTTTTCCTAATACTTCATTTGTTTTTATTTAAAGTGAATCTGTGATTCGTCTTTCTGAAAATCTGAAAAAGAAACATTTCAGTTCCCCAGTGTGATTTGCTGTTGGCTGTAAAGATAGCCTCCCCTCTTTTATCGTCAGTCTTGGTGCCTTGCAAAGTCTATATTTTTAGGAAGTTGTGTATACTTCAGACTACTGTAAGAAGCATTATGTGTTAAATGCCAATTTTAAAAAGAACACTTTAGTTCCTCAAAGCAAACTCTTTTAGAAAGGGAAGGATCGTTTGGTGCCCCAAACAGCCATCCTTATTTTGTCTGGAAAGCTGCAGTTTTGGGGTGTTGATATTTCAGCAAGTGGAGAACACCAGGGTGTGGTGAACACTAGCTACCAGGTTGCAGGGAGGACTCAGGTGCTCCATTTTTCCAGGCTGGCATTCCTACTTCCAGACAAGTGAGACCGTGTGGGCTTTCTGTGTTCATTCACTGAGAGATGTTGAAATGTTGTGACTTCTGAACTAGGAATGCATTTCTTTTATACTAGTAGACTACTAGTCTACTAGTATATTTTATTTTCATACTCAGAGTAAGGGTCTTCTGAATTTAAATGTTTCTTCGGTAAATAATTCTAAATTAGTCTTGGTCCTTTAATTAAAAAAACAAAAACAAAAACCCAAACCCTAGTCTAGCAGTATATAATACTACTTTATCTTCCTCCTCATAGAAACATGAAATTTTCAAAGTTTAGACTTGAAAGAAAACATGGTTCAACTCAGTTTTCAGAGAAGGAAATAAGACTTGTTTTTCCCTTGGTTTATCCTTTTATGTTTTAAGTTTTGTTCCCTACTGACCACCTTTTTTCCCCGCCTTGGGTGCTTTATTAGAGGGTATTGAAATCTATCTACTTGACTTTATTGTGGTAAAATATACATAACCTAAAATTTACCAGTTTAGCCCTTTTTGAGAGTATGATTTGGTGGCATTAAGTATTTCACATTGTTGTGCAACATTACCACGTTACCACCATCCTTTTCCATCATTCCTGATTGAACCTCTGTACCCATTAAACAGTAACTTCCTATCCCCCCCTCCCCCCATCACTGGCAACCATTATTCTACTTTTTTCCCCCTCCATTAATTTGACTATTCTGTGTACTTCATGTAAGTAGAATCATATGGCATTTGCCCTTTTCTGTCTGCCTTATTTCACTTAGCATTCCATGCTCAAAGTTCATCCATGTTGTAGCAAATGTCAGAATTTCCTTCCTTTTTAAGGCTGAATAATATAAATTGTAAGTATTTACTACATTTTGCTTATCTATTCATCTGTTGCTGGATGCTTAGATTGCTTCCATGTCTTAACTACTGTGAATGTGAATGTACAAATATCTCTTCGAGAGCTTGTTTTCAGTTCTTTAGGGTGTGTACCCAGAAGTGGAACTGCTGGTAATCATGTGGTAATTCTGTGTTGTGTTTAATTTTTTAAGGAACTGCCATGCTCTTTTCCACAGTGACTGTACCATTTTACATTCCCATCAACAATGCATAAGAGCTCCAATTTCTCCACATCCTCACCAACATTTGTTATTTTCTCGGTTGTTTTTGCCTTTTTTTTTTTGATAGTAGCCATCCTAATGAGTGTGAGGTGGTATCTCATTGTAGTTTTTATTTGCATTTCCCTTATGATTAGTGATGCTGGATATCGTTTCATGCCTTCTTGGCCATTTGTATATCCTTTTTGGATAAATGTCTATTCAAGTCTTTTGAATATTTTTGAATTGGGTTGTTTCTGTTCTTTTTACAATGAGTTTTAGGAGTTCTCTATATATTCTGAGTATTAATCCTATATCAGAATACATGCCCTTTGCAGATATTTTCTCCCAATTTGTGGGTTGCTTTTTTACTCTGTTGGTAGTGCTTTTTGGTGCACAAAATTTTTAAATTTTCATGAAGTCCAATTTGTTTGTTTTTTCTTTTGCTGCCTGTATCTTTGGTGTCCTCTCAAAGAAATCACTGCCAAACCCGATGTCATGAACCTTTTGCCCTGTGTTTTCTTGTAAGAGTTTTATAGGTTTAGGTCTTCGATGCAATTTGAGTTAATTTTTGTATGTGGTGTTAGGTAAGAGTTTAACTTAATTATTTTGCATGCAGATATCTAGTTTTCTCAGTACCACTTGTTGAAAGGACTGTCCTTTCCCTTATTGAATGGTCTTGGCACCCTCGAACAAAATTGTTTGACCATGTATGTGAGGGTTTATATCTGGGCTCTCTGTTCTATTCTATTGATCTAGATGTCTGTCATTATGCCAGTACCATACTGTTTTGATTAATATAGCTTTGTAGTAAGTTTTGAAATCAGGAAGTGTGAGTCCTCTAGTTTTGTCTTTTTCAGGATTGTTTTGGCTATTGGAAGTCCTTTGAGATTCCATATAAATTTTAGGATGGGCTTTCTATTTCTGCAAAAAATGTTGAGATTTTTATAGAGGTTGCAGTGAATCTGTAGATTACTTTAGATGGTATTATGAACTCAATACCAGAAAACTAAATAATCCAATCAAAAATGGGCAGAGGACCTGCATAGACATTTTTCCAGTGAAGATGAACACATGGCCACCAGACAAATGAAAAGATGCTTGACATCACTAGTCATCAGGGAAATGCAAATTAAAAGCACAATGGGTAGCTCTGTTGGTTAAGTGTCTGACTCTTGATTTCAGCTCAAGTCATGATCTTGGTTGTGATATCTAGCCCCAAGTCAGGCTCCATGCTCAGTGCAGAGTCTGCTTGAGTTTCTCTGTCTCCCTCTCCCTCTGCCCCTCTCCCTGCTCTATGAATGGATGAATGAATGAATGAATGAATGAATATTTTTTTTAAAAAGCACAATGCGATACCAGAATGGCTAAAATCAAAAACACAAGAAGTAACAAGTATTTACCAGAATGTGAAGGAAAGGGAACACTTGTGCACTGTGGTGGAAATGCAAATTGGTACAGCCACTGTGGAAAACAGTATGGAGGTTCCTCAAAAAAACTAAGAATAGAGTTACCATATGATCTAGTAATTCCACCACTGGGTATTTATCCAAAGAAAACAAAAACACTAATTTGAAAAGATAATATGCACCCTTATATTTATTGCAGCAGTATTTACAATAGCTCAATATGGAAGTGTCCATTCACAGATGTCCATTTGTAGATAGACACACACACACAGGAATATTAGTCATAAAAAAAAATGAAATCTCACCATTTGCAACAACATGGATGGACCTTAGGGGTTATAATGCTAAGAGAAATAAAGAAAAATAGCATATGATTTTACTCATATGGAATTTAAGAAACAAACCAAAAATAGACAAAAACAGATTCTTAAATACAGAGAACAAACTGGTGGTTGCCAGAGGGGAGGTGAGTGGGAGAATGGGTGATAAAGGGGATTAAGAGAGCACTTTTCTTCATGAGCACTGAGAAATGTATAGAATTTTTAAATTTACCTGAAACTAATATAACACTTTATGTTAATTATACTTGAATAAAAAAATAAAACTTAAAAATCCCAGTATTAAGTCTTCCAATTCATGAAACATGAGTTGTCTTTCCATTTATTTTTATCTTCCTCAGTTTCTTTCAGTAGTGTTTCAGAGTTTTCATTGTAACTGATTTTTGTATGTTAACTGTATTCTGCTACTTTGCTGAATTCGTTTATTAGTTCTAAATTTTTTTTGTGGCATCTTTACAATTTTCTACATATAAAATCATATAATCTGCAAATAGAGATAATTTTACTTCTTCCATTCCAGTTTGGATGATGTTTATTACTTTTTTCTGCCTAATTGCTCTGGCTAGAGCACATACTAGAAATGGTACTATGTTGACTAGAAATGGTGAAAGTGGACATCCTTGCCTTGTTCCTGATCTTAGAGGAGAAGCTTTCAGTCTTTCACCATTGAATATGGTTTGTTCTGGGTTTTTCATATATGGCTTTTATTAGTTTCCTTCTATTCCTAGTTTGTTGGGTGTTTTTATCATGAAAGGGTGTTGAATTTTGTAAAATGCTTTTTCTGTATCAATTGAGATTATCATGTAGCTTTTATCCTTTGTTCTGTTACTGTTGTGTATTACCCCAATCAGTTTCCTATGTTGAACCATTTTTGCATTCTGGGAATAAATCCCACTTGGTCATGATATATAATCCTTTTACTATGCTGTTGAATTCTGCTTGCTAGCATTTTCTGAAGGCTTTTTGCATCACTGTTCATAAGTGATAATGGTCAGAAGTTTTCTAATAGTGTGTTTGGCTTTGCCATTAGAATAATGATGGCCTTATAAAATGAGCTAGAGTGTTCCTTCCTCCTCAGTTTTTTGGGAAATTTTGAGGACTGGTGTTAGTTCTTCTTTAAGTATTTTGTAAAATTCACCAGTGAAGCCATCAGGTCCAAGACTTTTTGTTGTTGGGAGATATTTTTTAAAATACTGATTCAATTTCCTTGCTAATTAGAGGTGTATTCCGATTTTCTGTTTCTTTATGATAGTCTTGGTAGCTTTTGTATTTCCATGAATTTGTCCATTTCATCAAGGCTATCCAATTTGTTGATGTGAAATTGCTCATACTACTCTCTTATAATCTATTTTATTTCTGTAGAGTCAATAGTAATATCCCCACTTCTGTTTCTGATTTCAATAACTTGAATCTTCTCTCATTTTTTCTTAGTTTCATCTAGCTAAAGTGTTGTCACTTTGTTGCTCTTTTGAAAGAATCAACTTTTAGTTTTGTTTATTTTCTCTGTTTTTCTGTTCTCTAAGAGATTTCCTTTATCTTTGTTATAATTGTTACTCTTTCCTTCCTTCTGCTAGCTTTGGGTTTGTTCTTTTTCTAGTTTCTTAAGTTATAATGCTGGCTTGTTGATTTGAGAGCCTTTTTTAAAAATGTAAGTGTTTAGAGTTATAAATTTTCCTCTTAACACTGCTTTGCAGCATCCTTTAAATTTTGGTATATTGTATTTTAGGTTTCATTCATCTCTAAGTATTTTTAGATTTCCCCTGTGATTTTTTTCTTTGATCCATTGGTTGCTTGAGAACATGTTGTTTAACTTCCACAGGCTTCTGACTTTTTCAGTTTTTTCTGTTACTGATTTCTAACTTCATTCTTTTGTTGTTAGAGAAGATATTTTGTATGATATTTATCTTTTTAAATGTATTGAGAATTTATGGCCTAACAGATGGTCTATCCTGGGAAGTGTCCCATGTGCCCTTGCAAAGAATATACGTTCTGTTGTTATTGTATAGAACGTTCTGTATATGTCTGTTAGATCTAGTTGGTTTACTATGTTGTTCGAGTTCTCTCTCTCCTTGTTATCTTTTGTCTGGTTGTTTTATATTGAGAATGGAGTGTTGAAGTCTTGAAGTCTCCAACTGCTATTGTAGAACTATCTATTTCTCCAGTTCTGTCCATTTTGCTTAATATATTTTGATGGTCTGTGATGAGGTGTGTAAATGTGTTACAATTGCTATGCTTTCTTGCTGTATTGAACTTTTTATTAATATATAATGTCTTTCTTTGCCTCTTATTGTAACCTTTTTTGATTTAAAGTCTATTTTTTTTTTGAATTAGTATAACCATTCCTGCTCTCTTTTGGTTACTATATATATGGAGTACCTTTTACCATCCTTTCATTGTCAGCCTATTTGTGTCTTTAGATATAAAGTGAGTCTTTTGTAGATATCATATAGTTAGATCATACTTTTTACAAATTCATAGTGCCAATTCCTGTCTTGATAAAACAGTTTATTCCACTTACATTTAAAGTAATTACTAAGGAGGCGGGACTTCTGTGATTTTGCTCCTGTTTCGTTTATGCCTTATAGCCTTTTTTGTCCTTCGTTTACTGCATTCTGTCTTTTTTTGGGGTTGAATTTATTTTTTTGTAGTGAAATGTTTAATTCCTTCATTTTCTTTTGTATATTCTGTAACTATTTTATTTGAAATTACCATGGGTATTATATTTAACACACTAAAGTTATAACACTCTAACTTGAATTCATGTCAACTTAACGTCAATAACATAAAAAACTCTGCTCCTTTACAGCTTCATGTTCACCCCTTTCAGATGTTGATGTCACAGCGTTACATCTTTATACATTGTCCAAAAACGTAAACTAATAATTTCTAAAAATGTATTAATCTCTTAAATTGTGTAGGAAACAAAAAATGGAGTTACAATTGTTACAATAATGCTAGCCTTTGTAATTGCCCATATTTACCTTTACTGAGATCTTTATTTATTCATACAGCTCAAAGTTACCGTCAACTGTCCTTTCATTTCTAGACCTAGAGGACTGTCTTTAGCATTTCTTGCAGGACAGGTCTAGTGGTAATGAACTCCCTCAACTTTTGTTTATCTGGGCATGTCTTAATTTCTTCCACACTTTTGAAGGATGGTTTTGCCACATGCAGGCATACCTTGGAGATACTGTGGATCCGGTGCCAGACCACTTCAATAAACTGAATATTGCAGTAAAGTGAGTCAAGTGAAATTTTTTATTTCTGAGGGCATATAAAAGTTATGTTTGCACTGTACTGTAGTTTATTAAGTGTCCAATAGCATTAAGTCTAAAAAAAAACCACGTACATACCTTAATTAAAAATACTTTTTTGCGGGCGCCTGGGTGGCTCAGTCGTTAAGCATCTGCCTTCGGCTCAGGTCATGATCCCAGGGTCTTGGGATCGAGTCCCACATCCGGCTCCCTGGTCTGCGGGAAGCCTGCTTCTCCCTCTCCCACTCCCCCTGCTTGTGTTCCTGCTCTCGCTATGTCTCTCTCTGTCAAATAAATAAATAAAATCTTTAAAAAAAAAAATACTTTTTTGCTGAGAAATGCTAACTATCTGAGCTTTCAGCAAGTCATAATTTTTTGCTGATGGAGGGTCTTGCCTTGTTGTTAATGGCTGCTGACTGATTAGGATAGTGGTTGTTGAAGATTGGGATGGCTGTGGCCATTTCTTAAAATAAGCAAACAATAAGGGTACCTAGGTGGCTCAGTTGGTTGAGTGTCTGCCTTTGGCTCAGTCATGATCTCGGGGTCCTGGGATTGGGCCCCGCGTTGGACTCTCTGCTCAGCTGGGAGTCTCCTTCTCCCTCTCACTCTCCTTCTGTGCTTTCCCTCTCTCTCTCAAATAAATAAAATCTTAAAAAGAAAACAATATAGTTTGCTGCATTGACTTACTCTTCCTTTCACAATTTCTCTGTAGCATGCAAGGCTGTTCGATAGCATTTTACTCACAGTAAAATTTCTTTCAAAATTGAAATCAGTCCTCTCAAACCCTTCCACTGCTTTATCAACTAAGTTGATGTAGTATTCTAAGTCCCTATATTGTCATTTCAACACTACTGTACATTCTCATCACCAGTGCACAGGAATTCCAATTTCTCCATATCCTCACCAATACTTATTATTTTCTGTTGTTTGGATAATAGCCATCCTGATGGTTAAGTGGTATCTCATTGTGGTTCTGTTTTGCATTTCCCTAATGATGAGTGATGTTGAGCATCTTTAATGTGCTAAGTGACATTTGTATATCTTCTTTGGAGAAATGTCTGCTACATCATCTGCCCATTTATGAATTGGGTTTTGGGACTTTTTTGTTCTTTTTAATTTTAGCTTTTATTCATGTCTGCATCGTATTTAACTCCTGCTATGTCTGGCAATCTGCTTGAGGAATGGGATGACTTCTTTATGATTTCCTACAGTGCTGATATATAGAAGGAGGTGCTGGCAAATACTCAGAGTATAGTAGGGTTGTCCCGTCATTCAGCCAGATTTTGCAACCTGCTTATATGACATGGCAACAGCTGGTAGTTGGAGACTTGGGGATAGTGAAGAAATTAACATTAATTGAGTTCCTATTCTATGCCAGATACTATGCTACGCATAACTTCATATAATTCTCATAGTACTCCTTTAACGTAGATAGCATTAAATTTATAGATAAACTGTTTGAGTTCAAAGAAGTTAAATTCCTACTTTTACATCACATGGGTAGTAAATGGCTGTGTCTGGAATCAAATTCCCAGGTCTACCTGACTCCAAAGTTTATACTTTTTTCATTATATCATGCTGCCTCCCTTCCCTGGCCTAACTTTAACCAGTCTATAGCACTCAATGAGAAAGTTCTTTATTGGCCCTTTGGTAGTTATTGGAAGCTGTTAGGAGATTGTTTCTCTCCACACCAAACATTGTGGTGAGTTGGCATATTACCGTGAGCTTGTCGGCACCAAAACCATGATGATAGCCTATCTGGATGGCTTCTTCTCCTGAATGAGATTGGTGCTCCTCTGAGGTGACTGAATGGAAGTAAAAGTTCCTAAGGGAACTAGTCATGGAGGGCACTCTTTCTAAATACCCCAAAGGAATTGATCACCAGTGTACATCATAAGATCCTGTCCAAGTTGGGCGGGTATTTTTAGACTTTTCCTTTCTTTAAAAGAAGAGAACTTCTGAGAACTGGAGTTTATTTGTTTAATTTTTTTAGATTTTATTTATTTGACAGAGAGAGAGAGCATGAGAGAGCACAAACAGGGGGAAGGGCAGAGGGAGAGGGAGAAGCAGGCTCCTTGCCGAGCAAGAAGCCTGACATGGGGCTGGATCCCAGGACCCTGGGATCATGACCTGAGCCGAAGGCAGACACTTAACCAACTGAGCCACCCAGGTGCCCTGAGAACTAGAGTTTATATTAAAGAATACACATGGCTTATGTTCTTCTGTCTTTGAAATAGACCATGACCAATAGAGTAAAAAACCTTATTGGGGGCGCCTGGTGGCTTAGTCGGTTAAGCATCTGCCTCCAGCTCGGGTCATGATCCCGGGGTCCTGGGATCGAGCCCCACATCAGGCTCCCTGCTCAGCGGGGAGTCTGCTTCTCCCTCTACCCCCTCCCCCTGCTTGTGATCTCCCTCTCTCTCAAATAAATAAATAAAATCTTTTAAAGAAAACCTTATTGGTTTGGGGGAGAATTTCTTTTTTTATAATCTATTGCTTAATTATACCTTCACAGTAATGTTAGTCAAACTTACATAGATTTCAGGATTCTGTAGCAGGAAATGGAGCTTATTATACTGTTTCTCAGATAGAGGCCTCACTACTCATAATACTCATTTTTAGTCTTGGAAGCAGCTAAGCCTTTAAAAGTTAAGGAATTCAGTTTGGTGATAGCCTAGATTAATACCCATATGGTTCTCTTCTATACTTTAGAAAAATGTTTTTTTCCTACTTGGTTTTTCAGAAAGAAAAAGATTGCTCAGCAGAATATTTCCTAACTTTTTAACCCTGATGATTTTTCCACTCAACACTTTACACAAAGAGGTAGGTACAGATGGCAGTTTGCTGGATCTGTGTAATAATCAGTCTTGGTCCTCACTCATTCCCTGGAGCCCACTCTCCATTCCTGTATAAACAAAGTAGCTTCAACCAGGGTCTAATAGGGTCTTAAGAAATGCCTCCACTATTTACCACTGGTAAATACGGAATCTGTTAGATCAGGTTTTTAACTCAGTAAATACTTTGTGTGCATCACTGTTTTAAAGCTAAAGAAGAATTAGGAAGCTCAGGGTAATGAGCCTGTTCTCTTACACAGTAAGGCAGACATAATCTAGAAATTTTAACATGAAAACCTAATCATAAATATTCTATAAAGAATAGAGTATTAGGACTGAAGTGTTATGATAGCTATAATTTTTTAATGGCTCGGGAAAAGAAAAAATAGAGAAGTGAAGTAGAATAAAATGTTGAATCTGGGTGGTGAAAATTCGGGAAGATACATATTTCTTTTTATATATTTGAAAATTTATATAGTAAAAAGTAAAAAAAGAAGGACGATATCTTTTTTTTTTTTTTTAAAGATTTTATTTATTTTGACAGAGAGAGACACAGCGAGAGAGGGAACACAGCAGGGGGAGTGGGAGAGGGAGAAGCAGGCTTCCCGCGGAGCTGGGAGCCCGATGCGGGGCTTGATCCCAGGACCCCGGGATCATGACCTGAGCCGAAGGCAGACGCTTAATGACTGAGCCACCCAGGCGCTCCAGAAGGAAGATATCTTAACCGTAAAGAACATTATTATAAAACTATACAAAAATAACTTCAAGATGTTATATGGTTCATTCTCTATTACCTAAGGGCTTAGGTTCTTATTAGAGTTGGTAAGTAAGAATTAAAACAGAGGTGTAACCCAAGGCTCTCAGAGGCCAAGCAGTTAATGTGAATGATGGCCGCGGACTGACCATAAGCAGTAGGAAGTGGTGGGGGTTGAGAGAGCAGGAGAGTATGCACCTCACCGAAAACATCCAGTCTTTAAAAAACTTTAATGTGCATTCAGAATAAAAACAGTTCAAAGGGCTGGCAGTTTGTGGTCTCCTACAAATGATAAAATTTACCATCTCTAGATTTACCCACCTTTCTGTTCTCCCTCCTCCTCCTATCAGAAGATAGTAGGAGTGGTTCAGTCATCAAAATGAGGGAAATGGAGGTTCCTGACACTGGAGAGTGATGGGAAATCTTTACTTACTGCCTCTAGAATTGGCCTCTGTTTCCTGAAACTTTGTAGCTTCAGGAGTAGAAAAAGTGGCCTATCATCATCATCATCTTCTTCTTCTTCTTTTTTTTTTTTTCCCCCCTCCTGTCTTGCTCCTTCTGAGATCTGGAGCAGGATTTGTGGTAGATTTTCAGAGACTCCTGTGAGTTGAAAAAAAGCACATTATGATACTAGACTCATCTACCTGGGCTGATTTTTGGATGATTGGGGGAGGGTACAATTGTAATTTATAAGGGTAATTTAAAGTATAATTTATTTGACTTTGAAGTTGGCTGCAACTCAATTTGAACCATGCTAGTGTACCTTCTAGACTCGGTATGAGGTATTATCTCATTTTTTCCCTTTTTTTTTTTTTTCTTTTTTATAGAGGAAGAGTAAAGTCCCTTTTCCCATTTTTTTTTTTTTTTTTCTTTTTTACAGAGGAAGAGTAAAGGTTTTGTTTTGTGAGCCACAGTTGGGTTGTGGCTCCTCTGCTTCAGCCTTTCAGCCCTCTGGGAGCTTGGGCTGGCTCTGACTTTTCCCTGTTCTTTAATACAAGCTCCCAGTGGTCTCCTCAAGCACTGGGAATCTTCCTCATTCACTTTAGAAGAGCAGATTCAGACTGAGACCAGGTCTCACTCTTAGGTATATGTGGAGAACACAGAGTAGGGACCCTGAGAAAGCTTCTTCTCCCTAAGTCTTCCTCAGCTCACTCTTTGCTTGGAATTTCAACAGTATCCTCCTAAACTAATTTGAGAACCTTTTATGTACCAGGTGCTATATGGCAGACATAAGAGATAAATAGATAAGTAAAATACGGTTTCCATCTTCTACCAGTTTACAGTTTGTTATGAGGCTTTTAATTGCCTTGGAGAAGTTACTGTTTAAGGTATATTCAGCCAAATAAACCTTGGCGAGAATGAAAGATATCCAGGAACTGGTTTTGGCTTATGTAGTTGGGGATACTTGAGGCAAGGAAAGAGAGGAGAACTGCCCAAGAAGATGTTACTTACAGATGAGAAAGACCTTGGTCACTTTTTGTTAAAATGAGTTTATTTACTTAAAATTTTCTGGAAGGAAAATACATTCATATGGTTTAAAAAAAAGGTTAAAAGTATGCCCCTTACCCTTGCTTTCCATCTTTCTAACTCTTGTCATTCCAGAATTTCTTTATGCAAATATAGGCATATATGAATATATATTTTTATTTACTTGTATATCCCCCATTTTTTATACAATGGTAGCTTACTCAATACACTATCCTATATACCTTCTTTTATTACTTAATATCTTTTTTTTTTTTTTAAAGCACTTGTTAGCATTTAATGAACCTCCTTCCCTGTGGCTTTAAGCTACCAGGACACAGCACCCTCCCCCGCATCTTCTCCTCAGCTCTTCTGCTGAAGACTTTGACCTTCACAGTGACAGGCTGCTTCGAGAACTTCCCCTTTCCCAGAACTTTGTAGTAGCCTGATCGCACCACATCAGTGATAGGAGCAGCTCCAGGCTTATTTTTGGCAGCATTTACCCGTGTCTGCTCACTGACCAAGGTCCACAGTTTATCAAGGTTGACAGTTGGGCAGAAGCTCTCGTTCCTAAGTGATAATACCTCATACCAACTTTCCCAAAGTAACCTGAGTGGTATCTGTTTACTCCAGCCTCCTGGGTGCTTCCACTGTTTGCCCCATGCGGCCATGGCCGTGGATCACATGATCCCCAACTTTCCGGGTCTTCCTCAGTCTGGATGGCATGTTGGCAGCCTAGGCAAAAGATGTATTACCTAATATCTTATGGAGACTTTTCTGTATGAAAATATACAGAGCTCCTTTGTTGTTTTCTATGGTCATATATTTGTGGATGTACCTTGACCTAATTAACAAGCTCCCTATTGATGGACATTGAGTTTTTGCTCATCTTTTACTATGATAGCCACCGTTGTAACAAATAATTATATATATCTTATACAAAATTTAGCATGTGTGCTAATTTATGTGTAAATTCCTAGTAGTGAAATTGCTGCATCAGGGGCTTAATGGATTTGTAATTTTGATATCCATGTCAAATTGCCCTCTATGGGGGTGTACACACTAATCAGCAATGCCTCTTTCTTCATAGTTCCACCTTCGGAGTTTTTGTCATACTTTTGGTTTTTACCAATGTGAAAGGTGAAAAATGGCGTTGCAGTGAAGTTTTGATTTCTCTTTTTCTTATGATGAATAAGTCTGTACATCTTTTCTTATAGCTGAGGCATTGATACTTTCTTTTCTGTGAAATGCCTTTGCCCATCTTTCTTTTGCTGATTTATTACTTGTCAGTTTCTAGAAGCTCTTTATACTATAGGAAGTTTGCTCTTTGTGATATGAGTTGCAGACATTTTTCTCAGGGCTGGTTGTTTTTTTTTTAACTTATGGTGTTTTTTGCCATGAGGAATCTTGATTTTTATACTGTTGAATTTATCAATGTTTCTGTGTGGCCTTTGCATTATTCTGGCCCAGTACTGATAGCACAGAATCATTCATTTTTCTTTCTATGGTGGCACCTCATTCTCTTCCTACTTCTTGGATTGACAGCAAAAAGCTTTTGTGAGTTTGTTTGTTTAGAGAGAGAGAGAGAGTACAAGCAGGGGGAGCGGCAGGCAGAGGGAGAAGCAGGTTCGCTGCTAAGCAAGGAGCCCGATGCGGGACTAGATCCTAGGACCCCGGGATCATGACCTGAGCCGAAGGCAGAGGCTTAACCGACTGCCACCCAGGCGCCCCAGCAAAAAGCTTTTGGTACCTTTTTCCTCAAGTCTGTTCCTGGGACTGTATCTTTGTCAGTTTTAGTCCTTGGTAATTTTGTTAGATTTTAGTGGTTTGAAAAATCCTCCATTTTCTTGATTTCAGGCACTCCAGAAAACTGTTTGACATTTTCTTATAAAATTAAACATATGATTACCATGCAGCCCAGCAGTTACAGTCTTGGGGCATTTATCCCAGAGAAATGAAAATTTGTTTATACAAAAACCTGTGCACCACTATTCATAGCAGCTCTGTTTTTAATAGCCCCCAAACTGGACGCTACCCAAATGTCCTTCAGTAGATGGATGGTTAAACAAACTCTAGTACATACATACCATGGAATACTACTCAGAAATAAGAAGGAACAAAGTATTGCAACATGCAACAACTTCGATGAATCTCTAATGTATTATGTTGGGTGAAAAAAGTCAATCCCCAAAGGTTACATATTAAATTTTCCCGTTTATAAAACATTTTTGAAATGACAAAATTTTATTTTATTTTATTTTATTTTTAAATATTTTATTTATTTATTTGACAGAGCGTACAAGCAGGGCGAGCTGCAGGCAGAGGCAGAGGGAGAAGCAGACTTCCCGCTGAGCAGGGAGCCCGATGCAGGGCTCGATCCCAGGACCCTGGGATCATGACCTGAGCTGAAGGCAGACGCTTAACCGACTGAGCCACCCAGGGGCCCCTGAAAGGACAAAATTTTAAAAATGGTGAACAGATTAGTGGTTGCCAGAGGTTAAGGATGGGGAGGAGAATGAGAGAGAGGTAGATGTGGTTCTAAAAAGCAACACAAGAAATCTTTGTGGTGATGGAACAGCTCAGGATCTGACTCCAGTGGCAGATATATGAACGTACACATGTGAAAAAATTGTATAGAACTAAATCTAGTAGGCATCCTTATCTGTGGAGGATACATTCCAAGACCCCCAGTGGATGCCTGAAACTGGATAGTTCTGAACCTTATAAATACTAGGTTTTTTCCTATATGTACATACCTGTTATAACATTTAACCTATAAATTAGGCACAGTAAGATTAATAATAGCTAGTAATAAATAGAACAATTATAACATGATACAGTAATAAAAGTTAAATGAATGTGTGCTCTCTCTGTCTCAGAATGCCCTACTATACTGTACTCGCCCTTCTTGTAATGACATGAGATGATAAAATGCCTACGTGATGAGATGAAGTAAGGCGAATGATGGAGGCATTGTTCTATACTGTTAGGCTACTATTGACCTTTTGGCACTATGTCAGGAGTATAATCTGCTTCTGGACTGTAGTTGACCACTACTGTACACAGGCATGCACACTAATGAATGCACACACACACAAGTGCAAGTAAAATGAGGACATCTGAATAAGATCAGTGGATTGTATCACTGTCAATATCCTGGTTGTGATGTTGTATTGTAGGTTTGCAAGATGTTACCTTAGGGGGAAATTGAGTAAAGGGATACACAAGATCCTATACACAGGATCTCAATAAAAGTTTCAATTAAAAAATAAATCCCCGGGGCGCCTGGGTGGCTCAGTTGGTTAAGCGACTGCCTTCGGCTCAGGTCATGATCCTGGAGTCCCTGGATCGAGTCCCGCATCGGGCTCCCTGCTCGGCAGGGAGTCTGCTTCTCCCTCTGACCCTCCCCCCTCTCATGTGCTTGCTCTCTCTCATTCTCTCTCTCTCAAATAAATAAATAAAAAATCTTTAAAAAAATAAATAAATAAATAAATAAATCCCCATTTCTGCAAATAGCAGCTTCACCAAAAGCTACTGTGTGGAGGCAGGTTCAGCTGGAGGAACTGGTGTTCTGCTGTGCTAGGATCAGCAGTGGAACTGCTGAGGGACCTGCTAGCAGTGGAATGTGGAGGAACAGGGCAGTGCCTGAAGTTCAACCCAGCACCATCAGGCAAGATGAAGATCTGAAAACACTGACTGGCATTTCCAAGGATTCTCTGGGATAGCCCAGCTGGGTAGCCCATCATACAGCCTGTTGAAGTGGGGGTTGGGGGTGGGGAGAAGACTGGTTTAAGTTCTAGGACCTCAGAAATCAGTGAAGGTTTGACATGGGTGATTAGGGGCAGGAATGAGGAGGGAAGACGAGCTTTGATGTGGGTGGGTTTATCCTGATCATGCCCAGCATGTGCCCCATTGCCGTATTTATTTTGGTGTATTTTATACTGTATCATTGGCTCTGGTTTGAAACAGAGTGTGGCCTAGCATAGTGGTTCTCAAAGTGTGGTAGGGTGATCCCTGAGATCCCCAGGACCCTTCTAGGGATTCCCTGAGGACAAAACTATTTTCACAATAATATGTAGACACTCACTAATTACTCTCATTCTCTTAGAAATGTACGATGGAGTTTTCCGGAAGCTACACGTTATAAAAGCAACATATTAAATGCAGAAGCAGATATGAAAATCCAGTTGTTCTCTGTTAAGCCAGACATTGAAAAAACTTACAAAATTTAAACCAGTGCCACTTTTTTGTTTTAGAAACTATAGTTACTTCTTTTAAATATGTTGATTATGTTAACATGTAATGAGGTTATTATTATTTTTAAATAATTTAATAAACAAGAATTTTCTCAGTTTTAATTTTTAATAGGTGAATATTGTTATAAACCACATAATAAAAGCTTTTTGGGGCCCTCAATAATTTTTGAAAGGATAAAGGAGTCCTAATACCAAAAAGTTTGTGAACCTTTAGCTTGGCAGAAAGTACTTGGCCAAAAGTTGGTACACTTGAGTTCTAGTCAAGACTTTGCTGTGTGACTATGGACAAGTCCTTTAGCCTCTTTAATTGATTTTTTTCTTACATAAATGCTAATAATTATCCTGATCTACCTACCACACCTTAAAGAAAAATAAGATAAGTTTATATGAAAGGCTTTGAAAATATAATGTCCTATAAAATGTAAGGAATTTAATAGTTATACAACAAAACTGGTAATGGAAGAAAACACAAAGAACAGGAGTTTCTGGTGCATTAGCTGATATTCTATTCACTTTTTAATTTATTCATTTTTGCATCTCCTCCTAACAGATTCCTTTAACTTTTATTTCTGTTTCTCAATTTTTCAAACAACTATTTAAAAAAATTGTTATTGAAGTAGGTTGACATACATTGTATTAGTTTCAGATGTACAACATAGTGATTCCACAATTCTATCCATTTCTCAAAGCTCTCCACGAGATGTTTAGTCCCCATTTGCCACCATACAGCATTATTACAAGATTATTGACTATATTCCCTACTCTCTACTTTTGATCTCCATGACTTATTTATTTTATAACTAGAAATATGTACTTCTCAATCCCCTTTACCTATTTCACCCATCCCCCTACCTCTCTCCCCTCTGGCAACCACCAGTTTGTTCTCTGTATTTAAGAGTCTGTTTTGGGGCGCCTGGGTGGCTCAGTTGGTTGGGCGACTGCCTTCGGCTCAGGTCATGATCCTGGAGTCCCGGGATCGAGTCCCGCATCGGGCTCCCTGCTCGGCGGGGAGTCTGCTTCTCCCTCTGACCCTCCTCCCTCTCATGCTCTCTGTCTCTCATTCTCTCTCTTGCAAATAAATAAAATCTTAAAAAAAAAAAAAAAAAAATTTAAGAGTCTGTTTTGTTTTTTAGATTCCACATGTAAGTGAAATCCTATGTTGTCTTCCTCTGTCTGAATTACTTCATTTAGCATTATACCCTAAGCGTCCATCTATGTTGTCACAAATGGCAAGATTTCATTTTTTTATGACTAATATTCCTGTGTGTGTGTTCTAGATCTATACATCTTCTTTACCCATTCATCTATTAATGGACATTTAGGCTGCTTCCATAATTTGCCTATTATAAATGATGCCGCAATAAATATAAGGGTGCATATACCTTTTCAAATTAATGTTGTTTTCTTTAGGTAAATAGCCAGTAGTGGAATTACTGGATCATATGGTAATTCTATTTTTAATTTTTTGAGGAACCTCCAAACTGTTTTACACAGTGATTGCACCTATTTACATTCCACAACGTCTGAGAGTTCCCTTTTCTCCGCATCCCTGCCAGCACTTGATGTTTCTTATCTTTTTATTTTTTATTTATTTTTTATTTTTTTTAAAGATTTTATTTATTTATTCATGAGAGACAGAGAGAGAGAGAGAGAGAGGCAGAGGGAGAAGCAGGCTCCCAAGGAGCAGGGAGCCCGATGCGGGACTCGATCCCAGGACCCTGAGATCATGACCTGAGCCGAAGGCCGATGCTTAACCATCTGAGCCACCCAGGCGCCCCTTATCTTTTTAATACTAGTCATTCTGACTGGTGCAAGGTGATTATCTCATTGTGATTTTGATTTGCATTTCCCTGATGATTAATGATGTTGAGCATCTTTTTTATGTGTCCATGAGCCATCTGTATGTCTTTGGAAAAATGTTCAGGTCCTCTGCCCATTTTTAAATCAGATTGATTGGGTTCTTTTGGTGTTGTCTAAGTTCTTTATGTATTTTGGATATTAGCCCCTTCTCAGATATATCATTGGCAAATATCTGCTCCCATTCACTCGGTTGCCTTTTTGTTTTGTTGATGGTTTTTGTTTTTTGTTGTGCAAAACTTTTTATTTTCATATAGTCTCAGTAGTTTATTTTTGCTTTTGTTTCCCTTGCCCAAGGAGAAATATCCATAAGTATGTTGTAAGGCTGATGTCCAAAGAGATGACTGTGTTTTCTTTTATGGTTTCAGGTTGCACATTTAGGTCTTTAATTCATTTTGAGTTTACTTTTGTGTATGGAGTTAAGACAGTGGTCCAGCTTCATTCTTTTGCATGTGGCTGTCCAGTTTTCCCAGCACCGTTTATTGAAAAGACTGTCTTTTCCCTATTGTATATTCTTGGCTCCTTTGTTGTAGATTAATTGACCATATAAGTGTGGGTTTATTTCTGGGCTCTCTGTCCTGTTCCATTGATCTGTTTTTGTGCCAGTACCATACCATTTTGATTACTGTAGCTTTGTAGTATATCTTTAAGTGTGGGGGTTATGATTTGTTCTTCTTTTTCAAGATTGCTTTGGCTATTCCAGGTCTTTTGTGGTTCCTGTGTAATTTTAGGATTATTCTAGTTTCATGAAAAATGCTATTGGTATTTTGATAGGGATTGCACTGAATCTCTGGATTGCTTTGGGAAGTATGGACATTTTAACAATACTGATTTTTCCAGTCCATGCAAATGGTATATCTTTCCATTAGTGTCATCTTCAGTTTATTTCATCAATGTCTTATAGTTTTCAGAGTTTAGGTCTTTCACCTCCTTGTTTAAATTTATTCCTAGGTATTTTATTCTTTGGGATGTAAATTAATTTTTTTTAAAGATTTTATTTATTTGAGAGAGAGAGAGCACAAGCAGGGGGAGGGGCAGAAAGAGAGGGAGAAGCAATCTCCCTTGCTGAGCTGGGAGCCTGATGTGGGGCTCGATCCCAGGACCCTGGGATCATAAGCTGAGCTGAAGGCAGACACTTAACTAACTGAGCCACCCAGGAGCCCCTTGGGTGCAATTTTAATTGGGAGTTTTAAAATTTCTCTTCCTGCTATTTCATTTTTAGTGTGTAGAAGTACAACAGGTTTTTCTGTATATTAATTTTTATATCCTGCAGCTTTATTGGATTCATTTATTCTTTTTTTTTTTTAAGATTTTATTTATTTGTTTGAGAGAGAGAGCACGAGCAGGGAGAAGGGGCAAAGGGAAAGGGAGAAGGCAGGCTCCCTGCTGAGCAGGGAAGCCTGCTGTGGGGCTTGGTCCCAGGACCCTGGGATCATGACCTGAACCAAAGGCGGACACTTAACTGAGCCACCCAGGTGCCCCTCATTTATTAGTTCTAAGAGCTTTTTGGTGGAGTGTTTAGATTTTCTATATATAGCATCATGTCTTCTGCAAATAATGACAGTTTTACTTCTTTCTTACCAATTTAAATGCTTTCATTTCTTTTCCTTGTCTGATTGCTGAAGCTAGGACTTCTAGTACTATGTTGAATAAAAGTGGTGAGAGTGGACATTCTTGTCTTGTTTCTGATCTTAGAGGAAAAGCTTTCAGTTTTTCACCATTGAGTATGATGTTAGCTGTGTTTCATTTTTTTTTATGTTGAGGTATGTTCCCTAAAAACCCACTTTATTGAGAGTTTTTATCATGAATAGATGTTGTATTTATCAAATGCTGTTTCTGAATATTGAGATGATCATATGGTTTCTATCTTTTTAAGATTTTATTTATTTATTTGACAGTGAGAGAGAGCACAAGCAGGGGGAGCAGCAGAGGGCGAGGGAGAACCAGGCTCTTCGCTGAGCAGGGAGCCCGATGTGGGGCTCGATCCCAGGCCCTGGGATCATGACCTGAGCTGAAGGCAGACACTTAATGACTGAGCCACCCAGGCGCCCGAACTTTTCTTTTGTTAATATGATGTATCACATTCCCTAGTTTGTGAATAGTGAACCACCCTTGCATCTATGGAATAAATCTCACTTGACTTGAATGATCTTTTAATGTATTGTTGAATTCGGTTTGCTCATATTTTGTTGAGGAATTTTGCATCTGTGTTAATCAGGGATATTGGCCTGTGTTTTTCTTTTTTTGTAGTGTCTTTGATTTTGGTAATGGTAATGCTGGCCTTAAAGAATGAATTTAGAAGTTTTCCTTCCTCTTCTGTTTTTTGAAATAGTTTGAGAAGAATAGGCTTTCACTCTTTTTAAGATGTTTGGTACAATTCATCTGTGAAGCCATCTGCTCTTGGACTTTGGTTTGAAAGGAGCCTATTACTGTTGCTGTTGTTGTTTTTACTACTGATTCAGTTTTATAACTAGTAATTGGTTTGTTCAAATTTTCTATTCTTCCTTACTCAGTTTGGAAGATTGTATGTTTCTAGGAATTTATCCATTTCTTCTAGGATGTCCAATTTGTTGGCATATAAGTTTTCATAGTAGTCTCTTATAATCCTTTGTATTCTGTGTTGTCAGTTATTATTTCTTCTCCATTTCTTTTTTTTTTTTTTAAGATTTTATTTATTTATTTGACAGAGAGCAGAAGCTGAGGGAACGGGAGAAGGAGAAGCAGTCTCCCCGCTGAGCAGGGAGCCGGATGGATCATGACCTGAGCCGAAGGCAGAGGCTTAACCAACTGAGCCACCCGGGCGCCCCTTCTCCTCCATTTCTGATTTTGAGTCTTCTCTCTTTTTTTTCTTGATCAGTCTGGCCAGAGGTTTATCGATTTTGTTTATCTTTTCAGAGAACCAGGTCTTGGTTTCATTGATCTTTTCTCTTGTTTTTTTAGTCTCTGTTTCATTTATTTCCACTCTCATCTTTATTATTTGCTTCCTTTTACTAACTTTGGGCTTCGTCGTTCTTTTTTTTCTAGCTCCTTAGGTGTCAGGTTAGATTATTTATTTGAGATTTTTCTTGTTTTTTGAAGTAAGCCTATATCACTATAAACTTCCCTCCTAGAACTGCTTTTGCTGTGTCCCAAAGATTTTGGACCATTTCATTTCATTTGTCTCCATGTATTTTTTTATTTCCTATTTTATTTATTTATTGACTCATTGGTTGTTTAGTGGCGTGTTGTTTTAGCCTCCATGTGTTTGTATTTTTTCCAGTTCTTTTTTTTTTTTTTTAAAGATTTTTTATTTATTTATTTGACAGAGAGAGACACAGCGAGAGAGGGAACACAAGCAGGGGGAGTGGGAGAGGGAGAAGCAGGCTTCCCGCCGAGCAGGGAGCCCGATGCGGGGCTCGATCCCAGGACCCTGGGATCATGACCTGAGCCGAAGGCAGACGCTTAACGACTGAGCCACCCAGGCGCCCCTTTTTTTTTTAAGATTTTATTTATTGGGATGCCTGGGTGGCTCAGTCAGTTAAGCAGCTGCCTTCAGCTTGGGTCATGATCCCAGGATCCTGGGATCTGAGCCCCGAGTTGGGCTCCCTGCTGAGCAGGGAGCCTGCTTCTCCCTCTCCCTCTGCCCCTACACCCCAACTTGTGCACTCTCTCTCTCTCTCTCAAATAAATAAAATATTTTTTTAAAAAAGATTTTATTTATTTGTTAGAGAGACAAAGCACACAGCAGGGGAAACAGCAGGCAGAGGGAGAAGCAGACTCCTTGCCGAGCAAGGAGCCCAATCTGGGACTTGATCCCAGGATCCTGGGATCATGACCTGAGCTGAAGGCAGACACTTAAGGGCCTAAGCCACCCAGGCATCCCTCCAGTTCTTTCCATGTAATTGATTTCTAGTTTCATACCATTGTGGTTGGAAAAGATGCTTGATATGATTTCAGTCTTCTTAAATTTATTAAGACTTGTTTTGCGGCCTAATGTATCATCTTCCTGGAGGATGTTTCATATACCCTTAAAAAGAATGTATATTCTGCGGCACCTGAGTGGCCTAGTCAGTTAAGCGTCTGCCTTTGGCTCAGGTCATGATCCCAGGGTCCTGGGATTGAGCCCCGCATCGGGCTCCCTCCTCAGCGGGGAGTCTGCTTGTCCCTCTCCCTCTGCCCCTCCCTCTTGCTTGTGCTCTCTTGCTCGCTTGCTGTCAAATAAGTAAGTAAATAAATAAATCTTTGAAGGAAAAAAATGGATATTCAGCCATCTTTGGATGGAATGTTCTGTGTGTATCTGTTAGGGCCATCTGATGTAATGTGTTGTTCAAAGCCATTGTGTTTCTTTATTGATTTTCTGTCTGAATGATTTATCCATTGATGTAACTGTGATGTTAAAGTCCCCTACTCTTCATTTTCTTCCTTTATGTCTGTTAGTATTTGCTTCATGTATTTAGGTGCTCCAGTGTTGGGTGCATCAATATTATAATTGCTATATCCTCTTATTGGATTGATCCCTTTATCATTATGTAATGCCCTTCTTTGTCCCTGGCTGCAACCTTTGTTTTAAAGTCAGACAATCATTGTAATTATTAAAAGAAATTAAATAAATACATTTTCCAAAGGTTTCATTCAAGAAGGGATTTATATTCTTGATACCTTGAAATAGTGTCTTATGGTCAGGAGCCGTATTCTAGAGAAACCACTTACTAGTCACTATGTGACTTTAGGAAAGTTACTTAATCTCTCTGTGTCTTAAGTTTCTTACCTATGAAATGGGACTAATAATACCTTACTTTCTAGTGCAATTATGAGTATGAAAATAATGCATATGAGACATTTTGCTGAGTACTTGGTATATAATAGATGCTCCGTAAATGATGGTTGCTATGATTGTCATTAGCATATAACAAAAGATGGAAGATTAAATTTTAGTCTCCTACCCTGTCTTCACTGAACTTATTAAGTTACTTATAAAACAAGTTTGTTAATAGTAACTTCCATTTCATTTCTTTTTTTTTTTTTTTTTTTTTCTGTTTGAAGGGCTATTGAGTGGCCAGACTTCCCCAACAAATACCAAATTGGAGAAATTGGATTCTCAGCAGGTGTTACAGCTCTGCCTTCGATATCAGGATCATCTTCATCAGTGCGCAGAGGCCGTTGCCTTTGATCAGAATGCTTTGGTTAAACGAATCAAAGAGGTAATGTACTGTGGGAAAATAAAATCACCGGCTCATATTGTGATTTCCTCCGACTCCCAAGTCCTTTTCTACCGGGAAGTAGAGCCAGTGATGCAGGCTTTATGGGGAATAGTCATTTTCTGATTTAGTCTTGACATTTGTCCCCATTGCTTTGGATAGATTGTCTTTCCTAGCAGTAAAATGTAATGATGAAAAGGAGTAGTCCATGGAGCTGGAATGTGAAACCTGGTTCACCACTTCTTTGCTTGGATAAGTTACTGAACTTCTCCTGGTCTCAGTTTTCTTTTTTTTTTTTTTTTTTTAAAGATTTTATTTATTTATTTGAGAGAGAGAGAATGAGAGAGAGCACATGAGAGGGGGGAGGGTCAGAGGGGGAAGCAGACTCCCTGCCGAGCAGGGAGCCCGATGCGGGACTCGATCCCGGGACTCCAGGATCATGACCTGAGCCGAAGGCAGTCGCTTAACCAACTGAGCCACCCAGGCGCCCCCTGGTCTCAGTTTTCTGATCTGAAAAAGAGTAGTAACCTATCCCAAGGGTTGAATGAAGATTAAAATTGCTCAGTAAGTGTTAGCTGCTATTAGTATGTAAAGTCCTGCCATACTAATCTGCTCTAGCTGATTCAAATCTTTGAATTGACTTTAGCTGTTTCCTATATGAAATTTATATTTTGTTTTCCAATAGGGTATGAGAGCAGGAGCCTTGATATCTCTTTCAATTATTTTTTCACAGTATGAGCACATGAAAAGCTCAGTGATTTTTATTGGTTGAATGAAAATAATTATGCTTATTATATCCACAAGGTTTTTGTGAGGGAAGGAACAAGGTAATTCCTGTGAAAGGACTTAGAAAACTGAAGTGTGTTCTACAGATGTTTAGTAATTATTAAGAATAATAAGGTACTTCAGTTAAACACTGAAATATATCATTGACTGGGCTGCTGCATGGTATAGTACATACATTTTCTAAAGTTTTCAGTAAAGAAGGGATTAAGATTCCTGATACCTTGAAGTAGTTTCATATAAAGAAAAGGTCAGGAGCTCAATCTTGGAGAAACCACTCATGTTAATGGCAGCTCCTGGAGTTGTTTAACAAAATAGTCCTGGTCATTGACTCAGGCACAAGAAGAAGATGGATATGAGGAAGCACACAAGTAAAGGGTTGAGAATCACTGCAAATAGATGTCGTAAATCCTTGAGATTACAAAGTTGTCGCTAGGTATATTGATAGATTTAAATTTGCCAACACCTCTAATATTTTACTACTTACCTTTCATAAAATATATACATATATGTTTCTCTCATGGCTTAAATACTTTTATTTGGAAGAGCATTCCAAATTGTCATTTTATATTTTCATATTGGTTGGCATTGTTGTGGCCTTTCAAATATTATAAACATATTTTACTATATTATGATCTATAGAGATTTAAATCCCAGATGTGATTGTGTTTGTTTTAATACTTAGTTTTTCTCTCCTGCCGGTAGGTCTAGGATGTGGTCTGTAAATCATTATTTTAATAAGCTTATCAAACGATACTGAATCCATTCTCCATTACCTGAGATTTGGGAACCACTGGTCTAGAGCACTGTTTTCCAAAATAAATTCTACAAAATTAGTCCCATGTGAAGAAGGTCAAACTTTTTGCATATTCCATCACCACCCTTGGAAAGTCACAATGCATATTATCTTTTTAAAAGTTCTTAGGGGGCGCCTGGGTGGCTCAGTTGGTTAAGCAACTGCCTTCGGCTCAGGTCATGATCCTGGAGTCCCAGGATCGAGTCCCGCATCGGGCTCCCTGCTCAGCAGGGGGTCTGCTTCTCTCTCTGACCCTCCTCTCTCTCATGCTCTCTCTCAATAAATAAATAAAAATCTTTAAAAAAAAAAAAGTTCTTAGGAATCTTATAGGAAATAAAACTGGTGTTTTTCTTTTTTATTATTATTAATTTTTAAAAAATTTTTTATTTTGTTAATCACCATACATTACATCATTAGTTTTTGATGTGTTCCATGATTCATTTTTTGCGTATTACACCCAGTGCTCCATTCAGTACGTGCCCTCTTTAATACCTATCACCAGCTAACCCATCCCCCCACCCCCCTTCCCTCTACCACCCTCAGTTTGTTTCTTAGAGTCCATAGTCTCTCATGGTTCATCTCCCCCTCCGAATCCACCCCCCTTCATTTTTCCCTTCCTGCTATCTTCTTCTTCTTTTTTTTTTTTAACATATAATGTATTTGTTTCAGAGGTACAGGTCTGTGATTCAACAGTCTTACACAATTCACAGCGCTCACCATAGCACATACCCTCCCCAATGTCTATCACCCAGCCACCCCATTCCCCTGCCCCCCACCACAACAGCAACCCTCAGTTTGTTTCCTGAGATTTAAGAATTCCTCTTATCAGTGAGATCATATGATACATGTCTTTCTCTGATTGACTTATTTCGCTCAGCATAATACCCTCCAGTTCCATCCGCGTCGTGGCAAATGGCAAGATTTCATTCCTTTTGATGGCTGCATAATATTCCATTGTGTGTGTGTGTGTGTGTGTGTGTGTGTGTGTGTGTGTGTATGTATATATATATATACATACATATGTAGGTATATACATACCTACATGTAGGTATATACATACATACATATATATACCACATCTTCTTTATCCATTCATCTCTCGATGGACATCTTGGCTCTTTTCATAGTTTGGCTATTGTGGACATTGCTGCTTTAAACATCGGGGTGCACGTACCCCTTCAGATCACTACATTTGTATCTTTGGGGTAAATACCCGGTAGTGCAATTGCTGGGTCATAGGGTAGCTCTATTTTCAACTTTTTGAGGAACCTCCACACTGTTTTCCAGAGTGGCTGCACCAGGTTGCATTCCCACCAACAGTGTAAGAGGGTTCCCCTTTCTCTGCATCCCCTCCAACCTCTGTCATTTTCCTGACTTGTTAATTTTAGCCATTCTGACTGGTGTGAGGTGGTATCTCATTCAGGTTTTGATTTGGATTTCCCTGATGCGGAGCGATGTTGAGCACTTTTTCATGTGTCTGTTGGCCATTTGGATGTCTTCTTTGGAAAAATGTCTGTTCGTGTCTTCTGCCCATTTCTTGATTGGATCATTTGTTCTTTGGGTGTTGAGTTTGATAAGTTCTTTATCGATTTTGGGTACTAGCCCTTTATCTGATACATCATTTACAAATATCTTCTCCCATTCTGTCGGTTGTCTTTTGGTTTTGTTGACTTCTTTTGCTGTGCAAAAGCTTTTATCTTGATGAAGTCCCAGTAGTTCAATTTTGCCCTTGCTTCCCTTGCCTTTGGGGATGTTTCTAGGAGGAAGTTGCTGCAGCTGAGGTTGAAGAGGTTGCTGCCTGTGTTCTCCTTTAGGATTTTGATGGACTCCTGTCTCACATTTAGGTCTTTCGTCCATTTGGAGTCTATTTTTGTGTGTGGTGTAAGGAAATGGTCCAGTTTCATTCTTCTGCATGTGGCTGTCCAATTTTCCCACCACCATTTGTTGAAGAGACTGTCTTTTTTCCACTGGACATTCTTTCCTGCTTTGTTGAAGATTAGTTGACCATAGAGTTGAGGGTCCATTTCTGGGCTCTTTATTCTGTTTCGTTGATCTATGTGTCTGTTTTTATGCCAGTACCATACTGTCTTGATGATGACAGCTCTGTAATAGAGCTTGAAGTCCGGAATTGTGATGCCACCAGCTTTGCTTTTCTTTTTCAGCATTCCTCTGGCTATTCAGGGTCTTATCTGGTTCCATACAAATTTTAGGATTATTTGTTCCATTTCTTTGAAAAAAGTTGATGGTATTTTGACAGGGATTGTATTAAATATGTAGATTGTTCTAGGTAGCATTGACATCTTCACAATATTTGTTCTTCCAATCCATGAGCATGGAACGTTTTTCCATTTCTTTGTGTCTTCCTCAATTTCGTTCATGAGTAGTCTATAGTTTTCTGAGTACAGATCCTTTGCCTCTTTGGTTAGATTTATTCCTGGGTATCTTATGGTTTTGGGTGCAATTGTAAATGGGATCGACTCCTTAATTTCTCTTTCTTCTGTCTTGTTGTTGGTGTATAGGAATGCCACTGATTTCTGTGCATTGATTTTATATCCTGCCACTTCACTGAATTCCTGTATGAGTTCTAGCAGTTTTGGGGTGGAGTCTTTGGGTTTCCCACATAAAGTATCATATCGTCTGCAAAGAGTGAGAGTTTGACGACTTCTTTGCCGATTCGGATGCCTTTTATTTTTTTGTTGTCTGATTGCTGTGGCTAGGACTTCTAATACTATGTTGAATAGCAGTGGTGATAGTGGACATCCCTGCCGTGTTCCTGACCTTAGGGGGAAAGTTCTCTGGTTTTCCCCATTGAGAATGGTATTCGCTGTGGGTTTTTCATGGATGGCTTTTACGATATTGAGGTATGTACCCTCTATCCCTATACTCTGAAGAGTTTTGATCAAGAAAGGATGCTGTACTTTGTCAAATGCTTTTTCTGCATCTATTGAGAGGATCATATGGTTCTTGTTCTCTCTTTTATTAATGTATTGTATCACATTGATTTGTGGATGTTGAACCAACCTTGCAGCCCAGGGATAAATCTGACTTGGTCGTGGTGAATAATCCTTTTGATGTACTGTTGGATCCTATTGGCTAGTATTTTGGTGAGAATTTTTGCCTCTGTGTTCATCAAGGATATTGGTCTGTAATTCTCCTTTTTGATGGGGTCTTTGCCTGGTTTTGGGATCAAGGTAATGGTGGCCTCATAAAATGAATTTGGAAGTTTTCCTTCCATTTCTATTTTTTGGAACAGTTTCAGAAGAATAGGTATTAATTTTTCTTTAAATGTTTGGTAGAATTCCCCTGGGAAGCCATCTGGCCCTGGGCTTTTTGTTTGTTGGGAGATTTTTGATGACTGCTTCAATTTCCTTAGTGGTTATAGGTCTGTTCAGGTTTTCTATTTCTTCCTGGTTCAGTTTTGGTAGTTAATACATCTCTCGGAATGCATCCATTTCTTCCAGATTATCTAATTTGCTGGCATAGAGTTGCTCATAATATGTTCTTATAATTGTATTTCTTTGGTGTTGGTTGTGATCTCTCCTCTTTCATTCATGATTTTGTTGATTTGGGTCCTTTCTCTTTTCTTTTTGTTAAGTCTGGCCAGGGGTTTATCAGTCTTGTTAATTCTTTCAAAGAACCAGCTCCTAGTTTCGTTGATCTGTTCTACTGTTCTTTTGGTATCTATTTCATTGATTTCTGCTCTTATCTTTATTATTTCTCTTCTCCTGCTGGGTTTAGGCTTTATTTCCTCTTCTTTCTCCAGCTCCTTTAGGTGTAGGGTTAGGTTGTGTATTTGAGACCTTTCTTGTTTCTTGAGAAAGGCTTGTATTGCTATATACTTTCTCTTAGGACTGCCTTTTCTGCATCCCAAAGATTTTGAACAGTTGTGTTTTCATTTGTTTCCATGAATTTTTTAAATTCTTCTTTAATTTCCTGGTTGACCCATTCATTCTTTAGTAGGATGCTCTTTAGCCTCCCTGTATTTGACTTCTTTCCGACTTTCCTCTTGTGATGAGTTCTAGTTTCAAAGCATTGTGGTCTGAAAATATGCAGGGAATGATCCCAATCTTTTGGTACCGGTTGAGACCTGATTTGTGACCTAGGATGTGATCTATTCTGGAGAATGTTCCATGGGCACTAGAGAAGAATGTGTATTCTGTTGCTTTGGGATGGAATGTTCTGAATATAACTGTGAAGTCCATTTGGTCCAGTGTGTCATTTAAAGTCTTTATTTCCTTGTTGATCTTTTGCTTAGATGATCTGTCCATTTCAGTGAGGGGGATGTTAAAGTCCCCTACTATTATTGTATTGTTGTCAATGTGTTTCTTTGCTTTTGTTATTAATTGGCTTATATAATTGGCTGCTCCCATGTTAGGGGCATAGATATTTACAATTGTTAGATCTTCTTGTTGGATAGACCCTTTAAGTAGGATATTGTGTCCCTCCTCATCTCTTATTATAGTCTTTGGTTTAAAATCTAATTTGTCTGATATAAGGATTGCCACCCCAGCTTTCTTTTGGTGTCCATTGGCATGGTAAATGGTTTTCCACCCCTTCACTTTCAATCTGGGGGTGTCTTTGGGTCTAAAATGAGTCTCTTGCAGACAGCATATCGATGGGTCTTGTTTTTTTATCCAGGCTGATAGCCTGTGTCTTTTGATTGGGGCATTTAGCCCATTTACATTCAGAGTAACTATTGAAAGATATGAATTTAGTGCCATTGTATTGCCTGTAAGGTGACTGTTACTGTATATTGTCGGTGTTCCTTTCTGGTCTATGTCGCTTTTAGGCTCTCTCTTTGCTTAGAGGACCCCTTTCAATATTTCTTGTAGGGCTTGTTTCATGTTTGCAAATCCGTTTAGTTTTTGTTTGTCCTGGAAACTTTTTATCTCTCCTATTTTCAGTGACAGCCTAGCTGGATATAGTATTCTTGGCTGCATATTTTTCTCATTTAGTGCTCTGTTTATATCACGCCAGTCCTTTGTGGCCTGCCAGGTCTCTGTGGATAGATCTGTTGCCAGTCTAATGTTTCTACCATTGTAGGTTACAGATCTCTTCCCCCGAGCTGCTTTCAGGATTTTCTGTTTGTCTCTGAGACTGGTAAGTTTTACTATTAGATGTCGGGGTTTTGACCTATTTTTACTGATTTTGAGGGGGGGTTCTGTGTGCCTCCTGGATTTTGATGACTGTTTCCTTCCCCAAATTAGGGAAGTTCTCTGCTATAAGTTGCTCCAATATACCTTCTGCTCCTCTCTCTCTTTCTTCTTCTGAGATCCCAATTATTCTAACATTGTTTCGTCTTATGGTATCACTTATCTCTCGAATTCTGCCCTAGTGATCCAATAGTTGTTTATCTCTCTTTTTCTCAGCTTCTTTATTTTTCATCATTTGGTCTTCTGTATCACTCATTCTCTCTTTTGCCTCGTTTATCCTAGCAGTTAGAGTCTCCATTTTTGATTGCACCTCATTAATAGCCTTTTTGATTTCGAATTGGTTAGATTTTAGTTCTTTTACTTCTCCAGAAAGGGTTTCTCTAATATCTTCCATGCTTTTTTCAAGCCCAGCTAGTATCTTTAAAATCATCATTCTGAACTCTAGTTCCAATATCGTACTAATGTCTGTATTGATTAGATCCCTGGCAGTCAGTACTGTCTCTTGTTCTTTTTTTTGAGGTGATTTTTTCCGTCTTGTCATTTTGTCCAGAAGAGAATAGATGGATGAGAGAACAAAATGCTAACAGGGTAACAACGACCCCAGAAAAATACACACTAAACAAATCAGAAGAGACCTGAAACCAGGGGAAAAGAAAGGGAAAGAAAGAAAAAAGAAAAAGATAAAACAGACAAACAAAAAACAGAATATGATCAAATATGATCAGGCTGGTGCATAGATCAGTGCCACACAGTAGATTTTGGGCATATTTGGTCTGTTAGAAGAGAGTGCCTCCCAAAATTTTAAAGAAAGAAAAGCTTATATATGTACAAAAATAAGGGTAAATACGATGAAGGGATGGAATATGATTGTAAAGATGAAAATTATAAAAGATTTTATAAAAGGAATTGATAAGAAGTTGGTTGAAAAGAAGGATTTAAAAAAAAAGGGGGGGAGAGAATGTGATCAGGCAGGAGACTAGAATAAAGCCATACACTAGAGATTTAGGGTGTGTTTTGGTTTGTTAGAAGAAACTGTATCCCAAAATTTAAAGAGAGAACAACTTATATATATATATACCAAAAATAAGGTTAACTACTATGAAGAGATAGAATATGACTCTAAAAATGAAAAATAAAAAAGATTTTTTAAAAAAGGGACTGATAAGATGTTGGTTGAAAAAGGGAAAAAGAAAAATAAAAAAAATTAACTTTGAGGGGCGCCTGGGTGGCTCAGTTGGTTAAGCGACTGCCTTTGGCTCAGGTCATGATCCTGGAGTCCCAGGATCGAGTCCCGCGACAGGCTCCCTGCTCAACAGGGAGTCTGCTTCTCCCTCTGACCTTCCCCCCCTCATGTGCTCTCTCTCTCTCATTCTCTCTCTCAAATAAATAAATAAAATCTTTAAAAAAAAAAGTTAACTTTGAAAGACTAAAGAATCATGGTAAAAAAGCCATGAATTCCATGTGCAGTATTCCCCTAGTGCTGGAGTTCTGCCGTTCTCATTGATCGGTAAACTTGGTCTTGGCTGGCTGTTCTTGCTGATCTTCTGGGGGAGGGGCCTGTTGCCGTTGTTCCCAAATGTCCTTGCAGAGGCGGAATTGCCCTGCCCTTGCCAGGTCCAGGCTAAGTAATCAGCTTGGGTTTGCTCTCGGGAGCTTTTGTTCCCTGCAAGCTTTCCCTACAGCTTTGGAGGACAAGAGTGAAAACGGCGGCCTCCCAGTCTCCGCCCCGGAGGAGCCGAGAACTCGGAGCCCCGCTCCTCAGTGCGCCCCCAGAGAGAAGCAGTCAGTCACTCCCGTCTCCCCATCTCCGGCCGCACTCCGTGCTCACCCGGCCTGTGACCGAGCGTTTCTATCTCTGGCACCCAACTCGGTGTGGAGTCGCCAAACCCAGCAGATCCCTGTGGTGCGCTCCTGCGCCCTTCCTCCCGGGGGAGGAAGGGGAGTCTCCCCAGATCTGCCACTTGTTGGGTCCCTGCTGGAGGAGCAGTGGCCCGACTGTGCCGCGGATCACGGTTTATGGCGACCCCAAGCTGAGAGCCCACTCCTCGGCTCCGTCTCTGCAGCCGGCTTCCCCGCTCCGATACCTGGGAGCTCTGCCGCACTCAGGCACCCCTGGTCTTTCTGTGATCCCGAGGGTCCTGAGACCACACTGTCCCACCGAGGGTTCCAACCCCCGCTTAGCCACTGGAGCGACATCCCTCAGCAGAGCAGGCTTCTAAAAGTTCCGATTTTGTGCCCCGCTGCTCTATCACTTGCCAGAAGTGGCCAACAGAGGCCCCCTTCCCCGCTTTCTATCCTCGAATATCGCCTCGGATTCACTTCTCCGCATGTCCTACCTTCCAGAAAGTCGTCACTTTTCTGTTCAGAGAGTTGCTGCTATTCTTTTCTTCGATCTCCTGTTGAGTTTGTAGGTGTTCAGGATGGTTTGATCCCTATGTAGCTGAATTCCTGGGACCAGACAAAATTTGGGTCTCCTACTCCTCTGCCATCTTGCTCCTCTGACCAAAGTTCCAATTCTTTAAATAAGATTTTCTAATGTACATTTTTTCCCTCAAACTCAACTCAGATCCATCCTTTCATATATTCATGCAAATGTGATCTTCAACTCAGTTGAGACTGGCCTGGTTCAACATGATTTGGGTATCCCAAAATAATTTCAAGACTGAAGGACAGTTACCATCCCATGTCAGAAGATTTAACCTTTTTCTTTGTTTTCTTCTGGTCTAAGCATCTGACACCCTCAGGAGTCTGGAAATTGAAAATCTATTATTTATTTTTTTTAATATTTTATTATTTATTTGACAGATAGCGAGAGAGGGAACACAAGCAGGGGGAGTGGGAGAGGGAGAAGCAGGCTCTCTGCTGAGCAGGGAGCCCTATGCAGGGTTAGATCACAGTACCCCGGGATCATGAACTGAGCCGAAGGGAGTCACTTAACCAACTGAGCCACCCAGTCGCCCCAAAACTGGTGTTTTTCAAACCTATCTGATCCCAGAACCCTTATCTTAGGTAACATCTTACAGAGGTAGTGTTTTTTAGTACATTCTTTGGGAATTGCTTTTGTAGACACAAGACCTTACAATTTTTGATTACCGTGCTAGAAATTAACTATGATGTTAACTCTTAGGAGGTTTTAGAACAGTAAATCTATTTCATAAGGCTTCTCGTCTTTTTGAAAGGTCTTTAGTACATTTCTGTTGTTTTGTAGTTTAGGAAAGTGTAATACAGAAAGATTAAACTAGTAGCTCAGCATCAAAGAGCAGGTATTTTGTAGCTTGTTGTACTAGATAGAGCTCCTCATTATACCTCATTTCCAAGACTCTCAAGCAGTATTTCTTGGCCCTGAATATATGTTAGAATCACCTGGGAATTTCTACCTCCAGTATTTAGGATGGAAAATTTTATGCACACACACACTGAAGTAGACAAATATTGTGAATCTTCATGTACTCATTGCCCAGCTACTCACTACAGGCATCAATTTGTGTAAGGTCCTGTTTCGTTTATACCCCGACTCACTCCCTGCCACCTCTCCAACTGATCTATTTTGCAGTAAATCTCAGGCATATAATTTCATTCATAAACATTTAAGTATGTATCTTTTTTTTAAGAGAGAGTACAAGCAGCATGGGGGTGCAGAGGGAGAGGGAGAGAATCTTAAGCAGGCTCCATGTGGGGCTCAATCTCAGGACCCTGAGATCATGACCTAAGCCAAAATTAAGAGTTGGAAGCTTAAGCTTAACCGACTGAGCCACCCAGACGCCCCTAAGTCTATATCATTAAAAGTAAAGGACTCTTTTAGACTTAGAGAAAAGTCACAAAAATAATTTAGAGAGTTCCTCTATACCCCTCACACAGCTTCCTCTAAAGTGAGCATTTTACAGAACCTTAGTGCAATGATCAGAATTAGGAAATTAATATCAGTACCACATAAGTAACTAAGCGGAGACCTTATTTGAATTTCATCAGTTTTTCCACTAAGAGAGCCTTTTCCAAAACACAGCCATAATGCTGTTGTCATACCTAAAATAATAATACCTTCATTTATCAGTATAGCTGAAGTGCTTTTAAGAAGTAACTGATGTATAGGTCTCACTCTAAACCAGTTAGATACAATTCTTTGAAGGGTGGTGAGTGGAGAAGGGAGGAAGCTAGGCATTGGTATTTATGGAAGTGCTCTAGATGATTCTAACATGTGACTAGGGTTGAGAACCAGTGTTTTGGAGCATTCATTTTAAACAAACTGAGTTTAAAATTGTTTGAGGAACTTTGGGATTCACTTTGAGTGCTACCTGGGGTTGTTACAGAACAGAGAAAGGACAGTACCCATGGTATGCGGTACCTTGGTAGTTCTCTGAAGGTGAAGGAGGTGAGCACTGTTCTAGGGTTTTCATTAGTGACTTGGCATCTCTGTTGGTAAGTGCTAGCAAACTCCTAAAACATACACATCCATCTGTGCTCACTTCTAACCTCTGGGTTGAAATTAGTCACTTCCAAATGAATAAAGCAGAGGATGTAGTTTTGATATAACACCAACTCTCTAATATTATTCCAGATGTTTCCTGGAAATTTGGTTGCAAGTGTGAGGAAGTAACATAATGCTGTATGTGTTGAAAAGTAAGGAACTTAATAACCTTAGAGAATATGTATTAGTGGAAGTGTAGAACCTGGATCAACTAGAGACTCATAAAGTTACAGGCCTGCAGTCACTTTAAGTTTGGATCAAAGGGAAACATGGCTATAACTGTTCTGATTCAGATAAAAGAAAATCAGGGAGTTAGCTAAGCTTTCCTGTTCCTAAATTTGGATGATGCTCTTGAATAAAAAGTCTGTGTTTTACAAATTCATGTGTCTGAGAGAGGAGTAGGAGATAGAGGTAGTCTTCCTTCCCAGAGAGCCTTGTAATTAATGCACACCCATCACCAGTTTCCTTGGTGGCTCCTGGGGGACCCCTCAGTCAGCCGACCAGCATCACTGAGCAACTGTTGCAGACCTACTCAGTGTGAAGGTTTTTAGGGATTACAGAGAAATGCGACAAAGTGCCTGCTCGCTGAGAGCTTAGTCTAAGTGAGGGAACAGAGATATGCAGGACAGTAACATGAAAGATAAGGCACTATTGATGGAGAGTGCTCCACTGTGGTCCCTAACTGAGGTGCTATAAGAGTTAAAGATCAGGCTATGCTGGGGAAGGTGAGGTTGAAGCCAGCTCTTAAAGGGAAATCAGACTCTGGGAAATGAATGGAATGAAGGAGGGGAGCACTGCTGGTTACAGGAACACCTTGGCAGTCTTAGCAGAAAATTAACTTTGAGGCTTCAGGTAACAGTGAAGAAACTGAACTTGTTCAAAAAACTCTACTCTGCATTAAGAACCATAGAACATGAGAGTTCACAGGACCTTAGAGATCTTCTGGGCCAGTGCCCTCATTATTTAGATGCGGAAAGTGAAGCCTAGTAGAGAGGGTAAGCAAGTTATCCAGGGTCATGGAGTGAGGTAGTGGCCAAAGTTACGGAATTAAACGTGGATGAAGATCAAAGGAGGGTTTGGTGTTCTGTTTTGTTTTACAGGTGGTATACCTGAACATGTTCACAGGGTGATGGCGAAGAGACAGAAAAGAAGAGATTGAAGATGAAGGATAGAAAGGGTCTTGGAGCAGGGTCCCTGAGGCAGCAAGAGAGGTGGGATTTAGAACCCTAGGGCATTTGTTTTGAGAGAACAGGGAGAATTTGGACAAGTTTATAAAAAGAGGGTAACCGGCATAGACCAGCCAAACCGAGGAGCCTGTGTATTCCCTCTGAAGAAGAGGGGAGGTCATTCACTGAGAGTGAGCACTGGGAGTCACGGAGGGCTCAGCTAAGGGGGGATAGCATGTACCTTATATTTGTGGGTGCTTCTGCATAGTGGTTCTACGTGCAAACTCCAGAGCCTCGTTGCCTGGATTCAAATCCTGGCACTGCCTCTAACTAGCTGTGTGACCTTGAACAAGTAACTCAGTCCTTCTGAGCCTCAATTTCTTCTTCTGTTAAATAGAGTAAGAATAGTATCCACCTCAGAAAGGTTTTGGTGAGGGTTGAATGAGTTACTCTCTGGGAAGTACTTAGGACTTTGTGTGCCATATGGTAAACACTACAGTGTTGGCTCTTGTCGGTTGTTTTTAATATAATTAATGACTAAAGAGAAAAACCTAATAACCCTAATGCCATGAATTGGCCTATATGTACTTTCTTGATACCAGTAGCAGCCTGAATATTGGCTTGTTTTAAGCTGTACTCTCAACAACCCAAGTACGATAAAGAACTAAGTAGAGGCAAGACACAATTTTTTAGCCCACTCTTGATTTCTCTCAAGCCCTGCATGGTTTCTTCCATGCTAAGGATATGTGGTATGTGTAATTTTTTGTGGTTAATTGTTTATTCTACTTTGTGAGTAACAAACCAGTGCCTGGGAGCATGAATCATGAGAACCGTGCAACTGGACGGCAGTGAATGATTAGTCCTTGGCTTCTAGGCTGCGGACACATCACTCTTGTCATTTCAGTGATTTTTCTGTGATAACTCATTTCTAGTTAAGGTTCAAGTTGGCAGGCAGACACTTTTAGTTTTAGGTCACATCAACCATTGAAATTTGGGTTAACTGAAAAGTGAAAGGAACATAAATCCTCCTAATGAGGGTGCCTTCCCCAGGGGCAGGAGATTTGGGAGAGAAGGGCAGGTGGCAAATACACAGTCTCAGGAAGACATAGTTGAGACATTTGGAGCAGCTCTTGTCACTGACCTGGATCATGTTTCTGCCTCACTGTAGTTGCTGTCAATGGGTAAGTATGTTCCTAGATTGGAATAGTTTGTGAACTAAGATAAAACCACTAGGTTTATTTCATTATGGTTATTGTGTGCTGGCTCAAAGGCCTTGAGACTAAATTCATGGTGTGATTCTGGTAATCTGTGTTTTTCATTCTTGGATGTGTTGATAAGCGTGCTATTCTAGGATAAACCAATATAAAGCATTGAATGGAGGTTTAGATGAACAGGTGTAAGAAAGAATTTTAGTTCTGAGAAAGCCACATGATTACATGGGATTACAGAGAGACCCTAGGGAATTGGAGGGAGCGATGAACCCTGAGAGACTATGGACTCTGAGAAACAAACAGGGTTTTAGAGGGGAGGGGGGAGGGGGGATTGGTTAGCCCGGTGATGGGTATTAAGGAGGGCACGTACTGCATGGAGCACTGGGTGTTATATGAAAACAATGGATCGTGGATCACTACATCAAAAACCAATGATGTATTGTATGATGACTAACATAACATAATAAAATTAAAAAACAAAAAACAAAGAGACCCTAAATTTTTTCTGATGCAGCCCTTTCATTGCACAAATAAAGAAAACAAGGTCCTTGAGTTTCTTTGGGATTTGCCCAAGATTTTTATTCTAGGTAAAATGATAAGATATGATAGAAGATCGCCAGCCCTCTTTCCTACATGACCATACTACTTATATTCTACTTCTTTGGAATCTTTCATTTTTATTTTATTTATTTTTTTTTAAAGATTTTTTATTTATTTGATAGAGACACAGCGAGAGAGGGAACGCAAGCAGGGGGGAGTGGGAGAGGGAGAAGCAGGCTTCCCACTGAGCAGGGAGCCCAATGTGGGCCTCAATCCCAGGACCCTGGGATCATGACCCGAACCAAAGGCAGATGCTTAACAACTGAGCCACCCAGGCGCCCCTTTCATTTTTATTTTAGTTATTCCTTTTTCATGCAGTAGACGCTCAACTGGTGTTTGAAGGAGTGAGCTACCAGGCATGGGCCGGCACACAGAGCTGGGCAGGGATTTCTTTCTGTTGACAGTACTGGAATCTTTAAGACCTAGGTGGAGCCATTTTCCAAGTATTTGGCCTGACTTCCTGTACCATGCTTCCTCCCACGGGGCTGGGGAAGAGATTGGTCAAGGTTAAATGAATCGCTTACAGTGTTGCACAGAGAATCAGTGTCTGAGGTGGCAGTAGCCTTCATTGTAGCTCCTTCAATTAAAAGCCCGGTTCATGTGAATCACTGGCCTCGTGAAGCTGTTACCCTTTACCGCCTTGAACTGAATCTCCTTTAAAGTTCAGCCTTGTTAGATTCCTGTTGCTGCTTTTAAACATACCCTCACACTGTTTTCTGTTTGCTTGACCTCAAATTATGAAATGGGTTGGGAGTGTTTACTTAAAACTTAAAACACAAATTTTGACAAGATCATTGAGATGTTGGGCTTCTTTTTGCTAACGTGCGAGGGTATTTAAAAGAGAGTTTTGTGTTCCCTTTCTATTTTACAAGTTACTCTGTTGTAAATTTCAGGTTGAGACCTTACAATATAATTATAGTTCTCCCCCATTCTTGTCCTTTGGGCAACTTTCTTTTTGGTAAGAAATACAACTGGTGTCTTGGGTGGCAGGAAATGCGGATGGGGGATTGGGCTTTTTCTGGTTTGTCTGGCTGTAAGGTAGACCGTACAGTACTTCCTTGGGCCTGGCCCCACACTTCCTTTACACCAGCACTGTCCTGCCAAAAGGCTGAAATCCTGGAAGTGGGCCCAATCTAGTTTATTAATTGCCTTTGGAAATGTAGGCTTGTATTTTTTGGCGAGGCAGGAGCACAACCCAGTTATTTGACTGCTCCAAGATTTAACTCCCTTCTAATTCTGGATACTGACATATGAGCATGTGTGAACAGCAGCCCTCTTCCCCCCCTAGTTTGCTTGCCCTCGACATGCCCCTAGACAGCTGGGGCTGCCAGCTTTTCTAGTACCAGCTGCATGAGCCAGCTACTAGAGCCCCTTCCCTCTCCCGCCCATAGGTCATTTCCAGTCTGCCAGAGTAGGCAGTGGTGGAGGCCCCTTTAGCTGCCTCTGGAATCCAAGCGTAATTGCCATCTGTAAGCTAGAGGGTAAGCGCATTAAGGGCACATGGGCTATAGAACTGGAAGTAGGGCTGGGAAAACTATTCCCTGTCCTGTGTCTCTTTCAGTGAAGAAAAACAATTTTAGCAAACTTGAATGTTGCTGCAGGGCTTGGAACAATGCCTGGCACATAGTAGACATTTAATAAATGTTTGTTAAATGAAGAACTTAAGATATTCTTCAATTATTTTACTATCTTTATCATAGTGCCTTTATTCTATTAGGGAAAATAAAGGTTTGAGAGTTGTATGAGGTAGGGTAGGCTAGACTGCAGCTATAAATAGATGAAGAAATGTGTAATGGCTCAAATGCGACAGAAGTTCAGTTCTTGCTTATGTTCAAGGTGGATGTTTCTGGATGGTAGCAGGTGACTCTCCTCCCTTGAGTTCAGGGATTTAGGCTCCTCCCATCATGTGGCTCTGCCATACCCAACCAAAGACCATGTCCTGATAGCACCCAGTTGGCAGAAGAGGAAAGAGAATGAAATAGCACAGATGGGAGATTCTGTGGACCAAACCTGTAAGTGTCACACATCACTGTGGCTGGAACTCAATCCCATGGCCGCAGCTAACTCCAAAGTAGGCGGGGAATGTAGTCTATATGCATGCCCAGGGCTGCATTACATTTTGAGCTACACTTTGAACATCTGTGTCATCTTTCAGCTTATATTCCTAAAATGTGTCTGTAACCCAACTTTGAGATTCAGAAGGGCAAATTTTTATGATAAATTTCACTTGATCTAAGTCCTGTCAATGAAAACCAGGTGATACTATGAAAACACTTAAGCTTTTCACATTAAGTGAAAAATCAGAACACAGCATTATACAGTCAATATGATTTCAACTATGTTAAATATCTTTTTAAAAAAAGATTCAAAGGAAACATGACAGTTAGTTGTGGTTGCCCGTTAATGATGAGATGATTGGTGGTATTTGTTTTTAGCCTGCTTTGTTCTATTTTCTGTACTTTATATATGTCTATCTTGAGCATACGTTTTTTTCCCAACTTGGAATACCTCTATTCCCCCCCCCCCATAATGTATGAGTCTTATTAGGGCTCTATCTTCCTGGGTGCAGAATTTTGACTCACTGAGATAAGAACATGCCTTTCAGAACTTTGTATGCATGTACCTTTACGTGTCTGCTTCACTTATGAACTCATTCAGCTCTGTGCCAGGCTCTGTTTTAGGTGTTGAGGATGTATCACTGAACAAAGTAGAATTCCTCATAGAACCTTACGTGTCTGGGGAAACAGACAATAAAGGTAAAAAAGTAAGAAAAAAAAAAAAAGATAAGTGCTAAGAATGGAAATCTAAGGCAAGAAAAGGGATTTAAAATGTCAGTGGGATGGAAATTATAGGTAGGGTGGACCAGGAAGACCATTCTAGAAAGGAACTTGTAAGATAAAGATCTCCTGGCTAGTACAGAGTGAGCCAGGAGACTATTCCTCAAAACTCTGTCTATACCTAAAATTTATCAAATTTTTTTGACCAATGACAATTTCAGTACCCAAAATTCTTGTCCTTATTAACAATCTGCTTATTGTCATACTTATCTGGATGTTCTGAAGTGGAGACTTATTTGCTATCTCTCTTGTTAGTAGGGAGGACACTTGCAGATCCATATTTTTAAAATATCACTAATTCTTTCAGGTCTCAAGGATTCCCAAAGGATTTATCTAGGATGTGTTCTTAGAGCTTGAAGCAACAGTTAGCTTTTTTCTGCCCATGTTGACAAACTATAAAGATTTATTTGTTTATTTTTGAGAGCACAAGCGCAAGCAAGGGTTAGGGGCAGAGGGAGAGGGGCAGAGGGAGAGAAGCAGACTCCCCGCTGAGCACAGAGCCCAATGTGGGGCTCAGTCTCACGACCCTGAGATCATGACCTAAGCTGAAATCAAGAGTTGGACGCTTAACCGACTGAGCCACCCAGGCTCCCTGACAAACTAGATTTTAATATTGTAAGCCTTTAGATGCCATCCTGGCATTACTCCACGGTTCATGCTACACATGACTAGAGAGCTTACTACTTGTCTAAGGTCACATCAAACCACTAATAGAAATTGCTCACACAGAGAGTTAAGGTGACGGCCACCCTGCAGCCTAGAGTGAGTGGGATCATGAATGGGAAGGTGCTTTGCAGGACTGCGGGGAGCTATGTAAATGAAGAGATCATTTTAGGGAGTAAAAGACATTGATCTGAAATGCAGCAAGACCAGGAGGAAGTGATGTGAATCTGTAGAAGTGTAGTATTAGTGGCACGGTTTCAGGAATGATCTCTCCCTAACCCGAAGGCCCGTCAGCCGTTCCCTCTTCATCCTCGCCGAGACCTGGAGTCTCTCTGTGAGCACTGCCTCCCCTGCCTTTCCGTCTCGGAGCAGTCACAGTCGTAGTCTCCCACGTCGACCATATTCACACTGCCCTCTGGTCTCTCCTGCTTCTCCGTGTCTCCCGTCTTCCCTCCTGCTAGAGTCCGCTCCCCGTCCCCGCCTGGTGGATCTGACAGTCCCATCAGTACATGCCAACGGCCTGGGCATGCAGCATTCCTGGTTTCCCCTGGTCAGAAGCCATCTCCTGCCTCGTTTCTCCCCACGTGCTCAGGCGGTGTCTGCTGGATGAATGTGTGTATTAAGCTGAGCTGTCACCTCAGCCTTCTGCGTGGGTAATGCTATGGCCGTCACGTGGCCGGTGAGGTCATGCAGCATAGTGCTTAAGAGCACACCCTCTGGCGTCAACTGAGATACGCCCAAATTAGTATGTTCGTATTCTCACGTTCTTTCTTCAGGCGCGGGGTAGAGAATTTGGACAGTAAGTATTTGCTTCCACACCACCTGTAAGCTCTGTTCTCTACTCTGAATCTAAAAAGGGACTGTGTTCACAGACGGTTGGGGTGCATACATGGAATTACAGAGCACATGACCCAGTTTGACATTGTTTTGGTCACCTCAGCTCAGCTTTAAATATTGACTGTGTCACTTAGGTTCATACAGACTTACCTTTATTTCCCTTTAGTCCTGGACATTGGTAAGGGGAGTCCCGGTTAGTGACGGGGCTCCCAGATTTTCTTCACCATCCACCCGCTCCATCTACCAGCACAACTTCTCCAGATTCTCTCTTAACATAGTAGTAATAGTAGTCCTGATAACACAGGTGTCACTTTTTATGTTGGACCGTGTGCCAAGGGTGGAATGAGCATTTTATGTGCCCTGTCTACATCTACATTTCCAAAGAAACTGAGTTTCAAAGACCTGAAAGTTAAACCATTCAGGGTGACCCAGCTGTGAAATGGTAGAGCTGGGACTCAAACCCAGATCTAAGACCCATGCTTTTTCTACTGTTCTACTTTCTTTCTCTTCCGTTCCTTATCCTAACGCCTTGGCTTCCCACGTCCTCTCATCATTCATGTGCAGTGCTCACACACCTTCCCTGACCCTGGCTTCCTTTACAATATTCCCTCCGTAATTTCATGATACACTTTTATACTTCAAAAGCAATCCTGACAGGATGCAACCACACTTACGAAAATAACCCTGAAGACCCCACAGTTACACATTTAAAATGCCAACTCTGCCCTCCTCCAGGCTAACTTTCCACACTTTCCCCTGATCACTCTTTTGAGAAGAGGGACTTTTACTGGGATCTTAGGGAACTGGTGATAATGAGGGGCAGCCAGAGAGGAGACCTGTGCTGAGGGGCTTCATGCTGCCCCCACTTCCTCTCTGGGATCGCAGAGAGGGACTCTGACTAGAAAGGAAGCGGAACAGAGACTTCTCAAGCCAGAGCCAGAGTGTGTCTGTGTGCCCCGAACTACTATCTTGTGTAGCGTACAGGGAAGGCTCTCCCAAGGGCAGGGAGAAGCAGGATTTCTGCCCTGAACTTTTATTTGTACCCTGATGTTTTTCCTCACGTGCTGCCCTTCGGAGGCCCTCACTAGCTCTTTTGTGAGGGATGGAGAGGGAAGGGGTAATCGGCCGGACTTTCTCATACTTAGCTGTGGAAACTGCCTAAAGGCTTTGAGATTCCTCTCCTACCTTCCCTCCTAGGCCTAACACAGTGTAAGAAGGCGTTTGGGGAAGTTGGGCAAGTCATAAAATGACTATTGGAACAAAGTGATGCAATTCAAATTCCTGAGGTCCTGGTATGTCTTAATTCTCTTGAAGGCCCAAATGTGTTTCTTTTAGGAGACATTTAGATACATTGTTTGAAAAAAGGAAACAGGATCACTTCAAAATGTCCATTATGTGGTAATCAATGCCATTCAGCCTGTGTTGTAATTAATGAAAACATTGGGGACAGTCTGCCCATTGTTTGTTCCTTTCGCAACAGGAAATGGCAGACTAATAAGGACCCGGGGAAGGTTTACGTAATTCCAGAAGGAAGTAGAAACTGTGCACAGTTTTGACTGATATCCTCCTAATTGCAGATGTAGGCCCACCTGAGCAGGTTCCTATTCCTCACAGACTTAGAGATGTCTGATTTGACTTTGACATCCATTAACAACAGATTTGGGGGTTCTTTATGGATGGAAATCAAGTCACAGTTTTCACACAGTTTAATTCACTTGACAAAGTAGAACTAACTGTGGAAAAGGAAATGTCACTGGCCGACCTTCGTTCCTTGGGATGGTTGACAGCGACCGTGAGATGTGGAACCCAGCCCCGCTCTGGCGGACCCGCCCAGTGGGCTTCCGCAAACGGCTCGAGCACTCTGGAGTAGTCTTTGACTGTCAAGGATGCCTGCAGCTCCAGCCTTCTGTGTTTAAGCCCCCTTGGTGACGTCAAGGGTTGTGTAATGCTTGTACAAGTGAAGCGTCAGAGTCCAAAGTGTACAGACTTTGCCAGTGAAAATGTCATTCCAGTTTATCTGCTGACAAAGATTATTCCCTCTGGTCTCCTCTGTTTTTGTTTTGTAAATATCCATGCTATATCTGGTCATTTGTTTTTTTTGGTTATTAAAAAATAAATCTTGGTGGTTAAAATAGGAACAAAAGTGTGTTCTTTCACTCCACTTGAAAACTGTCAGAAATTGCCATTTCAGTTCATCTGTTAAGGTTTTCAAAAAAAGTATTGAACACATTGTTCAACATGGTATGTATTTAATTGAAATGAATTGACATTCAAATTAATTAGTTCTGGGGAAAAGATAGGCGAAGATGAGATGGAAAAGCATGGGTTTGAATTCTGGCTTCACTGCTGGTACTGGCTCTTTGACCCTGGACACATTTTGTGATCTGAGTCTCTAGTTCCACGTCTCTAGAAAGAGAGTGACATTTTCCCTATAGAACTTCTGTGAGGAACAAAGACTGTGTGTGTGGTACGTAGTACAATGCCTAACATTTAATAGATACTCCAGGTATAGTAGTTGTTAGACATTATTTTATTACATTAATTAAAACAACTAGGGAATTACTGTTATACACTGTGTTTTGCCTACCTATCATCTCAATATGTACATGTGTTACAAAAAGTCCCACTTGTATGGATTTCAGGTTTGGATTTTGGTAGATCATGTAGATTGAGATTTGCCAGAGAGGAGTTTCTCGTCTGATTTACAGAGCAAAGGTATGATATGAGAATAAATGGTAAAAGTTTACTTTTATAAGCTGTCCTTGCGAACTGTTGTGTTCAGAAACAGGATTGCTTCAAAGTGTCCAATTTGCGGTAATTGGTGCCATCTAGCCCATGGTGTAATTAATGAAAACATCTTCCCATTGTGTCCATTGTGCAAGAGAGCGGCATCCTAGAGAAGATTGCCTCAGAGAGCTCCCAGGTCCTCTGTGGGAATGATGATCAGGTCAGAAACCCAAGAAAACACATAGTTGACCCAGAAAAGTTTTTGTTGCAACCTAGCACGCGCTAACCTTCATAATCTTTGAATCCCCAGTAGAGGGCAAGTGGTGAAGATGTGGTAAGGGATAGAAGATGGAGGGTTGGTCAGAATGGGCCAAACTGGTGGCAAGGGGCATTCGACTCGATTCTCTGAAGTGGAGACAGCTACTCATGTGAGTCAAAGACAAAATCAGGTGGTAACTGATAGAACAACTAAGCCCAAGCACCAGGATCTGAGAGTAGAAGAAAGATCTTGAGAAGAAGGTGCCTCCACTGTTGGGGGAATGCAAACTGGTGCAGCCACTCTGAAAAGCGGTATGGAGTTTCCTCAAAAAACATAACTATGCTGTGATTTAGCAATCGCACTACTAGGTATTTACCAAAGAATATAAAAATACTAATTCAGAGGGATACATGCACCCTGATGTTTATAGCAGCACTATCTACAATAGCCAAATTATGGAAACAGCCCAAGTGTTCATTAACTGATGAATGGATAAAGATGTGGTGTATATATACCGTGGAATATTAGCCATAAAAAACAATGAAACCTTGCCATTTGCAACAACATAGATGGAGCTAGAGAGTATTATGCTAAGTGAAATAAGTCAGAGAAAGACAAATACCATGTGATTTTACTCATGTGGAATTTAAGAAACAAATGAGTAAAGGGCGGGGGAAGAGAAAGAGAGGCAAAGCAAGAAACAGACTCCGAACGATAGAGAACAAACTAATGGTTATCAGAGGGGAGGTGGGAGGGGTGGGTTAAATGGGTGATGGGGATTAAGGAGGGCACTTGCGATGAGCACCCCATGTTGTACCTAAGTACTGAATCACTGTACTGTACGCCTGAAACTAATGTAACACTGTATGTTAACTAACTGGAATTTAAATAAAAATTTAAATTTAAAAGCAGAAGGTGCCTCTAGTCAGGAGCGAGATTAAGAATGCAGCCATTAAGGGGTCAGTTTAAGAACGAGCAAGGAAGGTTCTGGGAGGTTGCTGAGAACTCGGCTTCAGGGTACCTCTCACCCTTTTATAGTGGTGCAGTTCAGTGGTTGGTAGTATATTCACAAAGTTGTTCATCTAACACCACTGTCTAATTTCAGAACATCTTCATCACCTATATAAGTTAGCAGTCACTCCCAGCCCCCATTCTCCTATTTCCTGCCAACAGCTAATCTACCTTCTGTCTTTACGGATTGCCTGTTCCGGACATTGCATATACGTGGAATCATATAATATGTGGCCTTTTGTGTGTGGCTTCTTTCACTTAGCATACTGTTTTCAAGGCTCATCTCTTTTGTAGCTTAGATCAGTATTGCATGCCTTTTTATGGCCCAATCCTATTCAGTTGTAGGGATACACATTTTGTGTATCCATTCATCCACTGATGGACATTTGGGTTGTTTCTGCTTTTTGTCTGAACAGCGTAGCCATGAACATTTGTGTGCAAGTTTTTGCATGCACATACATTGTAGTGCCCTTGGACATACACCTGGGAGTGAAATTGCTGGATTCTATAGTACTTCTGTATTTAACTTTTGGAGAAACTGCCAAACTGTTGTTGAAACAGTGCACCATTTTACGTTGCCTCTAGCAGTGCACGAAGATTTTAGTTTCTCCACATCCTCACTATTATCTGTCATTTTAGCCATCCTAGTGAGTGTGAAGTAGTATCTGTGGTTTTGATTTCCAGTTCCCTGATGACTAATGATGTTGAACATCTTTTCATGTACTTATTGGCCATTTGTTTATCTTTGGGGAAATGAACTTGCAACAGCAAATTTTGCCCTTGGAACAGTACTGATTTATATAGCTGTGCTAATGTTCTCTAATCAGGGGAATTGGTAGTTTTGGCACTTAGAATATGTAAAAAGGTGAAGCTTTATGTAAAACACTGAAGCATTTCCAAAGAAGGATGTCTGTCCAAAGGAAGAACAAAGCTGGGGCAGGATTTGGAATGTGGGAAGAGGGGCAGATGGCCCTTGGTGAGCTGGCCTCAGCCCTTCATGGCCTCTGCTTCCCACCCCATATTCATTCCTAAATTGATCTCCTTGGGAAACAGGAACTTAAATGTAGAATGAGTACAAAGAAAGTGAACTATTTATTGAAACCAAATAAAAGTTGACCTTGACACTTAAGTTAACTAAGAGACGTTATTACATTAAGAACTGAACAATACTTTTAAAGGGTGGGAAAGATAACATGACTTTTTTTTTAAATGTAGTCTCAGTTGAGTTCTTAAGCAGTCTTTTTTTTTTAAGATTTTATTTCTTAGAGATAGCAAGAGAGAGCATGAGCAGGGAGGAGAGGGAGAAGCAGGCTCCCCACTGAGCAGGGAGCCCGATGTGGGGCTCGATCCCAGGACCCTGGGATCATGACCTGACCCGAAGGCAGATGCCTAACTGAGCCACCCAGGCGTCCCTTAAGCAGTCTTTTTTAACATTTTTTTTTAAAACTTAAGTCACTGATAGGAAAACGAGTCTATTGATCATATAAACTTGAATTTTGTTAACTGTGGTACACAGTTTACTGATTTTTCTTTCGATCTGTGAAAAAGGTATTAAACTACCTTTGACTGTCTTGGACATATCTACGATTAAGGTTTTAAGAATTTAGAAGATGTACAGTATCTTTGTGAAGCTCTTACTGTATTATACATCTAACTTAAAACTGTAGGCCTTTGTAGTATGTACCACTACTTTGAAAAGATTACCTTTACTTTGAAAAGGAAGTTACATCAAGCATTTCGATATCTTACATAGGATGACCGACCTGTGCGAAACTAGCATCAAAGCTTATTTTATCAGGAGATCTTTTTTAAAGATTTTATTTTTAAGTAATCTCTACACCCAGTGTGGGGCTCGAAACCACAACCCAAGATCAAGAGTTGCAGCGTCCACCAACTGAGCCAGCCAGGGCACCCCATCAGGAAATTCTTTGTAACAAAATTCTTGAAGCAATGGACTCCTCTTGGGAAAGATACCATTTTTTAAAGCTCTTCTGCTTGCTTTCAAAATATTTTTTGAAAAAATATATATACGTGCATGTACACTTATATATTTTTTATTTTACCATTTTATTTTACCACAGACAGTGGAAGGACTTACTCATTCTCATGGCTGAACACGTAAATCAAAAACACATGGAAGGACTTGTAGGTAAATAGTGATTTTAGTTATTATGTAGTGTAAAATGTTTCTGTCAGGAAACTACAAGATGAGTAATGTGACTCTGTTGTAAGTTTTTCAGTAGCAAAGTTTGGAACAAAAATGAAACATGTCAGTGAAAAACACAATGGTAAATTGTCACTGTGATTGTGTAAGCCTTGAAGATAGTTAATGTACTAGCGACGAGGCATAACAATAAGTTCTCCTGCCGGTACAACAAAGATACATTGTGTCTGTTGGATACCTCAAAATGTCATTTTTTTCCCTGCCCTTATTTACTAAATTCCTTACCCTGTTTTTCCATGTCATGAAAAGGAATTTTTAGACATAGTTTCTATTTCAGTTCACATACATGTTATAATTTATGGTGCTCTGTTTTTCTGGGGGCTATTATAGGCTTTTTGTACGTGTTATCTCATTACTCTTCACATCAGCGTTCTGAAATAGGTACTATCATTATGCCCAATTTAAGGGTGAAGAAGCTAAGGCTCGAAGAGGTTAAGTGACTGGCTCAGTCACAAAGGTAGAGGTGCCTGGCTGGCTTAGGTGGTAGAGCCTGCGACTCTTGATCTTGGGGTCATGAGTTGAAGCCCCACATTGGGCATGGAGATTACTTTAGAAAGAAAAAAGTTACAAAGGTAAGCAGTCATGTGCAGAACCAAGATTTTGACCCAATTCTGACACCACTGTCTTCATCTGCAAGCTATATAAGTTGGTTGTGAATCTAGAATGATTACTCAGCCTCACCTTAATTTTTTACTTATTGTGTTGCTCCCGTAGGAGGCTGCTCCTCACAGAGTGACTCTCAGTCACTCAGTTGGAGCTTAGGAATGCCTTCAGATATCTACATAGGTCATTTGGAGGGTCTGAACAGTCAGTTCACACCTGAGGTAAAAGCTCTGGCTAAACCTTTGGGAAGTGAACTATTGAGAATTTAAGCCAGTGGGTCTGAAAGCATCGGAGTCTGCCACTCGAGCTCAGTCAAGACAGGAGTTTCCATGAAACAGGTCTCCCTGAGGTTCGATGTGCAACGTTATGAATAGCCACTTCTCATTTGGCAGCAGACAAGGAATGGGATTTAGTCTTGGTCATGAGCTAGAAGCCTCCAGAGTGATTTGAGAACTGACTAGAATTTTTTCCCCACCAGGGAAGCTGTGTCAGAGCTTCAGCAAGGGAGTTCTTTTCAGACAGCTGTTTGGTTAGCATCTAGCTACTTTTTTTGTTCCTTTTCTTTTAAAGATTTTATTTTTAAGTAATCTCTACACCCAGTATAGAGATTGTTCAATGTGGGGCTTGAACTCAACAACCCTGAGATCAAGAGTTGCATGCTCAACCAACTGAGCCAGCCAGGCACCCTGTTTTTTTCCCTGATCTGTAGTTCAGTTTACTTAATAGTGCCTGTAGGTGCAATCTTCAGACAAGTTTTACTTGTATACATTTTGAATTCTTTGTCCCAAGAGGGTCAGATTCCATGTCCACATGATCTCCTGGAGGATTCTTCACTGACCCCTTCTCCCCTACCTTTCTTTTTAATAAACTCAGTTCATATTCAACTGATTAGTTGGAGGCTTACTTTCCTGAAAGCGGTCTTAATTCTCCTTTTAAAGATCTTAAAAGCTGATTTTTTCCCCTTAGAAATTCAATTAGTGTTTTAACAAGACAGAAGCCCTGGGGCAGTACTCTTGAAAATATCCCAAATTTGGATTTTTTCTTTCTTTCTTTCTTTCTTTTTTCAAAGATTTTTTTTTTTTTTTTTTTTTTTTTTTTGAGAGAGAGAGTGAGCACAGGGCAAGGAGCGGGGAGGAGCAGAGGAAGAGAGAGAATCTCAAGCAGACCTCCCCACTGAGCCCCACGCCTGACGAGGCAGGGCTTGATCTCACAACCCTGAGATCATGACCTGAGCAGAAATCAAGAGTCAGGTGCTCAACCAACTGAGCCACCCAGGTACCCCTGGATTTTTTTCTTAATATTGGGCTGTAAGAGTTCTTTACATATTCTAGATGTCTATTATCAGATATATGTATTGTAAATATTTTCTTTTAGTCTGTGGCTTGACTTTTCATTTTCTTAATGGTGTCTAAGCAAAGTTTTAAATTTTGATGAAGATTCTTTGCCTACTCCAGATAGCAAAGGTGGTTCTCCTGTTTTCTTTTTAGAGGTCTTATAGTTGTAGCTATTATGTTTAGGACTGTGATCCATTTCTTGGTAATTTTTGTGTGTGGGGTGAAGGGTAGGGGTCCAGATTTATTTTTTTCCATACAGAGATCTAGTTGTTCTAGCACAAATTATTGAAAAACTTTACTTTCCCCACTGAATTACCTTGGAACCTTTGTTTAAAAAAACAACAACAATTGACCACATATGTTTAGACCTATTTCTGTACTCTCTGTTCAGTTTCATTGATCTATGTGTCTGTCTCTATGCTCATATCATACTATCCTAATTATTGTAACTTTATACTGTCTTGAAATCAAGTACTGTAAGTCTTCAAACTTTGGGGTTTTTAAAAAATTCTTTTGGCCATTTTGTGTACGTGGAATCAGCTTATCAAATCCCTGCAAAAAATTCCTTCTAGAATTTTGATTCAGATTGCAGTTGGCTCTCGGCAAGAATTGACATCTTAATGATATTGAATCTTCCAATCCGTGAACATGGTATACTTATCCATTTTTTGAGATCAGCTTTAATTTTTCACAGTAGAGTTTTGTATTATCAGTGTACAGGTCTTGTAGATATTTTGTTGAATTTTCCCTAAGTAATTGTTGGTTGCAATTGTAAATAGTGTTTTTAAATTATATTGTCTGGTTGTTCATTGCAAGTATACAGAAATACAGTCAATTTTTGTATGTTGGCCATCTATCTTGCAACCTTGCTAATAAACTCACTTGTTAGTTTTATTAGTTTTTGGTAGATTCCTTAAGATTTTTCTAAGTACACTGTCATGTCATCTACAGATGAAGACCCTTTTATGTATTCCTCTCTAGTTCCTATGCCTTTTATTTCCTTATTTCCTTGTATTGGTTTATTACACTGGCTAAGACTTCTAGTACAGTGTTGAAAAGAAGTGATGAGAGTGGACATCCTTGCCTTGTTCCTGATTAGAGAGAAAAGTGTCCTTTACCACTGTAATATTCACTGTAGGTTTTTCATAAATGCCCTTTATTAGGTTGAGGAAGTTTCCTTCTGTTCCAGATTTTCAAAACTTTTCATAAATGAATTTGTCAGATGCTTTTTCTGCATCTACTAAAATGATTATATAATTTTTAACCTTTATTCTGTTGAAATGGCAAATTACTCTGTTTTTTGGATGAAAAGGCTTGCATCTCTGAGATAAACCTCACTTGGTTATGATGTACCGTTGTTGGGTTGATTTGCTAATATTTTGGATGTTTCTGACAGTGGACTGCCCAGATGAGCAATTAGGCTGTACTATCCAAATAAGGTATTTGGAACAAGTTTGAGCACATTCTACAGATAACTCGTGTCTTAGTAAAGCCTGTAGTTACACCCACAGATAATTTCACCTTCTTTTTCACTTGTCCTTTGAAGTGTACTGGCCTCAGAGACAGTGCATGCATGTCCTAGGAGGCAACATTTGAGGTATGAATTTAAGAGTAAACAGTGAGTTCTCTGAGGGCAGGGACTTCATCTCATTCATTTCTACCAGTATAAGGTTAAAGTCACGTGGTGTTACAGAGGTCCAAAATCACAGTGGCTTATACAGAATGGAAATTTCTTCTCTCGCAGGCCTGGTACTACTCTCATCCACAAAAGTCCTCATAGACCTAGTCTTCTGGTGCACTGCTCTGCCAGCCCTAGGATGTGACCTGAGGGGGCTGCATCTGCATTCCTGCAGGAGCAGAGCGAGGGAAGGGCTGAAGAAGGAGGAGCGGGGTCTGTGCCAGCTGAGTTTTAAGGAAGATACCCAGAAGCTGCCATGAGAGCCTGCCACATATACGTACCTCCGACTAGAACTTAGTCATGTGGTGATAGCAAGGTGTGGGTTTTGAGGCAAAGGTTGTGGAAAATAAGCAGTCATTCTCTGTCTGTTGGAAAATCTAATAGCTTTTTCACTTACATGGTTTTTCTGAAACAAAGTTATTTGCAACATTTCCCTTTCTGGGCCTGTTTTCTGGAAGAGCCAAGATACGTTAACAAAGACAGTGGAAAACAGAAGTCATGTTAATGTACACAGTAAGCTGTGTGGGGTACAGACAGTGTGGTTCTCAGTATGTGTGTCCCCAGGGCCTCGTGTGCGGGATGGCACACTGTGGTACCAGCAGAGGTCTGTTGACTGTGTATATTATATATCTGCTTCCTCATTAGAATCTCTGTGCCAAAAATAGAAATAGGAAAGGTGAATAAGGATATGTTCCAGATTGTCAAAATGGTAAGATTCGGAATTGCATTGGATACTGTCTTACTGCCTGGGGCCTGGTCAGCTGTGTCAGAGCTTCAGCAAGGGAGTTCTTCAGCCAGGAGTACGTCTGGACACACGCGGGTGCACACGGAGGGACGCAACAGGGATCAGCAGCCGTGTTGCCTCAAGAGAGTGAAGGGCAGGGACGTGAGAAATAGGCATCGCCAGTTTTGTTACACTTCCCCGGGTTTTAAAGTCTTACTTGCACCACTACCTCGAGACTTTCCTGGCAGCAGTCAGAAAGAAGGGGGAAAGGTTTAAAAGGCAATAACTTCTCCATCATGCAAGTCAATGTTCTTTAATGCCATGCACCAACTAGAATCTAATGGTACACACTCTTGCTTGGGGAATACGGGTGAAAGGAAGACGCTAGACTGAGGAGGTTTGGCTTCTAGTTTGGTTCTGTCGCTGTGAGACCTCACAGGTCACTCAGCTTCAGGTTTCCTCTTCTGTGCTTTTTTCCTCCATGCACTGTCAGGGAATTGACTCTTGAGAGACGTACTGTCGGTGTGTGTGAACAGCAGGCTCGAATTATGTGTGCTCCCCCAGGCACTAAACATGAAGTGGATTTGGGCAAAAGCTCTGGATACATCAAACACGGGCCCCTGTCAGGTGTGGAGATGTGTGGGCGCGTCTATGTCATTTGAACAAATACCGCTGTCTGATCGAGTATAAATCGGGGGAGTGGTTGATTGCCAGGCCCTAAGACGTGATATGTTAGAGTCTTGGAGGCCATTTCAGATAAACTTCACAGGAGTTTGTCTAGTCTGGTAGAGTTGGCTGTGGGGAGGACGGGAATGGCCCTGCCGCGTGAAATGTGGTAACTCAAGATGGTTCTGAATGCTGGGGCAGGTGGTTCAGTGGGCTCTGCTGGCTCTTATGAGGATTCCAGCAAGCTCCCAGGTCACCCACTGTCTGTATGAAGGTGGAGTGTTTCTAGGTGCTGGATTGAATTGCCATTCTGAAAAGGCCCAGTGGTTGGCTCTCAGGAACACTATAATTTACTAGCCCACTACCTTCAAAGTGCTGAATGACGGAACAGGGTTGCAGAGAACTATCTGAAGGTATAAATTGCTTCCACAGTATTGGAAGGTGGCTCTTTCCCTCCCCACCCTTCCTCCCACTAGCTGTTTTTTTGTCCCCTGAGCATTTCAAAACAAGTGAGGAAAGAACCAACATAGAAAAAACAAGCACGAAGTTCTTCTGACACCTTCCTTACTCGCCATCCTTCTCTCCACACCCACCCCCCCCACCACAAACAGTATAAAAATAGAACTAGTTATTTTTTCTTGGGGCTGGCTTTGGTCTCCTCCTGTTTGTTTGTTTCGTTCGGTGTTTTGTTTGTTTGTTTGGAGGGAGGGGAGGGGCAGAGGGAGAGGAAGAGCAAGAATCTCAAGCAGGCTCCGTGCCCAGCACGGAGCCCAATGTGGGGTTTGATCTCACGACCTTGAGATCATGACCTGAGCTGAAACCAAGAGTGGATGCTTAATTGACTGAGCCACCCGGGTGCCCCGTGGGTTGGTTTTTATCACACCATTTCCAGAGGCTCTGGTAACATGTATTAGGTGCCATCACCCTGCATGAGGCTGGGGGTTGGGAAAGGGACGTATGCGCTCCTGGAGTGGGTAAGTACGAGGGGCTGAAGTAGCATTTGAACTCAATTTAAGGGTCAAAATTGGAGTCTTGGTAGTTTGTGTTTTTCCCTACACAGGAGGGGTGGGTATAGGCACCTGACAGGCTGGACGTTCCCGCCCCCTATTTTTATCCAGGTGACAGGTTCCAAAAAACTTCCCCAGGGGAAGAAAATAGTCATAAAAGGGGAGCACAGAGCCTAACATTTGTTTAACTGGGGGAGGGAGTGCATGGAGCAGTTTGCCTCACAGCAGTGTGGTGCGCGGTATGGACTTGAGCCTTGGCTGTCAGAGAAAGCCACCCCTTTCCCTGCACTTGTCCCCAAGGGGCCACCACCCTGCAGCCATTCAAGGAAGACAGGGAGGAGTGACAAATGTGAAGCACCTCTGAGCCATGCCAGGTCCTGTGCTGGGTGTGTTCTCTCACTCCATCCTCACAGTTGGGGAATCAGTTCCCCTGTTTGGTTTTTTTTTTTAAGATTTTTATTTATTTGAGTGAGAGCGAGCAAGCATGAGCAGGAGGAGCGGCAGCAGGAGAGGGGGAAGCAGACTTCCCACTGAGCAGGGAGCCCGATGCGGGGCTCGATCCCAGGACCCCGGATCATGACCTGAGCCAAAGGCAGACGCTTCACCGACTGAGCCACCCAGGTGCCCCTAGGTCCCTGTTTTTTGCAGATGTGCAAAAAAGGGTAAGTATTATCAACTCAGGTGGCAGAGCCACATTCAAACGCTAGTCTAATTTCCAAGCCCAGGATTCTTTATGTAGAGAGAGAGGAAAAAAAATCAGGGTCTCAACAAGGTATAAGTGGCTCACATGCCCAAAACAGAGCCAGAAGCAGTCATCTCTGAGTCCCCCTCCAAAGATGACTGGGGGGGCAGCAGTTGACAACGCTGAGCTGGTCAGCTTCCATTTGGCCCGTGGGACTCGTGCTGGGCACCTGGTCCTCTGGAGAGGACTTGCTTCAACTAGGTTTAATGTATTTCCCTTCTTTCCTCCCTCTACAGATGGATTTGTCTGTAGAAACTCTCTTCAGCTTCATGCAAGAGCGCCAGAAAAGATACGCCAAATACGCGGAGCAGATCCAGAAAGTCAACGAGATGTCGGCCATCCTCCGCCGCATACAGATGGGCATTGACCAGACTGTGCCCCTGATGGAGCGGCTCAACAGCATGCTGCCGGAGAGCGAAAGGTTGGAGCCCTTCAGCATGAAACCAGAGCGAGAGCTCAAGCTCTAGAGCTGCGTCTCCCCTCCGGCCAGGCTGTTGTTCTGTGGGGACAGAGCCTGGCACCGCCAATGCCCTGAGGACGTTTGGAACCAAAGTCCCAGGAGGTGACTGGATCGTGAAGCTGTTTGGAGGCTCTGGGACTCCCGGAAGGGCTGTGAAGCGGCCCGGCTGGCCTGAAAATCTGATCCTGCCCCGCCTGTCCCCTTTCCTTGATGCATTTTTCCCTTTGCAAAACGAACCAAACTAATTCTCGGTGCTAACCGAAGTTGGAGCATTTGAATTATTAGGAATTTATTACAGAACTGTGTCGGGAATTCTTTTTATTTTGTTTAGATTTTTTTTTTTAATTGAGAGTGTATATTGTCAAGTCTAGCTTGCAGAGTGAAACTACAGAGAGAAGGGGAGAAATGTTTTAAGAAGCTCTGTGTCCTCGATGCCTTCGTGAAGTTTTACTCAGTAGGCTTTCCACGTTATGAATTGTAAACATAAAGAACTAATTTAATCTAAGTCTCCGTGTTGTTACTGTTCCTACTCTGTTGACGTCACATCAGGTCTTTATCTGGGGCACCCTGTTCCTGCCGGGGCTTACCACTGGTATTTTTGTTGTGTGCTGGGTTATGGTGTCCCTCGTGTGTCATCCTCGGAGACTGAGGACTTCCTTTGAACACCCTCATCAGGCTCATCTCCCACTGATAACTGGTTTCCTTAATGCAGATGTGGTTTAGGTTTGTTTTTATTACATCAGCACTGGCAAGACTCCAATTTCTGTAAGAAGGTTTTAACCACATTTATTTTACTAGCCCGGCAACCCTGCGGCGTTAGGCAGCCTTTGAAATGCCTGCAGCGGGCGTGTATCGAGCCCACTTGATGCGCCCAACATTGTGCCCCGACTACAAACAGGGCCCTGTGGTCCCGGCCCTTGTTTCCTGCTGAACTGCTGGGAGTTTAGGACAGGAAGCCACCTGAGTAACCACAGAAGTACTTAGTGCAGGAGTGTGCACATCAGAACTGTCCCCAGGGAAGAGAAGACTGACGACGCAGAGAAACAGAACGGAGGGACAGATCGAGGCAGGCACATTGCGACCAGGAGCTGGGGCAATGGGGAAGCCTCTGGGGCCAGGACATCCTGTCAGGACTCACCTCACTCCCTTTATTAAATCCTCTAAACTTCAGAAGGTGTTTTTTCGATGTCAGAAACAGCCTTCGGTATATTTATAACCTTAAAGTTGATCCACTTACTTTAGCATCTCTCTGGTAAACTTGATCTGATTCTCATCTCAGATTTTAAACATACTATTTTGGAAGATTCTTCGTACCCAGGATAAAACGTAGGACATAAAACAACTGGATGACAGAAGAAACCTGAGCATTCGAAGCTAAATGGAAAAAAATTTTTAATTCGGACATGGGAAAAAAAAAAAACCAGCTTCTAGGATTTTCGAAGGAGCAACCCAAAAATGTCAAGATTGTTCATCCCTCTGAGCTGGAAAGACCAGATGGACACCAGAGCCCAGGGAAGAGGCTAAGGCAGCGTCCCCCTCCGTCAGGGGGCAACCTTCACATGGCGTTTCTGCCTTCCTGGGGACTGATGCTTTCCTTTCCCCATTAGGAAGGCGGGCTAGAGATGTCCAGCCTGAGGCGATAAAGTGGCCTGAGGGAGTCATGGGGGGCTCGGAAGCCATAAGCTGGGGAGGGAGGAACTCGCCCTTTAACCTTTGTTGGGCCGCGCTGGTCAAAGAAGGCTGTGTTTCTAATGCCTTTTGATGGTCAGGATTTTACTGGGTCTTAAACCATTTCTAGAGGAATTTATTCACGGGTACAAATCCAGAAAGATGTTTTGTTTCTTAGAAACCTATTAATAGCTAAGGTTATTTTAGCAAATGTCACGGAGGGGAGGGTGGCCACGTTTATTGAATGACGCGTCTTCCCTCCGCTGACGCGCAGAACCCCTTCTGTCGTTATCACATTTCCATATGATTGAGGAGCTAGTTCTGAACTATATTCTCATCCACTCATCTTTCTCCCCACTGTTTCATGCAGTTCTTCATTTTTCTATACTGTTTTAATATTTCACAATACGTTTTAATATCGGCTTTAGCTAGTCTAGGTGCCACCTGTGCTCGTTACTGTTTTTTTCTTTTTTTTTTTTTAATTTCAAACCAGCAGAAATTATGTTTTGAAAAAATAATACAAGGAATACTTCTATTCTCTTTGCCAGGACTGACAGGAAGTGGCTTTTTAAAGCCATCACCCTCGTTGTCTTTTTCTGAGTTCCTGGAGTGTGCAGACCCAGCTCTGCTTGCAGCTTTCAGAGAACGAAGAGCTATAAAAACAGCTCAGGGATCAGGTGCTGTTACCATCACTGCACTTAGTATAATTTACAAATTAAAGCGCAGAACAAGTAAATGAGACGCAGACCAAGCCTACTGAGGACGGAGCTTGCTCACTGTGCTTCAGCAGTTCATGGTGTGAGCATGGCAGGAAGGCGGACCGACCATGGCATGAGAACATTCTCAGCCAGCCAGCCAGCTCGCCACCCAACTCAAAAGCCAACTCTTCTGCTTACAAAGAAGTTAGACGGGCACCTGGCTGGCCCGGTCAGTACAGCATGCGACTCTTGAGCTCAGGCCCCATGTTGTGTGTAGAGCTTACTGGAAAAAAATGAGTTCTGGAGGGGAGGGGGGTGGGGGGATGGGTTAGCCTGGTGATGGGTATTAAGGAGGGCACGTTCTGCATGGAGCACTGGGTGTTGTACGCAAACAATGAATCATGGAACACTACACCAAAAACTAATGATGTAATGTAAAAAAAATTTTAAAAAAAAGGATGAGAATAACTTACGTTTGGGTCCTAAGTAGCGAGGCTGCTCATTACTGGGTAGAAGCAGAGAAGAACAATAGGCAAATTCAATATTTTTTTTAAAGAATTCTAGTGCGTTATGGCGTGGGGGGTGGTTTTGCAACATCGTCAACTTGGCTGAGCTGGACTGTTTGCTGCAGTCCCGTTCGTTTCTGGTTAGGCCTGGCCACGAGAGCCATCTGCGTGAGGTTTGGAAGTGGACAGAAAGCTGCAGCTTTGCTCCGTCACTGGAGGTCGCAGACGTCAGGCCCTGCTGCACCTCAGGCTCGCATTTGCGGACGGCTGCCGGCCTCACGGCTCCCCTGGCTCCCGCAGAACCCTGCCTTCGGCTCTTCCAAATCGCGGGCCAGGTACGAATCGAGCTGCTCCTGTAGGTCCTCTGCGGCAGGAGGCCACAGCTTCGAGAAGAGGGCAGGCCAGCGTGGGTCCTGGCGAGAGGCGGACGCCGGTTCCAGCGGCTTGCTCGTGGGCTCCAGCCGTCCCGGCCATCCCTTCTTTCCCGACCGCCTGCCCGGTGACTTCACGTGCACCAGCAACAGCTCGACTGGGGCTCTCTTAGCAGCACCTGTAATGAAGTGCTCGAAGTCAGTCCTTTAACGCCCCCGTCCCTGATTCTGTGTCATTCCTGGTGCTTCTGCTCCAACTGAACCCTGGCTGGTAACATGGCGCTACCAGCCCTTTCTGGCCTCAGATTTTTACATTTTCTGGCAGATTCTGGGAATCTGAGTGATGTGCTATTTGAAGAGCTCATTCTGCTGAATCTCTGTTGCTTAATGCCTGGTGACCTATCTGGACCCTCTAGGAGCTTCGGGGACCAAGAGGCAGCCTGGCGTTGTAGGGGGCCCTGGCTGTAGATTTCCAGCCTCGACCTTTGGCAGATGCCTTCATTTCCCTGAGCCTGTTTCCACCTCCCTGTGTGTGAGCTGGTCTGGATGGGCTCTCGGGCCCCTTCCGGCTCCAAGATTCCACTTCTATGACTCTGGCAACACCTTTACCTGTTGTCTCTGAGCAGTGGCCCTGCGTTTCAGAAGTGACTTTAAGTTCTGAGCTCCCAACAGAGCTTGTTTCCTTCTTTTTGTTAATTAGAAATTAGAGTGTCCTGTGGCTCCCTTCTTTTGAGCACCAGTTTTGCTAATCTATTGCTCTATGCATCTGTATTACGGACACTGTCAAACAGGCCCCTATAACCGCAGTGTCCTTGTTTGACTCAAAGTGGATGTTGGTGGAAGCGGGCCTTCACCCCGTGTCATGTGTGCACGTCAGTTTACAGGGACTGAATTGTGGGGTTAAGAGCCAGTGAGAGTGTAGATTCCATGAGAGCCTATATAATTTGACAGATGTCATGTCTTTGTTTCCCTTAATGTTCTGTCCTTCTTAGGAATGTAATTTATATTCTCCGCAGAGTATTTGAAGAAGTGAATTCTGAGGACTCCATAGCCTGAGATACAGGAGTGCACTCAAGGAATGAGGTGGGGCTTTTCGTTCGTTAAAATCTCCTCTGGGTATTTCTTTGCTCTTTCCGCCGACATATGAAGAAGGTACGTTATGGGTATTCCAAACATGCTGTTTCAAGGTTACATAAACTAATGGCCCTGGGGGACTGACATGTGCCCCTGCTTCTGTGGAGTTGTGGAACTTACTTAGCTTTGGCATTTCCCTTACCAAGTCCCAAGGCAAAACCAGGAATCTGCAGCAATGGAAGCTGGGAGCAAACATGGATTAAGATTCTAGGGTGAGTGAAATTTTGTCTTCCCGATTTGTTTATACCTCAGCTTAAACCCAGACATACAGTACTCAGTAGGAAACTACTTAAAATGTTGCTATTAAAGATCGAAGGGTAGAGTGAAGTGACAGTTTTTCCTCTTGGGGATGTCGTAGGTGTAAATTGTTCTTCATGCCAAGAGAAAGAATTTGCTCTTCTTTCCCCTGCCCTCCTATTCCTCAGTTAAGAGCTGCGTAGCGCCCCAGGGGAGAGGTCACTGCTGTTGACTAACGTACAGTAAGGAACACTGAATTTCTTGCACACACACAAGGCGTGTCGCTTCCATTCAAATGGCCCGATTCCAGAGGGGAAGGGTGACCAGGTAACTTCTTTATTCACATGCCTCAAACCAAAAAAATAAAAATTCTTGGCAACTATACCTAGTTGCTTCCCAGTCTAACCAGCATCTCCTGTGGTGCGCTGATGCGTGTCCGTTACTGTTAGGAATTTGTGCGTTATCCGTGTCGATATAAAGCCTGATGGAATTTACTAAGGACTCCCATTTTCTTCACCAGTCAAGGCATCTTCTTACTGCGACCCTTTATTTTTATTATGTACAGTGAGCAGGATTCATGCTCAAAGCTTTGGTGAACCAAGTACTTTAATTTCAGCCTTTGAAACTGTCGCAATTCCCTTGAGCAGAGAGAACCCAGAGCACGGCTGCACTCACCCTCTGCAAGCCACCCTGCTGGCCTGGGACACTGCTCCCGCGAGGTCACAGCCTGCATTTCCCGTGCGACAGCGGTTCCGCGGGCTTTACTGTTTTAGCTAGAACCAAAGGAATGAAACTGGTTTTTACATAAACCCCATTTGATGCCTGTGCACATAAACTGCAACAATGGGACTGACTTGTAAACATCTTCCAAGACAGTGATGTCATTTTCCAGTTGATTTCACAATACTTTAAAGATATAACCGAGTATAATTACGCTGTACAAGGATGAATGGGCCCCACGGAATGCTAGAAATAACTCACTTCCCTCTTCCATTTATAGATGCAGGAAAGTAATATTCAGAGAAAAGCACCTAGACAAATGTTACTGGATCTAAAACATTTCTGCGTGGTGTCAGAAAACAAAACCAGACAGTATTTAAAATGACAGGGACAGCTTTTAGGTGAAGTTTGTCACCTATTCCCAGTATGTACACCATTCCCTTGCCATCTCTACCTTCCTTGTTTCCCCTTAGCCTGAGCCCTGCTCTAATTTTCATTGTCAGACCCAAACTAGTCCTCCAGCACTAGCCTGCTCTTACTGGTCTCTAAGAGGTCCCCAAATCTGTGCACTTAAGTCGTAAGTGGCTTGACCTTCAGGACTTCCCAAGATCTGCACCTCCTCATCTGAAGCCTCTCACTGAACACCTGCTCGCACATGCCGCCTTCCGTTTCTGGAGGCAGACGTATTCGACACTGCCTTTCCTCTTGTGCCCCTTGCCCACCTCCGGTTCTTTGCAAGGTCCTGGCCAAGGCAGCTCTTCTAGTCTTGGCTCACCCAGTACCATCCTTGCTTTTAAATTTTCTTAAATTTAACTTCAACTCGGAAGCCTGTCCCAACCAACTTAAATGACGTCACCTGTGATTCTCATCGTTATTCCAGGGTAATATGCTTTTATGAAGCATATTTATTTATGGAGGTAAATGCTTATTCCTTTGATGCACAGAACTCTCTGACTGATGAGACTAAGCTCCTAGTGTCATATATAAGCAGAAGGGTCATGAAGATGTACATGGCAAGGATGGAGAACAGATCTAGGACTAGTCCCCATTTTTCCTACAAGAATTATAAAACCATTTACATATTCCATTAGAATGTGCCATGACTGTGCATCTGGTCTCTCTTCTTCCTACCCTATACTCATTCTCGATTCAGTCAGCCAGCAGATATTTACCGTATCTAGGGTTCTCCACTGTAGTGTGCATCTGGGATACGCGCTAAAGAACGGAGGCCAGCCGGGCACTGTTAGCCAAGGCGCCGTTGTTTCGTGGGCTGATGGCGCACATACCATGTCTGATGCCCTCAGCGCTTTATTTTGAGCTAAGATACCTTCGACATGGGAACAGCGGGACGGGTTCCACCGCGGCCTCCTTGTGCAACTCGGATGTTGCTCTTCCCGCCAACCAGTTGCAAGGAGAGGTCCTTTCTCATTTATGTATAAACAGGTACCAGTTTTGATTTTATTTCATATTAACATACATGAACATCAAAATGAGAAATGCACAATTTAACCATTCAACAGCATCTTACTCCAAAAGAACACTATATTCATAATAAACATTTATACAGTCTTTCCACCTCCCTTTACAAATGTCCTAAACCATTGTCCAGCCTTTCTCACACGAAGTCTAGTTTTGCTCTTTAGAAATCCCCGTTCAGTGTCACGCTGACAGACCCCAGGGCGTCCCCTACGCCTCCATGGAGAGAGCAGCCCACCCGCCCACGCTGCGGCAGTCTGGGCCCGGGAACCGTGTACCTGACATGTGCAATCCAGGACGACGGCTGTAGGGCAGGACTACCTCACAGTCACGGGGGGGGAAGGGGACCATGGCCAGGAGCCTGGGACATACTTAACACTGGAGCTCTTGCTTTCCCTTCCTAAAAATGTTCCACGGTTGTGACCAGACTCTGGAAGGAGTGAGCTCTTCCATGCTTGGTGTATACGTAACACCTCAAAAATGACTCCGTGACACCTTGAAATGTCTGATTACATCCCCAAGTTAAATGTACGTAGAAAAACTACCTCGGCTCATTGAATAGAACTTTTCCCACACAGTAACACCGAGCTCCCTATGCAGTGTCCTCTCTTCCCGCCTTCCTTTTACACCCGGCTCACAGCACATTATTTGTGTACAAGCAGTTATGTTACGTGACGCTCGGAATCATCACGAGCAAGTGTGTTCTGAATCATGTCATTCGTTCTGTGCTGGTTTCAGCAGTCATCATAGGAAACATGAAGTCACATCCTAGTCGAAGGACTATCCATTTCTCGAACACAGAAAAACCTGAGATATGAGTCAGCAACTGGCTACACTTACAGTAAAGAACAATGACATCACCCCCCCACACACACACAAAAAAGCTGCTGACGTGAATTAAGGCTTCAAAAGAGGACCATACTGTAACTGACAAGACTCAAGCCAGGAAGTTCAAAAGCAGATATGTACTAATCACTTGTGTACTTGTTCCAATCGACTCCTATTTTCAGCTGCCAGGACTGATTCCATACAGTGATTGTAGGTCAAAGACTGAGAGGCCACCTTGGTCCCGCTCCATTTTGATATGTCCCTTCTACTAAAAAAAATGCCGGGGATAGCTTCTGAGAACAGCTTGGCTGTGGCTTTCCACTCTGCTCACACGAAACAAAATGCTGCCCCCTTCCCCTCACCTGCCTATACGGTTGTATTCTGAACCCTCCTCACAGAACTAGCTTCTCAGCCCTATTAGTAAATCGGAAAGTCTGAGGAAATTACAGAACTACCTCCCTCATCACATGCTCAGGGGAACAAAACCATTGAGAAAAAGGAGTTTCCTGCCTCTCCTTAACGATTTTAATTCTTTACTCTTTCCAGAGCTTTTCTCCCTCTTGGTAGTTTCCTTGAAAAGTCTACCTGTTAGGTTTTTACAGAATGTATCTGTGCAAAGAAACCGAAATGGAAAAAAAAATCTACTTTGGCTGAGAACTTAAAGGTACTGCTGTTCTGCTACCAACCCAAATAAATTCACATCTGGCTTCAACCAAGTTCATCTTTATTTAAAGGATTAACAAGCCCATTTGGAACAATTCTTTGATTTACATGGAGGGAGGTAGACAGACTTGTTTAGCCTCCCGACCTACCTTAAATCATCATGCGGCCAGATCTCTGGCCATTCAATTGACTCCTAGATGGTTTCCCTTCTCTTCATCAAGCTGAGAAGAAAAAACTAACCACCTCCATCCAGGCCCACCTGGAAATTTGTGCAGAGACGGTCTGAATTGGTCTGCAAAGTGTGACTAGCTACCTACCTATTCACAATGCCTAGAAGACAGGCTACCAGACTTGGTAGTGGTGAAAGCCCCGACTTTCAGTCTGAGGTACTGGGTTTGCTCTGAAGTTGACCTTGGCAAGGCCCCTAACCGTCTGTGCAGCAGAATGCGGCTCGCAGTGCTCGGCTGCCACGTGAGCTTGGAGGTGCGAATCCGCTTTGGATGGGATCGTTTCTCTTGCGTTTACCATGAGGTTCTGTCCCTGATGGGGTCTACCCGCCCAACCCACGAGCTGGCTCAGTCTCAGCGCTAAGGTGCACTACGGAAGGGGCCGGACAGAGACTAGTACTCGAGATCTCTTGTAGCACAACACGGAAACGGGAGGGTATTTTGTCCTCCAACACCAAATCAAACTGGATTCAGTAAAAACGAGAGGATGTGCAATGTGCTGCGTACAATTTTTCATCTGTCTAGGAGGAAATCTAGCATCTGCCCTTCCACTCTTGTTGAGAAAGAGTAGCTGATCTCTCAAGTGCAGACGTTGAGAGAACAGCTGTGTTGATCCATCTTTTGCTTTTACACCATAGCTCCATTTTCCAAAAATATATATGTATGTACATATATATATTTCAGATTTACAGGGAATATTTTTTTTTTTTTTGTGAACAAGAGAAATATTGTCCATAGAAGTCCCAAGTGTCTTCCTTCTCAGGAGACCTCAATGATTTCCATGCTGCCTGAAAAGCTGGACTGGCTGCCCACTTTGCCCAGTTCTTCCCGTGACCTGTTCTCCGACATGATGCTCTCACCAAATTCCATCTGGCAGCTTCTGCGTTTGAACTGCTTTTCGAAGGGGCTCTCTTCGTGCCAGCTCCGCCGGGAGTCGGCTCGGTCACTTGGCTTCTGCCGCCTGCGCACGGAGTAGCCCTGGTCGCCGCAGGTGGGCAGCTGGCTGCAGCTGTAGGCCGAGTAGCTGGCGCTGCCCCCGTAGACGGCCGAGGCCGAGTAGAAGTGAGAGGGCTCCGTGGCAAAATACCAGCTGTTGGGCAAGGAAGGGGCGGAGGTCTGGGGAGCCAAGATATCCGAGTGCCAGCCCTTGAGGCCCAGGCCGGCGGCAGACTTGGCGAGGGGTTGCTGGCTGGTGGCCAGGCCAAGAAGGAAGCTGGGATGGCAGTTGTCCTCCACGCTCCCGCTCCGGTGCAGCGGCGAGCAGAGGGGCCGCGGGCCGGTCCCGCCGACGCCGGGTCGAACTGAGTGCACTCGCTTGCCCTGGCCATCGGAAGGCCTGGCCGGCTGAGGCTTCTTGGGGAGGCTGGCTTCCTCCTTACCTGGGCTGCTTTCCGGGCTCTGCTCCGATACTTCCTCAACCGGGGAGAATTGGCAGAGCTTGCTGGTCCCCTCCAGAGTCGTGGAAGGTTTGTAGTATTCCAGAGCGTCTTCTGAGGAGGAGAAACCATGCAAGGAGGCCGCCACGCTGGCTGAGTACGAGACGGATTTGATGTCCAGAGAGAAGGAGCGCTTGAGCTTACTGCTGTCTTCGAGCTTGCCCGAGGGCAGGTGGAGCCCGCTGAGCGCCTGGACCAGCGGCCCGTCCTCCACCAGCGAGGGCTGCGTGCTGGGCGCGCTGGGCGCGCTGGCCGGGGGCGCGGGCCCTTGCCCTGCCGCCTCTGAGGTAGCAGAGTTGGCCCAGGGTGGACCGAGGCACATCGCGCTCTTCTGTCCACCCTCGGAGACCACGGGGACAGGTTCGTTCGGCTTCTCCAGGTGCAGCAGCTTGAGTTTGCTCTTTGGCCCTGATGCGCCAGTCGGGTTCTTAATCTTCTTCTCATAGTCCAGGAGTTGGCCCAGAAAATTGAAGTTTGGAGAGATAGTAGGCCTTTTTTCTTTCACAAATCTATGTAGAGAGGAAAGACACAAAAATCTTGACTTTTGCAACTACACTTTATCTTAAAAACAGCTAGAAAATAGAAATATTAAGTGAATAAATAAGGAATTATTAGAGCCTCCCGTAAATACCTATGGAAGATGACTGGTATGAAAGTTCAGGGAGACATACAACATGTCCCTGGAGCATGCTAGAAAGAGAAGGGCCAGGCCCCCAAAGCTCTAGTTTTAGCCTTCTTATTTTCAAGGACCCAGAGTTTCCAATGCAACTGGCAAGCGAGGATTCTGTGCTCACCCCCGGGGCCTCACCCCCCCAACCCCCGCGCTGGTGCCACCATCAGACATACAGGGTAACAGCCACTCTCCACAGCTTTCCCAGTATCGTGCCTCTCAAAGTCCCCACAGTCACTTCCTCAGAACATTTCATGTTTTAATTAATGACCAGAAAAGGAGGTTATCAGATGACCAGAGCACCAAAGCACACACTCGAGTGGCCTGAGTGTGCTAAGCACTGGGCTAATGCATTAGACAGAGTATTATCTCATTCAGTCCCCAAACCTACCCCGTGTCAGGTGGGTGGATTACCCCCATCATAGAAGGGACACAAAGTCCTTACTTAAGTGACTTGCCCAAAATCACACAGCTGGGATTCAAAACCAGGCCTAATGTCTGGGTCCACTTTTGTAAACACTGTGTAAAAAAGAATCATCAAGGGGTAAAAACTAGTAATAAATAGCTTTTATATCTGATTGTGGAAACACAGACTCTTAGAGATAGTAGACAAATTCTTCAGTGGCCCCTGACCTTCATGGACACTCCTCAGAAGATGCAGGAGTGCAACTACACTGAAGATTTGCATTTGAATATGGAAGGAGAAAAATCACAAACTCCTTGGAAATCAAGTAACCTAAAGCAAAGTAATGAAGCCAGAAACATCTGGCCCCACGATAACAAGTATAAACGTAGGGTCCGCATACTAAGACTTGGTAACATGACAGAAGAGTGCCTTTCCTTCCGGTTTCTACATGGTGTCGGAAGACCTGTAGGGAGAAAAGCCTGACTGGGGGACAAGGGAACTGATGCAGACCAAGGCAGGACCCTTCTCCAGGCTCGCTCCTCGAATGAGAAGCTGCTCAGGTAGCTCATTTCCTTCCAGATCTTCCAACTTGAGAAAGAAGTCCAATTGTTACAACAGGCCTGCTTCCTACATCTGTACGTACTGGCTCTTTATCACCTGGAAACCACCCGCCTCTACCCACTAAGCACCCAGGGGCCTCTGATCACCCACTGCACAAACTCCGGTCCCGTGCATGCCTGCCACTTGCCTGCCCTCCACTTGGCCCAAGGGTCAGGGGAGCAACCCAGTCAAAATGCAGAAATCTGGACAACTCTAGAATGTAGGACATTTTACTCGGTGAACCGATTTTGACAGTTATTTGCTCTTGGCTTTTTCCTCACAGTGACAGAGGCACAAAGCTTGAAGCAGAAGGAGGAATTCTGTAATGGGTATTCTGCTGGAGCTTTTTTCCTCATATGTACTTCCCCAACTAGGAAAAGATATAAACTTACTAAATAGGATGGTGATCTGTTCAGATTCGTTGTTCATCAAAATTAAAAAGTAGCCGAGGAGGAATCTGACACATGTTCAGGTGGAATTCATGCTAACTTACAAAAGTGCATTCTTCTCTGGTCTTTGAAAAACCATTTAAAAATCCAGTCACCTGTAAGGCATGTAACTAGAACAGTCCTGATTTGCTTTAATTTGGGTACCTGCCCTCCTCACCCTTCAGGTCAAATGAAAAGCCCGTTGCACAAGACACGTGCCGGCCCTCACCTGTAAGCTTCGTCTAAGGACATGTCCATCCTCTTCATGATGTAGGCGATGGCGATGGTGGCTGAGCGAGAGATGCCCGCTAAGCAGTGCACCAGGACACGCCCGTTGGAGGCCTTGGCTTTCTCTGCGGGAGTCAAATTCAAGAAGGGTCACTAAGAACAACCGTGGTCAACAGTGAGATCTTGCGGTCATGTACCTCCTTTCATCCGATAACTCAAAAAATCTCATCTACTTACATACTGTTCCTTTCAATAGTTTCTTAGGGAGATAAAGGAAGATCACTTCCCCACCATTTACATTCAGGACAAGGAAGGGCCAGACGTGTTAGTCAGCAACGACTCCCTAACTCAAGCTCACTTCTTAGTGCATTTCCCAGTGGGCTTTTTTTTTACATTATTTTTTCATTTTAATAACTTTCCCTGGGTATAAATCCTACATTATGATGACATGATTCTACTTGTTTAGTGTGGAAAACTGCAGAATACAGAGAAGCGTAAAGAAAATAACCTCTCAAATCCGAAGATGTAGCTAGTATTTTGTTTACCCATGTTGTCTGGCACTTCAACTTTTTTCTGGTTAGGAAGAGTAAACTTTTTTTTGTTTAGACAGAATTTTCAGTTTTGAGATATAACTGACTTGTAACATTGTATTTCAGTATAATGATTTGCTACATATAGGAGGTATGAAATTTTAAAAAATACTTTCTCATTTCAAACATATGTGACATACATCACTAATTGAAAAAGCAGGAGGGTGGACTTCATCACCATATCGCATCAGAAAGCAAGAAGATGCCAGGTCAAGCTACTTTTAAAATGCTGACTCACAGACCCTATCTTCCTATAGTTTCCTGTTTTGACTTTTCTGTACGTCATAAAGTGGCTCGACTTTATTTGCTAAATTTAAGAAGAAAACCACGTATATGCTATGAATCGGGTTTAGCAGCTCACGTTAGCAAGGACCAAGGGAACTTGAACCTTTTCTGGATATCCAGGAGTTCCTGACTGCATCATGTCTATTCCACATGACATGGCAGGACTTTTGGACACTTTGTTAGAACCAAGAACATTCAACCCAACAGTGCTGCCATCTTTCCCTGTCGAGGGGCTTTACAAGTTACTTGTAGGAGTAAGTTGCCCCACGCTGCCTGGAAGCTACTAACATTTTGCCGGTACCAGGACCGCCTCCGTTCTAAACGACGACATGCGTGCTTACCGGTGAGCCACTGCCACGGGGCTCAATTCTTCCCTTTTCACTCCTGCTTTAGCTGACACCAGCAAAAGTTACCAAACCTTGTATTACAGTTCCTGTAATTAACAGATATCCTGGGAATCTGCTCTGGCAGCTGAATAATAATACGAGGCCACTCCAGTCTCACTGCTTCTGTTGTAAGTATTACAAATTCCTAATGTAGATGATTTATTATTCATTGTGTACAAAACACATAGGACTTTTGGATAGTATATGAATAAGCAACTTTCCTCTAGGTAGTGAAGTCAAACACAATGAAACAGTAACAAATGAATATAAATTCTTCTTGAAACAAAGAAATATGTAATATACAACGTGATAATATATAAACCCACGTACATAAAGTGCCATGCCTTCCTGGGCCCGTACCGTTCTCTTCCTTTTCTCAACTATACAGTCGTCAGCCTACACTAATCTTAGTATTTCCCCTTTTGCCTAGGCTGCTAAGAAGCTCAAAGCTGAGATTTTTTACTCAATTTCAATAGGTAACTGTAATTCAGATTTTACTGTACCTTTTCTAGCCCCATATTACTTGGTTCTTGCCCTTTGATCCTGTTTTAATGTGTATGTGTGTAATGTGTGTATCTTTTGATCCCAGTCTCATACTGTAAGCTGCTTTAAATTCTTATTGGAAGTAGGCTGGGTTTCAATTTTTTAAACTTTATTTTTTAGTTAGAGAGTGTGTGTGCACTCAAGTGGAGGGGTGGAGCAGCGGGGAGTTGGAGGGGAGGTGGGGTGGGGGAGAGGGAGAACCTTAAGCAGGCTCCATGCCCAGCACAGAGCCTGATGGGGCTCCATCTCACGACCCTGAGATCATGACCTGAGCCGAAATCAAGAGTCAAGACGCTGAACGACTGAGCCACCCAGGCGCCCCTCAAATTTTTTTTAAATGTTGACAATATTCTCTCAATTATTTAAAATAGTTATCTCAAAACAAGACTATAAGGACTTAGGAGGATCTTGCTTCTACCTCAGAGGGCTTCACACTGGGCATATATTATGCACCCAGTACATACTGGCTGGCTGGCTAATACATACCTTTAAAAAGCAATCTTTATAAAAAATGTGAAAAGGGTTGGAAGGAAATAAAACAATGATGATAACAGACGTGTTAGGATGTTGAGGTTATAGGTTTCCTTTTCTCTTTCTCGAATATTCTGCATTGTACTTACGTTGCTTTTACAATCACGACACTTTTGAGGATGTATTTTAGAAATCTGAGGGGCGCCTGGGTGGCTCAGTCTTGATTTTAGCTCAGGTCATGATCTCAGAGTTGTGGGATCAAGCCCCGTAGGCTCAGCGCTCGGCGGGATTCTCTCTCTCTCCCTCTGCTGCACCCCTCCCCACCCCATGCGTGCAGGCTCTCTCTAAAATAAATAAATAAATCTTAAAAAAAAAAAAAAAGTATTACATTGGATTGGGGTTCTGCTCTTGGGAGAAATGAGTGCCAAAGGGAGTCTTAAAGCAAAGGAGGTCACATGCCCAGGGACCTGGCAAAGAGAAGGGAAAGGTGTGCGAGGCGGCCGTGCAGGGGGACCCAACAGGTGGCTGTGGCACACATGTCGTGGGGCAGGGGGGTCACCAGAAAGGAGGTGTCAAAGGTGGGGAGCAGGTGCTGCAGGGTCTGGGAACATTAGGCTAAGGACCGCAGGTTGCTGAACAGGGAACAGCAAAAGCACTGACGGTGACAAGTGGAAAGAAGAAAGGCAGGCTGTCACTACAGCAGTTCAGGAATAAAAATCTAGGACAAAAAGGGGCAGAGAGGATAACAAACGAAAAAGGTAAGGGGGAGCCAGTGAGGATGAGACGTTATAAAGGCCAAAAATAAAGAAGCAATAATTGAGCTCACTGAGGACAGCTCTAAGGAAAACCAAAAGAACTTCTCAGATGATCATTTGTAAAACTACTAAAGAACCAATTATGAATTAGGCACTTTGCAAGGTATTCTCCATCCGTTATCTATTTTAATCCTCACAATATCCCTCTAAAGTACACACACCATCTTCAGTTTCCAGGTCAGGAAACGGAGAAACTTACCCCAAATCACTTAACTAGTAACCAAGGAAGGCAGGGCCCAAATACAGTTTGGCTCCAAAGTACCTGCCCTGAGTCACCCCCCCGTGCGGCCTGAGCGCAAACCCAAGAGGCGGGGCAGGAGCCGAGGGTAGGGTGAGGAGGGAGAGGGCCGGAGGGGCAGCCAGCCGGGACCGGGCATCTCGAGAGTGTCCCGCAGTCCCAGGCAACCCCAGCTCACTGCTGCCCGTGTGAACTAAAAATAAAGACAAAACTCCAGAACACCTGAGTCCTTCCAACAAACCCAGAAACTTACTTGAAATTTATCTCAGTAATAAAAAGACAAAACCCCCACAAGCCTGCAAGTCACTCAGCCCTGGTACGGGGGCAGTCTTCCCACTGCGCGCCCTGACAGGACGGACCACGGCAGAGAGCACGGCAGAGGCCAGCAACCACCGTGACCCCGCTGGACGCCCTGAATTACCTGGAGGGGTGGGGGAACGGTGACTCTAGTAAACAGGGACGAGCAAGTGAAATACTGGGAAGTATAAATATTTTCAGATATTACTAATAAATTAGAATAGCATTTGGGTGTGCTTAACCAAGCTGAAACATGGTAAATTCCTTCTGTCTGAATTAAGTGGCAGGATGACCCCAATATCTCTCAGGAGAGAAGCAAGCAAGCTGGGGCAAAGTTATTCATATTCTCTCTTTTCTGCTAACCCTCCTAAAGCTCAGACATTATGATGAGTTCTCTTCTAAATAGATCCTGAAATTGCACTTTTAGCTGAATCTAGAGCCAAATGTCTTTGGATTGACAGGACATGCAATAGGAACATTAACTGTAAGTGTTACCTTCTAAAGAGGCAAAAACTGAATGATACACTGAATACTTCCTAGAAATACAACGGTGGGGGTGATTCATTTGGGAGTTCTGTTTGTGAATATTATAATGTGAATTATCTTCTCTAAAGCCTTTTATCTTCTGATGTTTCAAAGAATGCATCCTAATTAAAGATGAAAACTTTTGGCAATCTGGAATCTTGAAGGAAAAAAAAAAAGGGAGAACTGTTTTGGAATTACTCAAAGTTCCAAAAGCATTATCTAGAAATTCCTCTCACAGATGAAAAGGTATAGTTGAAGGGCTTAATGTACTTAATTTCACATTTTAAAAGGAACTAGTTCTTTTTTAATTACAGTAACGAATTCAGAGTAATTAATTATGGGGTAGAATGCACACGCTTCTGTGACTAGATGAAGAAAACATCAAAAACTTCTCACATGGAACATCAGAAGTGAAGCTCATCATGCTGCTCAAGAGCGAACAGCGTATCTCCCCTGTTCAGCCACTCTCCACTAAAACTACATTTCAAATACACATCACCAGTTTACCACAGAAGACCTGATCCTGAGGCGCCACAATGTCACCAAGCCCCTGCAGCTAGGAGTCGGGAGGCTCCAAGACTGACTGGCCAGCAAGCAGAACACAGCACAGGGCAGATCAGAGCCTGCCACAACCAACCCCAAGGACGTGAGTGAGTGAGTGAGTGAGTGAGTGAGTGAGTGTGTGTGTGTGTGTGTGTGTGTGTGTGTGTTGGAATTTTATTAGATCCCATACTACTTGAAATTATTGGCAAGCGAACTGAGGCTTACAAATCTCGTGACATAAAGGCTTTAAATGTAATGATATGTGTTTTCACAGGATTTGACTTTTCCCTGGGGAGAACATAGCGAGGTAAAAACAGTTTAAGGAATGCCACCAAGGTTTCCAAAAGTCTTTTATAGGATTTGAAAAAATGGCTAAAATTTAATCCCAGAAGTTTAAGTGATTTTCAAACACTTGCAAATACACAATCACAGATCCCATCAGGCTTAACCTTGGTAGTGTTAAGGTAGCTGGAATGTCACAGGGCAGTCCCTCAGGAACAGCATGGCACACACGTCACCTCGGCCACTGAATAAGATAAGCAGCATCATGTGTTGTTCCTAGACTTATGAAATCTCTGAACATAGGCCCCTTTTCTCTCCAGAGAGAAAAAGGGAGGGAGGTAAAGGGTGCACCTGCACATGAGACTATAACCCAGACGACTTGTAATACTACCGGAGCTACTTACCAATGAAATCCACTGATTTGTCCAACCACGGCAAAATCTTCTCACAAAAGCTGTCATTCACAGGCACTCGCAGGAAGTGAGACTCGGGGATAAAGTCAGGCTTAGGACAGGTATTGCTGGCATTTAACACATAACCAATCCCATTCTGTTGCATCAGCTCCTATGGAGGGAAAGAACAATTAAAGTGATTAACATACCAGCACAATCATTTTGGAAGAGTAAAAGTTTAATGGTAACAATTACTAGTTTCCTTGAAATCAGAGTTAATTCAATCGGTGAAATCCAAAAACCTAGCACAGGGACATTTAGAGACTTTAGTTTAAAGCAGAATTGTTTTTAAGGGCAAAAAAAAGGCTGTGTAAAATAGTATGCTTGAAGGGATGCCTGGGTGGCTCAGTAGGCTGAGCATCTGACTCTTGGTTTCAGCTCAGGTCATGATTTCAGGGTCATGAGATCGAGCCCGCCGGTGTTAGGCTCCCCAATCAGCAGGGGGTCTGCCTGCGATTCTCTCCCGCTGCCCCTCCCCCAACTCTCTCGCATGCATGTGCACTCCCCCCCCCCTCAAATAAGTAAATCTTGAAAATAAAATAATATGCTTGAAGATCACGCATCATTAATATAATCAACTCTGTTATCTTCATTACTGAGAAGTGGAAGAACACAAAATAAAACCATGACAGTTTACTATGACTTTATAGAGTATAGGCACACACAACAAGAACATTTTCTTCCCAAACGGAACATGCTGGTTGTTCTCAAAGATAAAGTCCTAGGCAGTCTTGTGGCTCTGAATACTCTCTTTAAAAGACTGAATCTATTGCCTTTGCTTTAATTATCAGTTCTACACACTGACAACTTTTAAATATACATTCTCTTTAATTTCCCACCCATCTTTCCAACTACCTACTGGGTATCTCTGTTTGTATGTTTCTCAGGCCCTTCAAACTCACAATGTCAGAAACTCAACAAATTATATCTCTCTGTAACCCGAAGTTGGTTTATGGTAATACCATCTACTCAGACACTTGAGCTAGAAAATATGATCGTGTCATTTCCCTTCCTTCACGACCCCCATCCAAATGGTTGCCAGATCCTTTTGGTATCCCTCTCCCATTTGTCCTCTCCTCTCTGTTCCCTGTCACTGCTCAGTCAGTGGGCAGCCACAACAAAAAAGCCACCAGGGAGCTCTTGAAGTTGTGATGCTTCATCTCTAAACCATATGCTGAACAAAATCCAGAGTAATCTTTCTTATAACCAAACATGGGCTAAGTGCTCTGCCCACACTTTAATGTTGTGTGGCCACCTGCTCTTGTCCAAATCCCCCAATGTCACATGTACACCCAGCCCTCCCTGCTGCCGTTCACACCACTCCTGTGCTTCGTAGGCCCTGTTCCTCTTCCTGGTCACTCTCGTCCACTTTTCCGGCTTTGATGAAATTAACTTTACCGAAATTAGCTCCTTCCACTGACGCGTAATTCACCATTCCATTCTCTGCCCTTCCAAAGTACTTTGTTCACCGAGCACACTGTTGTAATGAGCAGATAATTCTTGTCTCTCCTATTAAGTAATGAAGTAGTGAGATCTTGGACTGATTCGCACTTGTTTTTCTACCTTCAGCACCAGGTACCTAGTTGTACTCAATACGTGTTTGTTCAACCGACAGCCTGTCTACCATTTTCCAGGCAAGCCTACACAACCCCACTTCCTTTAGTTTGAAATGTTCTAAGCCTGAAATAATTCTCTTTTAAGCAACTCTGGTCCTTTATTCCCTTTCTTGGAATGGTACCTCCTCTACAAATGTTTTCCAACTACCTGAGAGAGAGTTGGTCATTTTCTTCCTATTTTCCCTCCTGAAATATGCCAATTCCCTAAACCTCTTCGTTTACCACATCTGGCACAATAAATACATTTTACATAAAAGGTAGACTTAATAAATCCAAGTCATGTATGCGACCCTCTCTCAACTAGGAGATGATAATGTCAAGAAAGAGCTTTGGGAACCAGGTGAGTTTCCTGGAGTGACCCACTGACCCTGGTGCTGTGCCCGAGCCCCAGTCTTCTCATGCTCTCGTTTGCTTCTGGGAGGTTCACAATCAGGCGGGGAAGATCTTAATGGTGTGTACTACAACTTTTCAGCTTTTGCACATGTAGCAAAGGTCACATTTGTTTTTCCACGCTGAGATTACTACCATTCGATCAACCACAGTTATCTCCCATGTAAGCACAGCAACGGGTCACTGGAGTTAAGGAGCCTTTCAGGCCTTTCTTGCAATGGTCCTTAAAGGAATCATTTTATAGGTCTTTCTCCTATCCACCAACAGGACTACAAATTAAAAGTGAAGGGAGGTAGTTACATCACTTTCCACCCAATTCAGTAATGAAGACCTAGAAGTTTCAGAAGATAACAGGCAGTTCTCACTAAAGACAAAACATGTTACAAGTCTATAACGACTGTCAAACTTGATTTCCCCATAGAAAGAGTAATATACTTCTCACAAGTAATATACTTCTCACAATATACTTCTCATAACCTACAGTTTACAGAAATGGCCACTGAACCTAAATTCAATCAAAAAATATTTGTTGAGGGGCACCTGGGTGGCTCAGTCGTTAAGCGTCTGCCTTCGGCTCAGGTCATGATCCCAGAGTCCTGGGATTGAGCCCTGCATCGGGCTCCCAGCTCAGTGGGGAGCCTGCTTCTCCCTCTGACCCTCTCCTCTCTTAGGCTGTTTCTCACTAACTCTCTCTAATAAATAAATAAAACAAAATCTTTTTAAAAAATGGGGAAACTGAGGTTTGGAGAGGTTGCATGTTTGCCAAGTCACACAGCTAGCAAGTGGTATAGAGTCCAATTCAAATCCAAGTACATTCATCTCCAGAATCTGTCCTGAGTCGCCATGCTCTCATGCAAGTTAGATGGAGCAACAAGGTAACTAGCCTACATACACACATCCTTTTTAACTAAATGAAGTAATATAAAGTTTAACTTCATTCTTTATGCCCTTTTCAACTATCGCTAATAAATTAGAAAGTAAAAGGGCACCACTCTGGCCATGAGCTTCTGCGAGGAGGCTTTCCGAGCCAGCAACTCAGGACACAGGTGAGGAGATGCAGTCAAGGTGTTTCTGTCGCCTCTGCCTTCCCTTACTGTTCTGGCCGCTGCAGCCGCAGGCATCACGGTGCTGGCCTCCGGGCCGCGTTGACGTTGGCGTCTACCGCTGCACGGTGAGGACAGGCTGCCGGCGTGCCCGGTCCCTGCCCTCGTGCTCACAGCTGCCACACACCCAGCGCAGCAACCCCTCGACGCTGGACACAGCGGACACATGAAAAGGATGCCCTTCGATAAGCCAAGCTCACAATGCTGTTGTAGCTCAATAAAGTATTTTTCACTTAGAAAACAATGTACCATAATAGATGCATTTAAGGAGTTGCTTTGTGGGTTTTTTTAAGGTTTTTTTTGGGGGGGGCAGTAATCTCTACACCCAATGTGGGGCTCGAACTCATGACCCTGAGATAAAAGTCACATGCTCTTCTGACTGAGCCCGCCGGATGCCCCAGCAGTTTTACTTTTAAACAACTGGCAAAAGGCAGAAAGGGGAAAAAGGCATTAATGTATTAAAACGGAGTGATGGTAAAATAATTTAAACACAAAATGAGAAAAAAGGAAATGATCTCAGTGATAAACATAACTTGATTTATAAAAATTTTACAGCAAAAAAAAATCTACTTAGATCAATTATCAGTTATTCCCCGAAATTCTTTTTGTAATAAAATAGGACTTGATAAAACATGGCCAATTTTGAAATCAAAGAGGCAAACAAAAAAATCCTAAAATGTTACCATGTAAAATTTAAATATGATTTGGCTACTAAATTAAACACAAAACATAATCTGGATTGGCAGTTACTACATCAGTGAAAAAGTTAGTTAAAGGAGGAAATCATTAAAAATGATACATATACACTCGAAACATTTTAATTTAAAACAAATAAATACAGGGGCGCCTGGGTGGCTCAGTCGTTAAGCGTCTGCCTTCGGCTCAGGTCATGATCCCAGTGTTCTGGGATCGAACCCCGCATCAGGCTTCCTGCTCCGCAGGTAGTCTGCTTCTCCCTCTCCCACTCCCCCTGCTTGTGTTCCCTCTCTCGCTGTGTCTCTCTCTGTCAAATAAATAAATAAATAAATAAAATAAAAAAGAAAACAAATAAATACATTAATTCACTAATTTCTGATGCAGGACCATGCTTTGTTTTTTTTTGGTAGGAGTTAGCTGATTGGCATTCTTAAGCAAATCACAACCAAATGCATCTACTACTTAGAGTTTCCATTTCTTTGAAGAAGAGCAAAAACTTGTAGAGCATCAGTACAGAATCCTGGATTATGACCCCCGGGTATTTTACAGTTGCTAGTTCTGCCCTAGTTTAGACAGAAAAAATATAAAGCAATTTGTTCTTCCGGAATCTTCCCGAAACATTTACCTCAGGTCATAGAAAAACAACTCTCTTCATTCCCTCATTCATATTTCATGGGTGTATGTAATATTTTAATTGATGTGCACAATTATAATAACAAGGCCACTGGCCTAAACAGGTCTGAAAACAAACACAGTGCCTCCTGGTAAGCATCCTGTCCCAGTGGGAGTAGTAGACACGCCTCAGCAAAGCGCCTCCTGCTCGCCACAGGCGGGCGGCACCTGTTGGGCCTCAGGGTTGAGATGGCGGTGAATCTCTGAGGTCTGAAGTTTCATGTAGCTATACACACTATTAACTTGCTCTCCTGCTTATTTTTACAAATGTACATATACGTGGCTGAGAGGGCATCTTAGTCAATGTTTCTGACTAGAACTGGGATGGAACTATAATTGTGAAGAATGGGTCTGTTTTACAGAATGATTGCTTTTATTCACAGATGAATGTCAATGACTTCTTACTATGTTATAAAGAGATATTTATGGAATTCATTCTGTTTTTATTTTTTTTTATTTTTATTTTTTTTTAAAGATTTTATTTATTTATTTGAGAGAGAGAGAATGAGAGAGAGCACATGAGAGGGGGGAGGGTCAGAGGGAGAAGCAGACTCCCTGCTGAGCAGGGAGCCCGATGCGGGACTCGATCCCGGGACTCCAGGATCATGACCTGAGCCGAAGGCAGTCGCTTAACCAACTGAGCCACCCAGGTGCCCTCATTCTGTTTTTAGTATGCTGTATAAAACATACACAACTGAATATTACTCTGTCCCATAATTAAACATCACAGTCCGTAAGCTTCCAGAGGACACTTGTTATGCTGTTTAATATTTAGCTCAACTTTGCGCTAAGTCTGCTAACATATGCTTTCTACTGACAAAATAATCTTCCCTGGCCTACAAATATCCTTCCAACACCTTGGCCTCTCAGTTCTTTGAACTTCCCACCTTGACCACTCACTGAGACCTGGTCTGGTCTCGGTCATTGCCAACAACCAGCAACCAGCCCTAATCTCGACCTTACACACCCCACTCTTGGACTGTCCCTCTTCTCCTTCTGGCTTGCTGTCTCTGATACCACCACTCTCGGAATCCTTCGATTCCCCAGGATCTACACGTCGCTGATCCCACCTCCTCTTCTCTCTGTCCTGCATCCTCATGTCGTCTGCCTGCCTTGCTCAAGTGAAATTCTGCAGTCAGTCATTATGAACCACTTCCCGCATCCACCCTCCTTTGCCCCACTATGGCTTCTTCACACTCAGGCGGCAAGACTGCAGCTCCGGGTAAATCTAGTGCTCCGCCTGGTCTGCATCTGTGCCACCCATGCAGCTGAACACAGCCCGGGAAAAATGCTCCACAATGCTGCTCAGATTCGCATCGATTCACGCTCCTCAGCAATCATTTCATTTCCCTAGTCCCTTCACTTTCCCTCTCTCCTAGACGCCATTCCACCCCTTTCCCTTTTTCTTCAAATGCTCTATGTATCCCTTTATCCTCACTCTCAGTCAATGGATGATCTTGTTTCCTGTGACACTGAAAAATGTGAAACAGAAGCAAATTTGTATAAATTTCCACTAACTACATTTACCTTTCTAGCAGCACATGCACCGTATGCTCGGCCTTCCCCTCCTGCGGCACAGATGAACTCAGTGTGGCAGGAATAATTAAAAGTCTATGGGTACTGGCCCCAGAAAAACCAGAGCACCACCCAGCACGTTATCATTCATGACCTGCGTGATCTTGGACAGGTTGCGTAATCTCACTCAGCTTTAGTTTCCTCACCTGTAAAATAGGGCTAATGATGTCTATTTTGTAAAGCTATATGAGGACAAAATAACTGGCACATAATATAAGAGTCTCATTAAACGTTCATTCCCTTACTTTGTCTTAATTTAAAAAATAGCTTGTGGGAATGTAAATTGGTATAGATACTATGTTAAGCAGTATGGAGGTTCCTCAAAATATCAGAAATAAAACTACCATATGGTCCAACAAGTCCACTTCTGAGTATATATCTGCAGGAAACGAAAACACTAACTTGAAGAGATATATGCACCCCCATGTTCACTGCAGCATTATTTAGTCAAGATATGGAAGCAGCCGAGGTGGCTCATCGACTGATGAATGGATAAAGATGTGGTATATGTACACAATGCAGTGTTACTCAGCCATAAGAAAAGAATGAGATCTTGCCATCTGCAACAACACGGATGAACCCGGAGGACATTATGCCAAGTGAAATAAGTCAGAGGAAGACAAATACTGTATGATATCACATGTGGAATCTAAAGGAATCTAATCTACTCACAGATACAGAGAACATATTGGAGGGGATGGGTGAAGGTGGTCAGAAGGGACAAACTTCCAGTAATAAAATAAATCACTACAGCATAGTGGCTGTAGTTCATAATTCTGTATTGTATATTTGAAAGTTGCTAAGAGTTCTCATCACAAGAAAAAAAATTATAACTGTGTGGGACAGAAGTTAACTAGACTTATTGTAATCATTTTATAATATATACAAATATCAAATCATGTTGTATACTTGAAACTTTATATATGTCAATTACATCTCATTAAAAAATAGCTTATATATCATATAGTATATGAATTATGTCTCAAAAAGCTGCCCCCCCCCCAAATAAGTCATGTACATTTTTCACTAATTCAAACTGTCTTCTTCTCATTAGCCTTAAGTAGGGCACTCACACTGAATATAGCAGGCTGGGTATAAAAAGGGTTCATCTGCAAAGTAGAAGAGACTGCCCCTTAAGAATTTAAAAAATGGATTCTGGCTTCAATATACAATTAAGAAAACTCTCAAAAATGACATTTTCTAGTCAAAAAACAAATCTTTATTATTTCTTATGATTTCCATTCACAATTCTTTCCCTTTAAAAGTTTCTCTCTCCTAAACCGTGAAATGAACTTTGCCCTGTAGTTGGACTAATTCCTAATATGGGTTCTATAATCTGTGGAGTATATGGGACACAGATTGATATATCGCCTTAATAGAACTGCTCTATTTATCAAGTTTCCCATGTTCAGCTAGACTGAGGAAAGCGATCACATTAAATCACCACAGACATCACAATTCTAGATAACGGATTTGTAATTTTTCTTTCTGAAGTCAATTCAATAAATAATTCTGCATTTGCCACTCCTTTTGCCTTCAAAACTGACCTTAAGTCCTACTTCCTGCGTCCAGCCTTCCTCGACCAGCCACACCCACTGTATCCAGCACTCACCCTAGCAGCTCGAACACTCGCGGCCTCTTGCTGACAGTAACCAGGGTCCCTACAGACCAGGAACTGTCCTTGGTGCTTGGCACACGTCACTTCATTTGAACCTCACATGAACACTAGAAGGCAGGAATCATTACGGTTTGTAGGTGAAGAAGCCCAGATTCGGCCACTTGGCTAACGTGATGCAGCTGGTCAGGCGGAGCCCTGGGACGCAGGACTGCCCAGCTCTGAGGCTGGCTCTCCACCGCGAGCCACGCTGCCTTGCCGGAGGGAGTTCTACCGTCAGTCAGCCTGTCTTGTGCATCACTGCGGAATGAACAGGCCTTGTCTAACCAACTTGCACACTGTGTGGTGTATGTGTACTGATAACTTGGATCTTTTGTCTTCCTAGACCATACGGAAACCCAGTATCGTGTGTCTAGGCTGACTCCGGCAAGAAAACCAGAGAGAGGGCAGGCGGACCGACCAGGGAGCACAGGAAAACCTTGTGCCTGTTAGAAGAGCGAATGAGCAACAGTGAGCTCGCCCACAGCACACTGTTTACACGGGGAGGGAGGACGGCCGGAGCGCCTCAGGGAAGAAGCCGCCCTCACTGCAGACCGGGCTCCGGCTCCGGCTTAGAACTACTGGCGACACGTAGTTCCATCATCTGTTTCATGTCTTTCAGTGTGAAACAAAAGTTTCTATTGGAAACGTTAAGCGATAAGGCAGAAAAAAATCAAGAATCTTTAGTCTTTCACATAGTAACTGGAGATTCTTGCTCAAATCCTGCTCCGCTCAGATGCAAACTGGGCATCAGCAAACTACTTTTAGTACAATGAGCCATTCCTGTTCCAGCCCTCGTACTAAGACTAGAAAATAAAAGAACAGACTGTGAGAAACAAAAGTATAGTCGTGAGGGAAAAAGAAACTGAGAGTATCCTTTTTGCTACCAATGACTTCTTACGGTCTTTTACAGAAGAGCCATGCCTTTGAAACCAGAGTAAAATGAATACATGTTGAAAGCATTAACCTACACTGTCCACTGTGGTAGCCAGAAGCCACAGGAGGCTACTGAGCACCTGAAATGTGCAGTGAGTATAATATACACCGGATTTTAAAGACTTAGTACAAAAAAATTATAGCAGTAGTTTTTCTACACTGATTGCACACTGAAATGCTAGATATGCTGTGATAAATAAAATGTTATCAAAATTAATTTCACCGCGGTGCCTGGGTGGCTTAGTCAGTTAAGCATCCACTCTTGGTTTCGGCTCAGGTTGTGATCTCAGGGTGGTAAGATCAAGCCCCGCACCGGGCCCCCGCTCTCAGTGTGGAGTCTGCTTGAGTTTCTCTCTCTCTGCCCCTCTCCTCCATTCTCCTGTGCTCTCTCAAATAAATAAATAAATCTTTAAAAAAAAAATTTTACCTGTTCCATTTTACTTTTTTAATAAGGCTACTGGAACATTTTAAATTAAGTATGTGGCTTACATTACATTTCTAGTGGGCAGTGCTGGTATAGAATATGCTGTAGGAAAACCAGGGAAAGAAAATCTCAGCAGTGATTTGTCAGTCCTTCATAACAGCCTATTACAGAGAGTTCTATCTTCCAGAAGATGGGTATTTCCGGTCTTACATAAACTTAGGACTTAAAGCCAGAATAGCAGCTTGAGTTTGAGGATGATTTCTGCCACTGAGCACATGACTTCCCAGTCACAAAATCTTGGGTAAGTGACAATGACCCAGGGTCAACCTACCTCCTAATATGAGGGTTAAATGCAATAATATAAAGAGCCTAGCATTTTAAATGGTAAATAGTATGATCCTCCTAAGAAAATTTCTGTGACATGCTTTCAAAATATTTTGGTGGCACTTTATTAAAAAAAAACACGTAATAAAATTAGTGGTCTTATAGTTGCTATTTTTAAAGACTTCAGCTTCTAAATTCTAATTTTAAAAAAATGTACTATTAGGAAAGATTATATGGGGCAGCCACCCAGGCGACTGCCTTCGGCTCAGGTCATGATCCTGGAGTCCCGGGATCAAGTCCCACATCGGGCTCCCTGCTCAGTGGGGAGTCTGCTTCTCCCTCTGACCCCCCCGCAATGCTCTCTCGCTCTCTCATTCTCTCTCTCTCAAATAAATAAATAAATAAATAAATAAATAAAATCTTCTAAAAAAAAAAAGGAAAAATTATAAAATCTTCATCTTCAGAGATCTTCAGGAAGAGAAGAAGCATATTACTTCTCCTGTAAAGTTTAAATCAGAGAGCTGAGCCGAAAGATCGGTTCAAGCTATCCCGAAATAGAGGCACATCGGGTCCCAAAATTCATCTGCTGGGTGATGTTGTGGAATTCATCTAATATTTCTGGAATAGCAGCTTCCTCATTTATCAAAGAAAGAAGACTGACTATATGATCACTAAAATCCCATTCAGTGCTTCGACTCTTCTCAACAATGAATCCAGAGGTCAATATGAGTTTCTACTCACCGCTTTCAAAGCATGCTGACTTCTCACCATTCTCTAATCCATACATCTGTCTCAAAGAAGTTTCCAGACAATCTTCCACAGAAACTCCTTGCTCAAGTTGTTTTCCCATGAACTTCCATAAATCCACTCCTCCCCCTACACCCACCTCCTCCTAATGCATCTGTGGATGTATCCTGTGCAGTATATTCTGAGAAGCCAATTAAAGGAGGAAAAAAAACCACCCTTTCCCCATCCTCAACTCCAGGGTCCAGTTTAACTGCTCTCACCTTGCAGGCACTCACAGACTTATTAACTGACACAGTTGTTAAACCTGCAAACAGTACATAGCAAAAATGTGCCATTTAATGTAATGTCAAAAGCAACAGAAATGATCTATAATGCAACTATTTGTAAAAGCACCTGCTGACTGGTTAGTTTTTTGTTTTGTTTTGTTTTAACTGGGGTGTAATTCTGAACAGGATTCTTAACTAGGAATTTTATTTCATTTTCTGATTGAGTTTTAACTAAAGCATCTTCAGCTTTGCCCCAGGGATGCATGTGACTCAAGGAAATTAATTTTGCTTTCTGTGACATAGTCTGCTTATCTTTAAAAGAGAATTAATAATAATCACATGTTCAAAGGAACTGGGACCCCACCAGAAAAGGCTCAATACAAGTATAAACTATCAATTTTCAAATATCTCACCATAAAAGCAGACGTATTAATAACAGTGTTGAGGCAAAATTTGAGAGAGGCAGGAGTTTTTAAAACAAAAAAGAGAAATGAAAGAATGCCTCATCGCTGCCCAATGGTAGGGTATTTTTGCTTTTCACATGCTAACGCAAGCCAATGTGGAAGCTAGTTTTATGGTTAGCCCAATTCTTTCAGTTACCCAAGAAGAAAATGTTAAGGTATCGCCCCTCCTACAGGAAAGTGGCACCTGTAAATCACCAACAGGTGAATTAACACCTTTGATTGCTTTTTCAATTACAGGTGGTGTAAAAAAGTTTTTTTAGAGGAAAAACCACTTTTCTGGGCAGTGAGAAGCCCAGTTCCCACCACTACTGGTTAAGACCATATGAGCTGTGGAGGCAGACAGAGCTGAGTTCTACTACTGTTACCGCTCGTACCATCAGATACTCAATGGTTCCAATATGGGTTCCTGTGGTAGGCACACCATGTTCAGTATGGCCCACATCCTTTGCAGCGAGAATCCAGGCTCTTCCCTCTTCTCAGTGAAACTGCTCCAGCGAGCCTCTGACAGGGGAGCCTGAAATGCATGCCCTTAGTCCTGGCCTCACCATCTTATTCCCACCCCCCATCCCTCCGGCCAGAGGTCCTTCCTCAATCCAAGCCCAACTCGAGTCCCTTTCTAGTGTGCCTCAGTAAATACATTTCTAAATGTGAAATAATCTAAGAAGCCTTAGCCTCCCTGAGTGTGCCCAATTACTACAATAGAACAATTAATACCCTAAGAAAATAAGGCTAACCTTCTGAAAAATCCCGTCCTATCTCAGGTCTCCTGGACCTTCGAGGAACAAGCCAATATGACAACAGATTAGGTTTCTTGTGGCAATCAATAACATCAAACAAAATAGCCCTCCAGAAGATAACCCAACCAACTGCTTGCAGGGAGTCACACTGAGCATGGTGTACTTCCTTTCTGGAAGCAGCATGTGCTTAAAATGACAGCGAACAGGCAATCACAGTTTCTCCAGCTACTAACAAGAAACCCTGCAGTGAAGGATGTTTTCAAAGCACCCACCTTGTTGAGGACATCTCGCTGGCAGCCAAGATAAAGATTGGGAAGAATTCGGGTTGGCCCGATGTTGGCAACAGGTAGGCAAGGCTGAGAAATGCAGGTAGGGACTAGAGCAGATTTTCCTTCACAGAGGCCAGGGAAACAACGGGAGAACTCTGCAAACCCACCTAAGAATAAACATCATAAAATTAGGCCATATACAAAGATAAAAATCATCCCTCCATGAACTGCTCAAACAAAACAGTTTAAAAAGCAAAATCAGGGGCACCTGGGTGGCTCAGATGTTAAGCGTCTGCCTTCCGCTCAGGTTGTGATCTTTGGGTCCTGGGATCAAGCCCCACGTCGGGCTCCCCGCTCAGTGGGGAGCCTGCTTCTCCCTCTGCCCCTCCCCCTGCTCGTGCTCTCTCTCTCCCCCAAATGAATAAAATCTTAAAAAAAAAAAAAAAAAAGCAAAAGCAAATCCCACAGATGTAAGTGAGCACCCCTACACACATACGGCTGTCCGCAGTCGCCAACTGCTAAGTACGGTGCACAGCCCGGCACCGAGCCTTAGCTTACGGGGCCACGAGAGGGGGATGTGGCCCTGAGGACACGTAGAAGGACTCCTCTCTTTCTCTCTCGCTCTCCAACATCACATACCCTACATTTCCTCCTGGCTCCCCACCCTCCAAAGGAATGATTTTCTGTGGAACTTAAAGAGAATTTAAAATAAGTAGCAAAGGGCGCCTGGGTGGCTCAGTTGGTTAAGCGACTGCCTTCGGCTCAGGTCATGATCCTGGAGTCCCGGGATCGAGTCCCGCATCGGGGTCCCTGCTCTGCAGGGAGTCTGCTTCTCCCTCTGACCCTTCCCCCTCTCATGTGCTCTCTCTCATTCTCTCTCTCTCAAATAAATAAATAAAATCTTAAAAAAAAAAAAAAAAAAAATAAGTAGCAAATAACCAAGCCAAGACAAATATTCACAGGAGCAAAATGAGGATATTTTTAAAAAAACCGTGAACTGAGGCCAGATGTTATTTCATCAAAATAAAATTGATCAATTAAAAATTCTTTCTAGAATTAACTTTAAATCTTCCTACTATATAGGGTTTTTTTTAATTTCATAGGTATCACAAACATATGCACCCCTACTCTTGCAAATAGCCTCCACATTAAGCCCTTGAAATTCCTGGACCATTAATTAAGGTTCCCATAATTACCACAGATTCCTGGGCTCCGCAGTTCATTTTGCTGAGCACTATGAAGAAGTGGTGACAGACCCTAACTGCTTAGGGGACATGAAGGCCTCGTGACAAGATTCTTAGACCCAGAAGAATCCCGTTTTTCCTAGTCTAGTCCTTACAGTGATCTGCTCTATGACCTTCATTAAGTCACCATCTTGCCATTTCGTAATGAAGAGAAATCTGTCCAGACACAGGAGGCACACTCACCTCCTCTGGAAAAGAAAAAATGAGTAAGGTCTTCCCTGGGTTTTCCAATCTAAACACTCCTTGCTATCCAAACCCAAACCCAGAACCTAAAGATTCTGATAAATTTTCAGATAAATCCCCTGCTAGCCAAACCCTTACTACTTGTCAGGAAGCAAAGAGATTTGGATCACAGGAAATACTTGTATATTTTTAGTACTATTTAATTAAAAAACAATTAACATGTTATTAGGAGACAGGGCAGCCCCTACTTTTACCTCTTTAATCAAGCCTTAAACAAGATACTAAAATCTTTTAATATTTATCTTCGGATCCTTGAGTTACATTCTATTAGTCTTCGGTCCACTTCCAGAAGCATACAAAACATGCCCTCAAAAACGGCAGATGCGCAAGGAGCTGGGAGGGGACAGTGTCATGCCCTTTGTCCCCGGCAGTAATCTGGACTCGTGTGTCTACTGTCTAGGCTCAGTATAGGTTCCACGAGGCAGCAAGCTAGGATGGCAGGAAGTCGGTGACAACTATGCCACCTGCAAAATGCTGAAGTGTGCATTCCTAGCCTCCTACCTAAGTGCACAGTTTTTACTCGTCAGCAGTGTGCTTACTGAAGTTCTTAAGATAACCTGATGGAAAGAGTAAGTGGTTCCATTACAGAACTCCCCAACTCCTTCCTGTGATAGATGCAGCCCTCAGGACGTGTCCCTGTACAGGTTCGTGGCTTCACTGCCTACCATTTCCAAGCATGACCTCCGGCCACACAGAAGCCACTGTTATTTCACACTTCGGTGCTATTCTCTCATCCAGGAATACCACCACACTGCCATGCCCTGTGAACGCACACACAGCCAGCCAACCACAGACAAGTCCCACGATCAACCGTGTGGCAGAGCGCGCCCAGGCTGAGTTCAAATACATTAGGACCCAGCCTCACCTGTGAGGCCTTCCTCCACCCTCGATCTGCAGCTAATTGTTCAGCTACATCTCGTTAGGATTCACCAGAGACACAAAGGGAAAAAAGCAACGTTTCTCAGGTTACATTTCCTAAAGTGTGCGCCAAAGCACTGGGGTCCTGCAGGAAGCTAACAGATGAGATACTGGTCCAAAAAGTAAGGGGAGTGGGGCACCTGGGTGGCTCGGTCGTTAAGCATCTGCCTTTGGCTCAGGTCATGATCCCAGGGTCCTGGGATCGATCGAGCCCCGCATCAGGCTCCTTGCTCAACGGGAAGCCTGCTTCTCCCTCTCCCACCCCCCCTGCTTGTGTTCCCTCTCTCGCTGTGTCTCTGTCAAATAAATAAATAAATTCTTAAAAAAAAAAAAAAAAAAGTAAGGGAAGTACTGCATATCCTACCTCCCTGGGAGAATCACAGCACACATTAGCATATTAAAGGCTCCAAAAAATATCTCCGAAAAAACAAGCTTAATTTAACTCAAATAAGTTTGGGAAACTTATTTGACCATGGCCTGACCCCTGCCATTTCCCCCACTAAAATCTTTTAATAGCTAGGGCAACTCATACTTAAGGAAATGCTACACTAGGGCCACCACTCCAAGTACTGAGATGGAGTCAGTCAGCATTCCTACACCCATGAGCATGACCGACGGGCAATCTCAAGAAAGGGGTCAGCCTATATTGGCCTACGGATATGAGGGCCATGGATTAGGATTTATAATTTTGTTCCTATTAGTGTTCTGTTCTTTTTCAGTCTAATTGCATAATACAGTTATATTTAAGTGAGGTGCGTGGGTTTTTTTCCCCAAAGTATTTTTTATAACAATAAGTGTTAAAGGGAGGGTCTCACCATTCTTTGCCTATCTCACACCTACCCACCATAATAACCGACAGGCACTATTTTGATTACAATTTAATTGTATGAGTTTAAATGTTAGCTTCTACTAACTTCTGTGGTTCTGGTGTTTCTACAAAAGAACTGTTCTCACATTTTTTTTCTATCCTGGCTCCAAAACAGTTCACATACTAGTCTCTCATTTAATTCCAACAGAACAATATTCCAGTAAACATTCTCAGAGAAAAGAGAGACAATCCAAGGAAACTCCACTTGAATTCCATTTTAAATTTATAAGTAATCAGATGTACAAATAATATAAGTAATCAAAGAATTACCTAACATTTACTAAGTGACGCACATTGCTCTCAGCACTTTACAAGTATTTATTCAATCTTTATAACTAGGAGGTGGGTGCTATCATTATTCCCATTTTACAGATAGGAAAACAGAGGTTCAAAAAGACACGGAGTAACAACTGGCAGAACTAGGACATGAGCCCCAGCAGTCTGGCCCTAGAGACCATACTATCAATCGATGTGCTATGCATCTTCTCCAAATACTACAGGATTAACTGTAAGGATGCAGGGATAGCCTTGCTGATTTCTATGGGGTCCTGCCCTCACTAGCCGTGACCTGCTAGGTCTCAATACCAGGCTAAAAATGGCCATGGGCCTCTCCCAAACTCATGGCACAGCCTCACTTCCCCAGAGCCATATATGGTTCAAAAGCTTCAATGAGAGAGAAAAAAGGGAAAGCGGTCTGACATGAGCAGAGACACAAGAGACTCTAAATGCACTCATTTCACATGAAACCAAGAACAGAGCTGACAGATGAACTAGTTAAGATAGAAATACAGTCACTGATTTGTTCATGATCACAGTGTGCAAGATGGTGGTGAAGCTGTCCTAAGGACTTCCAGGCCATCCTCCACAAGGCAACTCTCAGAGGGGGTACAATTTGGCAACCATCATCGACAGCGTCAGCAGGCCTGGGCTGTTTGAAGTCAGCTTTAACACTAATTACTACCGTGATCCCAAATCACTTTAACTTCGGGGGGATCTCAAAAGTGAGGGTGGTTCTAGAAAATTCTAAGAGAACAGAAATAATTGAGAGCAAGAAACCAGTGTTTAACCTCAAAACAAAACCAAAAAGCCAAACAAAACAGCAATAACACACTGTAGAACACATTATAAAACAAAAAAACTTCTTTTTTACTATCTTTTCAACTAATCTCTGGCACAAACCTGAATAGCCTTAAAATATTTAACAGATTTCGTTGAAATCAGAGCATTCATTTAGTGCTCAGTCTGGACTGAAATGTCCCAAACTATGGCTCCTAGTCACTTCCAGAAAACACTACCTCAGCCAAAGAGTACATTTTCCCTGATCTTTATCTAGGACAATGTTCCACTCTGCTAACACCCTCCTTCATTGACAGTTTTTTCCATTCACTGACCTTTCATTCATTGTTGTACTCTAGTGACCCTAGTTTCATTTCATTAATTAACAACAGATGAGACACTGCCTGATTTCCCCGAACTCTTGAAAAACTATCTGTGGCCTCATCAGCCACTCAGTTCTGAAATATGTCTAAAATGTCCTTCTTCCTCTTACAAACCAGAACTCACAAGAAGGAAAGTATAATTCATCCATGCAAATTTTTTGTTACAAATGGCTGACAGATACAGAACAGTCATCTTCTCTGCCCTGTCATAACCCTCCGCTGTCCCCCAGACTCCGTGTTAGATTGCATGACAAGAACACACAACATCATTTCATTATCCTCTCGTGTTGAAAAGCTTTTAAAATACTTATAAAGTTGGTCAAGGATTGAACTCACCATCCAATCTCACCACGTTTCTCCTCTCCCTAGATTTTATGCTGCTTATCATCTGGGAATCGAGAAAACGCAGTCATGTAACCCAGACAAGCTTCCCGAAGATAGACCTGAATCTAGAAATGGTGGTATCCACTCTTCCCCTTAGGCTGAAATGTTTGTTTTCAAGAGGAAGGAAGACGTGTGTGCAGACACGCCTGCCCGCAGAGAAATACGGACGAGGGGACGGGCAGGTAGACGTGCAGACACCTTGGGCCAGCTCCACAGATTTGGACAGGCAGACGAACTACAATTTCTGTTAGTCTTCCACAAATCCAACCAGTAGAATGCACGTTTATAAATAAAAACATATATATTACTCTGAACAGAGAAAACGTTTGGTATAAAGGCATTCATAACTTATATACCATTTTATTCTCATGCAGCCAAGAAAACCTTCTTCCTTCAGAGCACCACCTTCACAATTCTAATCACAAATACCATTTTCTGTAAAAGCCAATGTGAACCACCATTTAATTTTGGGGGAAAAAATCTGCTAAGTAAAATACATATAACAACTCTACTAAACAATTCCAATTAGTCACTCTTTTCTCTTCTCTCTGACCCTTGAAACCAGTTATAAATCACAGTGATTTTTCTTAAAAAGGAGTATTTGTAATAAACAAAAGTGAGCACTTTACCAAAGCTTAGTGATGTGAAATAAATGTTGAAGTCTCAAATTCTAAAAATGGATTCCCTAGTCTTTCAAACTAGAGATAAATGTCAATTCCATCCCTTTAGAGATAGCTCCCTGCAGGGAGAAACACAGGACTTTGCTTACGCTTCAGTGCCAACAGGTGGCCAGTCCCTCAGAGCTCTCGCAGCCCCACAGAGCCATGCAGAGCGGGAAGGAGGGCTAAAGGCTACTCCCTCCCACACTGTGAAGGGATTCCACAGCTCTATACGGAAATAATATCTATACCAAGCTCGATTTTATGAAAGACATGCTTCTAAAAAGCCAATGCAAATTAATTTTTCATATTAAATCATTTTCATAGTTTATATGGTTTCATACTTTTTAAACATAGTTCTCATGTAGTTTAACCTTTGTAAAACAAAGACTCCCTTTTTGTGACATAATACAACCCATTCACTTACTTCTTCCAGAGTGCATGTGAAGGATTTAAGTACACCCCACCTGTAGAGAAGAGTTCTCTCCATCCTGAAAATAAAATCTGCTACTTTGCTATTAGGAGACAATCCTAATATTAAAAACTAAATTGCTGACATGTATATTTCGATTGTTGAAATGTTATTTCACAACAGATGCACATTTCACTTCACAATGAAGTGACTAATTCCAGCAGCTTTGTTCTCTGTTCTCTAGCCATTCACAAAAAGACTCAAGTGTGGTTACAATTCTTCCAGGGTCCGCAAACTGTATACATGGAGAGTTGAAACTAGTTAAAAAAATGAAACAAAAATGAAGTCACCATAATTTCCCGCCCCTGGAGAAAGCAAACATACGTAAGTAGCTGTACAATAGGCTGGTCTGGGTAAGCCAAGCCACACATGTTTGATAAATCATTTCTGGGAGGGTAGAGAGCATGGCAGATTTTTCTCAACATCCTTAGTAGTGTTCCATCTGTGTCTTTTTCAGCCAATCTCCACTGAGCAGCGCTGACGAGAAAAATCCCTAATAACTTAAGGCATTAACTTTAAGCTCCTATTCCATCTGCTCCGTATCTACCGGAGCACAGACCAAGAGGAAAGTGGACAGATATGCACTTCTGTGGAGACCGTCCAGGAAGCCGGACAAGTAGCTTGGGTCTCACAAAACTTGTCCCATAAATGACATCTCCAAAAAAGTTCACTCTGTATTAAACAACTCTCTCACCTGGCGCAGTCAGGAAATGAGAAATTCTATCTAATTTTTGGATTAATACAGTTATCACCTAGACAACAAAACAGATTTTAAATTTTCAAAGTACTAGCATTAAAAAACCACCACATACTGTAATAATGCAATTTCTTGTGATTCAGAAGGTCTAAATCTTATTATTTCTTAAGATAACATTATCAGAATCAATTAGCAAAATCCAGAAGTGTTGTTTAGTAAAGAATTCTCAGAAGATGTGGAATGATAGCTATTTTACTGATCTTTCCAACTGACAATACGCAGCTACACCCAGAAACTCCTCCTCTTAAAATATCCAGAACACACAGCTCGTACCCCTAATAAATGCCCTCAAAGATTATTCTAAAGAGTGCAACCAGGATACCTAAACAAAAGGAATATGGCCAGAATCCACCACTTGCTGAATAAAACCAATGACTTCTGTAGGAGGGGAGCCAGACTTGCAGAGGCAGCCCGACTGGTCCTGCAGTGACATGAAGATGTGAAGACAAGGGTAAGCGATCAGCGTCCGGGGACTTCCCGAGAAGGACAGACTCAGGAGGCCCCTACTGCCATAGGCATGCAAGGGGAGGTTATTAGAGACCACATTGGCTCATTTCACCTGAAAATCAAAGATTTCCAAGCTTGTACTGTTTGAGGTCCCAAAATCCAAGCTAACACTTTCAACTCCCTTTGGTCATTTTCACTTAAAAGATTTACTGACACTTAAAGTCAAAGCCAATGTCTCCCTCTCTTTCCTTCTGCATCCCCATCCATGGCAACCCCAACCTCCCAGCTCAGCAACATCCAGTTGCTATGCCAACACACTTTCCTTTTTTTTTCTTTTTTAAAGATTTTATTTATTTATTTGGGGGAGAGAGAAAGCACAAACAGGGGGAGGGTCAGAGGGAGAAGCAGGCTCCCTACCTAAGCAGGGAGCCCGATGCGGGGGCTCGATCCCAGGACCCCGGGATCATGACCTGAGCCGAAGGCATACGCTTAACCAATTGAGCCACCCAGGCATCCCCACACTGACTTTCCTTTATGTCTCTTCTTTCTGCCCTGCCTTCCCATTCTCCTGCCGCCCCCCTGCTCCAGGACCTTCATCCCTCACTCTTAGATAAACTCAGTAACAGCTCTCTCTGATCCACCTGTCCTCCTCCCCACTCACGGCCACTCTGCTGCCAGATTAAGCACCCTAAAAATAAAGTTTTGATGTGATCTCTGCTCTCAATACCCACAGAATAAAATCCAAAATTGTGAGCCAGACATTCAAGACCCTTCCTCATCTAATCCCAGTCCACAGCCCAACCTGATTTTCCATGCCACCACCCTCCATGGAAAAGGAAAATTGGTCTTCTGTTTTCCTAACACAATGTGCTTTCCAATCTTGGGCCTTTGGCAATTTAATCTCTCCTCCAATCCATTTTGTTATTTCCTTCCAAACCATAGGCAAGCACAAGTCATACTTCTTCTACAGAAGTATATTCCAAAGGTTTCTTACCATAACCAATAAAATACACTTTACATCAAAACCTTCTAAACACAGAGACACCCAGAGCTCAGGAGAACTGGCCACGGGTCTCAGGTTGGTGATGGGGGCCAGGTCCCAGAAACAAATTTCACCCTACTATCTTCCCTTACTGAGTTACTCTCTGACAGTTTCAATACTCTTCTCTTGCATTAAAAAAAAAAAAAAAAATCTTTCCAGGGTGCCTGGGTGGCTCAGTTGGTTAAGCAGCCGATTCTTGATTTCAGCTCACGTCACAATCTGAGTCCCGGGATCAAACCCCATGTTGGGCTCCATGCTCGGCGGGGAATCGGCTTGAGGATTCTCTCTCTCTCTCTCTCTGCCCCTCCCCCTCCTTGCATGTGTGCTGAGTCTCTAAAATAAATAAATAAATCTTAAAAAACAAACAAAATCTTTCCTGACCAGTGTATCTATGTATGATCTTGACAACTTAGAACTTCCATAAAATTTATGGCAACCATCTGGCAATGAGTATTTGCCACTGACTTGGTAACTGTGAATCATCTTTGTGTGTGTGTTATGACCTCTGTTTCTCCAGCTAGAATACACTGTGAACTGCCTGTGGGTAAGAATTATGTCTCACGCTCCTTTGTAATCCCCTCAGCATTTAGCACAGTGCTTGGCACATAACTGAAATTCAATAAATGTTTACTGAATCCTTCCTTGTTACAATGAATAGCTGTTGATGGACAGAAGTCTTGTATAGTTTTGGTGTTCAGAAGGATTTCCTGATTCCATTCAAAGCCTAAAACGATGTTGGCATGGGTGGGGGCCCAGAATCTGCTTCCTATTCCTAGACCACAACGCCCAGAAGACTCTCCGGGTGACAGAGGCAGCGCAGGACAAGAAAAACATGGTTCTGCTACTAAAGGAAAAAAGGCAGAACTGGTGAGTGCTACTTTGGTCACTGAAAAGCAGCACTGAATCCTGTGTTTCTGTCATACCCAATCTTCAGTGTGCTGCTGACTTTACATGAAAGGTGGAGAGAGAAAATTTTTTCAGATGTCCCTGAGTAGCTCAGAACTCCATACGATCTGGAAGGTCTAATAATACCCCAGGGCTCAGGGAATCCGGGCACATCCCTCAGGAAACTAATCAGACCAACTACAATTAGGACCCAGATCAGGATGAAATGGCTGCTGGACAGGTCTACTGTGATCATCAAAGGGCTCGGTGAAATGAGATTATTAATCAGGAGATAACTCTATGAGTCAGAGGAAAAGGGGCTATGAGTCTGGTCTCTGGGGAATGACTCTTAAAAATCAAATTTGACTAACTTGTACACTGTCTGTGAATCACCATATAACTCATCTCTCAGGCCTTTCTACATGAAGCTCAAAGCTTTCTGATCTAGCCCGAAGCAGGCTTTCCCATAGACTACTTCTATGTATTCCTCTCTATCCACAGTCCTCTTTGGCCAACTGCACAGCTTCCCTGGAGACCTGACAAAGCAGGCAGGAAGCAAGGGCTACCTGTTCAGTCAACCAAACAACTCGAGACCACTGGAATCATCTGTAGGTTCAAAGAGACATTTAATGAGCACCTACCGTGAGCAGGACACAGCACTAGGTAATGGGGGCAGTGGTGACCAAAACAGAAGCCCTCTCTGGAATGGACAGTTTAGTGGGATAAATGTTAACCAAATAATTAGATGAATAATTAACTAATTATAGGTAGGTGGTCAAAGAACCATGTATAACAAAGAAAACCAACTTTGCCTGGTAGCTAGGGAAGGCTTGATGACAACACTGAATCCAGCAGGAGACGCTAGGCTGAGTGAGCGGACGACAGGAGGAGGGGCCTCTGTGAAGGCCCGAGACACTGATGCCGCAGGTCTGCAGCAACCAGGAGGAGGCCTACAGAAGTGAAACGAACTGAGGACCTACGTGGCATTAGATGAAGCTGGAGAGGTAGGCAGGAGCCAGCCACTATAGGGCCTGGTGAGTCAGTGAAGGATTTGGGAATTTATCCGAAAAGCAATGATGCATATTAGACCCGGGAGTTATATAATCTGGATTACATTAAAATATAAAATAAAAATACCACTTTGGCTCCAGTGTGAGTAATGGATTGTAGGTGGCAAGGCAGAAGATAGGAAAAGGCCAGTGAAGAGGCTCCCGGAGCACTCGGAGCGGGGGGGATGCTCTGGGCTTGACTCGGCTGCTGGCAGGAGGAAGAGAGTGGACACCCTGAGAACTCAGAAGACAGACCTAGGGGACTGGGAGGCGGCAGGGCCTGCAGCCAAATCCCCGATGGCTCACAAGTTTGTCCTTTTGGTTTAAAGAGCTTGCATAATTTGATTTCATCTCTTCTCAATTCCCACTTCTCCCCTTTGCAAAAGAAATCTACTCTAGTCCCCCTACGGCCCCCTAAAATCAAAGTGCAGTCCTGACATTTTGAATCATGTTTCTCCCCCCGTCTGAACGCCGAGGCCCCCCTCCAAATCTTACTCATCTTCCAAGGTTCAGTTAGAACCCCACTGCCGTAATCAAATCTTCCCCAACCTCTGCAGACGACACCCCATCACCGTTTTCACTGTATCACACAGTATAGCGCAGGATCATACACCCCTCTCTTTCGTCCACTTTAGGCATATTTCCCCAAATTGGTCGCTAGGTTCTCAAGGGCAGGGCCGAGCCTTTTGCTTTTCTGGTGGCTCAGCCCCAGGCCCAACCACAAAAGTGCCCATGAAACCCTGAGAGGTGGACTGGATGAAAGTCCTGGGTCTGGCGCTTCTCCAGAGCCACGGGTGACACGACCGGGGCAAGGCTGAGGCCACCGTGCTCATCGAGGCTGCCGTCATCTGGCTCGTGCAGAGGATCGGGATGAGGAACCAAGGAACTATCTTTAGTCTGGTCTGCAGCCCATTTTAAAAAAAAGACACGGCCGCAGTTATGATTTCGGCACCGCGAGCAGGGGCAGCGACACCAACCGGCTCACCACACTGGCAGGCAGCAGCTGGAGAGAGAGGACCCAGGCTGCAGGGCCTCACCAAGCTGGGCGCAGGGACACGGCCGCCAGCGGGCAAGACGGCACCTGTGTTTAGTCTGCTTCCAGGGGCTCTCAGTCCCTGCAGCTTTTTAAACCCAAGAACAGCCAACTCCTGAGCAACTGTAGTACTTTTACTGAAATCCATTCATTTCCATCTCTTTTACCAACTACTGCAGGATTTGGGATGGGATGACTGAAGACACCCTTCTCTAGACAAAAGGACAGAAGAAATGTCACTAGGTCACAGAACTGATGGTAACAACAGCGTGCACAGCAAAATCTGTCACCAGCAAGACAGGGTTCTACTGTACTTCCATTAGGAAGGATGATAACTGATTCCACTAAACAAAGCTATAGGTTTATTATACAGATCTACTGACTGAATCTAGATCCCTGTTAAATTGAAAAAGTGTAGAGTCAAATACACTTTTACTCCCTCCTAGTTCTAATTAGACTAGCAAATCTAATGCAAAACAAAGAAATGTGTATTTGGTCTTTAACCATAGCAAACATCAATCTAGACCTTAGCTGTGTTCTGAGACAAATGTTTATAAAAGCCCTTAGTGCTTTACTAACATTGTACCCAACAGTAAATGCTTAATAAATGGTATCTTCTATCATTATTCAGAACTATCCTTCAGCACAGAACAGAGGAGTTAGACTTTTATGTGATGATCACCCCCGCTAAAATAATTTAATGCTTTAAAAATTTTTATCTACAGTATATTTTTATATGTTGCTTCATTCCATAAAATGTGAAGTAAGAATATGATTCTGAAATCCACAGAGAGTCTGAGAAAGAGCTACCACAAAAAGAGCCTTCAGTCCAGCCTCCTGATGAAATTCCACAAGACTCTGGAATTACTGTGGATATGGGCCTTGGGCACGTGACGGGAGTGAGAGCTTGTGAGAGTCACTCAGGGCTCAGTTATCTTCCTCGTCTGTAAATGGCAGGGCTGAAGTCTGTGATTCATGTGTGGTGTTTTGCTGTAGGGTTGGTTATCCTGTGTCTCATCACAGGACAGAAATGAGTGCTGCAGAGTTAATAAACTGCTGTGGGTCCCTTTTGCTTTTACTCAGAACCACAGCAGTGAGGAAAGAGAAGGAAATAACAACAGTATTTCTCATCTGTAGGTTGATCTTTATTTCTATTAACGACCCATCTATTCTCTTTTCTCTATGTCAGCAAGAAATAAAAGCCCAAGTTCGGTATTTTTTCTCTTCTCTTCCAGATTTATGTTCAATCTGGTGCCCTGAGAAATGAATAAGGCCAAGAAACAAGATTACTTTTTAAAAAGAACTACTTTTCTGAACATTACCAAGACCAAAAAAGTTGATCAGTAAGTCAATGGTGGCAACTATTTGTTTTCTAACTCAGGATGATAACAGCTTTTAAAAGAAGACAACTGATACAGGGGTTCCACATGCATCATCTAAGCCAATCCTCACAACCAGGACCCTCCACTATGGTCATTTTTGTGAAACACATGTTTACATCACCCGTCCGTCACTCCCTCCATTCAAATTCTTCGGTCTTGTTTTCACAGATGGCTGTGGGAGCACAGATGGGTTTTTAAACTGTGCTTATTTAATAACAGATTTCAAAATTGAAAAAAAAGTGGAAAAGATGGTTTTGTCATCACCTATCCAACAATGATGATGGAGAATTTCCCAAAGGGATCCAAATTCATTCTTCCTTATTCAGATGAGGCTGCTACTACTGGTAATTAAACCCTTTACTCCTCTGGGGGCAAAACGATGTTATGGTTTGGCTCGGCTTGGTTATTGGGAGACTTCCTAATGGCTAAATAGAACAATCAATTTATATTCACCTCTAAGAACATATAGAAATTATCACAACCATTCTCAGTTTATATGGATTCACGGACTTGTATCTTCCTATGAGTGGAGCTAGAACTCTAGAGCTATTAGCTTTTTATCAACATTCAGTATTTAAGGATCAAGTAAGATTCACATGATTTCATCGCATTATTTTTATTAGCTCTTAAAATCATGTTTAAATCTACTTCAATAGATGGAAACATTTTCATATTGCTTTCCTCATAACAGCTGTACGTAGGCTCTGAATGAATATACTTTGTAAATCATTTATTTTAAAACAATCTCAAGTTTTCACTACACTTTCAGGTTAGTTTCATCACTGTTTAATACAATCACTTATATTCTACACTAATAAAATGAATCACATGAAATATAAATGGGGCAAAACTACATGTAAGCTAATTTACATATCAAATATTTACTGAGAATTTAAGAAGTGCTGGGCCTTGTGGGGGAACACAAAGATGAAAAAGACATAGTCCTCAGCCTGAAAAAGAGAATCCAGGAAGGGGAGCTATGCTAATAAATGAAAAATGATAACATAAGATTTAAATAAGATTTTAAGATAATAATGAAAAATAGTATATGGCTATCAAGTTAATCTTGGGAATACTGACTGTTTAGAAGAGGAGAAAATTGGTCAGGCAAGGGTCAAGGTCCCAGGCTGTGGGGGCCTGCAGATGAGGCCAGTACAGGCAGGGTTCACTGCAGAACAAGGGTCCAAGTTTCAGGACTAGAAGACTTGGTAAAATGGTCTCCCTGATAATTAGCTGCCCAAGCGGCTTAAGAGAACCCTTTGCACCTGGTAGAAACAAGTTTAAGGGGCAGCTGGGTGGCTCAGTCGGTTAAGTGTCTGCCTTCAGCTCAGGTCACGATCCCGGGGTCCTGGGATTGAGCCCCAAGTCAGGCTCCCTGCTCAGCGGGGAGCCTGCTTCTCCCTCTCTTTCTGCCTGCCGCCCTCCCCCGCCCCGCTTGTGTTTTCTCTGTCAAATAAATAAACACAATCTTAAAAAAACAAACAAAAAACAAGTTTAATAAGCTAGCCCCATCCCCAAAGAGGACCTGTTCCACATTAAGGAATTAAGCCCATTCCAGTAGAGCGTCCTTCAGTAACCCTGCATTTCTTTACGTCCCTATAACTAGGTCCTATAGGTAGGCGTAGGTCTCCACTTGTTGGAGGGAGACAGCTCATTAGACAGCTCATTCTTCTATCTGTTCCTGGGGGATGTCTTTTTTTTCCCCTTCTCTAAAGTCATTTTTGCCCAGGCAAGGTGGCCTTGAGAATGGGAATGGAATTCAGGCCACAATTCTTTACTTCCATATCTAATGACCATAAAACCCATCTCACATCTGATACTTTCTTCCCGAATAATCTCAGAGTAGCTGAAAGCTTTAAGCCGATGGAGAAATCACCACCAAGAAACCACCGCATCTTTCTACTATGAGGCTGACAACCATCTCCAACTGCTAAGAGCAACAGGGGCAGTTTGTAGTGGAAATTGTCTCCAGCTACCTTGTCATTTTCTATAGCGCCTGTGAGAAGCTTGTGTGCTTTTCCACAGTTATTTCCCACACACACACAAGATACTGAAGAAACACCTGTCCCACATCCCTGGAACATCCAATGAGCAGTTGGACCTTGGCAACAAAGCGGGTTGCCAAGAACTGATGGCCAGAGCTTCCCGGCACTCTCTTCCACTTGTGCTACTCTTCGGTCTACTCCGAGGAGCAGACTCACTAACCAAGGGAATTTCCAATTGGTCAGGGGCTTCTGAATGGTTAGAAGGCTGTAAACCATCTAGAACCCTCTCTTAGGTATCATAAGATGCTGCTCAGAAACTCCCAAACAAGGCAATTCAATTCAGTCCCTTAAGCCACCTCCTTAACTAAAAGATACACAGGATTCTGGGGTGTGGATCGGGATATGGTGCTATCAATACATTCGGTGTGGTTCTTGGTGCTGCCTGGATGGACTCTCATTTAGATCCAGGCAACCAGGCATTGCCTGTACAACGTGGGAATGTCAGGGTGTTCGGATTCAGTGTGTCATTCCACGTGTCTTTCCACTGTTGAGCTGATCTAGCTGATCAGACTGAGCCCTTTCTCTTCCTTGCCCAAGGAGTGCTCCTCCCAAACTGACACATGGCCGGTAAGAACCTTCCCAGGTAACTCAAGCATGCTCTTTGTTAAAGTGGGGAAAGGGTATTCAAGGAACTAAAACTCCTGTGCTAGAAACTCAACATGAGCTCATTCCTCCATGGGAGTGTCTGTCTGGCCACGCTGCCAAGCCAGAGCCCCCCACAGGGAAAGTGTCTCCAACAAGAGTGAGGTGGGACAGTTACTTCGCTGTGAAGCACATCGTGGTGTCCCCTCTTTAAGAAAAACCCTGGTCCTATTAATAGCATGCCAAGGTGAAGTCCTCACAGCGCCTACAAGAAGCATGAAAGGAGTTCCTAAACTCACTAAATCAGTTTAGTGGAACTCTAATAAAAGCGGTATTTACCACAGTATACTCCCAGGAAAAGAATGCACCGATCAACAAGAGATGGAGCCTGATATTCTAATTCTCAGTCACAGAACTCTGAAAACTTCTTTCTAAGGCATGCTGGCTTCACTTAAGGAAACTAACAGAAAGATCACGCAGCATCACAGCATGAGCAAAAGGCGGGGCAGCAGATGATCTGAAAGAGACAGGAAACCATGCCTGCTTTTTGAGACCTGAAGCAAAAGCTGATGAGCAAGAACTGGAGACACGGAAATCTTATCTAAACCTTCACAGAGTTTAAGTGTTAACATACCAACAACTGATGAATCCTATTCTCTGAAAACTGAAACGTTTACACTTCTAACAATCAACTGCCAACGACATCAAGTTCATGGTACCATCCTTGCAACAAAAGATTAAAAGTGTGAAAATGATAATATCTACCATATTTTGTTTTCTTAGATCGCATTTTTAAAAGCCCTCTTGCCTTTCACGGTGGCAGAATCTGCGGGACACAGCAGCTTTGTGTTAAAGGTCACTGTGCATTGTCACACTGTATTCCCCACTCTGTGAGCCCATGTCAGTGAAAGGGCTTTAGAAACGTCTGCAAAACAGGGGAAGCAAAGGATGAACACTGCTTTGGAATTCGATGAAATGGAACTCGCACACTGCCCCCCTTTTCAGACAGACATAAAATAGTTCTTCCCAGGTACTGTATAAAATCATCTGCTTAGTGTTTGCAAACTGAGACCTTTTTCAGTTGTAAAAACAAAACGATAATACACAAGTAAATGAGTTTTTAAACTGTCTCCCTAATTACCAGAAGAAATGGTTTATACACATTCTCCCTCTCATTGCTCATAATGTCCAAGAATGGTGGGCTGATCTGGAGTCCGCCGTAACTGTAACTGTTTAATAAGAGTTTGACACTGTGACACTAGTCTGGTTCTTGCCACAGGGGGTGGGAACCAAGAGCAGGAGTTGAGAAGTAGAGCATTTCTACTGTTTTTAGATCCCAGATGAATGGAAAAATCTCTGGCCAGAAGCAGCACACAGATCTATGTGACATTTCTAGCTAACAAATAAATACCAAATGAAGAGGCATTTGAGCTAAGTAAGAAACACACTGACTACTGTGGAAGAATGGTAGTATTGAACTTAAATAGAATAGTTACGTCAATCAGAAGCTTTAAATAAATCAGTTTACCCAGAACACTCACAGTTGTGATGACCTACTGTACTCTGAGCTCTCTGTGAAATACTGCTTATGGGGAGGGCTCCATGAGATTGAAGTTCTTTCAATTCTGCCACAAGCCTTACCTGCAAGCAGGTGAACGGAGCTGAAGCTTTTCTCCAGTTTACCCAGAAGTACAGTGAGAAAACAGTCTGAAGACAGAGAGGCAACATCTTGGGAGCTTTGATCGTAAACTACAACCTTCTGACTGCAATCGATGTCAACCTGCAGTGCAAAAAGAGGCTGTTAGGAAAGAAGCTAGGAAAATCATCCCAGAAGCAAATAACTGCCCCCCCCCACTTTCAAGTAATAATCTGAATAAAAAGGACACGCAGTTGACTGGATAAACCTAGTATACAAATGGTTTAAATGCTTGTAAAAATCAACTTTTAAAGGCAAAATTGATGTTATTTCTGTGTAGGTATGCTCAAATCTCCTTGGTTTAAAATCCTTACCGCTATAAAACGCTGAAACTCATAAAACAAATAATATGTAAAATAAACGTAACAATCCTTGAACTAAAGAAACATTTTAAAATGTTTCTACATAACGAAGAAATCAGTTGTGGTGCCTGGGTGGCTCAGTCGTTAAGCGTCTGCCTTCGGCTCAGGTCATGATCCCACGGTCCTGGGATCAAGCCCCACATCGGGCTCCCTGCTCGGCGGGAAGCCTGCTTCTCCCTCTCCCACTCCCCCTGCTTGTGTTCCCACTCTCGCTATGTCTCTGTCAAATAAATAAATAAATAAATAAATCTTAAAAAAAAAAAGTGAACTCATTTTTATTCCTGAAGAAAAGAAACAGCCTTACCTACCACAAGGACAACATTTTGGAATCCCAGAAATAACCTTCCTCCAAGATAAATTACATCCCTAAATCCTGAACAATGGTACCTTCCCTTCCCACAAATAAACAGCACTTCTAATATAATCAGTTTCCACTTTCTTCCCAAACCACTTGAAAAGAATGATTTCCTTTCAGTAAATTTGTAGATAACACAGAATAATGTATTAATTTAGTGATTGTTGACACATGTACTATAAGTTATTATATATTAAGTTACTAATAATTAATATCATGTTATCAACTATAACTACTTATTAGTGTTTAAATTTTTAAAAAGTTTAGCAAACCATTAAAAGAGGTAAACATAGCACTTGACCAAATTAAAACAAGTTAACCTTTCTGTATAGTTTAGAAATATTCTTAAATGTGACAGTGTGGTTAGTAAATTACTTTGAGGTATCCCTAAGGTACCAAAGTTTAAAAAGCAACCAAAACTTCCTCAGATTACTTTTTCCCCTTAAAAGTGAGGCTGTTTTAAAATTATTCCTCATTCAGGGTGTCTGTTTTAAAAAGCAAAAAAAGAAAGCATTTACCTTATGTTTTGCCGAATGCTGGATGAGCTCTGTAATTAACACTTTGTCCTGTTGCAACCTTCGCTTCATAAGCTTGGAGCAGTTGATATTAATGGCTTCTAAAATGTGGGATGTATTGTATTCCACAAATGGCCGGCTATCAATTAGCAGCACTTTCTCCGTTCCACTTTCCAGCAGAGCCACCAACCTCTCAGTAACAATTTGAGTTCCAATCATCTCATGGGCCATGACAACAATAAGTCTTCTTTTCCCACCTCCTTCTTTAATTTGCCACGATGATGTAATGGTGGTGTACTCAAAGGCTCAGCCACTCCATTGTACTAAAAATGTATGAGGTCAGGCTGGTGGTGACTGGCAAAAGGAGAGTTAAACCCATTTTCAGCAAGAGCCCTCCAAGTGAATGTCCCTTTCTCTTTCCCCGTTGATGTGTTCTTGCAAAGGACTCCTTCCACAAAGCAGCCCCTCACATCTGATTCATAAAGAGATGACTGGAATAACCATTCCACAACAAAAGATGCTTTGGGACAGCCAGGGCATTACATCATTCTTTACCTTTGCTCCTCGCTCCAACAGCTTTACACTGGACTGAAAATCCTACATGAAGAAAGACAGACAGAAAACAAAACATGGGGTCAAAAAAAAAAGAAAGAGCATCAGATTAGCGAGAGTGTATGATTCATAATATTTACTCCATTAATCTAATTTCATACTTGATGCACTGTTTCATTTGAACAAACAAAAAGAACAAACAGGCATGGCTTCAGAAAACCTACTGATAATTCACTTTTACATCAAAATATAAAAACTCAAAGGAGACAAAAGAAGACATAGTCATGAATTGTAGTGACTAGGGGCCCAGAATTACACGCTTGTAGTATGAGATTGAAAGAGCTGTAAAAAGCTGCTTGAAGTAACATTTTTTCCAAATGGGTTTCCTCCGTTTTATTTGCTTATTTCTTGAAAAGAGGACAAAGAACAACAGCCTACCACCAGGTAAGCAAGCCCACACTGCATGTGAACACACGTACACTCACACATACACACACCAGGGCACCCCAGCAGCCCCTGTAAATGGCCCTTAGGAAAACTTTCCATACACTTCAGCTGCCTTTTAAGGAAGAGGAGGAACAAAAATGGCTGATATTCTTGTCAGACCAACTGCTGAGCTCACTGCTGGGGGCCTGTGATGTACCCAGCGCCCACCAAGGCAGTCTCACTGCTATGACCCTGGCCAGTCCATTCCCCCAGTTCCTTGACCCTTCCTAGGTTTACCCCTCATTTTCTTGTGCCTCATTCTTTGGAGAATCACTGATTCCCAGCCTTAGAAAATCTCACATCTTCACCTGGGCCTCTAGGTCAACAACCATAGAGCAAACATGCAGAACCCTTAGTACCTGACCCAGTGCCTCCCTCTTCTTGCCAAACTCCTGTAACTGACCACTTCCTAATTGACACTTGTTGGAGTTTTGTGCCCATAGCTTGGATCTCACCCTGACCTTCAATATTGTCAGATTCCTAGCTCCCTGGCCCATCTCTGCTCACAAGAAACGCTCCACTACATTGCACTAGATGTCCACTGCTGGCATTCACCTTCTACAGGGTAAACTATGTAATGGCAGAGGTTTTGTATTGTATTTCCTATCTCCATAGTGCTTTGCACAGAAGATACTCAACTCACGCTGTTGTAAGTAAAATCCTCCACAAATGATTTAAAATACTGAATAAATATCTAGTTAACTGATTTCCGATCAGGATGGTAAAACCCTCAGACAACATTGGGTCCTGTTCCTAATTCCAGACTTACAGCTGAGAGACTGAAGCATGGAGAAGTACAGTGAGGAAACCAAGAGGAGTGGCTGTGCCATTTACCTGTTACTTAACTCTGGAAAATCATATAACCTCCCTGACCCACACGTTCCTCATCTATAAAATGTAGCTATAATACAGGCCTTGTCTCCTCACAAAGTCTGTCTGGAGGACAAAATTATCAAGGTTACCTGAAGTCAGTAAAAACACAACTACTTATATAGAGAAAGGAAGGAAGCTGCTCTAAAGATACCAATGGCGACCAGAGCTGCCTTGCATCGGGAATCTAAAAGACCTCATCCAGCAGGTAAACACAGAAGCCATTCTGCCCTCCTGTATAATCCAGCTTCAAGCGAGCTGCGCCCTCTCTCTCAGAACCAGACACACACGGAGTTAGAAGGCACCTGAGAAATCATCTCTTCTGCTCCTGCACCTTACAAATCAGCTCCACAGAACACAGTATTTGTCCATTTCTTGTCTTCATTATATTAATGTATTTTTAGTATAGCTTACTGGCAATGAGGTACAAAAATCATCTCTATCTTCAACCGAAGAAACTAGAACAGAGAATCTGTATGTATAGTCAATCAACGGAATATACTTTGGCAAAGCGCCTACCAAGGATGCAGCGTCGAAATGAGTCCCGACTGCTCAGTGACATAGTTCACAGCAGTGTGAGGTCCTGTACTCAGATTGTCTGACTCCCAAACCAGGGCTCCCACTACTGGGTTACCCTGTTTTCCCTAAGTACCTGTTCCCATAATGGAACTGGACTGAGAAAGAATGGCCCAACTTGTCCATGAGGGTGCCCTGGTGGCACAGAAAGTGGAAATCTGAGAACAGGAGCAAGTTGATTCCAACAATGGCACTGGGTATCCGAGTCTGATTGGCTCCTCTCGATGATAAAAATCCGGATGGGACAAAGCAATTATCTGGGTTAGCAGATCAAGGGACAAAGAGAGGGAGAAGACAGCAAACATGCAAAAGTTGAATCAGAAAGTTCTCATCTTTGCTTCCCTTCAGCCAAATCTCCTAAGCCCAAATCACCAAAACCAAAGAGAGGCTACAGCATGCAGTTCTACTGGGCAGAAAATGGCCATCCTTACCCAGAGAACCAGAGTCAGGACTTCCAGATACAAAAAGGAAAGGTCTGGGCAAAGTGACCCTAGTATGAGGATGTAATTGAAGCAAAGCACTGAATGTGAAATGAAGATAAAGTTACACCCTTTCATGTCATACTGAGGCCAGCTGGAGCCCTCCTGTTATACTTTTATGCCCAAACTCTGATGTTCTATAGTCCCAAATAGATTATGTGAGGCAGAGCCCTGCCAAGGGGGTGAGGGGGGTAGGGGAACAATAGCCTTAAACCTTATTTATTTACAGCCAGAGAATTTTGGTTAAATCCTCATCCTAGGCTGCAACTCTAATTTAGAAATTTCTGGGCATTCATGTTCATTCTGATGAATGTCAATACCTTGAGATCGGGAACATGCCTGTGACAGTTTTGTTTTTGAAAACTTTTGCATCAGGTAGGATTTAAAAGATGGTAAGAGAACATTTTATTGTTGGCAAAACTATGAAGCTAATCTTACCCAAAATTTCTACAAGAAGTCAAAAGGAATAAACATTCTTAGATTGAACCTTAAGGGCCCAGATGCGTATTACAAAAGCCAGGGCAGACCAGCTTTACTATTTATCGATTTATTTAAATGATTTTTAAAGTTTTAACTATTTTCTTTCCATTTTTAAAAAGATTTTATTTATTCATTTGAGAGGGAGAGAGACAGAGAGAGCACAAGCAGGGGGAAAAACAGGCAGAGGGAGAGGAAGAAGCAGACTCCCCGCTGAGCAGGCAGCCCGACATGGGGCTGGATCCTAGGACCTGGAGATCATGACCTGAGCCAAAGGTAGATGCTTAACCATCTGAGCCACCCAGGCGCCCCAAGATTTTATTTTTTTAAGTAATCTCCACACCCAATGTGGGGCTCGAACTCATGACCCCGAGATCAATAATCACACACTCCACTGACTAAGCCAGCCAGGCACCCCTTTTCTTTCCACTTTTAATAGATAACACATTCACTGGCCCAAAAAAAGGTATAAAAATGGGGTACTTGGGTGGCTCAGTCGGTGAAGTGTCTGCCTTCGGCTCAGGTCATGATCCCAGGGTCCTGGGATCGAGCCCTGCATCGGGCTCCCTGCTCAGTGGAGAGCCTGCTTCTCCCTCTCCCTCCACCTGCCGCTCTGCCTACTTGTGCTCTTTCTCTATCTGTCAAATAAATAAATAAAATCTTAAAAAAAAAAAAAAAAGGGACTGGTACAACTTAAAAAAAAAAGGTATAAAATTTATACATACCAGGAATATGTACAGTTTACTGTATGTTTGTTACATTTCAACAAAGCTATTAAAAATTGCCATAATACTGAAACTCCAACAAATACATTAAGTGAAAAACGGGAAAACACTGAAAATCCTTCTCCGACCCTTGTCCCATCTGCCCAGGTCCTCCCCCTGCCCTGTACTGGAAACCACAGTGAACAGTTTCTTCTGACTTCTCCCAAAGATTTTTTTTTTTTTAAATGAATACAGAATGAGACACAAATATATAGTCTTTCCCCTTTCTCCCTTTGTTCAACTGGTTACACAGTACATACACTTGTGCATCCTGATTTTTTCTTTCACTTAAAATACTACAGTGTGATTTTTTTCTCATTGCCCTCTTGGCTGCGTGGGGACCACAGTGAGGAGCCTGGCCCATGCCCGACGCTCAGGAGATGGGGCAGGTGGCTGGAGCAGCTGGAAGACTATTCTGAGATTGATGGGGTGCCCCCAGTCTACCATCAAGGAAATTTGGGTGGCAGTAGGCCCTTCAGAAGACAACTAAAGAATCCTTTTCTATGCATTGAATAAAGTTTTCTATTTCTCTAAAAAAAAAAAAAGTCAAGAAACCAGTATTTATCACACCAAAGACTAGTAACCTTAACTAGGGCCACTAAACAAATACTTGCCAAGTATCCCACTTTCAGAAATGAACATTTTAAAAAACTTTATTTATGAAGGGAAAGAGATAGGCTGTGGAAACATTTTAGTACAACAAAATTACTATACAGGTCAGTGAACAAAATGGGCAAATCCCCTTAAGAAAGGCCAATTTTGGTATATTTTACATTTTACCAAACAACTTCTTTTATATTTTAATATTTAATAGTAACATAAATTGTATAAGATCCTTCCTCCTTTAATATACAATTTTTAAGTTTATGTGTAATTTATTTCATGTACGGAAATTTATCTATGATTTTATCATGGAAATTAGTAGAGTTTTATTTACTGAAATTCACTCTACTCTGCAGAGTATCAATGAAATGAAGTATACCACTGAATTAGTTATGTCAGAGGACCATAAGCCTAAGACTGTTTTAATGATAAGGTGAACAAGTGGAATGTTTTAATTAAAAGAACAATGTACAGTTTGAATACCAGTATTTGCCTCTAAAGTAATTAGCTATAAAAGGAAAAATTTTTTTCTTTTTATTTTCTTCACTACTCATAACACAGCCTTAAAGCTAGTGCCCAAATAGAAAATTTTTTAAGGATTAAGGTTGTTTTTAAATGATTCCATTAAGCATCTCCCTCCTGTTCTCTGAGGTGTTTGTTACTTTCTTCAACTTTCCAGGCAAGATAGACCCTGGCTTCCAGGTCAGTCATACTGACACTTTGTATATCCCGCCAGAAAGAAGGTGAGAACCTCCCCCACACACAGTCTCCCCCTTCTAGCGACCCATGGGCTATTTTCTGCCAACAGCAACAGCTCATCCGTTGGCAAGCACTGCGGCCTCAGGCCCTCAGCAAGGGCTGCAGCAGGCAGGTGAGGGACAGGGCTCCGGGAACAAGCCTGCAGGCCTGAGAGGTGGGACCTATGGGGACTCAGCGGCTACCCCTCAGAGAGGCACATTTCCATTTTAAATACTTCCTTCACAAAGAAATTCTCAGAAGGAAAAGGATCCTATGGCTATGGGGTGCTTAAATGGCCTGTTTAGCAAAGAAAGTGACTGAGCTTTATTTGGTTGGGCTTGAGCTCAAGTTCAAATTCTCAGAGAATTTATGGATAGGCTATAATCAGGTGGGAAGTTTGCTTTTACTAAACTACAAGCCAGTCTTAAAATTTTTCCTCCAATAAAAGTGAAGAAATAGGCAACAAGATACACTAAACAGCCTTTCAGCAGAGCCTTAAATGTAGATTTTCAGTAACAGAAAAACTGAACAAATCAAAAGGGAAAAAAGCAGGCTATGATGTCTGGAAACAAGGAAGAACATCTTTGACTTTGACCGTCTATACTGATGAAAGCAACTTTGCCTCATATGCTGTGGGTAAACCCTAACAGAAATTCTGAAGTCTGATATTTGGTAAAATACATTCAATTAAAAAAATAAACAAAATAAACAAAAAACCACCCTCACCAAAGCCAAGAAGACTATATGAGCTTAATGTACTTTCAGTTGCCTATTAATGTCTTGACCATATTTTCTTACCCCAAAATAGAGGACACATTCTGACAAATGGTGGCAATAATGGGATAGACTGCTTGAAGCACAAGCGTCTGGATACAGAGAGAGCACTTGTTAGCACCATAAAACCTAGCCATCTCTCACCGACTTACGGCACTGTTGAGAGCACCCGCTCCTATCGGAGGCTTCCTCAAGGACCCACAGATAAAGACTGGAAGAGCAGCCATGCTTCAAAGACTAAAAAGACTGTCTTTGCTTCAGACACAGGCCAGCCCAGGTACAGTCCGGATCAGAGAGAAGACTTCACCAAGTTTCTGCTCAGGAAGAGCACCGCACTCTTGGTATTGGCTCAGCTGGAGCCTCCATCTTTCCTTCTTAGCGCTGCTTCCTGTTTATGCTCACCTGTCTGTCTCACTAGCTTCCCCTTCCCTGATCCACCAGAGCTCCCCTGCTCCCCCCCTCCTTCCGCCGCACCATGTGCCTATTCTAGACCTACCCCTTGCACCCACGGCTCCCTGACTTACCCCTCTCACGTGTAATGCTTTCTCCAGGCACCTTAGTCCAACTAAGGACTCTACTCCCTGGAAGAGGGGCCTGGATATGAGGTGGTGTTAACGGAATGGGAATGGAAGGATCCTTGGATGAAGTCTCTGGGTAAGAGAAAAAGTGGCCAGTGGTTGGTGTAAACCGAGAGTCAAGAGACAACGTTTTGGAAAGATATTTGCAATAAAGGTGGCCTGGAGGCAGAGAGGAAAGATTCAGACCAAACCAAACAGAGCTCAGATGGGGACTAACATGTACATCTTGGTCTCCTTGAGCACCTGTCAGGCCTACTGTAACTCACTCACTCAACCCACAGATAGTTATTGGGCACCTAGGAAGTGCTAGGCACTCCGGAGAAATGCAGCAAAAATGAGCTGGGTGAGGACTCCTGTTCTCCGGAGCTTCTAATTCACTGACGGGAGACACAACAGACAGCAGCAGGACACCAGGCTGCAGGACAGATGGCGGCAAGCGCTACGGAGCAAAAACCAAGCAGGGGAGGAAGACGGAGAGCTGCGGTGGGCAGCTGCAATTTTAAACAGAGTAGTCAGAGAATGTGTTACTCTGATGGTGAAGTACAAATCAAGAGGAGGGGAGAGTGAGGCGTGGTACCAGGAAGGCTGCGGCTCTCTACGTCAAAGGCCTGAGGCCAATGAATACAGTACTGGCCAAGGTAATGCAGAACTGGGCGAGGGCTAACAGAGGACGTGGCAGGTGCTCCGTCTTTCTTCAGAATGACGGTTATATGTTTTGGAAATGAAGCATTTCCAGGCACTCAAACATTTAACTTCAGTGTGAAACACACACACACACACACACACACACACACACGTTCGGTATAGTTTGTTCTTAAAGCTTCAAACGGAGAAGCTGAGGTTCCTATATTGTGCATTCCTTGGCAAATGAATAAAAAGTTTCTGTATGAAAAGACTGTAATAAGAAAGATTACTATTAGTATTAATTTAATACAATTCTTCCAACTCTACAGATGTGTTGTACCTAATAATGGAATCCTGGTTTTATAGCACAGAATGTAGAATGTAGCAAATGTATCATAGAATGTAGTAAAATATCAAAGACAGGTTAAACAAGATATAGGTTGAACACATCTGAACAAGAAGGGAGTTTAAAGGATCTTTAAATTAAAAACTTTTTAAATGCGTTCAAGGAGTTCTCCCTGTCAGAAGGTGTATCAAATATTTACCACAAGGACTCTGTAAGTTAGATAACTGTACTCAAGGGGTTGGTAACACTACTGTCAGCTTATAACCTTTATCCATGCACCACTTTTAGCCCACTCCACCCCCAATACAACAAAATTCCACTACATGAAAGATAAGGTGTACTCTCCTGGCAGAGTGAAATTACTAACAATATTAAGACCAGGGTAGACATCTGGACAATTTGGAACACAGTCTAGTGGAAGAGAGGATATAATTTAATTTTTTCCAAAGAAGATCAGAAGGTTCTAGGAACAAGCAATGGAAAACAATTAGAAACCATCAACACCAAACCTTCCATCACTCCCACTTGAGCCCAAGTTTGTAAAATATTCTGGAATGTTATCTACTTTAAATCCCTTAATACTAAAATAAGTAAAACCAGAATGGCAAACTATATTCTCCTGAAAATAATGTCAACATGGCTTACAAGGATGTTTTCAAAGTGACTTCCAAGAAAATGCTTCACCTTTCAGTTAAAAGACACATGAGAAATACTGGGAAAAAGCCTACATGTGTAACAGAAGAGGACTAAGTAACTTACAAATTATAATAAATCCTGCAACACAGTACCATGCAGCATTTTTAAATCATGGTGTAAAAGCATACCTCTTAACAATGAAAGATGGTCATGATACATGAAGAGAATAAAATCAAGTTACAAAACAGGAGGTAAAGTAGAACCTCAAACAGCTACACACATACATGCACACAGGACAGGTACATTCAAAATGTCACAATAGTTTTGCTGGGTAATTAAAAGTAATATTTATTATATTATTTTCCACAATCTTGGGAAGTACAAAAAGTCTCAGAAAAAGGGCATGACAAAGACTCAGAGCCACTAATGTGCCTACAGCAGTCCTGTAGGTTGCTCCTTATCAGGACTGTTAAGAAAAGTGTGGGGTGGAACAAGGTAAAAAGATGAGCAAATACAATACAGGAAAACTGATGTTGACCCTCAAGGTAAAAGCTGCATTTCTGCTTCACAAAAGAACTTACAAAGAATTATTTTCAATAACAATAATGTTGGAGGGAGGGAGACAGGAAAAATTAAATTTTAAATCACACACTTAGGACTATAAACCTGGACTTTCAGTAGGTCAGTTGGGGTATGACTCTTAATATGAAAGGTTTCTTCTGTACACGAGGAATTTATAGCTAGTTTAAAAATTAATATATTCCCTAACACTCTTAAAATGTATTTCAATTTATAAAGTTTCCAAAATAAACCTGCTTAAAGCATCACAAATGAAACCCAGTAGGACTTTGATTTCCTCTCACTGGAAAAGCACAAATTCTTTTAACAAAGTATACACAGCAGTCTCCTCACTGTTCTGAGCTCCTAAATAGACACACACAGCAAGACTTGAACACATTCCAGGCGTGGCCTTCAAGCCTGGACCACACCTGCTTCCAAGGCCCTGAGGCTAAAAATAACTCTGGGGCCGCCCACTCAGGAAAGCAGCCAGGCCCGGGGGAGCTGCAGGCCCCTTGCTCAGCTCCACTAACAGTGAAAGCAGGAGCTCCGTAACCCTACAATCGCAAAAACCTCCACGACAGGCTTCTTCCCCTCTGTGCCGATCACCTCCATCCCAGGCCGGCTCATTTTCTTTGCCCTCGACGCCAAAAACAAATCTGGGAATTTAGAAACAAGTGAGGTTTTACAGTGTATCGTTTTTAAAAACAACAACCGTGGACCAGAAGACTCAAGAGAGGATTCAGGAGACCCTGTTCCTAATTTTAGCTCCTCTACAAAGACACTAACACGTCACAGCAAGAGTCACCGACATCCCCAAGCCTGTGGTTTCCTCACCTGCGAAGGAAGGACTCCTGATATCACTTAACATCTAAGGACTACTTCACTAAGGACGTGATGATGTCACGGTCAACGCATCTCAGGCCTCAGTGAGGTGCTTCCATGGGACAGCGCTCCAGGCCTGATTTGATCGTTAAGCCACCACGTTACAGAGTTACAGCTTATGTCCTACAACACACAAATCAAAATGTAACTCCTGGGCAAGGGGTCCACAAACAGCAGGGCAACTGTTCCAGATCATTTGTTTTGTGGAGAAGGATTTCCGAGGTCTGCTCCAAGGCAATGACTTCCACTTCTCTGCCAGCCCCACGGCACCAGGAGCCCCCTCCGCGGCCTGTGACTCCACCAGGTGAAAACTAAGGGGAGGGAGACCAGGGGCAGAGGAAGAGGGGGCGGCAGCAGCGTACTGTCCACTCCAGGCTTCTAGGCTGTGCTAATTTAAGTCACTGCATCTGTCCTCACACTTCCCCTTCTGGGGCCCGGGGTCCTAATGGTATCAGGAAGCTGTACCACAGGGCAAAGTGGATGGCAAGGCCAGGACCCGGGCGAAGAACGGCAGCGCCACAGGACAGCCAGGGGACCGAGCAGCCACGATAAGAATCAGAATCCTCCCTGTCCTCATCCTAGAGTGACTTTTTCCATTCTGTCCTTTTCACCGTCTAGCTTTTCCCAGTAATTTGGCTCCCTCCCATCATCTAACTGTCCTTTCCCTGCTCTTATTTGTTCTTAGAGGCTTTGCTGTTCCCCTGTCTCCCTCTCCCTCCCTCCCTCTCTCTCCCCTTCATCATCATTTCTCCCTTCATGATGATAACCAAGACTCTTCTCCGGTTAAGCCCTTGTCACGGATCTGCTTTCTGTTGTGGGGGAAGTGCCAAGGCCCTGGATAAGGGCTGCTATTACAAGGAGCACCCACAACTGCTCCAGACCGCTCTGAGACAGTCATCCGCAGACTCAGGTGTTCAATCAACCTTGGAACTCTTTTATTTGCTACTGTAAAATAAAAAGTTTTATTTCAGAGGGGAGAGAGAAACTTCTCCAGTTGAGTGTTTCACACATGGCTATACTGAGGAGAGATGATTAACTTAGTATCCTCTGTTCTCACCAGCTCTCAAGTGCTACAGGTAAAACCCCTCTCTAAACCTCAGAGGAAGACACAAATTCTCAATGTTTCCACACTAGATTGCTCACAAATTCTCAATGTTTCCACACTAGATTGCTCAGAAAATGAACAAGATCTGAATTATTTTGTCATCTAGTGCTCAGATTTTTAGAGCAGAAAAGTAAGCTCTGCACGTGTGGACGAAGCTGTCTTCATCAAGAGTCTGACTGACACCTGCACCCGCAGTGTCCCCGCCTTGCCCTTCTTCCTGCACCACTGGCCTCAGGGGGGCCACTAGTTCTCTTCTCGGTTGAGCCCAAGCCCAACCCGAGGACCTTCAAAGAGAAGAAAAGGTAGAGTGGAAAACTTAGAAACTACAGGCCCCTATCTCAGCTCCCAGTTCTATTGGCTCGTATTTTAAAGAGGATTTCCCAAACAATTTAAATAGCAAAATAAACAGTAATGGATTATAATCCACAGCATAAAATAAATACCCATGAGTCCAGAAAAACAGATTTCCTGAAAACACTTGCTCAAGAATGACAGTGTAAGAGCATGGTGTTCCTATTCGCTATCTGGTTCTTTTTTTTTTTTTCTAAGAGTTATTCTGTCACCTTTTGGATGGTACTACATTCTGGTGTGACGTCAGCCAGGTTCAGGCATGCCACGTGCAGCAGGTAAGCAGGGGACACTTTCCCGCTCTGAAAAATACCTGTGTCTGTATTGGTTTAAGGTGAATTAACTTAGGTTTCTAAAACAATATGGAGCACTGTGGGGTGGGGGGGAACCAGAATGGATGGAAAGCCCCTGATATTATTTAGTTGAAAAATGACATTTGCACATGCTAGCAGGTGTAGAGCAAGTCGAAAAAGGAAAACAGGGACATGAACTGCCAGAGAGAAGAGGGAAGAAAATTCCAGATGAAGAACACGCATGAGCAGAAGCAGAGGGATAAGCTGTGTGTAGATTTCCCGGGCTAGAGCAGAGACTGTAACAGCGAGTAACACAACTAGTTGGTGAAGTGGAAGGGGCCAGCTGGTGTGGATTCCTGAAGTCTAAAGCCACTGAAGCCACTGCGAGCTTTATGAACAGAACATGAGAACACTGCTGGAAGAATTTCACCCATAACTTTCTATGGATTGAAATAAGGAGAAAATGGAAGCAAGGAGACTGACTAGTTATAATCTACACAATTTTCGTTGTCTAAAGATGGGCTCTGCCTAGAGTGAGGACTATAAAATCCGACAGGAAAGGAAAGACCTAAGGAACTGGTGATGTTGTAAATCCAAGGCAGTATGCCTGGCACAAAATATACCCTTATTAAATAATGGACTTCCTGACTGAAGCTGTCCATGAAAATGGCTGTTTAGAGTACATTATCAAGTTATTCTACAATAAAAACCAAATGAGCCAATATCAAGCGAAATGAGCAACAGGTTCAAGTTTTACTAGTTAGGTCACTGTTCATAAAACAGAAGAATTAGTCATATTTAAAAGGCCAAAATAAGTAAAGCAGAATGCGAACAGAGGTAGATGCTGAATGTTGGCATTACGGGTGACTTCCTCCTATATATTTTTCAGTAATTTCTAACATTTCCATTATACACATACACACACATACAGACACACATGTACATATATGCATATATAAAAGATATATATCTTTTTCAACAAAAAATCTAAGGCATATATATTTTAATCAGTGGTAACTCATGTCATGCTCATGCTATTCAGAAGAAGAAGGTAATTCTTTTGTATGAATCATTAATCAAAGTAAGTTTTAATACAGAATCATGGGATTCATCCAACAGTGACTTAATAGTGTGAAAAAAAATTAGAGATTTTTAAAAATTTAATCACACATCCCTACAACACCCCTGCTTCAAGGTGTGAAGCATTCATATGTATTCCATACAAAGCAATATAAACATATACAATTTAGTACAGGGCAATGTCCCTTTTCCAAAAGTAACCTCCAGTACCAAAGACCGCAAAATTAAAACTGAATGCACAATCATTACAAGTAAAGTAAGTTTGCCACAAGTGAAATTTAGTTGAAATTAATACTGAAAGCAGTAATCTGAAAGCAGACCACAGTACTGTCCATTAAGAATTCAATGACTTAAATACCAAAATACCTAGTTTCACCATCTCATATAAAAGGTAGTCCACGGCATAGACTCCCAACGATAATGCTTACAAGGCTCCAGTGTTTCATCTCACTGCACAGATTCTCAAATAGGTACAAAAGAAACCTACCACCATTTGCTATCAATATAGTTAAGCATCACAGAACACTATCAGAGACTAAAAGGCCCTCTAAGCAAAACCCAAACATTCAGTTTTTTCTTTTGCAAAAAGCATTTGTCCTTCTGAATTCTGGGGTTATGGACCATAGCTAAAATGTAAAACTCGGGGCGCCTGGGTGGCTCAGTCGTTAAGCGTCTGCCTTCGGCTCAGGTCATGATCCCAGGGTCCTGGGATGGAGCCCTGCATCGGGCTCCCTGCTCGGCAGGAAGCCTGCTTCTCCCTCTCACACTCCCCCTTGCTTGTGTTCCCTCTCTCGTTGTCTCTCCCTCTGTCAAATAAATAAATAAAATTTAAAAAAAAAGTAAAACTCGAGGAAGAAAAATTAAATAGATTAGTGGAATAAACATGTATTCATTTATTGACCACCTACTATACTCAATTTCCTATAGAGCAACTTCTCAGTTTTGTCTAACTCCAAGGATCACTTAAGGAATTTGATTTAAAATATGATAAAAATGATCACCCAGGCTCCGTCCCTGGAGACTGATAATTGAGGTCTCAAGTGGAGACTGTGACATTTAATAAATGTCCCAGGAGGTTCTTCGGATCAGGCAAGTTTGAAAAACACGGTCCTAAAGATAACATTTGATTCTCTCAATGTTTGCATTCAATCAGTTGTCAAGACCTACTGATTCTCAGTCTCTCTCTCACCTGGAGGACAAAAGGTACAAAAGCTGTGTTTGAAGTGAAAATGGCAATGGGAATTGCCAATAATGGGAAGAACGGGATATCAGCCTGAGAGAATTCAAGTCTCAAAGCCGAAGCAGGCATTCCATTCCACTCCTAGTGCACGCCTTCTGATGGGTCAATAATATCTCTTTTATAAAATGTTAAGTACTTGCCCAAAGTCACACAATTCATTAATGATGGAACAGAAACCAGAGCTCCCATAGAGTAGTGCTTTCCACAACCCTATAGGTCTTACCAAACATTTTGCAAATTTTAATAGGCTCCTGAAAGGCACAGAAAGCAATAGATTTCAAAAGATGAGAAAAAATACACCCTTCTAAACACCTGGTATGTGTGGCTGTGAGGAGAGACAGCCTCACCACTATTTGCAGAGAAACAGCCATGCGAGGGGCACCTGTGACTCTTGATCTCAAGGTTGTGGGTTCGAACCTCACACTGGGTATAGAGATTATTTAAAAATAAAATATTTTAAAAAAAGAAGAAATAGCCATGTAAGAAGTAGAGAACAAAATGATGAAACAAGTCCCACAGAACATTCATGAAGAATAAGGAACTCTGAAAGCAGAAGCTTGTCTGCTTCACAGGGTCACTGTGAGAACACAGTTAAGTATGCAGGAGAATCGTACTTTATAAATTTTAACACTTGCTGAAAAGGGAATAACTCAATACAGGATTAATGGAGGAGCATTTTGGCTAACACAGTAGTTCTGAACCGTGGCTGCACATTAAAATCACCTGGGGAACTCTTAAATAGCCTGATGTATCTCAGACCAATAAGTGAGAATCTCTGGGGACTGGGACCCAGGCATCAGTATTTTTTACACAAGTAGATAGAGGTGGATTCTTTACTGCCTCCCAAGGAAGGGTCGCAAAAGACAGGCCATCTGGAAGGCAGAGTTTAAGGAGAAAAGGAGAAATTGGGTGACACATTACACTGAAATCCATCTCACCTACATCTTGAAGTGTACGTGTTATAATATCTGCTCGAAGTCTGGGGTTCTGAACATATCATCAGGTCACAGATCAAGTTCTCAATGTCATAGTTTCTATAATTCCAATAATAATGAAGGACCACAATTCACTTACCCACACCCAACAAAAGTCCACAAGGATATGCTGGGGCACAGAGAACCCTGTTCTGGCTTAATAAAACAGTTTATGGTCAAAGCAATCTAGTTTCCAATCTTTCTTCACTGTTTTTTAGATGTATCAAGAAAAGATTTTTTAAGGTTGAAGGGAGAACAAGACAGAGATCAGTGTTCACCTGTGAATGAGTAGAAGTTAAATAAATATCTCCACCCAGGAATTTCCCATTACTAAGGGCAAATCACAGGGCATACAATCTTTTGTAACCCCTCCCTCTGATCCAATCCTGTAAAACTTCATTTAATAAGCTGATGATGGAAACCAAGATTTGGGCCTCCAGCCAACGATCTCTATTACATTAAATAAAGGACATCCCCACCCTTCTCAAGGTTGTGCCAGTAGTTACTTTAAAAAAAAAAAAAAAAAAAAGGAAAGAAAGAAAAGGTAGCATGCAACCAGAGTCAGAAGTTTTTATTCATAATATACCTTATTAACGTACAACAGAAGAAACACCAGACTAAAAAATGCTCATTTGACTCTCCCCCTTGAGTACTGGGTCTAACTTGTGGCTCATTCACTTATATAACCGTTTCTGAACATCTGGTTTATGCAAACCTTTTTGTCCAGGCATCTTTGGATGACACAATCCCATAGAAATAAAATGTGTGCACCAGATACCTGTAAAGCTGTGTACAGGGGTGCTCCAAGAGTGGGACAAGAGGAAGAATTTCTAGTGGTGAAGTCTGAAAGTCAACAAGGAGGAGATGATAAATCTCACCAACCTATATTTACTCTGGATGCTCTCCTACCCCAACTCCTTAGGGTGCTATACAATCTCTTTGTATTCACAAATAACTTCTGGCCAAGAGAAATTTGGAGGGAGTGGGGACATTACTAGCCAGCACACTCTTTTACAAACTCTGGAGGCAACTTCTTTTCAGCTGGACCCTGAGGCTGGCTGCTTCCTGCCAGGAAACACTTAACACAGATTCATCTTCAGGAGGCAGGCAGTTTGCAGCACTGACTTAGCAGAGGGAAGGGGGGACGGGTGGAGAGGGCAGACAGTTCCCCCTCCTTCAGATCCCAGGTACGCGCAGCCCCCTCCCCCAACACAAATATAAACCTAAAGAGAAGCGTGAAAGGGAAGGACGGCTCTATGACTCTGACAGTTATCTGACAAGATTATACTGACGTTTCTGCCTGTGAGCATCTCCTACAAAATGTAAGCAGGAAAAGTAAAAGAGGAAGTCCTAGTAAAATCAGTCCGTTTTATTGGAAGGTCCAGTAAGGCAGGCAAAGGTGTAAGCGCTCAAGAGCTGGACAACCTAGAACAGTTGTAGACAGACGTTAGCTGCCTAGACTTTACGATCCTCAAACTTTTTAGTCCACAGACCACTTCAGAATGACAAAACTGCCATGTCTTCCAACAATTGTGTCTGATTACTCATGATCCAGTACAAACCCGCAAGGAAACAAGGACCAAGAAAGTTCTGCTGACTGCTATAATGACATATGAAGCCTAGATGAGAATTTAGGTAAGAGAGGACTGAAAACAGGCACAAAAACCTGTACAAGAATGTTCACAGCAGCATTTATATGATGAATGGCTATGTAAAACATGGTATATAGCCACACAATGGAATATTATTCAGCCATAAAAACAAATGAAAATTGATACCTGCTACGACATGGACAAGTTTTGAAAACATTATCCTAAGTGAAAGAAGCCAGACACAAAAGGCTATGTATTATATGAATCTGTATATATGAAATGCCCAGAATAGGCAAATTTAGAGAGACAGACAGATCAGTGGTTTGCCAGAGGCTGCCTGGGGTGGGGGGATGGAGGTGATGGGGAATGACTGTTAATGTGTCCAGCATTTGGGAGGGGTGATAAAAATGTTCTGGAGTTAGACAGTTGCGATGCTTGCATGGTTCCGTGGGCATACCAAAAAACACTGATTTTTTTTTTTTTTACTTTAAAAAAATGAACTTTATAGTTGTGAATTAGATCTCAATTTTTTTAAAGGGTAAATTGTACGGTATGTGAATGATATCCCAATAAAGTTATTTAAAAAAAAAAAAGACAAAGGCCAAGGAACTATACCAAATAAAAGAAAATTAAAAAGATACATGACAAGTAAATGCAGTGTCTGATCTTCAACTGGATCCTGTACTAGAGGGAAAAAATGCTATGAAGACTCTTATTGGATCAACTGACAAGACTGGAATACAAGTGATAGAAAGGATAAGGGTATTAAGTCAATGTAGGTTTACTGCAGTTGACAGCTCTACTATGGGTAGAACACCCTTGTTCTTTGGAGACCCACTGAAGTGGTTGGGGATAAAGGGCCGTGATGTGTCTAACTTATTCTCAAGTGGAAAAAATATATCAGGTATATACATGAAGAGAGAGCAGATGATAAAGCAAAGGGAGCAAACTGTTAATAGTAAATATTGATTTTTTCTTTTCTGTACGTTTAAAATTATTTCCAAACAGTTTAAAATATACAAAAAATATACATACTCTAAGATACAAAAATTCTACTTCCAATAATTTGTCCCATATAAATATTTGCCCAAGTATATTATATGTGAAATACTGTTCACTGAAAAACATGTTTATAATTGTAAAAAGTCAGAAACAAACAATCTCAATGTCAGTAAATAAATGGGTTAAATATATTTTTGTATCAATGTAGTATTATTCCTTATGGCTGTCTAAAAAGATGTCTATATGTACTGATGTAGAATGGTTTCCACAAATATATTCTTTTTTTAAGTTCTTTTTTTATTGAAGTATAGTTGACACACAAGGTTATATTAGTTTCAAGTGTACAACATAATGATTCGACAAGTCTGTATATTACTCAGTGCTGGCCACAATAAGTGTAGTCACCATCTTTCACCATACGATGTTATTAAAATATTACTGACTCTATTCCCTATGCTGTACTTTTCATCTCTGTGACTTATTTCAAAAACATACTATTTTGTGAAACAAAAAGCAACAAAACAATAGGGATATAGGAAGAACGGGGTTCTCCCTAGCAGCAGAAGCAATTAAAACCTAAGCAGCTCAGGCATGTGTTGATTTAGTCAGGAAATAATTTAAAACTGTTCTCTATGTATTTATGAAGCTATTTATTTATTTGTAGATAGGAATAATTTTCTCTCCTACAACACTGATAATGTAAAGTTTCCTAAAACTAACACAATCTGGATGCCATTCTCTCCTAGTTAACTCAAAATCTCTCTTAATAAACTTTTTAAAATTCAAATACAACATGTATACTAGAAAGCATACAAGTATGAATGTACAACCAAAGAACTCTTAACAAAGTTAGCATATTCATGTAACTACCATCCTTTTTTTTTTTTTTTTTTTGACAGAGAGAGACACAGCGAGAGAGGGAACACAAGCAGGGGGAGTGGGAGAGGGAGAAGCAGGCTTCCCGCCGAGCAGGGAGCCCGGTGCGGGGCTCGATCCCAGGACCCTGAGTCAAAGGCAGACGCCTAACAACTGAGCCACCCAAGCGCCCCTGTAGCTACCATCCTGATCAAGGAATAGAAGACTCCAGAAGCTGGCTTCATGTACTATCCCATCAATTAATCTCCTTCCCTATAAACGTCACTGCTATCCCAACTTCTTACACCAGGTTCGTTTTGCCTGTTTTTGCCTGTCTAAACTCTTTTGTTCAACACTATATTTGAGCCCATGTTGTTGTAAATAGCAATAGCTTCTCCTGTTCACTGCTATATAGTATTTCACTGAATATATGACAGTGTACCTATCCATTCTTCTACTGACAGGCCATCTAGGCTGTTTCCAGTTTGGAGTTGTTATAAACTGTACTATGAACGTTCCTGTATGTGACTTTTGGTGAACAAAAGTACACATTTCTTCTGGGTATACACTTAAGCGTGGATTTACTGGATCGGAGGTATGATGAAAAAGAAAAGCTTTAATGTAATACTACATATTATAACTACAGTTATAATTGCTGTTTTGCTGTTTGTGTTTCTCTATAAATTTTAGAATCAGCTTGTGTAATGATTTTGGACATCTTTCATTAGATTTATTTAGTCCTAGGTATTTGAATTTTTTGATGATATTATAAATATCATCTTTCTCAAAACTTCATCTTCTGGTTATTACTGTTATACATAAATACATATTTTGTATACAGACGTCATATCTAGGAATACTACTGAACTTACCTTTAACAAAGTATTATTTTTAATCTACATGAAGTAAAATTCATATTTTCTGGTGTACAGTTCTAGGAGTCTTGACCAAATGTAAACATCCCTACGACCACGATACAGAACAGTTCCATCACCCCAAAAAATTCCCTCATGCCACTCCTTTGTAATCAACACCTTCCCCCACCCTGAAAGCCTGGCAACCACTCACCTGTTCTCCATACCTACAGTTTTGCCCTTCTAGAATATGACTTAAATTGAATTACACAGTGTGTAACTTTTTGAGAGTGGCTTCTTTCACTCAGTATAATGCTTTTAAGACTTATCTATGTTGTGGCATACATCAATAGTTTGTAGGGATGTACCGCACTTAGTGTATTCATTCACCAGCTGTAGGAAATTTGGGTTCTTTCTAGTTACTGGTGATTACACATAAAGCTGCATGACCATTTGAATACAGGCTTTTGAGGGAACATAACTTTGCATTTTTAAGTAAATACCTAAGAGTAGGGCTGATGAGTCATATGAGAAGTGTACACTTACCTTTATAAGACCCTGCCAAACTGTTTTCCAAAGCAATTGTACCATTTTGCACTCGACCAGAAACACATGAAAATTCCGTTTGCTCTCTATCCTTACCAGAACTTGGTATCATATTTAGGAAGTCTCTATTTTTGTTTGTTAAGAGCTTTGTATCATGAACAGATACTGTGTTTTAACAAATGCTTCTCCTGAATATATTGAGATAGTCATATGATTTCTCTATTTTTACAGGTAATGTGGTGAATTATATTGATTTTTGAATACTATCAAAATGTATATTCCCTATTTAATTAGAAAAAGCTTACTTATTATCACACAAATTATGACTGAATTTTAAGTTACTCTGATAAAAAGGTACCTGGACAATGAAGTCTAATGCTATTCTAAAAGCTACTATCTAGCCAAAATTGTAGGATTGCTTCAGTCACATTTCCTAGCAAATCTTTCCCCACCAAATACAAAACAGATCAGAGAAATGGTGACCAAATCAGTCTTAGAGCCATACGTACCACTCGAATGTTTAAAATGTGGATTCTGAAGCATCCGAAAGGGAAGAGAACTTCTATTACAAATGATATTAATGTTGTTAATGAGTAACACTGTATATGTTTAGAAACCAGAAATGAAATTATAGTAAAAAATGTATTTCCCATGCAACATAAATGGATAAATAATGAAAACATCTGATAGTTGTATATATTATAAATTTATGAAATGCTATCATTTGGTGGGGAAATCTTACACTTTTGATAATGAGGACATTAATGAATTCTGGCCTACTAATTACCAACCATAAGTTAGTTTTATATTCTCACTTTACCTGTTCTCTGGGGGTCGTGTTTTTTCACAACTAAATGACCAACCATAATCAGAGAGACGGGTGATGAGAAGCCCCACAGGGCCTAAATAATCTTTTGCAATGAAACTGTCATAATGTTATCAAATGCATTTTCAATTCTTGAGTTCTATATAATCTAGGTTAAGAATGACCGAGGGTGGCTCTATACATTTTGGCAGCTTCCCACACAGTAGCTCTCTGAAGTTACCTTAGTCTTCTGCATTACCTCCCCTGTTCACACACTCAGCTCTATTCAGTACCTTGGCAAAAGAAGAGATTGGTAATGTTCCATTGAGACCTGACAACATACCAGAAAGCAATGCAGAGGTCATGGATAGCCAAGCACAAAGGCAATACTGGACTGGTTATCTTGAGTTCTACTGCAAGCACTATGAACTCCTCCCTCTTTCTGGGCCACCATGCACATTCCTCACCCATTCATATTTGGTTTACTGGACTTTACTTGTTGCTCTTACCTCATAGAGTGCCAGTAGCATTAGAGCATTTTAAGTCAGAGCACCACAGGGTGATATGGTGATATAACTAAGATGAGATCCCTGAAGACTGGTCATCTGCCAAATAGTATCCATAAGATGCAAAAAAATTTTAAATATCAAGTACCTGAAATCTACAAGTAATTCTAAGCATATTATAGCACAGTCCACAGTATCCTTCAACCTCAACCACCACAATCACATTACTTCTTTTAATTCCTACCACACTATCACTATGAAAGCCACAAAGAATAAACAAATCAGTTGGGTAACACTTCTTTAAAGCTGGCATTTAACTCAAAAATATAGCTGGTTTTACAGAAATAAAAATTCACTGAGTTTGGACTGGGTGTTCTGTTTGCTCTGTGAATTTAAAACAACAAATATGCTGTCCGATGAACTTTGGACATGTGAGTAGGTTTTTAAAAAACAACACCTGCCGTATATCTCCAGGGCAAAGTACAACATACCCACTGAGGGACTTGCGTAGAGTAGTAGTAAAAGAAGTAATCAGGCTCAGGATTTGAGGGTCATACCACCAGAGCAAAAGGAGTAAAATCTGTAAAAGTAAAAAACCAAAGATCTGACAAAGCTTTTGTGGAGTGCTTCTTATTAGCCATCAACAAAGATTTCTCTCTCTAGGGGTCAGTATTACTGAGGATCAAAGGAAATGTTGGCAGCTCGAGGTCAGGTGGTAAAAGGCAATACTCTCAAAACTAAGATTTTTAACACCTCAGTTATCATCTTGTCTATCCCCATGGTTTCATAGGTAATGAGGAAGAAGAGGAAGAGTAGGAGAATGAATGTGAGGCCTCAAATTCTCTTTGGAATACAAAGCCCTCAACTAAGCAGCTGTAGTGTTAATAGCTAGAGATGGGTAAGGCTACTTTGCAGTTCCTATACTCCACTCATTCCATTTTTGTATCTCTGCGTTATCACACCTGATCTGTGAGTAGTTCTAAGTTGCCAATCCATATTTTAAAAACAAAATGGCATCTTACCAAAAAAAATCAAATAACCCACTTAAACATTTCTCCAGAGAGGATATACAAATGGCCAACAAGTATATAGAAGATGCTCAGAACCTTGTGCACTCTTGGTGGGATTATAAAATGGTGCAACCATTATGCAAAACAACATGGTAGCTCCTCAAAAAATTAAAAATAGAACTACCAAATGATACAGCTATCAACTTCTGGATATACATCTAATGGAACTGAAAGCAGGGTCTCTAAGAGATATTTGTACACCCATGTTCATAGCAGCATTATTCATAATGACTAAAAGCAACTCAAATGTCTATCGACAGATGAATAAACAAAGTGTGGTTATACATAAAATGGTAATACAATATTAATCAACTTTCAAAAGGAAGGAAATCCTGTCACATGCCACAACATGGGTGAACCGCGAAGACATTATGCTAAGCAAAATAAGTCACAAAAAGACAAACACTATATGATTCCACTTACATGAAATATCTAAAATAGTCGACATCATAGAAACAGAATGTAGAATGGTTACCAGGGGCTGAGGGCAGGGAGAAACGGGGATTTGCTGGTTAATGAGTAAAGAGTTTCAGATTTGCAAGATGAAAAGGTTCTAAAAATAGGTTTTACAACAAAGTGAACATACTTAACACTACTAGTTAAGATGGCAAATTTTATGTTGTTTTTACCACAATAAGAAAAAAGAAAAAAAAAATAGATCTCTCGCTTTTTCTTGCTGTGTCCCTCCCAAACTTTCACATTTAAAGGAGCCAAGAAGTGCCCCAGGACACTGTCTTCCTTCTCCCCAACTAACCTACAGAAGCAGCCAGCTATCACACTGCTCTCCGAGCAAGTGGCACAGGTCTGCAGTCACAGGAGGGAAGGAGAAATGGCCACTTGAGGACCTCGAGTGGACTGGCCTCCCCTTCTAACTGTGACTTTATCCCCCAGCCTAGGAAAATGGAGACTAGTGTGCTGGACCCCCAGTTGAAGAACGCCCAGGGAGAAGAATAAGGAGTCTTTTATGCTGATTTGTTTAAATCATGAAGAGTGGAAAATAAAGAGATGGTGCCAAGTGTAAACTCCTTGATGACCGAGTACATGCTATACTTCCTTGCGTCCCTTCTAATACCTCACTCTTACAAGTCACTCAGTAAATACTTGTTCATGCTGATAACAATGACATATTGAGGACCACTGGCAAAAAGAATGGATCTTTTGTCCAAAAAAATAAGCCTACCAGACTCAGAAGCCAAAGTGCTTATTTTAATGAATGAATGAAGGGTCATTTCCATAATAAAAATCTCCAATGATTTCACAATAACTTTTACTAAAAACTTGTATAAATCTACTTTTTCCTGGCAAGTGAATACCACACTGCCTAACATTTGTACTTGGAAATTTCCCCACCCCCACAAAAATACTGTATCTCTTTAAACCAACATCATTAATTACATTCTATAATGAGATAGCCACTGACAGCATCTAAGATCCTTCAACACGGGTCATTCATCTGCCAGAAAAAAACGCCTGAGTTTGTCTTTCAGTTGGACTGTAGACAAGAGAAGAAGGGGTTTTCCACTGTACATGATTTTTATTGTTGGTTATAAAATCAAGCTTCCTCAATATTTACATTAACAAGGCTCTTAGTCACTCACATAAGGAAAAATGAAAACAATTGCTTTAATTACATACTTAAGAGGGTTTGAGGAGTAGAAAAAGTTTCTGATATTTGGATATTCTGTGGTAATGAAATTAGATGCCCCTAAGCTACCCTTAAGCTGTTTAAAGCAGCTGTTAAATTTGTATACATACACGCATTTTATTCTTAAAAATACACCCCAAAGCGCAGGTGCCTTTTAGTCACTTAAATGCCACAGTTAACAATGTTAATCTCCAGGGTCTCCCAATACTGATAAACCACAAATAAAATGCAGCAGGTTCATTCTGTAAGATTTTTGTTGTATAGAAGATGAAAACTTTTTAGGTTAACATTTTAACAGCCTCTTTTATAAGTAGTGTAATTGCTCTGCAATTTGCTAGAGTTGGGAATATGATTCTCAACTCACTGTATGTCCAAATTTATATAATCTTGACAGGATTTTATATGAGGAAGCAAATCACTGGTCTTGCTGAAACACAAGTAGAATCCCATTTAAAGGCATTTGAAACCTCAAAGGTTCTGCCTCATTCAAGTAAAATTTAGTTGCCACAATGCATGAAGGGAATCGCTTTCCTTTAGTTGTCCTTTAATTTTATTTAAGACAAATATGCGGTGCGAACAGTATTAACAAACAAGAATAAATGCCCAACAGGCAAAAGGGGATGTTCTATCAGGTTTTTAACCATAGTGTTTCAAATTAAGCCTCCTGGTAGGACAACTTGCATTTTCTCAGAACACTGTACCGAGGGTGTTTTGATTATAGACTACACACATGTATATACATGTCCCTCTATAAAAATAAAAATGTATTTGGTTTTCCATTTTCAGTGGAAATTTGGGGCAGAATATAAGTAAGTGCCCAAAAGTCAAAACCTCATTTTAGCTTTAACCTTCTATACCATCAAGATCTTTATTAAAGATACCACCCAGCTAGCAATGTGACTAGGAAACACCACACGTTTTTCTTATCTTCTAATCCTGTCCACTTTTTTGATAAAAAAGGTAGTAAGTGTGAAGTGGTCAAGACAGGGGAAAAAAAGGTAGTAAGTGTGAAGTGGTCAAGACGGGGGAAAAAAGGAGAGAGACATGAATTTTATTTTTATTTATTTATTTTTTTTTTTAAAGATTTTATTTATTTATTTGACAGAGAGAGACACAGCGAGAGAGGGAACACAAGCAGGGGGAGTGGGAGAGGGAGAAGCAGGCTTCCCGCCGAGCAGGGAGACTGATGCGGGGCTCGATCCCAGGACCCTGAGATCATGACCTGAGCCGAAGGCAGACGCTTAACGACTGAGCCACCCAGGCGCCCCGAGAGACATGAATTTTTGAACTGGAGATTCCATCTGAGATGATCTTAATACAATATTCTCATTTCACACTTGAGAAGACTGAGACTAGTCTTTAAATTAGCTCTACAACTAATTAGGATATAGGTCTGTATAACCTTCCACTAAAATCAGAAAGAAAATGGATATGGCCTTAATTTGAGGAGGAAGACTTAAAACAGCCTCTAGACTAAAGGGAAGTGTTTTAGCATATTACCTAACCGTCTTTGGGCTTTCCTTTCTGTGTATTTGTGACAGAAACACAGCTACCCAACAGACATGCTAACAGAATCCCAATTTCTCCTGGGCTGCACTCAGTGTGCCAAACCCTAGGAAATGATAATCCCACTCCCCTCAGCCATAAACATTTCCCCAGTCTCTCCTGTGACTGGGGGCAGTCTTGTAATACAGTTCAAGCAAATGAGACTTAAGAGAAAGTGGGATGGATGCCTCTGGAAAAGATTTTGTTCTCTGTTAGGCAAGCACAGGAGGAGGGACTGCTTGTTTGGTCCCCTTCCTCCTTCTTGCCTCGGAAAGGAATGTGATGCCTAGAGCTGAGGCAGCCATTTTGTGACCTGGCAGCAGTAAATGAACACGGAAGAAGTGGCAAAGTCAAAGACCACAGCGAACCAGGGGCCTTGAGGACACTGCTGAGCAACCAAACCGACAGACCACCTACCTCTGAACTGCATGAACTGCATAATAACAAACAGCTTATGGTGTGAACCTCTGCTAGTGGATTTCTATTAACTACAGCTGAAAGCAGTTCTGAATTTTTTTTTTTTTTAGATTTTATTTATTTGATAGAGAGCGCGCACAAGCAGGGGGAGCAGCAGAGGGAGAGAGAGAAGCAGGCTCCCTTAAGGGAGCCCGACGCGGGGCTCCATCCCAGGAACCCGGGATCACGGCCTGGGCCGAAGGCAGACGCCCAACTAACCGAGCCACCCAGGTGCCCCAGTTCTGAAATTTTTAAAAAAATTTTTCTCTAGCATGCTATGATTTTCCTGCCCAATCTCACTCCCATTGCAATATATTCTGCTTACACTACATGCAACTAAGAGGTGACAGGATTATATTTCTCCTGAATAGGTAATAGAGATCAATCTACAGTACCTCAACTACATGACTCTATTAAAATGTCATCAATAGGGAAAAAAACATGATTTAGAATCATGTTTGTTCTTCATTACTGACTTCTGCCATCTCAAATCCTTTTTGGAAATAAGTATCACATATAAAACAAACTGATAAATGATATCTATTGGAACTAAACTCTTCTGTCTCCGGTTAGTAAAAAATAAAGTATTACAATTTCACTCTTGAATCTGCAGTCCCAAACCTGGCCCAGCCAATATTTTCATATACTGATGCTCACAACCAAAGCTTAGAGACTTACCAGCACTACACCAAATTCACGGCATTGTTATTTTCTACTATAATGGAATATATATGGGCTATAATAATAAAACTTAAATGTTGGTAAGACATTAAAAGTCAGACTATCCAGTGCAGTGATTTAAATAGTTATTTTAACCATATTTTGATGGAAATCTTTCAAATATATGTTTATCTCCATGACTCTGGCTGCACCCAGCTCTGCACTTCCCCAGGCCCCACTGTCCCTGCGCCCAGGACACGGGAGAACCCGCTTCACCCCCCAGCGCTTATCTCTCCACTCTGTCCACAGCCCAGTCCTGCCTGCAGCTGTTCCCATGATCACCAATGTCTACACCACTCACTCTCCTTTCATAATTTCTTCTTTCTAACCTCATTTGTCTTCTGTCATCCCTCAGCTTCCTTAAGGGGAAAAAAAAAGTCAACAGCCTCCCTGGTTGGAAGGAACAAACAACTGCCATCAGCACCGATTCTCCTCTCAATTATGAAACCATCTCTTCTGTTGCCATTCAAGAAGAAAATGAGCAGGTACTCCTAATTTTGAGCACAGATATAAATGAGTATGAACAGATATCTACGTATGTGCATATATGGGGCTCCATGCTTTTCTAGTTTAAAAAGAAAAAAACAGGGAGAACAAATGCTCATTTTTTGTTCAGTTGCAGAGTGCTTTCACCGACTCCTCCCTTCTGTCTATCCTTTATCCAACCACTTTCTGGTATTATATGACCTTCCACCCATTATGGTCTCTGGGTCGCATGGCTCATCCCACACACTAGCATATTCCCTTCTTCCTCATAAATTAATCAGTTAAGATGGGAACATTACTTAATTTATATAGATGTCTATGTCAGACTTCTCTAAAAATATGTTAGGACACGGTGGTAGTTTATATCAGTATTGTCCAAGTTTGATCCAGAGACCCCGGGTGGGAGGTCCCTGAGACCCTTTCAGGGGATCCACGCTGGCAAAACTATTTTTGGTAATACAAAGAGGTTATCTGCCTTTTTTGCTCTCACTCTCTTGTGAGTGTTACAACAGCAAATCCAGAGGATACATGGTATGTGGTGATAATGTATCATGCTGACAACTAGTGGAACATATGCTCATATATTCTTGTGTTTTCTAGAATTTTCTAAGGTAGTAAGTTTAAGGCATAAATACATACATTTTCAGAAATGAGTTGAGTGTATTCTCAGTACTTTCATGTTCCTAGCAATAGCAATCTTTGGTAATCTCCATAACTTCATTATCACCCAATGAATTCATTTAGTGTTTAAAGGAAGAGAAATGGAATGTTTTAAACACTGACAAGATGAGCTCTTTAAAAGCAAAAGACTTGGGGCGCCTGGGTGGCTCAGATGGTTAAGCGTCTGCCTTCGGCTCAGATTATGATCTCAGGGTCCTGGGATTGAGTCCCACCTCGGGCTCCTTGCTTAGCAAGGAGCCTGCTTCTCCCTCTGCCTGCCACTCCCCCTGCTTGTACTCTACCTCTCTCTCTCTCTCTCTGGCAAATAAATAAAATCTTTAAAAAAAAAAAAAAAAGCAAAAGACTTTACATATCAGAAATAAACAAGACACTGAAGCATTATACAGGGTAAATAACCAGATTGCACTGGTTGGAACAGTGCACACAATAGCTGAGAAACTAATGAAGCGTGGTATGGTTAACATTGCCGAATGCCTGCTGGATGAAAAGTCAGTAAAAGGAATCATAGTAGTGCCACTTAAAAATGATGCAGGATCTCATCAAATTAAAGATTTAGTTGCAAACATGAGTTAGAAGTTAATATCTCGCCTTAAGGGCTGTACTTATGCTTTATAAGTGGACAGATCCGTAGACATGGGTGGACTTACTGTTTTGTTTTCACTATTCCAGTATCCATGCCAACTAATCGAAGAAGGTCTTCTTTTATGTGAATGGTTGCAACAAATAAGAATGCTATTGAATTACTCAAAGTATTAACTTTTTTGAGTCTCATGATTTATCCCGAAACAACTATGTAGATATCTGCTCTGAGGGTACAAAAGATGGGCAAAACTTCTGGTGCTTTAGCATGAATCAAGGCAGAAGTGTAAAACTGTACTAGTAATAATTATATTCTTCACTGTATCAATCATTTAAAAAAAAAAAAAGCCAGTTTCACTTCACAATGTCCCTGATAAAACATTAAGTTATTAATTTCATTGCCTCTCACTCTTGAGAACTTGGTCTTTTTAATATTCTGTGTGATGAAACGGAGGTACACAAAAAACACTTCTGCATATTTAATACAATGGCAGTCTTAAGGAAAAGGATTTATACAATTGTTGCAGTTGTGAACTAAACTGTACACTTTTTTCATAGAATACCATTTTTGCTTAAAAGAATGACTGGCAGACAACAGACAGTTATTCAGACTGAGGTATTTGGCAGACATTTTCTCTAAAGTGAATAAAGTGAGCCTGACACTTCAAGGAAAAAAACTGACAATATCTGTTGCCGATGATAAAATTTGAGCTTTCAAAAAAAAATTAGAATTTTGGAAAACTTGAACTCAACAGCAAAATCTTGACCACTTCCCAATTCTCAAAGGCTTTTTTGATGAGAATGATGGTCATATTAATGAATGTGACTTGTTAAATATTGTGTAATCAAATGTGTCAATATTTGAAAGATCTGTATAACTCAGTAAATCATTATTTTTCAAATGACCAATGCATGATGTTACAAAATCACATACAGGTCAAAGATCCATTCAAAGTTCAAGACGGACCAATAGAATTTTAATGTTATGGAATATAAAAAAAATCACTGGTATGGTTTCAGATTCAACACTGCAACTAACTTTTAAGGATCTACCACTTGTTGAGTTTTGATGTGACAAAGGATATTCACAATTACAAAAGCTATTAAAACAGTCCACCCTTTTTCAACTATGTATCTGTGTATAGAGGGCTTTCCCCATATAATTCAAACCAAACTATCACAACAGATTGAAATATAAAAGCAGTTATGAAAATCCAACTGTTTTCTATTAAGCAACACAGTAAAGAAAGTGGCAAAATGCAAATGTCACACTTCTCACTATATTTTTTGCTTTGGACTATCTTTTTCATGATACTATGTTATCTATATTATTAATCTTTAATAAGTTTTTTATTTTTAAATGAATAAGCATTTAAACATTTCTCAGTTTCCATTTCTAATATGTTGAATATTGACAGATATATTCCACATAAAAGATCTTTGGGGTCCTCAATAATTTTTAGGAATACAAGGTGTCATGACACCAAAATGTTTGAAAACCAGTGGCTTATAACACCTAAAAAGAACACTTATAAGAATGTGTATATAAGAAAATAAGTACCTGAAAATGAATCAGAAGATCTCGCCTCCAAGTCCAGCACCACTTCTTACTTGCTTTGGGATCTGTATAAATTACTTAGTCTCTCTAAGGTCTTAGTTTCCTCATCTGTAAGATGGATAACTCATATCTTGTTCTGAGGATAAAAGAAAAAATATATCAAAGCAATTTATAAACTACAAGTATGTTATTATTACAAAGTCTCAAAGTTAAGAGTTTTAAATACTTCTAATGACCAAAATTCTCCTTATTTTTAAAAATCCATTACTAAAAGCAGAACTTACAGAAAATGTAAAGGGGAGATTTTTGATTAGTCAATTAGCTCAAATGTCCAACCACAAAATTTTACCGTATTAAATTTCTTCCTCTACGGTTATAATTGGCAATGTATATTTTAATTATTATGGGTATTTCCAAATACAGATAAAAATACAGACAATAATAACAAACCCCAATGTAACCATCACCCAGCTTCAACAATTATCAAAAATTTGCCAATATTGTTTTATTTACTTCCCATTTGTGTATGTTTGTGCCTATCCTAAAGTTTTTTAAAAACATATTAGACATCATTTCATTTTGCCTATAAATACTTCCATATGCCTCTTTAACAGATGAAAAATTTTTAACATAACCACAATACCATTAACATGGATAAAAACTTAATGGCTATAATTCTTATATATCATCTAATACACACTCCATGTTTCCTGATTGTCTCCAAAAAAAAAAAAAAAAAAGAAGTCTTGTTAGTTTTTAGTTGCTTCATATCATCAAAAAATCATTTACCAGTTCATTTTCAAGTGAACACAAGATTTTTAGCTAAAGCTAGGAAGAAAAAGGAAATAATACCATGCTTTATAGACCATGTACAGTTTACAAAGCAAAGTCAACAACTATCTTCCTGAGGAATGTGTTTCTCTCCCAACCAAACAACAAAAATAACATGAGAAACCCACTATAAAATAAGCCAGACTGGCAATACTTCAGTGTCCTGAGAGGTGACCAGAAGAGGACATAGCTCAGCTACTCAGGAAGATAAAAGCTGATAGGAGACAACCACCCACCTCTTTGGAAAAGATGAGGTCAGGCCAGCCACAAGCTGGAGGTGAGGTCAGGGTCCAGGTTCTCAGAGTGAGCAACACTGCTCAAACAAGTGAGGTGCCCAAGGCTATAAGGCAACCCCCTGCAGGTTTCATCTCAAAGCTCAAAAAACAATGCTCTAAGCTAGAGACTTAATGGAACCATGGTCAAAAGTAACAGTTGTGAGAATTTATTCAATTTATTCAGCAAATATTTATCAAAAGACAACTCTACTAGGCACCACCTAGGATATGAGTGGTATTTTTTTTTTAATTTACACAATGCAAACAATAAGCAGCATATACCTCTCTACACGTCTTTCCCCATTGATTTTAAGGGGAAGAATGGAAATTATTTAATATTAATGACCTTGCCATTTACCATTACAATTTATAGTGCATCTTTTTTCTGTAAACTGCAGTCTGCCCCACTCCTCATGCAGTCACTAAAACAAATCTGAGTTCTATCGTCCTTCTCACACACACCACAGACCCCTAGCGTTTGTATCTACAATTCTTCCCTGAATATTTAGTTTAGAAGGAAACCAAGGGAATGCTAAAGAATTTCCCACCTCCTCTGAAAATTGTTTTCTCTTCCATAGGCTTAGCCCAAGTACGTCAGAATGTACTGCAGAAGCACATGTAATATACAATTAATATAAAACCTTTTTAGAATCCTTTACCTCAATTTCACCTATAGATTTTTTTTTTTTAATTTAAAAGTGCAGACAAGATGAGGGAACATATTTCTTACAGAACGCTTGAGAAGTACTTTATAGGGCGCCTGGGTGGCTCAGTTGGTTAAGCGACTGCCTTCGGCTCAGGTCATGATCCTGGAGTCCCAGGATCGAGTCCCGCATCGGGCTCCCTGCTCAGCAGGGAGTCTGCTTCTCCCTCTCCTGCTCTCCCCTCTTGTGCTCTCTCTCTCAAATAAATAAATAAAATCTTAAAAAAAAAAAAAAAAAAGAAGTACTTTATAAATGTGTCTAAAAACATGTAATAGTTACTTAAAAAAATTTTAGTTGACACGATGAAGAACATCTCAACAATAACAAAACCTGGTGGTCAGATAACTATAGCGAGTCCAGACTTTCCCATTTCGGAACTGACATTTTGCTTCAAGTTTCTACTATTTGTAGAAAAACAGTATAGGGGCACCTGGGTGGCTCAGTCAGTTAGGCGTCTGCCTTCAGCTCAGGTCATGATCCCAAGAGGATCGAGCCCCACATTGGGCTCTCTGCTTGGTGGGGAGTCTGCTTCTCCCTCTCACTCTCCCTCTGTGCTCTAATAAATAAAATCTTAAAAATAAATAAATACATAGTTGCATCATTTACATTCATCAGAATATTATACTCAAAATAGAGTTAAGTGGGACCATAACTAGCCCTCTGTAATTTCCTTGACCCTGCCCATTATCTCCATTAGACATCACAATTTGTCATCAGGTTTTCCAGGTAGTGTTTACTTGTTTACTATCCCTCCATCTTCTCCCACTAGAATATAGGGCCCATAAGGACAAAAACTTTATCTTATTTTCCACTGTATGCCCAGTTCCTAGAACAGTGTCTAACACACAGCAAAGGCTCCAAATAAATTTGCTGAATGAAGAGATGGATGAATGACCTCCCCCATTTCCTTTCCTCCATACACATGTTAACCATCCTTTAAGGCCAAGGTCAAATTCTGTTATCTCTATGAAGATTACCTCCCCATTACCTCCCCCAATGCTCCAATCTCTTTCTCCCTTAAACCATGAATTTGGCACTTCCCAGCTGTCTGATAATTGTTTATCTTTACAATTGTACATACTTTGCTTAAAATTCTTATAATCCTCCTCTCCTTATTAAGGGCATGGATCCATGTCTCCAGCTTTTGGTATCCACTTCAGTATAAACAGCATATCATTAATAAATGTTTTGCTTGATTTATATCCATAGTTAATCTAGAAATCCAGTCAATAGTTCCAACTTTTTAAACCTATCCCTCCCTTTCTCAGTTGAAATTACAGTGGGTCTCTATATTTGGCAATTTCAAGTTCTACATTCTCATATAACTTATGCTCAAAATTTACTTTATCCATCCCTTCTCCCAAGATTAAATTTTTTATGTCATGAAAAATCTCGTGACTTTTTGATGATACCTATAATGAGGTATCTAATCCCAATCGAGGAGGTGAAGTTTCATTATCCCCTTCTTGTTGCTAAAGTATTGAAGAGTATTTTTTCCCTTTATCCCTTTTTTCTTTCATGCCAAGATATATCCCATTTCCTTCTTTATTGATCATACCCCTGGCAAGCTTTTATTTCTTTGTACCTGTCCTTAATAATCTGCCTTAGATCCTTCCTTTTGAGACACTTCTGTATTTATTTGATTAAATTTCAAACTCTTTCTCAGTGTAGGAGAATGACCTATTCTTAAAGCCTGAGCTTGCTTCTTTAAATCCAGCCAACCTTTATGAACCTCATCCCTTCACATAGCCAACCCTTGATCATGGGCTAATGAAATACACAAAAATATGAGATTATCCACAACACAAGAAAATTAAAAAAAATTGACATCTGGCTTTGAAATATATCATGTGGCTTTGGGCAAGACTTACTTTCTTAATTATGCTTTTGCTTAGGCCAACATTAGTAATATTTTCTTTTATGATGGTGGATATCTGTCTTGGTTTTCGATTTTGATGCAATTTTTAAAAAGCCAATCAAGCATCAATTGTGGTTTTTCCTATGAAGTCTTTTAACTAGTTTTTTCAATCTGTTGAAGTCTGTCATAAAATCTGGTTTCTGTTTCCCCTGATTTCTTTCCTCCCTTTTCTTAGAATTCTGATCCAAATCAACTTACTCTATATTAATTTACTTCTTCAACTTAAAATAGCATTTGCTTGAGAATGCAAAGCATTTTAAAAACAATTAAACATTCAGTGAAATTTTTAGTCCAAATAACACAGGATAGAAAATCCCACTTTTTTTAGATAATCCAGGAAAAGTCTGGGGAAAATCACACTGGTAATTCTAGCAAAATATATTTAGTAGGATATTGTGATTGGTTGAAAATAGGAAAACATTAATATTGGACAGCTATGTAAATCAGCTTCATCAGTATATAATCTCATAGACCAAAACCTCTATGGAAGCAAATTCCCGATAAAAGCATTTATAGAAAATAGCATCAACCCCGGCCCTTCTCCTGGCCCCAGACTAAACTCCGCACCCATCACAGACCTGATCTCAGCCTCGCTTCTACAAATAAGTTTTAAAATGTGTAAGAAAAAGGAAAAGAACTGGGTTAACAGGATCTTCTCTTTTGCCCCCTTTTCAGTTACTGCCATTAAGTTTTTGGCCAGAGAGACCCCTAATCCTCAATTTTACAGGACTGTTTTTACTTTATAGCTATTCAATTATTTTACATATGAATGTAGGGCTACAGTGCTTGAACTCACTTTCCTTCGTACACTATTCGCCATATTACCAGCAGAATTAATAAACCATTTTTAATTTTCCCCCATGTGGAACTTTGATAAGTATGCATTATTTTATCCAAAAACCAACTTTTGGCCTGGTGAATTTGGCCCAAGTTTTTATATGAGATGTTCAATGTTAACTGCTCCCCCCAATTTTTTTTAACAGCAACCTTCTATACAGTCCTCAGACTCAGTAAATTCTACAACTTTTAAAAAACAAAGACCAAAAAATTTTCCCGGTGCCTAGTCATATTCTGATGAAAATACCTATACAAAGCCACAAATTCCTAGTTTTTCGATTCACTTTTCCAGCTTTCTGCCTTCACCAAATAAGAGAACTCCACAAGTCTCAATTATGGCCTCCCAAGCTGTGTGTCCACCAATAGACAGGATTCTCAAGGGAAAGTAAATCATTAAAAGTAACTAAACTGGTAAGAATTCTTTTTTTCCTTTAAAAATTTACCTTACCTTTAAAAAAATCTCTCTTTTTCATGGAGTTTGAAATAGTATACAACCTTTGAGGAAAGAGTTGTCACCTCTGTGCACTCTGAATCAGCCCCACGAAATAAGTGCCATAAAGAGGCATTTTTCTGACAGCCTAAGTTCCCCAAATAGTAGTTAGAAGGTCTTTCATGGATGGTACATTTCTCACACACACACCACACACACCGGAAGAAAGAAAAGAAACATACCTGGTCATTTTCTAAACAGGTTTGATAGGTTTGGTTGACTTGTAAGAGCAGAGTATTTACTTATAATCTTTTAAACCAGAAGTGGCAGCCAGAGCACTGGGTAAATAAAAACTTCAGAGAGTTTTAAAAACCCTGCATCTTAACTCACTTCCCCTTGGCTCAAGGGGACGGCACAGCAAACCCCACGGCAAGTGAGCTTATGCAACAGGTTTTTCCTCTCCACTTTATTCATCACGGGCTGGTTAGAGGTGTGCTTTCTCCAAACAATTTCAAACACCCAAGGCCTTAGGATCTTTGCAGCTGGCGTTTCATAAACTCCTTTAGGATTTTGCAGTATTCATTCATTTTCAGATCTACTCATATTTTCTCAAGTTAGTCACCGGGGTTTTGTTTGTTTTAGGAAATTAACCCATTACCTGAAAGCTTCAATTCTGCATAAATATTCTCCTCCCTGGTGTTTTATTACACGACACCACACATGATAAACAGATTCTCGGCTGTCCCCTTGGGCTTTTTTATTTCTCAGGTTTTACGGCTAGTGTAAATAAAGAAGTCACGGACGCGCTGGGCCCCCCAACACCGCGACTCGGGCCCCAGCATGAAAACGGGAGTTTTTGGTTGGTCGGTTGGGTTTAAGAACGCAGCACCGTCACCACCCAGGTGGCCTCGCTGCTTACACCAAAGACGAATTTGGGATAATGGGAACAGTCAGGCCGGGGCCCCACTTGGCAGGCGTGTTGTGTAACAGTCGCGCCTGCAAGTGAGCAGCTTCGCCCGCGAAGGTACCGCGTCCCGCGGCGGTGGCTCCTTGCGGCGGGATCCGCCGGCCGGGCCCGCTTGCCGCGGCGCGGCCGGGGGGCGCACGGACCGAGACCCCGCGCCCGGCCGCCCGCCCCCTTCCCGCTCGGCCCGGCCCCCAGCAAGGCCTATACCTCCCCCCCCCCCCAAACGCTCGTGCGGCTCTGCGCCGCGGTCACCCCCACCCGCCTCCCGGAAAGGTGGCCCGGACGCCCGGGAAGGCAGAGCCGGCGGGGCGAGAGCGCGGCGCCCGGCACCCGGAGTCCAGGCGCGCCGCGGAGCGTCCATGCTGCCGGCGCGGGCGGGCGCCCCGAGCCCCGCACCCTCCCGCCCGCACGGTCCGCGCGGCCGGCCGGAGGCCACTTACTTTTGGGGCCGCCGACCTCCCGACTCCCTCCGGGGGAAATGAAAGTTGTCACGGCGTCTCCCCTCGGGCCCCCCTCGCCTGCCCGGCTTGAGAGGCGCCGCCGAGGAGCCGGGAGGGCGGCTGCGCTCCAGCTCGCGTCCGTCCCGTCGCGCTCTCCTCCTCCTCTTCTTTTCACTATATTATCTTCTCCTTCTCTGAGGGGTGGGTGGGGGCGGGAAGCTTAGAAAGAGAGGAGACGTTTGCAACTTTTCTTCACTCTTTCTCTTCCACCCCCCCCCCAGTCAGCCTTGAAAAAACAATGTTGAAAGGGGTGAAGAACTTGGGGAGGTGAAGGTGGGGGGCCGCGTGGGGAAAGCGGAGGGGGGGAGGGAGAAGTGCTAATAATCGTTTAAAAACTGATTAAAGCCCCCCAAACAGTGATACACAGACAGAGGGGGAAAGGCGGGGGGGTGGGGTGGGGGGTTGGGGGGAAAGAGAAAGAGTCGCTGGTCAGGAAACTTCAAGCGCGGATGAGGTCATTGGTTTAAAAATAAAGAGATGGCGTCACTTGAAACCAATCCCAGTGAATGAACTCAGCGGAGCCCCGGGGAAAGGAGGAGACAGGCGAGGGCAGGGCGGTGGGCGCCGGGCGGGGCCGCGCGCCCGCCCGCCCATCCCGCGGCCGCCCGGGTCCGCCGCGCCGCTCCGCGCCTCGCTGCGGCCGCTCGGGGAGGGGTCGGGTCACGTTCCGTTCCGGAGTTCGGCGACTCGCAGGCAGGTTCCGCAGGCGCCGCTGGGAGGAGCCGGGGCTGCCCGAGGAGGCGGCCCCGCGGCCTCCTCCTTCCGCGCCCGCGCGCCCGCCGGCCGCGACCCCGGGCCCGGGGCTGCGCCCCAACAGGTATTTAAGGGTGTCCCCCCGCCCCCCCCCGCCCCGACCTAGACGCGGAGCTCTTTCCTCCTGGTTGCGCTGTTTCCAGCTGCCTCACCAGCGTGAAGAAACGCAAACAATGATTTGAGAGAATTGCAATCACTCCTTCAAAAGTCTGATGAATCCCTAATGCAGGGCACTGCCGTCCTTGTGAAAGGGACGTTACAGGTACTTCGAGAAAAATCACTGTAGTGCTGTCAGGCATTCAGCGATCTACACGTGTTTGTCGTTGAGAGACCCCACATGAATTGTCCCTTTCATTATTTGACTTTATGTTTACTTATTTACGTTCACAAATTTAATGAGTACGAGCAGCATGAAATTCTCTTCTAAAATGATTTCTACAACGGGCAGTACAGAATCATTTTTAAATCAGACCAGAGGTTCACTGCCTCTTGAGAGGTGCAAGTCCCTGTTGCTTTAACTCTACACATTTCGTGCATTTTCTATGTGCATTAATCAAAATAGCTCTGTTTTGAGATTGCATTACACTCTTTGGAAAACTAGAGACCTGAGGTGGCGACAAACCAGGACTTGGAATCAGTGAATAGGACAATCGGAGCTTTATTCTAGTGTTCTTTGAGCATTTGAGCATGAAGCTGCTTCTACTGAGAAGTACTCACGTGGATATCACATAACAAAGATGTGATTAACGACGGAAAAGCCTACTGCGAGTGGACTGCTCCATGAGCCAGAATTTATGTGTAGGAATAATCTGGCTCCTAAAATACTCCATTTGCAATGCCCTGGATTTGGGACATTGGTCCCTAAAGGCATCTTTGTTGTGGAATGTCCATTTGGACACTGCCTGGGGGACTTTTTTTTTTTTTTTAACTGGCCAAAGAACTGAGAGGTTTGCCGTGGGTTAGAAAGATAAAACATCTCTGTACTCCTTTTCTGCCTTTAAATCCTGCAACTAAAGTGCATTGGTTCCTACTGATAATCACTTAAGGTTAGTATTGGGGTAAGCCTCTGGGAACCTCCAGCTCATCTTTCAGAGGAGGAAAAGGAGCTCATCTGGAGATGAGAGACTGCTGAGCACTTGGGGCAGTAAATTAAGCCTGAAGGCCACAGATGCAGAGTCCACGTTCTGCCTCTGCCTTTGACCTCTGAGACTTGGGCTGGGAGGAAGCAATCTCTCCCCCTGTTCCCCGTCCTCTGGTGGCCAGGAGATGTTACTGCAGCTTTCATGGGACTACCTGTGCTGTTCAAGTAAACCTCCAAAAATCTACTGATGATAGACCTGCTGTTTTTAGAACATTTTGGAAGCGGTAGTTTAAAATGATCTGCATCTCAAGTCTGCTTAGTTGGAAAAGAGAGAATCCTTGTCCTACAGGTGAAGAGCACAGATCTTGCCTAGATGAAAGATTCAGCAAGAATGTATGGAATACCCTTTACTTACTGCACATCTTGAAACTTCTCTCTCTTTTATGTGCCTTCCATGCAGGTGGTACCATGATAGCTATTATGGGAGCCTCCCCAGTATATAGCATCCAATAAGGGAAACAAGACGTAGATTAAAACTAATTAAAAACTAAATTAGTGATTGAGGGGCACACAATATTGGTTAAAAGAGTCCAGCAGAAAAAAGGAGCAATGTAGGCTGGGGCTGTCAAGGAAGGCATCTTCCGAAGAGCTTTGACCTCATCCTTGAAGGAGAATTAAGATTTAGTTTGGGTTAAAAGGGCTCAGTGGGAGGACTATTCCTGAGGGGAAATGGTATGAACAAAGACATGGAGGTAGAATGAATAAGGTGTATTCAGGTGAGGGACAAGAAGACCCTTCAATAGCAGTAGAGATTGGTGTGTAGCAATTAAGAACTGGGCTAATATTAAGAAATTTAGAGGCATATTATGAGGTACTTGAATGTTAGGATAAATAGCTTGTTATTAGTCCAACAGGCTGATGTTGAACAAGTTTACTTCATTAAAGAGCACATTTCTCTTTGTTCTACTAAAAGAGCTTCTATATATGCTAACAACAAACTTGTGGAAACAAATTAAAAACTAAATGCCACTTATAATTGCTCCAAAGAATATGAAATCTTTAGGTATAAATCTAACAAACCATGTATGGGATCTGTATGCTGAAAAATATAAAATGCTGGTGAAATTAAAGAAGGCCTAATTAATTGGAGCAACCCACTACATTCATGGATTGGAAGAACCAGTATAATAAATATTGTCAGTTCTTCCCAAATTGATCTATAGATTTTTTTAAAAGATTTTATTTATTTATTTGACAGGGAGAGAGAACACACAAGCAGGCAGAGCATCAGGCAGAGGGAGAGGGAGAAGCAGACTCCCCGCTGAGCAGGGAGCCCGATGAGGGACTTGATCCCAGGACCCCAGGATCACGACCTGAGCCAAAGGCAGACGCCCAACCAACTGAGCCACCCAGGCGCCCCTTGATTTTTTTTATTTAAATTCAACTAGCCAATATATAGAACATCATTAGTTTCAGATGTAGAGTTCAGTAATTCATCAGATTCATATAACACCCAGTGCTCATCACATCACGTGCCCTCCTTAATGCCCATCACCCAGTTACCGCATCCCCCCACCCACCTCCCCTACAGCAACCCTCAATTTCTTTCCCATAGTTAAGAGTCTCATGGTTTGTCTCCCTCTCTGATTTCTTCCCATTCTGTTTTTTTCCTCCCTTCCCCTATTGATCTATAGATTTAACACAATACCTATCAAAATCCTAGCATGGTTTTTTACAGGCAGAGACAAGCTGAACCTAAAATTGCTTCTGGCACGTTTAAAGGGATGAATGAGTGCTAGATTCCTCAAAGGCAGATAAAGAGCTCATAAACTTAGGACACCAGCAAAGCAAGGGCTCCATGGCTTACAATCAGACAATCTAGAAGGAAGCTATTTTCATTTCAGTACATGTAAGTGTGCGGTTCAGTCTTGTTTTCAGTCAGAGTTAAATATGGGGGAGGAGCGCCATAATCTTTAGTGCTTAGACCCTGTTAAGTTTTTAATCCACCCCTGGCTGAAGCTTAATCATTCATTCAGCTATTGGTTATTGAGTGCCTACCAACCAGCATGTGCCAGGCACTGTGCCTGGCTCTGGGAGTTCGGTTATGAATAAGAGAAGCAAGGCCCCTTCCCTCGTGGAACTAACATTCTAGTGGGGAGAGAAGACAATAAGCAAGCAAACAAAAACAACATCCAGGACTGTGAGAGGACTGACTATGTGGGGAGAAAGCTGGATGATGTGAGAGCAAATGATCATGGGTAGGTGCCAAGGTGGCTGAGGAAGGCATTCATGAGGAGGGGACATTTGAACCCATCCTTTAGGATGGCAAACAGAGAAATGGTCTCGGCAGAGGAAAGAGATCATTCTGAAACTTCAGTAGAAGCAGAGTGACTTGGAGGCAGTTGGTGTGTTTCCAGAGCAGAAGAAAGGCCCGTGGGGCTCAAAAGTGTAAAACGAGGTCAGGGAAGAGCCAGACTGTGTAGGACCTTGTAATGCATGGTAAGCAGTTCGCATTCTATCCTAAAAGATTTAAGCCAGTTAGTACATGATCTGATTTATGAAGAGGGTATTTGTAAGTAATCATAATAGTTTTGAAAAGAGAGTTTGAATAATATTCTATAAATATTTATTTAATCTGGCAACTCCCTTTTCCAATAGGAAGCATTTTTGATCATTTAGTTCATCTCCAGGGATCCCTTTAGTGTCCCCAAATCAAATGTTCTTGCCCTAGGATTCATGTATTCCTAGGGAGTATATGAATGGGCTTCCGAGGGTCTAGGAGGCCCCTAAAATTTTGTGCATGTATCCTTATGTGGGTTTTTCTATGTCCCTAGCTTTCAACAGATTTTCAAAGGACTGTCACACACACACACACACACACACACACACACACACACACACACCAAATAAGACCTATTTTATATTTAAGTCTTGGCTGTGACTTTTGGATGGTGGTGGCTGCTATTGTCCTAGGGCTCGTGGCACTATACAAATGAATCACAGTTCTGTAAAGCAGCAAGTTTTGCCTCCAAGAGATGACACCGTATTGGAGGAAAACACTATTTGTGGTAGAGGAGAAGGGAATATTCCAAAAGTTTGCCTCCAAAGAAACCTCATGAAAGAAAAATCTTACCTATGTGATGTGAAAACTAGAAGATACCTGAGATAGTACCATCCCGCTCATGTTACATATAAGAAAGCGAAGGTCCAGAGAGGTGAAGTGGCTTGCCCAAGGATGCACAGCTCGTCAGGGACTAAACTGGGATTAGAAACAGGTCTTCCAACTCTCAGGACAGAACTCTGAGCTCCTCATTTTAAAAAACAAAAACACCTGACCAAATATAGTATACAGGGGCGCCTGGGTGGCTCAGTCGTTAAGCATCTGCCTTCGGCTCAGGTCATGATCCCAGGGTCCCGGGATCGAGCCCCACGACCGGCTCCCTGCTCAGCGGGAAGCCTGTTTCTCCCTCTCCTACTCACCCTGCTTGTGTTCCCTCTCTCGCTGTCTCTCTCTCTGTCAAAAAATAAATGAAATCTTAAAAAAAAAAAAAAACATAGTATACATAAAAGTCTTAATAGAAATTAAGTGTTCAATTTCATTCAATTAAATTAAGCAAACACATGCTCCTTACTAAGGAAATGGAAGGAAAGAAGGAAGTAAAGGAGTTCAAAAACATAAAATCCCAGCTCTGAAAGTGATAGAAAAAAAAACCTCAATGTCAAATTAAGACATACAACCAAGAAAGAGTAAATAGCAATTACACTGTTATCAATGTATAGCTGATCTTTCTGTAAGAAAAATGTGAATAGACATAATAAGTTATAAGAACTGGATGACTTTTCACTTATCAATTCAACAAAGGTTTTTTAAATGGGTAATCCCAGGATTAGGTCAAGAGTGTGGTAAAATAGGCCTCCTCAATGCTGCTGGTGAGAGTATAAATTGGTGTAACTATTCTACAGAGCAATTTGGCAATATGCTTTCCAAAGTCTAAAAATGCATACCTAGCAATCCTCCTTTAAGAATTTGTCTTAAGGAAATGAGAGTACTATTTTCCAAAGACTTACAAATAAGGATGTTAATTGTAATTTTAAGTAATAGCTAACATTTCTTGCAAATGATCTCATTTAATCCTCACAATTACTATTACCTCCATTTTACAGTGAACTTGTTCAATCACACAGCAAGTGGAAGAACTGCGATCTGAATAACATGTCCTACACATCTAAGCAGAAACAAGATCATAGAGGCTGTATAAGCTATGCCAAAGGGCTTGGACTTTGTTCAAGGCAAGCGGTGAGGAAGCTGCTGGAAGATTTTAAGCAGGAGAAATGACAAGATCAGGTGTGCATTTTGCTGTGAAAACAATGGTTGGGGAAGGAAGACATAAAGCAAGATGAGAGGTGCTTGTACACGCTAGAGAACTAAATATAAATGGAGAGAAGATATATCCAAAAGATGTTACAAAACTAGAATTGAAAGAACCAGTCACCAGTTAGATCTGAACTGTTAAGGGGGAAGGCAGGATCAAGGATGACTCTTGGGATGCCTGGGTGGCTCAGTTGGTTAAGCGTCTGCCTTCAGCTCAGGTTGGGCCCCGCATCAGGCTCCTTGCTCAACGTGGAGCCTGCCCCTCCCTCTCCTCTGCCTGCTTCTCCCCCTGCTTGTGCTCTCTCTCTCTCTGTGTCAAACAAATAAATAAAATCTTAAAAAAAAAAAAAAAAGGATAACTCTTAAGTTTCTGACTCTAACAAATGGGTGATGATAATGCTACTTATTTACATCACCAGGGGAAAGATAAGTTGAATTTTAAGCATGTTGAGTTCCAGGTGCCTATGGAACCTCGAGAGGAATAGACTGTTACATTCATGAGTCTGAAGCTCAGAGGCCATGTCTGGGCAGGAGAGAAAGATTTGGGATTCATTAGCCATATTTAGTTTAGTCATGGCCAATGGATGAGGTCATGCAGGGAGAGTGAGAGAAAAAAGATGTTGGGAATCAAGGGAATTACTGATGTTTTAGGAAGAGACAGTCCAAAAGAAGCTCTAGGGAGATTGAGAAGGAGAAACTAGAAAAGCAGCAAGAAAAGCAGTGGACATAGCTGTTACCAAAAGTCGAGAAAAACAAGCACAGAAAGAACTCCACTGAGTTCATGCTCAGAGAAGCCCCAATGGTAAGGTCTAAAAAGTCTTTCTTTGACTTAGCAATAAAGTGACTGTGGATGGGATGGTTTCACTGATGACAGTCTTGCAAAGGCAAGATTGCAGTGAGTTGAAAAGGGAATGAGAAGGAAGAAAATAGAAACAGTGGAACAGAAACTACTCTTTCAAGAAGCTTGACTGTTTTTTGTTTTGCTTTGTTTTGTTTTTTAAGATTTTATTTATTCATTAGAGGAGAGAGAGAACGCAAGCAGAGAAGAGGGAGAAGCAGGCTCCCCATTCAGCAGGGGCCCTGATGCGGGATTTGATCCCAGGACTCTGGGATCATGACCTGAGCTGAAGGCTGATGCTTAACCTAACCAGACAACCAGTCGCCCCAAGAAGCTTGACTGTTAAGGAAAAAAGGATCATACCTCGCTACAGACAGATGTAAGACACTTAAAACCTAAAAGATCCTAATGATTTCATAACCAGACTGTTTTGTTTAATCAAACAGTTCATAACAAGCAGGTATTAGAGGAGTGCCCTGAGAAATAAGAATTTCTCTGTTGCAAGCTTGGGGAAGTTGCAGGTGGACTTCTGCTATTTACAGCCCAAACCTTATTTTCCAATTTATGTAGAGCACGCATTTGGGGGTTTTGTCAGGGCTGTTTGACAAGTCTTTTAATAACTGTGAAATGCAATTTTAAGAATAAAGGAATTATCATTTCTAACATCAGATGTACTTATTTTCAAAGGCTGAATAATGCTTTCATAACCAGGAAAAGATGATGGTGGTAGTAGGGAGTAAGTAAATAAATAAAAGGCTAGAAAGTATTTGTGAATTCTGCTTCTTTTCATCTGGTCCTAAAGAAAAATAATTGGAATAAATACAGTGATGTCCTTTTTCTCTGATATAAAGAATAATTTAAAAAATGATGTTTGTTTTTGAAGGCCAGCAATCTTTAAATGGCTTTCCTATTTTCTGAGTAAATACAGGACTCAATGTGCTCCGTTTTAAAATTCACAGTGGGGGCGCCTGGGTGGCTCAGTTGGTTAGGTGACTGCCTTCGGCTCAGGTCATGATCCTGGAGTCCCAGGATCGAGCCCCACATCAGGCTCCCTGCTCAGCGGGGAGTCTGCTTCTCCCTCTGACCCTCCCCCATCTCGTGTTCTCTCTCTCATTCTCTCTCTCTCTCAAATAAATAAATAAAATCTTTAAAAAAAATAAAATAAAATAAAATAAAATTCACAGTGGCTTTCTGGACTAAAAATGACAACATTCAATAATAACAGTCATGTTTATAAATGTAAACATTTACCTTTAGGAACAATCTTTAACGAGTAACTGAACCTCTTGTTCAATGTTAGCTAAGCTAAACAGCAAGATAGGATATATTGACCAAATAGCAAAATGCTATTTTAACTGAAAAATGCTTTTTAAATTTGTGCAGGGGCACCTGGGTGGCTCAGTATGTTAAGCGCCCAACTCTTGACTGCGGCTCACGTCATGATCTCAGGGTCGTGAGATCAAGCCTCATACCCAGGCTCCCGCGGCATTAGGTATGGAGCCTCCTTGAGGTTCTCTCTCCCTCTCCCTGTGCCCCTCCCCCACACACCCATGTGCACCCCTGCTCAAATACACACATTCATACATAAACAAACAAACAAATAAATAAGTTTATTTATTTATTTATGTAAAGCCAGTCTTTGTACTGAAGAAAAAGTTCTAGTCCTCTTTAGGACACCACATCTTAGGAATATCTCAAATCACTACTATAAAGAAACTAGAAATTAAATGGAATTTGAAAATTAATTAATATCACCGTGTTAAGTCAAATGCACAACAATCAACTCTTTTGTACAAGATATATGTTGGGATTTTAATTCTCATGACAACCCTAAGAGTTAGGTATTATTATTACCTGACTTGAGGCTGAGAAAGGTTAAGGAGTTGACTCAAAGATACATAACTAGGGGCGCCTGGGTGGCTCAGTTGGTTAAGCGACTGCCTTTGGCTCAGGTCATGATCCTGGAGTCCCGGGATCGAGTCCCTCATCGGGCTCCCTGCTCAGCAGGGAGTCTGCTTCTCCCTCCGAACCTCCTCCCTCTCATGCTCTCGGTCTCTCATTCTCTCTCTCTCAAATAAATAAAATCTTTAAAAAAAAAAAAAAAAGATACATAACTAGGAAATGGCAAGTGAGAACACACACCCAAGTTTTCTCACGGGAAGTTTCGTTGAGAAGATAAAAATGCAAAATATAAGTACTTCAAAATAATGGTATAAGCAGTGCCACTATCTTAGAATGCTCTTCTGTGATTATTGGTCAAACTTACACAGATAAGTGCTTCAAAAGTTGGAACAAATGAGAGCTCTGTGAGCTGGGGAACACTCAGCCAGCGGCAAATTTCAGCTCTGCCACATACTGGCTCTGTGACTTGAAGGAAACTTAGTTTCCTCATCTGTAAAAAGAAGGTAATTAATGCCAACCATCAAGAGCTGTTGTGAAGCTCAAATGAATACTATGTAAAGCACCAAATATAGCGCGTAGCCCACATGGTGAATACTGACTACACACTGATTCCTTCCTCTTTAGGAAAGGCTGCATGTAGAACTCACTTAGATCTTGAACAATAGATTGAATTGGGATATTAAAAGAGAATGGGGAAGCTCATTCCAGGAAGAGAAAACACACAGTAGGAGACACAGCAGGGAAAATGTGTTTAAAATAGTTTAACTGAAGCAGAACATTTGTATTGAATAGTATATAATAAGCCTGGAAAGCAGTTTGGGGCCAGATTACATAGGGCCTCAGCCAAAGAATTTAGCTTTTATATTATAAGTAGCAGGGAATGATGGAAAATGTGGTTCCTTTTTAAAATTATGCTTTATTAGCTTTATTTTCTATTCTAAAGCAATACCTATGCATTACTAAAAGTCTGTAAACTACAGAAATGTGTAAAGAAGAAAGTACAAATCACCTTATTCAATCTTGGGAGAGAGAAATTTTTCTATTGTTATTCTATTGTTATATCCTTTGGTGGTATTTGGATTCAGTTTTTCTTTTACTGTGTACATTTGTTATTTTAATACTAATAATGACGTTTATAAATATGCAGGCACGTACTGGAAAACACTAAGCACGTTTACAAAACTGCTTTTTTTATGCAAAGGCTTGGCTCTAAAAAACGTAACTGCATATTTAGGATGGTCAGATGACCAGTATGAGCTCCCTAATGCTGGAAAAAATGAAGTTTGAGCGACACATTTATTGGGTACAGTGTTTGCTTATCTTTATGATGTGTCTTGTCCTATAATTTCAACCTAAGGCTGTAACATTTTTTCCTTTTAATTATAATCTAATGAAGTTATTTAATTTTTCAAAAAATGATTGCTACCATCAGACTAAGGATCGCCTCCGGGGGTATTTGGATATCTCTCCTCCAGTTTAAAGATTTGAGCTTGGAAATGGGTGGGATAAGACTGGGCTTTTAGGTGGCTTAGTCTGACCAAAGCATATCAGAAAGATCTAAGGAAGGGAATCATGGAACAAGAGAGACTATGTTGGGCACTGGCTATAGGTGAGACATACGTCAAAAAGGGCTAAGACTGGTGCAGTGGCAACAGACACAGAACGAAAGCAACAAATACAAGAAATAGTACAGAGAGAGAATTGAGAGGACTTGGTGATTCATGAGCTATGGAGGGTGGAGATGAGTAATGAAAGATGATGCTGAGGTGTCACCTTTGGCAATTTACATAAGATTTCATTTCCACATCTATAAAATGGGGTTAATAAGTGCGCCTTCCTCATAGGGTTGTTGAGAGGATTAAATGGATGACGTCTAAGATGCTTAGCACAATAACTGGAATGTGTTCTCAGGAAGTGTTAGCTATTACCGTTTATATCGCTGTTGAGTATAGATGACTGGGTTAATGATGACGTGTTTGTTTTTTTTTTAAATAGGCTCCACACCCAGCATGGAACCCAACGTGGGGCTTGAACTCATGACCCTGAGCTCAAGACCTGAGCTGAAATCAAGAGTTTGATGCTTAACCGACTGAACCACCCAGGCTCCCTAATAGTGACATTCTTAAAAGAAATAGCAAAGTCAAAGTTGGAGGTCTGATTGGGGTGGGGGAGGTGGATTGAGCTACATTTTAGACATGTCATATTTAGGTTTATGATGGACAGTGAATTAAAAATATTCACAAGAAACGACTGCTGGCCAGTGATGTTTTCGACAAGAGGTACATTCTAGGAAGATTTGTGAAAAGCAGACATCTGGAGGATGGATGCCCACCACAAAGTATTACCCGCACCTCTCCCCACCACCTCTATTTATTAGTAGAAATTACCCTAACAATGCACAGCCCCGAAATGGGTTGACTTCCCGGCTGAGCAGCTCTCCAGGCAGGACAGATATGAAAGTAGTGAAGCGCGGAGGCTCTGGGGCCAGATCTGTTTGCTTCCCACCTCTGCCACTTACTACTATCTGATTTCAAGAAAACTAGCACACTAAACTTCTGTTCTCTTATTAACAAAACGGAATAATACAAATTTCCATCTCATTGGATTGATGAGAGGATTACATGAGACTCTTTAAGTGTAGCCCTTTATAAAAGGTTTATAAGATGTGATATAAATGTCAAGGATGGTTATTAATCCTGTCTCTCCTGGAGGTTATGAGTTATATTTATATTTCTTATCCATCCATTACGGTGCCAAACACGAGAAGCACCCTCTTCTAACTGCTGATCACTTTGCCCCCTTAACAGTGGTCTTCTGCCTCTCCCCGTGTCTTAGTCCGTTTGGGAACTTTGTTACCTATGATTGTGTGAAGTCCTTGAATGTCAGGCAGCATCTTTGGGGCAAGATAGTCTGTCCACCTCGGGAGAAACCCACTGTATTAGTGTTCTATTGCTGCTCTAAACAAATTACCACATGCTTAGTAGCTAAAAACCACAGAGTTGGGTGCTCAACTGACTGAGCCACCCAGGCGCCCCCTATATTTATTTCTTTACCAAAACCTCAACAGCCGTGTTTTCATTTTAGCTCCAATTGATGATTAATGGACAGCAGAGTATGTCTTAAGAAAGACAGGTGAAAAATATCAGGTTGCAAGGCAAAGCATGTAAATATATCAGAGAATGGAATTTTTTTTAAGGGGTAAAAGGCCATCAGTACTATTTTAAAAGTACCAGGAGCTCAAACACTTGTAGCTGAAAAATGGGTAAAACCTCAATACCTTTGAGTTTCCCTCTGAAATTCAGTATTCCTGTCTTTTAAACTCTTTCACCTCCAACACATACAAATGTGCTCAAAATAAATCGTCCAAATGCTCAGTGAAGATAAATTTTAAAAATTTTTCATCATTGATCCTAATTTTCCAGCAGATAGGAGGCTAGCCTTAGTATGGGATTTGAAAAATACTTAACTTGAAAAATGGGAGAGGCTAGCACTTTAGCTTTGGGCAGGACACTCAAGAGAAAGCAAGGAGAGAGAGCCAACAAGTATTAAACACCTCTTATTGCCAAACACTGCATTTACATGTATTGTCTCAATTAATTCTCACAACTCCAGTAGGTAGGCATTGTTATCCCCACTTCAAAGATAAAGGAATTGAGGCTTCAAGATGTGAAGAGACTCTTCCACAATCACACGGCTAGAAAGTGGCAGAACTGGGATTACTGTCCAATTCTACATGAGTCAACACCCATTCATCCTCTTCCCACGGCCCTCAACTCCGCTTCCCTGAGTCCCAGTTTCCTCATCTACAAAATGAGAGAGTTGAGTCAGATAATCTCCCAAGGTCCCTCACACTCTTACCGCAGGGCCTCGGTGCTTGGGAGGGCAACGAGGAATCGGGAAGGGGGCTCCGGCACCAGGCCGAATGTCTTTCTCTCTTAAGTGGGAAAGTACTGGGACTCTGTCCTCCTGTACATCTCGATTCCCTGACTTCTGAAAGGAGGCTGTCACTGAGGACCACACTACAAATGATGAGGGGGACTCCCAATGCCCACCACTTAAAAAAAGAAACAAGTTCTCCTTAGTGGAGCTGCTTTTTATGAATTTACATTTTCAAAAGCAGATCCATCAACACTTATTGTTGAGAATCTTACTGTGCCCAACACTGAGTTAAACTGTATGGAGAGGCTCCATAGGGGACAGCAAGGACGTGTAGAGGTAGTCTGTATGCTCAAGAAACTTACAACTAAAAAAGAAAGAAACTTACAACTAGCTGGGGGGGACACAACTCATAAAGTGATTTTCAGAAGACAATGTATAATACAGGACTGAACTGTGTGGTCAAGACAGTATGTACTATAGGAGTCCGGAGACCAGGAGATCAACACAGGCTGCAGTCCTCAGAGAAGGCTCCATGAGAACTGGGGCAAAGACAATGTTCTTTACCTTGCATTCTGCACTAGTCTTCCTTGGCCTTCTCTGTAATTGTGAAATCCTGGTATAAACCTTTCGCATAGTTCAAACATTCTCAGTTTTGGAGGCTACAGTGATGTCCTTCATACGATGTCATCTGAATGTCACTTCATCTTTATTGGCACATTTGGGGGGGTAAAACCCCAATGGTATGCAAACACCGTCATGGATACTTGCTTCAAGCCATGGGAAGTTTCATGCAAAACCAGTTTCTCAATAGGGCAAATGTTGTGTAAGGTGTAAGAAGCTTGAGAAACTAGTTAAAGGCAAAGCCTGTCACAGCAAGAACCAGATTTGAATGGGGACACTTTCCTGTCTTAGTCACCTCTTAGTCTGCCTCTGGCCCCTTACCTGCGGAGACCCCATGCTTAAACATTTCTTCAACACTTTGGCCCCGAGGTCATAGGACTTTGTCCCATTTGGTAGGAACTTCTTATCTCTATAACAACCACCCCCAATCTGCCCACTCTCATGTGCACTCTACTGATAAGAGACTCTAGGTCTGAAAAATTGGTTCAAAATTTTGGATCCGTCCTCACCCTCGGACAACTAAGTGTGTGTCCCTTTCTCCAAATTCTACCCTAAATATAATCAGGGACTGTGATCCCAAGAGATGGTCTGAGTTGATACAGTAGTCCAGTAGATTAAATATTCACTATAGTTACTGTGTATTCCGAAACAACGCTAGACTGAGGGATATTTTCCAAACTAGCTGAAGACACAAAACGAATATACAGGAAATAGTATCTAAGCATACCATACGCTAAATCAAGGGTAACTGGTTCAGAAATGAGAGGAATTAATGAATACAGAAGTAATAAGAGAAAGATTTATAGAGGCAGGGTTTAGGACTGACCTTAAATAATGGGAAGAATTTGGATAGTCAAGGAAGATAAATTATGACATTCTAGAAAAGAAAAGTACTCTAACCAAAGGCAAGAGAAGTGGAAGATGTCTTCATGGAAAGCCAAGGTGGTCACTCTGTGCGGAGGAAGGGTGGCAAGAATATGCATAGCAAGAATTCGTGGGAAATGAGATCAGATGGATATGATAAACTCATCAACAGAGTTAGCAAACATTTGTTAAGTGCTGATTAGGTGTCCAGAACTGTACCAGATCTCTTGCACATAATAATAATAGCTTACACCTACTAGAGTTTATAGGGTACCAGGCACTATGTTAAGCACTTTACATATATTATTCAACTTAACCATCACTACAGACCTATGACATACACACTGTTAATATCTCCATTTTACAAACAAAGAAGATGAAGCCCTGAGAGGTTAAGGAACTTGCTCCAGGCCATATGGTTCTTGAGTGAAAAGGCCTGGATTCAAACCAAGGGAGTCAGCTCAAATGTGGGTTCTAAGCACAATACTAACTCGCTTCCACACATATTATCTCATTAAATCCCCATAAAGTTCCCTATGACATAAGCATTATTATCCCCATTTTACAAATGGGGATCCAAGGCTCCAAGAGTCAGTGAATTATTGCCCAAGGTGGTTCTGCTGAGTACAGAGGTGGCATTTGAAAGCAGGCCCACTAATTCCAAGTCCTTTAAACTTTCCATTACAACATAGCTGCCTGGCAGAAAGTTTGTCTAGAATGGGATCAAATTAGGGGAAACTCTAATAGCGAAAAAGGGCAAGAAGCCTCTATGATGGGACAAGTTAAGAACTTCAGGGTTTTTTGTTTTTGTTTTTGTTTTAAAGATTTTATTTATTTATTTGACACAGAGAGAGAGAGACAGCGAGAGAGGGAACATAAGCAGGGGGAGTGGGAGAGGGAGAAGCAGGCTTCCCACAGAGCGGAGAGCCCGATGGGGGGCTTGATCCCAGGATCCTGGGATCATGACCTGAGCCAAAGGCAGACACTCAACGACTGAGCCACCCAGGGGCTCCAAGAACTTCAAGGTTTTAAACAGACAAGACTTGTTGAATAAAGATAGGTGTAGGCCTGGCACAGGAAACTGAATTTGGGGAAAGAGTGGATTTGAGCACTGGATGATAGTAGAGGTGGTAAGGACCTAAAAATGGGCGTAGGGGAGAGGGGGAGAAGGACAGAAACAATGACCAATATTTGAAGGAAAATCTGATGGTTCTTAGGGAATGAATGGCTGAGGGCCTTGAAAGGAGATTAAGTCAAAGAGGACTTTGCTTCTGGTCTCAATGACTCACTGGACTCTTGACATGGAACGAGAGGTTATAAAAGCAGCTGGTTTGTGGCAAAAAATGAAGGTTGTTTTTGAACATGTTGCAATCTGCTCGGCAGAACAAATGACTGGCACATTCCGGAGAAAATGACCAGTAGACAGTCAGAGAGGTGGGATTGGAGCTCAGGTAGAGAGCCAAAGCTGTCAATCATATCTGACAAATAAGCTATGCAGGACCACTGAAGGGGCAGACAAGTCAGATTGCAAGGAAAATAGGGTTTTCATAGTCAGAATAAGCCAGGAGTCCAGGAGTTGGCAGAGAACAAAAATGCAGCATAACAAAAGAAAGTAGGCCCAAGGGCAAGCAAGCCACAGGTCTGGACAAGTTGTTAGGGCCAAGGCAGAGAGATAAAAGAATTAAAGGGACACAGCAACAAATGAGATCTCACTCCTATCAAGGAGAAATGACCGCTGAATAATTTCCTGTCCTGTTGCTGCTATTTGGGAGTGTTTCCCTATTGCAGGAGCCAACCCAGCCTAACCGAGGGGTGCTTGCAATCCGACCCAGCAGAATAATCAGGAACTTTGCAACAAGGAATATACAATCGACATCAATATAGGGAGAGAACCGAAGTCATCAAAAAAAAGTCCTCTCCACTGGAACGGATGCTTAAAACCGATCACTATGGTAAAATTTAGATTATATATCTTGTACCACAATAAAAATAAAAGAAGGCGTCTCTCCCGAAAACATAAATGTCTATGGATCCCCCCTACACACACACAATTTCCGAAAGCCCATTTAATTTAGCAGCTCTTGGACTTACCCTTCTTTGTCCACGATCTTGATTTCCTTGCCCAAGTTGGTGGCTGTGCTGCTGAGGGAATGAAGGTACTGAAACCAGGAATGTCACAGCTATGCAGCTCTCATGTCCCTTCCGATCTGGAAAGAGAAGGGGAGAGTCAATTATGCTTAGTTTTCAGTGGAAACTCCTCTTCTGGCCTTTCTGCTACCTCTGTCCTTTTTCCAGAACGTGGAGAGCATGATCCATTGGCCATAGCCCCACCCTCTGTGACCTCTTCTGCCTGACAGAATTAAGAAAGTGAGACATAGAGCAACTCAGCCAATACCTGGGAGGGACTGAAATAAGACAAGAACCCGGGAGTCCTGTGATTTCAGTACTTGCTTGTTGCTTTTCGGACACTTCCTTTTAAAGTTCTAGGTCCTTTTTAATTGGCTTCACAGACATCACCTCCAAGCCTACACACAATTCCTTTCCTGCTCAGGATACAACCTGGTCCTAGTTTAGGGGTCATCCATAAATCTATATACTCTTGGAAGTAGCTACACAGGGTTCCTCCCCATTTACAAGTAAGGAAACAGGGCCCAAGGTTATGGAGTGGCTTGCCCAAGGGCATACACCTGGTTAATTGCAGAACAAGAAGGAGATACTGGCTTTCTAATCCACTCTCTAAATCTCTTTTAGCTAGACAAAGAGATCCCCGCTGAAATATTTGGAATTCTATTTTTATTAAAGCTTTGCTTTCCCCATGATGAGTCTCCTCTGTTGCCTTTTTCTCAAAAGATGTTTGAAATGCCTGATAATGCCAGATTAGGGGTTCTGAAGAGAATGGTAGCAGCAGGGGTGGAGTGGGGGAGTGCACTGGTTACCCACAAAACCATCTCAGACTACCTGTTATGTTGTGGCTAAAACTCAGATCCCTGCCCTCCCTCAGCCCTCGTACCGCGGAGCCTCAGAAGCCGCCCCTGTGTGCTAGGGCTCTCTAAGTCCTTTCTGCCATTGCCCCATATTGACCTTGATCTCTGCCTCTGAAATCCTTGATTACCAAAGTCAACAGGCAGCTGGTCGGCTTGGGAGGAGCCCTCCAAGGCTATGGCAAGATAGAAGAATGACAGTACAGCTCATCATAAACAGATTTATCAGGCAAACTTCAGGAAAAACTGGTTGCTCGAGCTTGCCACCTCAAGAAAAATAGTTTTGTGTAAAGCTTGACATGACGTGAAATGTACGTACGCAAGTTGCTTCCATTGCCACACTCATTTTGGGAGCTCTTTGTGGGTCACTTCACACAAAGATTCTTCTCCCTCCCCCGCCCCCCACCCCCGGAGATAATTCAAGCTATAAAGTTAACCAGAGAAATGGATTATCTATTTTCATCAAGCCTATAAATCTTGTCTATGGCCATTTCCTGAAAATGCAGGAACTCAAGGTTAGAACTTGAAAGTTACAGTCATATGTTCATAAAATAATAGAGCTGTATGGGACGTGGAAGTCATCCAATCCAGCCCCTAATTTTGCAGATGAGGAAACTGAAGTTTTCCACTATTAGGATTTTGTACTTCTACTAGGCAGCCTAAGATCACACTCATGTCTTTATAAACCAAAACTGCAGTTGGCTCCAAGGAGCTAGTGGTTGACATAAAACCCATGGTGCTTGTCATGTACACACTACTCAGCTAGATTTTCCCCACCCCAGCTTTATACCATAAATTTCCTAAAATTTTGTTCAGGAGTTTACATTTTCCCTTTCCATTCCTTTTTAAAATTTATTTATTTTTATTTATTTATTTATTTTTTAGTTTTAACTCCATATTCCAGCCTTTGGTTTGAATTTTGGTTCTGTCCTGAGTTTCCCAAGGGTGTTTGGGAAAGGGGAAGATCATTTGCTAATATGCACTTTGCAGTGTGCTTGCCATCTCATATTTAATAGCTAAACTGTTCTAAATAAAACTCTATAAAAAGCATTTAATTTGGAATTCTCCCACCTCGTTTTTTTTAGATCCTCAAGGAAGATGGATAATTTTTCTCCCTTATTTCTTGAAGGAGCTCTAGAATGGGCCCTTCCTCCACAGGGCAGAAGAACATTCTCACAGCTTGTATCTTATCATGAACTGGTGTGCCCAGGGGAATGCAAGGAAAGGCCACCCTCTCAACTCCAGAGTGGAGGAGTCTTTTTTATGTCCATCTTGATGTATCATTTAATGATTTATCTTCCATTAGCCAAGAAAGCTGGAGGAGGCAAGAAATTTAGGAGTAGGGAGGAAAGGAAGGATTACCTAATCTCTTCTGTCCTCAAAAGGATTGTCTGTTGTATGCAAAAGGAGAATTAACTTGAGTGAAATACTGTGATCACTTTATATATTGTAAACAGCCAGAAACCTAAGAATTAGCCCTTACTTCTTCCTCTCCTTCATCCTCCATCTTTAATAATAAGAATGGCTAAGATTTATCAGGCACTTGCTATGTGCAGATACTGTGCTAAGTATTGTGCAAGCCTGACTAATTTAATCTTCACAACAGTTATCATGATTTTTTTTTAAGATTTTATTTATTTATTTGACAGAGAGAGAGAGAGAGAGCACAAGCAGGGGGAGTGGCAGGCAGAGGGAGAAGCAGGCTCCCCGCTGAGCAGGGAGCCCAATGTGGGGCTCGACCCCAGGACCCTGGGACCATGACCTGAGCCGAAGGCAGAAACTTAACTGACTGAGCCACCCAGACGCCCCAACAGTTATCATGATTTAACAGACCACTCACTTGAACTCACATATTTAGCAATGGTAGGGCCAGATTCATACCCAGGTTATTGTGACTCCAGATCCCCAAAGCTTACCCGCTCTAAGTTTAGTCCAGGTTCTCTGGGAGAGCCATCAAACTATAATGTAGGTTTGACCCTATGAATCATGGAGGAAAGGAAGGAAGGAAGGAAGGAAGGAAGGAAGGAAGGAAGGAAGGAAGGAAGGAAGGAAGGAAGGAAGGAAAGAAGGAAGGAAGGGAGAGAGGGAGGGAGGGAGGGAGGGAGTGGAGAGGGAGGGAGGAAGAGGTGAGAGAAGGAAGGTTGGAAGTTTAGTTAGGTGAAAGAATCTTAGACTGCGGTTCAGTTCTAAGAAAGTTCAGCAAAGCTGATGGAACATCTGGAGCTAAAATGTCTTACAGAAAAGTCCCACATTTCCCAGGAATGGGCCTGCCTTAGTATCCCTCCCATACTCAGTAACAAAGCAGCCTGCCTGGAAGCATGACCTCGGCGAGAAGCAGTGATGGACTTCAGAGCACAGAAGCTGGGCTTCTCAGTCAATTGTGATTCTTTCTGAGAGGTGCATTTTCTTTTTTTATAAAGATTTATTTATTTTTTATTATTTTAGAGGAGGGAGGGGGCGGGGGGGGGAGAAAATCTCAAGCAGACCCCCCAATGAGCACAGAGCCCAAAGTGGGGCTCAATCTCATGACCCTGAGATCATGACCCTGAGATCATGACCTGAACCGAAATCAAGAGTCGGATGCTTAACCACCTGAGCCCCCCAGGTGCCCCTGAGGGTACATTCCCATTGTTACGTTATTATGTGACACTATCTCTTCAAGCAAATCTGCTGATTTTGTCTTCAACAGATGTCTCTACCTACTTCCTTAGTTCAGGCTTCTGTCATTGCTTACCCAGACAATTCCAGTAATGCTTTAAATTATTTCCCTACCTCCAGTCTCAATACCCTTAAAACATTTTTCTGCAAGGCTACCAGGATGATCCATTATATAAGTGCAGCTATGTCAAAACCTAGTTCAAGAAGCTAGGTAGAAACTTCTTTTTGTTAATCTTAGGATAGGTATGATGATCCTCTAACATATAAATGACAAGAATCCCACCAGCTTTCATTAATTAGGCTAATTTCAAAATTGTCTTATATTTTTTGGTTAAGGTCATTATCGTGATATTTATATATAGGGCTATTCCAGTTACCATATATCATTCATCTGTTTAAAAACTCTTCAAACGGAACTAGACGGGTGTAGGGCGGTCGCCAGGTGAGGAATTGCGCTCTCTCCATTCGCAGACTCTATATAAGATTTGGATATGTCCTTCATATTTGACTGGATTTACAGTGGTTTCAGCAGTGTGCTACAGTTTTTAGGATTATATAAGAAAACCGGTAAATTGGTATTTCTTGGATTGGATAATGCAGGAAAAACAACATTGCTACACATGCTAAAAGATGACAGGCTTGGACAACATGTCCCAACGTTACATCCCACTTCAGAAGAACTAACCATTGCTGGCATGATCTTTACAACTTTTGATTTGGGTGGACATGTTCAAGCTCGAAGAGTGTGGAAAACTACCTTCCTGCTATCAATGGCATTGTATTTCTGGTGGATTGTGCAGACCATGAAAGGCTGTTAGAATCAAAAGAAGAACTTGATTCACTAATGACAGATGAAACCATTGCTAATGTGCCTATACTAATTCTTGGGAACAAGATTGACAGACCTGAAGCCATCAGTGAAGAGAGGTTACGAGAGATGTTTGGTTTATATGGTCAGACAACAGGAAAGGGCAATGTATCTCTGAAAGAACTGAATGCCTGACCCTTAGAAGTTTTCATGTGCAGCGTGCTCAAAAGGCAAGGCTACGGAGAAGGTTTCCGTTGGATGGCACAATACATTGATTAACAACCACCTGCATCGGTTCCAGGTCTCACCATTCAGGCCTACTCAGAGATTTGATCCACTCAACATGCATAACTTGAATTCAATAGACTTTTGTTGGTTAGAAAACATGTTTTTTAGATTATTAATATTTTATCAACTTAATTTGAGTGCAAATTGAAAACTGATTCAAGTAAGTTTGAGTATCACAATGTTAGCTTTCTAATTCCATAAAAATAGTTTATACAGTTTATAATCTGACATTATCCCCAGCACCATTTATAAAGAACAACTTTCCAGCAGTACATTTGAAGCACTTTTTAACAACGTGAAGCTACAAATATAAACCATGTTTGAAAGCTCATCATGTTAAATTTTTATGTACTATTTTGGAACTAGTTTTTAAATTTTAGATTATATGTCCACCTGTCTTAAGTGTACAGTTAATAATTAGCTTATTGATGATTGCATGATGCCTTACAGTTTTCAATAATATTTTTTCTTATGCAAACGTCATGCAATAAAACACACCCTGATGTTTGGCAAAAAAAAAAAAAATAAAAAAAAAATAAAAAAAATAAAAACTCTTCAAACATTTTTAAGATAAAACCCAAGTTTTTTTGGGGCGCCTGGGTGGCTCAGTTGGTTAAGCGACTGCCTTCGGCTCAGGTCGTGATCCTGGAGTCCCGGGATCGAGTCCCACATCGGGCTCCCTGCTCAGCGGGGAGTCTGCTTCTCCCTCTGACCCTCCTCCCTCTCGTGCTCTCTGTCTCTCATTCTCTCTCTTGCAAATAAAATCTTAAAAAAAAAAAAAAAAAACCCAAGTTTTTGATGATGGCGTACCAGGACCCCCAGGACCTGGCCAGTCCTTACTTCTCCAACATCATTCCGGCCATTCCTTACCTGGAATTCAGTGCTCCAAAAATAGAGCACTGAATTATTTTTTAAGATTTTATTTATTGGGGTGCCTGGGTGGTTCAGTCATTGGGCATCTGCCTTCGGCTCAGGTCATGATCCCAGGGTCCTGGGATCGAGCCCCACATCGGGCTCCCTGCTCAGCAGGGAATCTGCTTCTCCCTCTCCCACTTCCCCTGCTTGTGTTCCTTCTCTCACTGAGTCTCTCTCTGTCAAATAAATCTTAAAAAAAAAAAAAAAGGTTTATTTATTAGAGAGAGAGAGAGCACGAGCAGGGGGAGGAGCAGAGGGAGAGGGAGAAGCAGACTCCCCGCTGAGCAGGGAGCCCTATGCCGAGGCTTGATCCAGGGACTCTGGGATCATGACCTGAGCTGAAGACAGATGCTTAACCGACTGAGCCACAAAGGCACCCCAAACTACTGAATTTTTTGTAGCTCCTGCTATTCTGTATCACATATCCACGCCTTTGCTTATACTCTTCCCTCCATCTGGGATGCTATTCTCTCTTCTCCTCCTCTCCCTTTTGTGCCTATTTGAATCCCATTCTAGATTTGGCTCAGCTGCCATCTCCTTGGGGGAGCTTTCCATGGCTCATACACACCCCAACTCAAAGATCATTTGGTCCAATTTCTAGCCCAATTCAGGAATTCTATCTAAGGCATCCAGGCAGAGAAAGTCATCAGAGGGAGAGCTCATGGCTTCACAAGGCAATTGGCTTTGGCCTGCCCTCATGGTCACATAAACCAGTCAAAGCCACCTCTTATTTTGTTTCATGAGGCAGTCTGTTCCTGCTTCCCTAGTTCTTGTGTGGATGGTGGTTAAAATAGGACCCACCTGAAGCTTCAAGATGAATGGCAGTCAGATTTTGGAAGCCTAACTGGGAAATTCTCTTGGCAGGTCCTGTAGAGGTGATCTCTAGCTTTGAATTTCCAGATCTTGTTGAGGGGGGCGGGCAGAGGGGTGGTGGAAATGATGAGGAAGAAAGACAACGCTTGCCAACATGCCATTTGTCATTTCCTTCTGGTTGTAATTTCTGAACTTTCTGGCTTTGTATTTCTGAACCCCCTATCTGTAACTCACAGGTGTTTCAAGAGACCTTCAGAATGTCTGTGGCCTTCAAGAGGGAGGATGTAGCCTACGGTAAACCACATAAGGGACAGAATTCGACCATAGTGACTGCAGTTGCTAAGTTTTCAGATGTTGCCTTAGTGCTTTTTGGTAAATCTCTCTTCTTCCAAGACTGAAAAGTTGCATCTCTAAATACTTAGAAGGGAGATATCCTGGTATGGAGGAGAAGATAGTGAACAACGGCTGATTCTGGGACCCTACAATTATTGGGATTGTGGGGTGAGAAGCATGATGAACATGACCTTTCTTTATCCACATTCTAGCACAGACCTAGTGTTTCCAATTTGCAATAGGTACTGCCTGATGTCATGCATTTTAGAGGGCTCAGTATGGTGGTTGAGTAAACACCGGGATATCGTCAAGTAGTTTCAGCCGAAAGTTTATTTATACAAGAAAAGATATAATATATATGATCAAATCAGAAAAATTGATATGAATCAGTGTTGTTTACACGGCAATATTAGAAATGAAAACAACAATAAAAATCATATGGGCTATTAAGAATCATTAGATTATCTTACCAGCCATTGTTACTCAGTGCAGAGCATACAGCTACATTTCTTTTTTTTTAAGATTTTATTTTTTCATTTGACAGAGAGAGAGAGAGCACAAGCAGGAGGAGCAGAAGAGGGAGAGGGAGAAGCAGACTCCCTGCTGAGCAGGGAGCCCAATGTGGGGCTTGATCCCAGGACCCTGGGATCATGACCTGAGCCGAAGGCAGACGCTTAACTGACTGAGCCACCCAGGCGCCCCTACAGTTACATTTCTTATTGGCACTTGAGTGTAGATCATCTGGAAATATAAACATGAAAATAGAGTGATGAAAGGAAATTGGTTCTGTTAGAATTTTTAAATTTTAATTTAACTTAACTTTTTTAAAAGACTTTCTTTTTCTAGAGCAGTTTTAGATTTACAACAAAATAGAGAGGAAGGTACAGAGATTTCCCATATATCCCCAGCCCTCACACATTCATTGCTTCTCCCATTATCATCACTCACCAGAACGGTTCATTTTTCACTAAGGATGAACGTACTTGACACATCATAATCACCTAACTGCCATACTTTACCTCAGGGTTCACTCTTGGTATTGTACAGTCTATGAGTTTTGACAAATGTTTAATGACATATATCAATCATTATAATATCATACAGAGTATTTGCACTGCGTTAAAGCCATTAGGTTTTTAAAATGTATTCTAAAGCTACTACTAAAACCATTGATATACTGCTGAAATAGGCAGATCAATGGAAAGAGGTAGATGGTCTGGAAATGGACCCAAGTGCAAACAAAATAAGTTTTATGATAAAAGGAACATTCCAAATCAATAGGAAAAATATTCCATAAATGCTGTTGGGATAAGTGGTTAGTTTTTTATTTATTTTTTTAAAAGAGTTTATTTTTTATTTAATTGAGAGAGAGACAGAGAGAGCACAAGCAGGGGGAGCAGGAGAGGAGTGGCTCCCTCCACTGAGCAGGGAGCCTGATGCGGGGCTCAATCCCAGGACCCCGGGATCATGACCAGAGCCAAAGGTAGACGCTTAACCAACTGAGCCACCCAGGCGCCCCAAGTGGTTAGTTTTTCAGAAAAAATAAAAATAGAGCTGTATTTTTCTCTGAACATCCAAAATAAATCTCAGGTGGACTAAAGACTTAAATATAAAAATGAAACCATAAAAGTACTAGAAAAAAATAATGAATTTTTGTAATAATCTTGTCATGGAGAAGGCTTTTTCTAAGTATGACATAAAATCCAGGAGTCATAAAGAAAAGATCAATAAATATGACTACTTAAAAATGGAATCTTCCTGGGAACCTGGGTGGCTCAGTCATTGGGCGTCTGCCTTCGGCTCAGGTCATGATCCCAGGGTCCTGGGATCGAGCCCCGCATCAGGCTCCCTGCTCAGCGGGAAGCCTGCTTCTCCCTCTCCTGCTCCCCCTGCTTGTGTTCCCTCTCTCGCTGTGTCTCTCTCTGTCAAATACATAAATAAAATCTTTAAAAAAAAATGGAATCTTCCAAATAAAACATCACAATCAACAAAGTCAAAGACAAACAACAGTCTGGGCAAAAAAAAATGGTTAACACATATGATATCAGTACCAATTCCTTTAATATAGAGAGAGCTTTTAGAAATCTATAAGGAAAAGAGCAACCATCCATAAAAGAATAAGCAAAAAACATGAACTGGTAGTCCTCAGAAAAAGAACTACAAAAGCACACACACACACACACAAAGAATACCCAACTTCACTGCCAATTCAATACACGCAAATTAAAATAGCGCTAAGATACCATGCTTTAACATATCAAGTTAGCAAAGTTTAAAAGTTGGGTAACAAAACATGTCTGGCGAGTGGGGAGACATGCACTACTGGTAGAAGAATATATTTCATTGCCCTTTTGGAAGAAAACTTGGCAATTTCTGCCAAAATTCAAGTGCACATATACTTGACCTAGGGGCCCTTCCTCTAGAAATCTGCCCTACAGATAAATTCACACGACAACAGAAAGATCTATAGACAATGTTGTGTATTTCTGCATGGCCTAACTAGTAAAAATAGAAACTGGAACAAGAAATAAATTCTGAAGGGAAAGAAAACATCGCTGAAGGAAGAGGATCGTGTCTCATATACAGTGATATGGAATAATATCCAATGCATGTTGTTCATTGAAATATGCACAACAGGGCGCCTGGGTGGCTCAGTTGGTTAAGCGACTGCCTTCGGCTCAGGTCATGATCCTGGAGTCCCTGGATCGAGTCCCGCATCGGGCTCCCTGCTCGGCAGGGAGTCTGCTTCTCCCTCTGACCCTCCCCCCTCTCATGTGCTTGCTCTCTCTCATTCTCTCTCTCTCAAATAAATAAATAAAAAATCTTAAAAAAAAAAAAAAAGAAATATGCACAACAGCATGTTTTATGTAATTCCATTTGTATAGAAATGAAAGGGAGATACCTATACTTTTTGTAGTACATGGAAACTTTGTGGAGGATATACCGTGGTTGACTCTGGAGAGTGAGTCAGAGAGATGGGGTAGAGGTTTTCTCCTTTGACCTTATAACCTTCTTTACTGCTTGAATGTTTTATCAAGGGGACATACTCGTTATGAAATAAAAAGCTATCTTTTTTTTTACTTTTACAAATGAAAAATAGAAATTTCATCTGGTTAAGGAAAATTCCTGTGGAGAACATTGGGTTTTCTTTAATTTTGTCACCTTTCTTAATATATTTTCAACTCTTTTGGGTAAATGGAAGATTCTAAATTCAGTCTCTCTTATCTATCATCTCTTCTATCTATCTGCCCATCCATCACTTCTTCTTAATACTTGTTACAGGCGCAGCATGGGGGAAATGAAGGGCACTGAGAATTTTTAGTCTGTCTTCTCTATATCCATTATAGGTATCACTCGCCTTGCAAGATGGACATAGTTCAGCAAAGTTGGAAATAGAAGGTTTCTCTGGAGTGAATTCCGTGACTTCCTAACATGTTAAAACTTACTGTCCTTTCCCAGAGATATTACAATAAGCTGAATTAAAATTCTGGGTGATGGAGGGGTTAAAATAATCTCTGGAACATATATTAGGCATTGTCATGTAGCTACAGTGTTATACCTATGGAGACATCCCAACTTGTTGCTTGTGCATGATAGAAAAAGCCCTTCAAGTGGGGAGGTTTAGCCTGTGGTTTTGCCAATACCAGCAACATCTGACCAAGGGTGAGAGACTTATGATGTCTGAGTCTTCATTCAGTCATCAGATATTCAGTAAGAGCTTAATATAGGCCGGGCCCTTATGCTATAATAGTAAATTCTATATGCCATAGATCATGCCATCATATAGCATAGACTACAAGTGTGGCATGATATGGTATAATAAAATGTTTTAAAATAACATAAAAGGTATTGAGGAGGTGCCCGCTGCATGTGAAAGAGCCAAGTTCCCCCAAATTTAATTATTACTCTCCTACTTAAAGTCTCAGGGGTTCCCATATGCCCTCAAATTAAGTCGCACTCCTAAGCTTAACGTTCAACAGGCTTCATCCTCTGTCTCCCGTCTACTTCTTTGGCCCTAGCTCTTGACACTGTTCTTCCCATCTCTTGAGACTGCCTATGTTACGAGGAAACCGAATTGTTTGCAGTCCCCTATTGTTATTTCACACTAGTATGCCTTTGCAAATGTTTCTTTTCTTGCCTGCTTGAACAACTTGTACTCATCCTTTGAGACCTGGCTCAGAAATCAACCAATCAGCAGTCTTCCCCTAGATCCTCTCTATATTTTATGGTATACCTTTATTATCACACTTAACATATTGCCATGCAGTTATTCATTTACATACTTAGAGAAGGATGCAAATGAATCCCCCCTCTGGTGTGTAAGCTTCTAGAGGGCAGAGACCCTGTCTCATTAATCTTTGTGGATTAGCAAATGGCATAATGCCTGGTGAGAAGGAGCTGCCCAGTATGTTTATAAATGAACGGATAAAAAAAAAAAAAGAATTAATCACAGTACAACTGAAGGACTTCTTTGTAGTTGACACTCTTAATAGTATAATAACAAATCTAGTAAAGTTGCATCTCTCTTGGATTCCATCTTATCTCTACCTCAATCCCAATGGAACAGGCGCCACCCAGGCCATTGTGGTGAGGTTCTTGTAACAATTGCTTGTCAATTGTAATGCTGGTGCAATCTTGCATAGGGAAAGGTTAGCTTAAACACACAAGTCACCGAGTATGTATCATTTTAATCTTGACAGTGTACTTCTAAGCGGATGCCTGAGTTTTTCTTCCTTCACATAACTAGCATCTCTCCAAACAAGCTTAGATAGCAACCTGTTTTCTTTGGCAAACTGATTAATGGGAGCATTACTCATATGCCTGGTTGTATGACATGTCCAATAACATTGTCATTTTGTTTATGGGGTGTTGGGTAAAAATACCCAGGAATTCACCTCTAGTGGAGTGACCACCTGTTGGCTGGAAACAGTTGAAGAGGGAACTCTGGGGAGGCAGCCCCCTTGAAGAATGCCGAAGGGGGTCTAATTCCATCACCAGCCTCCCCCACAACAAACTGCCCCCTCCAAGCTTAGCAGTAGCACCTGTGGAAACAAGAGAAGAGCCTCGCTGGGTACCTTAGCACTTTGGTTGGCTGGGAATTGAGCTGCCCGGCAGGCACCTGGAGTAACTGCTGAAGTTGCTGCTCTTCCCAAGCCCCAAAGGATGGCAAAGCTGGGGAGCTGTCAAGCGCCAGCGCATCAGTGGCCAGGAGAGAAGTCCATCTTGATTTAGGAGTAGAAACAAGGGAGCAAAGTGTGAATGAGAGAAGGCACTGGAAATGGGGAGGAAACACAACTGTAGGGCAGAACACTGGGCAAGTGTACCCAGTACTCCTTCCACCTTGCCCCGGGGGAATCCTACAGTGTAGGTGGGGGAGAGGTTGGGAGGATAGGGGTTACCATGCACAGGAGGTGCGACCTTGCCCTCTGGAAGCTCATGAGCAGGCAGGAAGGGAGCAAGCATGGATTCGGGCCTCACCTGCAGCAGCCAGAACTGAGCAGATCAACAGACAAATTCCATGCCAAGTGGGAAAGGAGGCTATCTAAGGGAAACAGAAAGCCTGAAGTTTTCCAGACAAAACAAACTGGAGAAAATCTTACAGGATTAGGGAAAGGATAACCCACTTCCAGGACCTGCTGTCTGCAAACACAGAAGGGCAAAAACAACAGAGCACAAGAACCATGTGGGGAACAAAAAAAGGGAAAGGGCGAAGAGCAGAGAGGGTAAGAGTCCAGGCTGACAACTGAGGTCCAAACACACCATAGCAAAAGATCAAGAGTCTTGTCCCATCCCGAGCCTGGTGTGCATCAGCCACCACAAGGCCATCTTGAACTGGCCTCAGTGCAACTCAAGAAGCTTATTTGAGGGGTGCCTGGGTGGCTAAGTCGGTGGAGCCTCTGCCTTCGGCTGGGTCATAACCTCAGGGTCCTGGAATTGAGCCCTGTGTTGGGCTCCCTGTTCAGTGGGGAACCTGTTTCTCCCTCTCCCTCTGCTGTTCCCCCTGCTTGTGCTCTCTCTCTCGCAAATAAATAAAATCTTAAAAAAAAAAAAAAAAAGAAGCAGCTTATTCGAGGAAGGCAGCGTCACTTAAGACACAATGACTTTCTATTCTAGCTTAGAAAACCATCTACAGGCCACAGCTTAAATGTAAAGTAAATCTATAAAATTTGCAAAGACATGTATGTACTCCTGGTAAAAAGTGTTAGGAGGGTGTTTCGTGTTTTGAGTCTCATTACTGGGCACCAGGAGTGCCAGGAGAGACTCTAGCACCGAACTCTTAAGACTTCTACATTCCTGGGGCGCCTTCGTGCCTCAGTCTGTCGGGTGTCTGCCTTTGGCTCAGGTCATGATCCCAGGGTCCTGGGACTGAGCCCTGCATTGGGCTCCCTGCTCAGTGGGGAGCCTGCTTCTCCCTCTCCTTCCCGCTCCTGCTCTCTCTCACTATCTGTATCTCTCTCAAATAAATAAATAAAATATTTTTTTAAAAAAGAGTTTTACATCCCTAAAATGAGGAATGAGAAGTATAAAATGAGAATAGCTAGCTGTATAAACTCTCAGTTCTGAAAATACTATCTTGTCTAAAGATCTAATTTAAAGGGAAAAAAAATGAAAGGAACAAAGAGCTTATTATTTGCGTAGAAAATATGTATATACCTATGCAAATTTCCTATAGATCCCTGCGGTTATGTGGTTACATGTCCCAAAAGTTCTAGTAGAAGGCCCCAGAACATGTCAGGCAGCACTAAGTCCAGAACAGAAATGAAAACAGAATAATGATTTCAATCAGATTAAAACACGAACGAACAAAGAAGCAAAACTATGGTTCCTCCACACACATCCACACACGTGGGATGTTACTGATATCTTGCCCCTGGAAGGAGAGGTGATGGCGTCAGAAGCTGCTCAGAAATCAGGCATGGGGAAAGACTTTCATCTTGGATAGGTAAAGACTGAGAAATAGCACAGTGTGAATCTGTGAAAATCATAAACAGTGAGGGTAGAGTCAACACAGACTTGTTCACGAGGATCAAAGGTGTCCTGTGAAACTTGGTTGAGATAAACTTAGAATACATCTTTTAAAGTTTGTTTGTTTGTTTGTTTGTTTACATAATCTCTATATCCAGTGTGGGGCTCAAATTCACAACCGCAAGATCAAGAGTCATATGCTCATGCTCTTCTGACTGAGCCAGACTGGTGCCCCTACAATACATATTTTATTTTATTTATTTTAATTTTTTTAGTTTTTAAAAGATTTTATTTTATTTGAGAGAGAGAGAGATTGAGAGAACTGAGTGGGAGGAGGGGCAGAGGGTGAAGCAGACTCCCGGGATCATGACCTGAGCCGAAGGCAGATGCTTAACCAACTGAGCCACCCAGGCACCCCTAGAATATATATTTTAAAAGGACTATTTCATATAGCGCAGAAAAAAAATCTTTAAATGATTTGGACACATTTATGAATGACAGAGACAGAAATGGCTACTCGGCAGAACTATGCTATCTAACTTTTAAGGATAACCGCAGCTAGGACAACCATGCATTCTACCAAAGGACTGCTGTTGGTGACAGAAATACTGGTGGCATGATTGGTTGGATTCCATGTGGCAATACTTTCACTCCTATGAGATAATATTCACACAATCATTTCTGGAAACTGTCAAGTGATATTACTACTACAGGTATTATATGTTATCACACAAAATATCAGGTGCTATACCATTCAAGTAACATTGTATATTGACCCAAGAAGATTCACATTAACCACCTTCAGACTTAAATGTCTTTGAAAATAATCCTATGTATAAGCAAAAAAGGTTTAAAGCTATATCCTGGAATAGAAGTCTTCTTATATAGATGAGAGAAGCCTTTCAAGTCAAAGGAATTGAAAATATGCTTTACAAAACTTCTTAACCTAAATACATAAATGAATCAAAAGATAAATTAAGATATGTGATACCAAGCAGAAAAATGAGAGTATCTATAATATTAAAAGATAATAGCAGAAAGAAGGAATCAAAGGTATTTTACATTAGCAATAGGTATTTACATTAGCAATAGACAGCACCTAAGCAGATATCCAAAATATTGCTAACACTTACATACTCATAAACATTGTTTGTGCCTTTTTGAAAATATCATTAGGGTCATCAGTAGGTCTGATAGGGTCCCAAAAATAAATTTTAGGTTGCGGGGGTTTTTTTTTTTTTTTCCTTACAAATGGAGAAGATTAAAGCAAAATTTGGAGCAGTTAAGGCTATTCATAAAACAATAGGTGGGGTGCCTGGGTGGCTCAGTCACTTAAGCGTCTGCCTTGGCTCAGGTCCTGGGATAGAGCCCCACATGGGGCTCTCTGCTCAGCTGGGAGTCTGCTTCTCCCTCTCACTCTGTCCCTTCCCCCGCCCCGGCTCATGCTCTCCCCCTCTCTCTCTCAAATAAATAAAATCTTAAAACACACACACACATACAAACCCAAGAAACAAGAGGTAAGTCCCCCCTGTTTCTCTTGTGAGGTATCCAAGTACCAAAACCACACTTTCTCCTGGATAACCCAGGAATCATCTTTTGTTCCTTAAAAACTCAAGATCCTGAAGAAGAGCACTGTCAAATTTCCATTCAGCAAACCACTCTAGGTTTACCAAAGCTTACACTGGAAACAAGAACCTCAAAAGTGAACTTTGATGGAAAAAAGCTGCTTTTTAAAAAAGGTTCTAAGCTTTAAATGTAGGCTGAGTGTTTTCACTTACTCCATAACATGTGCCATAGTAAATTAAACTTCTACAGGTCTGAGTCAATTGAATAAAACGTGCCTGTCTTATGTGTGTGTGTTGGGTAAGCCCTCGGGAGAATTGTGAAAGAAGGTACCTGATGGGTTCTTCATTCTTTTTGGCTCTCCTATCTCCCCCCACCCCAACCCTCCTTAGCCATTTGCTGCTTTTTCAATGCTCAAACCCTCGCCACAGGAATCTGATCTACCCAGATCTCCCCCCGTCTTATAACACCTATCCTTCAAAACCATATATTCCTCTTTTCTCCCACACCTCAACCCCATGTTAAACTAACCTTTAGGTAGCACGTAAGAGAGAAAAGAAAGAAGCACATTCATACTAGAGTGTAAATGACTAAGAGTGATGCTTGGCAAACCATCTCTTACAAAGAGTGGTTCACTTTTAAACAGTTGCTTACTGGCCAAATAATTATCCTATTATTTCCTCAAATAAAGGCACACTTGATTCTTTCCTATTGGGTGAGGTATACATTTGGCTTAGGAATAGCTGCAGCATTTGAAGTAGAAATGGAGGTCAGGACAACATTAAGAAAAGCTGTTGTTGAGTTTGAGAGAAGTTCTCTAAGTTGGTGAAGGGGAAGGGGTATGGGAAAGTTTGAACATGGAAGGTTTTGGTTCCGTGAGCTTCATTTTCTCTTCCTTATTTTTATGCTGATTAGGGCTTTTTTCCCTTCCTTTTTGACAGACTTGTTTCAGTCCTTCTCGGCCTTATTTATTTATTTTGCTCCTGCTGACAAGCTGGAGGCTGAATTATGGGCTCACTCTTAAAATGTTCCTTTAGGCTCTTGCCCCTGAGCTTTCTAGCCAATGCAGAGTCAATAGGTACTGTGCTGTATGCAAATGCAGGCATATTTGTCCGTGTAGGCCAAAGGAGGGGAGGCATTTTGCAAAATGCCTGAAGAACAGAAACAAACTTCTGCAATGGAATATCTTATAGCCTCATGAAAATAAGCTAAACTTTTCAGAAACAAAAAGTACAGAGGAATACTTATCTATAAAATAAGTTGGGGAAAAAGAAAACCTCACACAAAACAAAACATGACTAATACTTGAGCAGTGAGTTCACCTCAAGCATTTCATGAATTTCACATGACCCGCCCACTTTTTCTCTGTACCTCTGCGGATTACCATATCAGCAGCAATAATACTCTGTTGTTCCAGCGCCAGATTTACATATCAACGTAGCCATGGCATTCCTGAATGTAGAATATTGTACTGTTCCCCTTGTTTGTGGTTTCTAGAATAAGGTTAATTTTTTGTTCCCTTGCCTTCTTCACTTAATCGCATCCACCCCCTACCTCTCTTCAATCAGTGGTTTGTTTTTCCCTTTGAATAGCTATCCTCCTGTCCTCTCTCAGCCTGTGTGTCATAATTTGGACTACCCACAAATTCACTGTACGACCATGCTGCATTTTAAAATCTTTATCACTCGACCACAGATGATCAACTCTCTGAAAAGACAAGGCAGGGACAGAGAAGTCACGATGGGTCACTCCTGGGCTGACTCTGGGATACCTTCTTCCCCAAACGTATGGTGTGTGTTAGGGTGGGTCAGAAGTTATCACGGTAGATTTCATGGCCACCTTTGTTTTCTCTCTTGGTAGGCTTTGTTTTTAATTATGGCTATTTCGAGTTCGGAGATGGGTCTAACCAAAATCTCCACGCCAGGACTGAGGGAAATGGTTTTCATTTCCAAGGAAAGTTTGGAAAGGGCTGGATAATTTTTAAATTCTTAGACTCATGTGTCAAACATAGTGGGAAGCCAGCTGGAGCCTAACAAGTTATTTTAATGAGCTTCCTTTCTCTCTGATGTTCCCCAGGGGATATGTGCCAAGCAGACCCATGTGGCCCAGGGAGTAACATGATCATCTTGGCTCTGTTTAGACACCTGTGCTCTTTCAGCCCTAGTGGTAAGGGGAACAGGAGAGAGAGATGAGGGCATGGAAGGCATGCAGACCGAGTGGGAGTGGGTGTGTGCCATGCTGCTTAGGAATTCACTACAAGAAACTCCTCGGCAGGAGCAGAGGCTTGATGCGTCCTAGGCCAACAGTGCCTCTACGTGGGGTGTCCGGGAGTCTATGAAACGTGTTTGTGTGTGTTGGGGAGGCAGAAGTGGGGAGGGGAGGGAGGAGAAAATTATATGCATTTTTAGAAGGACTTGCATGCCTAGGAGTTTCCTTTTGAGAAGGAAGAAAAGACTGAAGATCATGAATATAAAGCAGGCTCAGCACCCTGAGAAAATATTCTTCTTCTAAACTTCCACCCACTCCTTTAGAAATAAAAAAGTACATTTGCTGTGTTCACTTTACCTTTCCAGGGATCAGTCTGATGCTTGGCGCTCGCTACCCACTCTGAGCAATCTAGCACATGGGTATTAAGTTCGGTCTACATCGTTTTCACCCGATGCCTTGTTTAGTGATTGTTCAGTCTCCTGTATGTATGAATTTCTTCTTCTTGGATTATAAAGTCCTTGAGGATTTATACTTATAGAAACTAATTCTCTTGTTCTTCCTCACCTCTTTGTTACCAATTCTGGGTACTTTTCAGCAAATGTTTAACATATGACTACACAATACTTCTTCATAAGATTTTCTGTCCTTTACAAAGTCTTATTTTATGATGTGATTAAGGTTTATTTTTATAAATTAAATCTAAAAAATATTTGAAGTAGTTCCACAGTTTTTAAAGTGAGCATGGTTTTTTTTTTTTTTTTAAAAGATTTTATTTATTTGACAGAGAGAGACACAGCGAGAGAGGGAACACAAGCAGGGGGAGTGGGAGAGGGAGAAGCAGGCTTCCCGCAGAGCAGGGAGCCTGATGCGGGGCTCCATCCCAGGACACTGGGATCATGACCTGAGCCGAAGGCAGACGCTTAACGACTGAGCCACCCAGGTGCCCCTAAAGTGAGCATGTTTATAATTCTTATATTTAAATTTCTATTTTAAGGGGTGCCTGGGTGGCTCAGTCTCCCTTGGCTCAGGTCAGGATCCTGGCATCCTGGGATCCAGCTCAGTGGGGAGTCTGCTTCTCTCTCTGCCCCTCCCCCTGCTCATGCTGTCTGTCTCTGCCTCTCTCTCTCACTCTTGCTCTCACTCTGTGCTCTCTCTCTCTCAAATAAAATCTTTAAAAAAAATTAAAAAATAAATTTCTATTTTAATTGTTTAATGTTTCAAATGTACAGAAATACAAAGACAACAATACAACTCCACTTCCAGAGTTAACATATTTGCTTCATATCTTTAAAAGTTAAATATACAACTAACCACTCCTCACCCCAAGCCTGCCCCCAACCTCCCTTGAGAAAACCACGCTCCTGAAACCGGTGTACCTACTTTCCTGCATGTTTTTAGATTTCCACTTCATAGTTCAAAAGGTCTTAGTTCTCCTTCCTGAGAGGCTGGTGATTGAGTCTGCAAACAGCTCACACACAGCCTCTGTGGAAGGACGAGATGGATAAGTGCCATTGCAGAGGACCCGGGGCACTTTTGTCGGCTGGGATGCAGGAAGGGAGAGAGGTAGAGGATTAACCCAGGGGAAAAGGAGTTGTACCTCAAAGAAGAGGACTTAGCGACCAGGGCATAGCTAGGGAAGCAGGACTGAGGCCAGGCTGGGCACAATAGAAGGAAGCTAGAAAGGGGTGGAAAGCAGCCCCTGGGGGTGTAGAACTAAAGGGGCATTAGGGGAGGCGGAGAAAGAGAGCTCCTCCCAGGAGCACACACTTTTGCTCCCCTGATCATCAGAAAGGATGTGGCTAGGTGTCTCTGAGACCTCCATGAATGCAGTTTGGGGGTTACAGGTGCACCCCTGGGTGGGCCCAACTGCTGAAACCCCAGCATGCCAGACCCATTACCAGCCGCAAGGCCTGGCTACGTGGCTTTTACTTGGAGGAAGTGACCTGCTTTAGTTCCTCTGAAGCATTATATAGATCAGTCAGAGATGACTCAACTTTCCTGTTACAGGCATGCCTCAGAGATATTGTGGGTTCAGTTCTCAGGCCACTACAATAAAGCAAGTCAACTGAAATTTTGGTTTCCAAGTGCATGTAAAAGTTAGGTTTACACTAAACTGCAGTCTATTAAGTGTGCAATAGCATTATTTCTAAAAAAAAAAAAGTGTACATACCTTAATGAAAAAATCTTTATTGCTAAAAAATGCTAACCATCATCTGAGCTTTCAGCAAGTCATAATCACTAATCACAGATCACTGTACCAAACATAATAATAATGAGAAAGTTTGAAATATTGTGAGAATTGGGGCACCTCAGTTGCTCAGTCAGTTAAGCGACTGCCTCTTGGTTTCAGCTCAGGTCATGAGAGCAAGCCCCACTGCAGACTCCATGCTCAGCTGGGGTGGGGGGGGAGGGTCCTGCTTCTCTCCCTCTGCCCCTCCTCCCTGCTCTCTTTCTCTCTCAAATAAATCTTAAAAAAAAAAAAAAAGAAAAGAAATATTGTGAGAATTACTAAAATGTGACACAGAGATACAAAGGGAGAAAATGATGTGGGGAAAATGGTGTTAATAGACTTGCTCAAGGCAGGGTTGCCACAAACCTTCCATTTGTAAAAAGCACAATAAAGTGAAGTACGGTAAAACAAGGTATGCCTCTATTACCCTTCCTCAATTTGGAGTTAAAAGATAAAATAGAAGATACCCAGTTAAATTTGATTTTCAGATAAACAACAAATGCTTTCTTTTTAGTAAAAGTGTGTCTTAAATATTGTATGGGACATACTTATACTAACAAGTTACTTGTTTATCCTAAAACCAACTGTGAGTGTTTTGTATATTTATCGCTAAATCTGGCAACTCTACCTCAATTGAATTTTGGAAGGGTTTTAGGAGTCTTTGAAAAGGACTGGGTCAAAGAGCTCTCCAGAATAACATTTTTTTTTTTTTTAAAGAATTTATTTATTTATTTGAGAGAGAGAGAATGAGAGAGAGCACGAGAGGGAAGAGGGTCAGAGGGAGAAGCAGACCCCCTGCTGAGCAGGGAGCCCGATGCGGGACTCCATCCCAGGACTCCAGGATCATGACCTGAGCCGAAGGCAGTCGCTTAACCAACTGAGCCACCCAGGCGCCCTCTCCAGAATAACATTAAGGAACATTAATGAATCTTTATCAAATGCTCAATGGTTTAATTTAGGCTGAAACAACAAAAAACCACGGACTTTACTAAATCAGCGGTATGCAAAGGCCATCTTAGTTATTTTTTAATGGTTTTATTGGTATAAGTCACATATTGTAAAATTCACTTTTTTTTCATTTTTAAAAGTGTTTTTTTAATTTTAATTTATTTACCAGAGAGAGACAGAGGTAGAGAGAGAGAGAGATCACGAGCAGGAGGAAGGGTAGAGGGAGTAGATTCCCTGCTGAGTAGGGAGCCGGAGGTGGGACTTGATCCCAGGACTCTGGGACCATGACCCAGTCCAAAGGCAGATGCTTATCCAACTGAGCCACCCAGGTGCCCTGAGGATCACTATTTCTTTTAAAATTTTTAGTTAATATTCACTGTATTTGGCTGCAAATATATCTTTAACTCATAACTCGAGATCAAGAGTCCCATACTCTACCCACTAAGCTAGCCAGGCGCCCTTAATTTTTGAACATTTTCAGTACCTCAAAAAAGAAAACCAGTGCCCACGAACAATCCCTCCCCATACCTGCCCCACCTCCCTGCTGTTCCCCACCCTAGCCCTTGTCAACCACTTGCTTTTTGTTTCTTTCAATTACCTATTCTGTCTCTTCCATTATAAATGGAATCTACAAAATGAGGCTCTCCATTTTGCATGTTGTCAATGCTCACCCACACTGTAGCATGTATCAGTACTTCATTCCTTTATATGGTCTCATAACATTCCTCTGCACATACGTACCACGTTTATCTGATCCATTCATCCACTGATGGACATTTGGGTTGTTTCCACTTTTTGACTATTATGAATAATGCTTCTAGGATAGAACATCGCTGTACAAGTTTTCATGTGAAGGTGTGTTTTCATTTCTTTGGAATTGTTGGCTATATGGTTAACTAATATCGTGAGAACTGCCCAATTGTTTCTCAAAACAGCGGCAGCACTGTACATTCTTAGTTTTCTTTTCTTTTTTTAATAAAGAACCTTCAGGGTTTCCTCGGTGTCCCGCAAGAGGGCCTGCCCCAGGGCTCCTCCTTGGGGCGGGCTTCTGCGGGGCCCCAAACTCGCCCCACCGGTGCCCAGAGCGCTGGAAGTCCAAAACAGCGCACTTTTGGAAACGTAGTCTGGGCTCCTGGCTAGCTCCTCCCCCGCAGCGCTCGCCGGCAGGAGGAAAACCGACGCCTGGCTGAGGGTATGTGGACATTGTAGTTTTCTTCCTAGTCAGTCCTGCAGAGAGTGCGTTAGGGAAAACTACAATCCCCAGAATGCTGCCGAAAACGGCAACCGAAGAGGCCATTCCGCGAGTAGTGCTCCCGCCCACCCTCCCGTCCGGGCCGCTCTCCAGGGCGTCTGTAAACACACCCCGAGACTGTCATGGAGGGGGAGGAGGAGGCGGCGGCGGCGAAAGGAGGCGTTTTGGGCCGCCTCCAGGGTCCGCTCTGTCATTCCTGAACTGGTCCCTCGTCCCCGTGACTGTGGCATCAGGGAAGCGAACTGTTAGGCGAGAGGAGGAGACAGTCAGAACCATATCGCCTTCTTCCCCCGGGGCGGGGGCCGGGCCGGGCCAGGCCGGCTGAGCCGGGGGAGGGCAGGGGGAGGGAGCGCCTGGCCAGGCCGGCCTGTCCGCCGAGATGGATGACAGTAAGGTAAGTCCTGTGGTTTGCACGCGCAGCTGCCGCCGCCGCCGCCGCCGCCGCCGCCGCCTGCTTGTCGCTAAGTGCTAGACCCGCCGCTGAACCTCAGCCTGGTAGCCACGCCAACACCCAGGAAACACCTGCCTTAGACATCCCTGCGCCTCCAGTTATTACCCCATGGTACCCAACCAGGAATTCAGGGATCGGGGGGCTGCGTCTTTCCAGAAAGGGCCCTCTCCTCTGGAAATTTTTCAGTCCCAGGGCAAGCCTGTTAGTCAGCTTTTCCAGGTAGTGCAAACCCTAGTCCTTGACTTGCCTAGCGAAATAAGTGAAGAAAGTACCGTGCTTTTTCTTTTTGCCTTCCCTGCCCCCCTCCCAGACTTTCTCCAGTTTGGAGACCTTAATTAGGGCACCCTGAACCAGCCCTATTCCCCTTGAAGGTTCCCCTTTATTCTCTCAGGCTCCCTTACTCAATGCCCCATTCATATCATCAGTTCACTCCCCCTCTGAGCTATTTTCCTGTGGTTGGTTGGAACACTCTGCTAAGCTCCTGTTGCTATTCGTCCAGAATCTAACCTCCTCTAGAAAGCCTTCTCTAAGAAAAGTAGTGAATTCCTTCTTGTTAATCTATCTTAATATCTTACCACCATCCCCCTTTTGCCGTCCAAATCACTTATTCCTATGATTCTAACAGGCATTGTTCATTATTGGCTAGTTCATATAGGTTACATATAACCTATTTCTGTCTTTATGTCTATCCACCTTAGTGTTGTCTAGTTTGAGTTCATGAAGATAGGGATGGTTAGCTTATTGATGTTTTAGAATGTTTAGGAAATTGAACTTTTTTTTTTTTTTTTAAGGAGTCAGACTTCTTGACTTTGCCAGTTTTTGAAGTAGAAATCACTCCTTCTCTTGCCTTTCAGAGGTCTTACTTTCCACAGTCTCTGGCATACTTCGAGCTAGGATTTTCCTTTGTTTGGGTGCCCTTTCCCCCTCCACCAAACCATTAATACTTTGCTGCTTTCACGTTTTTGTTTCACTCATCCTTAGAGAGAATGAAAAAATTTCTAGCTTCTCTGCGCTCCTTGCTTTATTCTACATTATCTCTTCCTGTTCTTACAGAAGGCTCTGAGCAAAGTGATAGATGAAGGGAAAGCCCAATGCAGTACTTTGGAATTGAGACTCACCTGGAGAAACAGTTTGCTTGTGAAGTAGCAAACCCTAACAGAAAGTGGTGTTTCCAAGACAGAAAGGGGGAGTTCTGAAAGTTTTCCAGAAACATCAGAAAATAATTTTTCCATGAAAGTCTTGCTAGCTTGATTGTTCAGTATTAATTTTGGAAGTAAATCTGAATACTGTATCCATTCATTATCTTTTGCAGAAAATAATGTTATGGTTCTTTAAGGATGTTAAAATAACATTGTTCTTTAATTTCCGTAATTTGAGGCTCTCACAGTATATTCTATAAAATTTTTATTTTCCTTTTCAGACTTTTGAGACATTTAATAACTTTCTCAAAGTCTTCAGTAGTCTCAAGTCCAAGAAAGATACATAGGATTTGGAGTTATTTTACTTACCTATAAAATCACATAGGAGTTATTTCTAAAACTAGCAAACTGTAGTGGAGGGTATAAAATTGTATTGTTTTCCCTAAGAGAGTGAAGTTAAATCTGGGGGGTAGACTATCCATAACTTACTTCCTGTAGGGTTCACAGGTAAGTAAAATGAACTCAGTTCTCATTCTTTTTAATACATTTTTCTTTTAGAAACCAGCGGTTTCTTAAATCTTTAATCATTATGGAAAAGAAAATCCATTCCACATGTCTCTGGATGGATAGTGCCTCTGTGAATACACAACTTTCACTTTGAATGCACGTCGTAGTTGTGGATGAGTAATATTTAAATGCCATGTACAAGCAAGATCGGACTGCTCTTCCAGCAGTCAGGCAGTATGAAGCAGCCCTTAAGTCTTCGGCACCTCCCAGCCCTGCCTTTTTCTGTACTCTAGTTGTTATAGTCCTGCAGAATTAAATTGTCCTCCTAGCATAGACATCCATATGTACAAAACACATTTTCTCCTCACATTATGTATATATAGGTGATGGAGTCTCAGGTTCCATTTTCTCCTGTGTAAGGGGAGGTGAGACTTGGGGCTTGGAATTATGGTGGTTGTGCATAAAGTATGATGGGAGAGCATAAAGGATGACAAACTGGCTGACAGCAAGGCCAGGGGACTAGGAAGAGGATGAACTGGGCAGGAGCAGCAGTTATAGAGAGACAGTATTTGAATGAGCAGGTCAGGGAAACAGGTGATGATGATAAAGATTCTGTATTCTGAGTTGGGTTTTTAAAATAATCTTTTTAAAGATTTTATTTATTTATTTGACAGAGAGAGTAGGGTGGGTCAGAGGGAAAAGCAGACTCCCCACTGAATGGGGAGCCTGACACAGGGTGGGGCTTGATCCCAGGGCCCGGAGATCATGACCTGAGCCAAAGGTAGATGCTTAACTGGCTGGGTGCCCCTTCTGAGTTGTTTTCATCAGTGCTGACCCAGGTGCCCCTTCTGAGTTGTTTTCATCAGTTTTGATGAATGAGTTTGCCAGGAGCTCTCCACATTCTGTCACCTAGCTTTCTGGAGTCAGAGTAGGACAGATTTGAATGGGAGTGCAGCTTTGCCTTTCTACCATCTAGCAATGTGCCTGATACAGCATAGAGTACTCACTAATAGTGACTGGATTAAGTTGGAACAGAGTGGCATTAAGAAGATTGCCCTGACATACCTGGGCTTTATTATAATCAGTGTGCTCCACTGAGCCACCAGCCAGACTATATATAGACAATGGCACATGGCAAAAGTAAAGCAAGAGGTACATGGGCATCCAAAAGTGGGGGCGTGGGAAAGTGCTAAGTAGCAGAGCTCAAACACTGACTGAGGAGATCTCTTCTAGGCCAGTTGGGAAAGAAAAATCTTGGCTGATTAATTAACCTTTCTGAGTTTCCATTTTATCTGTTAAATGGTCAATAACTTTTTCACAGGCTTTGTTGAGGATTAGGGATAATGCATTATTATAAAGCATCGAGTACAGAGTCTAACACATAGTAAACACACACAAAAAGTGTTGTTGTTACCCAGGAGTGACTTCTTTGGTCCTTGGCACGGTACAGTTGGTACCTGAGATGCTCATTTTAGTAATTCTTAATTGCGTGTTATTCCTAACATTTGCAGCCATGTTTATACCTACACTACCCTTTGTTCCTAACTGCCCCAGATGGGACGGGGCAATGGGATAGGGCATGAAATGAACTTAAGCTGTGTATTTAACTGTCAGATTGTGTGAGAAAGGTAGTCTCCTGAGCCCACCTGCATGTCCACCACTAGGAAGAGGTGCTTATTTTTATGAAAGCTTCTTCCTGACCTGCTACATTCAATTACAAAGAAAATAAAAGTTATTTTCAGAGGCTTTGATCATAGGCAGAAGGTTCTTATTTTTTTATTTTATGTTTGACTTTTATGTTTATTGAATCAATGACTGATGTAAATTGAGATATCCTAGACCAGATGTGTTCCTGCCACAGACTAAGCTGGTAAAAGACTGCCATCCTGTATTGCCTGATAGTTTAGGGCATCAAGATTCAGTTGAGCAACTGACAAGAGAATGGGCCAGGCGCTGGCCACAATATGCTAATTTGGACGCTGTTCTCCTTCATAGACTTCATAGACCTCTTGTCTACCTGTATTACACACAATTATCTGAAAATAAGGTTTCTCACACCTTCCTTACCTCTTAGGTAAGAAGATAGGGTCTTCTGTTCCATTCAGTTGTTCTGAGTAGCATTGGTTCTCGCAAAAATTTTAACTTGGCCAAAAAATGTCTTTGACATTCCCAGATCTGTCCTTTGGACCCTGAATCCTATTGACCCTTTATCCATCCTTTGCTGTAGGTGGAGCTACCCGCCTTGAGCAGTGCCACAAAACCCAGATATTTTCTGCTTTTCCTATTCTCCTCTTCATTAGTGCTATCCACAAGACCAAAACAGAAGAGTCAGCTCCTCTACTAAACAAATCTCTGACAGATTTAATGTGCCTTCCTTTCCTGTCTAGGTTACATGCATATTTTACCTAGGGTACCTCAAAAGATAGTTTTAACCCTAAGGAGTAATTTCAATAATTCAGAAACCAGTTGAAATCTAAGTTTACATATTCTTATTCAGAATGATTAGCTCTTTTAAGGTTTTCAGAAAAGTTTATTCATTCATTAATTCACTAAATATTTGTTGGACACCTAATATGTACATGCATTATGCTAGACAGATACAAAGGTGAAAAAGTTTATAACTATTCTTGGGAGCTTACATTTCATTAAAGGGCTAAGCAGACATATACAACAGTCATTACAATATAGTGAGGTAAAAAATAAGGGCAATAGAGGCAAAGTGCTTTTGGAGCAGTAGGAACTGGTGCCTGTCTGGGCATGTCAGACACGGGTTCACACAGTAGGAGTGAATCTGTGAGGAAGAATAGGAGTCCCCCAGAAAATGGGAAAGAAGGAATATCTTGCACTGAAGCATACTGCACTGGATAATAAGTATTACGCTATAAGTTAGAGCAGGAATTGGCAAAATTTCAGTAAAGAGCCATATAGTAATTATTTGCCGGCCATTTTGATCTCTGTTGCAATTACTCAACCCTGCCAGTTTAGCACAAAAGTAACCATAGGTGGAACTTAATGACTGGGTGTGGCTGTTTTCTAATAAAACTTTATTTACCAAAACTGGCAACAGGGTGGGCCAGCAGGGCTATAGGTTACTGACCCCTGAGCTAGAGCATAAAGCACAAGTAGAGGCATGGGCAGAGATAAGGTTGGTAAAATAAGCAGGGGCCAGATCATGATATGCCTGGCAAGTTAAGCTAACAAATTTTGGTCAGTATTTTTCAAAGTGTGGAATAAAGAAAACACCTGCTGACCCAGAATCTTGAGAATGGGGCTTGGGAATTTTAATTTTAATTAGGCTCCCCAGTTGAGTGGCTCATATGCTTACTGAAGTTTAAAAACCAAAGCCATAGATGTTGGGGAGCCATTAAGGATTTTAAAGCAGAGCTGACAATATCGGATGTGCGTCTTTGAAGGAAATAATGCTAACGGCTATATGGAGAATGGATTAGGGTAAAGATGTAGGAACTGGGATAAGACTAGAAGTAGATGGTGCAATTAGGAAAGAACATGGATTTTGGCATATAACCAAAGTTCAAATCTCCTTTCTACCACTTTCAAGCTGTTAGGATTTTGGACACATTATTTCATCTCTTCCAAACTGAATTTCTTCATTGGATGGGTTAATAAAACTTTAATAAATTGTGAGAATTAAATGTAATAACAGTTGACCCTTGGGGCATCTGGCTGGTTCAGTCGGTAAAGCATGGGACTCTTTTTTTTAAGATTATTTATTTATTTATTTGACACAGAGAGAGAGAGTGAGAGAGAGAGCACAAGCTGGGGGAGTGGCAGGCAGGCAGAGGGAGAGGGAGAAGCAGGCTCCCCGCTGAGCAAGGAGCCTGATGCGGGGCTTGATCCCAAGACGCTGGGATCATGACCGGAGCCGAAGGCAGCCACTTAACTGACTGAGCCACGCAGGCGCCCCAAGCATGCAACTCTTAATCTCAGGTCGTGAGTTCAGGTTCCACGTTGGGCATAGAACTTACTTAAAAAAAAAAAAATCAGCTGACCTTTGAGCAATGCAAGTTTGAACTGCACAGATCCACTTACACGTGAATTTTTAAAAAATATAGTACAGTAAATATATTTTCTCATCCTTATGATTTTCTTAATAACATTTTCTTTTCTCTAGCTTTATTGTAGGTTTATAATATATAATACATATAACATACAAAATATGCATTAATTGACTTTTTATGTTATTGGCAAAGCTTCCAATCAACAGTAGGCTAGTAGTAGTCAAGTTTTGGGCGGAGTGAAAAGTTACAGATGGTTTTTTGACTGCTTGGGGGTTGGCACCCATCACCCTCACGTTGTTCAAGAGTCAGCTGTATATATGTGAGCCCATACCAAAAGAACTTAGTACCTCATGGGTTCTCGATAAATGCTAGTGCTTTCTGACTCTGCACCAGCTCGGTTAGATTGCTCATAAGAAAGGCCTGAGCTAAAGACCGTATGAGACTATTACAGTTTGGGTTGTGGTTGATGGAGCATGCATAAAATCCTTTAGGGATGAAGAGAGTAGACAGAAGAGAGAGCTAAAGACACAAACCCTAGAAAACAATAAAATGATCAGAAGGGGCTGAGGAATAGGACTCAGCAACATAAACGGGAAAGGAGAGGTTAGTGACACAGGAGAACGAGAACAAAAAGGGCTATTATGCCATTTATCTAAGGGAACAGAGAATTTTAAAGAGCGGACTTAGTCTACAATATGAGATGCTACAAAAAAAAGGGGGGGGGGTCAAGGAAACAGTTAAAAAGTATCAGTTGGACTTGGAAAATAGGAGATTGTTTATGAACCTAGCAAGAGAATTTTCCCTGGAGTGATAGGGTGGAAGCCAAAATGTGGCGGTTGAGAAAGAGGTGGGCAGGAAAGAAGCAAAGACAATTAGGTATAGACCACTGTCAGTGAGTCAGTTTGTAACAGTTTCAGGCATCGCTCAAATATATGTAGTATTACATTTAGCCTCAAACAATCATAGCGGGGGGCCAGGGCAGGCATAGGTGTTGGGAGAGGAGAGGCAGGAGTTAACTCAGTTCAGAGAGGCCTACTTTATCTTCTTTCTCCTTCCGTTGACTAGAAAAACTGGCAGAAAGGTTAGCAGCAGGAAGATGTGATTAGACTTTCTTTCTGAAGATCTGGTAAATAAAAGGCCTAACCCACAGCTGTGAAGGAAGTTTTGGGAGTCTTAACACCAAATGAAAATGCAGCTACTTGTTTTTTCTTTAAAGTGGTAAACAGCACTAGCTGGGAACATTCATATCTATCTTATTTTTCTTTAAGCAGTTGGAGATAACTTCTCACTTCACGTTTTTAAAAAGAGTGAAACAAGCCCTCCTGCTCTTTTTTGTTTTTAGCTGGAGCTGTTGCTACCTACCCCTTCGTGTAAATGCGATAATTCTGTTAGACTTAACAGCTTGAAACTTTTATGAGTTGCCTTAAGAATTAGAGCATTAGGATGTAAATAAGTGCAAATAGGGTGGTAAAATAGTTAGGGGTTCTTAACTGGTTTTTCAGATTTTGTATCCCTTATGAGGGAGCTTTTTTTTTTTTTTTTTTACGGTTTCTAGAAGTTGGCAGTCATAGTAGTGATATCAACTTAAGTCAGTTTCACAGTGTTCCTAATTTTTCTTTGCATTTATTTATTCAATGATCAGTCTTTTAATAAATGCCTCCTAAATGCCTGGCTCTGGGCTGGATAGAGTTGAGGTTGTGGAAGTAGAAAACACAGCTTTTGGGCCTGAGGAGCTCACGTTACTTGGAGGAGATAGAACTTAAATCTGTGAGGCCACTAAAAAAATCAATATAACATATAAATTCAATGTGTTCACTATATGTTCCAGACATTGGGAGAAGAAAAATGACATATGGGAAGAGGGTGATTGTCAGGGAGAGCTTCAGAGGAAGAGGGCTAAAGCTTACCCTAACCAAAGAAAGCGTAACAGTTGCTGTTCCGGATGTTGGGGAGATGGAGAGAACATTTAGAGAAATGGTGAAGATAGGAGGGAATGCAGGAGATGGGGTGAGGTCCTAAGGAGGCATGACTTGATATGATGCCCCTGTTGGGAGTAAGAAAGAGAAGATTGGCTTGGTGAGCAGGAGCCTGGATGAAGTGGGCTGAATGGTGGCCCCTATAAAGATATATCTGTGTCCTAATCCCTGGAACCTGTGAATATCACCTTATATGGTAAAAGTGAATATTACTTATTCGGGAAAAAAATGTGATTCAGTTAATGATTTTGAGAGGAAGAATTTATCCTAGATTATTTGGGTGGGCCCTAAATCCAATGACAAGTGTCCTCATGAGAGTGAGGCCAAGGGAGATTTGGCAGACAGGCGTGAAGGCAGTGTAACCCAGAGGTAGAGATTGGATCGATAGGGCCACAAATCAAGGCATGCTGATAGCTGCTAGAGGCTGGAAGAGGTAAAGGATGGATTCTCCCCTGTGGTCTCAGAGGGAGTGCAACCCTGCCAAACTTCTAGCCTCCAGAACAGAAAGAATACATTTCTGTTGTTTTAATCACCACCAAGTTTGTGGTAATTGTCCCAGCAGCCACAGCAAACTGATACACTGGATATGGTGACCTAGTAAGCAGTGCTGAGTCAGAGATCGTCTCTTGCGCTGGAGAGTAACATGGCCAAAGGGCCATTAAAGTTTATTCTTTCTGTAATGATCAGATACTACTTTTTTACAATGAAGGAAAATACAGCAAAGTTATTTTAATAAGCTGAAAAGAAAGCTTAACTTGGCAGCTCTTTGCAAGATGGATTAGCTAGGAAAGTGGGAGTGGAAAAGGAGAGATGGTAGGAAGACCCACTGAGAACCTATTGTAATAACCTGTGAGTGGGGCTCGGACTAATATGGGTAGTAGGAGTAGAGAGGAAGAGCTAAATCAGAATTTTTTAAGGAATAGATTGGCATGACTTCAGTTGGTGGGCATGGAGAGCCACAATAGTAGAGGGAAATTTCAAGGAAGCATAAAATGAAAAAGTTTGTTAGTTAACCTCTTCGCCACCACCCTCCATCAAGTGGCTAATGTCACAGTGAGCTGGAGTAGATGAATGACTTTGTAGCATTAATATAGTAGTGCATATTAAAGCACCTGTCAGTTTTAGAGCCTTTTCAGGGCATGATATGATCAAGTCAACCAGTCCTACCATGAAATCTGGGGGAATAGTCATACTTGATGATAGTGAGTTAACTCATGACAAGTTGCTATGATGCAAATCAGGGGTCCTAGGTTCTGGACCCTGCTCTGATACTAAAATTCTCTGGACTAAAATTTTGTCATCTATAAAATAAAGAGATCACTATGCATCTCTGTGTGTGTGTTTATACATGCATCCCTCCACTCCTGTATACACTGATATCCTGCCCTTTATGATGTTATTGTTTATTTCATGTCTGCTGCATTTCGTGAGTCTATATTCCTTACAGTTTAGGACCCCATCTTCTTATATTAATATTCCTGGAGTTTCACAGAGTTTGGGGTGTGGTAGGTGTTTAATAAATGGTTATTGAATAAAGGAATTAATTTTCCCCTCTTTACCTGAAAAACATGAGCATAATGCTGTTTCCCCTGAAATGGTGTGAAATAACATGAGATAACATGTAGAGTGCCTAACTCAAGACCTTGTCCATAGTGAGTCCATAGTATTTAGTCTGGACACTGGAGCCTTCCTCACTCCTCTTCCTATGAAAGTTAAAACTTGTTGGGGCGCCTGGGTGGCTCAGTCAGTTAAACATCTGCCTTTGGCTCAGGTCATGATCCCAGGGTCCTGGGATTGAGCCCCACGTCTGGCTCTCTGCTCAGCAGGAAGCCTGCTTCTCTCTCTCCCTCTACCTGACACTCCCCCTGCTTGTGTTCTCTCTCTTTCTCTCTGTCAAATAAATAAGTAAAATCTTAAAAAAAAAAAAAAGAAAAGAAAAACTTGTTGACTGGGAAGCCTGTGCCATCCACACTCAGGCCTTTGCAGACTAGGTTCTTTTCTTTCTCTGTAATGGTTAAATTTAGAATTATCAGGAACTCCCTCTTGGCTAAACTCATAGATTAGAACCCTTAGGCTTGACCCCTCCCCTCTATAATATCCTTTCTCCTCATAAGCTTGCGTCTCCATGCCACCTTGATACTTCCTTTTCTGCTAGTCTTTCTGCTTTTTAAGATTCATATATTTTTTTAATAACACTATCTTTTTAAGATAACAGCTTTATTGAAAAATAATTCACACAAAAAAAATAATTCACATACCATAAATTCATCCTTTTAAAGTATACAATTCTGTGATTTTTAGTACAATTGACTCTCAAACAACCTGGGTTTGAACTGTGTGGGTCCACTTATATGTGGACTTTTTTCAGTAAATACAGCACAGTACTGCAAATGTATTTTCCTTATGATTTTCTTAATAACATTTTCTTTTCTCTAACTTACTTTATTATAAGAATATAGTATCTAATACATATACAAAATATGTATTAGTTGACTTTTTATGTTATCAGTAAGGCTTCCAGGTAACAGTAGGCTATTAGTAGTTAGGTTTTGGGGGAGTCAAAAGTTATACATGGATTTTTTTTTGACTGCTTGGGGGGTCAGTGCCCCTAACCCTCTCATTGTTCAGGGGTCAACTGTATATTTACAGAGTTGTGTAGTGGTCACTACTATCTTTCCAGAACATTTTCATTACCTTAAAAAAAAACCTCTTATAAATAAACTGTGGTATATCCATATAATGTAGTATTATTAATCAGTAAAAAGAAATGAACTATTAAGTCACAAAAAGACAGGGAGGAACTTATTATATGCATATTGCCAGGTGAAAGAAGCCAGTTTGAAAAGGCTACTTACCACGTGATTCCAACTATATGACATTCTGGAAACACAAAACTATAGAGGTAGTAAAAAGTTCAGTCGTTGCCAAGATTTTGGGGGCGAGGAAGGGAGGAATAGGTGAAACATGGGATTTTTAGGGCAGTGAAAATATTCTGTATGATTCTATAATGGCAGATACATGATACATGCATTTGTCAAACCCACATAGAACTGTACAACACAAAGAGTGAACCCTAATGTAGACTTTGGATTTATTAATAACATTGGTTCAGCAATTGTAATGAATGTACTACACTAATGCAAGATGTTAATAATAGGGGACACTGGAAGGGTGGAGGGAAAGGGGATATATGGGAACTCTGTACTTTCTGTTTAATTTTTTATAAACCTAAAACAACTCTAAAAAGCAAAATATATTAATTTTTAAAAGAAAAAAAAAGGAACCCTTTAGCAGCCACTCCCCATTCTCTCCTTCCCTTCCCCCTGCCCTAAGCAATCAATAATCTACTTTTTATCTCTATAAATTTGCCTTTTCTGGACATTTTATATGAATGGAATCATACAGTGTGTGGCCATTTGTGTTTGGTTTCTTTTACTTGGCATAATGTTTCCAGTGTTCATCTATGTTGAACCATGTATCAGTACTTCATTCCTTTTTATGTCTGAATAATGTTCCATTGTATAAACACACTATATTTTGTTATCTACTCATCAGTTGATGGACATTTGGGTTGTTTCTACTTTTTAGCTATCATGAAATACAGTCCTATGAACATGCATTGTACAAGTTTTTATGTGGACATGTTTTCATTTCTTCTTGGGATATACCTAGGAGTGGTTATATATCTAGAATTGCTGGTTGTATGGTAATTCTACGTTTAATATTTTTGGGAACATGCAGATGGTTTTCCAAAATGGCCACCATTTTATATCCCCACCAGCAATGTATGAGAGTTCCATTTCTCCATATCTCCACATGTTATTGGCTGTTTTTTATTATATAGCCATCCTAGTGGATATAAAGTGTTATTTCTTGGTTTTGAGTCACATTTCCAAAATGACTAATGATGCTGAATGTTTTTTCACATGTTTATTGGTCATTCATATATTTTCTTTGGAGAAATGTCGATTCATATACTTTGCCCACACTTTAGCTGGATTATTTGCCTTTTCTGTTGAATTGTCAGAGTTCTTTATATATTCTGGATACAAGTCCCTTATCATATGTATGATTTACACATATTTTCTCCCATTCTATGGGTTGACCTTGATGATGGTCTTTGAAGCACAAAAGTTTCAAAGTCCAATTTATTTTTTCTTTTGTTGCTTATACTTATGGTGTCATATCTAAGAAACCATGGCCTAATCCAAGGTCACAAATTTATTCCTATGTTTTCCTCTAAGAGTTGTATAGGTGTAGCTCTTATATTTAGGTCTTTGTTTTACTTTGAGTTAATTTTTGTATATGGCGTTTTGTAGGAGTCCAGCTTAAATCTTTTGCTTGCAGATAACCAGTTGTCCCAGCACCATTTATTGAAAAGACTATTCTTTTCCCATTTCTCTTTTGTTGTGGCACCTTACTGAATATCAGTTGACCATAAATGTAAGGGCTTATATCTGGATTCTCAGTTCTTTTTCATTGATATGTATGTTTACCCCTGTGCCATTGCCACACTATCTTGATTACTGTAGCTTTCTATTAAATTTTGAAATCAGAAAGTGTAAGCCATCCAATTTTGTTGTTTTTCAGGATTGGCTGTTTGGGTCCTTGTATTTCCATATGAATTTTTTTATTATCTTGTCAATTTCTGCAAAAAGGCAGCTGGGATTTTTTTTTTTTTAAGTAATCTCTATACCCAACATGGGATGGGGCTCAAACTCAGGACCGTGAGATCAAGAATCAGATGCTCTACCAACTGAGCCAGCCAGGAGCCCTCAGCTGGGATTTTGATAGGGAGTGTGTTGAATTTGTAGATCAATTTGGGGAATATTGTCATCTTAACAATATTAAGTCTTTCAATCCATTAACATGGGATGTCTGTCTTTTTATTAGATCTTTAGTTTCTTATAATAGTGTTTTGTGGTTTTCAGTGTACAAGTCTTACACTTCTTTTGTTAAATTTATTCCTAAGTCATTTTGTGAGGCCAATATTAGCCTGATACCAAAACCAAACAGAGATACCATAAGAAAACTACAGACCAATATGGTTTATGAATATAGATGCAAATACCCTCAATAAAATGCTATTCTAAATGGAATGTTTTTGTGCTATTCTCAATGAATGCTTTTATAATTTCATTTCAGATTGTTCATTGTGTATAGAAACAGAGCTAATTTTTGTTTATTGATCTTGCCTCTTGCAACCTTGCTCAACTCATTTACTACCACTAATAGTTTTTTGTGGATTCCTTAGAATTTTCTTTTCTTTTCTTTTCTTTTTTAAGTAGGCTCCATGCCCAGCATGGAGCCAACAGAGGGCTTGAACTGCTGACCCTGAGAGCAAAGACCCAAGCTGAGATCAAGAGTTGGATGCTTAACCAACTGAGCCACGCAGGTGCCCCAAGAATTTTCTATATAGAAGATCATATTATCCCCAAATAGAAATAGTTTTACTTTTTCCCTTCCAATCTGAATGAATTCTCTTTTTCTTGCCTAATTGCTGTGGCTAGATCCTCCAATACAATGTTGAATGGAAGTGATAAGACAAGATCTTTGTCTTTTTCCTGATCTTTGGGGGGAAAGCTTTCAATCTTTCACCTTTAAGTGTGATGTTAACTGTAGGTTTCACGGGGTGCCTTGGTGGCTCAATCAGTTGGGCATCTGCCTTCAGCTCAGGTCATGATCCCAAGATCTTGGGATCAAGCCCCATGTTGGGCTCCCTGCTTGGTGGGGAGCCTGCTTCTCCCGCTCCTGCTCCCCCTGCTTGTGTTCCCTCTGTCTCTGTGTCAAATAAATAAATAAAATCTTTTTTAAAAAAGTTTAAAAAATTACAAAAAAAATATGTGGGTTTTTCATAGGTACCCTTTATCAGGTTGAGGGAGTTCCCTTTATTCATAGTTTATTGAGTGTTTTTTTTTATCATATGAGGTGTTGGATTTTGTCAAGTGCTTTTTCAGAGTCTCTTTAAGAAAAAAAATATACCTTTGGCCCTTTTTTCCTATTGATATGATATATTACAGTAATTGATTTTTGGTTGTGACACCTGCCTTTATCCCTGCGATAAGTCGCATATAGCCATGGTGTATAATCCTCTTTATATGTTGTTAGATTCAGTCTGCTAGCAAATATTGAGGATATTTGCATCTATATTGACAAAACATTGATTTTCTTATGACATCTTTGGTTTTGGTATCAGGCTAATAATGGCCTCATAGAGTGAATTTGGATATGTTCTTTTCTGTTTTTTGGAAGAGTTATAAAGAATTAGTGTTAATTCTGTAAATGTTTGGTAGAATTCACCAGTGAAGTCACTTGGACCTGTGTCTTTTCTTTGTGGGAGATTTTTCAGTTACTAATTCAATCTATTTGTTATAGGTTTATTCAGATTTTCTGTTTCTTCTCAAATCAGTTTTGCTACTTTGTGTCTTTCTAGGAATTTGTCCATTTCTTTTAGGTTTTCTAGTTTTTGGCATATAATTTTTCATAGTATCCCATGTAACCATTTTTATTTCTGTAAAGTTGATAGGGATGATGTCTCTTTTGGTCTTGATTTTAGTATTTTGAATTGTTTTCTCTTGACCAGTTTAGCCAGAGTTTTGTTGATTTTGTTATCTTTTTGAAGAACCAACTTTTGGTTTCACTGATTTTCTCAATTGTTTTGCCATCCTCTATTTTATTTATGTGTGGTCTGATATTTGTTACTTCCTTCTATCAGCTTGCTTTGGGTTTAATTTGCTCTTCTTTTTCTAGTTTCTTTTCTTTTTTTTTTTTTATTTACTTGCGAGAGAGAGAATGAGAGACAGAGAGCATGAGGGGGGGAGGGTCAGAGGGAGAAGCAGACTCCCTGCCAAGCAGGGAGCCTGATGTGGGACTCGATCCCGGGACTCCAGGATCATGACCTGAGCCGAAGGCAGTCACTTAACCAACTGAGCCACCCAGGCGCCCTCTTTTTCTAGTTTCTTAAGGTGGAAGGTTAGGTTATTGATTTCAAATCTTCTTTTTCAGTTTAGGCATTTACGGCTCCCTCTGGGCCCTATTTTAGCTGCATCTCATCAGGTTTTGGTATGTTGGGTTTTCCTTTTCATTCATCTCAAAGTAGTTTTCTCATTTCCCTTATGATCTCTTCTTTGACCCATTCATTATTTAGGAACATCTTTTGTTTTTATCTGCTGTATTTATTAAATAATAAGTGTACTAAGATAGAATTATATTTGAACTAAGATAGAATTATGTGACAGTCCCTGGTGCTTACCTTCTAAAAATAACATCTAGTTTTAGCTTGTCTCAATGGAGAAAGTATTAAAAAAAGAAAAAACAACCAAGTAGTTAACAGAAAAGTAGGATCTTCACTCTTAACTTGCTTATAATAAATAGATTTGAACATTTTTAACATATAATGAAGACAAACTTGGTATTGCAAAAGCCCTACTGAAATCTAACATCTCTACTATCCTACCTTTGTGTAATAAATTCTCTGTGGAGAGTGTGAAAAAATCAATGGCTAGTAAGTTTGTTCACGGTGAGGGCTAGGGACACAAGCTTTCTGAGTGTTTCCCTTGGGGCTTTCTATTTCTGGCTCACAAATGTGTGTGTGGGGGGGTGGGGGGTGGAGAAGTAAAATGGGTAGTGGATAAAGATACCACTGTTTAAAGATAGCTATTTAAAATTTCATGTGGCTCTATGTGAATAGAAATAAAACTAGAATAGAAAAAGCTAAATTTCATATTATTTTCATAGTTTTCTTTGGCGTTTGTGTTGGTGCATAAAATCAGTACTTTTACTTAGCCACATTAATGTACTTCCTTACAGAAGAAATAGGAGAGAGCAAGGGGACAATGTGGTAATCACTGAGTTTGTGAAAATTTTATGAAACATTGGTAAGGATGATTTTTGGCCCAGAGATATTTGGGAGGAATTTGTGAGGTTGATTTCAGTTTTCGTTTCTGGTTCCTTCATTGATTTCTCCTAACCCTCCCCTAATCATTACGGCTTATGAAACATATGAAGTTCAGTTGTTAAGGCAACTAGTATACCAACCCACATTTGTATAATACGTTTTTCTTTTCTTTTTAAAAAAGATTTATTCATATATTTTGAGCAAGAGGGCATGCGAGTGGGGGTAGGGGCAGAGGGAAAGAGAGAGAGAGCATGGAGCCCGACGTGGGGCTTGATCCCACAACCGTGAGATCATGACCTGAGTCGAGATCAAGAGTTGGACACTTAACCAGCTGAGCCACACATGCGCCCCTGTATAGTATTTTTCTTTACAAAATGCTCTTCTACTTAAGATTCCCAGTAATCCTGCAATATACCTGATTCTCTTGAAAACTGGTACACTAAATCGATTTTAGCTGGCACCCAAAGCCAAAAATTCAGTCTACCATTGAGGAAAAAATTAAACTAGAGAAGTGGTGGTTATGTGGTTTTGATGTAATTTTACAGGAGAGGACATAAAATACAGGAACCCTGGATTTATTTACTATGCCTTGCTAATTAAAAAAAGAAAGGAATAAAATAATATTCCTACCATGAAAACTAAACAAAGGGTTATAACTGTTGTTGGATTTTTATGACTGTGTGAGGTTTGTTTAAAAAATCGGTCAAGTCTCTGAAGTACACTGTGTCCTCTTGCTGGTTTCTCAAAGGCAGCCTCTCCTGAATTAATTACAAACAGCAATATATGAGGTATTAGGTTATAGTATGGTGTGATTGATGATTCACTTCACGACATAGAGAACAGATGTGATTACCATTTATTTTACTATAGACCTGAATTTATGCCGTAAATATATTACTTTTTAAAAACTGTAGCAATAGCAAATATACTTTATTTCAATGATTTCAAAATATTTCATTAAAGTTGTGTGGTTTTCTGAGGTGAATGTTATTATATTGGAATAAAAACATGGTGATGCATCTTATAAAAAGCTTTAAAAGACCTGTTTTTGGTTTTGTTTTTAAGAAAGAGTGTTAGGGGCCCGGGGAGGGGGGCTGTGGAGGGGTGAGGGGCAAAGGGAGAGGGAGAGAAGCAGACTCCCTGCTGAGCACAGAGCCCCATGCAGGGCTCAATCCCACAACCCTGAGATCATGACCTGAGCTGAAATCAAGAGTTGAACACTTAACTGACTGAGCCACCCAGGCGCCCCTAAAAGACCTATTTTTGAAAAGTTGAAATTAATTTGGGAGTAGTACTGAAGCAGCTAGCTTTGCAATAGTGCTGGAAAGGAAAGTTTTTACCCAGAGCCTTGGAGTATTCAGTCTTACTTCAGAGCCACCCTATAAAATGCACGATGCAGTGGTTGTCTGGTAAATGTGGCTGATTCATATTTACAGTTCGGTTTTTAACCATTATACTTAGTAATGATCTGATCTTTATAGGGTACTGGGCATTGTTGGTGTGTGATATTAATAGTGGTTTTCAAACAAACAAATGAGAGTTTTTATATCCACATGAATATTGAGTTTGAGTTTCATTACCTGGTAAAGTTGCTACTTTATTCCAGTGATTTGTGAGTGTTTGAGTTTTGCATCTTCTCTTTAACAATTGCCTTTAAAGCCTCAGCAATATTCCTTTCAGAATACTGAAGTTGTGACATTTTTATTCCCTGAGGGTAATTTTCAGAAAGATCTAGACATCATTCAGAACCTCGTCAGATAAAGTAGATAATCTGAGGCAGACTGTGTTGTAGCTTGTAAGAAACTAGCTCTAAAAGCACTTTCCCAAAAAACTTGTTCATTGGAATAAATGTAACCCCTTTCAAGGTAATTGCTTTCAAGAAAACTTATTTGATGTACAAGTTCAGGTTGATGTATTTAAAAATTCATCACATTTAGCTCATAGTTACATGTTGTATAAGAACTTGGAGAGGTTCCAAAGCTAAACAATGAAGAAGATTAAATTACTTTGTCAGTGACCAAAAAATTATGCCATTGCAGGTAAATGAATAACAGAGATATTGAAAAGATGTCGTATGACCAGTGGGAGCAGGTAGAAATCTCCTGAGACAGTCTAGGGTTATAATTAAAGGCTTGTAAAGGCAGGAGAGAATTATCCTGAAGATGTCAGGGACTTGCTGTGTGTTCCTTTGGACTCAACAAATTTGAAGAGGGACTTCATAGCCAAATTGCTTAGGATACATATTTATAAGTATATATATTATATAGGGCACTTGGGAGGCTCAGTTGGTTAAGCGTCTGCCTTCAGCTCAGGTCATGATCTTAGTGTCCTCGGATCAAGTCCCACATCAGGCTTTTTGCTCAGTGAGGAGTCTGCTTCTCCCTCTTACTCTCCCTCTCTCTCAAATAAATAAATAAAAATAAAAAATCTTATAAATATATATATATAGTATATATATTTGTATATACATACATACAATTTTTATACAGATTTTATGTTTCTAATTGTAAACATCTAAAAATCATAAAAAGTACAGATGAGAAAAAAGCTATTTATAATGACACCTGTCAGAGAAATCCTTATTGATGTTTTAACAAATATCCTTTCTTCTGGATGTTATTTTATAATGTTGAAATCACACTGAACTTAGAATTTTAAATACTGATTTTTTTTTTACTTACTATTTTCTCAAGTCAATAAAAATTCCTTGTGAACAAAATATTTAGTGGCAGTCTTTTAGATTTTAGTATCCAGCTACATATGGTTCATAAAGTTTATTGTTAAACTACTTAAAGTTTATTATTGAAGAAATAATGAAAACTTACAGTATTTCTTCTCTCACACTCATGGTATCAAAAGTATCAGGAAAAAAATCAGGAAGCAAAGACTCATAAGGCATTTCATGGGATTATGCTTTCTTAGTTTCATCTATTTATTATTTGTAAATGTTTTCCTTACTAATATGCCGCCATAGTCACTTTCCTAGAAACAGAACTGAGAGAAAAAAATAGTTTCTTTTCTCTCTTGCTGAAGGTGGTTGGAGGCAAAGTAAAGAAACCTGGCAAACGTGGTCGGAAGCCAGCCAAAATTGACTTGAAGGCAAAACTTGAGAGGAGCCGGCAGAGTGCAAGAGAATGCCGAGCTAGGAAAAAACTAAGATATCAGTATTTGGAAGAGTTGGTATCCAGTCGGGAAAGAGCCATATGTGCCCTCAGAGAGGAACTGGAAATGGTAAGAAAGTCCACCAATAAACACATGAAAAAATCAACCGAAGCTTAGCAGTCAAAGAAATCTACATTAAAATATGAAGATACCGATTTTCACGTATGCGTTTGACAAATACGGGAAAGAATATTAATCTCTTAGCCAGGATGTAGGCACAGTGCTGGTGGAAGCAGAATGTACATGACTATTTCACTGAGGGACTGTTTATCAAAGAAAAAAATGAAAAATAACCCAAATGTACAACAATAGGAGATTGGTTAAGTAAATTATACTAATTCATTTATGGGACTACTTTGCAGCCAGTAAAAATCACAATGCAAATATATATTTACTGGTGTAGGAAGACATTACAAGACATTATATTGCTAAGTGAAGAAAGCAATATAGCAATATGTAACAATATGTATAGTATATCATTTGTATTTAAACATATCTATTTATTCAGCATGTTTCATTCATTCATTAAGACCTTGGGTGGTGGCTGTAGAAATGTAAAAGAATAGAAATCTCATTACTATGACCTAAAGGGAGGAGGTGACAGGTTGGAGAAGAGAGAGAATGCTACCATGATTATTACAAAACTGGGACAGGCTACTACCTCAGCATTTTAAAAGGCAAGAAATAAGGTTGGGGCCTGAAGAGAGTCCAGATACATACAATTCAGAGGCTGTGAATTATTTCTCACATTCTACAGCATAAGCCATTTGAGGACATAACCTTTGAACTGACTAATCTTTGTATACCCCCAAAGTCCATAGTACACATTCTGATAGAAAGTAGATGTTCAGTGAATGTTTATGAAAGAGAACAGAAGTTACAGAATTACTGTTTTAGGAGTAGAAATGATAATGGGCCAGCAAAAAGAGGATTCTAATTAGTGGCACTGTGGGGAGATGTTCTTTTCACCAGAGGGTCCTTCTGAGTCTGAAGTATTATCTCCATTATTAGCACAAGAAGATCCTTCAGCTGTTGCCTACCCTCTTCTGAAAGATGGCAAGCCTCATACATGTGCTACGTGGTAAATAGGAAATGCGGTGGAGGGTAGGATTCCCAGCAGCCAATTTGACCTCTAGTTATGGGAGTTACTACGTCTAGGATTTCTACCACTGGTTCCTGAACTCTGACTAGTAAAATTTTACTTAAAAATATTTTACATATTTCAGTACAAGCAGTGGTGCATGGCAATGGACCAAGGAAAAATCCCTTCTGAAATCAAGGCCCTACTCACTGGAGAAGAGCAGAGCAAATCTCAGCAGAACTCAAGCAGGCACACAAAAGCTGGGAAGACAGATGCTAATAGCAATTCCTGTGAGTACAATGAGTGGGAGAGTTTATATTTAGAGGACCATCTTAAGGTAGGGTTTCCATGGTATGTCATTAAATAAAATGTTGATTTTATTTGTAATACACTAATAAGCAAATGAAATAGTGTTACATTCTAAATATTGAAATGAATTTTACATGGGATCTATGAAGAGTTATTTCTCACGTTCTACAGCATAAGCCGTTTGAGGGCATAACCTTTGAACTGACTAATCTTTGTATACCCCCAAAGTCCGTAGTTTTCCACAGTGGATGAAATCTTCTACATTCCCACCGGTAACATATGAAGCTTTCCATTTCTGTACATCTTGCCAATGCTTTTTATTTACCATTTTTAAGAACTATAGCCTTCCTAAGATGTGAAGTAGTATCTGATTGTGTTGTGGGTTTTTTTTAAGATTTTATTTATTTATTTGACAGAGAGACACAGCGAGAGAGGGAACACAAGCAGGGGGAGTGGGAGAGGGAGAAGCAGGCTCCCTGTAAAGCAGGGAGCCCGATGTGGGGCTCGATCCCAGGACCCTGGGATCACAACCCGAGCCGAAGGCAGATGCTTAATGACTGAGCCACCCAGGCGCCCCTGATTGTGGTTTTGATTTGCATTTCTCTGAAGAGTAATGGTGTTGAACATCACTTCTTGTGCTTGTTGGCCATTTGTATATCTTCTTTGAAGAAATGTCTTAAGTCCCTTGCCCATGTTTTAATTGAGTTGTTTTTCATTTTGTTGTTGAGTTGTAAGAGTTCTTTATATATCCTGGGTTCTAGACCTTTATCAGATACATGATTTGCAGATATTTCTCCCATTGTGTAGGTTGTCTTTTCACATTCTTGATAGTGCCCTTTGGTGCACAAAACATTCAAATTTTGATGAAGTCCAGTTTATTTTTTCTTTTGTTGTTCATGTTTTGTCGTATGTAACAATCCGTTGCCAAATCCAAGGTCATGAAGATTAACCCCTGTGTTTTCCTAAGAGTTTTTGGTTTTAGCTCTTATATTTTAGGTCATTGATCCTTTTTGAGTTAATTTTCTATATGGTGTGAGATAGAGGTCCAATTTAATTCTTTTGCATGTGAATATCCAGTAGTTCCAGCACCATTTGTTGAAGAGACTGGAAAGATTTTGTAATGAAGATGTCATGGATTGGTTTCTTCATCATTGTGACTGCTTTGGGAGCACTTGTAACAATTAAAAGAAAATGTTATAAACTCTATCTTTAAAAATTTTTTTTAAGATTTTATTTTTTTGAGAGAGAGAGCGGGGGGAGGGGCAGAGGGGGAGGGAGAGGGACAAGCAGATTCTGCGCTCAGCGCAGAGCCTGATGTGGGGCTCGATCTCACAACCCTGAGATCATGACCTGAGCCAAACCAAGAGCCAGCCACCCAACCGACTGAGCCACCCAGATGCCCCTCTTTTAAAATATTTTTATAAAATTGAAGGGTTTGCTTTTTGATAGCTTTTCTTAGATGAGGTAACATTTGCCTTAATCTAAACTGAATTAATGAAAAAAAGCCAAATCAGCTCAGTTTTCTTTCAGTCTGTATTTTAAAAAAGCCTTTCTCTGTAGATACTAAACAAACAAAATGCATTTTAAAACATTAACCAAGCTTCATTGACTTACAAGCATTCTTACACTGGTAACTTTGATTTATTTTTCAGGGTGAAGATTATATAAAATGACGAGTCACTGATTGAAGTCAATATTCTGATTCCTATGGAGGATGAAAGGGCAAGATTGTACTTCTTGGCTCCATTTACAACCTACTGCTCAGTAGTCATCTCTGTAAATCTGCAATTTCTACCAAAATCCCAAAGGATTTTGCTTTAACTTTCAACACTTAGAGAATTTATAAACATTCAGATCTGTTCTGGTTGGCCTTGCCACCCGTGGCATCGAACATGTTGCAATGCTTGAAAACACAGGAGTAGAGAGAAGTGGGTGAAGATTGTATTTTTGCACCTTAACTCCACATTGCTTTATTGGTTAATTTATATTCTTTCCATGTATTTCATGTCATTGTATGTGTATGTGTGTTTAGGTGTCACCTATGTTTTTGATTGCCCTACAAAGAGAAACCAAATGGGCTGATAACCAAGTTCTCAGCCTTAATGGACCTAATTTTATTTGTTTATATTTACTTGAGTAATGTTTATTTTCTGCATGAACCATGATTTCTCCTGTGAGCCATTCCAGCATAAGCTGTGAATATGTATTAACAAATATATACATTTCTATTTTTATAATCCATAATGATATGCCTGTTTTAAATAATGTACGTGTTAACAAAATCCATTAGGAAAGCCCTCAAGACAGCCTCTATTTAAAACTTTTGTTGCTGTCTTCTCAAACTATATTTATAAAAGTTTGCTAGGGCCTAGTCCATACTTGGAAAATAATTAGTCAAATTTTATTTTTAAGCAGGAAGTAACCTTTTAGGCATTTCTGCAGCATACATCATCTTGACAACCTAGAGTGTTGTATGTATGTACGTATGTATGTTTGTATGTATGTATGTGTTTCTATCGTATGTCTGTATATGTATGTGGGGAGGGTAGGAGTGAATGTTCACACACATTGCCTTGTGTAGTCAACTAACTTGGAGAATTTTTCTAAAGAAAATAGGATGAAATTAGCTGCTGAGATCGAGTTTCTGCCTCAAGAGATCTGGAACAAAATGAGGGAGAAATTGCTAGTAGATCTAATGGCTGTAGGCATAACCAGAACACTTAGTTTCTTCCCTGACATGAGTTTCCGTATGAATGTGTTCTGAGCCAGGAAGAAACACACTGTGGGTGTGCCTCTGGTTCAGCCCTGACGGCGCCTCCGCTCTGGAGCAAAGCACTGAGCCGGCGTTGTGCACGGCTCGGCGGCTGGCAGGCCGGGCAGGAGGTGCACAAGGCCAGGGTTTCCAGTTCCCATCATAGCTACATTTACTTTCTTCCTGACTACCAAACACAGTGATGGTTGAGGAATCAAGCTCATCATATTCTACATGCAAACAGACTAGGAATCTTTCACTATCCCCACTGAGACACTTTATCACTCTCTCTTCTCTTTCCCATCGTTAAATCAGGAGTTGTGTTCTCTGTTGCTGCTAAATTATAATTGTTCTTAGCTCTAATGAAGCAAATTTTTGGCTTCTAAACAGTATGTTTTGTTATGAAATGGCAGTTTAAGAGGAGGCATCATAGTCTAGATTGTGAGATGGAACAAGAGATGGACCACATAGTTTCAGATTACAAGGTACTCTCCCCCCTTCTCTTAGGCCACACGTTTGAATAAAGTGCTTCCCTTTAGCCTGAGTTCCTGAAGATCTCTTGTGTGTAGGTTGCAAACTCAGATCTAGTCTAGTCCTGTGTGACTACTGATAGACCACTAGCCCCGCCTGTTGGGTCTCTCTGTGTTTTGGAGGACTGGGGATTTAAGAGTATTTAATGTCTTTTTAGGATCACAAATATAAATAGATTAAAGATTGTTAATATACTGACCTTCAGAATTTAAGTGTTTTAAATATAGTCTTCAGATTATAATGGGTATGTTTTTGCCATCTGGTCTACTCAAATGTATATTTTTATTTTGCAAAACAACCCAAGATTTACTCTGTGTTGCTTTGTTCAGTACCTTTTGAATTCCCCAGAAGAGTTGTTTTCAAAGCAAACATTCCAAAATGAATGTGGCTCTTCAATGGAATGTCTCCATTGTGCTTGAAGTACTTCTTCTCTGGTTGTAACTTTAAATTACAGGGTCATTTGAGCAACCCTCCACCCCCACCCCCAGTATCTTTACAAGAGCAGTGACTTTGTCCTCAGGTAGAGGATGTGTGATTTTGGATGAAAGTAAATTACAACTTACTGAGTTTATTCCTAAACTGATCTTTTTGGTATTTTAAAGTAGATCATACCAAGAGAAAGTTCCTTGGTCTTAAAAAGGAATGTTTTGATTGCTTTGGGTATTGTGCTGGCTGCACGCTTTGGCCACTTGAAGCATGTTAATAAATGTCACTGATTAAAACAGCTGGAGCATTTCTTTTCCCATTCCAGTTAAGAAGCAGCATACTGAAATCCTAGCATCTCTCACTTACTGTAATGACAACATCCGGGCTGAGAGAGAACAGAAGAGGGTGAGAGAATCATTGAGCTCTGTCCCTCTGGATCCGTGCTGTTCTCTTTGCTCCCTGAGTAAAGAGAGTAATGTTTTCTTTTTCTCTTTTTTTCCCCCCAAAGAAAGGAAGGTAAGGGGAAAATATATATTTGTGTATTTAGACCAGTCATATTCTGTCATTAACTTAGCATAGACCTGCCATATATTAGAACAACTGAATATAATATGGAGTAAGTTTGACCAGGTCAAGTTTTAGGATATAGTTGACATTCTTAAAATTTTTTTCCTATTTTATCTAAAACCTGTCTGTTGTATCTAAATCAGAATCTGTCTTACTGCAGCAAATTCATATCACTGTGTACCAGCTAATTGACAGTATTTATCAGCATCACCATTTAGCATTTTATTTCATCATCTTTGAATTATGATAGACTTGATTTGGCTCATTACAAAAAGCATAGGTTTAAACTGGACTTAGCTTTAGTTAAAATAAAGGCAAAGAAAATTTAAAAACATAAATACTATATTTCACAAGAAATCAGTTGCATATTATCAATTACATATTTAGTTTTAAAAGAGGAAGATTATTAATCCACGTGGTATTGGGGGCATTGAGGGAATTTTTCTTTCTCTGAAGAGCATTGTACAATTATATTTTTATGAAAAATAAAATATCTTCACCAGAGACATCTCAAATGGTCTGTTTCACAATACTGAAATATGTCTGTGTTAGCACAGAGTAGTAAAAAGAGTGAGATTGAGGCAGAAGAACTGGTCTTGGATCCATTTTCTGAGTCACCTCTTAGCCTGTTTCCTCATCTATAAAAAAGGGGGAGGATAACTTTCACAGAGTAATTGGCAGGCTAAATAGGAGTTATGAACAACTGCTTCTTAATTAGTAAAGAACTACATTAAATTTAAAATAGTCACATATGCCTGGGTTTGACTATTGTTAGGATTTAAATCACTGAAGATAAACGTATTTATTTAATGAGCTGGAATTTAAACATGTAGGGTTGTAGGTATCACATTTCTGAAGTCTTTTTAGCTTTATCATTATGTCTACCCTGGAATGGTATAGTTGGAAGCCATTGTTAGCAATAATAGCCTTCTGTTAATTAAGCTAATTTTAAGAACAATTAGTGTTCTAACTGGTAATAATCCTATAATCTGCATAAAGCAGGTTTTCAGGCTGCTAGGTAACTTGGTTCTCTTTTCCCTTATTCCATCCATTTTACTTAACTATAGAGTAGTCATGAATCAGAGCCAAGACTGCCATGTAAGTTTCTGCCAATTGTGCACTGCACAAAGGCACTCAGTTGAGGAGGTGAATGGGCCTAAAATCTAGCTCACATTCCCTGCAACAGGCCATGTGCAGAGGAAAGGGCACCTGCCAGGTATCTCCTCACCAGGGCACCTGTGGTGCAGGTCTGCCCAGCGAGGTGCCTTTTTAAAATTTGCCCTAAGGGAGTACCTTTCTTAATTCTTCCACCCAGAGGGTGCCTCTTTAAAAATGCAAAACAGTGCTGTGCTGCAGCTGGCTTATGGCTGGCTCCCCAGAGGAATGCCAACTGCGTGCAACTCTTCTCAACTCCGCACTGAGTGACATCCAGTTGGTAGCTTTTAATTGGCAACGATTGGAGTATTTTTTTTAAAAGACTTTTTATTTATTTATCTGACAGAGACACAGCGAGAGAGGGAACACAAGCGGGGGAGTGGGAGAGGGAGAAGCAGGTTTCCCGCCGAGCAGGGAGCCCGATGCGGGGCTTGAGCCCAGGACCCTGAGATCATGACCTGAGCCGAAGGCAGACGCTTAATGACTGAGCCACCCAGGCGTCCCCGATTGGAGTATTGACACCACAGAAATCAGTGAATGCTACAAATCAGGGATTACCGCCCCCTCCACGCGCCCCACCAGACTTGGTTTCCAGCACACCAATGAAAAAGGCCTAGTGTAGGCTAGAATGGCCCTGACCAGAGCAGGCATAGTAGAGGCCTCAAAAATGTATGACTGGAAGACCCCCGGAGCTGGAAGGGCTCTTTTTGTAAGTCTGTAGGCAGCTTGGAGATGCCCATATCAAAATCAGATTGCAGTTGACCCTCGGACAAGCCAGATTTAAAGTGCGCAAGTCCACCTAACACACATCTTCTTCAATACATACAGCACTGTATTTTTTAATAATTTAAAAAAAAATATAGAGAAACAGAGTGGGGGCGGGGCTGAGGGAGAAGGAGAGAGAGTTACAAGCGGACTCCACGCTGAGCGCAGGGCCCAATGCAGGGCTGGATCTCGCGACCCTGAGATCACGACGTGAGCCAAAACCAAGAGTCAGACACTCAACCAACTGTGCCACCCAGGCGCCCCAACACTATTTTTTTTATGATTCTCTTAATAACAATTTTCTTTTTTCTAGCTTACTATATTGCAGGAATAGAGAATATAATACATATAACATACAAAATATGTGTTGACTGTTTATGTTATCAGTAAGATTTCCAGTCAACAGTAGGCTATTAGTAGTTAAGTGTGGGGGAAGTCCAAAGTTCTATGTGGATTTTTGACTTTGTGGGGTGTTGGCGCTCCTGTCCCCTGCGTTGTTCAAGGGTCAGCTGAACTTCACAAGACAGATGATGGTTCTGACTTAGAAACTGTTAAGGGTCGCAGAGAGATACTCGGCCCAAATCTTGAAGTGACTAAGAGGTAAATGAGCTGACTTCTTAAAGCAAGCCCTGGGGTCCAAGTGGACAGACTCATTCACCTATTGGGCTGTGACAGGTCCCCCAGACACCCCTGGGCTGGGGGTTGGGCTGGAGTTGGACAGTGAGCTTTGGCTTGCAGGCCATTCTGACTGGAAAAATACATATTTGAGCAGGAAAAATTGCCTGTGGTTCAACAGAACCGATTCCAAACTTGCCACGCCTCAGTGCCCCTCTGCTGAGAAGGAAAGCAATGCCTGCTAAGCACTTCACAGCCCCAAACCCAACATGGAACCAAGTTAGCAGGCTGACAATGACCACTTTGCCTACACTGACTAGACTTGGATAGTCCAGAACCAAACAGGCCAAAGGCCATCCCAGGCCTACACAGAGTTTTGGATCATACTATTTCAATGGAATGAAGACCATGCCTGCCAGCACCACGAGGAGAGAAGGTATAGGATTTATGGCAAAATAAATAAATAAATGTATATATAAAATTCCCTTCAAACGTCAGGCCAGGACAGCCCTAGGCCCCAACTTGCCGCATTGGAAAAGGAAGGAAGAAAGCCAAAAACAAGACGGCCAAGCCTTCTCCCAAAAGGAGGCCTTCATGTGGGCGTCAAAGACAAAATTAAAGCTGGAGGTGCCTCTTCCCTTGTGAGAGTAGCCCTGTGTTTTTACCACTCCAGACAGAAAACGGAAAACCCACAATCCCTTGAGCACTTTTAGGGAGGCAGAGGAAGAACCCTACCTAGCAGTACCCAGTGCGGTGTCTTTAAAGCAGAACTATGCACCCTTCCTGGCATGGGACAGAGTGAAGAGAGCCAGAAGAGGTGGGGAAAGGGAGGCTTGAGGACAAATCCTAGCATGACTGGGTTCAGGAGATGCTGACTCTGTACCCAGCCAGAGATACTGGAAGTATGAAATAGGAGAAGGTCCTTTTTCAAATTTTACAAAGGGCTCATCACGGAGTTCCTCTCCATTATCCCTCCTTTAGTGAAAATAAATGTTTTATAGATCATTAACCACATCATTCTGTACCTGGGGGTGACAGAACAACATCAAGCTAAAATGTGCTCATTCATTTGTTATCAGATAAAGTGAAAATCGAGTATCTCTACAAGTGTAATAGGTGCCCGTGGCATTTTGAGTCAGATGGCCTTTTGGAAACATTTTTGTGAGTAAAAAGAAGTAGCCAGTTGTGTGCTGATAGATGTTTAACGACTGACCCCTGGTTGGGGGAGGTCTGATTTGTAGTATTTACCAATTTCTGGGGTGGGAAAATTCCCACCGTGGTTGATTTCATGCTGTGTTGTCAACCAGCAAACAACATTTTTTGAAAATTTGAAAACTGGCTCTTGCAACACGTATGAGCCACCTTCACACCACTGGATAATCTGTATAGAACAAGAACAGGAAATCTGTTAGGAGTCTTTCAGGTGAGAATAAATACCCAATTGAAATTGTTATAAACAATCATGAGAGTGAAAGTTATGGTGGCTTGACAATGTCATGAAAGACGTTTAAAGTCATTAAAGGCTCAGAGTATTTCCTTCCTTTTGCTCTACCATCCTCAGGAGGTTGGCTTTCGCCCTTGGCTTATCCTCTCATAAACATCCCAAACAGTAAACTCGTGTGTATTTTCTTTAAAAAAAAAAAAAAAAAAAAATTAAAAAGCCGTAAACCATTCTGTTAAACTTTTCTTCAAAATAAACTTAAATGTTCCTTACATTATTTGTGTTCCTAAGTGTGAGTCTTTGGCTTTTTATTGTGTTTCTTTCCCCTTCAACTCCAATTACCAAGTAGCTTTTTTTTTTTTTAATACCATCACTTGGGTTTCACTTGATTTCATTGAGATTTGTTTCTAGTTCTAGTAATATTCATTTATGGTTTAACTGAAAATAGACAGTTGTTACATGTTTTAGCTCCATAGTTGCCTCTGATTAACCATGGCCTACAGTGACTTAGGTCCTGTTTCACTGGTTTTTCATATTCTGCTAGAATAAACAGTTAAATTAACAAACTGATTTTCCCCCGTCAGTTTTCTCTTCCGTGTAAGTGGATACCCCAACAGAAGAGTGATGATAAAAGTCTACATTCTCAAGTATTTTATGTCTCCTGTTTTTAGACCATTCCTTCTTAAGAAATATCTGAAGGGGGAATAATTTCCTTTGGGGTGAGTAGAGAAGTAGCTCTACCACCTACGTCCCTTCCATCCAAGTTCCTGCTTCCAATTGTTCCTTCTCCCTTGAGTCTGTAAAATCTTAGCAGAACTTAAAAAAAAAAAAGCTAAGGGAGGAAAACAATGCCACAATTTGAGAGTAGCATTAAAAACCTGTTTCTACTAACGTTAACACATGGTAATAGGTGCCAAGAAACTTGAAAGTTGGAAAAATTCATTGGGTTAGCAATGGCTAAAGTAAAATAACCATAGAAATCTTTATTAAGGGCTTCTCCTGTGCTCAGTAATGCACTGAATGATTTACAGGGATTTGGGCTCATTTTACTACTACAATTCTATAAGGTGGTGTGATGATTAGTCGTACATGTCAATTTAGCTAGCTGTAGTACCTAGTTATTTATCAAACACTAATCTAGATGTTGTTGTGAAGGTACTTTGTTGATGTGGTTAACATCTACAATCAGTTGACTTTAAATAAAGATTATCCTTGATAGTATGGGTGGGCCTTACCCAATCAGTTAAAGGCGTTAAGAACGAAAATGCGGTTTCCCATAGAAGAAGAAATTCTGCCTCAAGACTACAGCTTCAAATCTTGCCTGCTGGCCCAATCTATAGATTTCAGAAACGACAACACCAACCATGTACCTGAGTTTCCAGCCTGCCTGCCTGCCCTACACATTTCAAGCTTGTCAGTCCCCTCAATGGCCTGAGCCACTTCCTCCAAAAATCATCATCTAACTATGTCCTACTGGTTCTGTGATTAGGGTTCTAGAGAACTCTCATACAGGTGGGCACTGCCATGTTCCCCATCTTAAAAATGGAGAAGCTGTGGTTTGAGAATAATTTGCAGGGTTAAACAGATGGTAAGCAAAAACCTGAACTTCAACACAGAAGTTGACTTCAGAACCTTTGAAAGCAATCATCATACTATTTGTGACGAAGGAAAACTTTGCTGGCTGGATATATCACTGGAATGTTGTGCGTAATTTTCACTAATGTTTATTTTTTAAAGATTTGTTTATTTTATTTTAGAGAGAGAGAGCAGGGGTGGGGAGAGGGCAGAGGCAGAGGGAGAGAGAGACTCAAGCAGACTCCCTGCTGAGTGTGAAACCCACACTGGGCTCCATCCCAGGACCCTGAGATCACGCCCTGAGCCGAAATCAAGAGTTGGATACTTAACTGACTGAGCCACCCAGGCGCCCCATAATTTTCACTAACGTTTAAAGAGTTATTCAAGTAGAATGCACCTGCCTGGAGATTCAGAGAGCCCAGAAGTGTAAACGAATCTAGATAGACAGAATATACATCTATTCTCAGCTACTGTGCTGCCCGTCTCTCTCCCATCCAACTCCTCACAGCTACTTCTCTGCTCCCCCATTATCTTTGCCATGTCCTCATCTTTGCACACTCAGGGTCCTACTAGCAGAATCCAGTCTTCTTAAAGAGACTATTCTTTGGAAGACACAACGGGGAAGCAGAAGAGAGGATGCACTCAAAATTCCCTTAGAGGAGTTTTAATCCATATCTAGCTGTTGTGGGCAAATCACTGCTCTATTAACTGCCTGCTGAAAACTAGATGATGTTCTCAAGCTTCCAGACCTACATCCTAATCATGAAGCCAGATACACATGCACCCATCATGGCAGAGCCCAGAGCTCCTTGGCAGTCTTTTCCTGCAAAACTAAAATCGCACATTCTTCAAATTATAGGTGAATCCTAATTGTAGAGCCCCTAACTGTATAACTCAGGGTTGATAGGGAGTTTTTCAAAGCAATCTTTGAAAGAGGCTTCTTCTGGAAAAGAATATAGAACTTTTGAACGGAAGTGTTCAGCTGAGCAAAAAAGTTCAGAATGGTCCAGGCTGTAGGGGACCAAAAAATTAAAGACGGTCTGAGGGAAATGAGAGAGGCCGCAAATAAATTTAACCTAACGTAAATTTAACTGCCTACCAACCAGGAGCATAGGAACATTTACTCTTAGGGCAAGTCTGGATTGCACTGCTATGAAAAGGGCCACGAATTCTCAGAGTGGAATGGTACAGGGAGCAGAAAAGAGAGAAAGAGGCCTGGGTTAAGTGTGGGCGGCACGACCACCACCTTGGGGTCTGATGGCATTTTTTGAAAATGATACCATTTGTAAAATGGGTTTAAAATACTATTTTGACTGGTGATTTCATGTCCGTAAAGAGTATTAATTATTTTGGGATTTCCTCCAATGTTTAGATGCTCCGTCTTTGGAACACACTGATTGATTAGTTAATCTACAGCTGCTCCTGGTGCTCAGCAATTTTCCCTGTCTTGTTGCTAGGAGACCAGGACTGCTCCGAACCGGCCTGTGTGACAGGCATCGTGAAGAGGTGGTGGGCTCTGCCGACGAGCCACAGTGCCATCAAGCGGTCACTCTGCAAAACGGTTCGACAGAGTGGGTTTGTGTCCCCTGTTCTCTAATTAGAGCACTCAGGTTGTCTCGGTTCCAGATGAATTAGCCGGTTCGCTGAACCGCGGGGAATTGTGTATTCTCTCCGTGCTCTTCTGCACACAGTGAGGGGTTTTTTCCTTCGATAAATGAATCATGCCACGGCAAGCAGGATGGTGAAGTTAAAAGAATGCTGGATGGGTTGGCAGAAGGCATTTTAGTTCACCCCTACTCTGACTTCTCTTGGTTGTAATGTCTTCCTCTAAACAAGGAGGGGCGTGCGCGACGTCTCTCAATGTCCCTTCCATCCCCAAATCTCCAATTCTTTGCTACTTTCACACGCAGTTCTTCCCCAGAGGAGCTTATCCTTGCAGCTGATCCTGGTCAAGGAGCTCCAGCAGACCTCGGTGATGTGGCTTCACGGTGAGTTTGAGCGGGTGGAAGCAAGGCTGGAGGGGGAAAGGCAAGGACTGTGCCCACCACCAGAGCCCAAACTGCCAACCTTCTCTGGCAAATGACTGCTCCCACATGTTTGGTGGAGTCCCCCTGGGTAAATCTGTCCTTCCTGAGCAAGGAATTCTGGCCCAGGGAAGCAGCTCCAGGCATCTTGGGTAAAAACCTGTGATGTAAGGTCCACAGAGAAGTGCATCTGAGCAGGATGTGCTTGTGGACTCTCAGCAGAAGGCTGGCTGGACTCATGCTTCCACTGAAGATTAGAACAGGAGAAATTTGCATTCCACCCACAGGATGCACCCCTGTCCCTTCCTCTGACAGTCTCTGGGAGCCAGGTAGGAGGATTGGCTCTACCCTGCACCCTGCCCCCCATTACCTTTCTTCAACTCCTGTTTGGAGGCCCCATGAATCCAGATTCATGGTGCACCTCATCATGGACGCAGTGTGGAGACTGGGGTCATTTTTCACTCTCTCCAACAACCTGCTTCCCTGTGGATTTAACTCTGGGCAGATGTGAGTTATGGTGAATGTTGTGCTTGTCCTGCTGGGACTTATACAAATCTTCATCAATCTGTGCATTATGTCCAGTATCCTCTGATTTCAGGATCAAGTGAGACAACCGGAATCCTGAATATTAAACAAGCCTGAACCAAAATACAGTGAATTATCAACATGCTAAGAGAATACAGCTGAATTATCGTAGGCCATGAGACTATGATTTGGTTGACACTTTTGTCATTATTGGGGGGATTCTTTAAAAAAAAAAAAACCATGAGATTGTCTCACTGAATTGCCACCTATTGGGGTAAACTCACAAAACATTCAAGACAGAATGGAGCTTAGTACTCATCTTTTAGTTTAAACTGAGACCTGAAAAGATGTATCAAAATAAAATTGAGATGAATTAAATTTAACTTTTTACAATCTAACTTCAAAAAATATACCATATTTAAAGGGATCAAAATAAAAGTATGCACAAAAAAATGGACAAAAATGCAAAGGTCTTCTCTGTTTTTTAACAGGTCTGAACCTCCGAATTCAAGAGCCAATGGGAGAACTGTCTAGCTCATTCAGTCATTTTAGAGTGCCATCTGCTGATGGGATAAGAAGATGAGGAGGAAAAAGAAAAGGAAGAAAAATATGAGATGTTCTTTTTCTCTCTTCGATCTGTTGATTGAAGGAAGCACCTCCACTTAAAAACATCTCTGTAGATGTTTTGCAGATGAGATATTTCATGGTGTTTGTTCCTGGCCCTGAATATCAAACCTAGTCTTGTCTCGTTTCTCTGTGATTGTATCTCTGACACTCAGCACCACAAGTCCAAGAACCTATCAACCTATCCATGGCCAAAGAAAATATGAGGGCCAGCTCATCAAATTTCACCTAGACTCTCTTTTTAAGAATGGCCAGATTTTCTTAGACCTTCCTTAGATTTCCACCAAGGCAGCAGCCAGGAGGCCCAGTGAGGCCTGGCTGGGACTGGCCACTCACGTGTTCCTTAGAGAGACTTCTGTAATGTCAAGGGAAGAGTGACATACTTGCAGTGAGAGGACCCAAGTGTGACTACCTGCCCTGTCACACTCCAATGTGGGCAAGTCACACACCATGGCATCCCAGGTTCCTCATCTGTGAAGCAGAGGTGACAAGTACATTGCAGAATTCTTTTGAGAGGATAAAATGAGATCGTGCTGGTAAAATCACTAACAACTGGAATTATTATTCGCAGCTCTGAACTGGGATGTGAAAATGCATACATGTCTTGTCTGTAAGCCTTTTATTATTTAAATAAGAACGTTTTTTAAATGTGCTGGCCCTAGATTTGAAATAACCGAAACTGACAAGCAGAGAAGAAAACCTCGAGATATCACAGGCAAAGAAGAGTCTGGGCTTGGCAATGGTGTGATGATGTATCCTGCAGAGAAATGAGGGGAAAGAGGTGCTGGCAGGGGAAATGGCCTCATGTCCGAGTCTCTAGGACAATGAAGAAGGTGTTCCTTGTCCTTGGTGTCTTTGTGTGTAGGGTAGGGATGGGCAGCCAAAGACCTCTGCCCGAACTGCAGAGCCCAGAGAAATGCCACCTGCCGTTTCTCCCGTTGGCACTTTCTGGGCTTGCCTAGCAAAGACATCTACTCATTGGCTTGAGTTTAACTCAAAGAAGGGAAGTAAACGTCCCAGACACAGCCTAGATGGGACACAGATGTGAGAAAAACATCATGACTTCAGAATTTTCAGGGCATCATCAGTTGCTTAGGTTAAGGGAGAATGGAGAGAGAGACAAAGAGGGAAATTAGGCAACTTGATTATCACTTCTCTTTCCCTAAGAATCCTGATTAAAATTCAGTCACAGAAGGCTTCCCAGCAAGTTCCAGTATATTCCATCCTATGGAGTGCATCCCACAGGAGATCTGGACAGTGGTTACTCGGAAAAAGGTGATGTAAAAATATGTACAATATTAACACTCCCTCAATGTTACTTAGTTGGAGTAACAAGTCTCTGAAATAATGTGTCACATTAGATTTCATTTGGAACAGAAGCCCACAGTTACAAAATTTCAGTAGGGAGGAGAAAAAGCAGACAGAATAAAACTAAATAGAGTCATGAATCAAAGACTGTGTGTATGGTTTATGTTTTTTGGACCCAATAAGGGTAAGTAAAAAGTAGAAAAGCATTCTCTTTTTTATGCATGTAACTAATATGGTAAAAGGATTACCAACCATAGCTCAAGGTGAAAGCTTCCTCTAAAACCAAAAGCAACCAAAATAAAACCACAGAAATGATAATAATTAAATGCATTTTGCAGCATAAAACATTTCCCTCAGAAAGTTGATTAAAAAAAAAAAAAACATTTAAAAAGCTCCTGTTTTTAGAGTTAAAGCTTTTTAATCTCTGGCACATAACAATAATTGAAAGAATTCTGCAAAATTACACAAAAGTATTTGGTGGATTTGAATTAATGGGCCAAGCAAGCTTTTTTTCCTTGGCTTCTCTGTCAAATGAATCATAGATCGAGTCTTTGGTTATAGTTTTGGCCGTGGGAGGAATTTCTGAAATGCCAACGTAGTTCTTTTTGGCCATCCTTGAACTGGTTGTGATAGTATAGGCATTGCTTCGGTAACATTTCATTGAGGACATGCAAAAAGTCTCTTTCATTCCTCTCCTGAAATTGGCATTATAGATGGAATACAGCGTAGGTTTAGAGGCCGAAGAACTAAAGGATATCCACGTGATAGCTGTGAAAACAAGGGAACTTTTCTTAGGGTCTCGTTCATGGGGGTGCCACAGCTGAGCCACATGGAAAGGCAGCCAGGAGAGGAAAAACAACAGATTTAAAATGAGGAACATCTTGATCGTTTTCACTTTTGTCCTTGGGACAATGTTCGTGGTCCTCCTCACTGTTCGGCCATCAGTGCCAATTCTCCAAATGTACTTCACGACCTTCTGGTAAAACAAGATGATGAGGACAGACGGCATGACGAAGCTCACCAAGAAATGGATGATGGTATAGGCAGTTCCTTCCCAGGAGGAAGGGAAGAAATAGTTGCAGTGATTGTCCCAGCTGGAGCCAAAGAAAAAGAACACGGGGGTCACAAAGGCGGCATCGAAGATCCACGAAGCCGCGATCATTTTCTTGGCTTTTTCTCGGGACACCTTGAAGCTCAGGGGATAGACAATGGTGTAGAACCGGTCTATGCAGATGGAGAGGAGTACATAGATCTGGACACCGGGGGTGAGATACTGGAAATAGCGCACAACCTTGCACATCACGCTGCCCAGCGTCCACCTGCCAGTGGCGAACTGAAGCAGGACGAAAGGCGTGCTGGCCACGCTGACGAGAAGGTCAGCACATGCCATGGAGACCACAAAGTAGTTGGTGGTGGACTGAGTCCTCCTACTCCGGTGGATGACCAAACAAACCAGGGAATTGCCAAAGACAGAAAACAACCACAGGGCCCCAAAGAAAATGCTGGCTGTGGCCACTTCGCCGGGTTTCAGCCCAGGCTGCAGGTCTGTTGTGTTGCTCCTCCAACCGCGCTCCTCGTGGAACGCCGTCCGCTCGTGGCGTGGCAGGGCGGAGGCTGTTTCCGCACAGCTGTGGTTTTGCAGGGGCACCAGCAGCGTGGGAATAACCAAGGGCGGCTTGCCGTTATCCATTCTGTGAGCGAAAACCATACTCACTTGTTTCCTCTCAGTTCTGGATAAGAAAAGAAGAAGGAGGCCTCCTGTTAAAACGGTGTCATAAAGAGCGACTCCTATGGCTAACGATCTTATCTGACACTTAGATGGGTTGTCATTCGCCAGGAAGGAGGACTTGAGCCTTGGCAGGACAACTGGACTCCTATCCAGAAACAGCCCTGGCTCCGTCTCTCTTTCGTTTCAGGAGCTGTTTTAGCTGATCCCAGCTCAAGCTCTCTCTGGCCTCCCCTTCTCTTGACCTTTCGTCAAGTGAGGTGGACTCCAAGCCCCACCCCTGAACATCCCCTTGGCGCCTTCACTCACTGGGGACCACAAAGGGTGAGGGTGCTCGGATCCGGCTCATGGTGAGGGCACCACCCCGCAAATGAAGAGCCGGTGGAATACGGGGCCAGTAGGTGAGAAGTTCCTAAATGTCATGACACTAAAGCAGTAAGGCTGTGAGTGGAAGACGTGGGCAGATGGAAACACACAGATGTCAGCTATGGAAATAGGTCCTGGGAATCTGCAGTCAGACTGGCTGGCTCCTGCAAGTGGCCCCGTTCTTCCTTCTGCAGAGTTTCCAGTACAGAAGCATTAGGGAAGTACACGGAGCCACTGTATGTAACACTTAGAAGAGCCAGAATAGCACCTAACTAAATGATATCTGAGAACGGCTCGCTTTTTTTCCCAAAGATGATGTGCTTCATGTTCTAATAGCTTTGCCACGTATCCAGGACATATCTTGATGCCCTTCTGCTGTTACTGTTTCACAAAAGGACATATTGACGGGAGAACATACAAGACGTCCTCTAAAGAATGTACCCAGGTTACTGGAAAGCTTATGGCCTCTGCATGATTAAAAGCAACCAACTATTAACTGTTACTCAGCAGCTTTTTAAAAGCTTATGATCCTTAGATATAGAAGAATATTATAAAGTTTAGCCTTTAGTTTAATTTTGGGGGGAACTATTTGGTGAGGAAAAAAGTTATCTTTTTTAATAGGTGAAACAATTATATAATTGTGGGCTATTCAGTTAAAACTGGGGTGACTTGGGTTGCAGTTGGATTATTAAGGTCTAATTTGATCTGAATCTATGAAGCAGAAAAGAGAAAGCACAGCACCTAAATCCAAAATAACCAGAGGGTGCCTGGGTGGCTCAGTCATTAAGCGTCTGCCTTCGGCTCAGGTCACGATCCCAGGGTCCTGGGATCGAGGCCTGCGTCGGGCTCCCTGCTCAGCGGGGAGCCTGCTTCTCCCCCTCCCTCTGCTTCTCCCCGTGCTCATGCTCTCTCTCTCTCTTTCTGTATCTCTGTGTCTCGAATGAATAAATAAAAATTAAAAAAAAAAACATTAAAAAAAAAATAACCAGAGCAATTCCATGTGGGCTGTGGACGAGGGGAGGGCACTCCAGCAGCAGGCTCCAGCAGGGCCCCGTGTCCCCCATGGTGGGCTCCTGTGACTAGCCTCACAAAGAAACGTTCCTGAAGTTTTAGAGGTGGGATTAAAGAACAGGTTTTTTGTTTGTTTGTTTTTTAAGATTTCATTTTTTTAAGTAATCTCTACACCCAACATGCGGCTCAAACTTAAAACCCCGAGATCGAGAGATGCACGGTCCACCACTGAGCCAGCCAGGTGCCCTAAGGACAGCTCTTAACGAAAGAATGTTCTTAATGGCCCGCTTTTCCTTGAAGGACTTTTGCGCTAATTTGTGGCAGGGAGAAGAATGTTAATATATACTGTCCTCACCAAGAAACCACATTCAACAAAAATCTGGAGCTCAGGGCAATAATGTAGTAAATGCCAGTCCCGTATCATCTTCAGGCTTTTTTTGTCCATGAGGCAGCCCTACTTGATTTCTCAAAAGAAATGTCGTAATTAGGCATTTGACTACTAGAAGACCTTTAAGCATGGATGGCTGGTTGACAGTCAGTTTTAAGAATAGCAACCATACTTCCATATAAAAAAATCAGGATACGCAGCCTGAAAACAGAACATAAGATCTAAAATTAGCATTGTCCTAGAAAATCTGGAACGCATGACCCTTCTACTTCTAAAATTGAAATTATCTCTTCACCTTCGTATGTGTAAAACCTACAAAATGCCCCCAATTTTTTTTTAAGGTTTAAACTTTAGGGGTGCCTGGCTGGCTCAGTCAGTGGAGCATGCAACTTGACCTCAGGGTTATGAGTTCCGAGCCCCACGTTGGATATAGAGATTACTTACAAACAATATCAATAAAATAAAATATTTAAAGTTTAAAGCAGATGAGCAATTTTCCCAGGCAGAAGGAGCTGTTCTAAACTTTTTGGGGATGCCTGTGGCCTAAATAAAACAGAAGTTGGTGGCACAGGCACTAGTCTGCAGTCAATACACATATTTTGAAACCTGTGAACTTACTTTTGTTTCTCTCTTCCTCTCATAGCAAAACCCTGCAGATGAAACTCAAGTTCACCACCACAACTAAGGCACCGTGAGGCCTCCCATCTGCCATATTTCCTCCAGCTGCATGTCACCAGTGAGTGTGTCTGCCCACTCCTCTAGCCCCACCACTGGGAAGCAGAGGATCCCACTCCTCAGAAACTGGACAAGGGAGCCTTGAGGAGCTCCTGAGTCCAGGTCTCCCCTGATGATGGCACGGCTGTTCTGACTCTACCTAAAACTGCTGCAGCCCTGTTTTTTCACTCAATAAACCAAGACACTATGCTAGGTACTAGGGAAACAAAGATTAGTAAGGCCCAGAAGAGGGCAAATGTATAAACAAGCTGCCTGACCATATTATAACTAAATTCTGTAATAATTATAACTGATGCTAACAAGACAAGGAGCTAAGTGGCAGAGAAAAACGAGGATCCAATTTTGTACGGGATAGGAGAAGAAAAGGGAAGATTTCACAAAGGAGGTGAGGTCTGAGTAGGGGACGTGGAGACTAGAACTTCTTCAGGAAGACAAGGGAGTGAAAAAAACATTCCAAGGGAGAGACAGAGCATGTGGAATGGTTGGGGGGGGTCATCTTTTCTGGGTTGATCGTTTTGGGGCCCTTTTCCTTTCAGAGACAACATTTTCTGCAAACCACACCTCCCAGACTTTATCGTTTCTAAATGCCCTACAATCAGACTGACCTAACTTTTCCCCAAGGTTACAATGAGAGGTTACATTTTCTGCATTCATGGGCTGCGATGTGGTCAGACAGTGGATGAGAATATTGACATATCCAGAATGGCTGCGGTATCCTCGTTCACACAGCACTTTACTACAGCATTTTCCAAGTGTGTTTTGCTTTATAGCAACGGTTCTCTAGCTTAGCAATGCATTGGACTCTTCCAGGGAGCTTTAAAAAAATACCCCTGCCCTGTTCCTACCCCCAAAGATTCTAATTTAATTGGTCTGGAGGGCAGCCTGGGCAGTGGGAAATTTCAGGGTTCCCCAGGTGATCCTAATGGGCAGCCGAGATCAGGAATCCCTGCTTTAGAACTGTTTCCATGTTTCTGTCTTCCCCCACCAAGCTGGGGGCTCCCAGGGGAAGAATGTTATTCTTTTTCTTTACATTAATAATTGTTTATTAAGTATTTACTGAATGGAATCTGTAAGGACAGAGAACTGAAATGCATGACTCCTGCTCTAGGGGGCTCTGCTAGGAGAATTCAACCAGAGATAGAGAGTGATTGTGTCTTCTCCTGAGCTGAAACACTGGTGACCATGGAGACGGGGAAAACAGACTCCTGAGCAGAGCAGGGCAGGCGAAATTGAAGTCACCCTGGACTACTGCTACCTGCAGCAGAATTCTCATTGAGGGGAGAGTTAAGGTAGCTGAGGTGTCCTCAGACAGGCTTCTGCAATCCCCACTCTGGAAAAAAATTAGTCTGCCATATTATAAGTAAGTTCTAGGGTCCCAAAGTAAAATTTCAAAAAGGTCTCCCCTACTCCATTAAGTTGGAAATAAATCCCTCTTCAGGGGAGAGTTTCTGAAATACAAGGGCTGCTTAACTAATTATGTCTGGGTCATCCATATGCAGTAATATTAACAGCAATAGGAAAGACTTCTTCACCTCTTTCCTGCTGAACCTATGTCTTCCCATCCAGACACACCCCACTGAGTTGAGTAGTGAAGGCACTTATTAAAATATATCTCTATCACCTGGGTGGCTCAGTTGGTTAAGTGTCCAGCTTTTGGTTTCAGCTCAGGTCATGATCTTGGGTCATGAGATCGAGCCCCACAGTAGGCTCTGCACTGGGCATGGAACCTGCTAAGATTCTCTCTCTCCTTCTCCCTCTGCCCCTCCCCCTCCACTTTCTCGCTCTCTCTCAAAAAAAAAAGTATCCAATACTTGAAAATAAGGCAAAGAGAGTCTAGCATACCTTTTTAATGTCATGCCAGGACGTTGTTAAATGGGCTTCCCCAAGAATTATTTAATTCTCTGAGAGAATGCATCCATGCTTGATTTTGCTATTACGATATGACGAGAGCCCAGACAAGGTGAAGGTACATGTTAACGTGCAGATTTCTGTCTAGCAGAAAAAATAACCCCCAAGGTTATGAACTTACTGCTCTATAGGACATTAACCAGTTTTGTGTCTATCTAGCAATCTTATGTCCACCTTCTTAAAAAAAAAAAAACCAACAATAACAAAACCCTATATATACCTATTTTTATTCAAATGCTCTTGGAGCCAGGCTAATGATCTCACTGGTTCCTTCAGTAGTAAGTTGATAAATCTCTGACATACATTCATCCTCTATTTGTAGAAGAATCATTATTTTATTTATTTATTCTTTTATGGGGGGAGGGGCAGAAGGAGAAAGAAAGAGTATCTTAAGCAGACTCCACACCCAGCATGGAGTTGATCCCATGACCCTGAGATCATGACCTGAGCCGAAATCAAGCCTCAGACGCTTAACCAACTGAGCCACCCAGGCACCCCAAGAATCATGATCTTAGCTTTTTGAAAATCACCCTGAGAGGTGGATGAATGTATGAATGATGAGAAACACAAGAAAGGACCACAAGGAGGCACAGAGGGGCTCAGCTGACAAACTCTGTGTAGTCACAGGTCTGCCAGGGGCGATTCCTGGCCAAGCACATCAACTTCTGCTTAGGCTTGTTCCCAAGTCCAAGAACCCTAACAACTGATTTCTTTTCCCTCATGAAATTATAAAGATTCACAGACATTCTCACAACATAGGAGGACCATTTTTATTTCTGACATTTGTTCAAAAATTTAATGTCAAACTAGAATTTTTAGAATGTTGAATTTTTACACGATTTGGTTGGAAAAAAAAAAAAAAACTGTAACATTTTCTGTAGAATGGTAAGCATCTGCTGGACCGAAGCCAACACATAAGATAAGGCTGTTTATTAATGAGCAATAAGATTAATTACGAGGACAGCAGTTATAACATTAATACTACAGAGAGTTGATAGATATTTTGTGCTTATCATGTGTCAGGTACCTTTGAGGTAGGTAGTATTATTAGCTCTATTTCACAGATGGGAAAAACTGAAGTTCCTCCCCAAGATCATAGTTATAAACGAGTCACCACAGGATTGCCTCATTCCAAAGCCCATGCTCTTAACCACCCCTGGGGCTTCATGCCTGGGGAGGCCACAAAAGGCGGGATCTGAATTCAGAGGGTCAAACTGGCTGTACACGGATAGGTTTTTCTTGACTCCTCAATCAAACAGAGGAATGTAAAATTATTCTGCCACAGCCTCTTTACTACCCACAGATACATCTGTTCAATATGCTAGCTCAGAAATATGTGACATAGTGAACATTTGGGGGGAAAAAAAAATCACTCCCACCACATACTGCACGGAGGCTTGGCATCAAAAGTGCAGTAGACATGTTGGTCTGGAAATACAGCCTTTCTTCGGAATAGAGAGTATGAGACTACTGGAAATCCATTATGACAGATGATGAACTGTTGTAGCCTTTAAACGCAGGATGAAAGCAGAACTCCAAACCAGTGTGAACTGAAGTGAGAAGTCTGATCAGTGGTATTAGCCCAGGTAAGAAATTGTCTCCTTTAAATTTTAATTGTTGTAACTTAGAGAACATGGTGGTGGAGATTTTCTCTTAAACCTTTCATGGTGATGTACACTTTGTGTATACGTGAAAATAAGAAATGCCCAGAACGGGGTGGGTGCCTGGCTTGCCTAAGCTGCCCAGAACCAGCTGTGCGCATTTCTTCCCAACTCCAAGTTCAATGACATCATGTTGGCATAAATCAGCCACAGGAGGAACAGTCACACCATGGAAATGGACAAACACCACAAATGAGGTGTTTTGCCCCCTGTGCAGCCAGCTGTCCCACATTTACCAGCCTACCAACTTCCAGGAGAACACCGTTTACAGGGCGACATCTCCCGAAGCCCTGAATTTACAAACGGTGAAGGAGGCCACAGAAGGCGTCAGAAGCTTCCCGAGTGGCTCTCTTGCTATCTGGCCCTGAGCTCTGGCTCTGGTGTGCACACTGAGCTAAGTGCTTCATGACTTTGGTGGGGGCACAGGAAAACCAGGGAGGATAAGACACATTCTCACAACGCGCCACCCAGGTACGGCCACCAGATGAAATACAGGGTGCCTGGTTCAATGACATTTTCTTAGCATAGATATGGCCCATACAATATCCCATACAATATTCAACTGGTGTCCTCTATTTCTATTAGCTAAATCTGGCAAACTTACACCCAGAATGGAATCCTGTGCTGAAAAACATCTATTTATCATCTCACAATACAGGGATATTGCAAAGTGGATATGTACGCAGGCTTTGAGGTCAGACAGCTGAAGTGCGAATCCCACCTCTGTCACACACTAACTAGTTGTGTTACCCAGACACGTTATCTAACCCTCTTGAGCTCCAGTTTTCTTACCTGTAAAATGAGGATAATTAGCCCCTATCTCACTTGATTACTGTGAAGGTTAAATGAGATAATACATGCACAGGAGTTAAATGAGTTAACACAAGTCAATCTGCCTGGTATGAGGAAAATACTCAGTAAGTGTTATCCCTGTATGGTTCTATAAACTATCTAACACGGTGTCTAGCACATAGCAAGTGCTTAAACAATTAGCACTCTTGGAGTACCTGGGTGGCTCAAGTCGGTTAAGCGCCCGACTTCGGCTTAGGTCATGATCTCAGGGTCCTGGGATCCAGGCCTGTGTCGGACTCTGCGCTCAGTGGGGAGTCTGCTTGTCGCTCTCCCTCTCCTTCTAACCCTCACCCTGCTCCTGCTCGCTCGCTCGCGCGCGCGCTCTCTCTCTCTCAGAATCTTTTAAAAAAAAAATAGCACTCTTATGGAGGTTCCTCAGAAAGTTAAAAACAGAACTACCTCATGATCCAGCAATTGTACTTTTGGTATTTACCCAAAGAATAAAAAAATACTGATTCAAAGGGAAACATACACCCTGATATTTATAGCAGCATTATCACCAATAACCAACTTATGGAAACAGCCCAAGTCCATCGACTGATCAATGGATAAAAAGATGTGGCGTGTGTATGTGTGTGTGTATGTATGTATGTGGAATATTACTCAGCCATAAAAAAGAATGGAATTTTGCTATTTGCAATGACATGGATGGAGTTAGTATTATGCTAAGCGAAAGAAGTCAGTCAGAGAAAGACAAATACCATATAATTTTACTTATATTAAAAATTTAAGAAACAAAGGAGCACAGGGAAAAAAGAGAGAGAGAGAGGCGCCTGGGTGGCTCAGTCATTAAGCGTCTGCCTTCGGCTCAGGTCATGATCCCAGGGTCCTGGGATCGAGCCCCGCATCGGGCTCCCTGCTCAGCAGGAAGCCTGCTTCTCCCTCTCCCACTCCCCCTGCTTGTGTTCCCTCTCTCGCTGTGTCTCTCTCTGTCAAATAAATAAATAAAATCTACAAAAAATAAAAAAGAGAGAGAGAGACAAACCAGAAACAAACTCTTAACTATAGAGAATAAACTGACAGTTACCACAGGGGAGCGGATAGGAGGGTGGGTTAAATAGGTGATGGGGATTAAGGTGTGCACTTGTGATGAGTACCAGGTGATGTATGGACGTGCTGAATCACTGTATTGTACACCTGAAACTAACATTATACTGTATGTTAACTGGAATTTAAATGAAAACTTATTAAAAAATTTTAAAAATTAGCACTCTTCCTATTATTAGCCCATTAAGTCTTAAAAGCCATATGACAAGCAAATTTTAGTAACCACATCACACATCACATACTATAGAGCGATAATACTAACATTAGTCACATAATTTAGCTGTGTTAAGAGTGAGTGGCTTTTGGGGAGGAGCCTAGGTACCTAATCATCATTCACATTGTTGGGTTTTAAGGGGAAAATCACTGAGATCCAAATAAATCAACACAACCTTTCTCCAAGTTGGGCATGATTTTTTTAGTGACATATTAACCCATAAAACTTTTTTCTATACCCTAAACCAAAACATGTAATACAATGAATTGAATATTTCTCAAAAGCATCTAAAATCCACTCTGCTAAATTACTTCCATTAGGTAATTTTGAATACTTGCAAAAGAACCTCATATTTCCACTGAAAAGAACTTCCCCTCCACCATCTGAGACTCCTAGTATCACAGGCTTATAAGCCTAGAATTTTCTTGAATGCCATTTTCCCCTTTCCTACTATATATTATATATTATATAATATATACAAGTATTCCTCCATAATATTCCAGCTCTGTGCCTTTCAATCTGTTTCCCGACTGGGATCAAGCTTAGTTTCCTAAGATCAGACTGGGCACACCATCTTTGTATTTGGATACTGGTTGTCCAAGGAACTAGATTACTCTTCTACCACCTTTATCTTTCTTTGTCATTCATGCGAATTTTAAAATATCAGAAATAAAGAGTCAGCATCATAGGAGTGATTTCTGGAAGTGAGGAAGGCTTCTATCCCAACTTCTCTTACCACTAGGGCATAATTCTTTTAAAGTCAAGGCCCCTATTAAAATGTAAATGCTTCTTGGTGGCGCCTGGGTGGCTCAGTCGTTAAGCGTCTGCCTTCGGCTCAGGTCATGATCCCAGGGTCCTGGGATCGAGCCCCGCATCCGGCTCCCTATTCAGCGGGAAGCCTGCTTCTCCCTCTCCCACTCCCCCTGCTTGTGTTCTCTCTCTCGCTGTGTATCTCGCTCTGTCAAATAAATAAAATCTTTAAAAAAAAAAAAAAATGTAAATGCTTCTTTTTTTCTAAAAACTATTTTATTTTTAAGATTTTATTTATTCATTTGAGAGAGAGAGAGAACGAGTGGGGGGGAGGGGCAGAGGGAGAGGGAGCAGACTCCCTACTGAGCAGGGAGCTCAACGCAGGACTTGATCCCAGGTCCTGGGATCATGACTTGAGCTGAAGGCAGACACTTAACCGACTGAGCCATCCAGGCGCCCCAGAATGTAAATGCTTCTTAAAGAGTACATATTTTTACATATTATCAGTAGAATGGTGATCTCTGAGATCTATGGTCTTAGTGGAAATGAAAACAGAAGAGATGCTGAAACAAAAGCCTTGAGGACAGTCAGCATCTGGGAGAATGGGGATGGGGTGCCATTATGGCAGGGAGCAGGTGAAGGGTGAAAGACTGATGGAGAAGCACCTACTTGACGGTTCTGTGTAGGGATGGCTAGCATTGGAATAAATGTTGCACCCAAAAAGAATGTAACAGAAAGGAGCCCAAGCTTTACCCCACACGGTTTCTGTTGGCCGCAAGCTGCAGTCCTCCCAAAATTCTTTACAAACAGTGTTGCAGGAGAAAATGTTAGGTCATATTGGCACCCCACTGTGGGTAAGTATAAAGGACACTGGCCAATATTTCTCACCCTACTGCCACTTAGTAGAGTCCTGCGTAGGAGGGATGTAGCTCCAGATTTAATAACACTGAACTTCTCCCTCTCTCTACTGTTCATGCAAAATCTGTAAAGTCAGATAAAATGGGGGGAAAAAAGAGAAATAAACACCAAGAAACTTCACCCTAAGAAATGACTATGTTGTTACGATGGTATATGTAAAATCATCTTCTATTATACATTTACCCAATAGTCTTTTCATACATAGTATGAACCAGGATTGTGCTAACTGCTGGAAGTACAGAAGTTAACTAGATAGACAAGGTCCCTGCTACTGTGGAGCTTATCTCTAGGGGGGAAAACAAATAACAGCAAAACAAATACATACATAGTAAAGAAATGGCTGGCGCTATGGAGAAAAACAAAGCAGAATGAGGGACCAAGGGTCCACGGGAAATGGAAGGACAGGTGACTGGATGGTCACCTAATGGCCATTCCCAACTTCTCCCTTGCCTTCCTCTATCAAGAGGCTGAAAAAGCAAGATAACCACTTTCCGCTATCCCTTGCAGCTAGGGATGGTCACATGAACATCATCTGCTTCTGGCAAGATAAGAGGAAATCTCTAGGAGGGTGTTGGGAAGCTCTTGGAAAAATGTTTCTTTCTTGGTAAGAGGAAAGAGGCATGCAGAGAGTGTTCTCTTTTGTGGGCCTGGCTGCCCCTTGCTTCTCCTTTGTAAACTGTCATGTGAAGATGGTAGACTCTCTAGGACTCCTGCTGCAGACAGATGACAGGACAAGGAAATCAAGTCACCAAGCTGCCTTGCATACCAGCCACCTTTCAGATCCTGAGCAATGTTTCAGGCTCCTTGGGGCCTGGCCTTAGTACTTGTGATAGGCAGTTTCCCTTGAGGCAACTCAGATTTCTCTGCAGTCCAAAGAACCTACCACACAGTGGGGGGCGAAGGGGGGAAGAGATAAAAAGGGGTAAGCGGGGCCTGGAGGGACAAAATGCCTCTGGGAACTTCCTTGCACTCTTGTACCAGATGGGTTCCCCAATTCTCCCACACTATCTTCCCTCCCCAGGAAGCAAAGAATGCCTTCATTTCTGCTTAGAGGAGGAAGGAAGCAGGGTAAAAGGAGGAGGCCTGACTCCCTCCCCTGCAGGTCACTGCTCCATGGAGTCAGTGCTGTCCACTGATAACTGCAACTGGAAGACTCCACCACATTGTACAGAGGCAAGACAAGTCCCTGCGGGTACTGATTTGTGCTGTGCTCCTCGCTGAGATTTTCCTATTCCCTTCTGAGAATGAACCCAGACCCTAAATGCTGCCTTGTCTTGGAGGAGAGTCGTATCGCTGGGCCCCGAGACAACCCTGCTTCCTTGGCTTTCGTGTGTTATAGGCTGAGTTCTCTGAGAGGACTTCTACAGAGTGTAGGAGGGAGAAACAAGGATGTCTGAACCAGGATGTGGCTACGGCCCTTGGAGCCATGCAAAAGGCAGGCCTGGATGGTCACAAGAGATCTTTTTGGGGATGACGAAAACGTTCTGAAATTCGATTATGGTGATGGTTGTGCCACTCTGTAAATATTAACACAAATCACCGCCTTGTAACTTAATATGAGTGGGTGCTATGCTATACGAATAGAGCTGTTTAAAAAAAAAAAAAAAAGAAAAGGAAAAGATAAGCTTGGGACCCTTGCCTCACTTCACTGCACTCCAGGTAAGTGACAAGTGGTAATGGAGGAGTACAGCTAGGGGGCTGGATCCAAGGCCGGACTTAGAAGTACAGTCCGCCGCCCCAGCAGGGTACCAAAGCCACAGATCTCCCAGCTTTCAAGGACACACACCAGCTCAGACAATCACATGTCTGCTATGACCAGAGGGGATCCAAGGCTAGAGGGACCACCCCGTACATTTTGCTGGGTTTACAAGCCCCAGGACCTAGAAAGAGGAAGAGAGTCCCAGTAATGTTTGTCACTGACTTTCCCATTAGCCTGGTAGGATGGAGTCTTGCAGAATGGCCCCCTAAAGATATCCATGCCACACAGCAAAATTGTATATCTGCATATACAATTAAGGTTATGAAACTTAAAATGGGAAGATTATGCTGGATTATCCAGGTGGGCACAAACTAATGAGCCCTTAAAAACAGAGCATCCTCTCTGGTTAGAAGCAGAAAGATGAGCAAAAAGAAGTCAAACAATGATTCCAAGCATGAGAAGGAGCTGGCTCTGCGATACAGGGGCTCCCGTGCAAGAACCAGGGAGAGGCCACTAGGAGTTATGGATGGCCTCCAGCTGACAGCCATCAAGAAAATGTGACCTTAGTCCTACAACCACAAGCCACTGGATTCTGCCAACCACTGCAAAGAGCCTGGAAGGGGAATCATCCTCTCAAAAGGAACACAGTGGGGCGCCTGGGTGGCTCAGTCGTTAGGCATCTGCCTTCGGCTCAGGTCCTGATCCCAGGGTCCTGGGATCGAGCCCCGCGTCGGGCTCCCTACTCAGTGGAGATCCTGCTTCCCCCTCTCCCACTCCCCCTGCTTGTGTTCCCTCTCTCGCTGTGTCTCTGTCAAATAAATAATAAAATCTTAAAAAAAAAAAAAAAAAGGAACACAGTTCTGCCAACACCTTGATTTCAGCCTTACGAGCCTCAAAGCAGAGAAACCAGCCAACCCACCCAGACTTCTGACCTGCAGAACTGTGACATAAGAAACAGCTGTTATCTTAAGCCACTAAATTTGTGCTCATGTGTTCTGCAGTAATAAAAACTAATTCAATATAGCCATTTCTTAGATAATTCAGTGTGAACATTAAAATTCATACCAGCCATCCTATCACTTTCCACTACCCCATCAGCATCTAGAGTATCAGAAACCTTGAGAAGCTTGAATAGTGTAGTGCTTTCTGGTTCACCTGAGACATGGGACTGGGGGCTAAGAAACCTGGGCTCTAATCCTGAATATAAGCACTGAACAGCAAGACAAGAGACACAAGGTCTTATTTCTAAGGACCTTAAGTAAATCAACCTCTCGGAATCTCCGTTTCCATGGCTATAATATAAATGAGTTGGTCTAGATGATTTTTGAGGTCCTTTTAGCATTATGAACTAAAACTGATAGGTAGACATTGTGATGAGCACCACACATTGGTTTAATTTATAACTCACCACTTTCACCTGGCAGAGAGCTCACCCCAAGAGTGCATTTTGATGGGAGGAGAGGGAAGCTGGTTAGGGCTGCTGGGGCTTCTCTGAGCTTCTGATATCCAAGATCAAGAGTATGGGTCTCCAAAGGAGGGATAAATTTTCTTTCCCTAGAGGCCAGCTAAGCACCCCTGTCCCAATAATTATCTTTGAAGGGCCAACAATTTCTTACTGAAGATTCCCTGCAAGAAGTTGTCTGGTCAAAGAGGACTTCCAGCTGTGTCTGTCTGCCTTTCTATCTACTACCAAGCTTCTCAGAGGGGAGAGACACTTACTAGAACCCCTGGCTGTCCTCTACCAATTTCCTACACCTCTCTTCCCAGTATGGAGGCTTTCAAATTCTGAAGGAAACAGTTTGGCCAAGGGATCTGCACCTCCCCAAATTCAATTTATTTCATTTTTTGAATAGCTGCTGTGTGCTTGCTGAGTCTAAAGTAGAGGCAAACAGTTGTTCTGGAGGTAAGCATTCAGTTTCATTTTCAAGCTTGTATTTCAGTATCAACATCTCTAGTTGTGCAACTTAAATAGGAAAGAAGTGAGGAGGCAAAGACCAGATGCATCACACTCAAAGCAAAGAACTACACAGTAGGTGCAATTTACAGCAATTTGAAAAGAAGGTGAACTTTTTGTTAAGCACGGAGTACAAACACTAAACAAAGAGTTACTAAGAACTGTTTTTCAGAAACATATTCTGTCTTACATCAAATTCACAGCAACACTCAAGGTAAATTTTGATCTGCACCACTGTCCTCAATCAGGGTGTTCCAAGAAAGCAAACCTTTAAGTTCATGGAGAAGTTAGATTTGAATTTGCATTCATGTGCATTTTTCATGGACAAATTATGCAATTGTACGTAGTCAGCTGTCATTGAAAATATGTTGAATGTGTATTTGCATGTTTCACATGGTTAATATATATTTTAGTACCGTATATTTTTGGACATCTTTTTTTTTTTTTTTTAAAGATTTTATTTATTTATTTGACAGAGAGAGCGAGAGAGCACAAGCAGGGAGAACAGTAGAGGGAGAGGGAGAAGCAGGCTCCCCGCCAAGCAGGGAACCCGATGTGGGGCTCGATCCCAGGACCCTGGGATCATGACCTGAGCCGAAGGCAGACGCTTAACCATCTGAGCCACCCAGGCGCTCCTGGACATCTTTTAAGTTAAAGTGATACTGCTGTCATCTCTCAGTGCTTCCTACTTTAATCCCCTCTGCGCATCAGTCATGCAACCCAAATCACCAACACCAGCCATTTTTAGTCTTTCCTCCTCAGAGACAGATGTGACAGTGTGTTCATACATGTGACACACTCCTACAGATATATTCAGAACTATGTGCAACTTCAGGAGCTTGATCTGTAACTCCAACAGAGTCCTCAACCTAAGAAATCACGTGGAGAAGAAAATTATTATGTAGACATCCTTAACTTTATTCTAATTAATTAAAAAATATATCACTAGCAAATCTTGGTATTTGATTTATTAGCACGCAATAATTTGCAAAAGACATCCTTTGTTTGGGACATATTTTGACACCATGGTTGATAAGCGCTGCCCTGCTACACCCTAAGTGTACACCTGAAATCTGAATTTTTTAAAAAAGATTTAGTTATATATTTGAGAGAGAGAACATGAGAGAGAGCGAATGAGCTGGGGGAGGGGCAGAGGGAGAGGGAGATCTCAAGCAGACTCCCCACTGAGTACGGAGGCTGAAGCGGGGCTCAATCTCAGGACCCTGAGATCATGACTTGAGCCGAAATCAAGAGTTAGACACACTTAACCGACTGAGCCATGCTGGTGTCCCTGAAATCTGAATTCTTGAAGGCTAAGGGTGCCTGTCACAGAGAACCAGGGAAAAGACTGTAAGAGAGAGAAATACGGTTATTTTTCCAACTGGGCAACGGTGGGATACTATAAACCTGTTATAAAAGTCTACTAAGGAGCATTTTTCTGGAAGTGACTAATCTCCTACCTATGATCTATAAAGCCGCTGATATTCCAAAAGGTTTCATAGGCTGCAACCAAACTTGAAGGTATGTTTCCTTCTTTAGATGTGGAAGAAAAGAACTCTTAGCAGATTTTAAGTATGAAGGGGCTACATAATGCAGTGATTGGGAGCATGGGCTCTTAGAGCTGTGGTTCACAGGTCATTCTGCCTCCCAGGGGACATGTGGCAATGTCTGAAGGCATTCTTGATGTCACACCTGGGGGAGGGGGGTATTACTGACAGCCAGTAGGTAGAGGCCAGGGACGCTGCTAACCATCTACAATAAAGTCGGACAGCCCCCCGCCACACAGATGTAGCTGGCCCCAAATACCAACAGTGCTAAGGTTGAGAAACCTTGCCGTAAAGCAACCAGCCTGGGTTTCAGATCACTTAATACCTGTGTAGCCTCTACCAAGTTACTTAACATCTTTGTCCTTACTGTCTTTACCAATGAAATTAGGATAATAATGGTACCCACCTTATTGATTTGTTGTGAGAATAAAATAAATGACGCAAGAAAGGAGCTAAGAACAATGTCTGAGACAAAGCCAGTGCTCAACAAATGTTTCCTTTCGTAATCACTGGATGTACTGAGAAAGACTGAGAAAGAAATATACCAAAATTTTAATAGTGGTTGTTTCTAGGTGGCAAGATCATGATTGGTTTTTATTTTTGTTACACTTCTTGTTTTGTTTTTTTTTTAAAGATTTTTATTTATTTGAGAGTGACAGAGCACTCAAGTGAAGAAGGGGGAGATGAAGAGGGAGGGAGAAAGATTCTGAAGCAGACTCCACACTGAGCACGGAGCCCGGCATGTGGCTCGATCCGAAAACCATGAGATCATGACCTGAGCTGAAACCAAGAGTCAGATGCTTAACTGACTGAGCCACCCAGGTGCCCCTATTTTCCTTACACTTCTATAATTTCTCTTCATTTCCCAAATTTTCTAGAACTGTATTTATATTAACTTAATATCCAAAAACATATTTATTTTTAAAGAATACAGAGGAAAGAACTTTACTTGTGATAGAGCAGAAAGAACAGGGGGAATTCAGATCCTGGCTCTATTTGCTGTGCGGGACTCTGGGCAGGTTGGTTAATGTCGCTGGGCTTCAGTTTCCTGGATCAGAAATGGGGGCTAATAACCTATATCGCAGAGTCTCTATCAAGATTGCACATGACAGACATCCAGTGCCTAGGAAAGTATGCCGAATGAGAGGCTCCCTGAGATGATAGCTTTAGAAGTTTAGCCAAGGGAAAATGACCCCATAAACAGGAAAATATATTCATTATGGTACCCCTCTTTTACTTTTGAAACTGTCCTCTTGGAGAGACCACCTCTCAGCTCATGCCGTTTTTTTGTCCTGGTTCATAAAGGAGAAGTTGCGTCCATACTCTGGTTCTTCTGTCCGTTGCTTCCTCCTTCCCTACGTACACATATGCTAGGAAATGATCCAGTCATTGGACTCGCAGGGTCTGACTCAGGTGGCAGGGTTTACTAGTAGCGGGCAAGTGACTGTGCCTGAAAGGCAGGACCCAGGCCTCACTTTCTCATATCTGTGCCCCATGCTCACTGCCCCCTTCCTATCTCCTCTTTCATCCCTAGCCTCCAAGTTGAAAGCACATTTGGCAAGGCCTCTCCATAAGGGGATGCCTCTCTACTTTCTCTCTGTTTGATCTTCTCCCATTCAGCTGGTTGAGTAGAGCTGGTAGATTTGAGAGATGAGTGGGAAGCCCAGCGAGGCTTCCAGACCCAAGGCTGTAGAGGACACCAGTTGCACTTCTCTGAGAAGCCCTGCAGGAGTGTGGTGGGCATGCAGCGCATGCCTGGCCTTACTGGGCTTCCAGCAGGGCTGTTTCTTTTGCACAACTCACTCAGCAGGTAGCACTGGAGGTAAGGAGGATGAGTGGATAGGATTCATGGACCCACACCTTATCTACAAACCCTATTCTTCCTCTCCTTAGTGACTTAATTAGATGGGAATAATAGAATAGGTTATGTTTGTGAATATCATCGAGAGACGTGACTATTTTATTTTTTTATTTTTATTTTTTAACATAATCTCTACACCCAATGTGGGGCTCGGATTCATGACCCTGAGATCAAGAGTAGCACGGGAGCTCCAAGAGAGAGGATTATTTTAACCCCAGTTAGCCTGCTAACTTGAATTCAAATCCTAAGCAACCTTTCCAGATACCCTGAGACAATCTTTTGCACTCAAGTCCTAGCTGCCATGGTTTGGGAAAGGCAGCCTGGCTCCAATCTACTCTGACACTAACGATCCCAGGGTTCTCTGTGGGGGAGTCCTCTAGTCCTGTGAGCTCTTGGTTCGGCATTCTGAGGCCTGGGAGCCACAGCTGATTAGGAGAAGCCTGCCTGGGGCCGGAACTGACCTCAACACGTTCAGTTTCAACCCAAGGTGAACTATTTCAGTGTTGGTAGATGGTGCCAGGCAAACACAAGAAGAAAATAAGACTGTTAGGGTGCCTCTATATCTAGATATAAATAAAAATACCAGGAGAACTTCATTCTAAAGATAAATGAAATGTCAGGGGGATTTGTAATCCCCAGGAAAGAATTTATGGATAGTTCTTGGACTCTAGTGTGCTACTGCTCGAGTTAGTCTGACTGGCATGTATAAATTTCAGACATCATTTTGGCTGTTGTCAAGGTCTCTCCCACTACACATGTACTTCTTCACTGTCCTCCCTATAAGTACATGCAGAACAAAATAGACATGGGCCCCCAAACAGGCCCCAGCAGAATGCTTTCAGAGCTTTTGCAAATGGATATCGAGAGCTTACCATACACCAGGCCTGGTGCTAAGTGCTAGAAACCCAATGATGGAAGATATAGTCCCTTCACTCAAGAAGCTCACTTCAGGTGACTATAATAGTGTAAATGTGGTATTTGTCCCAGGAAAACAGATTTCAGCAGGGATCCAGGGCTTAATATAAAAGACTGAAGTTCAGTATTGTAGGGGACACAACCACTCTTCAAAGTATTCTTCAGTGAAACCCTGAAGGGAAATACCTCATTTAGTAAAGAATTTCACAATTTTAGATTTCTATCCCTTTTCTTCCTCCTTATTATCTTTAACCTAGTAATTTCCCTTAGTTTTTCTGTAGCATGTAAGATTGAGATCAGTCATCATCTATTGTCAAGAGCCGGAAGGGAAACTCCACAGACCAAAAGGAAGAAATCTTTATATTTCAGAAATTCCTAGAAGTTAAGAAAAAAATTCCTTTTTCCCTTAAAAACCTAATATAATTTGCAAAGAGAGTAATCTATTCCCTTGAAGTATGGTAATATTATTTTAAACCAACAGATCCAGTCCATTCGATACCATAGTTTGTATTCATAATTTTAAAAAGTTTTTAATCTATTTATTTTATTTTGAAAACCAAGTAAATGCTTTTTAAAGATAGTATGTTTAGGCTGGTATTATTACTAAGGTTCAGAGGATGAAAGAATGTTAAGTTCAGTTTAAAAAAAAAAATCAACCATGATGTAATTCTAGATTTCTTTTTTGCCTTTGGACATCATTTGGTCACCATAGTAACACAGTATTTTACTACCAGATATCTATACAGCACAAAAGGAAGAGAAGAACAGGCAATTACTTACTGGGTTATTTGGGGGTACAGAAGGTGACTATTGAGATAATTTAAGATTAAATATAGATTCCACTGGGGATCTGTTTCAGCCAGGCAAGCTGATTTGTTCTTCTAGTAGCGTCAGCTGAACAAAATTTGTAGCCAAATCAACTGTTGACATCATTTGAAATAACACAAGCAGGGAAGAAGCATAGGTTAGTAGTTAAAATCATGGACTCTGGGGTCAAGTTTCTTGGGTCCAAATCCTGTTTCTAGTATTTGCTAGCTGTGTGATCTTGGAAATGTTCCCTAACTTCTCTGTGCCTTAGTTTCTTCATTACCAAAATGTGAGTACTATTACCTCCCCCAGAGGGTTATTATAAGGATTAAATGACTATTTGTGCTTATAATGATGTCTTGCACATAGCAAGACCTTTTTAAATATTTGTTAAAGATGAAATAAAATTTAAATTTGCTAGCTTCCCTCTTTGTGCTGGGTAGAAATGGTCAAAGATACCAAGATTTGAGTACATGGCAGGTTATTTTAGCCTGTAACTTTGGAAGATTCCTTTGAGAACTTCCTGGGAGGCTTCTTGATAGCTATTCTGTAAGATTTGGAAGTCAGTGGCACTCTACTATCCCAAACAAGAGATGGAAATAATCATGAGCTCTCCTGGTATCAGGAACATCAGAAGGCAGACAACTGCACAGCACAAAGAAACAGCACGCCTGCCCACTCAGGCTCCCTAAGCCACTGCCAATCACCTCTGGGAACACGGGCACACAGAATAAGCAACTGAAAAGGGAGACAAGATTTTATTGCAGTGGCAATGAAATTTAGTTGATTTCAGTAATATTATTTGTTTCCTCTTTCCAGCACTCAAAGAAAAAAATCACTGTCATCAATTAGTGCTTTGTTTTATTAATTATCACTGCACACAATTTCCATCAATTTTTCTTCAACAGGCACTTACTCTGGTGAATCATTCATTTTACAGAACTATCTAAGCAGCTTTTCTAGACCTGTAACAAATCTAAAGCCCCCTAACCAAATCTAAGCCAGGACAAAATTCTCCAAATTGCCTGGAAAAAAGAAGGTATTATGTCCTGTAAGCCAAATTTCAGCCGCGATACCACGGGATCCCTAGCACATACCTTCATCTGGACTTGATTTCAGAGATGGTCTCCTTGGGTCTTCTTGGTCAGGAACAGCGCTTGCATAGGAGTTTGGAGAATGCCATACACCACCAGGAAAGCTTGGGAGCACATTCATTTCTGTCCTCTGCCTTCCCCTTGGCTCATAGCCTGCTTCCTGGTAGGAAGACAAGATGACGCTGTGCTGGTTGACTGTTAAACCATCTTCCCGCCCCCAGCCCACTCTCTTGGTGCCCCTCCCTTCTCCTTTCCAAGGCTCTGGAATGTGTCACATGGGAAATGGATCATGTGGCTCAAGGGGAGAATGTGGCTATCTTCTATCTCCCTTCCCCCACTTTTCCTTTCAGGAGCAAAGCAGCAGAAATCTCTGACCTGATTGGCTCTGACCAAAAATCTCCATATGAAAAGGAGAAAATTCAACCAAACCTCCAGCCTTCTCCACTTTCTTTTTTGTTTTATTTTTCATCTGAACATTTTATTCTGGACATTCAGAGTTGCTTGGTAGGGAGGGGAAGGATACTTTCTTCCCAGCCTCTTTTTTCTTTCTTATCATCAACACCCTAACGTGACAAGGTGCTCCCTCACTCCCCTCTGGAGCCCCCTTAGCACGTCTGAGACAACAGAGTGTTCAGCACCAAGGACAGCATTACACCCCCTTCAAGCGTTCATTAAAGGCATTTGTCTATTCCACTCTCAGGTAAATAAAAATATTTTTAAAATATTTCTCTGAGGCCTTGTGTCTAAATATAAGTCAGGCCATATAATTAGGGCTCTGACTTCCCCTACTATCAACTTATTGTTACCTTATAAACATAAATATAATTTTTATGTTTCATTAAAACCAAAAAGACCATCCCATGCCTACCTCCCTCCCGGTCCCCATTCTACCCCACCATCCCCACCCCTCAGATACGCTCCATGTTTTGGGGGGAGGAGAAATTCTCATAACATAGTTTACTATACGCCCATATATCTATGCTTATGGACAAAACAAAATAAAACACAGAAACACACAGGATTTTTTTCAGTGTGTATGTCAAGATGTCCTTAGCCCCATTCCTAGGCCTCAGGCAGGGTTGAATTAGAGGCAGGGAGGGAGCCTGGTAGAAGCTGTTTTGTGCAGGGTCTATCCTGCTTTGCTGACGTCCCTGTTGCCATGGTGCTAGGTAACTGCTGAAGGGGATGATTTCTTTCAGAACCGGTCACCATGGGACCCTGCTGACTAAAGAAAGGGAGAGGGAAAAGGACTGAATTGCTGAGGAGGACTTTCAATTAGCATTTTCAGAGCCAAATTTACCTAATGGGCCCTTTCCTTACTGAATTGTTGCTGACCCTAAATATTAAAAGGAGTCTGGAAATTAGTATGGACACTGTGGTGGTCACTCCCTCCATATTCCATTGCTTCTTTCCCCTAAAGATCTATTTAGGTGCAACTGAATGAAAATGCCAGCTTCACAGAATGACTGTGGAGTGCCATCCCAGAGGAGGGGGAAAGGACACAGGAGCAGATTTCTCCAACCAAGTCCCAACAGCCTTAACTGGGAGATACTTCAGAACCACACCTGACTGCTGACGCAAGGAACAATTTGCGAATGCTTTACAATGTTATGGGAGAAAGGACAAATATTTTCTAATGTGAGTTGCTCAATCATTTTGAATAAAAATAAATTAGACTAGTTTAAGGTCAGTCCTTTAGATAGAATTTGGACTACCCCAAATCAGGAATTTAAGCTAGCTCTACGTTTGTCTCATGAGACTGGCATAGAACTGATTGTTTCTAACTCAGAGTCCTTACCATGGCAATTCTAAATATTTATTTTTGGAGGCAGAAATACTTTCAATGTGCAGGAATGCAAATTCTGTAAAAAAAAAAAGAAAAAAAAAAAAAAGAGGTTGCACAGGGGAGCTGGAGTATAATTTCAAGAAATCAAAGTTCCTTCCTGGCTCAACATTCACAGCTTAAGACATAATTACTTCTGGGGCGCCTGGGTGGCTCAGTCGTTAAGTGTCGGCCTTCCGCTCAGGTCATGATCCCAGGGTCCTGGAATCGAGCCCCACATCGAGCCCCACATCGGGGTCCCTGCTCGGCGGGAGGCCTGCTTCTCCCCCTCCCACTCCCCCTGCTTGTGTTCCCTCTCTCGCTGTGTCTTTCTCTGTCAAATAAATAAATAAAATCTTTAAAAAAAAAAAAAGACATAATTACTTCTTTTATTTTAGGAGAAAAGTCAGGTTAATTCCAGTTTTTCTATATAAGACTCACAGAGAATTGCAACTCTGCTAATTCTGATACTTGCTGCTTTCAGAAAATTCATTTATCAGGAAAGCTAGATAGGTGTCTGAAGAAATTCTTAGAGAGCCAGCAGGATGGTGACTTCGATATCATCTCCCTTTTCTTAGCCAGTAAGAATAATAAGAACAACAACACAAACAGCTAATATGTAACATGTGCCAGGTGTTTAGCACATGTCACTTAGTCCTCCTACCAAACCGTGAGACAGGTACTATAATGATCTCTCCTGTTTTATAGATGAGACTGAGGCTTCCAGAAGATAAGGAATGGGCGCCTGGGTGGCTCAGTTGGTTAAGCGACTGCCTTCGGCTCAGGTCATGATCCTGGAGTCCCAGGATCGAGTCCCGCATCGGGCTCCCTGCTCAGCAGGGAGTCTGCTTCTCCCTCTGACCCTCCCCCCTCTCATGTACTCTCTCTCTCAAATAAATAAATAAAATCTTTAAAAAAAAAAAAAAAGAAGATAAGGAATGTGCTCCGAACTGCACAGCTAGTTAGTGTGGGAACAAGGCTTTGGAACTATTTAATCTGACTCCAGAGCAGGCACACTATACTATACTATTCTGCATCGTGAATAATGGACTAGACTAAAATAAGTTGTCAAATGTAATGTAATGTGATTCACTACTAAGGGCCTCCAACAGGAGAAATCAAAAAGATTGCTTCTAATTACTTGAGACAAAAAAAAAAAAGACCAAATTATTCATTCCTTTTAGGATGATTGCATGGGTACATTATGGCTTAATGATAAAATAATAATAATTTTTCAAGGACTCATAATCCAGAGTATTATTAAACATGTGGTGTAATATACTAATTGTGCTTAAAAAATCTTACAAATTTGTAATCACCAAACTTATTCCTGGTCATTTGGAAGAAAATAAAAAGACAGTGTCTTCCATCAAAACTCCACAATACTTGTAATTGGGGTAATATTTTGAAAATGATTTATGTGATTTTTTTTCTCCTTTGCCTGGGAATCAATTTGCCTTGGAAATAGGGAGTGTGGCACTGTTTCAAGTTACAAAAGGAATGGAAAGAAAGAAGGAATTAATATATTCAGCTTCTGAAATTCAAAACAGGAGTGTGCAGCAAGACAAAAGCCTTGAAATCCAGGCTGTTCTTTTGAAAGTCATTCTTGAAATTCCTTTATTTATGCTTTTACTTGTCATCAACCAAACATGGGAGAATTTGCTTAGAGTGTTTGGTACTCTAGAGAGGTCTTGAGACTGGGGCAGACAAAAACTTTCCAAGAGGTCTAAGAGCATGCAGACAGTTTTATGGGAACTAATTTCTAGACCCTCAACTTCCACAAGTATGCTTTCTAAAGCTGATCTTCCTGAAAACCTGTGCAGCAGGATGCCATACTGATTCTTGGTTCCCACCTACTAGTTTTCCTTCCATTTTATCATAGAATGGTGAACTCTCACCCACCTTTACCTCAAATCCTACAGTGGTGCACTGCCTGAATTTAAAAATCTCCTGAGAACTGAAGGAACAACTGGAAATACTGGGGATGATCTTGAGATATTAGTGACCGGCCCCCAAAATTGAGTAACAAATCCTTTTAAAAATCCTGAGTTTTCTGATTGCTTTCAACAAAACTGAAAGCAAACCACTATCCAACTGGCCACCGAGAGATTCATTAAAATAGTTTTCTTAAAAGAAAGCTCTTTTTACAGAAGAATGCCAGCTAATGAATACAGAGTATAATAGCTAGGGCACCATTTTTGCAGCCCCCAATGAAATAACCTATTCAGGCAAGGACTAAAATGGGTATTCAAACTATCAAATGAGAAGTTGTTGAGAACAGGTTGTTTGTAGATTATTTGCAAACTGCAAAGGGAAAAGTATCCTTTTCCATGGTGAGACTGGAAGGGGGTAGGGGTCACCATCTTAACCAGGTGACCAAATTTTAGCATCACTAGTAGTAAGACAGCCTGAAATTATGTGCCTGCCTAACATGAAGCAATGTGACCTACCCAACATTACTAATCAAGTATTCTTTCTAAAAAATGTTTAATCTGAGTCTAATCAAACTTCTATCCATAATGCCTAGTTTCTTTAAAAGGGCAGGGGTTGGAGAACAAGTTGTAAGACATTATGAGGAAATAATCAGCCAAATTGAGAATACAGAATATTCTACAAGGGGACTCGTCTGGACGTATCAAAAAGTCAATGTCACGAGGCACCTGGCAACTCAGTTGGTTAAGCGTCCGACTCTTGATTTTGGCTCAGGTCATGATGCTCAGGGTTGTGAGATCGAGCCCCATGTCAGGCTCCACACTGGGCATGGAGCCTGCTTAATATTTTCTCTCCCTCTCCCTCTGCCCCCACCCCACCACTCGCATGCTCTAAAAAAAATTAATAAGTCAATGTCATGAAATAAAAATTAAAAAGGTGTGCTGTTTGCAGGGTATGCTGTTACAGATTCAAAGAGACTAGAGATCACAACATAGGATTTGCTGAGATGCTAACTGGGGGGGGAGAGAGAATAGATATAAAGTAGCTATAAAATATTTTTGGGACAGTTTGGGAAATTTGCATTATGAAATGGATATTAGATAATATCACAGAGTTGTTATTTATATTAGGTGGGAAAAAGGAATTGTGGTTTATTGGAGAATTTTCTTATTCTTAGGAAATGCTGACATATTCAACATAAAGTGTCAAGACAAATGCAAGTTACCCTCAAACCGTTCAACAACAAGAAAATATATGTATGTACATATACAGAAAGAGCAAGTAAATATGGCAAAACATTAACAATTGGTGAAATCTAGGTGAAGAGTATATGGGTGTTTAATATTGTACTTATCTTTAAACTTTGTCAGCTGAATGAAAAAGTATTAAATACTGCCCTATGGCAGAACAACGACATTCCACATGGAGTCTCTCCCTTTCCAGCTTAGGTTTAGTGAGAAAGAAAGAGATAAAGGAGAATAAAGCTGTCAGGAAACTAGGCCTGACCTCTTTCTAGGCCAAAGTTGGATTTGAGTGTATTCATTCATTTTCTACTGTGGCTATAACAAATCACCACAAACTTAGTGGCTTAAAACAACACAAATGTATCATCATACAGTTCTGTAGGCTAGAAATCGGACATGGGTCTTACTGGGCTAAAATCATGGTGATGGGAGGGCTGCATTCCCTTCTGGAAGCTACAGAGAAAAATCTATTTTCTTGCCTTTTCCAGCCACCCACATTCCTTGGCTCATAGCCCCCTTACTCCATCTTTAAAACCAACAACTTTGTACCTCTCTAACCATTATTCCATAGTCACATCTGCCTTTGATTCTGGCCTCAGACTGGAAAGGTTTTTCAAAGACCCATGTCATTAGATTGGGCCCACCCAGATAATCCAGAGTAATCTCCCCTCTCAAGGCCCTTAACTTAATCATATCAAAAAGTCTCTTTTATTTTATAAGGTAACATATTCTTGGGTTCCAGGGATTGGGACATGGACATCACTATGGGGCCCTTATTCTGCATACCAATGAGTTACCTCCATTTTGAGGTAATTGGTACTTTTGGGACGACTGCCCAGGCCCCTCAACCTCACTCTCTGCACTTTCCATGGCTGTTTGGGCCAATGGCAAGTCTCCAACAGTGTAGTCAGACAAAGAGAGCAGTCAACTATCCTAGGCTGTTCCTGTTCCCTTGAAGCATGGATGCTGAACTAACAGCCAGGGGGGCTGCCATGGCCAGGTGAGGTGACTCCACAGCAGGGGCGAAGGGGCAGCTGAGTCTGCAAGGGGAAGTAGCCAATACTCCCTGGGAGATCTGCCTAAATCTCCAAGCCAAAAATGGGCCATGAATTCACCAACTGCAAGCTTCAGCATGACAGGCCAGCAAGTTGCCCAGTGATCAGGCCAACAAGAGGTATCTTGCCAGAAAACTCCCAGTACATACTCTAGGTCCAGAATGAAGCCGGGGGACACCATCTCTCTCTTCCACAAGGATGTGTACATTACTGCTCTCCACCCCCCATATAAATGATGTTATCTTTAGAGAAAGATGCAGGACTTCCTTGGCAGGCATTATGAAACATGAAACATTTTTATCCAAAGGAGACTTAAACTACTTAAAGGAATTGTTTAAATAATGAAATTGAACTATATTCGAAACTGAATTAGACACTTAGGGTTTTTTTTCCTGTAACCTAATAATTGTGGTGGGGTTTTTTTGTGGTGTGTGTGTGTGTGTGTGTCTGTGTGTGGTGGTTTTAAAATGTGTCCACAAATTCTTTGATACGCCTCCCTTCAAATAGTGATATTTAATACCACTCTCCTTGAATGGGGGCCTTACTTAGTAGCCTATTTCCAGTGAAGAAAATGTGGCAGAAGAAATTCTATGTAACTTCTGAAGCCAGATCATAATAAGGATAGTTTCTGCCTGGCTCTCTAACATCTTGGATTACTCATTCTGGGGGAAGCCAGCCACCATGTCAGAAGGACATTCAAGCCATCTTGTGAAGGGGCCCACATATGGAAAACAGGCCTCTCACCAACCAGCACCAAGGAGCAACCAGCTGAGTGAGTCACCATGGCAGCAGATCCTCCAGCCCTTGTCAGGTGACTGCAGTCCTTGTCAACATCGGGACTGCAACTATGTTGGCAGACCCCAGGCCAGAACTGCCCAGCTAAACTGCTCCCAAATTCCTGACCCGGGAAATTATGAGATAATGTTTATTATTGTTTTAAGCTAGTAAGTTTTAGGGTATTTTGGGTTTTATAGATTTTATTTATTTATCTGAGAGAGAGCAAGAGCGGGGGGTGGGGGGCGGCAGATGGAGAGGGAGAAGCAGACCCCCACTGAGCAGAGAGCCCAACGTGGGGCTTGATCCCAGGACCCTGGGATCATGACCTGAGCTGAAGGCAGACACTCAACTGACTGAGCCACCCAGGTGCCTCAGTTTTAGGTTATTTTGTTATGCAGTAATAGATAACTAATACACAGGTGAAAACTCTAGAAAAAAACAAGATACCCACTCTTTCTAGGCATAGCTGAGCTGTAATAAGTATCCCTGCTACATATGTGTGTTCCTTATGTGGAAGGTATGGGTTTCATGAGGCCAAGACATTAGGAAGGGGAGAACACAATTGGCCACTTACAGTGTTGTTTGGGGGGAAAAAAGCTAAGTAGGTGGAAGAAAATTATAAAGACTCAGAAGAACTGTACAGAACTCTAGAACAGGAAGATGAACCTAAGATGGGACCGAAATAAGAGACCAGAAAGTTGTCAGAGCCAAGACAGCCACTGACTCTCCCTTTCTCTATGAGGCTACAATGCCTATTGTCTCCTATTCCCTCTTCATTGGCTATATTCACCTGCTTCTCTTTTGAGATCAGCTCATCCTGCTTTACACTGCATCACTGGCCCCCAAAGGCTGGCCCCAACAGGCCGAGTTGGCTCTGAAACGTGCATGACCTTACAAGTTCAATGCTCCTATCGAAGTAACCCAATCTCAATTAAAAACGGAACTACCATATGATCCAGCAATCCCATTTCTGGGAATATCTCTAAAAGAAATAAGATCAGTATCTTGAAGAGATATCTGCATCCCATGTTCATCGAAGCACCATTCACAGTAGCCAAGATACGGAAACAGTCTAAGTGCCTGTCAAAAGATGAATGGATAAAGGAAATATGATACACAGAGAAGAATATTATTCAGCCTTTAAAAAGAAGGAAATCCTGCCATTTGTGACAACATGGATGAACCTGGAGGACATTATTCTAAGTGAAATAAGCCAGACAGAAAGACAAATACTGCATGATCTCACTTATATGTGGAATCTAAACAAGTCAAATTCATAGTAACAGTGAGTAAAACAGAGGTTACTGGGACTGGGGGTTGGGTGATATACGGAGATTCTGGTCAAAGGGTATAAAATTTCAGTTATAAGATAAATAAGTTCTGGAGACCTAATATACAGCATGGTGACTACAGTTAACAATAATGTATATTTGAAATTTGCTAAGATAGATTTCACCTGTTCTTACCACACACATAAATGGTAACTATGTGATATGGCTATACTAATTAGCTTGATAATGGTAATAATCTCACAATGTATATGCATATCAAAACATCACACTATAGGGGCGCCTGGGTGGCTCAGTCGTTAAGCGTCTGCCTTCGGCTCAGGTCATGATCCCAGGGTCCTGGGATCGAGCCCCGCGTCGGGCTCCCTGCTCGGCGGGAAGCCTGCTTCTCCCTCTCCCTCTCCCCCTACTTGTGTTCCCTCTCTCGCTGTCTCTCTCTCTGTCAAATAAATAAATAAAATCTTAAAAAAAAAAAATCACACTGTACACCTTAAATATATACAATTTTTATTTGTCAATCATATTTCAGTAAAGCTGGGGACAAATACATGACCCAGTCTCTCAATGTTCTGATCTTTATTCTTAGGAGGCAGAGTCTGTTTGACTCAGCCTAAGTCAGATACACAGCTGGATCCAATCAGCAGGATGGAGAGGAGTTCCCATACTACCCTCTCAGCACTCTCTAGATGGCAAATTTTATAAAAGGGCAGGGCGAGGAGAGGGAGGAAATGAATGATAGAGGAAATGACTGGCATCTCAGCGTGTGTGTATGTGTTTTTACAATTCCATTAACTCTCCACGGGTGAACCCACCAACAGCCCAACTCTAAACTTGTAATATCTGTGGCCTCCAGCTCACTTGTATTTTAATCACCCTTCACAGAGTGAAGGCTATGCACACCCTTCATTCTGCTTGTAGCTCTCCCACACACACACTATGCTGTTTCCACAGCTAAGACTTGACACACGGTGTCCTCTGCCCTGTCCACCTTGGAAACATCTATTCCTCTCTCAAATCCTGTTGGGTTTCATCTTATGTGCTGTTCTTTACCCCCACCCCCTCCAAAATAAGTTACTCATATCTTCCTTTTTACTACAGTACTTCTTTAATTCTCACATATATTACTTCTGTTGTATATATTATATTGCATTGTGTTCATAAATTCTTATAGGAAGGAATGTCACCCAGTTCATCCTTATACCTCCAGAATTAAAAATACAAGAAGGTGCTCAACAATAATGTTCCAGCACATTGAACAAACTTGATTTCGGGGACTAACTGAAGGCAACTTCTTATTTTCCACTGTCCCTGTGAAAACACTCTGTAGGGGTTGGTTCTTCTCCCATTCCTGAATGAAAACTTGGGCAGTCCCATTCCTTTCACTGGTCACTTTTAGTTAAGTAAAGTTAATAACTGGGGTGCCTGGGTGGCTCAGTCGTTAAGCGTCTGCCTTCGGCTCAGGTCATGATCCAGAGTCCTGTGATCGAGCCCCACATTGGGCTTCCTGCTCAAACCCCGCATCGGGCTTCTTGCGCAGCCGGGAGCCTGCTTCTCCCTCTCCCACTCCCCCTGCTTGTGTTCCCTCTCTAGCTGTCTCTCTCTCTCTCTCTGTCAAATAAATAGATAAAATCTTAAAAAAAAAAAAGAGGATTTTATGAAAGAAAGAAAGAAAGAAAGAAAGAAAAAGAAAGAGAAAAGAAAAGAAAGAAAAAGTAACTAAAATATCCAGTCCTGGGCACCTGGGCGGCTCAGTTGGTTAAGCAACTGCCTTCAGCTCAGGTCATGATCCTGGGGTCCTGGGATCAGGCCGCATTGGGCTCCCTGCTCAGCGGGGTAGTCTGTTTCTCTCTCTCCCTCTGCCCCTCCCTCTGCTGTGCGTGCTCTATCAAATAAATAAATAAAATCTTCAAAAATATATATATCCAGTCCTGTATAATAGTCACAATTTGCCACCTGACTTAAAGGCTTTCCTCCTCCTCCCAGTTTGTGCCTGCTACAGAGGGAAGCTTACATTTAGGGAAAGAGTGTGGCCACTTCCCTCTCCCTGACTTGTTTGTCTAACAGCATTCCAATAACTCCATTCAAATATCCTCTTTGAAACCCCTTTACCAGTCTTCATCTTGAATTTTTATGCCCTTGATATGGGTGACAGTTCAAGAATACTAATCAGTTCTCACCCTCCTATATATTGTGAAAGTCCTACAGAGAGGTCTGTCTGTGATATTTCTTGTCATAGAACCTCAGGCAGCACTCCCATTTTAACATTTTTATAACAGTTAGACTAAACTGTCACTGCTTGGGATTTTTCTTTTTCTAACTTTCAACATGTTTCCCTCCTTACCCCAAGTCTCCTATCCTCCTACCCTATTCCACTCGTCACTTGGGCATATTCTGCTATTCTCCTACTTCATAAACTTTGACTACTGACCCCTGCAGTCTGAATCCCTCTTTCCTTATCTAGCCAATGTTTAGTCATTTCCCCAGTGCTCTTGCAGGGGACTAGACAAACTAATGTGCTTCTCAAGAAAAGGGACCCAATTAAAGACAGGCTACCCTATATGGCAGAAGATACTCCTGGCCATTACTGCTACATTTGGGTCTAGGCATCCAAAGACAGAAGTAGCATGTTGGTTTCAACTTCTGAATCACTTATATCCCTAGAAACCAGAGTTGTCCTACTAGAAAGTCACTTGTCATTTAGAAACTCCAATCCCTGACCCAGACATGCCATTCCTCCTGTGCCAAGAGATTCTCTATTCACTAAAAGGTTACAAAAACAGGCTTGCCTCTCACCTTTCTTATCTGTCAGTACCAACAAAACTGTGTCATAAGAACAGCTACAACAACCCTGATAGGTTTCATTGTCAATGGCCTGCTGCACATGCTTTCCCACAAGCACCTTCCCACTGGAGAAGAACACCGTGATGCCATGGTGCCCCTCCCCAACCAACAGAGCAGAGCCAGCTGTAAAAGGTTGCCCCACCCCACTATGGACATCGTCCCAAGATTCACCACATGGTAAAGCAATAAAGACATCATCATCTGTGCTGCCTGTGCTAGCTCAAAGGATCAACTTGGGAGGCTCAAAGTCCTCCATCTCTATAGCAAGGCCCATATACTGCTGGGGCCTGTATTAATGACCTCATCAACTGCCTATCCCAAACCCGGAAGGCTACCACATTCCTATCACAGTGGCCTCTTTTCCTGAATATAGCTCACTATGCCTTACTCATCTGCCCATCTCAAGCACTAGCCTTTATTCCTCTAGAAATTTTTCAAATATATAGCGATACAGATAGATGGTCTTAAACCACAGGTCCAATTTTCTTCTTCTTCTAGAGGGAACGTTTTTGTTTAAGATTTTATTTATTTATTTGAGAGAGAGAAAGATAGTTAAAGCAAGCACAAGCGGGGGTGGAGGGTGGAGAGAGGGAGAAACAGGCTCCCCACTGAGCAGGAGCACGATGTGGGGCTGGATGACAGGACCCCAGGATCCCTGAGCTGAAGGCAGACATGTAACCGACTGAGCCACCCAGGCACCCTAGAGGGAACTCTTAAAGCAGTGGTTCTAACTTTAGTAGCAAAATGAAGAGCTTTAAAAAATACTGATGTCCAGGCTCCAGTACCAGAGATTCTGTTTTAATTGATCTAGGGGGCAGGCTGGGCATTTTTTAAACCTCCCCAGGTAATTCTAATGTGAAGGCAAGGTAGAGAACCTGTCTTAAATACAGATGGCTTTATGCTACATAGAGCTTCCATATTTGAGGGGCAGATGGCATGCATAAATGTGGGAGGCTCAGGGAAGAAACTTTCATTTGTTGATCATAAATTATGTATCAAGTTCTATGTAGTAACTCGTGCAGCCTTCTAAACAGTACCTCATTTCATCTTTACAATCATCTATGAGGTAGGCACTGTTATCCTTATTTTACAAAGAGGGAAACTGAGGCACAGGGAAGTCACGCAGAGTAACTGGCATAACCAACTGAGGCAAACCCCAGGTCTTATTCCCAATTCCACACATTCTGTGACACCATATTGAGATGTCATGCCTCCTACTGCCAGATCCCAGAAATCCAATTATACTACATCAATGAATTTTTTCCTGGAACATTGTCCCATGAATGGCACACTAGAGCCCAGCTACTAGGCTGTATTTTAGGCTGCTAAAATGGAGTGAAGGGCTCCAAGGGAGAACTTCTTGATAGGGGACTACCAGGTCTGGGTCTTTATTGAAATACTTCCATTTAAGAATTAATACCTGGATCCTTTGTGCATCATTGCTAACTTAAATCCTGTGGCTTTCTATATTTAGTTTTCCTTACAGATGAAGCTATATTACCTACCTACAAACCACTGCTTTAGTGGGCTAGTAAAATTATATACTCCATCCCTCCTCTGCCTTGTACTCCAGACAGTACACAAAGAATCAACATATAGCGGCTAAGCTGCATAAAACTGCTGCCAGTATCAAGATGGACTCTGATACCTAGTGAACCGGGAAGCTAGAACTAGAAGTATGTCTTTTTGTAATGCACCAGTGGTATGTCTAAGGGACTTGGTAACTAAATTCCACCATTTCACTCCACGAAATCCACATTTCATTCTGGCTGAGGTATAGAGTGGATGGGAGGTGGTAGGAACCAGAGGACTTACTGGGAGAGAGCACTTCAGGTGTCTGGATGGTACCTTTCAGATGTTGCAGGGTAAAATCCAATGCTTGTGCAGGTGTCCCCTGTATCCTGCAAAAGAGGTAAGATTAGTCAGTTCTCTCAAGACAGTTCCCAAATTCCTGACTCCTGTGACCTTACACCATTCTAATCCTAACCTCAGCCCTTGTTCAGGACTATGGCTTTTAGAACCCTCCTTGTTCCATTCATTCAGGGACTTCCCAATTTTCCCCTTACAAACCATGCCCTAATCATTTCTACCCTTCTGTTTACAAACATACATAGGTTCACACTACTTTAAGGAACTTTTTCTACTGCCAACAGTTGCATTTCTAGTCTCACCTTCCCGTGTGCTGTATAGTTACTGCCTTCATTTATCTCTCAAATTTTCCCATCTTCTCCTTCCCACTGAATTACCTTAGTTCAGCACAGTCTCCCTGAGTCTCCATTAAGGAAAACAAAAACAAAAACAAAACTTGGCCCCCTCAGATTTATTCCTTCAAGTCGCTCCCCGAGTTATCTTTGCAAACACATAGAAGGCATCATTCTCATTTTAAAACCTGGATCCGCTCTCCCACCCCCACTCCTATACTACTGGATTGGCTGAAACTACCTCTCACACAGAATTCACGGCCAATATATAGTAACGGAAAGAAGGGACGACCATGCAATCATGCAGAGTTGTGACGGCAAAGTCTCGAAGAATGTAGTGTTGTGTGCTTGAATCCCTCAGACCTTTCTAGAGGGCCAGATTTAGTTTACTATTAACGCGGCAGAAAGTTTCAAAACTTGCTGGCGCCACAAAGGATTAGTCAGGGGCATGCGCAAACGTAGCCTCGGAGGTTCCGCCTTAGGCTCGGGCAGATCTCGCGTGGCTTGGGGAAGCCTCAGCCTAGGACATTTTTTGTAGCGTAGTGCGGCCTTTCCCCTCCCCCCAACCCCCCAACCGGGGTGGATTTGTGCTGTAAACAAATAAAGGAGATCAAGACTCCGCGGCGAGAACAAATGAGGCTGGAACAACCAGCCGACACGCTAGCCGCAGTTCTCGGGGACGAGGAATTCTGTCTGCAAGGCCCCGAAGGCCGCGCCCGTTCCTCAGAAACAAAAGCCAGAAATAAGTAAAAACAAAAAGCCAAGCACTTTATCACCTTAAGAAGCAGCGTTTTGTTTTGATTTTCCACTTTAAGCTTTACGAAAAATCCCCCAGTGGCTACCAACCCACCGGTTTACCCGCCTGCTGTCAGTGCGCCTGCGCGGCGTTTGTTTACCAACTCGGGCGACCGCTCAGTCCCGCTTCCCGGGCGCTGGCGTTCTGTCTTGATGTGTAATTCATAATGGAAGTCCTGCTTCTAGTCAGGAACACGGACTGGAAGTTAAGAACAGGTCATTTGAAGTGTTAAGTCCGAAACTAGTGAAAATACGAACAGTAATGAAAACCCTGAATATTCAGAAATCGTTGCCTTGTCAGACCTGCCGTGGAAGGCGATAGCACCACTGTAACCATTACTAAGAGGTGGCAAGCAGCAACCGTAAACCCAAAAGCGCAGGTAGTATTTAGGTACCTATGTAAAATATGTACTCTGTTATGGAAAAGATGCAAATAAGCCTCGCCCGAAAGCCGTCTTGTTCGAGCAAACCCCGAGCAGTACCTGCATGATTAAGACTGACTCTTGAAGCAAAGGCAGAAAGACCGCCATGCAAATTTTGATACTAAAAAGAGGGGTAACTCTAGAAGCAATCGCCATTAAAAGCACAGAGCAACAAGCACATTTTAAGAGATGGTTTTAGGTTCCCTTCGGAATCCGTTTCAGATGGTTGAGAAGTCTATGATACTTAGAAAATGAGATCTGGTAGGACTTAGTGTAATAGATTTATGACTGAATCTGTTTGAAAACACAAAACAAGGCAGGCAAGCTGATTTTTTAAAGTATCTTTACGGAAGAATTTCTATTGATGCATTTTAATGTGCTCAGAAACAAACACATAACTGGTAAATTCAGCTAAACCTGAATCTTTGTCTTAGAATTGAATAAAAGCATAGGTGTTAGCAATTGGCTATTTGTTAAGTTTTGAGGGATGAAGACTTGGACTTGGGATAGAAGAAAATTTCTACAAACGAAGTTGAGATTTTTAGGTAGCAGGAAATTCAGTAGAGAAAATGTATGGACATGTGTGCAGGTGGGGCCAAGCTTTGGACATTTGCAGTATGGTTCACATAGAGCCTTCACCTTAAAAAATTAGCCTCTGGGGGCGCCTGGGTGGCTCGGTTGGTTGAGCGTTACTGGGGTGGTGATCTTGGGGTCATGGGGTCTGGCCAGGTAGGGCTGCACACTGGGCACTGGAGACTGCTTGGGATTCTCTCTCTCCTTCTCCCTCTGTTCCTCCCCCCAGTCCCTGCTCGCATGGGTGCGTGTGCTCTCTCGCTCTCTCTCGAATAAATAAATAAATTAGCCTCTGGAATATTCTTATTATGTTCAATATGATAGTAAAATTTAGTAAATCTGGTAGGTTAGATACTTTTTAAGGCATATTTGTACCAAAGTCAGAAGTGACTTTAAAATCCTGCTCTGTTATCTAGAAGTACACTCATTTGGTTGAGGAAGGTGATAACCAGTTTTTTAAGCCAGGATTGAATTGACATTTTCTTCATGAAGGAAAAGAAATGTAGATAAGGTGAATTGATTCTTTGTTCACCTTAATGATTAAGACTGACTCATAAAGACGGCGGGCTTACTTTGTCAAGGCAACCAACAACTGTAAAACAAACTGAATACTTTTATTGCACTGGATGAGATGGCTCTAATGAAAATTAAGTATGGGAATTGGATGAAGAGTTGATAAAGAACTGTGAATCCTTTGAGACGCTTGGTTTGTTTACATGTGATAAAAATGTCAGTGTAAGACTAGTAAGTGGTCAAATAAAACTTCATCTTTGTTCACTGAAAAGAAAAGCTTTGATGAGTAAAAGAAAATCACAAATGGATTGGTTACCTATTTAGTCTGTCATGTGACTCAGCAGGAAATATACTTACCAAAATTTCTAGTCAGTAGCTGAAAAAGTGATCCATACCATTTTTTTTAGCAGCATTCTGGGCACACTGTCCTGTTATTACCCTGACACTACAAAGCAGTAAAAACAAACAAACAAAACTGCTGCCATTTTTATCCACATATTTGTGAATCTGGGTTCTTGAATTATTGTGACCCCGAGACAAATAAGAAATTGCTAAACAATGAATCTGATATGCATTACCAATTACTCAAAATTGGTTGAATCAACACAATATAATCTTATTAACTGAGTCATGGAAATTTTTTTTCAGGATAGATAACGTAAAACATTTTTTAAAGTATTAAATACATATATAACAGCCAAAGTGCAGTGTTTGTGCATGCAACCTTAATGATAAGGGACTTCAAGGAAATTTTGCTGCTGCTTCTAACTCTGTACTCTTTTAAGTGTTGGGAGTAATTCCAGGACTCTTGTCATACCTAAAGAAAGAATGTTCTCATCAGTTAGCAAGGGAGGGATGGGAGAAAAAAAGATGAACCTCAGTTGTGAATATTAAGCAAAGCCCATTGAGGACATCTTCTCTGCCGAAGCACCCTTCCTCCTGCTAGGGAACTCTGCCCCAGCCTCCCTCCCACCCCCATATTTGCATGGCTAGCTGCTTCATTGCATTTTCATCTCTGATAAAAGATGCCTTTCTGTTCTGCCATCCTCAACATATTAAAGAGTCTTCTATCATAGTCACAAGATGGCTGCCATAGCTTCAAACATCATGTTCTTATATCAAATGTTTCAAACAGAAAGAAAGGGATATGGCAGGGGGAAGGGGGTGCTCAGCTTTCTCCTTGTGGCCTCTCTCTTCTTATCAGGGTGAAAAATTTTCCCATATGACTTCACAGACTTCCCTTTACATTGCTCAGAACTATATCATATCATATGACCACCCATGGCTGAGAGGAAGGCTAAGAAAGCATGTACAGGAAAAACAAGTGTTCTTTAAAATGGTACACTAAGGGCGCCTGGGTGGCTCAGTCGTTAAGCGTCTGCCTTCGGCTCAGGTCATGATCCCAGGGTCCTAGGATCAAGTCCCGCATCGGGCTCCCCGCTCAGCGGGAAGCCTGCTTCTCCCTCTCCCACTCCCCCTGCTTGTGTTCCCTCTCTCGCTGCGTCTCTCTCTGTCAAATAAATAAAATCTTAAAAAAATAAAATAAATAAAATAAAATAAAAAATAAAATGGTACACTAAAAATAACAGGACTTTACAGAAAATATATAGGCTTAGGAGCAGACCTATGCAACTTTGTTACCTGAGGACAATAAAAGTTACTATGCTAATAAAAAATAATACCAATTAAATCTTCACTGGCATATGTGTTCAACTTCACAGTCATCCTTTAGAGCTATGCTGCCCAATATGGTATCCATTAGCCACGTGTGGCTCTTGGGCATTTAAATATGCTAATCCAAATTGAGATGTTCTATAAATGTAAAATATACAACAGATTTCAAAGACTTAGTAAGAAAAAAAGAATGTAAAATAGCTCATTGATAGTTTTTATATCTATTACGTGTTGAAATATTTCACCTGTTCCTTTTTACTCTTTAAAAATGTGGCTACTAGAAAACTTAAGATTACATACATTTCTCATATTTCTATTGGATAGCACTGCTTTAGAAACTTTAACCCTGGAACACATGCTTCCTTCTTGTACATATAGGTCTGGAGGACATTTGCTTCCCATTAAAAGCAGTTTCATCAAAATTAAAAATATGATCCAAAGGGCGCCTGGGTGGCTCAGTCAGTTAAGCGATTGATCCTAGGGCCCTAGGATTGAGCCCGTGTCTGGCTGCCTGCTCAATGGGGAGCCTGCTTCTCCCTCTGCCTGCCACTCCCCCTGCTTGTGTTCTCTCTCTGTCAAATAAATAAATAAAATCTTTAAAAAAATATATATGATCCAAGATTTAGCCTTCTCAATCAGTGCCCCCCCCAAACACACATAGGAGAAACTTTCATTTACACTGTGCAGCTTCACCATTGTGAAAAGCTTAAAGGTTCTTAAAGATCCAAACAAGCCTCTATTTGCACTAAAGAAAGGCATTCCTGAGGAATTGTTTGCTTTTTTCTTAAAGTCTTTATATTGCTAAGGTTTTCTACTTGATTGTGAAAAGGCTTGCCCCGATCACTTCAAAATGTAAGTATGCCAGGAAATATAATGAGTGAACCAATGTAATTTCTGAATTATACTGACATTATTTCCCCCATTTACCAATTGCGTATGCGCTAATAATGACTATATCTGGCATGTAAAGCTTTTATGGTGGGAGATAAAATTGCCACTAGGCAAAAGGGAGAGAGAATTTCAATCCTATATTTTTAAAGGATTGGTATATGATTGTGGGCTATCTTGAACAGTGCCAGTGAACAATAACAGGGGAATAGGATGACTTATTTTTTTTTAAGATTTTATTTATTTGACAGAGAGAGAGAGAGAAAGCATAAGCACGGGGTGTGGGAGAGAGAGAAGCAGACTCCCTGCTGAGCAGGGAACCTGATGTGGGACTCCATCCCAGGACCCAGAGATCAGATCATGACCTGAGCTGAAGGTAGACGCTTAACTAACTGAGCTACCCAGACACCCCTAAGATGACTCTTCTGGTTACCAAGTTAACATTTAGTAAATTGTCCCATTTGATTAGCTCAATTACCACTCCCCCACACCCAGTTAAAATCCATTGAGTTTTTAAGACCCATTTCAAAAGCAACCTCTGAAGCCTTCCCTGATCTCCGCTCTAAAAACTTCATAACACTTTGCTTGTACTATATTTTTAAAGCACACATATTTGGCCTTGCATTAATGTTATTGTCTCTTTGTTTAATTTTTATATATAGAATAACACCCCCCCTTGAAGACAGTGATTGTATTTTACTCACTTTTCAAAATTCCTCTAGTGACTGACGTAATGGTTCATACAAATTATGCACACTTAAGTATTTGTTGAATTTAATTGTGTCATATCCTATGGTCATTTAAACAACAGACTATTTTAAAAAACTTAAAGTATGAATTGGTATTTGACTCACATCTCTAGTGCTAAAAAAAAATGTACAACAGAACCCTCTGTATAGAATAGTGTATATTTTATATAGGGAGAACAGTTTTTTGCGTTTTTTTGTTTTTTTTTTTTAGAAAATCAAACTCGGGGCGCCTGGGTGGCTCAGTTGTTAAGCATCTGCCTTCGGCTCAGGTCATGATCCCAGGGTCCTGGGATCGAGCCCCACATCGGACTCCCTGCTCTGCGGGAGGCCTGTTTCTCCCTCTCCCATTCCCCCTGCTTGTGTTCCCTCTCTCGCTGTGTCTCTCACTGTCAAATAAATAAATAAAATCTTTAAAAAAAGAAAAAAAGAAAAAATCAAACTCAACATGTTAGAGTATGTACTGGTGGATTTTTAAAAAATTATTTCAAGTGATTATATGACTAAACCACAGTAAATATAGACCTATGATAAATCTGGATGCATCCATATAGTGATGACTCATGTTTTAAAAGATCCTAGTTTTCTGATCTCCCCTCTTCTCCCTTTCCTCAGTGCCTGTTCCCCTTCCTCCTCTTTAAACTCCCTGTATTTTCTTTACTTCTCTAATTTGATAATCACTCAAAATAAGATATCAGCAAGGGTTGCCTAACCCCTAAATCTGAAATATCATAACCACATTTAAAATCCTGAGAAGCCAGCATTCATATTAAATAATGGTCATGATGAAATTATTAATTATTAACCCTGTCCATCTAATTACACCATTCTACATCCCAGTGATCAAGGCACTCAAGAATGACGATATAATTCGGCTCTCGTCTTTTCACTTTGGGTATATAGTATGTTGACACAAATCTCATGTTGACTGATAAACTGAACTTGGGTAGAAGAGCTCTATCAGAATGACTTACAAGCAAAAGAGAATCTACTGTTTAGGCGATCGGTATACAGTTTTCTAAATTTTGTATACTTTGTTTCTTGTATAATGTTCTCATGCCTTTACTGCTGCGCTGCCCTCAAGTACAGAGAGCTTGTCTTATTTGCCATTGTTGCTCATTTGTCTCTGTAACTCCAGATTACCCATGTAATGGCTGATATGCGATAAGTAATTAATAGATACGGAGTGAATGAAGTACAGCTTTGATCATATAAGCATATGGTTCTACGTGAGCTTGGTTGGGATTAAATGTGTGTTTATACTGGTTACAGAACTTATGTGTGGGTGATGGTTGTAAGGAACAGTCTCATTTGTTACCTTGAGTAATGTGTGGAATATGTGTGCATGTGTGTTCATATGTGTATTCATATGATTTTAGCCATACTGCCCAGTCCTTAGAAAATAGAAAGCCAAACTATGGAGCCTTGAAAGGGTCCCAAGTAAACAGGAATCAAAAGTTCATTTTCGACGATGGGGGTTCTAGATGCCTTTGCCATGGAAGTCCATGGCCTGTCATTCCAACATATAGTGACTGCAGGATCCCTGCATGTCTTCTCTCTGTATCTGTCTGTTCTCTTTTCACCATGACCTTCTGATTCTTACTATACTTCCCAGTTCTAAATCTTGAGTCAGAGTGTCAGATTGAATTAGCTAACTACCATTTTGCTTCTGGGCAGAGCTCTCTGTATCAGGCCCCATCATAAACCACAGCTCTTGGTCAGGGCCTGTAGGTAGGGCACCTTCTCTCGAAAGGGGCCGCAGAGTTGATGGGTTGCATGACTGCCATTTCTAAGACCCCCTAATAGAATGCAATGGGAGAGACGCGCCTGGGTGGCTCAGTTAAGCGTCTGCCTTTGGCTCAGGTCATGATCCCGGGGTCCTGGGACTGAGCCCCAGGTCAGGCTCCCTGCTGGGTGGGGAGTCTTCTTCTCCCTTTGCCCCTCCCCCTGCTCATGCTCTCTCTCACTCTCACTCTCTCTCTCAAATAAATAAATAAATAAAATCTTTAAGAAAAAAAGAGAGAATGCAATGGGAGTTATCTATTTGAGCTACACTGGAATGTGTGTATTGGCCACTATTGGGTGCTACATACTTTGCATTTATTTTGTTTAGAGGATTGGAATTGGGCTCAATGGAGATACAAAAAAGATTAAAGAATGTAGATTTATATCTGAAGTCAAGGCGAATATGTCATGGAGGCAGTGTATGTGTTTGTGTGTGTTAGGGGGCTGTCTTTCTGAAAGAGCTTAGTAGAAAAGGATCAGGTTTGGGGCGCCTGGGTGGCTCAGATGGTTAAGCGTCTGCCTTTGGCTCAGGTCATGATCCCAGGGTCCTGGGATCGAGTCCTGCATCGGACTCCCTGCTAGGCGGGGAGCCTGCTTCTCCCTCTGCCTCTGCCTCTCTCTCTCTCTCTCTCTCTGACTTTCATGAATAAATAAATAAAAAAAAAAAAAAGAAAAGGATCAGGTTTAAGTTGTTACCTTGACTTTACACCTAATTGTGTGTGACCATAGACAAGTCACCTTTTACCTTTATTTCTACTTCCTCACTTGTTAAGGGTTATAATACTTACCTTGACTGACTGCACAATTTTTTTTTTTTTTTTAAGATTTTTTATTTATTTATTTGACAGAGAGAGAGATAGCTAGAGCAGGAACACAAGCAGGGGGAGTGGGAGAGGGAGAAGCAGGCTTTCTGCCAAGCAGGGAGCCCGATGTGGGACTCGATCCCAGGACCCTGGGATCATGACCTGAGCCGAAGGCAGACGCTTAACGACTGAGCCACCCAGGCACCCTGACTGCACAATTATTAAAACACTCTGCTATGATCAAATCAATGTTAAATTCAGATCAGTATGTGAGTAACGTACATATCATTAATGTATAAGACAATCTGAAAATGTTTAATAGGTAGAATCTATGCAAATTTAGAGTTCAATTCAATTTGGTGGGGATTAAAAACTCTTATGTACGCATTTTAAAAAGTGGATTACAAATATGGTTGTGGTTTGGCATGGTTGCAGGATTAGGGCTGACAGTTCTGGCCTTGTGCTGCCCTCCTGTGCTGTTTAAACAGCGCAGCAGGTCAGTCACATTCCTGCCTGATGAATGCTCTGGGCGGGGAGGGGGGAGTGGGAGGGGTAGGATTCTATCTTATTACTTACCCTCTTCTGTCCTCATGTGGCCACAGAGGGCCTAACTATTCTGGATGTTCCTGTTTTCTTCAGTAAAGGAAGAGATGGAAAACTACTCTGAAACATTCTAGGCCAGAAAATCTAATCCTGAGTTAAGGAAAAAGGCAAAAAATTGCATTTGACACTGGAGATCTAATTGGTCCACTGATATAGGAAGATCCTAAGCAGATTTTTGAGGTTTGTAGAAGAATACCATTATGACAGAGTAAGGAAAGGCTTTTTGTCAAGAATAAATAAAAATGCAACTCACTGCCCTTTTAATACGCTAAGAATTTATAACAGAGCCTTACACTGTTTCTTTGGTAAATAAGACAGTCTATTATGGTGGGAACAGAAGATGCTGTTCTACAATGAATTTCTAAGCAGAACATTAGCTAGTTGAAATGTGAGACTCACAAGCAAAGCTAATTCCGTGCTAAATCTCTTAGCACATTCTCCAAAAGTGATTCCTTTCAAAGAGGTTTAAGGAAGTTTGTTGACATGACAATTTTTTAGGAAAGTTCAGAAAAGATATTGAAAGAAGCATAGTGAAACCATACAAAGAAACAAGTTGAGAAGATAACCAACGGGAGGCACCTTTATGTGTTTACTCCCCATCTGCCAAGGCTCAGGCCTTACCCCTGGCCTGCTTCCAGACTGGTTGACTGATATTAGAACCTAGCTACCCTCTGCCTACACTAGGTACATGTGTGCATATTTTATTCACGTGGGTATATAGCAGTCAGGCTTTCATATCTTCCAGTCTACCAAAACTACATCTTATCAAGATCACCAGGGACTTCTGTGGCAGAATCCAATGGTAGGTCTTCAGTCTTCATATTTCTTATCAGCAGCACTTAAACCATTTGATTTTTCACATGGTTTAATAATAATAATAATAATAATAAATAAACACATTATTTAACTTGGTCTCTGGATCACCTCTCTCTAGGCTCTTTTCCAATCCAATCAGTGGCTCCTTTGCCTAGATCCTTCCTATCTTCTTGATTTCTAAAAGTTGTAATACAATAAGGCTTACTGCTCAGGCCTCTTTTCTTCTCTGGCTAAACTTACTTCCTTGGTGGCCTTATCTGGTCCCATGGCTTTCTAGTCCCAACTCCTAAATGCTGAAAATTTCCAAATTTGTATCTCCAGCACAAACCTCTCTCCCCTGAATGCCAGACTCATATATACATCTGCTTTTACTCAACATCTCCATTTGGATGTCTATGAATCTCTCAAGCAAAACACATTCAAAGCAAAATTTGCCCATCTCTCAGCCAAGCTTATTTCAGCAACCCCCTTTCAGCTTTCCTTCAGCTGCTTAGGCCAAAAATTTTGGAGTCATTATGGACTCCTCTCTCTGATACACACATTTCCAACCCTTCAGCATATCCATTGGCTATGTCTTTAAAAACACCTCTATCAATTCTATCCTTTTTCTGCTTACACTGCTACCATCCTGGTCTGAGCCAACATGACCTCTTTTTGGATTATTGCAGTGGTCTACCAACTGGTCTTCCTGCTTCTCTCTTGCTCCTTTGAAGTACTTCCCACTCAGCAAAGTGATCAAAGTTAGCTAAAGTCCCATCAAAACTCTCTGCTCAAAGACAGCTTATCTTGATTGGAATAAAATCCAAAACCTTTAGCATGGCTTATAAAGTATACATCATCTGGGCCCCTACTTACTGTCTGATTTCATTTCCTACCTCCAAGCCCCTACTTTATTTCTGGCTTACCAGTTCCCTTACTGTTCTTCAGCCATTCCAGGCACATTCCTACCTCAGGGCCCTGGGATTTGCTATTTCCTCTGCCTGGAACATAGAAAATTACATAGTCAATGCCCTCATTTCGTTGAGGTTTCTATTCAAATGTCACTTTATCAACGAATCCTTTCCTGTTAATATAGCATCTGCTGTCATTACTTTCTGTACCCTGAAGTAGTTTATTTTTCTTTCTAGCACTTGTAACAACATGACACACTATGCTTATTTGTTTGTGTATTGTCTGCCTTCCACACTTGAGTGTAAGCTCCATTCCATGAAAGCAGGACTTTGGCTATCTTTGTTTTCTACTGTGTCCCCAGAAGGGCTGGCGTCTGGTAAGGGCTCATTAAAAATTTAATGAATGAAGGAATGAACAAATATTCATGTGAACAGTTATTCAGAGAGTGGTCAGGAGTAGAAAATGAGCACTTTCTCTCCTCTCTCTCTCTCTCTCCTTTTTTTAGGTGCAAGTTTGTATAAACTGAAGACTGAGATCATAATCTAGGGAAGTTTTCTCCTTCATGTTTTCTCAATTTAAAGAATAGAATGTAGTTGAAAACAGTGAATTGGTAGTGAACATGTTTTTGTCCCAAATTCCACATTCTAGTCACAGAAGTTGTCCACTTACGTTTCAATCTTGGAAACTGAATAAATCAGGTAAATACATAAATCAGGTATGCAGTCACGAATCCAGGTTTTTCTATTTATTTCCCATACTTACGAAACCAGCAATACTAGTAAATCTGCATTTGCTTACTATATTTTGTTTGAAAATGCTGATTTGTCTCTAAGTAGAGATGCTTGAGGTATTTTTTCTTTAAACCATGACCCCACTTACCAATTTGAAAGCCTTCTTGAATCCAGTTTCTTTCAAAGGTGCTACTTTTCTTTCCAGGAATTTAACTCTCATTTCCCCCAGAAACTTCTTCTTTTTTTTTTTTTTTTTTAAAGATTTATTTATTTATTTGAGAGAGTGAGTGCGCTCGTGTGGTGGGGGAGGGGCAGAAGGAGAGAATTTCAAGCAGACTCCCCCCTGAGCCACTGAACATCAGACACCAGCCTGGGGCTGGATCCCAAGACCCACAAGATCATGACCTGAGCTGAAACCAAGAGTTGGAGGCTTAACTGACTGAGCCACCCAGGCGTGCGTGCGCCCCCCCCCCACTGAAACTTCTTTTTATGAATAGTGCATTGTAGGTAAGTTTAGGCAATGATGCCTCACTCATAAAATTTACAAACCCACCACGTCATTGCATCTTCTGTAAGTGTCGTCACCATGGACTCTGGACTGCTTCACAAGAGCAGGCACCCTAGTCTTCGTGCCTTTTCTGCTCTCTTCCGTGGCTCTGGAACACTCAGCCTTCTGTCTCAGGGCTTCATCTGTGAGAGAGCATAATAGCATTCATCTCATAACTGTGGTCTCATGAGGGCCAAATGTGATGACACCAGAAAAGCTGCTTTCAAATATGTAAACTATCGTGTTCATCAGAACATCTTGGGTTCAACTAACAGAAACCCATTAACAAACTAGCTTGGGAAAAAAAAGGGGGAAACTTGTTTTATAAACACAGGACTGCCCCACAAAACGTAAGTCCAGGGAGTGGGACCTCATGAGCTGCAGGATCCAGAAACTGGGGAGTCTTTGGTTGCTGAGGGTTATCTTTCTTTCTAAAACCCATGGTCTCTCTTCTCTGCCCCTCTTTGCATGTCCATTTCTTTCTTCTGACACTCTACAGGTGATCTTTATCTGCAAATCCATCATATATGAGTCAAAGATACCTTTCTTAAAACAGCTCTTTCAATTCCAAATCTGCATTACCTTATTAATCTCTAACTTACAATTTATTAACTGAAGTTTCTGAGACCTGGTTCCAAATTTTCAGGAGAGAGATTTTGGTTGGCCACGTTTAGGTCAGATAGGACGCCTCCTCTTCCCTCATCGGGTCAAATTCAGGAACAGAATGGGAACCGTGTCATGTAATCTGCTGTCCCTCAGCAGAAGAGTTTAAGGGAACAGCCTCTCTGAGAAAAGAGCATGGGACAGTGAAGAAACAATGAATGTTGCATACCTCCAGTGTGATACAAACATAAAGGGATTGCGAACACCTCGTATATCCTTATTCCCATACCTTTGTAACTTTTAATCTACTAAGTATCTGCTGTGGCCATAAGATTAGTGACACATTTGTAAATATGCACAGGTCTCACAAAGCTCCACCAACCATGACATCCCTTCACATTACGGTTCAGATTCATGTTTCTAATACTATCTCTGTTAACAAACATGGCCTCTCTTTCTTTTCTTGAGGATCCAGTTTCAGTGCATATACCAACTGTATCAAATTCTTAATCTTCCCTGTTCCTTATCTCCCCAACTTCCCCCTCTATATGAATTAGAATTGACTGCAAGATGCTATAGCAAATAGACCCCAAATGTAATGGTGGAACGAAATAGAAATTTGTTTTTTCTTTCAAATCAGGTCAGGGACCCAGGTTGATGTGGCTCTATCACCTTCAACATGTGGCTTCCAGGGGCACCTGGCTGGCTCCATCGGTAGAGCATGTGACTCTTGATCTTGGAGGTCGTGAGTTCAAGCCCCACGTTGGGTGTAGAGCTTACTTAAAACAAAAGCAAAATGAAAAACATGTGGCTTCCAAAGTTGCAGTAGTATTCACCCTTATAGTCCATGGGAAGGGGGAAAGAGAGAGGCAGAAGTAGGAGGTTGATGTGACAGGTTTTATGTACTGGACCTGAAAGATACATACCACTTTTCCTTACATTCTGTTGGAAAATACTTAATCACAAGTCCACATCTATCTGCACAGGGGCTGGGAAATTTAGTGTGGCTGGGCAGCTGTAAGCCCAGTTATAATTCTGAGACAAAGGGAGAAAGCAAGAATGGATTTGGGGGGACAGCTAGCAATTTCTTTTACAACCTCCCTCTGTGTTACTGCTCTTTGTTAATGCATGACTCTCTGAAACACCCAAGCGTGAGTCCTTCAACTCATCCTCCATTTCTCCATCTTTCCCCAATCCCCTTTGCTCTTCTAACTACCTAAGCAATCCTACGTTTGCTCTGTGCTTTTCATTCCCTCCTCCACAGCACTGCTTCATGCTGTTGTATCCCTTGCTTGAACCACTGCAATCAGCCTCCAAAATTACCAGAATTACCTCCCTGAGTCAGCCTTTTCAGGCTCATACCCATCTTTTACTCTGTTGTCAGATGCCACTTCCTACTACAAAGATCTTGTTGTCCAAGACAAGATCTGCAGCTATGCCTTTGCACTTCAGGTGATCATACCAGATTGCCTCCAACCCTCTGTTCCAGATCTTCTCATCCTGGTCTTGTGACCCATGCTTCTACCCTCTTGCCTCACGTCTATACTTCACCCAACAACCAGCTCCTTTGGATTAACACCGTAATGGGGCTGTCTACCTAGCTTTCCACTTAGCTCTGTCCCTGGACACTATCTCTCAGGGCCCAGGCTTGCCCTTGTCCAAGAGACAAATCTGGACAATGATCACGTTATTCACTTCACCGAAAGGTCCATCAGTTCCCATTGCTTATTGGATAAAAGATTTTTTTTTAGCATGCCATCCATGGCCTGCCAACTGTCTGATCCCATCCCCCAATTACTACCCCTACCAATATATCCTTATAATCCTGACATTTTTCTCCTTCTTCAAGATCTGAAGATAGATACTCGTACATCACTTCCTTGAAGGCTTCCTCCTCTCCCTCCTTTGTAGTCCATCTTTGTGCCCTGTTCTTCCATGTACTGCTTTCTACCTCTGCAGTTTCTTGTGCACAGGGTGGCCTCCCACACACCTGATGTATAGTCGCTAAAGGCAGGGACTGTGACTTAAGTCATCCTGTTAAGCTCCATGCTGCTGAGAACAATGCTGTGGGGAATACCTTGCATATGGTAAGAGCACATCATTCCGCTGCTTAAAACCTCCTAATGTCCCAGTGGCTTCCCATATCACTCAGTCCATGATAAAAACTCCACATAGGCCTAGATGGTCTTATATGCTCTGAGTTCCTGCTACTACCCTTCTTGCTCCTTGCTGTTCCCAGAACACATCAGACAAGATCTCACTTCAGAGGGTTTGCATTTGCTGTTCCCTTTATTGGGACACCCTTTCCCCAGCTATCAGCATGGCTTACTTTCTCAAGTCCTCAGGGCTTCTCTCCAAGGCCACTTCCTCAGTGAGGCATTTCTCGGCCACTCTGGTCACTTTGGGACCTCACAGCCCTCTTTTTTCCTTGTCCCTGTTTATCCTTTCTCCAGAGCATGTATCACTTCCTTACATAGTATATCTTTCCCTCCTGTATTTTTGCGTTTATTTTCTGTCTCCCCTACCCCTACTAGAACGTAAGCTTTGTCCTAGTCTAAATCTGTTTGTTTACTTCTGAATCCCCAGCGCCTAGGATAATAATGCCTGATATATGGAAGGTGGTCAGTAAATATTTGTTGAAAGGAAAAAAAGGATAAGCAAATTAGTAGAAGGTGCCCAATAAATATTTGTTACATTGAATGAAAACGTCAAAAACAGTGGACTGTGAAATTTTCAAACTCTAAAAGTATGTGGGTTTAGGAGAATAGTGAAATTGAGCGAAAGCTGCCTCATTATAAACATCCTCGAGGAAGGATTAACATTGGGCACTTGCGGTGGGAGGGGCAGCTGGGCCAGGAAACTAGAACCTTCGCAGAAACATTTGGGGGCTGCCTAACTTCCCCCTGAGAGGACCGCATCTGGGAGGCGGGCTCGCCCTCCCTCCCCATTAGGACACTTGACACAGGTGTTTGAAGTTATTTTGGGGTCTGCCTCTCTCGGTTTGTGAAGGACACGGAAATCTGGGCTGGCTTACGTGACACTGCTCAGTTCTAAGGAGGAAACTATCCCGAGGGAAAACGGCAACAAAAACGCCGCTCAGGACTAGAGTCTGGGTCCTGGGGGAAGCAGAGCCCATTTTAGAGCCTTGCGAGTGGAACTTTCTGCCTTCTACCCAAGCTCCGCCTACACACTGTTTTTCTGAAATTTTTCTCCCTGGCTTACTCTTTTGCACAGCCGCCCGCTTTCCGCAGGAGGATGGCGTTCTGATCTCCACAGTCCCTCTTCCCTTGGGGACTCCATAGTATTTTTTTCACGCTTGGTCGCTACTACAGCAGACGCCTGCCTTCTCATTATTTGCCGCACCGATCTCCGGTGCCTGGACTGTAAACAAAACACTTTAGATCATAGCTGCCTTTCTGCTGGCGGCCAGTCGTCTTAAGGTGGCGTGACTGTGGCTCGTTTACTTTTCAAGATTAACAAAGCAACAAAATGGTGCTCCTACATATTACTCCAAGAAAGATTCGGGGTGTGTAGGGGATGGAAATACTAATTTTCTACTTCTATTATTATTTTTTAAAGATTTTATTTATTTAATTGAGAGAGAGAGACAGCAAGAGAGGGAACACAAGCAGGGGGAGTGGGAGAGGGAGAAGCAGGCCTCCTGCAGAGCAGTGAGCCCGATGTGGGGCTCGATCCCGGGACCCTGGGATCATGACCCGAACCAAAGGCAGACGCTTAACAACTGAGCCACCCAGGTGCCCTGATTTTCTACTTTACTTAAGATAGTAATTCCGTTAATAAAAGCAAACTCTTGTGGTATGTTGTAATGCTCTAGAATGTCTCCATTTACATATATGTGGTAGTTTGGGTACTTACACATGTGAATTTATGCTTATAGAGAATATAGAATTCCTGTGCAGGCTAGCAATTATGTAAAAATGTCAACAAGGACCTAATTTCAGGAATAGGGTATAAGTTATGGTATGGAGGCCTACCCTCATTTTCCTATCCTTCTCCCCCCTTCTCCAGTCCACTAAATTAAGTAGCGCATTCCATGTGGAAAAATGAAGAGGAGAGCTCTCACTTGGATCTCAGGTGAACTATTTTCTGTCAAGCAGGTAGGAAGTCCTGACTTTGAAACAAGTTTGGGGCACTGCCTCTCTCCGCTCACTGCTCTCTGGGGATCACCCTTGTCCTTTTGGAATCTGCATTTTAGTTGAACTAGTGCCTAGTGATAGGAAAGGCCAGTGACCGCTGCGTATAAATATCAGTGACCACAGGTCACATCAAGGAAACATCTGCGGGCAGCGCAGGGGATGAGCAGGAGCCATTTTGAATCACTTGTAAGAGACGAGGACCTGCAGACGGCCGCCCAGGCGAATCCAGACACAACCTGAACCATTAGGAAGGAAAGAAAGAGAAAATGAACCAGCCTGAGAGTTCGGAGACCTGCCTCCAGGCCTGGCTCTGCTATCAACTGGATACATGTCCCGGGACAGGAAACCTCTCCTGCTCTCAATTTCCTCAGTTGGTAAAAAGAGAGGGTTGAGCCACAGGGTTCTGAAGGGCCCTGTCAGCTCTTACATTCTGGGGTGCGGAGGTGAGGCCGGCACCACACAAAGTGGAGCGCACAAACAGTATGTGCTTAAGAAAGCAAGTTAAAAATCAAACTCATCTGTAGCATAGATGCGTAAGAAAACACTGCTGCTGTGGACGATTAGAACCGAAGGAGCTTAGTTTCCAGTTAAATGTACTGACTTTGGCCCAAACCAAGATTATACGTATGGGGGTGAGGTGGGGTGGAGTGGGGACACAGTGAAAGACCCTTTGAGCTCTGTCACGGATATGACAGCCCTCCCCATACGGTTTTAAGTCCCACCATCCTGCTCAGGATCGTATTGGTAGGTAATTTCCAGCTGCAAAGGGGGGGGGGGTGTAGAGAAACGCCCAAGTAATAGTATCAGACGTGAGGATATGGTTGCGGTGGGTTTTATGAATCATTTCATAATCTGGACTCTCAGATTACTTTCACCCTTCAACGACTTGTAGCCCTCTAAAGGCATTCCCTTGCATCTAAATTTTGTTCTGGGAGGGCCGAGGCAGTGAATCTGGTGGGAGAGAAAGGTGGAGGAAGGAAGGGGCTGTTGTATTTGGCGGCAGACTCAGGTAGAGGAAACTGCTACAACCCGGGAAAGAATTGAAAAATACAAAGAGGAGACGAGTTCCCACACGCAGCCCATGTCAATGGCTTTAACTGTGCTCGGGAAGCCAGAACCTGGGTCAGGGGTGTAACCTCGCTTTTGAAACCTAAGCGTGTCTGAGACAGCTACAAAGTTTATTAGGGACTTGGGAGACCAGTGGAGTTTTTGATCTTGAAATCCTTATTTTTATTGAGGGAGAGCTTGGGTTCAGAATACATTATAAGTGCTGCGCCTACGGTCGCCTTGGCTTCTTCCCAAAGCTCCCCGCCTCCCCCAGAACAGCAGACTTCTAGGTTAAGAGTGAGCTAACCACTGCTCACCCCCAGCTGAGGTACCCAGGCGGGGGGGCTCCCAGCCCCCGGGCGCAGGCTACCCTGCCTCCCCGCAGTGCCAGAGGTGGGGAGCCACCGGCGAGAACACAGCTGGGGGCAGAGCTCCCACCGTCTGCCTTCGCCCCCAGCGGCCCGCGCCCCAGGCTCGGCGAGTGCCGGGAAAACAAGATCGCCACCGAGGCGTAAAACCAGCCGCTAGCCACCTTCGAGATCATCTGATCCTGCCCCTCCGTTCCCCCGGCGAGGAGCGGGCGCGCCAGGCAGCGCCGCGCCGCGCGGGGACCTGAACCCGAGGCCCCGCCGCCCCCGCCCCTCCCCGGCTTCCCGGCCGTTTGGCGAGTTTGTTTGTCTCGTTTTTAATTTCTCCAAGGCCAGCCGGAGCAGGTTTGCTGGCAGCGGCACACCTCCGGCAGTCACGCGACCAGCCAATCTCCGGGCGGCGCTGTCGGAGTCGGCGCGCGCGGGCAGGCGGGGAGGCGTCGCGGCCGCGTCGGGCCACCTTAAGGCCGCGCTCGCCAGCCTCGGCGGGGCGGCTCCCGGCGCCGCAACCAATGGATCTCCTCCTCTGTTTAAATAGACTTGCGGTGTCAATCATTTTCTTCTTCGTCAGCCTCCCTTCCACCGCCATATTGGGCAACTAAAAAAAGGGGGCTCGTCTTTTCGGGGTGTTTTTCTCCCCCTCCCCTCTCCCCATTGCCTCGCCGCTCCGCGACTCCGACGCCGGCAAGGTTTGGAGAGCCGCTCGGTTGGCGGGACCCGCGGGCTCGCTGCAGCCCGGACTTGGACTGGCTTTGCCACCCCCCTCCTCTCTCCTCTCCCCTCCCCTCCCCGCCCTCCCGCTCGCCGGTACACTTGATCGGCGGCGGCTCTCGGCTGCCTGGCCGGGGCTTCCCCTCACCCCTCCCCCAGAGCCAGCGCGCCCCTGACGCTCGGGCAGTTACTTGTCCGGGTTTGTTTCTCTTGGCTCCGAGCGCGGTCGCAGGGCTTATAAGAGGGGTTCGGGCTGGGTCGGGGCGTTTTGTTTTGTTCAGTTTTGTTTTCCGAGCGCGCGCGCGCGAGGCGGCCGTGAAGACCGGGGAGGAAGATGTCAAACGTGCGAGTGTCTAACGGGAGCCCGAGCCTAGAGCGGATGGACGCCAGACAGGCGGAGTACCCCAAGCCCTCCGCCTGCAGAAACCTCTTCGGCCCGGTCAACCACGAAGAGTTGACCCGGGACTTGGAGAAGCACAGCAGAGACATGGAAGAGGCAAACCAGCGCAAGTGGAATTTTGATTTCCAGAATCACAAGCCCCTGGAGGGCAAATATGAGTGGCAGGAGGTGGAGAAGGGCAGCTTGCCCGAGTTCTACTACAGACCCCCGCGGCCACCCAAAGGCGCCTGCAAGGTGCCGGCGCAGGAGAGCCAGGACGTCAGCGGGAACCGCCAGGCGGTGCCTTTAATTGGGTCTCAGGCAAACTCAGAGGACACACACTTGGTAGACCAAAAGACTGATACGCCCGACAACCAGACCGGGTTAGCGGAGCCGTGCACCGGGATAAGGAAGCGACCTGCCACAGACGGTAATGACCCTTCCCCAAACAGAAAATGTCTGTCTGTCCGGGGCACCGCTTTGGCCTGCTTTGAGGGTCCTTAACCTCCGCTTTCTTTTCGGAGTATTCCGCCTTAGCTTTGGGGGAGCGAACTGTCCTAATCTTAGGTTTTAGATGCTGTCCGGCTGACCGCTTGTGTGTGGATGATTTTTAAAGTCAGGAGCCCGAGATGGTATGATCTGGTAATTTCTCGAGCCGAAAACATCGCAGTTCCTGCCCGCTAGCCGGCGGTGGGTCTGTGATTACGTTGGGATGTTTATCAACGGCCTCCCTTTTTGCATTGCAATGGAGAGAGGGCTTTGGGGCGTAGAATACACTTTCTGTTATGTGAAAACAACCTCATTTTGTGCCCTTAAAGGCCACTGAGAATGAGGGATCCAGGATTGTGGGTGGAGGTGTGGGTTTTTCATCCCCTGACTATTGTGCCAACTTCTGTCAGCCATTGTTTTCCTAATAAAGGTTGTGTGTGTTCTTTTTAAAATTCCCTCTTGCCCTTAGATTCCTCTCCTCAAAACAAAAGAGCCAACAGAACAGAAGAAAATGTCTCAGACGGTTCCCCGAACGCGGGTTCAGTGGAGCAGACGCCCAAGAAGCCGGGCCTCAGAAGACGTCAAACGTAAACTGCTCGGTGGGTTGATTACTGGGAGCAAGTAACTGACACCCGAATTGGGCTTTCAAACCCCGAGATACCCGATCTTAGTGGTTGCTGGCAGACTAGAGCTTGTGGGTTTTTATTTTGCTTATATTTTGTGAGGTCAAAAAAGTAGGAATAGGGAAGGCTGGGACTCCCTGGTGGGGATACTGGAATTTTTTCACAGTTTCTACGTCCTGAGGTCATTTTTCCTTGAAACACGGAATAACCAAAGCAAGTGTCCTAGCCAGGTACTTGTGACCAAGGCCCGATGAGTAGGAAGGTCCATTCCTTGTGAATCCCACCAAAACTTGTTGGGAACAATAGCTTTCTTTCCCCCAACGGAACAAGAACTGGGATATGCCTCAGTCCCACTTCATGAGAATTCATTTCCCAGAGGTTCAAGTTGAGTCAGTAATAGATTTTGAGCCATACGTGGGAAAATGGCAAGTAAGTCATTAAATTTAAAATTTGAGGGAAAAGTTAGGTACAGATGGCTTGTATTTGGTTAATCCAGTCATTAACAATGTGAATAGAGAGATATGTTACATTCTTTTATCATTTTCACAAACTGCCACTTTCCCTGTTTGCTTACAAATTTGGGGAACAGCAAAGGAACGCTGTGTATTTAAAAAAACAAAACAAAACAAAATGGAAAGCTGTAAAATGGAAAAATACTAAGCTTCCTACAGAATTTCTGACAACACTGAAGTTGCAAAGCAGAAGTTAAATTAACTCTGCTGGAGTAAGCAATCCAGGAACACGTCAGCATGTGTATGCTAATTGTCTAATTGTGCTATAACAGGATGATTGGGATATTTGTAGGGAAAACGGATAATAGATATAAGGGCTGGCGAGGGTAGGTCTACCCCACACAAGAGAAGGGAGATTGTTTTCCATCTACTAAAATCTGATCAATATGAAGAGCTAATTTGAATAATTCAGCCCTCAACTTTCTGTGGATTGGCTGTCCATAATGATCAAAGTGCATCTGTTAATAGTTTGAAAACTTCTTACGGACAAGGACCAGGACTTCTTCCCCCCCCCCCCAAAACACTCATAGCTTCACATATAAAGAGATCTTAGTAGATGTTGATATTAATTTAAAAATCCCCATTTACAAAAAGGTAAGAATAAAAAACATAAGAGATTAAGGTGAGATTCCAGTTTCCTGTGTTTTTAGATCATAGTTTCTTCACACACATCAGACATTTTTCAAAGCTTATACAAAACATCACTGTAGAACCTCTATATTACATTACAGCTGTATATGAAGTGGGAAAATTGGATGAAAAAAATTTTCTGAAGCAACCTGCAGCTTGGGACTTGTGGTTTGTGACCTGTAGCCTAGCTCATCAGATGAGCCGCAGTGAATCACACCTACTGGATTTTGATGTGACCCCATTCTGACATACAGAGAGGCATTTGTTAGTAAATATTGCCAGTTCAGAGAATACTAGAAGTAGTAGTAAGAACCTACTCAAAAGCATTCATGTGTATATTTTGCATATGACTAAGAAAGTGGAAGGTTTTTAAAAAACATTAGTAGAATTTTCTTTGGAGAGCATTTATGTTATAGTTCCAGTTATTTTTCAAATTTAGAAGATTCTGATACTCTTAAGTATTACAGTTTCTTAATTTTCCTTGCTTTCTTACTGTCTTTGACCCCGATTCTCTAGACCAGGGTTTCTCAACCTCTGCACTATTGACATTTTGGGCTGAATAATTCTTTGTTGTGGGACGCTGTCCTGTGCATTAGTAGAATGTTTGGCAGCATCCTGGCCTTTCCCAACAGATGCCAGTAGCACCCTCCTCACCCCCAATGTGACAACCAAAAATGTCTCCAAACATTGCCAAATGTCCCCTGGGGGGCAAAACTGCCCACTGGTGAGCCCCACTGCTCTAAAAAATACACGACACAGAGGAGGGTAAAAATCCAGTGAAGGAAACGTTGTATGGAGAGGACTATAGTCATCAACTTTCAGTACACACTTTCTGTTCCATCGCTCAGGTATTTCACAATTAAGACAGTGACAAAATGATTCCTGTACTTCATTGGTAATGTTATTCTAGTGCTTTTCTCCTAATTCTTTCTTCTTTTTTTTCTTTTGCAGAATTAAGAGCATGTTTCCTTGTTTATCAGATACATCACTGCTTGATGAAGCAAGGAAGATATAAATTAAAATTTTTAAATACATATCGCTGACTCCATGGAATGGACATCCTGTATAAGCACTGAAAAGCAGCAACACAATAACACTAAAATTTTAGGCACTCTTAAATGATCTGCCTCTAAAAGCATTGGATGTAGCATTGTGCAATTAGGTTTTTCCTTATTTGCTTCATTGTACTACCTGTGTATATAGTTTTTACCTTTTATGTAGCATATAAACTTCCAGGGGGAAGGGAGGGTAGGGTGGGGCTGAGGAATTGGCATGGGGGGGTATGAAGAGCTTGCTTCCATTTAGAGCAAGGAGAAAAATATTTGACTTGCATGGAGAGAAGCAGTTTTGGGGAAGGGTTTGAATTGTTTTCTTTAAAGATGTAAGGTCTCTTTCAGTGAAAACTGATACTTCATTTAAAAAAATCATCTGAATTTGAACACTGGTTGCAAATAATGGCTAATTATTTTTACATGAAGCTTTTTGTCATTTGGGAGATATGATGATTCCGTTATATACTGGCAAATGGCCTTTTTTTTTTTTTTTTTTTAAACAACAGCAAAAAACTATCCTCAGTCCTCCCCCCTTCCACCCCCAGTTCCTCTTAAAATTGGGATTTACCAGTTAATTATTCAGCAGTTAGGTAATCATTTCAAGTAATTCTGGGCAAAAATGTGGGATGTATGGGGGAGTTCTGAATGCTCAGAATCAACCGTCTAATTTTTTATCAGGTTTGTTGAGAAATTTTCTTAATTTTATTTGGACTTTGGGCTATGTAGACACAGTCAAAAATGATCCAAATCTTTGGATATTTTTTAAAGATCTGTAACTTCACATAAAAAATAATGAAATAATTTTTAATTTAAAGTTTCTTGTTCTGTTTGTTAATTTGCCCAAAGGAAATGGTGTTTTTAAAGCAAAGTGTGTAGAGAGAAAAGCACACTTGGAATTACTGAAATGGATACTACATCTTTAAACAGTATTTTTACATTGCCTGTGTATGTGTATGAAACAAAACCATTTGAAGTGTACCTGTGTACATAACTCTGTAAAGACACTGAAAAATTATACTAACTTATTTATGTTAAAAAGAGATTTTTTTTTTTTAATCTAGACCATATACAAGCCAAAGTGGCATGTTTTGTGCATTTGTAAATGCTGTATTGGGTAGAATAGGTTTTTTCCTTTCTTCTGTTAAATAATAATGGCGATGCTTCAAAGGTTGCATACTGAGCCAAGTATAATTTTTTGTAATGTGTGAAAAAGATGCCAATTATTGTTACATATCAAGCAATCAATAAAGAAAACTTCCATAGCTATTCATTGAGTTGAACTGTAATGTACTTTATTAAGCTTGAGGTATTTGACCTGGCATTCTAGTCTTACTTACACAAATATAACATGAAGTAGCAAATAATCTTGATAATTTAGGCCCGCGTCTGAGATGATGTTTATGTGGCTCTGAATGTAGTAGACACTATTTTCCACTTAGTTCTGTTTGAGTGAGCAAAGCTTTAGACATGTGAAGTGGAAAAGCCACATTTTCATATAAATAAGATTGTCAAATCTCCATTAGTTCAAATATTTAGGTCTTATAGGATATGTGTCAGAACCAAAAATTTTTACGTAAGTGTAGGCTGGCTGATCACACATTTGCAGGATTGAAAATGAAAGTAACATGGTGACTTCTCTAAATTCTGTATTTACACATGGAAGTGTTGTGAGAAATGAGAGCAATTGTTCAGACCATTTAATCTACACCTCTTGTCCAAAGTATTAAGATATACATAGGTCCTTTAGAAATTGGCATGCATTCCACACTAATTTAGATAGAAAAGGTATTCTTCAAATTAAACTGGTCATAACAAATTCCTCAATTTTGAAATTTCCTGGTTATAATCTACACAACCTAAAACTGGTTAATCTAAATACCAAATCTGAGGGGTTGGGGCCTCATATCCACGTGGCAGAGATAGATATTTTTTATTTAAGTAAGAAAAATTTAAACAAGGCATTTTAAAGTCAAATTTACTAAAAAATGATGCCTGTTATTTTACATTCTCTTAAAAATGTAGCTAAGGTGTAAAAGTAAATTATTTTTTCTGGGCATCTGCAGATGGCTAAATTGCAAAAATCTGAATTTAGGTTAAACTGTTTACCTCAAATAGTTGCATTTACGTTATTGCACCCCAAAAGGGGCTCTAAACAAGAGAGTTTCAGCTTATTTTGACCTGAAGTTGCTTAAAAAAAAAAAAAAAAAAAAAAAGGTTGACTCTCTTCGGCTGCCGGGAAGGGAAAAAGAAGGTCCTTTGGTGGCTGGGCTACATCTTCCAAGTAGGTATTATTTTAATTAAAGGCTAAAGGTGTTTTTGTGATTCTATTCAAAACACGCAGATGGGGTGTTTTTCAGGAAGACACTGAGAAAGCAAGAAAAACAATTCAAAATGGGGAGGAAGGAATGGAGAGTCAGGAAATAATGAAGTAAAATTAGTTTCTCTGAGCCAAAAAGAGTACTTTAAAAAAGTGTCTCTGACAGAGGAAAAAATCCTCTTAATTGCTGCCTGTACCCCACTTTCCTTTCCTCAAGAGGCATCTTTAATGTGAATTTTGAGAGACTGCGTTTTAGGAGTGCTGGGCCAGGAAGAAGTGGATGCTCGCCGCGCCAGGCACGTTCACAGGAACGCAGCCCCCAAGTCACCGGGTCGGTCCTTTACACGTCTGTGTCAACTCTCCAAGTGCGTCCCCGAGATTCGGAGCGTCCTCTCCCCGGCCCCGGACGGCGGGGATCGCAGCGGGCGCCCCTATGATGGGCTGCGGCCGCGGGCGCCAGCCACCCGCTCCCCCGCTCCCCAGGCCGGTGCGTCTTCGTCTCCCCAAACTGTCCCGAAGCCCCGCACCCGACCGCCCCGGCAGTTGCGGGGTCCGGCTGGCTGGCGCCCCGGGACGAAAAGCCCATCGAGTCTCGCGGCTCGTCTGCCACTTGCAGCGCCCGCGCCGCCGGGGTCACTGCGCGCAGTTCCCGCGCCCGGGGCGCCCGCAGGCCGTGGAGGGAGGCTGCGCCCCGGCCCGCGCAGTGGCGCGGGGCGGTTTCTCACAAACTTTCCTCCCTCATCATCTCCCCTCTGGGCTAAGAAAGAAGGGGAAGCCCCCACTCCTTCCCACAGTCATACCCCCCACACCAGCACCTTGCCAGTTCTAGAGCGGCGGGGGGATCTGAGCGAAGGGGAGAGAACCGTTCCGAGTCCGTGGACCCTTCAGGGCAGCAGCCCGCTCCCACCCCCACCCTGGGCTCCAATGATCCGCAGCCCCGCGCATTTCGAAAGGCTTCTCGGCTCGCCGGCGGCCAAGGAGGACCGCAGCGGCGCGCAGGAGGGGCCGAGCGCCACAGCCGCTTGCGGGGTCGCTTCCAACCTTACGGCCGCTTTGCAAAGTGCCCCCCCATCGCATCCCCTGCTGTCCAGCGCGGGGGACTGGGGCAGGGAAGAAATAGGAAAATGTGGGGCCAGGGGCATGACTGGGGGACGGAGGGGACCGTGGAAATCCACAGGACTGGAGCGGGGCGCGCGGCCTTTCAGGCCACGGTGCGCCCACCTCCCCGGCCGCGCCGAGCGACCTTTCCCGGCGGCCGGGGAACGCTTCCTTCGCCATTTCATCTTCATCATTGTGAGCGTAGACACTTGCTCTTCATAAGCTTTTGTGGATTGAAAAGGTGTTTTAAAAGCACGTCTGGGATCTCCAATCTGTTTTTCAGAGTGTGAATTTCTTTTTTTAAATTTGCCATCTCTTTCACCTGAGCCACACCCTACACCCGCTCCCCTCCCTCTCCGCCAACATTAAGGTAAAAATCCTGCAAAAGAACTGGGGGGGGGGGCAGGGAAGGAGGGCCCACGGTCCTGCTAGATCCCCTCCACCCACCCGGGGCGGGGGGGAACCTCCCGGATCTCGGCTCGCGTGGGGGTGGGGTGGGGTGGGGTGGGGTCAGCCTCAGTCAGACCCTGCAGAAGCGAAAGTTAGTATTTGCACGGACACCCAAGTCCCCGTGCGGCCGTCCGCGTCCCAGGCCTGTCTCGCGTGGGGACATACAGGAGGCAGTTGTCAGAAAGCACGAAATACAAAAAGAAATCGATGCGTGTTGGGCGCGAAACGTCGACGCGCCTCAAAGGAACGCGAAGAAAAGGCAGGGAGAAGGGCGCGCAGCCGGGACGCGGGGCCGGGGGATTGCATCATTGCAGCTCCCCCTCTAGAAAATGGGCTCCGAACCGCGGCGACCATCATGGCGCTCGGGTCGGGCCGCGCTTCCCGCGCGCCTTCCCCGAGCGCTCGGGCCGCGGGCACTGAGCCCCAAACGAGCGTTTTGCAAACATTTTCCCCCGCCTCGGGCGCCTGTCCCCCCACCCCCTCCTTCCTTTTGTGTGCCAGTGTATGTATGTGAGTGCGTGCGTCCGTCTGAATGCGTGTAAGACTCGAGAACTTGAAGATTATTTTTTTTCCTTTTTTTCCCTCCCGTGCTGGTGGTTGTAAACTTGATTGGCATTGGCTGCGCCCACTGACCCCTGCGTCGAGTCCACTGAAGATTTAAGGTGGATCCGAAAGGCTGCGGCTTCAGGCGGAGTCTCGCGCTTTAGCTGGTTTGGGAGGAAAGGGAGGAAAGGAGAGGAAAAAAAAAAAAAAGGCCCCGAACCGTGCGCCCGGCGCGTTTTCACGAATCCCCTGCGGTACCAGCCCCCGCGCCCGCCCCGCCCGCCGCGCTCTTCCTCCGCCCACCTCCCGCTCCTTCCCCATTGGCCCGCCGGTGCAGTTTGAATTTTTTTTTTTTTGGATGCTTGTTTTCTTGTAAAAAATACAGTACCCCACCTCGTACAAGGAAACCCACTTCGGCGGCCCGAGGTGGGGTGTTTTAGTTGGGGAGTTTTGGGGAGGCGCGGGGGCGGAGCATCTGTGCCAACATTTTGCCCCGAAGTGCGGTTGACATTGTGCAGGCGGGTGGAGGAGCGTGGGGCCGCGGTAAACAAACTGAGTAGCTCCGGCGGGGGCAGAGATGTAGTATAAAACGTTAATGGATGTCCAGGGCGCGCCGTTTCGCCGGCTGCTGGCCAGAGGTGCTAGGGAGGCGCTGACAGGAGCCCGGGAGAGGATGCACCTTCCCTTGCCTTGGAAAGGTAGACTTGGGGAGGGCTGGGGCTGGGGGTGAAGGTGGCCCGGAAAAGAACACCTCCTCACAACCCAGGTGGCGGGGTGGGGGAAAGAAGAAAGAAACAGGGGAGATGTAAATATAGCTCAGGTCTATTATTTCAAGCGCTACTCAGCTAGCATGCATCATAATTCAACCAGTTGCTGTCATTTTTATTGGATTTTTAAAAAAAGTTTTCTCTATTTCCAGAGTGCTTTTGAGTAAGGAAAATGTTAAAATAAAATTGAGAAAAAAATTGAGAAAGGGAGTATGACTTTTAAAGTGCCTTTGGTTTCTGGGTCTGGAAATTAATTCTTTTGATAAAGTCCTTTAAGATTTAGGATAATGTTATTTGTATTACAAGTCTAATAGAAATGATATCCCTTACTAATTGTAACTCAGTTGTTTTAATTTGCTGTGAAAATTTCAAAAGTTTATAATAATTCAAAGTATTATTCAAATCACTCTATCTTCAGATTAGTGAAGCCGGCATATGTACATACATTTTGGGGGTCTATTACTTTTCTTGCGGTGTAGCTAACGATTTTAACCAGACGCCCAGCCCAGCCTTCAGCCCAGCCTTCAGTCTTAACAGTTCTTAACTTCCCCAGCCATTTTTTAGTTCTTAACTCCTCCAATCCTTCGTAACCCAACTAAGCCTTTACTTGCTCAACCTAACTAAGCTCCTCGGACCACCATAAACCAACCTACCTGTGCCCTTAGTAAGGAATTTGTCTGAGTTGAGAAAGCCCCCAGATGGACTGGCTAGCCTCAGGAAGCAGTGAGTTCATCATTCCTGAAGTGTGAATCAGGTACTAGTCTGGATGACCCCTTGATAGGGACATTGTAGACAAGAGACATATATCAATTGAGTGTGAGGACTAGATACCTCCAAAGTCTGTTCTAGACTCTCGAGATACTGTATTTCCAATCTTGAATTTTATGGATATCCAGTAAATTAAGCAATTTTCCTTGGTCTTTACCATTTTCTAGAGTTGTACTGTCCAGTATGGTAGCCAGAAGCTGGATGTGGCTGTTGAGCATTGAATGTGGCTAGTCCAAACTGAGATGTGCTGTAACTGTGAAATACACACCAGGTTTTCAAGAATTAGTACGAGAAAGAATGTTAAATACCTCATTAATAAGTTTTATATTGATTACATATTGAAGTGATCGTATTTTTGATATATGGATTAAATAAAAAATATTAAATTTCATCTGTTTCTTTTTACTTTATAGTGTGGTTAAATGGACAATTTTAAGTTGCGTATGTGACTCCCATGATATTTCTATTGGACATTGCTGTTCTAGACCAACACCTATGATAACTTGAAGCACTATCTTTTTTTTTTTTTTTTAAAGATTTTATTTATTTGACGGAGAGAGACACAGGGAATACAAGCAGGGGGAGTGGGAGAAGGAGAGGGAGAAGCAGGCCTCCTGTGGAGTGGGGAGCCCAGGACCCTGGGATCATGACCTAAGCTGAAGGCAGAGGCTTAACGACTGAGCCACCCAGGTGCCCCTTGAAGCACTATCTTTGAGAGTGGAGAATAGTAATACTGAGGAGTAAGTAACTTCTTGCTGCCATCCGAACTTCCCAACTGAAAGTGAGGCCCAAACTCAGCCTCTGGAAAAAAGAATTCTTAAAAAAGAATTCTGCCAACACCTAACACCTACTGTTTCATCCTTTAGCATTTAGTATTGGGTTTGAGCCCAGACTATGGAAATATGGTACAGATATGTCTGATAAATCAGACTTGATAACAGCTTTCCACATTATGTAAATAGACTGAGGAGTCCAATATGTTAGGAATGACTCTGAAAAACAATTTAGACCCCAAACAAGTGTCCACGGGTAACTTTTCTCTGTAGTGGACAGGAAGGCAGGGGGGCAGAAGGAGCTGTGTTCTCACTCTGTGGATGGATCTCTAACGGAAGACTTGAACAAATGAAAATGTGTGCCATACTCTTGGATAGAAATACTCAACATGATAAAGATGGCAATTAAATTTATACTTTTATACTAAATTCTGGTAAATTCTGATTATCCTATTCCATTCCATTGTTCTATCAGTTTATGTAATCAGGACTATATTATTTTAATTACTGCAAATTTAGAATCATGTCTTAATTTCTGGTAGTACTAATCCTCCATACCCAACCAGTCCCTTTACTCTTCTTTTTTTCAGAATTTTCCTGGCTGCTTTTGCTTGGCTTTTTTTCCCATTTGGATTTAAAATGAATTTGTCTAGTTGGAAATATATTTCCTATAGGCATTAAAAAAAATGGAGTGGGATCCTTATCTCATACTTTATACCAGTATCAACCCCTGGAGGACTAAAGTGTAAAAAAAGTGTAAAAAAATGAAATTACAGACATACCAGAAGAAACTTCAGAGGATTTTTAAAAAACATAATCTGAGAGTTGGGAAGGTCTTTCTACATATGAAACAAAGCAGAACTATTAAATATAATATTGTTAAATTCAATGACATAAAAACAAAAATGTTCTGCATGGCAAAAGCTATCAGCAAAGTCAGAGACAATGACATGGGGGTGATAGTTGTACAACAATGTGAATATACTTAATGCCACTGAGCTGTACATTTAAAAAATGGTTAAAGTGGTGAATTATATGTGTTAAACCCTAATAATACATACCTACATGCCTACATACTTAGATACATTCATATATATATATATATATATACGGATATATATATATGTGTGTGTGTGTGTGTGTGTGTGTGTGTGTGTATACACAGTACTGGAAAAATTTTAAAGTTGTCCATTTTCTGTCTAAAAGAATCTCACACATAGTGTTGTGGGTCCCATCCTTTGTGAGACACTGGTTGCATTTCAGGCTCAAATCAGACTGCTTGTGTTTGAGTCCCAGTCACCTAATTCATTGCCTGTAAGAGCTTTTGCAAGTTAGTTCAACTTTTAAAGTTTCTATTTTTTGGCTGTATAATGAGGATGCATTTAGCTCCCTCATAGGATTATTAACCTGTTCAGTGGGATATTGTATTGCAGTACTTAGCACAATACCTGTTATTTAGTAAATACTAATCGTTATATATATTTAAAACAATATAACATCCAGTTCATATTTTGGATTCTCAAGTAACCAACCACAATCAGCACTATATTAACCTTGTAAATATGTTTCTCGGTTTTAATTACTGCTATTATTACCCTTAAGAAGAACAATTTTTATTGGGCATTTAATAAACAATCAATATATTGCAAAAAATGGTTAAAATGGTAAATTTTATGTTATGTATATTTAACACAGTTTTTAAAAAATATTTATTTGAGAGAGAGAGAGCACAATCGGGGGAGTGGCAGAGGGAGAGGGAGAAGCAGATTCCCCGCGGAGCAGGGAGCCCGATGCGGGGCTGGATCCCAGGACCCCGGGATCATGACCTGAGCCGAAGGCAGATGCTTAACCGACTGAACCACCCAGGCACCACTATTTAACACAGTTTTTAAAAAAAGCTTAAATAAGGCATTTGTTGAGTTTAGGGCCATTTCTAATTATCTCAGAAAGGACCTGGTATAGATTTGTTTGTGGTACTGAATCAATAACATGCACACACAAACAAATAGAATGGCAAACTGGGAAAAACTTCCACAACCCATATATTAAAGGGCTAATTTCCCTGATAAATATAGAATTTCTACAGATCAATGAAAAAAAAGCAAACCAACAGAAAAATAAGCAAAGGATATGAATGGAATTTTCAGAAAAGGAAATACAAAAGGCTCTTAAAATATGAAAACATGCTCAACTGTAGTTTAAAACTATGGGGCTATAAATTGTATACAGAACACATAAATTAAGGCAAATATAGTCACAATTAGCATTACTCAGATACAAAGATGGCCATTATCCTTTCTTGATAGTTTAACCTTTACTTCCCTCCTTTCTATCCTGAAAGGCTGAGTGATTCCCCCCACCCCCCAAGCTTCATTGGTGACCAGAGAAGCAAAGAGTTTGCATGTGTGGAAGCCGTGACCACCTTTCAAATTCAGTGTCAAATTCCTCTCATCCAAACTGGCTAGTCTTCGATTTAGTGCCACCTTTTTTGCCCATAGAAATCCCCCGAATCAGCCTCTTAAAGTGAGTCCAGCCACTTTTCTTGACACATCTCATCCATTCCCGCTTTTAATTCCTATACATCGGCTGATAATCTGAGCCCCTCCCAAGTCACCACTTTATCCTGGCTTTTCCTTCAAGTTCTCTACTCTCTTAAAAGCTTCAAGCAGAATTTATTATATGATAAACACAACATATCAAATCAGTAGACAAACTACTATGGAATAAATGGCATTAGAGTATAGGATTATAGGCAGCTCTGTGGGAAAAATGTGAAAGCTCTCCTACAAACACACATATGCACACATTGCATTCTACATTATAGACTGTGGGTTTACTTTTTGATTTAACAATTCCTTTTCTACAAATTTACTTTTGGGAAATAATCAGATGTGTGACTAAAGATATATTTACCAGAATGATCTCTGTGAAGTTATATATTTGATTATAAAAAGAAACAAAAAAGTAAACAACCGAACAACTCCTTAGACATGGGAATATGGGATTGATTATTTGAACTAACTATAAAGTATACAAGAATGACACAGACTGCAGTCATTAAAACACCCCAGGTTGCTTTATCTATATTCATAGGAAAAGTTGTCAATAATAGTAAAGCAGGTACAGAGCACTGTTTATGGTATGACCCCATTTTTGTAAAACAGAAATTATTATTATTTACTTATTTATTTAAAAAAAAGATTTTATTTATTTATTTGACAGAGAGAGAGAACAAGCAGGGGGAGCCGGAGAGGGAGAAGCAGGCTTCCCTGCTGAACAGGGAGCTCGATCCCAAGGGCTTGATCTCAGGACCCTGGGATCTGACCTGAGCCTAAGGCAGACGCTTAACTGACTGAGCCACCGAGGCGCTCCCCTTGTAAAAAATTTTAACAAGAAACAACCACAAAGATACTTCAAATTTGAAAAATAATTATCCTTACAATTCTTGAATGCAGAATAAGTTTCTCTTCGTTTCTCACATTCTCTTTTCGCAGACATCAGCAGAGAACAAGCATTTCTATAATTCATTTCCCCTCTGTTTTTCTTTCTATTTAGTTTCAGGTATCATTAAATTCCTAACAAGCCATGAAAATTGAGCCTATTCCCCATCTTTTTGGCACAAGGGATCCTGTGGGTAACATTATCCCAAACCTTACATTCCTTGATCTTTGGCATTTGGCACACCCAGGGATTCTGCCCAGAATTCAACAGATTAACTCCCTGTCTTAGTTTTATTATTTAGGACATAGTGCTGGGGAGATTGTTTTAAATTTCTAGTTAGCAGGCCAGTCTTGAACTGTCACGCTCCATGGGACTGACTTGGGACAAATCTTAGAATCTCAGAATACCAGGTGTGGGAGATCACTGCATCCAGTGCCCATTTTATAGACAAAAATATTCTAATCCTTGACTTCCTGTAAAGTGGGGAAGTTAAACAAGATGATTTATAGGTTCCTTCTGGCTTACAATTCTGTGATTTCTGTTTCCTACTCAGAATCACGTAGTCCATCCCTGTGGATCAGGTTATTTTCCAGGGAAGCTAGATTCCTGATTTTTGGCTGAAAACCATATATTCTCAGGAGTCAAAGGAAGATGATCGTACAGTAGTGTAGACTGAACAGTGAACATTTATATCTTCCTAGAAAAAAGCATGTGATAACTTAGTGGTAGCTTAGTGATGCCAAACACCGCGTCACTGTTGCATGCGCATTCGGCAAGCCCCTGCTAAGGGCCGGGCTCTGTGTCTTCACTGAGACAAACAGGAGTATCGCCCCCTTCAGGCTATTGGAGGAGATGGGCAGGGAATCATAGCCATACTTATTAAATGGAATTTACTTGAGTGTTCAGAAGGGTCAGTGGGATGAAGGGATCTCGAAGCTTCTGTTTTATGCGCCAACAGTTTGGGCCCCATGCAAAGGTGTCTAGCTGAGGGAGCAAAGCAGGGAGGGGCTGAAATCCAAACTCTTTCCCCAAGCCTGCCTGTGTTTGCCAAAGAGAAACAAGCCTTTAAAAATGCAGCCCTCCACGAGGGGCCTTCTGTAGTTTGTGGAAAGTCCCCTGTGTGGTAGCGGCTGCCCTGTAGGGTGCTGTAAGAGTTTGAAATGGGGTGCCTAACCTGGTGGTGGTGGTGGTGGTGAGGAAATCTCTCCAAAGAAAATGACCTTCAACTGAGATCTGGAGACTGAGCAGGAGTTAACCAGTCTAAGGGAGGAGGGGAAGGAGAGTGACCCAAGCTGAGCTGGTCCAAGGCCCCAAGTCAGGGAAGGACTTTGAGGAAGTGAAAGAAGGTGCTTGTGGCTGGGATGCCATGAACGAGGACAGCAGGGATGAGAACTCTGATGGAGCCGTGGGGAGGTCCAGACTTGTCGGGCTTTTTAAGCTGCATTAGGAATTCTGGACTTGACTTTAAGAGAAATGGGAAAAGCCATTTCTTCTTAAGCCATTACTTAAGCGAGTGATTTGTGCAGGTTCAATTAGACTTGATTATTTCCTCCTTTTATCTAAGTCTAGTCAAAGCCCTTAGTCTTGATCAGGATCATTTCCATAGGATGTGGGCAAGAATGTTTAGGCTGGCACCTTTATGTTTCTTTGTGCTGCTGTTTAACATACACAACAGAAAACATGTTTTCAAACTCTGGTGTCAGTAAATGAAGGGGATATGGAGTCTTTGGACCATCAGGGCAGATACTGGCCACAACCGATAAATTGCAGGTTCAATGGGGGGCCCTCACCCCCACCCCACAAGTCCCACCGCCTGGCATCCTCTGTTGAGGGATGGAAGCTGAAGGTGTGCATCGCACCACTTGGGCTCTACCCGCTAGCGGTTCAGCTTGACTTCTCTTCTCATTGCCATGGTGAGGTGCTTGCCTCTTGTTTTAGGGGGCCAACCCCTGGTGTGCCCTTTGCAGGGACAGTGGGTGTGAATCTTCTAAGCAGGCAAAGAGCTTAGGGGTGAATACTGCATCGTTTTTTCTTCAAATAACTCAATCAACATTTTTTGTCTTCCATTTTCACTGGGCGACTGATACTTTGGCCAAAGGATTCACTATTTATTTGGTTTTGGAGGGAAACTTCAGAGGAGGGATGAGAAAAATGGGCAACCCATGGAGTTGTTTTTTTTTTTTTGTTTAAACAAACCCTGAAGATTAGGAAAAGAGAGACCTCTGCTGGCTAACCTGGGATAATGCCCTGCCCTTGGTCTGTGACTCCAGGAGAAGCTGTCCCGTTAGTGGGTGCAGGTGTTCGCACATTCCCGGCTCACTGTTCATCTCCTCACCTATCAACTCAGGTGCTTTTGGAGCAAACCTAAGCGAATCTGTACTTCCCAGGCCCGGTCCCGGTTACTTCTGTTCCAGTCTCTCGGAAGAGTGTCAGTCTTTTCATATTTCTCGAAAACCAAAGCTTTAAATAACAGCACCGGCGAAAACCCAGGCCTGAAACAGCTCCTGCATCTTCTCTTTGTTTCCTTTCTCTTTTCTGCCCTTCGCCTCCCCGCCTCCCCTCTGCCAGGAAAACAAAATCAAACAAATCTGCCCTCAAAAGGGAGCTAGTGCTGATGGAAAGGGAGAGGGAGGAAATTGCCGCTTATCTGTAGCCTATCCTCCACTGAATGTGGCGGCAGGGGGCCCAGGGTTGGGGTGATACGCCTGAGTAGAGCTGTGAGCCCTGTGGAGGGTGCCCGGGGACTCAATCAGTGGGAGAGCCGCTGATCCTCTGGAGGGTAGAGGGTGCTTATGTGGGAGGAGGGAGGAGGAGGTCTCCTTGAGCCCTTTGGTTTGTCGCAATGAGGACAATGATGAGTGCGCTTCCTTTAGGACGCCCACACTGTCCTTGCTCCGTGTTGTGCGGAAGGTGGTTTGTACTTTTACTTTCTGCTCTTCCTCCCTGGTTGCCTGTCCGCCATCCCCTGTTCTGAGGCCTCCCCTCCTTCATACTGCACACAGACAGTCCCGGGGGCCAATTACTGCCGCCACCTGGCAGCTACTCTAGGCAGCCCCGGGCAGCTTTCCCTCCCTCCCCACACTCACCTCTTCTGTTTGCACTTTGTTAGTGCAGTAACAAATCACTTGACTCACACGTTTACCAAGCGATGTTCCCAGACCCTCTACCCTTCTCTGAAATGCCTATTGATGTTGTCATTCCTGGGCTGCTAGGTAGTCTTGAGTATTTTTCATGTATGCTTTAAGTTTGTGTATGTTGGAAGTTGCCTTATCCTTATTTTAACTGTCTCTGATTCCTCGGCATCGTACAGTGCCTTGGACTGGAAACATAGTCCCTTAACCCAACAGAATAAATCTCTAACTCTGGCAAAGCCAGGTACTGTGGAAAGCCAATTATATAGATATTTGAAAGCAGGGTGTCCTTTTCAGAGTTTCAGATTATACCGTATAGTTTCTAATATGGTGCCCTGGGTATCTTGTTAACATTTGCTAGTTTGGAGATGATCAATCGTCCAACTGCAGAACTTATTCATTCATGGATCTGGCGGTTATTGAAGGAGTACCCATAAGGTATGGTGCACTGCGTTAGGCCCCTGAAGGCATTTTAAAAAAAAAATTGACAGCTGCCTGTCTGTCGGCTTCTGGCTGCCTGGAAGAGGGATAAGACGGATGCAACCTGAGGAGGCATCCTTTGTTTCTGAGGATAGAAGGTGCATTGTGGAGCACAAAGATGCAGGAACTATAGGGGATGCCACACCAGCTCTGCAACGCTTATCTCCAGAATTCCTTTAAAGAAAAGAAAAATACACTTTTATCTTGTTTAAGCCACTATTATTTCTGGTCTCTGTTACTAGCTGCCAAATGCAAATCTTAACTGATAGAGAGAAGTCCTTGAGGATTTTTGAGCAAGGGACTGGTTCTGATTGGTAGCTATGCAAGAGATAGAATCCTGGAGGGTGGTGTGTGTTCCGGGGCATATAGAGATAAAGTGGGCTTGGCAGGTGGGGACGGATGGGGGGGGAGGCTTTGAATGAGGAGAATACACATCTCGCACGGGGTCATTGAATTTGTTTCTTTTCCCCCAGGACACCTCTGCTAAACTCCTAATATACAGTGGTTACTTAAATATGTAGTTACAGAGTGACTTGCATTGTGCTATTGTCAGGTGGCCTGAAAGCTAGGGAGATTGAGAAGATGGGTATTCTTTGTGTCTTAAAAAGGAGCAGGCAAAAACTGGCCCGGGAAAAGAGTATCAGTGTTACAGTCAAGTGAAGTTACTATGTTTGCTGAACTGCCGCAGACATTTTCAAGGAAAGGAACTTTTGTTACATGGGACGGTCTAATCAAGATACATTTGAAATGTATCCTCGCCTGGAGAGCAACTGTAAATAATATTTAAAAAATATATCTTGGAGTAACTTGCAGGGTAAAGATACATTTCATATGCTAAAAAATTCTAAGAGGGGGAAAATCTACTTTATTAACTTACTCTCAGCTTCCCATCTTCCTAGTGCACTTTTCCTCTTGAGGTTGGGCAGGTAATTTCACACCTCTTAGATTAGAAGACATTTCATTCTTGTTTAAAGGGGCTAGAAACATATGATAGTGGAGCTATGATCTAGCATAGTTTTCCTGTGAACTAGATGTGCTAACTTAATATCTGGGTCTCTCTGCTTCCTTAAAAATTGGTTGACAATTCCAAAGTTCCTTCCAAGCCTGGCTCAAACAGGTAATTGGAAACCTACTACAAATTTCAAGGTCCCTTAAGGCATTGGCCTTCAGCCTTTCTCCCCCTGCGCATAGAAAGGCAGATGTGCCCAGTATTACCTGAAAATTCTTGCTCATTAATTATGTCTCCCCACTCTTGCCCTCACTTGGAAAAAATACGTTTGAGTGCAAGCAACTGGGGGCGCCTGGATGGCTCAGTTGGTTAAGTGTCCTACTCTTGATCTCAGCTCAGATCTTGTTGTCAGGGTCGTGACTTCTAGCCCCACATTGGTCTCCATGTGGGCCGTGGAGCCTACTTTAAAAAAAAAAAAAAAAAAAAGAATGCAAGTAACTGAGTATTAGTTGTACCAGGACTACCTGTTGCAAACTTCTATAATTTCCTACCAGTGCAATTTTAATAGCATATATGACTGTCCCTCGTTTACAATGGGAAGAAACGGAAAAAAAAAAAAAGATTCCAAATATTAAGTTTTGATTTACACCTCCCTGAAGTGCCTGGGTTGAACCCCCAGTAGTCTGATAAGCAGATGTTCTCTCCCTACAGTTAAATAGATTAATAACATGAACCAACATTTCTGGAGCACTCAGGCGTGCCGAGCCACTTATCTACATTATTTCTTTTAATCCTAATGAAAATTCTGAGCACTAGCTGTATCGACGAGGAAACTGAACCTTTGAACTATTGCTCACAGTCACATTAAGCAGCTGAACAAGGGCCCAAATTTAGGTCTCACTGACTCTTCGCGTGGGCTTAGAGGCCGTCCTGTTATTCTTGTAAATAATCTCGATGAGAACAGGGCCAACTGGCTCAGTGTGACACTCGATCCCAAATCATTCTTTTACTTTCTGCCAGATTGGAAGACTGTCTAGTGATTAAATATTTCTGGCCAACAATATCTTGCCATTTATGGAAAAACGATACCCCCTAATCTTTAATAATTGTTTCATTAAGAACAAAAACAAAGCGCCTGCAAAACTTTGGTATGACTGCAGGAAAATCTCAGTACTTCTTGCACCTTCCTCTCTGTCTCTCCTGGGGCAAGATGGAAAGAACACTATCGCTTTCCAAAGTTGCTTTAGGAAGAAGACAAACAGAGGATGCTACTGAGTTATGATTAGTAGACACTTTCTGTGGCAGGCTACGGCTAGCACAGGACATTTTAAGGTCAGGAAACCCCTTCTTAAGGGATAAGGCCATTTTGTGTTACCATAAGCTTGGAGGGCCTAAGGAAGGCGTTTTTAAAAAATAGGAGCTTGTCTCAGAACCTCCTTTTGCTTTTTAGCTCCATAGAGATTCTGGTGTTTCCCCAAGGCTGCCTTGTAAGTTAGGGAAGAAGACCCAATCCTCTCTTTGCTAAACGTGTTCGTGTTAGGTTTCCTACCTCCTACTTCATTGGCCTGGGAGGGGGGACCCAGCTTGCTTTGGGGGAGGTGTAGCAGGTAAGAGCCAAGTGATGTTGCTAATTTGTTTATTTAGTGAGGAGGGCTCACTAAAAAGGTCATTTCCTTTGTGTGGCTAAAGAGCTCCTTGGGAGGTTTTCTCATTTATCTGGGGTTTAGGTCCTATTTTGAAGGTAATTTTATAAAGAACAGTTAAGGCTCAGGTCTTCTTTTCAATCTGGCAGGCCCTGGAAAGGCCAGTTGCTTCTTGGATAGGAATACACCCTCAGCTGGGGGGAGGAGTGGGGTGGGTGGGCAGAGGCAGAGCTGATTACTTGAAATCTAAGGCAGTCTTCCTCAGTGGGCCACGGCAATGTCTCTGTGAGCTGGGCCACGGCAGACTTGTAGGTGGGGTCATAATCTTCGTATAGGATGCCTAGCTTATGAGGGAAACTAATAACTTCCCCACAAGGTTGTTTGTTTGTTTGTTTGTTTTTAAGATTTTATTTATTTATTTGACAGAGGGAGACACAGCAAGAGAAGGAACACAAGCAGGGGGAGTGGAAGAGGGAGAAGCAGGCTTCCCGTGGAGCAGGGAGCCCGATGTGGGGCTCGATCCCAGGACCCTGTGATCACGACCCGAGCTGAAGGCAGTCGCTCAACCAACTGAGCCACACACGCGCCCCTCCCCACAAGGTTGTTATCATGAGCCACTGAAATGAGGTATCTGAAAGTGCTTTATAATTATAGGGGCACCTGGGTGGCTCAGTCGTTAAGCGTCTGCCTTTGGCTCAGGTCATGATCCCAGGGTCCTGGGGTGGAGCCCCGCATCGGGCTCCCTGCTCGGCGGGAAGCCTGCTTCTCCCTCTCCCTCTGCCGCTCCCCCTGCTTGTGTTCCTTCTCTCACTACCTCTCTCTCTGTCAAATAAATAAATAAAATCTTTAAAATAAATAAATAAATACATTATTATAATGTGGGAAAATGGTGGCTAATGCAAGTGCTATAAAATGTCAGCTATTATTAATAGGCGTGCAATTCAATATTAGGCCCTCTTGGAGAAAGCTGATTTATCCACAGATGTGGCAACATCCTCTCCCTACCTGTTCACTGATACTCCTCAGCATCCATTCCCTTCACTCCCCGCTCTCTCCAGTTTGCATCGTATATTCATATAAATGCATTCTTCCATTCAGCTCTAGCAGCTGGAGCATGCATTTGGTTTCCTTAGTCGTTCTGTTCTGTGTGAAGTGAACATTGACTACACATTATTCTTTACTTCGGGAACACTGAGGACAATTCAAAGCCAAGGGCATGTTGGAACAGTAGATAATCTGTTGTCACATGGCCCATGCTTGGAATAATAGGTATGTTTTCTTCAGGGCTGGTGTCTTAGACCTGATTCCTAGGGCCAGTGCCTCATTACTAAGCACAATATTTCTTAATTAATCAAATGAGAACCAGGCCATGTTGGTGTGCTTGGCATAATTTCTTCTCTGGTTATCTGACTGAATCATCAAGATAGCTAAAATAACTGTATGAACTGTGGCTCTCACACCTGGTATGAGGAAGAATTACCTAATGTAGCTTTGAGGATGCTCATTTGTACAAAATTCAGGAAAATATCTATCTGGGAAGGAGTTCTGTATCAGTTTTCTTTTCTTTCTTTTTTTTTCTGTATCACTTTTCTTTTTTCCTTCCCTTCTTTTTGCCTATAAAAATGTATTGAGCACCTATTGTATGCTAAGCATTAGGTATAAAAAAAAATCATCCCCGCTCTCAAGCCCTTAAGGAGCTCGGAGGTGTGTGTGTGTGTGAGTGAGATCACAGTACAATGAATTATGTATTAACAATGAGATAGGTTTGAACAACCTTCTGTGAGTGTACAGTGGGAGAGGGCAACTCTGGGAAGGCTTTGTGGAGCAGATGTTATGTTAACTATTGAAGTATAAATAGGAATTTGCTGGGCCCAAACCCAACAAATGAGAGTAGAAGAAGAGAGCCATTCATTTGGCTGAACAGAATCTACAAAGGCACCGAGGCGTGGAAGAACATGATGGGGACATATGATGTCTAGTCTGGTATTGCTAAGCTTGGGGAATTATGATGTTGGAGTCTGGTGTTAGTAATGCATGGATGCATGGCTCACAGAATTAGACATTCTGTGGATCTGCTCCTGAGGTTGCCCCGTGGCTACGGTAATCATCTGCCACAATCTGCTTTTTGTAGGCCAAGATTCTGTTCCCTCTACTTCATGGTGTGGAGTTCTGGAGGATCAGTAGAACTCTTATTAAGCAATTCTCTTTGGGGAGATGGACATGAGTGAAGCTCTGAACCCTGAGTTGACTACCAGTTGCCTATTGCTACTAAATGAGAAATACTCAAGAGAGTAGGTTCCGTGATAAAATTACCTTATGTCATTTGAATTACCTGTTCTGGTAAATAATGCTAGACTTCAAGAGCCACACCAACTCCTTTTACCTAGACTAGGATCAAGCTTCAGTGGTTTCCTCTGTCTCTTTTCTCCTGTGCTTCAATCTATTTCCTACCAACTGCCTAAAACAGAGCCTTCCCCCTAAGTGAAAGCAGCTCCTGGACCATCTTACGCTGGGTTTGAAAGGATGCACAGAAGGGACAAGTGTGAGAAGTGACAGGTCTAAGATAGGCAAAGCCATGATGGATTGAGTCATGTGGAAAGAACAGCCACAGGAGTCTCATGGCTCCCAGGTGTGGTCTTACTTCAGTATTGTTGTTGTGTTCAGTCATTGGCTGGAGGCAGCCTTGGGAAGCATGGTTTCAGATGACTGGCTTGCGGACTCCCCGGTGGCCTCACTGAACTTTCTTGAGAACCCCACTGTGATCCAAGACACTTTCACTCAGCCTTCCTTCCTTCCCGCTCTCCTTCACTCAAGGTCAGAGATGCATCATGGTTGGACAGCTTCCCCAACTTCTCTTGGCTCCTCCTCACTTCCTCTACAGATGTTTCCCCTAGTAAATTTCTTGCATGTCTAATTCCATCTTGGTGGCCACCTCTTGGAGGACCCGGAATAATACTGCACGGAAGGGGCAAAGGAATGCTGTTTTCAGTTCTATATTCTTCACTTCGGAGATTCACCAGTAGGAAAATGTAGTACTTGGATCAAAAGAAACATTTAAAAAGAAAAGAAAGAACAAAAAGTGTGTCAGTAAGTCAAGAGAAAGCTGTTGAAAAGGATTAAGGTTAGATAAAATAGAGATGATAGGGAATGAGATACAAGAAGATAAAACGGTTTAAAAATATTTGAACAAGCATGACGCAGAGGAGGGTATAATCAAAATGGGATGTCCTGTGGTGACACGCCAGCCCCCTAAGGCCTGTTTCATGCGTGGGGGCTTCACTTGTCTCTGGTTGAGTCTCAGTCGTGGGCTTCCCCTTTAGCTTACTAGCTCACTCTTGTATAATAAAACTCCTCTTTCAAAGTGTCAATTCAGTAACTAAAATTGTCCAGTTTGATGTTTAATCAAAACCCCATCTTAATCCAAGTCAAAAACTTTTCTTCTCACCTATTGACAGGGACAAGAAGGATCCTATGGCCTCTTAAATTCTAGACAAAACTGGTACTCTTGTCTCTTCTGCTTCATTCTATTTGCCAAAGCAAGTAATGTGGCCAATTCCAAAGACTAAAATTCAAGGAAATAGACTTTTTCCTGAGTGACAAAACCTGTAAATTACATGGTAAAGTGTGTGGATAAAGGGAGGAGCAAAAGTTAGGGCCAGTAATTCAATCTTCCATAGTACCGAGGGGAGAAAGTCTCCAATTAGCTGTGCTTGGCTCCATCCCTTGACCATCATTCCCTGAGGCCAGGGTGGGGACATGGTAGTATGATTGGCGACTACAATAGGACCAGGTGCATGAAGTGAGGAAGAAGAGCTTTTTCCCCAAAAGGAGATGCTGATCTGGGAAGAAAGGAGGAGTACTGGAAACAAGATAAGCAACATCCGCTACCATGCCTTGGCTTGTTAGTCCTTATAATTGCTCTTTCACACAGGTCCTACTAATAGCCTCTTTTCGCAGCTGAGAAAATCAAAGTTAAGAGAGGTTATATAACTTGCTCAAAATGATACATCTTGAGTGATGGAACTTTTTGGATTAAAAAAATAGAGGTACTGAGGCATAGCTGGCTCGGTCGGTAGAGTATGCAACTCTTGATCTTGGGGTTGTGAGTTCACACCCCACATTGAGTGTAGAGATTACTAAAAAAAAAAAAAAAGAGGCGCCTGGCTGGCTCTGTCGGTTAAGTGTCTGCCTTCGGCTCAGGTCATGATCCTGGGTCCTGGGATCGAGCTCTACGTCGGGCTCCCTGCTCTTAAGGGAGCCTGCTTCTCCTTCTGCCTCTCCCCTCCTGGCTTGTGCTCTCCCTCCCTCTCTGTCAAATAAATAAAATCTTTAAGAAAAAAATAGATTTATCTGTTCACCAAAGCTACAGTAATCAAGAGAGTGGTGGTGTTTATTGAAAGGATAGACACAAAGATCAATGGAACAGAATACAGGGTCCAGAAATAGACACACCCATTTATTGTCAACCAATTTTTTTTTTAAAAAAGATTTTATTTATTTATTTGAGAGAGAGAATGAGATAGAGAGAGCATGAGAGGGGGGAGGGTCAGAGGGAGAAGCAGACTCCCCGCTGAGCAGGGAGCCCGATGCGGGACTCGATCCCAGGACTCCAGGATCATGACCTGAGCCGAAGGCAGTTGCTTAACCAACTGAGCCACCCAGGCACCCAACCAATTTTTAATAAAAGCACAAAACCAATTCAGTGTAGGAAGGATAAACTTTTCAGGAAATGGTGTTGAAACAAATAATAACCATATACCAAAAAAGAAAAAAGAAAAAGATTCTCGACCTATACCTTTCACCTTATGCAAAAATGGATATGCAAAAACCTCACAATGGATCATAGATCTAAATGTAAAATGTAAAACTATAAAGCTTCTAGAAGAAAACATAGAAGAGAATGTTTGTGAATTTGGATGAGGGTAAGATTTCTTAGATATGACACTAAAAGCATGATCCATGAAAGAAAAAAATTGTAAATTGGACTTCATCAAAATTAACAGTTTTGCTGTGTGAAAGTCACTGTTAAAAGAATGAAAAGACAAACCATCGACTAGGAGAAATAGTTGCGAATCACATATCTGTATACAGAATATATAAGAATTTTCAAGACTTATAAATGAGAAAACCACCCAGTTAAAAATGGACAAAAGATTCTTTTTTTATTCTATATATGAATTATATATATACATACACGTATTTATTTATTTATTTTAAAGATTTTATTTATTTGTCTTGCCATTAGATTTTTACTATTACAAAGTTATTTTTATGTCATTTATTATTTGATGTAATTTTAAAAATTGTGTTTTATCTTTTAAAAATTTTTATTTTAATTCCAGTATACTTAACATACAGTGTTACATTAGTTTCAGGTGTACAATATAGTGATTTAACAATTCTATACATTACTTAGTGCTCATCATGATAAGCACTTCACCTATTTCACCCATCGTCCCATCTACCTCCCCTCTGGTAAACATCAGTTCTTTATAGTTAAGGGTCTGTTTTTTGGTTAGACTTTTTAAAATTTGTTTTGTTTCTTAAACTCCACATATGAATATTTGTCTTTCTCTGACTGACTTATTTATTTCACTTAGCATTATACTCTCTAGTATATTCTCCCCTAGAGGCTCCAGAAAGGAATGTAGCCCTGCCAACACCTTGACTGCTGCCTGGTGAGACCCATGTCAGACTTCTAGCCCATAGTACCGTAAGGTATTAAGTTTGTGTCGTTTCAAGCCACTAAATGTGAGGTAATTTGTAATAGCAGCAATAGAAACTAATACATAAGGAGAATGTATTATTGGTAAGTGTGAGGGGAACATATTAATATTAACCAGGTTTCCTGGTTCTTCATCCCTCGACTGTAGGCAGTCTCATTGCCAGTGGGATCAGTTCTGATCCTGGCAGTAAACTTATGGGCTATTTATTGAATATTTATTTATTGAGTAGAAGATTGAGTATTAAACTGCACTCCTGGAACACCTGGGTGCTCAGTTGGTTAAGCGTCTGCCTTTGGCTCGGGTCATGATCCCAGGGTCCTGGGACTGAGTCCTGAGTTGGGCTCCCTGCTCAGTGGGGAGTCTGCTTCTCCCTTTTTAGGGAGAAGCTCCCTGCTCAGTGGGAAGTCTGCTTCTCTCTTTTTAAATATTTTATTTATTTATTTGACACAGAGAGAGAGATAGTGAGCGAGAGAGAGAGAGAGCACAAGCAGGGGGAGCGGCAGGCAGAGGGAGAAGCAGACTCCCCACTGAGCAAGAAGCCCAAGGCGGGGCTCGATCCCAGGACACTGGGATCATGACCTGAGCTGAAGGTAGACACTTAACTGACTGAGCCACCCAGGTGCCCCAATAAATAAATAAAATCTTAAACAAAACAAAACAAAACAAAACAAAACTGCACTCCTGTTGTCTGCACCAGTGTTCCTGAAAACACTTTCCCAGCTCCTGGCCTCCGCTTGCACAGGTGACTCAACCTCATTCTGAACCCAGTGTCATGTGGTATCTGCCCCCGCCTCGAGATCCATGTTCCTGATCTGCTTTTCCTCCACCAATTAGCCCTACAAACTTGTGCCTGCCTAGACCCCACACTTGCTTCACCCTGATGTAACTTTTCTTCCCTCTGCTTCTTGCCTGCTTGCAATTTTTTTTTATGCCTGTGTGCCAGAGGGAAAAAGTCTATCATGGTGATGGCGATGCCTCCCCTCTTGTCCGCAGGAAGGCTGAATGCTTTGTGTACTCAGCTCTTTCCAGAGGGCTTGTGGAATTAAGCAGGGTGACTGGCAGTGAAGAAAATGAAAATGCTGAGAAAAGACCAAATTGCTCTCCCCGCCACAGGCTGAGGGTGATCCTTGAAAGAAAAGTTTATGAGAAGTTGAAGAGGCAGAAGAGATGGGTGAGCTGTAGGCTGTAGAGCTTCTGAGGAAGGAGGAACTCGATGCGTATTTAAAAGGAAGGTTTCCTGTATGCCGTGTACGGTATTATTGTCTTTGCCTCCCTAAGAACCAAATGCTGGCTCTGTGGGAGCTTGGATGCGGTAAGTGCTGAGGTTGGCTTTAAGGCAAGGGCGGGATGACCCCAAACAGCCCAAGTAGTTTCAGGTGGAAAGAGTGAGGCAAGGGAAGGAGGTGGTCTTCCCAGCGGCAGGCCTTTCAGTCAGCGGGTGTATGCTCAGTCCTCGGGGATTCTTCAGAAAGCCTCCAGGAAGAAGCTACACCTCAGAGCAGTCCAGGAAAGAGAGACACAGAGGGCATTTACCTGCCTGCCCCCTCTTGTCTCCATTTCCCTTGGCCAAGGTTTCCCCCTACCGGGAGGTAACCCCCCTGAACTCCCAGGCGGTGTGGTCTGGCCGCTCTGAGACCCCCCTCGGGAAATCAAGTTCACACCTTGCCCTATGGCCATTTCATTGCAGTCTGGAAGTGGGAAGTGACTCGCGTGGGTGGGGCACTGACTGACTGAAAGAATGAAGAGGCAGTGGAGGGAGTCTGGCAAGGCTGAAAGCATTTGTCCCTGGAACTGAGAAAAGCTTTTATTTAAATCTTGCTCCAAATTGTGAATCGTTGTTTTGTTTGTTTGGTTGTTTTGTTTTGTTTTAATTTTTTTTAGAGAGAGAGAGAAAGGGAGAGAAAGACTCATAAGCAGGCTCCATGCCCAGCACAGGGCCTGACTCGGGGTTCCATCTCGTGACCTTGAGGTCACGACCTGAGCCGAAATCAAGTCGGACACTTAACCGACTGAGTTACCCAGGCGCCCCAATGAATTGTATTTTTAAGTGCAAAGCTAATAAATGTATGAACTGATGTGTTTTCATAAAGACATACAAAAAACTACTGGGGAAACATTCTCTAATGCTAATTGATAATACCCCAGAAAATTTATCTTTAGAAATCCAGATAATGGGGCACCTGGGTAGCCCAGTTGGTTAAACATCCAACTCTTGGTTTCAGCTCAGGTCTGATCTCAGGGTTGTGGGATCGAGCCTTGCGTTGGGCTCCACGCTGAGCAAGGAGTCTGCTTGGGTTTCTCTCTCTCCCTCTGCCCCTCCCCTACCCCTCTCAGATAAATAAATCTTAAAAAAAAAAAAAGAATTCCAGATTATAACCATAGCACCATAGTCCTACCTGGTGGAAACTACTATCATTTTGGTTTAAAAAAAAATCAAGGGGTGCCTGGGTGGCTCAGTTGGTTAGGCAGCTGCCTTCGGCTCAGGTCATGATCCTGGGGTCCTGGGATCGGGCCCCGCGTCGGGCTCCCTGCTTGGCGGAGAGCCTGCTTCTCCCTTTCCCTCTGCCTGCTGCTCTGCCTACTTGTGCTCTCTATCTCTCTGTCAAATAAAAAATCTTTAAAAAAATAAAATAAAATAAAAATAAAAAAATTAAAAAATCAAGTTGTTTAATTACTCAAGTAATACATATAATATTTTTACTAGTAAAAAAAAAAATTTAAGCAAAAATCACCCCTCCAAGTGAAGGCAGTTGCTTTAGGCTTTTCTCTGCTCTTTTCTTAATTCAGCCCTGAACTGAAAAAGGACATGATTGAATTGGCAACTTTGGGGAAAATAAAGTGGGCATGCCCAGTTCGTTCACATCCACTCTCCTCCTTGGAATGGAGCGAGCACGAGGTCCGCTCTAGGGGCAGCCTGACGCTCCCACCCGCAGGGAGGCAAGTCTGCTTTGGACTAGAACTGTTGGCTCTCTCTCCAGCTTGGTGTTGGGAAGCTCTTTTGACTCAACCCAGCTTTATCAGGAACTAAGTAATACTTTGGCCTTCTTCATCCACTCCTTTATCTTAATTCTTCATTTGTTTTGAACTCAGAAAAGGAGGCCGGGTGGTATTCATTGGGTTCTGCTTCAGTGTTCCCACACTTCGTACGTTGGCCAGAAAATGGGTGTGTGAGAAATAAGGTGCACAATTAGGGAGAAGCCAATGAATACCCGTGGAGTGACGGAGGCCCCTGGAGTGGCAAGGGCTTGGCCTTGGCCCTGGGGTCTTGTTCTTTAGTGTGCGTGCAGGACATTTCGATCTTGGCAGTTTGTGTAGGCTTCTATTGAGCCAGGTAGGTTTTTATGGTGGTGCAGTTGGCTCTTAATAGTGGGGGCCTGGGAAAAAAGGCCTTGGAAAAGCCACTCAGAAGCTGTAAGAGGGCCTTGGCAAGGGCACAGGGGCCATAGAGAAGGACTTAGCAGGGCCAGCAAGCTGAAGAGGCCTTAATAAGCAGTTCGAGCCGAGGCAAGGATTCAATTATATAAAGTCTTTTCATATACTGCCCTTTTAGATATTAAAGGAGGAGAAAAGTATTTGCTGTTTTTAAACTGTGGGGGCAGCTGGGTTCTCTTTGGACCACAGAGCACTGGTGAGAGACAAGTTTTCAGTGTGCTAGTACCAGGTCTGGGTGGGTAATGTGAACAAACAGCCCCAATTTTAATTCCTCTTTTATGTTGCTTTGAACTATCTTCAAGGGCAAAAGTGGATGGACTAAGTTTGCGTTTATGTGGCTCAAGAATCCCTCCTTCTGCTTGTCCTCCAGGTTGCTAGACCCCGGTTATTTAAATATGATGGAAAAATCCTCCCCAGGTGATGGCTTTCAAAGGCCTAAGGAATTCCACAGAAAGGTGTGGTGGAAAAAGCCGCTGCAGCACAGGAATAAAAATGCTTCCTGGTTATCGTGGGAGCTCTGTTCCCGGACGGAATTCACCTTCACTGCAGCGAAAGGTCAAAAGGGCCATGGAAATGAACAGGTTTTGACTATCTGGGTGGGAAAGAACAGCTCCGCAAATAAGGTCTAATGACTGAAGGGTTTGCCACTGCACATTTCTGCTTCCTGGTTGTGGTAAATGCAAGGCACCATTGTGCAGAAATTAACCTGTAGCTAGTAAATTTCTCCTAACTGGTTTTAACTCACAGTGCAGGGATTCTGGACTGTTGGTCTCAATCAATTGGCTTCTTGGTGAGGCTGCTGTCTCTGCAACAGTCTTCGGCAACCCCAAATACTGGTTCTGGGTATTTTGCTTGAGATACCTGCTAAAAAAAAAACGGCTTTTCTGGCTTTGGTATGGGAACAGCTGGTGCTATGATCATTTTGCATCTTCTACTAAATCTGTAGACTCTAGGAAAAAGCACATTACAGACTTACTGGGTAACTGTTGTTTTCTAATTTGGAGGCCCTGTAGGAGCTGCCCTCATTCCAGTGAGATCCAGCTTAAGCTGTAGTTGCTAAAGATCCCTGACTCAACCCAGACATTTGAAATCCCCTCCAGCTGAGACAAAGCAGAATAAAAAGTTGGGAGAGATGAATTTTGGACTTTAATTTCTTTGATTTTTAACGCACAAAACAAGATAGTTTTATTCTGAACCGTACGTTCTTTGAACTTTCATGTCTCATGATTTGGATTTCATTCCTTGGACCTTAGTTTCTACCTAGACATTTGATCAAGGGAAGAGGTTTTTGTTAAAAAAAAAATTCCCCCCTCAACATTATTGGCATTTTGTTATTGAGGTTTTGTTGTGCGTATTAATATTGGAATAGTGTAGTTTTGTCATTTAATCTCCATCCTGAACCTCTGATATGCTCTGCTGACAACATGGATAGGCATGATAAAAATGGGTGAAAGAAAAAGGAAAATTTCAGCCTTGGATACAAAATGGCATTGAACTATTTAATTAATGCATTCTAGGGAACTATTTTGGAACCTTTTGTCAGTGAAATCTCTTTCCCATCCCTGTTCCTGGGAGGAGACAAAGTTGGTCGATATAAGAGGGAAGGGTAGTCTCGTTGAAGATGGGGCAGGACTGTTCTGATAGCCTGCTGGGATCCTCTCTTAAGGATGTCAGATACACCTCTGGTTGACAGAGATTTAATGTCTACACCAGTGGTTTAAGAGAACAAAAATTGAGGGAATATTAGTGGGGGAATAATTCTTTTTTTTTTAAAAGATTTTATTTATTTATCTGACAGAGAGGAAGAGAGAGCACAAGTAGGGGGAGCCGTGGATGGAAACGGAGAAGCAGACTACCCAGAGCAGGGAGCTTGATGCGGGACTCGATCCCAGGACCCTGGGATCTTGACCTGAGCTGAAGACAGATGCTTAACCGACTGAGCCACCCAGGTGCTCCAGTGGGGGAATAGTTCTTAACCAACTTTTGATATTACCTTCTGTCATAGGCTGAGTGGTTCCCCAAACATGTCCACGTCCTAATCCCTGGAACCTGTGAATATGTTACCTTATATCAAGGACTTCACAGATGTAAGTTAAGATCCTGAGGTGGGAAGGTTATCCTGGATTATCTGGTTGGCCTGATGTGACCACAAGGGTCCTTATAAGAGGGACACAGGAGGAGTAAGAGTCAGAGAGGAAGGTGATGTGATGACAAGACCAGAGATGGGAATGATGAGCTTCGGCAATGGAGGAAGGAGACACAAGCCAAAAACTCAGGCAACCATAAGTGACAAACAAACAACAACGACAACGACAACAAAAAACCTGCCAGCACCTTGACTTTACCTCAGTGAAATGGATTTTGGATTTCTGACCTCCAGAACTACTAGAGAATAAACTCGTGTTGTTTTAAGTCACCAGGTTGTAATTTGTTTCCGTGGAAACAGGAAATGGATGCACCTTCCATACGTGAAGGAACTTGACTTAGGAGATCTGTGTTCTTGGAGAGGGTGATGTAATCTGGTGGGTAAATTCTGGAATAATAAACTGAGCACGATTGGCTTGGTTTCATTCTTCCTCTCTGGGAGCCAGTCAGCCCAACAAAGCACTAGCTCTCCCTCTTGCAGGGCAGGGCTACCCCAGGTGCACTTGGGGCTGTTGGGTTTGGCTGGTTAAGTCTGGATAATTCTGTGGTTCAGTATGAGTAAGCTCATTTGTCTTTCATGCTAAGCTACATTCTCCAGTGGCTTTTTATTAGAAAAGGTGATATTTTGGTTCCTATCGACCACTTCTTTGATTATTTCTCTCTTGTGGATAATTCAAGCATGGTAAAAGGGTAAGCTTGAAGATAATGGATTGAACAAAAATGACGCAACCTTCTCTTCTAGCTCCAAATTTCTATAAGGAATGGAAAAGGTAGATGAAGAAAATCACAACTGCATGGAAAACAAGAGGGGAAACTTTCCAGGGACCAGCAATTATGACAAAAATGCCTGCATGACATAAGACCAGGTGAAGAAGATCTACCATAGCTAAAACTAGAACAGTGGTTTTTTTGCTGCAAAATATAAGAAAGACACCCTGAATTCTCATTGTCCCAAAGTGATAGATGCGAGGAGCAGGAAAATGTTCAAAGTTCAAATAAATTGACCAATTCAGGTACCACAGCAGGAATATCTAGATGGTTTGATCCCTCCTCACCACCCCTTCAGCCAGATGATAGTAATGGCGGTGTCTATCTCCCATGGGAAGAAAAATGGCGGGAGGGTGACAGTAAGAAAGATAAGGCAGGGCCCCACCTTCAGGGTCTGGCGATATCTGGGAAGAATGAGGAGCACTTGCACCAGAACACTAGCCACCAAGGTATAACCAGTGGTGCCTTCTATCCTTCCTCAAAACAGGCTAAGAAAAGCAAGGCAACGTAGGTCTAACAGGGAATGTCTTCTATAGAGATGAGCGAAAAATGAAGAATGTCAAACTTGAAAGAAGGCCATCATGAAAGAGAGAGAGGATAGGCAACAGATGGTCACACTTCCATCTGAGAAAATGGAGTTAGTAGAACAAGAGGATTAGGGCTTTACAATAAGTTATGATTTGTGCTGTGAGAGAAATGTGAAGACTTAATACACACAAGTATTAATAAACTAGAGATTATGGAATCTAATTTTGAAATAATAAAAGGGCTAAATGAGGTTTGCTGAAAAACAAGTTAATGAACTAGAAAACAGAGCTATAAAATTCTCACTATAATCAAGATAGGTGAACGATCCAGAATTCTAATTTTTATCTAATAAGTGTTTCAGGGGCACCTGGGTGGCTCAGTCAGTTAAGCGGCTTTTAGTTTCAGCTCAGGTCATGATCTCATGTTCCTGGGATCAAGCTCTGCATCAGGCTCTGTGCTCAGTGGGGAGTCTGCTTCAGGATTCTCTCTCTCCCTCTGCCCCTCCCCTCTGCTTGCCAATGTGCTCTCTCTCTCTCAAATAAATAAATAAATAAATAAATAAATAAATAAATCTTTTTTAGAAAAAAGAGTTCCAGAGAGAAAGAATATAGAGTAGGGAAGAGAGGCAGAACATTTAAATAAGTCATTCAAAGGAGGCTTGCTTCCTCAGATTGAAAGCTCCTACAAATAGTACGAAATTTATGAATGGAATAGATAAGGAAAAAAGCTTTAAAATCTTCCAGACAAAACAAATAGAATGCCTGCAAAGGAGGGAGATTCAAACTGACATCAGAGTTCTCATCAACAGCACTGTATTAAGAAGGAAGGAAAAGGGGCGCCTGGGTGGCTCAGTTGGTTGGGCGACTGCCTTCAGCTCAGGTCGTGATCCTGGGGTTCTGGGATTGAGTCCCACATCGGGCTCCTGGATCAGCGGGGAGCCTGCTTCTCCCTCTGACCCTCTTCCCTCTCATGCTGTTTCTTTCTCTCTCTCTCTCAAATACATAAGTAAATAATAAAAAAAAAAAAGGAAGGAAGAATAAAAAGGAATATCAAATAACAAATAGGATGATAAACCTTATATTAAGATTCATAAAATACAAATAAAAACATAACGTGATGCAATTTTTTAGCCAGCTTGGCAAAAATAAATATAAATATGATACCAATTGTCGGCGAAGGCATAGAGCCATAGGGCCTATTCTGTACCACTAGAGGGAAGGTAACTGGTATGTCCACTTTGGAGAACAATTTGGTAATGTCTGGAAGAGTTACAAATGCACATAACCTAAGGCCTAGGATTCCACTCTGGGGCATTCATTCTAGAGAAAATCTTGCCACAGGAAGTCAACAAGACTCGGACAAGAATGTTCAGAGCAACATTGTTAAAATAGAAAAACTGGAAACATGCATTAGAAAATGTATTAGGAGGGTGCCTGGGTGGCTCAGATGGTTAAGCGTCTGCCTTCGGCTCAGGTCATGATCCTAGGGTCCTGGGATCGAGTCCCGCATCGGGCTCCCTGCTAGGCGGGGAGCCTGCTTCTCCCTCTGCCTCTGCCTCTCTCTCTCTCTCTCTCTCTCTGACTTTCATGAATAAATAAAAAAAAAAAGAAAGAAAGAAAAAAAAGAAAATGTATTAGGAAAATGAGTAGTTAACTTGGATTCTATTTATAAAAAGATTACTATAAATGAATCTGATTAGATTATGATTAAGCTTGAGCTTCACATTCAGCATAGGGATGAGTTTCACAAATGTAATGTTGAATGACAGAAGCAAATTGTCAAAAAAAAAATACATTCAGTAAGATATCATTTATATGAAATTTCAAACAACCAAAAGAATACCACGTATTGGTATTCAGGATGCATACATAGAAGTTAAAGCCTAACGAAACGCATGGAATGATAAGCACCAGATGCAGGACAGTGTTTGCCACTGGAGGAAAAGGAGGAGGATGTCATCACTAAGGAAACAACAGATCAAAAGAAGTAACTATAGAAGATTTGAATTAGACAATTAAAATCTTAAACATAATGAAACATACATATCCCATATATGTTGGGTATATATATTCAACAGGTAGAGAAATAGCATTTTCTTCAATTCACATAAAACACGTACAAGAATCGAGCATGTAATAGGCCAGTTTCCCAACCTGTATACTATGTGGGTCCTTTATACCAGGGCCAGAGGTTTGGGGATTGTAGCCTGACTCCTACCAGCATCCTAGTCTGGGGCTCTAAATTCCTTTTGCCCCCAGGAGACATGCAAATATCATTTTCTATATGTAACACGACACCAAAAGATTTGGGAAGTAGATGCTTGACCATAAAGAAAAGCTCAATAAATTTCAGGCTGCATGCAATGATTACAATATAATAAAATTAGAAACAGGATAAAAAGAACCATCTTCAAATCTATATACTTAAAAAATTAAGAATAAAAAGAGACATTTCAATAACTCTTGTATTAAAGGGAAAGTCCAAATAGAAGTAACAAATTATTTAGAATGGAACAAAAAAGAACATTATATATTAAGACCCATGGGATGGGACCAAAGAAGGAAATCTGTAGTTTAATTTATCTATTTTAAATTTATTTATTTATTTTAAGTAATCTCTCCACCCAGTGTGAGGCTCAAACTCATGACCCCGAGATCAAGAGTCACATGCTCCACCACCAACTGAACCAGCCAAGTGCCCTGGAAATCTGTAGTTTTAAATACACTTTTTGGAAAATAAGAAAGACAGAAAATAAGTGCCTAGGCTTTTAACCCAATGAGCTAGATGTGTAACAAACCCAAAGAAAAGAAAAGAAAGGAAATAATAAAGATAAAATGGGAAACTAGGGAACATACATCTTACATTTTTTTTAAGACTTTTTTTTTTTTTAAGTAATCTCTACACCCAACCTGGGACTTGAATTTACAGCCCCGACTTCAAGTCACATGCTCCACCGACTGAGCCAGCCAGCGGCCTCCATGTTACATTTTTATTTGTTAACTCTGGCAACCCTAAAATTAATGAAAATAGAAAATGAAGGTCGGTTTTTTTTGGGGGAAAACAAGCAATGAGATAAATTTTAGAAAGTTTAATAAAAAAAGAGAAGATAAACTTAACTTTGGGATAGAAAGATGCATACTATAGATATAGAGGAGATTTTCAGAGTTATTAGAGAATACCATGTGTAATTTATGCCAATATATTTAATGAAATGGACAATTATTGCAGATAACCTAAATGTCAAAAATTGGATCCACAATAAGAAAAAAATCTGAATATACCAATAACCACAAAAGAAATTGAAATCGTTGTCGAAGGAATACCCACTGAAAAGGTCCATGGTCCAAGCATGGTCTGTGTTTTACAATGAATTCTCCCAAGCAGTCCAAGAATAGATAATTCCGATCCTATCCAAGCCTTTTCAGAGCACAGAATCAAATGGAAAGCTATGTGATTCATTTTATAATCCTGACGACAAGGACAACACAAGAGAAGAAACAGACCCAGTCCCATATAGGAGCACAGAAGAATCAATCAGTCACTCAACAAGCAAATCTAATTTAGATGTGTTCTGAAAGAATAAGGCACCATGACTAATTAAAATTTACCTTAGAGGTGCGCCTGGGTGGCTCAGTTGTTAAGCGTCTGCCTTCAGCTCAGGTCATGATCCCAGGGTCCCAGGATCGAGCCCTGCATCCGGCTCCCTGCTCAGCGGGAAGCCTGCTTCTCCCTCCCCCACTCCCCCTGCTTGTGTTCCCTCTCTCGCTGTGTCTCTCTCTGTCAAATAAATAAATAAAATCTTAAAAAATATATATATAAAATAAAATTTACCTTAGAATGTAAGAATAATCTAAATTATTGTTGTTAACTAATTTACTGCATTAACAGATTCATTTAACAAGTGTTTAATGAGCTCCTATTACCTACCAGGCACTGTACTGGGAACTGGGAAAACAACAGTAAACCAACAGCTTTAAAAAAAATGTATAAGTCAACTTTACCCGAAACCCTATCATAAGAATCAGAATTCAGTAAATCTTTCATTTGAGTAAAAATGCAATCACTTGAGTAATAGTAATTTCCTAAACTAAAAATGAGCAACAATTCAAAATTAATTTTGAAAGAGATTTTTTTTACAAAGTCTTTAGTTCAGGGGCACCTAGATGGCTCAGTTGGTTAAGCGTCTGACTCTTGATTTTGGCTCAGGTCATGATCTCAAGGTTGTGAGATTGAGCCCTGCGTTGGGCTCCACACTGAGCATGGAGCCTGCTTGAGATTCTCTCTCCCTCTCCCTCTGCCCCTCTGCCCCGTCTCTCTCTTAAAAAAATAAATAAATAGAAATAAAAATAAAAAGCTCAGTTGTAGGTGTGATTGAAAGCTGAATCAACTCTGAAGAGAACCCACCACGTCAGGATATAGGGATGGTGGAGTGAAATAGTACACAAGACAATAAAAGGAGGCAAACATTTTGGTGAATAGGTATTTCTCATTGCTTCTGAAGGATGTGGTAGGCTAGGGAGAAAGGATTGGTGGAAAGGATTCTGGGGTGGTCCATACTTGCTTTCTGCTTTCTGGAGCTGCAGGAGGAAGAAGAGGTCCCCCTGGACACACTGGCAACAGAGTGCTGTGAATTAGAGAATGAGGCATATGATAGTTAATTCTATTTGTCAGTTTGCTAGGCTGTGGTGCCCAGTTGTTTAGTCAAACATCAGTCTAGATGTTGCTATGAAGGTTGTTTTTATTTTTAAAAAAAGATTTTATTTATTTGAGAGAGAGAGAGAGAGAGCACAAGCAGGGAGAATGGCAGAGGGAGAAGGAGAAGCAGGCTCCCCACTGAGCAGGGAGCCAGATGTGGGGCTCGATCCCAGGACCCTGGGATCATGACCTGAGCTGAAGGCAGATGCTTAACTGACTGAGCCACCCAGGTGCCCTGAAGGTCGTTTTCTTAGATATGATTTACATTTATATCAATAGACTCTGAGTGAAGCAGATTACTCTCCATCATGAGGGTGGGCCTCGTCCAATCAGTGGAAGGCCCTAAAAGCAAAGACTGAGGTTTTTTACAGAGGCAAATCTGCCTCCAGATTGCACTGTCTACTCCCGCCTGACTTTCCAGCCTGCCAATTTCATACTCAAAATTGCAACATCAACTTTTCCCTGAATTTCTTGCCTGCCAGCCTGCTCCACAAAGTTCAGACTTGCCTGTGCCACAATTGTGTGAGCCAATTCTTTCAAATCAATCTTTCTCTGTGTATATCCTATTGGTTCTGTTTCTCTGGAGAACCCTACCACAGGGCAGAAGAACAAAGTCTGTAAGCAAAGGAGAGACTGACTGGAGAGGCACGAAAAGATCGGCTCTCAGATGAAGCTGACCCCGTGGTGAAGAACCATATTGGAGAAGACTCTGTGCCAGATGGAAAAGTCTGAGTGATTGCAGGGAGTTTGATTTATGTTTTGGTATTTTTATCCTCCTTGTGATGCCAGCAACCTATTTCCCAGATTTCTCTTTATCAGTTCTTTTCCATCAAATCTGCTTCACCACAAAATCCAGAACTGGACCCGTGTGGCTCTTCATAAGAAGCCTCCAGATTTGCTGCTCCCCATGACTCTTTACAAAGGCTGACATCTTGTAAGGATAACTCCACACCATCTGAATTTCTTTTTTTTTTTTTTTTTAAAGTTCCTTCCATCTTATTCTTTTTTTTTTTTTTTTTTAAAGATTTTATTTATTTGACAGAGAGAGACACAGTGAGAGAGGGAACACAAGCAGGGGGAGTGGGAGAGGGAGAAGCAGGCTTCTCGCTTAGCAGGGAGCCCGATGTGGGGCTGGATCCCAGGACCCTGGGATCATGACCTGAGCCGAAGGCAGACGCTTAATGACTGAGCCACCCAGGCGCCCCTGAATTTCTTAATATGGCTAATCTCTTCAATAATTTTACATTTTCCTCCAATTAGTTTGTTAAGTTGTAGAGTGAGCCTCCCTCCTCCCTCTACAATTGCTTTCTGTTTCATTTTTCGGTATTTGTTTTTAACTGTAAAATACACCTACAGTTTACCATTTGAATAATTTTTAAGTGTGCAGTGCAGTGGCATTAGGTACCTTTGCATTGCTCTGCAACCATCACCATCATCCATTTCCAGAACTTTTGCATCATCCCAAATGGAAACTCTGCCTCCGTGAGGCAAAAACTCCCTATTTCCCTCTCCTCCCAACCCCTGGTAACCACTATTCTACTTTCTTTTTCTATAAATTTGCCTAGTCTACCTACCTTATGTAAGTGGAATAATGCACTATTTGTCCTTTTTTTAAAGTTTATTTTTTAAGCAATCTCTACACTCAACTTGGGGCTTGAACTCACAACCCTGAGATCAAGAGTCACTCACTCTTCTGACTGAGCCAGCCAGGCGCCCCCAATACTTGTCCTTTCTGCAGTTGCTTTTTTTTTTTAATTTAATTTAATTTTATATTATGTTATGTTAGTCACCATACAATACGTCATTAGTTTTTGATGTAGTGTTCCATGATTCATTGTTTGCGTATAACACCCAGTGCTCCATGCAGTACGTGCCCTCTTTAATACCCATCACCAGGCTAACCCAACCCCCTCCGCCCTCCCCTCTAGAACCCTCAGTTTGTTTCTCAGAGTCCATAGTCTCTCATGGTTCATCTCCCCCTCCGATTCCCCCCCCTTCATTTTTCCCTTCCTTCTCCTAATGTCCTCCATGCTATTCCTTATGTTCCACAAATAAGTGAAACCATATGATAATTGACTTTCTCTGCTTGACTTCACTTAACATAATCTCCTCCAGTCCCATCCATGTTGATGTAAAAGTTGGGTATTCATCTTTTCTGATGGCTGAGTAGTATTCCATTGTATATATGGACCACATCTTCTTTATCCATTCATCTGTTGAAGGGCATCTTGGCTCTTTCTACAGTTTGGCTATTGTGGACATTGCTGCTATGTACATTGGGGTGCATATTCTACAGTTGCTTTTTAGCTGAGTAAAAACTTCTCCCAAGCAAGAACACTATGAAATCTTCCAATAATTGTTGCCCACACCATCATCTCCAAAAAAACTCAGAGACTGGAACTGAGGTTCATGTTTTCAGACAACGAGACCACAGCTGGAAGCTTCTCCAGGGGAAGCCTGAAGCTCAGTTCTGAGGCACTCTGTAGCCCCTTTGTGGAGCACACATTCACCACAGACCAGCTTGTGGTGCTTGTTGGCCCACTGAACCACAGCAGACGCCTCACCCCTTCCCAGAACACCCCACAACCTTCAGCTGAAGCCAAACCTGCATTGACATCAGTCAAGGGAGCAGGCCCAGGGCTCCGGGAGGGATGCTGAAGAACTCATTCTACATTCCCTCTTCTCATCCACACTTTATTTATTTATTTATTTATTTTTAAAGATTATTTATTTATTTATTTGAGAGAGAGAGAGAGCATGAGAGGGGGGAGGGTCAGAGGGAGAAGCAGACTCCCTGCCGAGCAGGGAGCCCGATGTGGGACTCGATCCTGGGACTCCAGGATCCTGACCTGAGCTGAAGGCAGTCGCTTAACCAACTGAGCCACCCAGGCGCCCTCATCCACACTTTAAACATTAATGATTTGTTTTACTTAACTTTTTACTGAAAAAAAAAAAAAAAAACAGATTAGAAAACGACACAAAACAAATCATTATAAGAGAACATCTTTGTAACCACCACTCGAGTCAAGAAATAGAACCTTGTCAGCCACCCTAGAAATTCTTGTGTGTGTCCTATCCCCATCTCTACTCCCTGCCTTCCCCTACAAGTAACCATTCTTTTGATTTTTTGAACTACTTTATTGAGATATAATTCACATACCATGCAGTTCATGTATTTGAAGGATGGGATTAAATGGTTTTCAGGATATTCACAGAGTTGTGCAACCATCTCCTGACTTTTCTAGAACTTCCTTATACCCAGTACATATAGGAAAGGCAGGATAAATGTTTGCTCTGTCCCTTAATTTGTCAGCTTTCAAGATATTGAATTAATTTTCTTCCATACTTCAGAGCTGACCGGTTAGTTGAGGGTTTTTTGTTCTGGGTTTTTTTTTCATTGTTTTGTTTGTTTTTAAGTAGGATCCATGTTCAATGTGGGGCTTGAACTCAAGACCCTGAGTTTAAGAGTCGTGTGCTCTACTGACTGAGCCAGCAAGGTGCCCCTGTTTTGGGGCTTTTTAAACAATTATATACTCATAGTTTTAAATATATTTGATGAGTTTCAATCTATTGCAAATTATTAGTGAAGCCCAAATTGTCTCTTCTTGGCCAACATTGCCTCCTGTGTCCCTTTGACAAAACACTAGTCATCTTTGATAGCTTTCTTGCTATCTGCTATGATGAGCTGCTATCAAGCATGTCAGAGACTTTGGTAATTTAAACAATGTGATACTGATGTAGGAATAAGCCAATAACTTAATAGAAATATGGAGACTTAGTAGGTCATAAAGCCATGCAGTGGACATCTGTTTTTTGCTGCCAGCATTTATTGCATTTTCTACTAGGAACAGTTTCCCAAAGTGTATTTTGGATATCACTCCTCATTCATTCAGCCTTATGGAATGAAGTGTGTTCAGAGGGACTGAGGGTATCGTCAGCTCGAGTTGCTGCCTTGATGGACGTAAATCAGCCTATCCTATCACCTTGTTCAAGTGACTATTCTAGAGATGGGCATGACCAGAGTCCACGAAAAGGCAAGAAAACATTCACTGCGTCTTCTAGGAAAGATGTTGGGATAATTTGCCTTCCTTTTGGAAGGAGATATTAAATTTCTACTTCTTACCATTCATACATATTAATGGAAGGGACACTAAAAGCCTAGAAGAGTCTATCATTAGAAGACACAGAAAGACATATTGATAGATTGATAATGGGGTTACGTGATGTCAGGACTACAAAACCTCATGAGTATAATTAAAAGACAAACAACTGAATGAAAGTAAACATTTCCTACATATGTAACAAGAATTAGTACCATATTGTAAACCATATCGCATAAGGAAAAAAGGTAACCCAACAGAAACTTGGGCAAAGGATACAAGCAGATAATTCACATAAGAGGATCTAGAAAGGGGAAAAAACCCGAACATATGAAAGGCGCTCAATTTCACTCATTCTAACATTACAACATAGGATTCCAAAGCATGGATGTATCACAGTTTAACCATTTCCCTACATGGTGGGAATTTAGATTATTTTTAATTTACAACATAAAATGCTCAATGAACATCTGCCTTGCCTCCTTGAATCTATTTCTGCTTTTGAGATATTAAGCCTTGTAAGCTTTTTTTTTTAAAGATTTTATTTATTTATTTGAGAGAGAGAATGAGAGAGAGAGAGAGCACATGAGAGGGGGGAGGGTCAGAGGGAGAAGCAGACTTCCTGCTGAGCAGGGAGCCCGACGCGGGACTCGATCCTGTGAGTCCAGGATCATGACCTGAGCCGAAGGCAGTCGCTTAACCAACTGAGCCACCCAGGCTCCCTAAGCCTTGTAAGCTTAAACCTAGAACATGATAGCAGACATCCTGGGGTCTGGGCCCCAAACAGAATTTGTGTAGAATGTGGATGTCCTCTGCAATTTACCATCAGCATGTTCTTTGGATTTTATTCTTAATCATGTGCTTAATCTAATGCACTTAGAGACTACTGGAACTTTTTCTGGTCAGATTAGTTCAAACAGTCAGAAATTGTTCTCTTTCCTTAAAATAAAGCTGATTGAGGGATTACATTGTCTGAATAGCTGTAGGATTCTGAAACTCCTTTATAAAGACTTACTTTATTTTTAGGTTTAAAAATATCTATGATTTCTTTTGGATTAATGGTCTAAACAGGCATGTTTTACTAGGGCCTTACTTTTTTATTTATCGTCGCTATAGCTTGTTTGTTGCTCATTGTACGTATGTTCCAGGGAGAGGAAGTTGTTGACTCTCTGCCCAGGAGGGAGAGAAAATATTTATCAAATTCAAAATATGTATGCCTTATATTCCAGCAATTCCACTCTTAGGAATCTCTCCTACGAAATACTCACCTGGAATGTACATAAACATACACGTGACCACACCCAAGAATATTCACTGTACCATTGTTTGTAATAAGCAATTCAATTGAAAATATGATAAATGTCCACCAATAAAGGAATGGGTAAATAAATCATGACCCACTCATAAATTGAGTGACAGCTACATGTATCACCTTGGACAAAAATATCTGTATACAAGAGGGTCCTGGGAGGAAAAAGAACTCACCCCAGATGGTTCAAATAAAGAGATTTTTTTTCAAAGACTTTATTTGCTTATTTATTTGAGAGAGAGAGAGAGAGGCAGAGGAGAGGCAGACTCCCTGCTGAGCAGGGAGCTCAATGTGGGGCTTGAACCCAGGACCCTGGGATCATGACCTGAGCTGAAGGCAGATGCTTAACCAACTAAGCCAACCAAGCACCCCTCAAAGGAAGAGATTTTAAGGAAGGGTTTATTTACGGATGTTGAGCAGTGTTAGGCCAATAAGAAGAGATGGGGAAGTATCTACAGACTAGCAATAGTGGAAAGCTATTACCATCCCTAGGGCTTAAGGTACAAGGGAGTGGACCTAACAGGAGCCCAGTGACATGTGAAACAATAGAGGCAGGGCCAGAAGTGGAAATGTAGCCAAAGAGGGATAAATCTACTGCAAAAGACAGAGCTGCGGTGGGTGAAAGCAGGGAAGGAACACTCTGACTTCCTCCCTCCTATGCTCTGATCTCCTGCTGGTCCCTCCCATTGGCTGGACCCAATCAGAAGCATCTGGCAAGGGAGCCTGAGTGAAACCATCCATAGGGGTCAGCCTGCTGGGACACGGAGCAGGGCAGAGAGAAAGGCCAAAAAATGACCTATGGGGATAGGGAAATGACTAGTACAATGTTTATGTTATATTTTTTAAGTGGAAAAAAAAGTTGCATAGCAATATATACAACAATATGCTATTTTTGTAAAAGAAAATCACAACACATATTTGTATAAACATTAGGTAAGAACACGTAGCAAACTATGAACCTCAGTGTTACTTCCAGAGCATGAAAACAGATGGAGAGGGAAAACCTAGCTTTCTACATTTTTATATTATATAAACATGTTACAAAAAGTACTTCTTTGGTGGTTAGGGAAATCAAGATAAACTATATTTTCCATGAAAAGAGAGCATTTTTACACCTAATATGAAGACAAAGTAGGAGAACCCCTAAATGATTAATAAATATTTGATTCACTCATGGGCACTGCAGAGAGAAACACCCCCCAAATCCATGTTAATTATTATTATTATTATTTTTAAAGATTTTATTTATTTACTTGAGAGAGAGAATGAGAGAGAGGGAGAGAACACAAGCGGTGGGGCGGGGGAGGGGCAGAGGCAGAGGGAGAAGCAGACTCCCCGATGAGCAGGGAGCCCCATGAGGGGTTCCATCCTGAGACTCCAGGATCATGACCCGAGCAGAAGGCAGACGCTTAACTGATTGAGCTACACAGGCGCCCCTATTATTATTATTTTTTAAGCAGTTATTTATTTATTTTTAGCGAGAGAGGAGGGGGGAGGGGCAGAGGGAGAGAGAGAATCTCCAGCAGACTCCCTGCTGAGTACAAAGCCTGATGAGGGGCTCAATCTCACCACCCTGAAATCACCACCTGAGCAGAAACCAAGAGTCAGCTGCTCAACCGAGTGAGCCACACAGGTGCCCTACATGTTAATTATTTTAATGTTCAAGTCAAAAAGTAGATTTTGGGGGCGCCTGGGTGGCTCAGTCATTAAGCGTCTGCCTTTGGCTCAGGTCATGGTCCCAGGGTCCTGGGATCGAGTCCCACATCGGGCTCCGGGCTCGGCAGGAAGCCTGCTTCTCCCTCTCCCACTCCCCCTACTTGTGTTCCCTCTCTCGCTATGTCTCTCTCTGTCAAATAAATAAATAAAATCTTTTTTTTTTAAAAAAGTAGATTTTATATGCTGTAGTGTTGGTTAGGGTTCTCTGTTGCAAAGATGAGAACTCAAATCAAGATCACTCAAGGAATAAAAGGGAAGTTAAAGAAAACTAAGGACATACAGATGGCTCTGGAACATAGTGATGGAGAGAAAGAAAAAGTGAGACTCCTTCTGTTTGCCTCCAGGTTCTTGTCTCTCTATTGTTCCCAGCAAACACACCTGCTCTGTTCTTTGGGGCACATAATAGGCAAAATATAGCTGCCTCACAGATCTGGACTTCCATACTTCAGTTGCAGTCGCTGAGAAGATTAACTCAACTCTCTTTAGGTTCATATTCTGAACTCCCAGGAGAAAGAAACAGATTGGCCAAGTTTGGTTCAGCTGGCCACCTCTGGTCCAGTTGGCTATGGTCAATGGAGCAGGATCATGCAATGTAGTACCAACACAGATCCTAGAATCCTCTGGAAGGAGATGAAGAGATATCGTTAGACCAAGGGTAAGGGATATGTTCCTAAGCTACCTACTACAGTTGCAGATAAGGCAGAGAACGTTATAAATTGATGAGTGAAAAATCACTTTTGGATTGTTCCATAGCTGAAAAGTAAAAAAGATATTCTGAGGGAGCCAGTACTCAAGGCCGGTGTTCTCACTCTACATGCAGAGCGGTTACCTTATAGAATATGTTTTTCCTCTTTTTCAAAGGTAATTTAATTTTTTTTTAGCATAGAAAGTAAGGGGAAAAATACTTTTTAAAGTGCTAAATTTTAGGAAAAGTGGATTAAAAAGTTATTTTCTCACCTATTCAAAAGCAAATAGAGTTGAAACCCTACTATAGAAACCATTAATTTTTTTAAAGCAAATAACCAGAACAATAACAATCAACGTTCAGTGTATTGGAAGATACATCCCTGCTTCACTATAATGTTTAATGTGAAATGACTAAATTCTTCTATAAAAAATAGGCTTTGAGCAAAGTCAAAAAAGAAAACCAATACCCAACATTCTCTTGCCAATAAGAGACACGCTAAAAATTAAACTCCTCAAGGAGTCTAAAAGCTTTTCTTTTAGATCTTAAGGGGGAACTTAAGATTTATTACGCCTCCGTACATACAGAGCCAGCAGCTGTCCTAATCCAGGTTGCAATGATTATTGTATATGTGTGAGAACTTGAGAGATAATGACTAAGCTTGGGAAAGGGAGAGACAAAGGTAATAGTTTCCTGGTGTCCTGTCCTGGGAGATAAGAGAATCTTTATGGCTACTAGTGGGGTGTGGACCCAGCTGCAGTCTTTCTGGCGCCGGAGGAAAAGGCATGTGGTAGAGAAGATATGCTGTAATGGAGCCCATGGGGCAAATGCTTCTATGTTAATGAGGTAATGTATGTTTCACCCACGTGATCCCAGGTGTGCTGTGCAGGTGTGCACACCTGTGGAGGAGGAAGTGGGACAAAATTAAACTGGCTTCGGTTGATCACGTTAGGGAGACTGGGGCAACTGAAGAGCTCTCAGTGTCAGCTTTGTCCAGAAGAATAAGTAAGATTATATTTTTTTTCCAGAGGAAGGCAATGATGATAGGTTCTCACTTTAAAAGTAAAAATCCTATTTTGAAGCAGTGATTTTCAAAATTATATTATATTGAATCAAAACCAGAAATTGGTCAGTGAAACAGAATAGTGCTTCTAGAAATAGATGTGGACAATAGTCACAAATCAATATAAGACAAATTAGCCCATTTATAGAACACATTTATAGGAAAGCATACCATCGTTTTTATAAAAGTGATCAAAATAATTATATCGATCTGGAGAAGAATTAGCTTAACTTCCATCATGCACTATTATAAACTCCAGGTAGGTCAAAATAGATGAAAAAATTTATGGTAGATGCTTTCTTTTTCTTATTTCTTTTTTTCCTTGGGCATCAGTTTCCCTCTTCCCTAACACCCCACCATAATTTCCTACTGTAAAATTTCTTCTCCCTGACTCTAGGTAGCATTAGTGGGAGGGTAAAGTTCTGTTACTATCTTGCATTTGGAAGCTGAAATGATTCACTCTCTCTCTCTCTACCCAGTACAGACAGGGGATGGGCACTTGACCTAAGCTCAGCCAACCCAGTGGTCACTCCTAGAATTTTGATGTGGAAGCTGATGCCGGTACATGAAAGAAAAATGGTTGGTCAGTGGCATCCAAACAGGCCATTCCAACTATAAAACACCTGTTATTCTTCCAGCTTTGGTTTGGCAGAGCTCCTTGCTTCATTCTCAAGCATGTTCCTGCAGACTCATACCAATAGTTTCCAATAGTTTGATTATACCAGCTGGGGTGAGATTCTTTCTATATTCATATGGAGAGTGCAATTCCAAAGAAATAACTGAGGAGGAAGAGAGTGTATGCGATGGTTCATCTTGGAATATGTATCTCCTCCACACGAAAAGCATTCTGGTAGATGTTCCGATGGTTTGCATTTCTTCCTCTTGCCTCCCCCTATGGCAGGAGCATACTTCTTTATCCCATCTTTGCTGGCCACTTGACTTGATTGACCAATAGAATGTCAGTGGATATGTACCATGTTGTTTCAAAATATGGATTTTCTTTTATCTATTCCATTCTATCTTGCCAATACTGTCCAAATCCATGATAATCTCATTCATTCACTTTAACAGCCTTCTAACTCACCTCTGGCCTTTTAGCTGTGTACCTCTGGAAACCATCCTTCATACAACTGTCGGTGATGTCAAATCTAACCCTGTAAAGCCACAGATTAAAGCCTTCAATGGCTCCCGGTCCCCCACATGGCATTTGAGAGCCATCATGATTTACCTCTACATACCCTCTCAGCCTCATCCCTGGACATTCCCAGCTTCCCGCTTTCTGCTTAGCAATGTGAAACTGCCTGAAGCCTCCTGGAAACTCCTCCGTGCCTTTTCCATTCTGTTCCCTTCTTCTGTCCTCCTCTGTCTCCTAATTTTGTCCAAATAACATCTGTTCAACTCTCAAGTCGACATCAGTGCTTCCAGAAAGCCTTCGCTGGTACCTCCTAGGCGTGCACTTTCCCTGTGCTTTCTTAGTGCACACACGTCTGCCACTCTCCACATTGACTTGAAATGATTTGTTCTGTATCTTTCTCTCTAATAGGCTGCCATTTCCTGGAGGGCAGGAATGGTAGCTTATTCAGCTTGTTCTCTTCAAGATCTAGCATGATGTCTGACACACAGTAGGTATTCAATACACATTCACTGAGCTGAAATAAACCAAGCAAATTAACCATTAATCTAAGAAAACCGAGTTGTCTTAAATCCTGCAGCTGGGATTCCTAAAAGCTAGTGGCATTATAAAGTGGTTCTTCTGGAAAGCAGGATAGCCACATGTAACAAAAACTATGAAAATGTTCTTCTTCCTGCACTTGGTATTTTCCCATTTGTGAATACTCCCCAAAGAAATAATCCAAATGGGTAAAATGTACTCAGATGTTCCCAGCAACTCTAGTTATAACAGTGAAAAAAAACCCTGGAAGCTATCCAAGTGTCTAATAGGGAAATGACTAAGCAAACAATGGGATTATTACATAGCTATTAAAAATGACAGAGGTGAGGACTATGTCAACATAGAGAAGTGTGTATCTGCAGGAACGTTAAGTGGGAAAAAGAACACAGACCAGTGTTTAAACAATAGTGGTTAATGAGGAGTGTGTACATTAACAAAGATCAGAGGCCAGTTTGGAAAAATGAAGATGGCTGGAGTTCGCTGGGTCTTTTTGTTTCCTGTGCATTCCATGAGTTCATGACAATAATAGTTGAGATATCATTGCAACATAGATATCCTGAAAGTCCTCTGGAGTATATGTGCTCTAAGTAACCTACCAGCTTGTATATTCCAAGAGAGTTTCATGCTAAATTCTCATAAAATTAATATGAAAATAATAACATTTCTTTGAGAGAACAAAATACTTTTGTTTAGTTTAATCCTTTTTTTTTTTAAGATTTTATTTATTTATTTGACAGAGATAGAGAGGTAGAGCATGAGCAGGGGGAGGGGCAGAGGGAGAGGGAGAAGCAGACTCCCCACTGAGCAGGGAGCCTGACGTGGGGCTCCATCCCAGAACCCGGGGCTCGTGACCTGAGTTGAAGGCAGATGCTCAACCAACTGAGCCCCCCAGGTGCCCCTCTTTAGTTTAATTCAACAAGCAATTCTGAGAGCTTCATTATGTTCTAGGGCACTTACATTCCCATGATGTTTATGAAACACATGGGCAAAATCCTCAGATGGATAGATGTTATTCTTTTCACTTACTTTTATTTATTTGAGTGACTGTACGTATTAGGACCTACTAACCTTTGGCCTACACCTCACATTCACAAATTGTCTCAGTTTTATACTTTTGATGTTGTCTCCAAAAGAGGTTCTATGTATAGTCACTGAGATATACTGGTAAAGATTAAAAGGAAAAAGTCATGATCATATAATTCTAAACTTGTGTTGCTTTACTCCCGTAGTGCACCGTGAATTAATATTTTATAATACTATACTTATCTTGTGAATAGCAAAATATCGACATTGCAAGATACACTGCATTGCCATTAAAAGAAACCACAATTTTTTATTTCTTGTTTGAGAAATGTTTCATTTTTTTTTTTTTTAAATTCACTGAGATCCTCAAAAAATGGAGGTGGTCCAGGTGTCTCTGGATCTCTGGAAGACCCCGGTCATAATTGTCACTTTATCTTTAAAACGTGATTGTTGTATTTTTATTTATTTATTTATTTATTTATTTATAAAAGATTTTATTTATTTATTTAACTGACAGAGAGAGAGAGAGAGACAGCGTGAGGGGGAACACAAGTAGGGGGAGTGGGAGAGGGAGAAGCGGGCTTCCGGCTGAGCAGGGAGCCTGGTGCGGGGCTCGATCCCAGGACCCCAGGATCATGACCTGAGCCGAAGGCAGTTGCTTAACCAACTGAGCCACCCAGGCGCCCCAGTGTGATCGTTTTAACAAAGGTCCCAAAACTAATGGATTTTTAATAACTGTATAAACACCTAACTCACCAACTGCTGTCAGCTAGCCCTCCAGTTTCCGCTGCCGTGAAGTCAGAAACCCAGCAGTCAGAAAAGTGACAGCTTCTAGAGCAGAGGTGCACAACCCTGGCAGCAGATCAGAATCCCCTGCATTTTCCCAGACCCCACTCTGGACCTCCTGATTTAGACTCTCCGGGACTGGAGTCTGGAGATGACTATGCTTGAAAGGGTCTCTTCCTGTCTTCTTTCCTCCTCTTATTTCCTTATGGTTCCAGGACTCAGAATTCAAGCTAGTACTGTTTAGCTTCATCACAGATCTGAAATTTAACAGATCTGAAGGCTAATCTGAGGGTCAACCCACCATTTTCAATGTAGTCTCTCCGGGGCAGTGTGGTACGAGTACCCCAAACATAATTTAGAATAGAAGTTTGAGGATGCTGTCCACAGATTTTTTGGGGGGAAATGCCCACATAAAACTTTTGATCAAAATACTTTCAATTACTCTTCAAATTTCTTATTGCTTACATATATGAAAGTAAATGCTGATTTGAAAGTGTTATATTCGTGTCCATTCCTTTTTATTTTTTAAAGATTTTATTTATTTATTTGAGAGAGAGAGAGCACACATGCAAGAGAGAATGAGCACTGGGAGGGGCAGAGGGAGAAGCAGACTCCCCACTGAGCAGAGAGCCCGACGTGGGGTTTGATCCCAGGACCCCGGGACCATGACCTGAGCCAAAGGCAGATGCTTAACTGACTGAGCCACCCAGGTGCCTCTCAAGTGTCCATTCTTATAAATAATTCAAAGTATTATGTTGACCATTCTCCTATACCTTCTATTTCTTCATTATAGGTCTGTACTATGATTACTGATGCTCCAGAGAGGATGATCCTCCTGTATCCCAGTAAAATTCCTCATCCAAGAGATAAAAATTTAATCATGGTCATCTAAACCCCAAACACACAAGAAAATATCTAGGGAAGTTGGGAACTGAAGAACAGGGTAGGGGGCGCCTGGGTGTCTCAGTTGGTTAAGCGTCTGCCTTCGGCTCAGGTCATGATCCCAGGGTCTTGAGATCGAGCCCCACGTCGGGCTCCCTGCTCAGTGGGAAGTCTGCTTCTCCCTCTCCCTCTGCCCCTCCTTTTGTTCATACTCTCGCTCTGTCTCTCAAATAAATAAATAAAATCTTAAAAAAAAAAGAGAGAACAGGGTACAGTCCCACCTTGTCCCCTGCCCCAATTCACTCTGGCTCACATTCCATTTGGAGTGATTACGTCTACGGGCACAGAGGAAGATATGTTACCACTTCTTACCTGAAAAGTGCAGGTAGATACTGAAGGCATCTTGACTAAGTTTATATTTATCCTCTGAGGAGCTGTAACCAGAATATTTGGACATGGACCAAACTCAGAAAAATCAAGTTCCAAAGGACTATGGTTGTGAGTAGTAGCAAGTGGTGTTGTGTTGATAAATACCAAGCATAGTTTTAAAGGTGGGGAATTTAATTGTGTTCCAGAAAGATATGGTTGTTAAGACTTTCTAGATGAACCAGAGAGGTGAGACAATAATTATTTAAGCGAAAAACCAACTTGCCCTTCCTTATTGGAAGGTGCAAGAACGAGAAGGATGATGTATTTGGGGCTTCCCGGCTGAGCTCCAGCTACCTATCTGAATGCCCCAGAAAGCAGCCACGATGCCAAACGTGTTTTTCCCTCCTGAATTATCCAGATAATTGCCCTTCAGCCCCATACTCCGCTAACCTGGGAATAGAATCCGTTCATATAACTATTGAATGGACTACAATTGCCACTTCAAATGAAAACCCAGGAAGCCAAATCCCAGCTGTGGTTGAAAGTGTATAATTAGCTCCTTGTGCAGCCTGACCCCACTGATTTTTCTGACGCATTTGGCTTGCAGTGTGCCCTTTCTGAGACCTCCAGCATCTTCTCCACAGCTGGAGATGCCCGAAACTGCACGGAACACTTCCTGTGGGTGTGGCCTTACATTTTTAAGGCTCCCCACTGAATGGATCGCGTTTCAACACGAAGCTTCACCTCGCTTTTTAAAATTTGGGAGCGGACTATGAGTGGCTACATCAGACATAAGAGGGTTCCCTCCTTTCTTTTTCTTTTTAAAAAATGATTTTGTAATGATGTCTTCTCAAGAAACAGTATAATTGGTCAGCCTGGGGTACGTTTTTTGTCCTCCCATACAAGGTCATTAGCTATTCTCAGGAGAGGAAAGGCAGGGTATGCCCCCTGGGAGAATGACACTTGTTTCAAGTTGGGGAAGAGCCTGTGGTTCTTTTCCTGCGTTTGGGGGAAAGCGAACACACAATGTTCATTTCCTAAATACGGGATGTGCAGTGTGGCTGGCAGGTCATTTTCCACCATGTCACATCCTTCTGGCTGAAGGCAGCAGGGGCTAGGACAGGAAATGGCAAATTCTCCGAATGAGACAAGGCTTTCCCAGGGCAGTCATTGGTTCTCTGGAACTATAAAACATGCTCATCCAGAAACAGCCTCAGATTTTTCTTTCCTGGAGATAGCCAGAAGTGAATGGTAAGTGGGGGAGCCGAGAGGGATTCTGTCTAAAAGACAGCCATTGGAATTTTAATACTGGGGTTATATTCTTGGTCCACTACATATTTTGTGTGACGTTTCCTCATTTTGCTAAGAGGTGTCTTTGCCTGGAAATTTATCACTGGTGGATGGGATAATGGGGGCATGCAAATAAAATTAAGACCAAGGAGTCAGGAGACCAAGATTCTAGATGGTTTTGTGAAGACTCAGCTGCATCTAGACTGTGTCTGTATTTCGATTTTCTCATCTTTCAGAGGAGAATAATGATTCTGCTCTGATATCTCACAGTATTGAAATGCTCTATTTCTGTGGCTTATTTGCCACTTTCAAGAAGTTCCTGATAATGAGGAGTACAGTGGATATGAAGGTGGGACTCTGGCAATTAGGAAGGATGTACCTTTAACCCAGATGCACAGTTCTCTTTCTTAATCATCTTCAATTGACTTCAATTCAACTTGGTACAAGGTAGCCCTCAGTGAGTTGTTAAACAACAATGTTGGACACTTTATTTTATTCAGCTGTTACTCATTTTTTAAGGAAGCTTTCATCATAAAGAAGCATAATAGTATTAATTTAATGCGATTTAGTTTTAATTGTGCACCCACCAAAGAGTGAGAGTTAGAAAAAATAGCCCAAAGGACACCTTAGGCTTGATTCTAAGGTAAGAGCCTGGAAAAATAACAGGCAGAAGAGTTGCTTCAGGGAATCATCTAACTTAGAAAGATTAGTTTCTTACATTTGATCGTATGACTTTTGAGTTCTTTGGTGACTTGTCTTTTTCACTCATCAGAGGGGGGAAAATGTATTGCAAAACTCGTAGGACCCAAATCTTCACGTAAGGAAGGGGCTTTGTGAACTGGTACAACCTACCACCTGCAAAGTACTCCCTTTCAAGCAGAGCAGAGGCCTCAGTATTGCAGTAGACTTCCAATGCCACCACGCCCTCCTCACTGAGCTTACGTCTTAGGGAACAGTTAGTAAGTGCACCCTTAGCGTTCCCCGGCAGGGACGCGGACAAGAGCCTCACTCCCGCTTGCCATATTTTTAAGGTCCCGAGAACTTGTGTGGCTCTTTCCAGATTCCAAAACCGGTCTTTGCGAACTTGACACACAGGCCTCGCCGGCAAATGACCGGTTTGTTTGCCCCGGCGCGGCAGTGGCCGTCGTGCCTAACTCGGGCGTGCGGGAGGCGCGAGCCGGGCGCGGGCGGGCCCCGAGGCTCCGGGCTAACCGCGCGTGTGTGTCCCCCGCAGGGCATGGAGAGGCCGGCGGCGCGGGAGCTGCAGGGCGCGGACGCGCTGCGCCGCTTCCAGGGGCTGCTGCTGGACCGCCGCGGCCGGCTGCACGGCCAGGTGCTGCGCCTGCGCGAGGTGGCCCGGCGCCTCGAGCGCCTCCGCCGCCGCTCCCTGGCGGCCAACGTGGCGGGCAGCTCGCTGAGCGCCGCGGGCGCCGTGGCCGCCATCGTGGGGCTCTCGCTCAGCCCGGTCACGCTCGGGGTCTCGCTGGTGGCGTCGGCCGTGGGCCTGGGGGTGGCCACCGCCGGAGGGGCCGTCACCATCACGTCCGACCTCTCCCTGATCTTCTGCAATTCCCGGGAGCTGCGCAGGGTGCAGGAGATCGCCGCCGCCTGCCAGGACCAGATGCGCGAGATCCTGAGCTGCCTCGAGTTCTTCTGCCGCTGCCAGGGCCGCGGGGACCGCCAGCTGCTGCAGTGCGGGCGGAACGCCTCCATCGCCCTGTACAACTCGGTCTACTGCGTCGTCTTCTTCGGCTCACGTGGCTTCCTCATCCCCAGGCGAGCGGAAGGGGCCACCAGGGTGAGCCAGGCCGTGCTGAGGGCCAAGATTCAGAAACTGGCCGAGAGCCTGGAGTCCTGCACCGGGGCCCTGGACGAACTCAGTGAGCAGCTGGAGTCCAGAGTCCAGCTCTGCACGAAGGGCGGCCGTGGCCACGACCTCAAGATCTCCGCTGAGCAGTCTGCCGCGCTGTTTTTCTGAGAACATCCTTTGCCCTCATGACCGAGGCCAGAAACCATGCCCGTGGGATGCTCCAGATTTGTAGCTCCCTCAGGAAAACAACACCAAGTTGGATTAGGAGCGGAATGCAAAGGATGAGAAATACTGTTCTTGAAATCAGGGGAAGGAGGGAGTCCTCAGAGCCCTTCTTTTCCCATCGCCGTGACATCCTGCCTGGGGTTGCGTGCTGGGGACTTTTTACTCGCCTAATCCTATGGGCTATGTGAACTGAAAACTATTTTTCCTTTATCAAAACTGTTCAGTCTCCACACCGGTGGGCACCACTGTATTAAAGTTGTTTCAGGGTCCCTGCCCCAGCCCCGGTGGTTTGAGCAGAGGTGGGGAGGCTGGGGGTGCGGCCACCCTCTGGGTCCTCTCCAAGCCCCACTAGGGTTTGAGGTCCTCAAAATGCTCGTGAGAGGAGACGCTAGCTTTAAAGCTTCTCTTCCAGAGTCTCTGAGTATAAAAAACTCCAGAATCCAGAGCAAATCAGGTCCCCTCTGAACTGTGTAGCCGGGTTCAGGACGCAAGAGGGGCCTCTCCCATTGATATGCCTTTCCCTCCACCCTCAGTGTGCCCCCTCTCAAATCCAGCCTGGGGCAGAGTGGATATTCCTGAGGGGTTTCATAGCCAGACCTCCAGATACTCTGGGAGGGAAACCAACTAAATGGTCGTCTGAATCCCACCCCCTTGCAACAAGCAGCTGAGGTCAAGGAAGATGAAGTGACTCACAACTTTACTTACCGGCATCCTAGTGTACAGAAGACAGCAGTGGATTTGAGTTAGATGGTCCTGGGTTTATCATAGGCTCTGCCACTACTATGGGACCTTGGCCACTTAATTCCTCTGAGACTTGGCTTCCTGGTCTGTGAAACAGATGCTAAAATGTCACCCTGTTGTAAGGTATTGAGATGAAGTGCCAAGCACAGTGTCTGGCTCAGGAAGTGTGGCCCCGGGGCATTAGCATCACCTGGGAACTTGTTAGAAAGGCACATTCTTGGACCCAACTGTCGACTTAAGGAATCAGACTCTGGAGGTGGGGCCCAGCAAACTGTGTTTAAACAAGCCCACAGGGTGATTCTGACACCTATTAAAAAGTTAGGTTTTGAAGAGCACTGCAACATATGTTCATTTCTGATCCTCTTGTGAGTCTTCATGAAGTCTCACGGCCTCCCCAGGGGCTCCATGGTCTTCAGAGTCGTTCACAGAAGGTCAAGGACGGACAGGGTCCCAAAAGTAAAAGCAAGAATGTGCGTGGGATAGGCCATTGCGACCTGGGGCGTTTTCCCACCACGTGAAGTAAGGGATAGAACATAGTAACCCCTCTAGAGGGCAGTGTTGCCCACTCATTGTAGGAACTGGTACACAGAGGAATGTGAACTTAATGCAAATTGACCTTTGTTACCTTCTCTGAAAACTGCCAGACCATGTATTTTTTTTAATTTATCTTAAGTTTGTTATTTAATTGCTGTTTATTATTTGCATTTAATTGTATTTAATCACCACACCACGTTTAGAAAATAATAGGAATAGCAAGTTTCTGAACAGGAGACTGCGGAGGCTCTTTTCAGGAGATGAGGCTGAGTTTTGCCTTCCTAAGGTGGGGCATGAGCTGGAAATAGCATCGCTCTCCTTGAATAAGTCTCTCTCCAGGCGAGGGGAATTTTATTCCTTGGTGATTTGAGTGATCCTTTTAGGTAAATGTGGGAAGTTCTGAATAGAGAGACCACAGGACGAATTTAGGCTTATCAATGGAGGTTTGACTTGCGGGCTATAGAAATGATGCAAACATATTTATCCTGAAGGTACTTTGCCAGCAAATAACACTTGACCTGAAACGCAAACCTATTTTGTTCAGGGAAAAAAAACCTCAATTAGAGGCATGTGAAGGAGGCACTCAGACCATGGCAGCCCGATGCCTTGTGAAGTTATGTCTTGTGGGTGATAGGCAAATGGCTTGTGTCATATTTTCACATTGGGAACTGTAAGGAATCTGTGAGCTCTCTCTAAGAAAATACTTATCATTTCTTCAATTTCCATTCCTACAACCGTAATGGTGAAAAATATGTTGAAAAGTCTTTGGGACCACACATGCAAAACTTGGCTGGGTTATTTAGTTATTTAACATGCTTTAAATTAACCCAGTCTACCCCTGTGTTTCCCAATGATGGCGGAGTATCTAAGGACCTATAATCTCAGTGCTGCAGGGAGGGCTTAGTGGCTCTATGTTTTTATTTTTCCTATAAATTGCAATTGGTCTGTATCCTGGTTTTTTTCGAAGTTGGTACTGGTTTCTTTTTAAACTGGTGTCATTTCTTAGACCACCTTGCATTGAATGCTAGCATTTTAGATCACCAGAATGTACTTCACATTGTTGTCCACCTTATGTCTCAAAGGTACAACTACTCCCTAACTCCATCTTTTATTAATGCTTAAGTTTGAGTTATAGTCTTCCAGTGGGTGTGTTGTTCCCTAGAAATAAACTGGGTATTTCAGGAAGCAACAGGAACAGCTGTAGCAAACTTTTCCTATCATTAGGGTATTTTGGGGATATCAAAATCATAAACTCCCAAAGTTATCATTTCAGTGGCCCCCTTTACATCTAAGGAAGAGTGTCTACTTTGGAACAATACTTTGCACATTATAGGAGCTCGATGCATGCATTTGAATAATTTAAAGAACTGCTTAGCTATAGAAATAGGAATTTGTTGGTAATGAAATGTTATCGATCCTTTTCTGTGTCTGATACAAAAAGTGGAGCCTCTACCAGGATTTAGTCAAGTTCAGTTAAATGGATCCTAGAGACAAATATTTATTTATTTCTTTTGGGGGAATGCAAATAAGGCTTTTCCTTAAGGCCTTCATTCTATAAACAAACGGATTGAAATGGTATGTTGCAAAAGGAAGAAAAGAGAGGGGTATTTAGATTACAAGTGTACTTCAGAAAAATGTCCAAGTTTGAAAAATAAAAATTTTGTACTAAGATTCAAGTGCTTCTGTAAGCTTCTTGGGCTTATAATCGTTTGGATTGTTTTTTTTTCCACAAAAAAAGGAGGTTTATTTGGTTCTGCATTTCAAGGATTCAGTAAAACTACATTCTGCTCTATGAAAAAAATGATCCTTAGCAAACATTCTGATCTTCATCACTTTGATGCATTTGCCCTCAGGCACTTTCATTTCCAAGATGGCAAATGTCAAGGTGGAAAGTAGTTACTGGGAGAAAAAAGAGAAGAGTCGTGTAGAAACCACCCTAGATCAGATAAGGCAAACAATCAGTCATCTTGATATATTTCTCATTCAAAATCTTAGTGTGAAAAGGAAGTAGAGGGAAGTGAGACATTGCCATAAAACATTGTGCAGAGATAAATGGGGATACAGTTAAATGCAGCAATTTCTGAACAGCACATTTTTTCCCACTATAGCAAAATAAGTCCTTTCCTTTCATTGAAAAAAAAATGGCCCATTCCTCAAGATTTTGACCTTTCTGTAATTAATTACCTAATCTCATGTCTGCCTGCATATGAATTAATAACTCTGAAAAGGGGCAGATGTGTAATCATGTTCATTTAGAATATTCAGTGTTGAACCGTATAAATCAATTTTTAAAGAGTAATCAACTTCTATTACAAGAATTCTCTTATTATCTAGAAGTCTCAGCAGTTTCAAAACCTTTGGACATAATTGCAACGTAGGAATTAATTGAAAGGAAACCTAGAATCAGCCAAATCAGCCTTCACAAAACCCAAACACCAGAGAGAGGCAGAAAGGAAGGGTGAAGGCAAAACTCCTCCAGAAATTTCCAGGAGACTTCACCTTGTAAGTAACTGATCTTGACCATGCAAGGCCAGTTGGGAAATGTAGTATTTTTAGCTGCCAATTAGCTGCTCCCAGTATACCTAGGATTCTGCTTGTAAGGAAGAAAAGGAGGGTGGACACTGAGTGGGAGGTCAGCAATCCAAACAGAGTCTGTAGTGGTTGCTGCAGTGTTTTGAGAACTTCTGCCCTGGAGGGGCTCTCACTGAGTGCCAGCCTCTGCGTCTCCACCTTGGCAACTCCCCTGGGTCCTCCGAATGTTGCATGCACTATTAATGACTGTGCAGCCAAAAAAAAAAAAAAAAAAAAAAGGCTGTGTTGGTAGGACTGTTTGCAAAGGCCAGCCACAAGCTGGGATCCTATCTTTGCCAAAGCATATGCTATTCCTGTCATGACAAGTGTCCTTTTAGTGATTTGCAATAAATCTCTCCTTGTTGAGTTGACAGGAGATTGGGATGGGGCTTTTTGCTCCTGGCAAACTCCTATGAGAGAAGGTAAACCCTGCTGTGGTCTGGAATAGGACAAAGAGTGAGCCCCAAGATCCGGAAATAATCCCTTAGCGACCAGAGAGTTGTTTGGAGAGGGGAAATCATGCTGATGAAGCAAGACCGCTGCAGGGGCTAAGAAGGAACATTAGGGCCCCTCCGCACCCCCGATCCTGACTGGCGGTAGCATTAGGTTGTGGAAAGAAGGTCCTCCCATGTGCTCTTGCCGGCACAGGTAAAGCTTGGCTATACCAAACTACGTCTGCAAAGAATGATGTTTAATCCCATTTTGTATTTCCAGTGTAGCCCCAGGGCTGGGAGTGCAGGCGGGCCTGTGACCTGATTTGCCCCAGAACTTTAGCAATGAGTCACAGCTGAGTCCTCTGCCTCCCAAATACACGGGATAGTCACAGTATGGCTTGTTCCAGCATTTGTGGGGATACAGCTGCCAAATTTACCCAATTTTTGTAGATGGAGTCAGGGAAGGGTGATGATGTCTCACATCTTCCTTTTAGGTTCAAATGTCTTTTTCCAGGCTCCCTGGTTGACATGCATTTATTCTGCCCTCCCCTTGTTATTAAAATTGTACTCATGAAACGTTGAAGAATAATACTTTTCTCGGTGCTTAAGTAAAATGACATGTAGATAATAAATATAAAAGATGTGGATATTTAATGATAATAGTAATAGCTAACATTGATTGAGAACTTACTTGTTCTAAGTACAATTTGACGTGTATTATCACACTTACCTTATAAAAATCTTTTGGGGTGGACAGTAAGATTACCCCACATTATTAGATAAAGAAAGTAAAGGAAGTGAGAGGTCGTACAGCTAGCAAGAGGTGTCCCAGGATTTGAATCCTGGTAGCCTGACTCCAGAATTATGCTCTTTAGCTCTTCTGAGAGTGCGTATATTCATAATATAAAATAATAGCTCATGATATTGACAACATTATGAACAACAAGCTGACAGATTCATTCATTCTTCCGGAAAAATACGTATTGAGTACTAACCTTGTACTAGCTACTGTCATTTGTGAGCAATGTAGACAGTGTTCTAGATCTTACAGTGTTAACAATCCAGTAAACTAGGCAGGGAAATCTTATGCCAGTAGGTTAATCAATAAGAAACTAAAATGCAGCTTCGCAAATGACTAATATTTGCAAAAAAACAATGTGGGTGTGATTTGAAAATGATCAAACTTCAGCCTAGATCATAAAAACTTGCACACAGATATTTTGTAATGCTGCCCCAGATGTCTCAATCACGGCAAGACCTTGTGAAAAAAACGTCTAGAATGGAAGGACACGCTTAATAAGGACTTTCTGCTAACCGCTGATGTGCTGGGAAGACATTGTCAGAGACCACACAGACATGCATTAAGAGATGACTGGTTCAACAGGCCTTTCCAGATCTTGTATAAAAACCTCTGAAAATGAAACTTCTGGGGCTCATTCCACTGAAACCACCACTGATCCTGCTTGTCGGTTTTCTTCCCATTAGGGGTGTGTACTCAATTCCACTGTGGTGGTATGGCCTCATACTGCTGGAGGCTGGTGGGAGAGTTGATAGGTGTGAGTACAAATAAGACCTTAGGTATCATGAAACTATTCAAAATAATAATACTTTGTGGATGATTTGTTGTCATTTTTTTTTTTTAAGATTTTATTTATTTATTTGACAGAGAGAGACAGAGCGAGAGAGGGAACACAAGCAGGGGGTGTGGGAAAGGGAGAAGCAGGTTTCCCGTGGAGCAGGGAGCCTGATGTGGGGCTCGATCCCAGGACCCTGGGATCATGACCTGAGCCGAAGGCAGACGCTTAACAACTGAGCCACCCAGGTGCCCCGATTTGTTGTCATTTTTAAAGAAGATTTTATTTATTTATTTGAGAGAGAGAGAGCGCGCGAGTGAGCATGAGTGGGAAGAGGGGCAGAGGGAGAGAGACAAGCAGACTCCCCACTCAGTGGGGAGCCCAACATGGGGCTCGATCCCAGGACCCAGAGATCATGACCGAGCCGAAATCAGATGCTTAACCAACTGAGCCACCCAGGCGCCCCCTCATTGTTGTTTTTAAGACTTTAAGTATCTCCACACCCAACGTGGGGCTCAAACTCACAACCCCAAGAGCAGGAGTTGTATGCTCTACCAACTGAGCCAAACAGGCACCCCTGGATGACCTGTTGTTTTTTTTTTTTTTAACATTGTTCTCTGAGCTTTTGCATAGTAAGCACAATTACTTGTTGGACTTTCATTCTTTCTAACTTCTCTGTAGCATTTGACATTGTTGATTAGTCTTAAAACATGCTTCTCTCTTGAATTCTGTGACACTGGCCTTTCTTATTTGCCTCTCTATTTAGCTTCTTGATAGCTATCTCTCTCCTCCACTCCTAAGATTCCAGGGTTCCCTGAGCCTCAGACCTGCCTCCGTCATACAGGCTTTCACTGAGTCCTTCAAGTCCATTCCTAGTGTCTCACAGTCTTGGAGTAGATGTTGGTATGGATGAAACCAGTGGCAAAGAATTCTCTTAGGTCAACTGGAATTTGTGGGTATCAGATGAGATGCAAACAAAAGTGGAAGTCATTGGCTGAATAAAGCAGATTTCAGGAGCCTGTGCAGAATAGAAAGCCCTAGCTGTTTCCTCCTCACTGGGGTGCTACACTTTGACTGCAGCTAGACGTGGTCTTGCTCTTAAGAGAATGTCTAAGATCACTCTCTCTGTGTCTCTTACACAGACTTATCACATGATGCATTTTATTCAAGAGATTTGAACGCACCCAAGGCTCTTATGGACAGAAACAATATCTCCGATGGTGTTAAGCCTTCCCACTGTGTCTTCCCAGCTCCCACCCCAGGACAGGCTCCATAAGCACTTGTTGCATGATCCCCGCACACCTAGAGCCGAACATATCCTCCTTCTCCTCAGCAAAAGTGGTGCAGTTTCAGTCTTCTGTTCCTACCAAAGAAAGGATTGGGATCCCTGGTGCCTACCTTGAAATCTCGCTGTCATTTCCAAATCTTCTCTTTCCCCATCTCTCCGATAAGCCTGTGCCAAGGTATTGCCTTTCCATTCAACACCTCTCCTCTCCATTTTGATCCTTTCACTGCTACCACCGCCCAGTTACCCCTAACACCTGCAACGATCTTCCAGCTGGCTCTCCTGATTTCAGGTTCTTTTCCTGCTCAAATTCAAGCAACCCTCCAATCCTTTTTATCCTCCAATTCATTCACATGAATTATAGATTTCCTCATAGTCTAGTCTAATGGAATAGAACCTTAACCTAAGACCTGACCCTGAATTTGAAGACACAACTCAGATCGAGTGTGCTGAGTTCCTGCGGTATTTTTATTATGTTTTTAACAGGGTGTTAGGATTGCTGAGACTGCGAGGGCGAAGATGAACTTGATTCTGCGGTTTTAATGAAAAAACAATGATGTAGTTTGGGGATTTTCCAAAAAGGGCTGAGTCAGGAAAAAGAGGTCCAAGGGTTGTGGTGGGCGGAAGCCTTGGGAGGGGGAAGCAGGTGGAAAGCAGAGGGAAGGCAGTTGGAATTGGCAGGTTTGGGCCATCACCAGGTGGATATCCTCCATGAAACTGCAGGCCTGGTGGGGTTTTCTTTCTTTCAGTTTCATTGAGATATAATTGACATACAGCACTGTTCAGTGACCTGACTTGCATATATTGCAAAATTATTACCATAGTAAGTTTAGTTAACCACCATCATCTTGAGACGCCTGGGTGGCTCAGTCGGTTAAGCATCTGCCTTTGGCTCAGGTCATAATCTCAGGGTCCTTGATCCAGTCCCACGTCGGGCTCCCTGCTTGATGGGAGTCTGCTTCTCCCTCTCCTACCTGCTTGTGCTCTCTCTCACTATCTCTGTCTATCTCTCTCTCTCAAATAAATAAATAAAATCTTAAAAAAAAAGCTCTTTATCATCTCATATAGATGCAAAAAAGAAAAGAAAAAAAGATTTTTTCCTTGTGATGAGAACTTTTAGGATCTACTCTCTTAGCAACTTTCTGATATACTCTACAGCAGTGTTAACTCTAGTTGTCATGTTGTCCATTATATCCCTGCTACTTATTTATCTTATAACTGGAAGTTTGTACCTTTTGATTACTTTAATCCAATCTCCTTTCTCCTGCCCTGTGTCTGGTGCTCACAAATCTGATCTTTTTTTACTATGAGTTTGGGCTTTTTTTTTTTTTTGAGATTTCACATATAAGTGAGATCATACAGTATTTGTGTTTCACTGTTTGACTTACTTCACTTAGCATCAGGCCCTCAAGTTCCACCCATGTTGTCACAAATTGCTGGATTTCTTTATTTTTTTATGGCTGAATAGTATTCTATTGCATATATATACCACATTTTCTTTGTCCATCGGGCCTGGTGGTTTTGAATGAGCTGGGGAGAAGAATCAGACCATGGTGCGCCACCAGAACAAACATTTGCAAGACTTGTAGTGATGAGAAGCAGGAGCAGAGAGGAAAGGCGTTCTACGTTGCACCTGATGCTTCCCCTCCATGGGATCTCGAACATGTGGGGCTGGCATCAAAAGCCCAAACCCAGCCCTAGGTCAGCACTGAGTCATAAATATGTGGTGCTGACATTGAACTTCCTGATCTCTGAAACTTTTCCTCCCCAGAGTGGCCTCTTTTATACAGAGTGTTTTCTGAAGACGGGAAGACCTCGAATGCTCTGGGGTATCATTTTCCACCTCTCTCGCATGACCCGCTCTGTAAGGTCTCTCATGGAGTTGGTGATCCCCATTTCAGTCCCAGGACAGGACAGGAAGACACCATTTCCTTTGGTGTGCAGGAGCTAATAAGAGAGAATTTTCCTTTGTGGACCACAGTCAGGTTGGACCTTGTCCTCACACTCCTGCCTTATACATGGAAAGCTGTTGGGCTTCTCCTCACCTCACCAGGGATGACCAATCTGGGTCCAGGATAATAACCCGTTTCCAGAAGCTCGGTCTAGTTTACTACTTCTTTTACATATAAGCATCTAATCTTTCCACTTGACAACCACTGCTTTGTCTTTCCTCTTCCTCATTCCCTCCCAAACACATCACATACCTACTAGACACGTAGATATTCATTCATTCAACAAAGCATTTATGGAGTGCCCACTATATGTGAGGTATTTTCCTAGGCAGTGAGCACAGAGGAGTGGACAAAATTGCCAAATATCTCTACTATCATGGAACGTGTGGTCTAGTGATGATAGGGAATGCAGGCATAAGTGAAGAGGTAAATATTGTTTGTGAGAGAGTGTGTATTTGTTTACTATTGTTGCTGTAACAAATTAGTGCAAACTTAGTGGCTTAAAACCACACACATTTATTTTCTTACAGTCAGAAGTCTGACGTGGGCCCCATAAAGTAGCTGGGGGATGCCTGGGTGGCTCGGTTGGTTGGGCATCTGCCTTTGGCTCTGGTCCTGATCCCAGGGTCAGGGATCCCAGGGTCCTGGGATCAAGCCCCGTGTGTGGCTCTTTGCTCGGTGGGGAGTCTGCTTCTCCCTCTCCCTCTGCCCCGCCCCTCACTCGTGCTCTCTCCTTCTGCTCTCTCTCTCTCTTTCTCAAATAAATGAATAAAATCTTTAAAAAAATAAAATAAAGTAGCTGGAGGGGCTATGATCCTTTCTGGAGGCTCTAAGGGAGAATTGTGTTCCCGCCTTTTCTGTCTTCTAGAGGCTGCTGTGTTCTTAAGCTGTGACCCTCTTCCTCCCTCTTCAAAGCCTGCAGTGGTGGGTTGAATCCTTCTCCCATTGCAACATTCTGGCCTCCTCTTCCGCCTTTTCTTCCACTTTTCGGGACCTTTGTGATTATACTGGGCCCACCTGGACAATCCAACATCATCTCCCTATTTTAAGGTCAGCCAATTAGCAACCTTAATTCCATCTGCAACTTGATTCCTCTTTGCCAAGTAACAGAATGTGTTTACAGATTCTGGAGATCAGGAACGGGCACAGATGTGGGGCCATTATTCTGCTTATGGTGATAAATGACATGGAGGAAAACAAAGCAGGGCCAGGGGGAGGGGCTTCAAGGCCTCAATGACAAGGTGACATCTGAGTGAAGACCTGAAGTTGGTGTGTGGGAGAGAACCATGCAGGCACCCAAGGAAAGAGCACACCGGGCTGAGGGACCAGAAGGGACAAAGCCTCTGAGGCAGAACCATGCTGGATGTGATTTCGGGAGGGGGGACGCTCAGCATGGCTGCAGGGGGGCAGGTGAGGGGAGCAGTGTGGGAGATGAGTTCAGAAGGCAGTGGGGCCCATATGGGTAGGACTTTCTGGACTGTTGTGAGGATTTTGCCTTTTACTCTGAGTGAGATGGGAAGTCACTGGAAGGTTTCGAACAGAGTCTGATCATAAGTCTGATCAGATCAGACTTATGTTCTAAAAGGATCCCTTTGCTGCCACATGGAGAATTCCTTGCGAGGGGTGAGAGTAGAGGCAAGAAGACCAAATAGGAGGCGATTGCAATACTGCAGGGGAGAGATGTTGGTAGCTGACAGGAGAGAAAAGTAATGAGATTCCAGATACATTATGAAGGTAGACCAACAGGATTTGCTGACGGATTGGTTGTGGGAAGTGGGAGAAAGAGAGGACTTTTGGTCGGAGTGGTTGAGATGGATGACGTGGCCATTTCCTGACCTGAGGACAGCTGTGGGTGGCATGAGTTGGGGAGGAGTAGAATCAGGAGTGGCCCATTTTAGAGTCATTAAGTTTAACACACTGGAGACATTCAAGAGGAAAGACGAGTAGATCGTTGAATAAATGAGTCTGGAGCTTGAGGAGGAGTTAGAGAAGAGTTATGAATGTGAGGATTCTTAGCAAATGGATGGTATTTGGGCCATGAGACTGGGTATGACACTTCGGGAGTGAGAAGACACGGACAATGCAGGGAATAGCTCCAAACACTCAGCCCTGGGTCTGCCAACATTTAGAGTGAGGAGTGGGTGGGGATAAGGGAGAGCTAACTAGGAAGACAGAAGGAGTGGCCAGTGGGGCAGGAGAGAAACCAAGGAGTCTGCAGTGTCTTGGAAGCCAATGAAAAGGATTTCTCAAGGAAGAGGGAGCCAAAGGCTGCTGGAGAATCAAGTAAAATGAGGAATGAGAATTGGCCGTTGGGTTTAGCAGCATGGAGGTCACTCACGACCTTGACAAGAGAAATATCTGTGGAAACAATGGGGCCAAAAGCCTTACTGAAGTAGGTCTCCAATCAGCATGTATAGGCAACTCTCTCTTTTTCTTTTTTTTTAAAAGATTTTATTTATTTATTTGACAGAGAGAGCAAGAGAGCACAAACGGGGGGAACAGTAGAGGGAGAGGGAGAAGCAGGCTCCCCGCCAAGCAGGGAGCCCGATGCGGGGCTCGATCCCAGGACCCCGGGATCATGACCTGAGCCGAAGGCAGACGCTCAACCATCTGAGCCACCCAGGGGCCCCAATGGCAACTCTCTTGAAGGGTTTTGCTGTCAAGGGGAACAGAAAAGTGGGCACTAGCTGGAAGAAGATATGGGGTCATGAGAAATATTCTATAAGATGAAGAGAAATCATAGCGTGTGTGTGTGTGCTGTGGGAATGATCAGGAGAGAGGGGAAAAAGGTGATGGTGTGGGAGAGGAAATGGAGGCTTTAGAGGAGTGTTCTTGAGAAAGTAAGAGGTTGGGGGTGGCCCTTCACTCGCAGGGCCACTGAAAGCACATCCTCAGAACAGGAGGGAAGGTGGGGCAGGCAAGTGTTAAGTATGGCGTGGGAACTTGTGGAAGTTCTCTTCTTTTTCCCCTGAAATAGGAAGCAGGGTCACCGGGTGAGAATGACAATGGGAGAGGGGGCACTGGATGGCTGAGAGGATGTTTAGGACAGTGGGAGAGACACAGGAAATGTGCTGGGCTCACCAGGCAGCGAGCAGCGCCACTTACAGAGGGGTAGCTGAGGAGTGTGTTTTAATTATGTCTACATGGTTTCTTCTTAGCAGCTCTGCTACTTAGAGTTCCTACAGGCAAACAATAGAAGCTCTTCCAGCTAAGTTAGCAGAAAAGAAATTTATTAGAGCGTATTAGGAGGCTCACAGAATCTCCAAGAAGGTGCAAGTAAGGCTTGGGGGTAATACAGCTGGGAACAACACCCAAACGCCATGACATCACCACACGAGCAGAAACTCCACTGCTGCTGTCAGTAAGCTAGGACACCTCGGACGGCATCCATATGTCCGATGCAGCATCTGGACCCCAGAACTTTTGCCACTGCTGCCCCGGTAGCTGGACACCTCGGCCAATGCCAGGATCCACTTCCTTGCATCACTCTGTTCCTGGATTGCCAAGGAATTACAAAAACACCTCCATTTCTAGCAATTTTTAAAAATTGTGTATGCAGGGGTGCCCGGCTGGCTCAGTCAGTAGAGCATGCGACTCTTGATCTCAGGGTTGTGAGTTCAAGCCCCACGTTGGGACACTACTTAAAAAAAAAAATTGTAAAATTGTGCATGCATTAAAAATAAAACACTTATGTAAAAGGCATAAGAAACAACCAGGAAACCAGGAAATGAGACATAGCTGCCTTTCCTTTATCACCCACCCCATAGTATGAATGAACTGACCTTGAAACTTCGGCCTTTGTGGTTCTTTACATAAGGATTATAACATAACATTTGAATTTCCTGCTTGTTGTTGACTTTGGGTTAATTCCATTCTTTATATATTTTATTTACATCTTAGAATATTGTCTTCTGCACTGTAATTCTTAGTCTGAGGCAACAGATTTTTTTCAGGTCCCGGACATAGGAATCTCTTATGGGAAAGACCCGAGGATGGTAGTAGACCAGACCGAGGGGTTCTGGCTAATGTTCAAGGGGCCAGGGGCGCCTGGGTGGCTCAGATGGTTAAGCAACTGCCTTCAGCTTGGGTCATGATCCCAGGGTCCTCGGATCGAGCCCCACATCCTGCTCATGGCTCAGCAGGGAGCCTGCTTCTCCCTCTCCCTCTGCCTCTCCCCCTGCTCATGCTCTCTCTCTCTCTCTCTGTATCTCTGTGTCTCAAATGAATAAATAAAATCTTTAAAAAAAATGTTCAAGGGGCCAAAGGGAAAGGTTGGCAGAGCAGTTGGTTTTACTGCCACACTGAGCGAGCTGCTCCTGGCCACCGCTTACGGGGTGGTGCCCATCATGGGAGTGGCTGCCTGCAGTCTTATTAAATTGGATTCAGAAACTCCCGTGATCCATATAATTAGTAAATAAGTAGGCTTTGGGGATTTATTCATGCTAAGCTCTCTCATAGGAGACTAATCTACAAACCAGTCTCATTTATTCATTGGGCAACTATTTGCTGAATACTTATTCTCTGCTCGACCCTGGGCACTGTAGCGGGACAGAACACAGTGTGGGCACTGCCCTTGTAGTGCATATAGTCTGGTGGGAAACCACACAACGAGAAAGTCCTTGTGGACTATGGTGGTAGTGATGGGGAGGGAGAAGCAGGGGGACTCAAGATACATTTTGGCATGGAGTCTGCAGGACTTGCTGATATGAAGGCTGGAGGAAAGGAAGATGTGAGACAGGGAGGATGGAGAGGGAAGCTGGTGTGGAAGAGATACCCAGATGCCAATGTTTTAATGTTTATTGGGAGATAAGGCCAAGTTGAAATTCAAAACTAATTATCCACAGAAGAGATGCCCTTTGGGGTATGTAGACTGCCCAGGAGACAAAATAATTTGGCTTCAGCTAACTGAAAATGTTAAGGGCATATTACTTATATTTCTATCTCCCTTAGCCGTTCTAGGGATAACACATATATAATACAGTATGGTGGTAAGAGTGGGAGCTCTGGAGCCAGTCTGCTTGGGTTCAAGGCTCAGTTCCTACAATAACCATTCTCTTCTGAACATGATCTCACTCCCTTTATCTGCCCACATATTTGCCTCTCTTCCAGGGTCTCCTAGCTATGTAAAGGTTCCAGTCTGTTTCTTCTTGCTCAAGCCAGACACTGGGAATCATCAACACATCCCTGGCCTGCACCTTCCGCGTTAAATCATTCATGAGGATTTATATAGCCTCTCTACACCCTTTGATTTTGTCCATTTCTCTCCACCCCCACCGCCCCTCTCTGGTCCAAAATACTATCATCTCTGGCTTGAACACCTGGTAACTGATGTGCCTGCACCCTCCCCCGACCCAATCTGTTCTGCGCTGCAGCCAACTGAGTGATCTTTTCAAATACATCTCTGCCCAAATCTCTTCAAAGGCTTCTTTTATCCTTTATATGGCCCATAGAGCCCTAGATATTCAGGTCCCTATCTATATTGCCAGCTTCATCCTAAATCACCATCTTATAATCACTATAAGCTTCATTTGATTTGTTTTTCACTGCAGGGCCTAACCTCGAAGATTCTGTCTTTAAGCCACTCCTTATTCCCCACACAGCTAGTCAATTCCACGTCTCAGTTTAAAAGTCACTTCTGCGGAGAAAACGCCCATGATTCACAGATAAAACATCCCCTTGCTTTTCTCCTTAGTACCACTCGTCTCACTTGTGATTACTTTTCTGTGTCTATCTGTTCCAGTTCACTGTGAGGATTTCTTTCTTTCTGCTTCTTATTTTTAAAGATTTATTTATTTATTTATTTATTTATTTATTTATTTATTTTAGAGAGAGAGAGAGAGAGAGAACGAGCGAGCAAGGGGGAGGGGCAGAGGGAGAGGGAGAGAAAGAATCTCTAGTAGACTCCCCACTGAATGAGGAGCCTGACACGGGACTCCATCCCAGGACATTGAGATCATGACTTGAGCAAAAAACAAGAGTTGACACTTAATGGACTGAGTCACCCAGGTGCCCTTCTTTCTTATTATTTTTTAAGCAGGCTGTCTCCCCAACTGGAGCATAAGTTTCATGCTTAATTCTGGATCCTGATGCCTGGCCCAGGGTCTGACATAATGTTTGAGACTATTTGTTGAACATAAAGAAAAAAGAAACAAATACAGATTCCTCTGTATTTTAAGAAGCTTTTCAAACCAAAAGCAAAAAGAAGACACCAACAAACAACTGGGACTAGTTATCTTTCTTCCTCTAGACACAGGTTGGTTACATAACTAAGTAATTTGTATGTTAACTCTCTTCTGTCTTCTTCTGTTTTTGCCCTCATTGTAACAGTCATCTGTGTCCCTCTTCTCTTAAACATACACATTCAAAGCAGATCTTAATTCATAAGTTTAAGAGAATTTTCTGACTGATTCAATTTGCCACTGGTTCCTTCTTGATGAATACAGAACATGTTGAGAACAGAAAGGGAGCTTTCTCCACAACAGGCTACAGGGAATGCAACTTCTGGGAGGATTTTCAGCAGAAACTGATCAACAACGAATTCTTGTTTGCATCTTCCACAGAAGTCTTGCCCCTGAGTTTGGAGGCTCACACCACGTTTGGTCCAGGAGCCCTCGCCGTCCTGACTTGCTCATGCCCCACAGCGGCCCAGGGTCGCTGACCTGCTGAAGGCTTCACCACGGTCCTTCCCTTATGTGCCAAGGGCAGGAGCCACAGTGCCTGGAGCCCACCATACTTTTAGGGGCCCACAAAAAAGGTTTCAACTTCTTTTAAAATCAAAAGGAAAAAAAAAAGAACTTTCACATCAAAGAAACTATTTTAATATGGTAATATTTATATGTCTGTCCTTATACCAATGCAGCCTTAAAGTATAATTTTTAGTAATTTTTTTGTGGAGAAAGGGCCCTATGAAGGCAGGCGTGCCTAGAGCCTGTGAAGAGCTTTCAGAGTAAGGTGGGGTCAGTCACTTTGCCCTCTCCTTCTGGAGCCAGTGCATTGTTTCAGCCTTGCTTCCCCCCTCCCCCCTTAATTTTGAGTGTTTATTTGGATTTCCTCTCGAACCTTCCTCATTGTTCTAAAGTACAGGATATGACACCGCTCAGTTACTAGAATGACTTCTATAATATCCATGACTAGAATATAAATATCCAAATGACTCCACATCGTCAGAAGCAGACAATCCTCTCAGCTGGGGCAGGCTCTCCCCTGTGGAAGCCTCTGTGGTCCCCCTGCCGGTCTGACGTGAATCCTGTCACCAGGGTGGGTACTGGGTGAGGCCCAAACCTTGCCGGCACGCCCTGGGCCAAGGAATGGCGCCACCAGGCTGCACCACTGTGCCCTGTCCTCTCGGCGTCCCTCTGCGCCTCGGGGACGCTGACACCACAGGAAGTTTTAAAAATAGCTGATGTCCGAATTATCCAAGAACAAACAGAAATGATTTTTGCTTGGCCGAAAAGGGCAGTTTATATTATAAGAGCAGTTGAGTCGTCTAAATCCGTTCCCTTTCGGAGCAGCCCCAGAAACCTCCTGTGTGATTTTCTTTTTCTTTCCTGTCACACATTTTACCAAAACCTGGGGAACTTCAGACCCCATATGATACGCAGTTTATAGTCCTTCCAACTGCTTCTGTCTGGGTCCCCTTTCCTGGCCTCTAGCTTCCCTCCTTTCTCGTTGTCAGGGCTTCTGGTTTCCCTAGGCGCTTTTCATTCCCCACTCCCCTCCTAAATGAAATCAGAAAACAAGTCGAAGGGAAGCCGCATAAGTACTGTAGCCGTTCTGTCCCTGTTCTTATAGAAAACTCTGTGTGGCAGAGGGATTTGCAGTGTGATCCGCAGGAGAAAGCTGCTGGGATCACAGAAGCTGATGTTCTCTGTGGGGAAAGTGCAGGCCGGGCCCCCGGAGGCCTGGGTTTCTACTCTTGTTTCTTGTCACCTTGCTGTGTGACATGTCTCTTTACCCTCTGGACTTGAGTTTCTTTCTCCTTTGTCAAACGAAGAGCACAGCGTTTCCAGCAGGTCTACCAAGCACAGTACAGAAAGAGGAAGAGCCGGAGTTAGTTTGGGAGACTTTCTTCGGGATAAGTCAACTTCTCCTTATCCCAAAGAGTATTATCTGCTTTGGAGCTCACCCAGAGTGGCCTAATTCCCAGCCCTGGGAAAACAGAGAGCATGGGGCGTGTAGGGGGCTGAACAGAGAGCTGGAGTGCCTCAGACTGTGTTGGCACGAGCACAGGCTGATGGAACCGATTTCAGGGAGACCTGTTGTCTTAATACAGAGTGTGTCTTCTCTCCTTTCCTTTAACTTGGAGAAACGATATAAAAAGACCGAAGGCCCTAGTGTATTCTGCAGGAGGTGATCTCAAAGCTAGAGACAACTTCACTCCCTAAGGAAACAACCAGCAAAGTTCCTTCTGATCTGCCATCATACTTGATCCTGATGTTTCGCTGAGTTGTCATTCATCCAGGTAGCGCTGATGGAGCATCCATTTTGTCTCAGGCAGTATGCTTAGAGCTGGGGGTAAGAAGATCATCTCTTGCTTCTTAGCAAGTTTCTCTTTCCATCCTTTCCTCACTACAATCTGTCACCATAAAAGAGTTAGAGTAATATTTTAAATAGGAAGATCCTGTCACTTCCCTGCTCAATACCCTTCAGTGGCTTCCTTTTGTATTCAGGATAACATCCAACCCCAAACTTTTTTTTACTGCAGGGCCCCGCAGGGTCTGACCTGAGACTGCTTCTCTGACTGCACCCTACCTGTTTTTGTTGGAGACACCAATGTGATTCCTAAATCAGGGCCTTTTCTCAGCCCTGATGGTGGTGGTGGGAAGGACCTCAGGCACACTGAGTTGAGCTGACAATCCTCAGTTCAAGGCACACTGTCGTCAGAAGTCCCTTCTTTTGCTTTGTATATGTATTATGTTTTAATCTCAGTTCCCCAATTCCCAATTTTATCCCAATTCCTCTGGCTCCACAGATAAACAATCTCAAATATCAAAAGTGTATCGTTCTGTGTGTATGTGCTCCAGCAGAAAGTGGTATTTTGTGGGCATATATGTTAAAGGTACATGACTTATTGTATACTCTTCTCACTCTGCACTAGGTTTTTGAGATCCAGCTATTTTGTTATAGGCACATTTGCTCACACTGTGAACACATTTTAACTGTCCACTCTCCCAAGAATGGATACCACTTGCCTCCAACTCCCCGCCTCCAGAATAACGATGTAGGGAGCACCGTGGCACCATGTGAGAACTGCATGCTGGACCACAGGAGTGTGCTTGCTGGGCACAGGGCATGCAACACAAAATAACTTAATTTCCCTTAGTAGTGGCAGATTGTTTTCCAGAACAGCCTCATTGGCTGCGCTCCCTCAAGGCCTTTGCACTTGCTATCCCTTTAGTCTGAAATATCGTTCCCTGGGTTCTTGAAGGGACTTTCTTCTTCTCATCAGGGAGGTCTCAGCTCAACTCTCACTGCTTCCCAGAGGCCTTGCCCAGTCTCACAGTTATCCCCACAACCCACTCTCCCCAGGTTACTCTCAATCATTTTTATTTCCATTTGTTACATCATAGCATTTTTCACAATTTGACATTATCTGTGATCATTTATTTATTATCTGTCTTCTCCACGACAGCAGGGGATGCTGTCCTGTTCACTAGGCATCTAGCATAGCCGTAGCATATGGTAGGCTCTAAACAAATATTATTGAATGAATGAATGAAACAAAATAAATAAATAGTATTGTGATATCAACCTGTTCAAAGCTCTATGGATAGAAAAGCAAGGGACATAACAGGTATGAGAGGTGGGGAAACTTCTTTAAAGTATCCTAAAAGACAGGTAGAAGGCCCACGTCATTGCCCTTCTGCACTCGGCTCAGTTCTACAAGGCCACACGTTTATATCCAACCCCCGCCTTTTTTTTTTTTTTTTTTTTTTTACCAAGTTTCCGCTAAACCACACCCCTAGGGCCGGCAAATCCCAGCAAGCCCGCAGGGGGGCGCCCAGAACATGGTGGCCGATGAGAACTAAAACTACATTTCCCAGCATCCCGCGCGCCGCCGATCCACTTCCGGAGTGCGCGGAAGACATGGCGGCGCCCGAGGAGCACGATTCTGCGACAGAGGCTCTTCAGCCGGCGGTGCAGGAGGAGGAAACAAAAACGTTTAAAGATTTGGTGAGCGTGGATGACGCCGGCTCTTCTTTGTACTGCAGGCACCAGGCGTAGGCAGATTCCAGTGCTTTACATCCTGGCTGGTGGTGTACAAAAGCAGCTGGGGCCTAGTTTGGGTTTCCTTCAGAATTTCCGAAGCTTGGGTTCGGACGCTGTCCCTAAGCCTCTGGGTTTGAATGGTGGGAGGGCTGCCCGTCCCTGAGAGTCCCCATTTGCAGTTTTCTCCATTTTGGTTTGTTGACGTTTGTATTTGCCAGGAGACTACATGCGGCACCCCGCCACCCCGCCAACATCTTGGGCTGCGGAGTAAGGTGAAGAGGGTTTGGATTCTGACCCCGTCACTTACCAGGGGCACGTTGTTACCTCGTCGTGCCTCACTTTGCACATCTGTAAATTGGGGGTACTAATAAGTACTTAATAGAATTGTGAGGATTAAATGAAATAATACATGGAGAGAACTTGGCTTTATCTCTTTGAGTAGAAAGTGTTAAGTCTTGAGGTACTATCTCAGTGCTCATAACTAAAGGGCAGACCGCGTAGGCTCACAATACTTTTTGAATCAAAGGGTAAGGAACGCACAGGTCACCAGCGGATGGCTCTGACAGTCATTTAATTAGCAGGGAGGCAAGTGTCTGTGTGTTCTTCTTTGCTAAAATTTGTTTTTCTGAATTCTAAGGGTGTGACAGATGTGCTGTGTGAAGCTTGTGACCAGTTGGGATGGACAAAGCCCACGAAGATCCAGATTGAAGCTATTCCTTTGGCCTTACAAGGTAGGTTGAAAATTAAATTAAATTAAATATGTGGCTCAATACAGGTTCATTATGAGGTTATACTCAATTAAATACTTACCATTTTTTTAAAAAAGATTTTTTATTTATTTATTTGACACCGAGAGAGAGACAGAGAGAGCAGGAACACAAGGACGGGGAGTGGGAGAGGGAGAAGCAGGCTTCCCGCGGAGCAGGGAGCCCGATGCGGGGCTCGATCCCAGGACCCTGGGATCATGACCTGAGCCGAAGGCAGACGCTTAACGACTGAGCCACCCAGGTGCCCAGATACTTACCATTTTTGAGAGCTATTCTTGCATACTTCGAGTGATACAAAAATATGGCCACTAAAGATACAAAATTTGTGGCTTATTGGTTTTTGAAAAAGTAATTCTCTTGTTCTACTGAGATTACTTTCTATAAGATTTGTTGTCTGCAGCAGGTGCTGACTTCAAGGAAGCACTGGATTAAAGTGTACTAGCAAGCAACTTGTTAGAAATTATGAGTCAGTAAGTGCAGATTTACATAAGGGTGCCTGGAACATCTTTTAGTATCCAGAGGAGTTGAGAGCTCTCGCTTTGTGAGACATGTTTATCAGATTTGCAAAAGAATGGCTAACAAGTTGGTTGATGACTAGTGGGACTAGTACTAACAGGATGAACTTTCATAGGTATACAGGTAAAGTCCTGCTCTTAGATTCCCAAAGCCCAATTTCACAGTATTAGGGTTGATAGTAAAAGAGACCTAGCAATGTTAACTGAAATTCATTAAGATCCTTAGAGAAAATGAATGTAATCTTAGCTACATTAAGATTTTTTTCCCAGAAAAAAAAAAATGTATCAATGTATCTGTACATAGAATTTAACCCCCCCACCCTGAATTCCTCTGCCACATATCCCAGGTTAAGAACTCTTGAACTAGCAGGGCGCCTAGGTGGCTCAGATGGTTAAGCGTCTGCCTTCAGCTCAGGTCATGATCCCAGGGTCCTGGGATTGAGCCCCACATCGGGCTCCTGGCTCAGCAGGGAGCCTGCCTCTCTCTCTGCCTCTGCCTCTCCCCCTGCTCATGCTCTCTCTCTATCTCTGTGTCTCAAATGAATGAATAAAATCTTTAAAAAAAAAAAAAAAAAAAGAACTCTTGAACTAGCTCCAGAGAGAGAAAAAAGTGCCTTGTACTGATGAGAACACACCTAGAATATTATGCTTAGTTCTGGGGACCAGTTTTGAGGGACCAACTGAATGGCAGTGAATGTGGTATAATATCAAGAATACGGGTGCCTGGATGGCTAAATGGGGCACCTAGGTGGCTCATTCAGTTGAGCGTAGGACTCTCGATTTTGGCTCAGGTCATGGTCTTGTTGTGGGATTGAGCCCTGTGTAGGACTCCATGCTCAGTGCCCAGTCTGCTTCAGATTCTTTCTCCCTCTACCCCTCCCTGCACGTGTGATCTCTTTCACTGTCTGTCAAATAAATAATAAAATATTAAAAAAAAAAGTCCTAAATAGTTAAAAGAGCTGAGTGCATTAGGTCTGGAGAAGAGTAGAGTTGGATGGGATATGATAATTGGCTTCAGTGATTTGAAGAGCTGTCATGTGGAAAAGTAATTAAACTTACTCTGTGAAATTCCATTTGTTCCTTCCATAAATAGTAAGTATCTAAGTGTAAGGCACCAGAAGTTAAGATTTGGCTGTCTCTAAGAACTTGGAGTCTAGTAAGGAGATAATTAAAAATCTATTACAAGATGAACAGGGGCAAAGGAAAGTTACATTCCAAGTGCACTGATGGAGGAGAATAGATTATTACTCATTGGAATGGATTAGAGAAAACTGACTTTATTTTTTGGCTGGAAAGGTTGGAAAGACATTTGAGCTGAACCTTGAAGACTGAATAGGATTTAGACATTCATGTCTGATGGGAGGGGAAGACTTTCTAGGCAAAGGGAACAGCATGAAAAAAAGCTAAGGAGGCTGGAAAGCACGGCATGTGTGGAGGCCTGCAAGTACTTAACAGAGAATGGGGGGAAAGGTTAGTAAGATCGTTGGGGCCAGATTATGCTGGACTTAAATGCTGGGTAAAGGAATTTGGTCTTTGTTTCATGGGCAGTGGAGTGTCTTTGGAGATTATTTTTTTTAGCAGGAGAATGAAATCCTTGGAGTTGTATTCTTGGACTATTAATCTGATAGCTTTGTAAGGTAGTTTAGAGATGGGGCTGGGGACCAATTAGGGTATTGTGGTAATTTTGGCAATAAATAAAGGGTAGGGTAGTGGTAATGAGAATGAAAAAGAGAAAATGATAGAAAAAGAATCATCATGATTTTATAACCAGTTTATTAATGGAAGACAAGGGGTGGCGAAATTGAAGATTATTGCCTGGGTGTTTAGGATATATAACTGTGTGTTTAGGACATATTACATATTAGGACATATTAGGTGTAAAAAGGAGCATAGGAGGAAAAATAATTCCAGGGAAGAGGAGTTCAGTTGGAAATAATTGATTTCAGGCATCAGAGAGATAGAATTAACTAATACACAGTTGGAATCTGGGGGTTAGAGCTTGCTTAAGAGGCCAGAACTGGATACAGACACCATATCCAAAGGGAAGTTGTAGCTGAAACTGTGGACATGGGTGAGGTTGCCACATAAGGTCAAGAGATGGTGGAGGCTCAGTAGAGGGTTGAAAATCATGAGTACAATTTCATACAAATTAGGTGAGGGAGAGTGTTTCAGGGAGGGGATAGTAAACACTTTGAACTTGTTTAGAGAAGCTAGGATAAGGACTGCACAAGTGGGGAAGAAGTTTCAGCAGTCAGAGCTACTGGAGTTGCTTTCAAATAGCAAAAAGAAGGGTTGGTGCATTCTGGCATTTTTCTGCTTACCCTGCAGCAGGTGTCGGAGGAAGGAACCCAGATTAGGTGGTGGTAATAATTCTGAAATTATTCTTGTTTTCAGTAACAAGTTTGTATTGAATGCAGAGAAGATAAGAGTCAGTGAAAAATTACCAGGAACTGAGTAATGTGATTGACATAATCATCATGGAAAAAGCCTTTATTTTTATTCTTGAGTTTATCTCATTCTAATGAACAATTTATAAATGCTTCATTAAAAAAAAAAACAACCCCTGTAGATGCTGGCCCTAAGCAAGAGATTTAAATAATCTAACAATGTTTTTCTTTTCTCTTCTATTAAATGAACTTTAAATTTTTAGTTTGAGTACTAATGATGGTGTCAGTTTCTGAGTTAGGAGTTCTGGGCACATCCATTGTTCTTAAACCTTGTAACAGTTCTGAAAGGGAGGAATGATTATTTTATTGGTGAAATTGAAGGTCAGCAGATTAGGTACCTTGGCTAGAGTCACATAACGAATTATTGGTGGAGCTAGAATTTGAATATAGGGTGTTCTAGCTGAAAAGCCTGTGTTCATGGCCATATATAACAGAGTGTTACAATGGAGAGATCAAAATCTTTTGGTGGTTTTGAGGATGCTTTTCTTCCTGTCTGTTTCATGTATTAAGTTTATTTCTAATTCAGAGATCACTCAAAGTCCTCTAGGAATTTCAGACAGTTTTTGAATGGCTGTCATATACCAAGCAGTTTGTTAGGTGTTGGCAGTGTGACCAAGGTGAATGAATTTATTCTGCTCTTATGGGGTGTGTGTTCTACACAGACACTACCACTGGAAGGGCTTAAGGGTTGTGAGAGGAAGAAAGGAGATAATAGAGAAAAATTAGTCTCACAAAGTGAGTATTACTTTGAGGGGATCATAAGAGAACTGCAAGCAGTGCAGGCCTTCGCTGGTGGCAGTGGGCGTCGCTCACAGCCACGTGAATCGAGAGACTTAAGCTCCTTTACTTCCTTAAGTCTTTCTTGTATACTCCTTTCTTCTGAAATTTTAAGATTCCCCTGACAGAAAAGGAGGACAGATCCCACTCTTTTTGTTTTTGTTTTTTTCCTGTCCCAGAAGGCACGTTGTACCCCTCGCAGGGAGTGCAGAATCCCCACAGAGTTGGGGAATAAAAAGCTTTGGAAGCCCTTAGCTCACAAATAGGTGGATGCTGTTGGAGTTCATTGTCACTTACCCTATGACCAAGAGGAAAATTAAAGTTAGTAAATGAGGGAGAAATTTTATCCCTATATTGTCGTTTGTTTTTGTGACCTTAACAAAATTAGTCCATTGTCTGGTCTGACTTATAATTCATAACTACACCTGTACTTTTATATGGAAAACATTGATGTTACTATTAGAAGGGCAAAGGGTAGCATTCACTAGACTATGCTGTTGTTTGATCTGGCATGGCCTTTCCTAGTTTAAGTGATTAATGTCTAAGAGATGAATATTGAGAAGTCTGTTCTATTTGATATCAATCACTCTCCTTTCTTGAAGCCCTCTTTCTCCTCAATTTCAAGTCAATATTGTCTTCTTTCTAGCTGTTCTTCCTCAGTTTCTTCTGGTTCCTTTTTCCTTGCAGTGTTAAATCTGTCTTCATCCTTTTTTTCTCACTCTAAAACACTAGTAAGATTTTTCATGCAGTCCTGAAGCTTTAACAACTGTCTGCATCAGTTAATCTCAGCCAGTGCTCATCAGAATCACCTGTGGAACTTGTAAAACAATAGAGACTTCTAGACCTACTGAGTCAGAATTTCTACATGTGTGACCTAGGTATACACAGATGTAAAAATCTCATAGATTATTCTAATGTGTCTGCCCTTGGGGGAGCACCACTGTTACGATGCTCATGGCTCCCATGTCTCTGTTTCTAGTCTACACTTCTCTGCTGAGCTCCAAACAAGTATGTCCAACTGGTTTTTAGATACTTCTCTCTGAGCCTATGGCATAAACCTCAAGTTCCCTGTGTTCAAGCCAGAGTCATTGTTTTCCTCACCAGAACTAATTTCTGGAAGCCCTTATCTCAATTTATGGTCTTTGAGTTTCCCAAGCTAGAAACCCATGTGTTCAGGCACATTTCCTTGCACGACTTTCTGCATCTCACTTGTTTCTGTTCTCACTGCCTTGCCTCAGTTCGGACCACCATCATAACTCCCCTGGTATCCTCATTGAGCTCTCATTTTCCTGTGTGTTCCCCATTCTGTTTGTTTGGGTCATTTTAGGTCATAAAGAAGAGAGTCATGTTAGCTAACCTCAGGGAAAAGGAGTTTATCGTAGGGTTAGTTTCTAGGTAAGGAAATCTCAGCAGTTACACAGTCAAGGAACAATGTCAGCATCATCTGGTGGAGGGCATTTTTACTAAGAAGCAGTCCCGGGGGGTGCTGTTCTCGAGCACAGCTACCTTGTGAGCTGTAGCCAGCCAGCCTAGAGATGGCGGTCTTGCTTTGGGAGTTAATTTCCAAATCTTATAGTTATGGCTTGATTGGTGATAACAAACCCCCTGGGACCTCTTCTTAAGGGATTACTTATGGCATTCTTCCCTCAGAAGAAGCAGTGGAAATGGCCTGTTGTGTTGAGCTCTTTGGCTCTTTATGCCATCAGGCCTAGGGTTTCTCTTCCTAAGGAATAACATTGATCATGATGTTCCCTGCTTAAAATCCTTCAGTTCTTCCCTCTTAAAGGAAGACATCAAAACTCCCTAGCATGGCTTATGAGTTTCCTTTCTAGCCTAATTCTTCTCCCTTTCCCCTCCTTAACACTTCTGTGTTCTGGCCACATTGTACTTCTCATTCTCCCTGCACATGCTGTGTTCTTTAAAGCCTCCATCCTCTGTCCTCATATAGGAATGTCCTTCCTTTCTTTCTTTACTTCCAGATTTAATTTACCCGTCACCTCTGTTAGCCTTTCCTGACTCCTGTGGGCAGTAAGTTACTCCTTCTTTTGTGGTTCTCATTGTATTTTGGAGGGGCCTATTTAAAGTCCTTAGCACATACCGTCTTTGTGTATGTCATCCCCAGATTTTGAGCTTATCTAGGACGAGACCATGTCTTCTGTCTATTCAGCCTTCTTCTCCCTCCAGTTCATCAAATGTTTATTCATTGTCTCCTTTGTGCCCACATTGGGTCATTGTAGAAAATATGGAAATAATGTAGAGAGCATTTCTTTGCTTTTAGATGTTTTCTTTTTCTTCCTAGGTCGTGATATCATCGGGCTGGCAGAAACTGGCTCTGGAAAAACAGGGGCCTTTGCTTTGCCCATTCTGAATGCCCTGCTGGAGACGCCCCAGCGTTTGTTTGCCTTAGTTCTCACGCCCACTCGAGAGTTGGCCTTTCAGATCTCAGAGCAGTTTGAAGCCCTGGGGTCTTCTATTGGTGTGCAAAGTGGTAAGTATCTGAGAGGAAAAGAATCACAGCGTTTCTTCACAGGTTGAGAATGAGTATAAAAGGAGAATAGAAGAAAGTATTATCAACATGAGTTCATTAACCTTAAGAGCCAATTTGGTATTTTAGCTTTGGGGAATGTTGTACAGGAAGAAAAATTTAAGTAGAAATCTAGCACTGGCTTTAAAAGATGTTCAGTGAACTATGGAAAAAATAAAGCCTCTCTCTTCTATATTCTTTTTATTTCTCTAGCTGTGATTGTAGGTGGAATTGATTCAATGTCCCAATCTCTGGCCCTGGCGAAAAAACCACACATAATAATAGGTGAGTAATTGACAAAGGTAAAAGGCACTGGTGATGATGAATTGAAGAAAATTGACTGATGTTGGGTGTAACTTATTTGTGTGGGAAGACTTTGAAGAAAGGATTTTTGTAACCCTGTTTAATTTTTTTTTTTTTTTTTTTTAAAGATTTTATTTATTTATTTGAGAGAGAGAATGAGAGAGAGAGCACATGAGAGGGGGGAGGGTCAGAGGGAGAAGCAGACTCCCTGCTGAGCAGGGAGCCCGATGCGGGACTCGATCCCAGGACTCCAGGATCATGACCTGAGCCGAAGGCAGTCGCTTAACCAACTGAGCCACCCAGGCGCCCCACCCTGTTTAATTTTTTTAATTTCTCAAATTTGGGGGTTGGGGGAGGTGGGATGGTTGGTAACTTTCTTTTTTGTCCTTGTTCTTAAACATTGTCTTTCTCCTCAACCTTTCTTGATAGCAACTCCTGGTCGATTGATTGACCACTTGGAAAATACAAAAGGTTTCAACTTAAGAGCTCTCAAATACTTGGTCATGGATGAAGCAGACCGAATATTGAATATGGATTTTGAGACAGAAGTGAGCATTCGGTTTCTTTCCTCCTCTTAGGGCATCTCAGGTGCCCTGTTTCAAAATTTGGTTCATTGCACACCTGCTTTATGTGGAGCCCTGTATCATCATCAGTTAATTTAAATATCTGTGCTGCCTTTTCTCATTCTTGGTGCTCTTCACATTGTCAGTGCCTCTTTAGAATGTAGTTTGACTTTGATTTCAGACATGAGAAGTTTCAGCCAGATTTCCTTTCCATTTCATTTGATTTATATCTCTTTCATAGACTTTGAAATATCTTTATTTTTCTGTCATTTTAGCTGACCCACTCATCATAGCTTACTTAGTTGAACACTTTTCTTGACTTTTCTCTTAGATTAGCTTGACTCTGATTTAAACTTCTTTTCTCTGAATGGCATTTTTTAAAATAGCATCTGGTATGGTATCAAAAAGTAAGTACTCAGTAAATTTTAGCTGAATTGAATTGAATTTTTGAGTCCCCAGATTCCCACAGTGATACTTGTAGTTTTTTTACTCTCTCTCTCCTTCACAAAGAGTATTTGCAAGTGTCCAGTCTAAATGTTATATTGGTATCCTTTCTTCTTTGTGCCTTAGGTTGACAAGATCCTCAAAGTGATTCCCCGAGATCGGAAAACATTTCTCTTTTCTGCCACCATGACCAAGAAGGTGAAATTTTCTAGGACTTACGTTTTTTTCTTTATTAAGTGATAAATTAAAACAATAGCAATAATAAAAATAGAGCATTTAAGAATCAGTGTACTACTCCAAGGTTTCTTTCTGTAGGTGCAAAAACTTCAGCGAGCAGCACTGAAGAATCCTGTGAAATGCGCTGTTTCCTCCAAATACCAGACAGTTGAGAAATTACAGCAATATTATCTTTTTATTCCCTCTAAATTCAAGGTAAAGTGTTTACTTTGATCATTCCTGCCTCTCCCTCTCCTTCCTAAGCAAAGCACCTGAAAGTGTGTCCACTTTTGATTAGCTAAGAGCTGTGCTCCTGTTCGTTTTAGAGTGCTTACTGTGCTTATATTTATCACTGATAAAGTCAAACATTCTGGGAATTCATAGCATGCTAAACCACAGTAATGATGTAATTACTTTCCAGCCCCATTCTTGAAGTAGCTTTTCTTTTGTCTACTAATTATGTGGTTTCTTTTTTATAGGCAGGGACCCTAGTTTTGTGCTTTGATGTAGGAACTTTTCCTGGTTGCTCACTACAAGGAGTTGTGTTTGACTTTAGGCTGTATGTGAGATTCATCGTTCACAGACATGATAATGCTGCTTTCAGGAATGCAAAACTGGCAGCTGGAGTCTGGAAAATTGAGAAGCAACTATATATAGGCTTAGTCTTTTACATAATTTCTATGCCCAGGACTCCAGTCTTTTCTTCTAGGTTCATTTACTTACATTGTTTTGGGTTTGTAACTTAGGATACCTACCTGGTTTATATTCTAAATGAATTGGCTGGAAACTCCTTTATGATATTCTGCAGCACCTGTAACAATACTCAGAGAACAGCTTTGCTACTCCGAAATCTTGGATTCACTGCCATCCCCCTCCATGGACAGATGAGTCAGGTAAAGATTCTTTGGTGGCATTAGTAGTGAGCTGGTGGCATGAGAAGGGTAAACTTTGTAACAGTAGATCCATACAAAAAGAACATGAGACATTAATGTATCTTCCCAGAATTATTCAGATTATATGGGCTTTAAAGTGTTGCTCTGGATGCCTCCTTCCTTCCATGATAGCGAGAGGCTCAAATTGGAATATTCCATAGTTATTTATCTGGTATGGAAGCTCTTGAGTTGATTTATTCAGCCCTATAGTGGTAATAGTGATTCTTTGGTCTCAAAAGATTTTTAATAAATTATTTTTCAACTCTCTGTCATGTTAAATCATCCTTATTTCATGTTAGTATTTTCTAGCCTTAGTCTTAAATATTTTTTGTGTTGCTTCCATGTTTCCTTTTGACCTGTGAAGTCCAGTCTGGATTTAGGGGGAAATATCCTTTTGAAAATTTCTGTCTCTGTTCTTAATTTAGTGTGTCTATCAAGATAGATACTAAATTCTAAGATTCCTTAGCTTTCCAAGATTAAAATTTTTTCCATTTCTTTTCATCATCTCAGAGCAAACGCCTAGGATCCCTTAATAAATTTAAGGCAAAGGCTCGTTCTATTCTTCTAGCAACTGATGTTGCAAGCCGAGGTTTGGACATACCTCATGTGGATGTAGTTGTTAACTTTGACATTCCTACCCATTCCAAGGTGAGTCCTGTTGCTGACCTGACTTTCTAGTCCCAAAGTATATTTCTTTCTTTTTTTAAAATTGAGGTATAATTGACATATAACATTAGTTTGAGTTGTACCACGTAATGATATGGTATTTGCATATATCATGAAATGATTGCCACAAGTCTAGTTAACATCTGTCAACATACATGGTTACGGATTTTTTTTTCCTTGGGATGAGAACTTTTAAACTGTACTCTCTTAGCAGCATTCAGATGTGTGATACAGTATTATTATTATTAACAGTATTATTATTAACTGTAGTCGCCAAGCTGTACGTTACAGCCCCATGACTGACTGATTTTGTAACTCGAAGTTTGTGCTTTTTGACCCCTTTCACCCAGTTTATCCACAACCCCCATTATTCCCGCCTTTGGCAGCCACCAGATCTGTCCTCTGTATCATGAGCTCAGTTTGTTGTTGTTGTTGTTTTCTTTTTAGATTGCACATACAAGTTAGCTCATACAGTATTTGTCTTTCTCGGACTTATTTCACTTAGCATAATGTCCTTAAAGTCAATGTCTGTTGTTGCAGATGGCAAGATTCAATTCTTTTTTATGGCTGAATAATATTCCATTGTATCCAAAGTGTATTTCTTTCTTTCTTTCTTTCTTTTTTTTTTTTTTTTAAAGATTTTTATTTATTTGACAGAGAGAGACACAGCGAGAGAGGGAACACAAGCAGGGGAGTGGGAGAGGGAGAAGGAGCTTCCCGCTGAGCGGGGAGCCGATGCGGGGCTTGATCCCAGGACCCTGGGACCATGACCTGAGCCAAAGGCAGTCGCTTAACGACTGAGCCACCCATGTGCCCCTCTTTCTTTTTTTTTTTTAAAGATTTATTTATTTATTTATTTGAGAGAGAGTGAGTTGAGTGGTGGGAGGAGCAGAGGGAGAGGGAGAAGCAGACTTCCCCCGCTGAGCAGGGAGCCTGGCGTGAGGCTCGATCCCTGTACTCTGGGATTATGACCTGAGCCGAAGGCAGACACTTAACCAACTGAGCCACCCAGGCGCCCCCAAAGTGTATTTCTTTTTTTTTTTTTAAGATTTTATTTATTTATTTGAGAGAGAGAATGAGATAGAGAGAGAGCATGAGAGGGGGGAGGGTCAGAGGGAGAAGCAGACTCCCCGCTGAGCAGGGAGCCCGATGCGGGACTCGATCCCGGGACTCCAGGATCATGACCTGAGCCGAAGGCAGTCGCTTAACCAACTGAGCCACCCAGGCGTCCCCAAAGTGTATTTCTTAATGGAATGTTTTCTGTCCCTCCTTAGTTGCAATGTCATTTTATTTATTTATTTATTTTGTCCTCAGTTAAGTATCAAAAACTGGGAAAGCTCTTGATTTATTCATTCTCTTTATCTTGCATGTGCTTGAAGATGTGATATTAATAAACGTGAAAGAAAGTAGCCAAAGAGAGGTATTGGGTGCTTACAGCCAGAGGGGTAGGTGCAGCATATGCTGATCTTTGTCAGTCTCATTTCTTCGGAATGGTAAGCTTGTAGTTCTTAGCGTATCTCAGGGTTTCTCACCTTTGGCACCATTAACGTTTTGGGTGAGCAGATTCTTGCTGTGGAGCTGTCCTTTGCATTGTAGGATGCTTAGCTGCATTCCTGGCCTCTACACACAGGTGACATTGTGACAACCAGATATGTTTTTTGACATTTCCAAATATTCCCTGGCGAGGACAGAATTGCCCCCAAAACAACTAATATCTATTGGCTTTGTGTTTAACTGCTGTCTCATTTGATTTTGACAATGACTCTGAGTTTGGGCATGCATTTCTATCCTGTTTTATAGAGAGAAGCCAATTCAGAGAGACTGTGTGACTTGGAGACAGTGGTGTAGCTGGTAGGTGGTAAGACCAGAACCATATCTAGGTCTGCCTCTAGATCCAGTGCTGTTTTCCTCTAGACCATGTGGATATGCTTTAGATTTCTCTTTCTGTAAAAGAAAAGAAAAAAGAGTCAATTTAGTGCTGCAAGGAGAATAAAAAAGAGGAAATAGGGGCACCCCGGTGGCTCAATGGGTTAAGCATCTGCCTTCCGCATGGGTCATGATCCCAGAGTCCTGGGATCGAGCCCCATGTTGGGCTCGCTGCTCAGCGGGGAGCCTGCTTCTCCTTCCCCCTGCTCATGGCTTGCTCTCTCTCTCTCAAATAAATAATAAATAAAATCTTAAAAAAAAAAAAAAAAGGAAGTAGATTTATCTCAATCTATTGCCCAATCCATTTTTCCATGTTTCAGCACAAGTCTATTTTCTTTCAGAGATTTGCGGTAAAACTCTACGTTCATAGTTTTTTGTTTATATTTTATGTAACTCACATTTACACTTTTTGTTTCAGGATTATATCCATCGAGTAGGTCGAACTGCTCGAGCTGGGCGTTCGGGAAAGGCTATCACCTTTGTCACACAGTGAGTGAATTGACTTCAGGGCAGAACAATGGAGAGAAAAGAGCAGAGCTTTGGAGCCGACTGACTCGGCGCCTGACTTTGCCATTTGCTCTAATCGTCCCTTAAGCTCCCTCATGCTGTTTTCATCATTTGTAAAATGGAAATAATACCTACCTGGCAGGGTCTTAATGAAGGCTGGTGATGCACGTGTAGAAGATCTAGTGTGGTGTTTGGCACACAGAAGCACACAGAGAAACCCCTGCTGTTTTTTTTCAGCTGCTGAAGCTGGAGCGCAGTGACCTTTCCCTCAACTCAAAGTATTAGAATAATTATTTTGGTTTTGTTTCTAAAAGGAACAAATTTTTATGTAGCCAGGGTTTTTCTGGGAGTCAAGAATACGTTGGCCAGTTTCCAGGGGACTGTACAGAAGGTGGCAGTAAGCAGTGTTCTGAAGAGGAACAGTGGGTTTGTAGTGTTTAGAACTGGCCTTTGTTGTATCATATCACATGATGTATACTGTTGGAATGGACAGACATTTGCATTGTCAGCCAACCAAAGCCATGCCGATTTTCCTTCCTCAGGTATGATGTGGAACTCTTCCAGCGCATAGAACACTTAATTGGGAAGAAATTGCCTGTGTTTCCAACACAGGATGATGAGGTTATGATGCTGGCAGAACGTGTGACCGAAGCCCAGAGATTTGCTCGCATGGTATGCAACTTATTTTCTCACCAACTTAAATGCAAACAGTGTTAGCTGTGTGCTAGACGCTGTTGTATGAATCCTCCTAACAAACCACGGAACTCAGTATTATTTTAATCCAGTTTTAAGATGAGCATACTAAGGTATAGAGATGGTAGGTAATTTGAATAGGGGTTTGGGCTCAGTATGACCACAGTGACCACATGCTCAGCCTCTCTTCCGTGTTTCACGTGTAGCAAGAAAACCTTTGGATTTGAGATCAGAAGACCCAGCTGTGAATAGGACATTGTGGGTTTGGACAGTGCATCTAACCTCTCAGAATCAGTTCCTCACCTGAAAAATTGGGAATAATAATTACCTTGATACTGTACAAGGGTTTTTTTTGGCACCAGATAAGCTAACGTGAGCTGCATAGTTACTAATAGTAAGTAGCAGTAATAATAGTGGTGGGGATGTACGGGAAGATTCTAAAGGAGAATCCTAGCAAGTGCTGTCTGCTCCCTATAGTTCTAGTTTGAGAGATAAGGCAACTGAGTAGCCGATGTGTGGACTTGTTTTTGTTTTCCTGCTCACATGGAATTCTTTGGTATTTTGGTTTATAAAAGTATTATATGTACATTGGAAAAAATTTCAGAAAATACAGAAAAGATTAAAATAAAATAGCAAAGGAAACATAAGCCATCCTGCACAGAGAACATTTGGCAATTGATAACATTTGGCTAATTTTCCTTTTTTAGCCATACTTAGATTTTTATCTGATTGTATATGATTAACATTTTTCTGTTTTAACAAATAGAGAGCCATGTGATCACTTCTTAATGGCTACAGAGAATTCCATTATGAATATATAACACGACTTTTATTGGTGCATGTTTATGCTTTTTCACATGTTTTGTACTTTAAGTGGTACCATGTTGGACATCCTAATATGTATAGCTTTGCATACTTGCTTCTTTTGAATAAGTTCTTAGAAGTAGAATTAATTGTTGGGCCGAATTAATTGTTGGGCATTCATAGAGAATGCCAGATTTCCCGCCCCTCCCCCCTGAAAAGCTGTAGCAGTTTAAACTGTCAGTGACAGTACATGTGGATGTCCCCACACCTTGACCAATAAGAGGTATTACCATTCTCTTAAATCTTTGCTGCCATGTGAAAATAATAGCTTATTGTTTTAATTTTCATGTAAACATTTTTGTGTATTGGGATTTTGGTCTTATCCCTTTGCGAATGTGAGGTGTTAGGGAGTTACTTAGTGTTTGATTTTAGGGAGAGGAGACCAGGATGTGTTACCCTCTGTGACAGTAACTTTCACTCCCATCCTTTCTCTTTTCTTGCAGGAGTTAAGGGAGCACGGGGAAAAGAAGAAACGTACGCGGGAGGACGCTGGGGACAACGATGACACGGAGGGTGCTATGGGTGTCAGGAACAAGGTGGCTGGAGGAAAAATGAAGAAACGGAAAGGCCGTTAATTTCTCTTACAAAGACTTGACTTCAGCCTTCTGTTCCATAAAAGGGGATTGTAGGAAAGAATGAAACCTCCTCCGGCGGAGTTCCTCAGACCGGAATCTGTCAGAATCGTGTCCAGAACCTCCTCTCAGTACTCGTTCCCCTTCTGTAGAGCACCATGACTGCAGACTGGCTTTTCCAGCGCTGAGGTCAGCTTTGGGTCCTTGGAAACGACCTGAGTAGGATGTGCTCTTCTTTCACTTCACATAGACCTTTTGCTCTTTCAGCTGAAAGTCAAGGACTAGGTTGATGAAACGCTGGACCTGTTATTGTAAAGGGAAGCTCCTACGTCTGTAAAATGGTGATACTTTAAGCAAGCTCAGCTTGTGCTTCATTAGACCTAATGTGGAATAATAAATTTAAATATTATTTTTAAAAGATTCAGACTCCTTGAAGACCTTTATAGGTTGAGGGACTTCAGAGATTTAAGTAAGATCTTGCTAATAGGTAAGAAACTGGGAGTGGCAGTTATGTGGCAGATTCATTGCTCATCCTTAATTAAGATAAACATTATTTATGATTTAAAAAAATCCACAAAGGGGGCGCCTGGGTGGCTCAGTTGGTTGAGCACCTGCCTTCGGCTCAGGTCATGATCATGGAGTCCCAGATTGAATCCCGCATCGAGCTCCCTGCTTAGCAGGGAGTCTGCTTCTCCCTCTGATCCTCCCCCCTCTCGTGTGCTCTCTCTCTCATTCTCTCTCAAATAAATAAATAAAATCTTTAAAAAAAAAAGATCCACAAAGGAACAAGATGATGGATGGCTTTGAAAGGGAAATCCTGCTTAAAAGGAGGTTGTGTTTTTTTTGGTGATGGACCAAAGTCCGTAAGTAAGACTGCAGATTCTGTTAGATCACTAAATGGCTTCTTGGATTAAACACTTGGATAGGAAGCAGTCTTCCTATGGTTTCTTATATAGACTCTTATCCCCACATAACTAGAGTTAAGATCAAGAAGCAGCAAAAATAAGGGTAATTCCAAGACCCAATTTCACCCCCTTGTCATCGATGCTCATTCGCTAATACCCTTTCTTTTGTCTCCATCTACTGGGTGATGTAACTCAGGAGAAGTAAATCTGGGCCATCAGCTCCTGGAGAGAAAATAGACCGTGGCTCTTTAGGGACTGGGTGGGATAGGGGAGAGTTGATAGAATGCAGAAACAACTGTGAGCTTCACGGTTGTGAACAGTCTTGTGCTCTTTTAACTCAGAAGATGCCTAATCATTTTTGTCAAATGTAACAATTTTATTAGAAGAGGATGTGTCTGGACTGGCAGAACCAGGGTGAAGAGGTTCCAGTGATTTAAGATTGAGAATGAGTTTTGGCAGAAGAGAAACTTTCCATATATATTTTCATGAAAAGTACGTGTTTCAATGATTGTGTTTCTTAGAGTCAAAGTGGTGAGAAGTGAAAAGTAGACGTCAGTAAAATTCTCTGTGGTAGTCAGGTGTGGACTGTTGATTGCAGGAAGATCTTTATAAACATAGGTGGTGGGGTACATTCTGCCACAAATACATCCAAGAGGAATGCCTATGGGTAAGAAGGCATTTATAATTAATTGAGATCTAAACACATGGCTTATTTTGTTGTTTAGTTTGCTCCACATTTCATTGCTCCTCGTTATGGTGCATTTGAGCGAAGGTTAAGTTAGAGAAGTCAGAAGTCAGTAAGAAAGAAGGAAAGGAGAAAAAGGATAGAAAAGGAGAGGCAAGTAGTTGAGTGGGGCTGTAGTTGTGACTGTTTATTTTGAGTTGTGTGTACCACTGGAGGCTGATTCTTCCTGAATGTTGTATTTTTCTGATGGGACTCTCCAGGGTGGCTCAGGATAATAGCAACTCTCTCTCTCTCTCTCTCTCTCTCTGAGCCTTTGGGTAAAAGTGAATAGATGGTTGCTGTTTCAGTTCATTGGAGGACTTCAGAAGCAAGCTGGCATTGAATTGGGTGGTGGGTGGTGGGTAAGGAAGAGAGACTGGAATTATCCTGAAGGAGTCTGAAATTTCTAAATAGGTAGGGATCTCTCACATAGGATCCGTAGACACCTGAAGGTATGCATATTTCTGGGGAGACCAAAAGGGTTAAAAACTGCTCTAAAGCTTAGCTGTTGTCTCTAAAGTATATACGTAATTATGCTTTGCTAGGATGGGACAATAGGCCACTCAATGAAGAAATGTGAATGATCTGTCTTTGGGCATATTAGGAGGTCCAGACCATAAGCTAGGGTCCCACACAGGATGAGTAAAGATGTTACTGCGAAGGACAGGAGGCATAGAAGTAAATAAATGTGATCTGTTAGTGAATAAGGACAGAGCTGTGGGTTTGTACCATTAATCGGATCTGTTCTTGTTTCCTTAGCCTCTGAGGCAAGGTTGCGAGGTCTTGCTGTTAAAACCCTAATCGAGGTGTGTGTTAGTTTTCTAGGACTGCTGTAACGAAGTACTACACGTTGGGCAGCTTGAAACAAACTTACTGGGTCACGGTTCTGGAAGCTGGAAGTCCGATGAAGGTGTCAGCAGGGCCTTGTGCCTTCTGAAACCTCAAGAGAAGATCCCTTCCTTGCCTCTTCCCAGCTTCTGGTGGCTGCCAGCAATCTTGGTGGTCCTTGGCTTGTGGCTGCGTAGCTAATCTCTGCCTTCATCTGTATATAACCTTCCTCATGTGTCCTGTCTCCACATTGTCTTCCTCTGAGGGTACCAGCCATTGGGCGTAGGGTGTATGCTAATCCAGTATGACCTCATCTTAACTAATTATATCTGCGAAGACCCTATTTCCAAATAAGGTCACGTTCTGGAGTTCCAGGTAGACGTGAATTTTGGGGGAAGATTATTCAATCCAGTATGGACCTATCTTTTTGGACTGCTATGTTGTTTGGGGTTTAAGACTATATGGTGGAATAGAAGTGGTAGATAGAGTTGATGACAAAGGAAGTGGAGAAAAGACAGAAGATAGGGCTTCAGAAATGGTTAAGATGGGTGGAGGCATAGAAGTTTAAAATGAGGGGTGCCTGTCTGGCTCAGTTGGTAGAGCACGTGACTCCTAATCTTGGGGTGGTAAGTTCGAACCCCATGTTGGGTGTAGAGATGACTTAAAATCTTACAAAAATAAGTTGAAGATGATATTCTCTTAAATGAAATGTAAATTATCTTTGCAGTCAAGGTATCAAAGGCTCTAGTTTCAGGAATAGGGAGGGTGTTTCTGACCTTTCTGTTTCCTTCTTGGTGTAATTCCTTAGTTCTGCTTTCCTGATTTAAGAAACAGAGCCTTCAGCCTGGGTGGCTCAGTCAGTTGAGCGTCTGGCTCTTGATTTTGGCTCAGGTCATGATCTCATGAGATCTCACGAGATCAAGCCCTGTGTCAGGCTCCATGCTGGAGTGTGGGGCCTGCTTAAGAGTCTCTCTCTCCCTCTGCCACCCCCCCCATCTCACTCATTGTCTCTCTCTCTCTCCAAAAAAAAAAAGAAACAGCTTCAAAATAACCAACCAATCTCACCCCCTCCCCCAATTGCAAACAATTCCCACAGCTAACTTGTATGACTTCATAAAGGAAGTAGCTTACAATAGTCATGTAATGCTGGCCCAGAGATTTTCCCCCTATTTCTCATCTGAATCATGAAGCCACTTTATATAGTATTCATTGTATCATGGCTTCATGATACTAGCTAGTTTCGTTTCATTTTCTCTGTCTAGAGCTGAAGTGAGATGAGGAAAATACCTCTACTTTATGAAGGGGTCCAAGGATCCCTGTGATAGGGTTTTAGTTGGGTCGGCTATTCCAGACTTAAAGCAGGCCCAGAATTCCATGCACTCTGGAACTTAAGGGTACTTGGAGGGGATTCTAGTGGTTGCCAGGAGGGGTCTAGACTCAACTAGCTTATGATGATGATTATTTTTTTTTAAGGATTTATTTACTTGAGAGAGAGCACAGAGGGAGAGGGGCAGGAGAGAGAAGCAGACTCCGCGCTGAGTAGGGAGCCCAACGAGGGCTTGATCCCAGGACCCCAAGATCATGACCTGAGCGGAAGGCAGACTTTTATTTATTTTTTTTGAAGATTTTATTTATTTATTTGACAGAGACAGAGACAGTGAGAGCAGGAACACAAGCGGGAGTGGGAGAGGGAGAAGCAGGCTTCCTGCTGAGCAGGGAGCCCGACGTGGGACTCGATCCCAGGACCCTGGGATCATGACCCGAGCCGAAGGCAGATGCTTAGCGACTGAGCCACCCAGGCGCCCTAAAGGCAGACTTTTAACCAACTGAGCCACCCAGGCGCCCTGGTTATTCTTTCTTAGTCCCTTAAAAATGTGATGAATATCCTAGAACTTGGCTGACTATAAAAACATCTGGCTTATAGCCAAAGTGTTTTCCAGGTAGCTTCCTACCTGCAGGTATCCAAAAATCTAAATCAGGGGTGCCTGGGTGGCTCAGTCAGTTAAGTGTCTGCCTTTGGCTCAGGTAATGATTCCAGGGTCCTGGGATCAAGCCCCCCATCGAGCTCCCTGCTCACAGGGAGCCTGCTTCTCCCTCTCCTGCCTGGTTACCCCCCTTGCTTGTGCAGAGAGCACAAGCTCTCTTTCTGTCAAATAAAATCTTAAAAAAAAAAATCTAAATCAGAGACTATCTACCCCAGCTCCCTCAAAGCCTGGGAAAGGAGACCAGAAAGAACCACAAGCTGGGGCATTGGTCACAGAAAATGAAGGCATCCAAGTTATCAAAAGCAGGTAATAATAACGTCAAGAAAGTATGTTCCGAGAACTTGAATACAAATTTAGAGAATATACAAGAAGTTTTAATCCACATAGTTCTTAAGGTGAAATCTTCCTCAGGGCAGATAATAAGTCAGGGTGTGAGTCATCTCTCTTCAGCTGGAATGACAAGAGACCCAGACCTTGGCACTAGAGATTCAAGGGTTATCCACACCCACATTCCTTTTCATGCCTCACCTGTCCCAGGTATGCACTAAAACTCCAGCTAAAAATAACTACAGAAACTCGATCTCTGGGAAATAGCACTGAACAGTCTAACCCTAAAGTGAAGAGCTGGTTTGTGCCAAATAGAAGAGAGACAGGAAGAAAATGGGCTCATGTGGGACCATGTAATCTCTAGGATGTGGGCCCTGATGTCTGTTTTTATTCTTGGAAGTTTTAATCTGCTCACAGCCATCCCTCCACCTGATACCTCTGTTAACCTGCGGATGCCATCTAGGGGCTGACAGAAACCAGAAGGATGGGGGAATGCAATGGAGTGTGGCAAAATGTTAGTCAAGAGACCTGTTGACTTGCTGTGTGACCTCGTGGGAGTTACTGAATCTTGATTTCTCTCATTTGTTAATATGGAAGTAAGAGAATCTATCCCATCTGCCTCCCAGAGTTTTGCACCTAGTTTTTGTTTTGCATTTTTAAATTCTGTCATCGCCCTCCCTTCCAGTATCTGCTATATCCCATCTACTGTGCCTGGTACCAGGAAGACAGTTCTGAAAAAAAGTTAGATGTTCCCTTTGCTGAACTCAGCCTTAGGTGAATGCAGTCTTAGCAATGTACTGTGATTATGCTTGCCTAGAGGGCAGGGACTGTGGCTTATTCATGGATGCAATTTTAACAACTTGTAGGGCCCAGCACACAGCAAATGTTCAATATCTGTCATTTTCTGGAACATACTGTGTTTCGGCAACTTTACGTGTGTGGTCTCTAGTTCCTTGAACAATCCTGAAGAAAGGTAGATATTACTGTTCACATTATAAGCTGTGGGGCCAGATGGTCAAATCTGCTCCTTACTAGCTCTGGGACCTTTGACAAGTTATTCAAACTTTCTGTGTTTCAGTATTATCTGAAGAAATGCAGATAGCAATATACCTACGTTACAAGGTTGTGAGGTTTAAATGGGGTAGACTGGCTCATCATATGATTAGTATGTGTTAGCCATTATGAGTATATTATTGTTACTATTATTATAGATGGCTAAGTAGATTGTCCAGGTCATACAGCAGGTAAGGGGCCAAGCAAAATTTGGTTTCAAGACTCTACCCTTGATATTACATACACTGTGTGTGTGTGTGTATAACTTCATATTTTTCATTCAGTAAGTGCTTATTGAATGAATGATTGAGCCATAATATAGTATATATTTTTTCTTTTGGAAAAATTTCTTCTACCAGCAAATAAGTATTACCTAAATGAGCTTTCAGAGTCCACAGCCTATTTGCAAATTGGCAACAGCCTGGTGGGAGAATATGAAATTTTCATTTCCACCAGTAGATGGCAGAAGGAAGAAAAGATACTTGTGAAAGGGCAGGAGTTGTCACTCTGAGCAGAATGATTAATAATGAGACACAGTGGCTGATTACAAGGGCTCTTGGTGTCATGTCTGGCCCACAGTGACTAAGGGGTGGGGGCCGGGTGGGTATGAGAACGCCCCACAGGTATTTGAAGGGTGGCAGCCTTCGAGAAGATCTAGGCTGACCCACAGGATGGGCCCTGGGAGACTCAAGTACACAGAAGTTCAGATGTAGTAAGAAGAAAAAGTTGCCTTCTGCTCTTCTCCCAGCTCCACAGCCATAGTCCGCATTCTCCCCTTTTCATCTTATGAGCAACTTTTTCTTTTCAAAAGTCTGCCCTTCCCTTCTAGGGTTTTGATGAAATCACTTCCCCTCTGTTTATGCCCTGCCAGCCCCCGCAGCCTGAAACCTACAGATACTGTTATTCCCTCTCTGCCAACCCCAGTACACGTTGTTTGTGTTTAGAATCTAAATTCTCCGAGCCATTAATCCCCTTCTGTTGTCGCCCCCTGTCTTACTGCATATCCATCTGGTAAGCCTTGTTGCCCTCCCTCTGTCAAACCAGCATGGTGCTGGTTAGCGGGTGAGCCACTCGTTGGTCTGTTCTGTCCTAAAAAGCCGTCTTTCAGCTCCAAGTGACAGGGAAGTGTCCCTCTGGTTCCATAAGAGTAGTAGGAGCACTCAGGCATGGTGGTCAGAGACACTGGGCAAACTGCCGTCCCTGATTCCCCGTGCTGGGTCTCCTCCAGGCATTCCTTTGCGGGAGGAGTCTACCGATGACTCCTGCTTAATACCCGACTTCTTAGAAATTCGAACCCAACCCACTCAATCCAGTGCCAGCTTCAAAACAACATCCTTGTTATGTTTTCTGGGTGGGTCAAGAGAGCGGGGACCGCCAGAAGATTTCTTACTTGACATATTCTGTTTAGGTACATTTATAATGGCTCGTTTGTGATTCTCTATAATAAGGCTGTGGAGAGCCCGCTGTGTGCTGGGCATTGGCTAGGGGCTTGGCATATGTTAGTTCATTTACTGGAAGTAATGACTCATTTCTTGAGGAAACCTAGAAAAGCTTGTTTATGATATGTTAAAACCACAACCTGATCATTCCTTATTCTGCATCTTCCATGATTGCGTATGTGCCTCCAAGGGTGTTCAGGGACTTTTGCAGGGAAGGCTTATGCTAACAAAATGAAGCGGAGGTTCCGTCACATCGTAGTTAATCTGTGGCTTCTGTTTTTCTTTCATTGATTTGGGTGGGATTCAAAGGGCTGGGGGTGAGGGGGAAGTGGGAAAGATGTCCCTCTTCACTGTAGTTTTGTGTTTTTGCCAAATCCCTAGAAAATGAAAAAATTTGACACTTGGACTCAGCCATAATATTCCCGTGTGCAGCCTCCCACAAAATCAGAACTTGAGGGTTGAGAGGATCTTGGCAATCAACCAGATTGTTCATTTTTCCTTCGAGTCAAGGAAAGTATGTGTGTGTTTATAAGTTTGGATATGTTTTATATTGTGCTCCTGAGGTTATAGCTATTTAAAGAGAGACTAAAATAGACTCATTCTCTTCACAAAAGTTCTAGTGGAATTTTGTTCATAATACCTGCCTAAGGAAAAAAAAATGCTTGCTTTTTAGGACTAACATCTGAAGACTGGAGTCTCCTTTTGGAGAAGAGTGGTGGAAAATGTTGGGAACAAAAATGTGTTTTAGAAAACTCTGATCAGCCTAACCCATTTTCCTAATAAATGCCAGTGTTGTCTCTAACCAGGTTCTGGGTGCTGTCTCTGGAGGAGTGTGGGTAAGTCACATTTCATGCCTCACCTCATCAGCATCTTTGTCCAGGTGAACTCCAATTATGTGCGATCACCAAGGGAGGCCAAGAGGGAGGCCAAAGTCGACATGAGGACGAGGGTCAGGCTGAGAAGTTCATGTGAGAATGGAGAAGAGTGGCACACCTCTCTGTTGATCCCCTGGGTAGGGTGCAGGGACAGAGAGGAAAGGAGGGAGAGAAGTGTGTCATGTGAGATTTATAACCTGTACATAAACGGCAGAATTTTATGGTACTTAGTACGGTCACTTCCTGCCCCTTCTCCTGCACTCTCCACACTCCCGGGGTGGGTCACTCTTGGGCCAGTGGCCTGTGGCGGGGCACACTTCTCTCCCCGTGACCTAGAGGAGTGGTTTCCACGGTGGGCACATGCATCCAGGGGAGTGCATGATGGTTTTGGGGTGTGGGAAGAAGTAACTAGAATTTTTATTTAGACTTTATTTTAAACGCATCCTTTTCTGATTTCTATTTTTGTGTGTTTTAGAATGTACATAAAGTATGGGAATAATTTATAATAAACATATACAAATATGGAAGTTTATTAAAATGTTATGTTAAATAGGGGTGCACTATCAATATTTGAGACTAAAGCTCTAGGGAATTATTCTGACAACAGTCCTTTAAAAGAATTATTTCATGTTTCATTCTGAAATTAATTTTCAAACAAAACTCTGATACATCCATATATATATATATATATATTTTCTTTTAACTTTTTTTTAGAGCAGTTTTAGGTTCACAGCAAAATTGAGAGGAAGGTACAGAGATTTCCCATATGTCTCCTCTCACTCACATGCACAGCCTCCCTTGTTATCTACAGTCCCCAGCAGAGTACATTGGTTACAATCCATGACCCTACACTGACACATCACAGTCACCCAAAGTCCATAGTTTACCCCAGGGTTCATACTTGGGGTTGTGCATTCTGTGCATTGGACAAATGTTATCTACAACTATCGTATCATACAGAGTATTTTCACTGCCCTATAAATCCTGTGCTCTGCCTCTTCATCCCTTCTTGTACCCCCAAACCCTGGCAACCACTGATATTTTTACTGTCTCCATAGTTTTGCCTTTTCCAGAATGTTATATAGTTGAAATCATACAGTATTTAGTCTTTTCAGACTAGGTTTTTCACATAGTAATTCCTCCATGCCTTCTCATGGCTTGATAGCTCTTTTCTTTTTAGCATTGAATAATATTCCATTGTTTGGATGAATCATAGTTATCCATTTGCCTACTGAAGGACATCTTGGTGGCTTCCAAATTTTGGCAATTATAAATAAAGTTGCTATAAACATCCCTGTGTAGGATTTTCCTTCCTTCCTTCCTTCCTTCCTTCCTTCCTTCCTTCCTTCCTTCCTTCCTTCCTTCCTCCCTCCCTCCCTCCCTCCCTTCCTTCCTTCATCAGAGAGATAGAGAGTGTGCAAGCAGGGGCAGCGGCAGGCAGAGGGAGAAGTAGGCTCCTCAGCAGGGAGACTGATGCTGGACTCGATGCCAGGACCCTGGGATCATGACCTGAGCTGAAGGCAGACGATTAACCGACTGAGCCACCCAGGTGTTCCAACCCCCCACTCTTTTTTAATGTAATAGAAGACTCATTAAATTTACCATCTTAACCATTTTAAAGTGCAGAGTTATGTAGTATTAAATACATTCATATCATTGGGCAACCACCACCACCACCCATCCCTGTAACTCTTTCCATCTTGTAAAACTAAAAGTCTCTATCCATTAAACTAAATTCCCATTCTCCCCAATCCTCAGTCCCTGACAGCCACCCTTGTACTTTCTGTCTTTATGATTTTGACTACTCTTAGTAGCTTATGTAAGTGGAATCATACAATATTGTCTATTTGTGACTGGCATATTACACTTGGTATTATATCCTCAAGTTATATACATGTTCTGGAATATTGCAGAATTTCCTTCCTACTTAGAGCAGGATAATATTCTCTTGTATGTATAGCCCACATTTTGCTCATCCATTCATCTGTCAGGCACTTGGGTTGCTTCCATGTTTTAGCTATTGTGAATAAGGCTGCTATGAACATGGGTGTATAAACATCTCTTCAGCACCCTGCTTTCAATTCTTCTGGGTATATATCCAGAAGTGGAGTTGCTGGATAGTTCTAGTTTTAACTTTATGAGAAAGCACCAAATTATTTTCCATAGTGGCTGTACCATTTTACATTTCCACTAACAGTACACAAGGGTTCCTATTTCTCTACATCCTTGCCAACATCTGTGGTTTCTGTTTTTTTAATAGTGGTCATCCTGATGGGTGTGAGATGGAACCTCACTGTAGTTTTGATTTGCATTTCCCTAATGATTAGTGATGTTGAGCATCTTTCCCTGTGTTTATTGGACATTTGCATATCTTTTTTGGAGAAATGTGTGTTTAAGTCCTTTGCCCATTTCTGAATTGGGTTTTTGGTTTTTTTTTTTGCTATTTTATTTTATTTTATTTATTTTATTCTTTTTGAGGTTGAGTTTTAGGAGTTCCCTGTATATTCTGAATATTAATTCCTTACCACATATATGATTTGCAAATATTTTCTCCCATTGTGTGGGTTGCCTTTTTCATCTTCTGATAGTGTCTTTTGATGCACAAATTTTTACAATTTTCATGAAGTCCAATTTGTCTATTTTTTCTTTTGTTACCTGTGCCTTTGGTATCATACCCAAGAAATCATTACCAAATCCAGTGTCCTGAAGCTTTTTGTCCTATGTTTTCTTCTAAGAGTTTTATTTTAGGTCTTACTTACATTTAGGTCCTTGATTCATTTTGAGTTAATTTTTGTATGTGTTAGGTAAGGTAAGAGAGTTTTAGTTCTTTCTTCTCAATCTGTATACCTTTTATTTCCTTTTCTCATCTAATTGTATTGGCAAGGACTTCCACTATGATGTTGAAAAGGTGTGGTGAGGGGAGACATCCTTGCCTTGTTCTTGATCTTCGTGGGAAAGCTTTGAGTTTCTCACCATTAAGTATGATGTTAGCTGTAGAACTTTTTAGGGTATATATTTTCTTTTAAGTTGAGGAAGTTCCCCTATATTCTTAGCTTGCTGAGAGTTTTTATCATGAATGGGTGTTGGATTTTGTTAAATACTTTTTTCTGCATCTGTTGATATGACCATGTGATTTTTCTTCTTTAGACTGTTGATGTGATGGATTACATTAATTGATTTTCAAATATTAAGCCAGCCTTGCACAACTGAGATAAATCCTACTTGGTCATGATATAGAATACTTTTTTTTTTTTAACATTGTTATATTTGGTTTGTTAATGTTTTGTTGAGAATTTTTGCTCTATGTTCATTGGAGATATTTGTCTATAGTTTTCTTGTAATGTCTATGTCTGGTTTTGGTAATAGGGTAAGGCTGGCCTTAGAATGAGTTAAGAAATATTCCCTCTTCTATACTCTATTAGTATAATTTTTTTCCTTAAATGTTTGATTGACTTTACCAGAGAACTCCTCTGGGTCTGGTGCTTTCTGTTTTGGAAGGTTATTAACTACTGATTAAATTTCTTTAATAGATATAGGTCTATTCAGATAGTCTGTTTCTTTTCAGTACTTAGATATTCTCTTCTTTTTTTAATTTTTCAGTGTATGTTCTCCTTGCTTTTCAGGTTTGGAAGTTTGTACTAAGATATCCTCAAGCTCAGATATTCTTTCCTCAGCCATGTCCAGTCTATTGATAAACCCATTAAAATTTAAAATTAAACCCATTCAGTTCAGAATGAACTGAAACCATTCATCAGTTACAGTTCAGGTTTTCCTACCCTGGCACTCATTCCCACAGTTGTTTGTTTTTTGAATCTCTCCTCTGGGAAGCCATGACTTCTGTATTCACGTATCACTCTCCAATCTTGGGGGTTGCTGTTTGACATGTATCCTTACCTGTCTTATAGATCCTGGAAGAGTTGTTGATTTTTCAGTTGTTGATTTTTCTTCATTTCTGTTACAATGTTTTTCATCTCTAGCATTTCATTTTTGTTCTTTCTTAGGATTTACATCTCTCTGCTTATATTGCCTGTCTATTCTTGCATGCTGTCTATTTTATCCATTAGAGTCTTGAATATATTGAAATATACGTAGATTTCTAGATTGACAAGTTTCTCTTTTTATTTAGCTCTTTAAGGGAGATTTTCTATTATCTTTTGACTTACATTGTTTCTGATAAGAAGTCAGCCATAATTCATAATTGTTCTTTTTAATTTGGATGCTTTTAAGATTTTATTTTATCTTTAGTTTTTAGCACTTTAACTATGATATGTCTATGTGTGGTTTTCTTTGTATTTATCCTGCTTGGAGTTCATTGAGCTGCTATGGTCTGTGGGTTGATTTCCTTAATCAATTTTAGAAAATTTGTGTCCATTACCTCTTCAAATATTCTGTCTCATTCTCTTTTTCTGAGACTTCAAATACAAATATGTTAGGCCATTTGGTATCATCTCAGCATCTTAGATGCTCTGTTTTATACCCCCCCTCCCCATTTTTCTATTTCTGTTTTAGTTTGGATAATTTCTATTGATCTATCTTTAAGTTTACTGATTATTTCCTCTGCTGTGCCCATAATTCTGCTAAGACCATCAAATGACTTCTTCATTTCTGATATTTTTTTATTTTTAGCAATTCCTTCCTTCCTTCTTTTCTTTTCTTCATTTTTTCCCTTTCTTTCTTCCTCCCTCCCTCTTTCCCTTTCCTTTCCTTTCCTTTCCTTTCCTTTCCTTTCCTTTCCTTTCCTTTCCTTTCCTTTCCTTTCCTTTCCTTTCTCCTTTCTTCTAAAATTCCTCATTTGTTTAGACATGGTGTTTATTTTTTCCACTAGGTCCTTTGTCATAGTTATCCAAGATATTTTAAAGTCTCTGATAGTTGCAAAATTTAGGCCTACTCTGTGCCTGCTTTTATTGACTGTTTCCACTCTTGATAATGGATCCTATTTCCTTGCTTCTTTATGTGCTTCATAATTTTAGAAATTGAAGTAATATTTATCCTTGACAAAGGACATACTCTATAGGAGGCTGAAATTTAAAATGGGCCTGGACGGGGCACCTGGGGGACTCAGTTGGTTAAGTGGCCAACCAGCCAATTCTTGATTTCAGTGCAGGTCATGATCTCAGGGACCTGGGATCAAGCCCCATGTGAGGCTTACCACTCACTGGGGAGTCTGCTTGAGGATTCTCTCTCTCTCCCTCTCCCTCTGTCCCTCCCCCCGTTCACTTGCTCTTTCTCTCTCTCTAAAATAAATCTTTAAAAAAGTGGGTCTGGGCTTTTTGTTGTTTTAGTTTGATTTAGATCACCATTGGCTTCAAATATTTTGAGGGCAGGATAAGGACTTTTTTAGCAGAGCTTGGGATCTGACATTAGCAAGACCACAGAGATCTCTTTTTGTTTTATATCCAGCCACCAGCTTCACAAACTATGGGAGATCTTTCTCTGTTTTTAGCATAGCTGCTTGGTATGTGTTTCTGGAAAGTTCTCTTTGCTTTCCAGTCACGTTACGGGCTTTATGCACCTTAGGAAACTTCTCTTTGCCTGGCTGCTCTGTCCCCAGTCTTTGGAGGACCCCTGAAGTACTCTCCCTGAAGGCCAAGAGTACTCAGAGGGATTCCTTTCTAGAAAGCTCTCTTTTCATGGCTATAGCTGTGCACTTGAGGAGGACCTGCATACTAGAGGAGATCTCTCTCAGCTCTCCTACCCTGTCCCCAGCATTTGAGTTACTACCCCTGTGCATTTGGTGAAGGCCTTGGGAAAACACGGGTGGGTGGCTGCACACTTGCTCTGTAGCTTGCCACATGCAGCCATTAGGGGCCCCTGGGTGGCTCAGTTGGTTAAGCGACCTTTGGCTCAGGTCATGATCTTGGAGTCCCAGGATTGAGTCCCACATCGGGCTCCCTGCTCAGCGGGGAGTCTGCTTCTCCCTCTGACCTTCCCCCCTCTCGTGCTCTCTCTCATTCTCTCTCTCAAATAAATAATACTAACAAATCTTTAAAAAAAAAAAAGTTCATTGAAAGTTAAGCAGCTCTTCTCATTCCCATCTCTTATAGATGTTTTATCCTTCACTACTCTGTCAGAAGTGAAAACTTCTATGGAAGCTTCTAACACTGAAATTTAGTTCATTTAGGTTTCTTTGTGTCCTCATATCTCTGATGGATTTTCTTTTAAAGCTGTGATTTTGTAGATTAACCCCCTTATTTTCATTGTTAGGGTGTGAGTCTCTTGTGACTCTCCACAACCCCATTCATGTTTTAAAAATAAGTTTAAGGGGCCCCTGGGTGGCTCAGTCATTAAGCGTCTGCCTTGGCTCCCAGTCATGATCCCAGGGTCCTGGGATAGAGCCTTGCATCGGGCTCCATGCTCAGCAGGAAGCCTGCTTCTCCCTCTCACTCCCCCTGCTTGTGTTCCCTCTCTCACTGTCTCTCTGTCAAATAAAATAAATAAAATCTTAAAAAAATAAAAATAATTTTAATTTTGAAACAATCTCAAGTTTATAGAAAAGTGGCAAGTATAGCAAGTAACCTTTTTCTCCCCAAATAACTTGAGAGAAAATTGTTGATACAATGCTTCATCATCCCTGAGTACTTTAGTTTTTATTTCCTACAAACAAATATATTCTCCTACCTAACCTAAACGCAACCATAAAATCAGGAAGTTAGCATTGACACATTATTACAGTCCAATCCTCAAATCCCATTCAAAACTGCAGGCCATTTATTTTGTAGCATATTCCTCAATTTGGAATCTAATGTGTTCCTACGATTAGATTTGGGTTATGCACTTTTAACTGAAAATGATAGAATTGATGCCATGTTCTTTACATGGCAGCCTCTGAGGTGGCTCCTGGTTTTGATTTTCTCATTACTGATATGGTCACTTTGATCATTGATTATGGTGGTATCTGTGAGGCTTCTTCACTAGGCAGTTACTTTTTTTTCCTTTTGTAATTAGTAACTTTTATGGGAAGGTGGTTTGTAAGAATATGAATAACCCCTCTCCATGAAGCTTTTGATTTATTTCTTTATATCAGTATGGATTTATGGCTTCCTGTTTTATTTTTTATGTTGATGCTTAAATTATCCCAGACTTGGCCAGAGGAGAGCCTCCCTTTCAGCTGGCTTCTGTATCCTTTTGATATACTCCCATCATTCTTCCAGTACTTCTTTATTTCTGACAACACAAGGCATTCCAGGCAGTTTTTGTACTTTTGCTCCACAGTTTGGAAAGTTATTTCTTCAAGGGGCCCTCGTTCCTTTTAGTATATAATGGCATTTAGAAACCAACATCTGAGCTCTGTGTGTGGTCATTGCTATTGGGATGTCACTGCTCCTAGGCCCTCTCAGTGGACAGAGTTGGAAAATATATGTGTTTGTGTACATATAAATATACATATAGACTTATATTTACATTTATCTCTATTTCTATTTCTATCTCTCTCTCTATATATATTGGAAAACATGAGTTCATACCAATATTTCCAATTCCAATCTAACAGCACAGGGTTTATTCTAGTTTTCTTCATTTCAATTTTCGAATTTCCTTCTCCAACAGTGATGGCTCTTATTAGCCTTCATATTAATTCTTTTTTTGATCAATCTTTCTGTATATAACCAATATCCCATAACTGCTACTAACTCCACTCCAGAGTAGATGACTTCATCACTCCATTTGGGTGCTCAAACACTGTGCCAGATTGCCCCCCTGTTTGGACATCTTGTTTACCCTACTTGGTTTTGGACTTCTCATTCTCGGCTGCCTTCAGGTGTGGATGTCTTCCCTACCCTGCTCAGGTTCCAATACCCTACTCCAGGCTACCTCTCTATGGGGACTTCACCCTGCTTAGACTCTGATACCTTGTGACAGTCTATCTTATAACATACGTGTACTCCTCATCTGCTTGGGCCCCAATATCTCATGTTAGTCCCCCTTCACACATATACCCTCTTCATACTACTCTGGCTCAGACACATCACACTGTGACATCCCTCTCTGGGGATACTCTTCATCTCCTTGGGCTCCAGTTCTTCATGATGGAGCATTTTTCCTTTTACCCTCCCTGGCCCCCTGTAGATGTTTTCTTCACCCTTCAGTTTCCAACTTGCTATTCTGGGCAACCATCATGCAGGGACATTCTTCTAATCCTGCTTGGGCTTTAAAACCCAGTATCTGGGCTCAGTCATACCCTTTTCACCCAACATGAGATTTAAAACCAACCCCATGCCCTGTTCCAGACATGCCCTCCCCACTCCCCTCCTCACCTCCCATCCTATCTCACCCTTACTCTTTCTGGTCTGGGAATCATTCAGAGTTTTTTTGTTTTGTTTTGTTTTGTTTTAAGATTTATTTATTTCAGAGAGCAAGAGAGCAGGGGGGTAGGGGCAGAGGGAGAGAGAGAGAGAATCTCAAGCAGACTCCCTGCCCAAGGTGGAGCCCAACTCGGCGCTTGATCTCATGACCTTGAGATCGTGACCTGAGCCGAAATCAAGAGTTGGATGCTTAGTCAACTGAGCCACTTAGGCGCTCCAGGGTTGTTTTTTTTTTTTAATTAAAAAATATTTAATGGTTTATTGAAGCATCATTTATGTAGCAAAAAAAATCACCTGTTTTAATTGTACAGTTTGATGAGTTTCCACAAATTTATGCAGCCATCACCTAATCAAGTTTTAGAACACTTCCTTCACCCCAAAAATTTCCTCATGCCTGTTTGCTTTCTGTCCTTATTGTTTTGCTCTTTCTTCTTCTTCTTCTTTTATTTATTTAATTAATTAATTAATTAATTAATTTTTAAAAGATTTTATTTATTTATTTGACAGAGAGAGAGAGAGACAGCTAGAGAGCGAACACAAGCAGGGGGAGTGGGAGAGGGAGAAGCAGGCTCCTGGCCAAGCAGGGAGCCTGATGCGGGGCTCAATCCCAGGACCCTGGGATCATGACCTGAGTCGAAGGCAGACGCTTAACGACTGAGCCACCCAGGCGCCCCACTTCTTTTTTTAAAGAGGAAAAAATTATGAATTCATACTGTTATTTTCAACTCAGTTTGTCCTGTAAGCGGCATTTTCTTTTGCCACACCTAGTAAATCCAAGACAGGTTTCTAAGCGCACCTTCTTGGCATCTGCTCTTTGGACCCCTCAACCCTGGAGGTCAATGTTCATGATTAGAACATCGTTGGTGTTGAACCTGAACCTGGGAGTGCCACCATGTTAAACGGTGCATCACCATCCCACTCCCCTTAATCATTACTTAAGTTAGTGCTAACAATACTCATTTATGTCCTCCTCGAGCTCACTGTAGATTCAACTTAGAGTGGCTTGGCTTGCTTTCCTTTTCATCCCTGATTTTAGAAAAATACTAAGACCTAAAATGAGGCTCTCTTCTGCAAGTTAGAAGCCAAAATGAATGCAGTGATGCCACATGAAGGTTTTCTAATTTAACTTTTATCAGATGCCAAAATGCACAAAGTACTGTACAAAGCACAGCATTAAACCAAGTCAGTAGTTACAAGGGATGCAGTGGGAATGCAGAAGCCAGGAAAACCCAGGGAATGTATGGCACAGAAGCTTGTCTGAGCTCACCCCAATGGCTGAGAGGAGGTTAATAGGCAGAACAGCTACAGTTTACTTCTGCACCATGAAAGTGTAAATTTCTGATGAAGGTCCCTTCTTTTCACCGTTCCTTTTTCGGATGAGGAAATAGCAAATGGGGAATTAGGGTGATTTGCCTTAAGCCTCTAGCCAGGTGGAGCAGAACACAACCTGTCTGATCTGGGCAGCACACTGATGCCTATGGTGCAGGCTGGATGCAGGGGAGATGTGGAGGAATAGGGAAGGCTAAGGCATGTCCTGCTCAGACCTAAGGGTGGGCCAGAAACCGCAAGTCCTCTATCTGACTTCAGTGACGTGCCCTTGCTATGTGTGTGAGGGCCGTGTCACACTGGGTGCTTAAGCTCTCCACACTGCTGTACTTTTCCTTGCTGTGAAATGGGGGTCATAGCGATAACACCACCCTCACACAGTTGTCATGAGGATTAAGAGCTAATTCAGTACTAATAGTAGACACTCAGTATATGTTAACTCTGATAATGATGGTGACTTCTGTTTCTGGGTCCTGAGAGGTTTCTAAGCGCACCTTCTTGGCATCTGCTCTTTGGACCCCTCAACCCTGGAGGTCAATGTTCATGATTAGAACCACATTCCTTCCTCCCACCTTTTCCACCAGCCTACATCATTTTTCTGCCTTTCTCTGCTGCTTCCATGATCCAAAATAAATGAGAGTAGAGGCAGGGCAAACTCTGAAGATCTAACTGATGAACAAGTATTTAGATCAGCAGCATATTAGATGATGAGAGAGCTATCAGTTTTTGCTTTTAAGGAGCTTTCAGTCTTAATTGAAGAGTTAAAATTAAGAAGTGTACAATTAAAGGATGATTTGAAATTAAAATGGAGTGCTGATTATATGGCATAAATAAAGAATAAATCAATAGAAAATTAATTCTTAAGATACAATAATAAAATAACAGCAGCTAATATTTCTGAGCCCATGTTATGTATCAGATGCTTTTCTAAGTGCCTTATGTACATGATTTAATTTAATTTAATTGGCCCAGAAGTTCTCTAAGGTAGCTATTACTAATATCGTTCTTTTCAGAAGAGGAAGCTAAAGCTCAAACAGGTAGCTTTCTTAAGGTTTTACACAGCTGGTAAACCAAGTAGGGGGATACAATTAATACAGAATAAATGAGTTTAGAGGAGGCAGACCATGTCAGCCCAAGTAGATGTTTGTCACTAATTCTGGTCTTTTTCCAGAGTTCCCCTCTAGGTGAAGCAACCATTGTCAACCCTCGGAAAGACAAACCAACAACTAACTCACCTAACCTTCCGTGTCTTTCCATTGCTCCTAGGAGAAAGGATAAAGACAAAGCCACTTAACAAGGCTCGGCATGTCTCCACTAACCTCTCCAGCAACTCTTTTACTTGTCTTCCCTCCCCATGGCCTTTTTTAGTCCCTAAGCACCCGCCTGCCATGGGCCCTTTGCACATGCTAGTTTCCTCTACCTGCTCTCCTCTTCTGTCTTCTTCACCTATGCAACTTCTACCCAGCCTTCAGATCTCAGCTCAAGCATTCCCTTCTTCAGGGAAGCCTTGCCTGACATCACTGACTAGGTCAAGTCCTCCTATTGGAGACTATGATTGCATGCTGCACCTCTATTTTGTAACATTTGTCATAGTATTATATTTGTCGGGTTGTTTGGTATCTATTTCTCTCACTAGATTATAAGCACAATGAGATGAGACGGAATCCATTTTTACTCATCATTAAGCACCAAGCAATGTGCCTAGCACATAATGGCACTTAGTCAATATTAGCAGAATGAATTGAAGACTAAGTTAAGGAAGGTTCCACAGAGGATCTAGGACATGGACGGGCCTAAAATAGAAAAGAGGTGGAGAGGTGAGGGAAAGCATTTAAGGTAGAGGAATTAGACAACTAGTAAGTAATCTTGCAACATAAATGAGCTGAAAACAAACAAGACCTGAAAATGGCAGCCCATAGACCCATAAAAATGGTGTCAATGCCTATTGGCTTGATCAGCCTCTCCCACACTTTTGGAGTTATATTTATTGCTAAAAGCATATCCACATATAAAAAAACCACTAAGTTATGCCTTTGTTCAGGATTGCACACATTCTTCTCTCCCTGCCACTTCTGAAATGTCTGGACCTCAACCAAATATAGAGATTGGTTTTAGAAACCAGAATGTTCTAGTTCTTCATCTTTCCCACTTCCCAGCCAGTCTTGGCAATTGCTGGATGCATGGTGAAGTAGTTTCTGCACATGTCATATTTATGTGTAGAGGAAACAGAAAGATAAGCAGTGCTCTTTAGTGGGTAGAATCATATGTCCCCAAAAGATTTTTTTTTTAAAGATTTTATTTATTTATTTATTTGAGAGAGAGAGAGAGGAGCGCACAGAGGAAGAGTGAGAGGTTGAAGCAGACTCCCTGCTGAGCAGGGAGCCCGACGCCGGGCTTGGTCCCAGGACCCTGAGATCATGACCTGAGCTGAAGGCAGACGCTTAACCAACCAGGGGCCTCCCAAAAAGATGTTTTTAATTCTAATCCCCGGTACTTGTGAATGTGACCTTATTTGGAAAAATAAGGTCTTTGCCACTGTAATCAGGTTGATGATATCATACTGGGTAAGGGTAGGCCTTAATCCAATCACTGGTGTCTCTGTGAGAAGGGAGAAATTTGGGCACAGAGACAGAAGACACACAAGGGAAGGGCCATGTGATGATGGAGACAGAGATTGGAGTATGAATCTAGGAGAAAATGAACAGCAAGGATTGTAGGTAACCCCCAGAAGGTAACAAGAGGCAAGGAAGAAACATCCCTTAGAGCCTTCAGAGAGAGCACAGCCCTGCTGACACCTTGATTTAGAACTTCTAGTCTCCAGAACTGGGAGAGGATAAGTTTCTGTTGTTTTGAGCCATCCAAGTGTGTGGAACTTTGTTATGGCGGTCCTAGGAAACTCAGCTAATCCTCTCTGGGGCCAAAGCAGTCCTCAAAGCTCAGAAAAACAAATTGGGACACGAATAAGGAAGCCCTGACTCTACCAAGTTTAGGTAGACCAGAGCAAGCAAAAGCTAAGTGCAGTGGCAAAGTAGAACTCTAGAAATGGCAGATGCTCTTGATATTGGAGTCTACATTTTATTGTCTGAAGCATCACTACATATAGACACCCCTACATTTTGATTACATAAGAAATATTCGAGGGGATAGGAGGTGGTTTAGGCTGAAATTATAGCTAGCTTGATAAAGCATGTAAGTAGAACAGTGGTGACAAAGCCATATGAAATCACCAAGGTGAGGGACGCCTGGGTGGCTCAGTCGATCAAGCATCTGCCTTCGGCTCAGGTCATGATCCCAGGGTCCTGGGATCGAGCCCCACATCGGGCTCCCTGCTCAGCGGGGAGCCTGCTTCTCCCTCTCCCTCTGCTGCTCCCCCTGCTTGCGTTCCCTCTCTCAGTGTCTCTCTCTCTCTGTCAAATAAATAAATCTAAAATCTTTAAAAAACAAAAAAATCACCAAGGTGAATCAGAATATTCTGTGATCTGTCTTCAAACTCTAAGGTTGCTACCAGGCAGGGTAATTGGGCACCTAAATCCATGCCCACTTTTGTGTGCTACTGTCAGAGACAGAACCATGGTACGGAGATCTTACCAAGAATATGCCTCATGGTGTTTTTTTGGGGTAGGAGGGAAAGAGTACCTGCTCATTCTTTTTTCCATATGAAGTATTAATATGCTTTCCTTTCATACATAGGTACTATGTCAGTTATCATTTTATGGCCTCTTAGCTCCAAATGCACCCTTTAGTACCTGCTCTGTGATGATAGGCTGGATTCTAAGCATTTCTTGTACATGCTGAGAATGATGTTAAGCTGTCTCAGTAGAGGGCAAAGGGGGGAACTTGAAGAGGAAATTGTAGGCTTTTCTTCCTAGTTCTGGTGCATTGTGGTTTTCCTTTCTTGTTCTTGCTGAACAAGTGGTCAGCAGTGTGGCTCTGTGAGGACCAAAGGTGTTCTGTCCTAGCTGTTTGCTCAGAACGTGCAGTCTCTGCAAGGCAATGCAGGCCCAGTGACCGCCTTCTTGTGGCCCTCCGTATGCAGCTCTGCACACTCCAGGCCTGCAGTGGTGCCCCTACTCCCTCTGCGCACCTGCCCACCAGCCTCAGCTTGCGTGCACCCTGAGGAGTTGCTTCCTGCGTGCCCAGCAATTGTGGACCATCTCTGGTCCTGGGCAACCCAGTGAACTTCCCCTCCTTCCAGCAGCACCAACCACATCTTCTCCAGTGAAATTTGAAGCCCAGCCTGGGGATGGGGCCTCCCCTTCAAGTTTGCCTCTCCTTGGATATTCTCCCTCAGCCCTAAAGCACCCCTTATAGTTCTCTTTACATTTGATAATTATACTCCTATCACAGTCTCATAATTCTTTACATTAAACTTGTCCTGTTGGAATTACTGCGTGGTTTCTGCCTCCTGACTGGATCCAGACTGACAGAGCTACATCCCCCCTTTGACAGGGAGCCGAAATGCAGAGCCTTCTCTTTTAGTAGAGAGGTTCTGTGCCTCCTGACATCTAGCTGGATCTCCCAGATCAGGATTCCTGTCATACATGAATTGCAAAGTTATGGTCTTGAAGGGACCTACATTCCTGGCCCTCATTCTACTCCACTTACTGGGCAGTTACGTCAGTTACATTGCCTTCACCAGCTCATTTTAGCTTCTGCAGGTTATTCACATAGTTGTGGAATAATTGGAAAATAAGCTCTGCATGGCAGTGAGAGTCTTGCTGTAGCCAGTTAAGTCAGCCACACTTTTGCTTTCTGAAAAAGATCAGCCTCAGGTTTATGGTACGAGTAATATTAAACAAGGTGTTGAATGCTGGAGAGTGGTTTCAATCAGAAGTAACTATACTGCCCGTGTCATAGGATGGTTGTGAGAAGTCAATGAGATATTCTAGGTAAAATGCTCAGCCTAGTACTGGCACTTTATACATGCTTAGTTGTTGTGAGATCTCTTTTTCATTCATTCAATCATTCATTCAACTCGTATTTCGGAAGCAGCTACCAATATAACAGGTGCTATTATCAGCGTGGGGCATGAGGATGAACACGATTTCACTTCCTGCCCTCCAAGAGTGGCCAGTCCAGTCTCTTGTTTAGTACAGACCAAAGTATAAGCAATAATCCACCCTCTCCCAAAAATACAGGCTCTCAAGTAAGTAGACTATAACTCATGATTTAGTCATAAAATGTACAACATGGAGACAAGTTCCATGAGTCAAGGGAGTTTTCTGCTATTAGTTTGACGTGAGCTTTGACAAGCCCAGGTTATTGTTGGGACATATTCTTTTTCAGTAATTAACTATATTTAATCACATGAGATATATATATATATATGTTCTATATAAAATGTTACCATATAATAGGCTATGTGATAAATATTACAAGCAATGCTTAATTTAACCCTTCCGACTATCTTCTTAACTAAGCATTATTATCCCCATTTTATAAATGATGCAGAAAGTTTGAGAAATTTTCCTTAAGTCACACTGAAAACAAGTATAGGGCCAGGATTCGAACAACTTCATCTGACTCAAAAACCCACGCTATGATCAAACATATCACACAGCTTACTTCTGTCGATTTTCAGCTTGGTTGTGCTACGGACTGAACTATCATTCCCTTACTCTTTCTCCACCACCCAAACTCATTATACCGTGTTGTACTTGCCTGTTTGCTTGACCATCTTTGCCATTAGACTAAGACTTCCTTGGGGGTAGACACAATCTCCTGTTCACCACTGTATCCCCATTCTTCTGGTTATCTATTCCTGCTTAACAAAACCACACTGAAAATTAGAGGCTCAAAATAACAAATAACAAACCCACAGTTCAGTGGGTTGATGGGTCTTAGCTACATGGTTCCCTCTTGGGGTCTCTCATACAGTTGCAGTTAGGAGCTGGCTGGGGCTGGTGTTATCTGAAGGTTCAACCAAGTTGGACATCTAAGATGGTTTCCTTTTTTTTTTTTAAGGTTTTATTTATTTATTTTGAGAGAGAGAGAGAGAATCGAGCACGAGTGGGGTGGGGGGAGGGGCAGAGGGAGAGAGAATCTCAAGCAGACTCTATGCTGACTGCAGAGCCCGATGCTGGGCTCCCATCTCACGACCATGAGATCACGACCTGAGTCAAAATCAAGAGTCCAACCAACTGTGCCAGCCAGGCACCCTCAAGATTGTTTCTTTATCACATATCTGGTGCATGGCCTTTGATGGCTAAAATTGCTAAGGATTGGCTGGGCATCTTTCTAGCTCCACATAGTTCTCCATGTGGCTACCTTGGCTTCCTCACAGCATGAGGCACTTCTTACATAGTGTCTGATTTGCCCCAAAGTGAGTGTTCCAAGAGATTTGGGTGGAAGCTGTCAGGCTTTTTATGACTGAGGCCCAGGAGTTACTCAGCATCTCATCTACCATACTCTGTTGTGAGTCACAGGGTCAACTGAGATTCAATATGTGAGGGCAACTACATCAGGGCACATTTACTGGGATGCATCATTCACTGGGCGCCATCTTTGGAAACTACCACTGAGGGTGGAGGGCCTTCTGGGGAGGGAAAACTCAGAGGAAAAGATACATGCATGGGGATGCTCGGACGAAGATTTGGAGTTAGCCAAGTGAAGAAAGGGTGGTGAAGAGAAAGGAGAGTGTGAATAGTCTTCCAGGCAGAGGGAATCCCTGTGCAGAGACATGGAGATAAGAAGAGGGGATAAGCATGGGGCATTCAGATTCTACCATTTACTTGCCAGGTGACTTTGGATAATTATTTAACTTTTCTACACCTCGGTTTCCTCATTTGTGAAATGGAGATAATCATAACTGTTATCTACTAGCTCTGAAGTGATTAAATCAGTAGTGCATGAAGAGTTCTTTAGAATAATATCTGGTACATAGAAAATACTCAGTAAGTTTCGGTTATTGTTAGTATTATACAGGGAAACACGGAAGTTAAATAAATAGGACTCCAGATGGAGGGGAGGGAGGTTTGAGTCTAGAATGGTAAGCAGGGGCCAGAGCATGACTTTGTAAGTTGTACAGAGGTGTTTGAATTGTATCCAAAAGTAAATGAAGAGACGTTGCAGATTTTGGGGAGGGGAGAGTTGACCAGATTTGGGATTTTAGGAAGATCTCTAAACTAAAGGTCTCCAGGGTGGGGAATACTTGGGGGGAGACAGAGATGAGTTGGAAGCTGCTGTGGTCCATGAGGGGGCCATGGTGGCCTGGCCTAAGGTTATGGCAATGGGGATGGAGAGAGGAGAACCTGCTAAAGGTCATAGTGCTGGTTAGTGACAGAGCAGGGACTGGAGTTGCTGACTAATCACACAGGAATTTCCTGCCAGGAAATTAGCCTTTTTCACTTGTTTGTATAGGCACAAGTGTAATATGTGCTATTTGATGGAGCCAGATAAGTAGCTACAAGTAACTGGGCAGGGATGGTTCAGGTGGGACATATGGTTTCCAGTTCCATTGCTTATGCCTGCGACTGCTAATAATAAATAGATGTGCCCCACCCCCCTGACATCACTGCATCCAAGGGAAACTGAGCAGGGAGAGTGATTTTCTTTGAAGGAGAGCTTTTTTCCAACTCTTTTTGAAGGGTCACACCTCATTTTCTTATAACTGCCTCATTTGTTCTCCCTTGGGTCAGACTCGGAGTGTTGATTCTGCTTTTTCTAGTTTATTTGGCACGTGGAACACTAGTAAGGTCTGATTGGCTACTCTGTGGGGGCATCCTTGCCGTTTCAAGCTGTGTTTCTCAAACAGACTCTGTGGACACAGGTTGGTCATGGAGCCCATAGTTCTTAGAAGGTCTGGGAACAGCCAAGAATAAGTGACCCCAGTGGCTGCTACTTGGAGGAGTGGGGTCCTGAGAAGAGACATCTGAGGCAAGCAAGGGTGGCTGCTGGGACCGTGGGCAAAGAATGAGCCTGGTGTGTTCATCCACTGACTTAGGGGACCCTGAAAGTCTAGATTATACTCTAAATGACCTCTGACAGGATTTACTCTAATCTCTTCTCTTGTCCACCAACACCCCATTCTTGTTCCGGGGTCCATATGGGACCTTCCTTTGTAGAGTCTTACACATTCTTCAGGGCACAGCTCAGGTCCCACCTCTGCGGGAGCCTCTCATCACTGTTCCAGCCCTTGTGGGTCACTCCCAGACCAAGCCCTGTCCCAGTTGGAAGGGTAGGCCCCGTACAACTCAGCACTGACGCACACATGCTGTGTATATTGTTCTCCCAGCTTTACAGGGAGCCCACTGAGGGTTGATGGTTTTCTCTTCCTTGTCCCCAGAACCCCGCTCAGAGTTTTCACGCAACCTCCGTTGACTGACGGACCCAGAGGTTTGGAAGAAATGCTAGCCCTGACTTACAGATTGGGAAGCTGAGGAGGAAAGTGTTTAGTCACCTGCCCAATGTTGTGAAGGCTGGCATTTACTCGGGAGCTAACCAGGAACACATTTTGCATACATTTGTTGTTTAATCTTTCCAACAGCCCTAAGAGGTAAGCCTTTTATCCACATTACACTGCTGAGGAGACTGAAGCGTACGGTTTTTCAATAACTCCAGAGCACTTCTGTGCCAAACCCACCCAGAACGAAAACCCAGGCAGTCGTACTCCTCAGCGCTTCCTACACGGTAGCCCCAGTTTACCTCCCTGTCTCCTCTGCAAATTAGACCGCTACCTTTTCTAAGGGTGGGGGTTTTAGGCTGTTGTTTTTATTTGAATCTTGGTAACCCTGGGCCTAGCACAGAACCTGACGCCTAGCTCAGGTTCCAGAAATCACTGTTAAGGAAATGCTAAGTGAATAAAGAGCCAACGATAAAGCTTATTTTCAGTTCAAGTCAGTGCAGTCTCCCTGGGAAGACTAGGCTGCAGCACCCCCTTTCCAAGCAGGATCTCCTGGGAGCCTCTACTCCCCTCAGGGTGATATCAGGAACATGGTGTGAGGAGAAATGTGACTTGCTGGTTTCCTTTGGAAGCCCGGTGGGAGGAGGTTGGTGCTGCGCTGGGCAAGCAGCTCCACCAGGGAGACCCGCTGGGCTGGGCCTCCTTTCCGGTGCAGAGATCTAGTTTCAATCCACGGAAACCCCTGGAAAGAGCGACCATCAGCCTGAATGACGATGTGGTGATGAAAAGCTCACTGCATCGAAAACTCGTGATGTATTGTGTGGTGACTAACATAACATAATAAAATAAAATAAAATAAAAAAGAAAGAAAAGCTCAGTCTCCAGCCAGAGAGACTTGGGGTTGGTCCTGGCTCTCCCCTCTTGGCCAGGTTTGTGGCCTTGGGCCACTTATTAACCTTATTAAGCGTCCGTTTTCTCCCTGGAAAGTGGAACACAGGTAATGCCCGCCTTACGGGGTTGTTGTGAGGATTAAATAAGGAAACGTGTGTGTGGTCCTCGTCAGAGGACACAGTGCATGGCATGGCTGTCGACCAGTCACAGTCCTGGCTAGGAACGTGGCAGAGTCGAGTACTAACAACACTGGACACTGGTGGAAACCCTCAAAGGGCTGTCCCAAGGCAACGCTGTGAAGCACTGGGAATTTATTTTCTAGGCCTTTCCATTTTTCCTCTGCAGCTTCCCGGTGCAGCACCTCTTCTGTTTGTACCTGCCGGTCGGGTTCCCTGAGGAGGTGCTCCCCGGGGGGAGATCAGTGGGACAGCCGGACAGGGCAGAGGAAGAAGCCAAGTGAGGTGAAGCCTTGCAGGGGGCAGTCTCCGCCTGGCCTGCCGGAAGGTGGGGAGTGGGGTAAGGAGACCTGACCCGGCTAGAGCCAAGGCAGTTGGAGCTGTCTCACCCTCCTCCCACACCCGCACCCATCAGTGCTCAGCCAGACTTTGGTTCAGCGCCGTGGACAGGCATCGAGTCCTGGATACCACCGGTTCTCACAGGTGCCCGCAAAGTGGGCTCCAAAGCAGGGAGAGGTCTAGCAGCCGTTCAGAGAGGAGAACTGGATTATATTTACACACAAGGTATGAACCGTCATAGCCAGATTAATATACTAGCATTTCATGCCATATTAACATCTCAAAATAAGGCTCTTTTAACGCTCATGACCCACCCTTGGGCGGATGAGAGGGTTCTGGCAGGAGATTTGGGGGTTAGATGGGCCTTCCCCACAGAGCTCATGTCAAAGGCTGGCTTTCCCTTAGCCAGACAGGGGAGTAGACTTGAACTTGTCTTATAAACTGCTCACAAACCCCCATAAAGCGTCCTCCACCCCACCCAGGATGTCTGCAATGCAAATTATCTTTTTCAGTCTGGAGAAAGGGGCAGGGGGGCACACCCCAGGGGTGCTTTGACTATGCATTATTGCCATCACAGAGAAGACTGGGAAGTCAGTGTGTAGCTGGTAGCTTTAGCTCGTAGCTCGCATAGGTGCTGGGTTGGTGTTTGTTGAGTGAATGCTTGCAGGAATGAAAAGCAACCCCGTATTAAGTGTCTTCTTTGTTAAGTCTCATCTTAACTTATTCTTCAGCTCATTTCTACAGTAAAATCTTTCCTGCTTTCTTTATCCCTCCAGGAGAAATTGCTCACTTTCTATTAAATTCCTAGTTTATTTACTTCTGTATTGCAATCCTGCTTCTAGGTCTGTTTCTCCTATACAGGACTTACTTTACTTATGTCCTTCATTCCAGAGCCTGGTTCCAGGTGGGATAGTAAATACTAATTGAATGCATGAATGAATGAAGCCGATGGCTAAGCCTGTTGTCTTAAATTACAATATGAATGTGTGTGTGTGTATACTTAAAAGTGTTTATCTTGATGACTCCCTTCATTCAAGGCAAATCTAGCCAAGGAAATGAAATAGTTGATTTATAAGCAGTAGTACTAAATGAACACCGAGTGGACTAAGAGATGGGTCAGTTCCTGAGCCTTCCAATTGAGCCAAGTGCCTTAGGTAGAGTAACTTAGCCAGGCGTTTTGCCTGAGTCCAGATTGCTGCTGCCTGAGCAGAGGAGGGAGTGAAGGTGGGTACCGGGTCTTTCTGTTCCAAATGGCCATGGCACGCCTCCATGACAGACGGTAACAGAGAGAGCGGGCTTCATTTAGCTGTGTGTGTCTCTATTAGTTCTGTTTTTATGTTCTTACTTTTTACAAAATATCTTAACATCTGGGGGCTTGCCTTCTAACTTACCTCTGTAAAGTAGTCATTCTTATCCTCTGGTGTGTTGAAAAACTGAAAATCTCTGAAAGATATGAAACTTCTCTCCTGAAAATTGTGAAGAGACATTCATGAACTTTCTATAGTTTCAGGAGTCCAGGAGCCTTCTCTGCGTAGAGAACTTTGGTGTTGCAAGATTAGTGGAATGCCCTCCCACAATAGGTCCTTAATATGTACATTGTGCAGAACCAAACTGAGTAAGGATATTTGCCAATCCTTGCAAAAGAGGAACAGGCGGATGAACACCTGATAACATGATTCAGGGTCTTACAGGAAAGCATCTCCAGTCTACCAAACTAAACCAAACCATGCATTTCCTTCCTTGTTTGCCTTACTAATACTTTCATATTTGCAGTGACAGCCTCATGCTTTGGTGTAGATCCAGTTTCCACTAAAGTGCCCCAGGGGTAACTTATTAAACCTTATCTGTCCTATATCCCTTGCCATGAATGTGTTTATCAGCTTCTTGGAGCGGAAAATGATTGTGATAATGTATATAAAGCAAGTAATGCAGTGCCTGGAACAAGAAGGTGCTGAACAGATGTTAGCTTAAAACAGAAAAAGACAGGGCGCCTGGGTGGCTCAGTTGGTTAAAGAGACTGCCTTCCGCTCAGGTCATGATCCCAGGGGTCCTGGGATTGAGTCCCGCGTCTGCTCCCTGCATGGCAGGGAGTCTGCTTCTCCCTCTGACCCTCCCCGCCCTCCATGTTCTCTCTCTCTCTCTCATTCTCTCTCTCTCTCTCAAATAAATAAACAAAATCTTAAAAAAACAAACAGAAAAAGACAAAAGGGAAGATTAGAAGTGGGAAGGTGTTCAGAAAACGGAGGAGATCTGGGGAAGGATATGGAATTAGCGGGAGCGGGGTGGGGGGTGGGCAGGAGACCCCGGACCGAGAGCATGCCCTTCCCAGCCTGCTCTAGACTAGCCTGGCCTTGTCCGCCAGGAGCCCCTAACGTGACAGGTGAGCTGGAACCCAAGAAATGAGGTGAAGTCCCTCACTGATAGCAAATAAAGCTACAGCCACTTGACAGGTCTGTCATGCATCTTAGAATGCATAGAAATAAAATACTAGCACCAAATGTGAATCACGGAAAACAGGCTGCGAGCGGAGACATTTGCTAAGAGATGCCAGCCTAACCCCAGTGGAGTGGATTTGTCGGCTATTTTCACTGGGGAAAGAGAAATTAAGGGAGGAGCTCCGGCGCCTGCCAAACCTAACTGTCTACATGTCTAAAAAGCCGAGCGTTTAAGGCAAATGAGCTCAGCAGGGCGAGGCCGGCGGGGAGGCCAGGGCAGAGAGCACACAGCCACAGTGTCCCTGCAAAGTCAGTCATGCTCTGGGCCAAGGGGCCAAGGGCAGAGGGACGCAGAGGGCGGACCGCCTGCTGTGGGGTGAGGGGCTGGACCGTGTGGACGCGGCATGCTCTCCGACGGCTGACCCATGGCAGGGCCGCTTAGCTTTGCCGGCCTCGGTTTTCTCCTCGGTAAAATGAAGAAAGTAGCGTCTGCTTTGAAGGGTTTCTGTAAAGGTCAAGAAAGAGACAAAGAAAGCACAAGTGTGTGCAAACTGTGAAAACTCTGGATGCCAGTTGTCACTGACATGAAAAAGAAACTGAACGGGTTGTATTGGTCAGCTGAGGGTGCTGTGACAAGATATCGTAGACTGGGGGGCTGAGGCAACACAGTTTATTTTCTCACAGATCCGGGGGCTCCAAGTCTGAGAGCAAGGGGCCCGCAGGTGGTTTCATCTGACGCCTCTTCTCCTGGCTGGCAGGAGGCCACCATCTGGCTGTGTGCTCACATGACCCTTTTTTTTTGCACACACACACACACAGAGCAAGCAAATTCTCTGGTGTCTCTTCTTGTAAGAGCATTAATCCCATCATGAGGCCCCCCCCTTATGACCTCATCTAACCCTAATTACTTCCCAAAGGCCCCATCTCTAAATATTATCACATGTGAGAATTAGGATTTCAGCATGTGAACTTTGTGGGGGACACAAACATCCAATCCATAATACCAGTTAAAAAGAAACTATTCCTTCTTATGAATATTCCCTGATGTATTTTATTTTATGTTTTTAAGATTTTATTTATTCCTTTGTTTATTTATTTAGAGAGCACATGCACGAGTGGGGGGAGGGGTAGAAGGAGAGGGAGAGAGAGAATCTCCAGCAGACTGTGCTGAGCTCAGAGCCACACATGGGGCTTGATCCTACCACCCTGAGATCACAACCTGAGCCGAAATTGAAGTCCAATGCTTAACTGACTGAGCCAACCACATACCCCTCCCTGATGTATTTTATTTAATTTATTTTTTTAAAAGACTTGATTTATTTATTTGAGAGAGAGAGCACAAACAGGGGGAGAGGTAGAGGGAGAGGGAGAAGCATGCTCCCCGCGGAGCAGGGAGCCCAATGTGGGGCTTGATCCCAGGACCCTGGGATCATGACCTGAGCTAAAGGCTGATGCTTAACCAACTGAGCTACCTAGGTGCCCCTTAGAGAGAGAGAGAAAAAAAAAATCCTTGGTTGTAAGAAAATACATTTCTAATAAAATGCTAAAATAGGGAAATGTTAATCCCCTAGGCTGATCCTGGGTTTGCCAGCCAGACCGTCATTTGTGTGTCGCTGCTGTACCCTTTCCATCACTGGTAGAGTCATCCTTTTACAGCGGAGAGCCAGGGGACACCTGCTCTGCGCTGCCAAGTACAGGGCCGGGGACATAGGTTAATAGTGGGTCTGCCCTTTGATCCCTCCATGGATACCTTTGGGAAAAGCTATGGGCATTTTCTCAAGGAAAATACATACACATTTCTGACCATGGAGAGGGGTTCTCAACTTGAAACCCAACTTTGGATCCCTGGTGTGTGTGTGGTCCATGGAGCTCAGGTTATGAGCCCCTGCACTGTAGAAAGTAGGGAGCGCTGGTGGGGTCCTTGAGAATATCAAGGAAGTTTCTTCCATGTTTTTGTGGGTGGGAGTAAGAATGCAGATTTTAAAAATGCAGAATGTAAAAGGGTTTGCTGTCTGAGTTGTTATCCTTAAATAAGTCGTGACATGGGATTAGGGTGATAAACAGCTGGCTGCCTGGAACAGGAGTCTGGAGACCCGAGTTCTAGTCCTGTCTCCCCAGGTAACTAGATTTGGGACCCACGCCACATCCCTTTGTCTCTCTGAACTTCAGCCTTGTCATCGGTCTAGCTTATTCCCACCTCCACCTGCTTTTACGGATGTCCGTCATGGCCACATGCCAGGTGCTACCCACACCCCCAAATATTATTAACTAATAGTTCAACATTGCAAAGCATGGATGTATATCACACACACACACACACACACACGCTGTTATTTTGTGGGAAGAGAGCCATATTTCTTTACAACGGGAAAATAAACTTTGCCTAGGTCTCCCTTCAGAAGTTCTTTCTCAGGGGATCTAGGACAAGCCTTGGTTTGGGGAAACTGAGAAGTCTCACCCAGAAATATCTGGGGTCTTCATCTTGAACACGATGAAGGTGGCTATGTCTTCTCCCGCTCTCCCTTAAAATTGTCTTCTTTTCTCAATACTTGCCTTTGTCCATGCCTATTTACACTGTTCCTTCCCCAGGTCACACCCATTCATTTCTTGAGAAGGTGTTTAGAGCAGTCATGGTTTGAGGTAGTACAAGAGAAATAAGGAATTGGCTGCTGGGCAAGCGGCAAGCCCAATGGCACCCTTGTTCTGGCTCTGCGCCTGTCACCACTGAGGGTGGGTTGAGAGCTGCCATGGCCATCTGTCCCTGCTGATGGGCCCCAGGCTGTTCCCGTAGTGCCAGCCCAGAATCTTTCCACAGGAGTTTCACTCTGGTTCGGGTCTGTGTTGTCCTTGGAATTAGTCAGTTCATTAGTCTCCTGGGTCCCCTGGAGCCATTGGCCCATGCCTGGGATGAGACCAGAATCAGACCCAGACGTGGCCTGGGGCTGGAAAGCAGACTGGGAACCCCTCTCATCACACCCCCAGTGGACGCTAGCCCTTTTGGCCATGTTCCTTGGGGTCCCCCGCCAACACTGAATAAACTTAGCAACGAAAGAATAAGCAATACAAGGTAAGAGTCTGATGATTTTCCAACCCAAGAGAGGAGACTAAGGACGTTTTGATGCAAAGGTGATTTATTGATTTAGATAAAGCCCTTTTATTCATTGATTCAGTTCCATCTGAAACACTACACACGTACCTGACACGTAGTAGGCGTATCAGACAAGTTTATTGAGAGAATGCATGGATCGTTCTCTTTCATGCTTTTGTGCTAAAAATGGGAGCTGACACAAAGTAGGCCTTCAATCAGTATGTGACTCTTATCTTTTCTTCCCTCGGGTGTTTCATTCTTCCGATGACTCAGGAAATCATGATTGAGGCTGTATTAAAGAAAATATTTTTTTCAAAACCTCAGACCAGTCTGTATTGGAAAGCCAAATATTTCCCCTGCTCTCAGAGGAGAATGGACTTTATTTACTGACCTTCTTATCTTGGTAGGAATATTTTTCTCAGTGCCATTGTCTCATCAAGTAAGTTTCGAGCAAGTCCTTTTTCTTTGGTGGGTCTTAGCTAAGCCTACCCAATCAGGGACATAGGGAGATTGGGGGCATTGGACACGTTCATTAGAAAACAGTTTTGGAAATAAAGGTCTTCTGTGTCTTCCTAAGTTGAAACTCTGGATTGCGCCAACCTCTGTGAGTAGAAATGTTTTCATTCCTCTCGTCTTATTTTATTTGCTGAGAGATAAATGCTGTGGATTGAAGGCAGAGGAAAGAATTTGTGGTTCTATCCTGGGACTCGAAATGAATCATTGCTTGTAAACACTTGTGAAGAAAACCCTTTGACTTTAGACTCGTGGAAGATGGCACCAGAGAGGATAAAAACAATATAGGAAAAGTTATCATTTAGGCTCCTGTCATATTTTCCCCCTTTGGCTAAACCACTCTGGGGACCGACAAACTTCATGTGAGTTCCTAAATCTTAATATCCGACTGTGTCACCAAACTCCTGCTTCCCCAAGAGAGTATTCCAGTTCACCCAGCTCAGCCAGATGGTATGAGTGGCTTGTGCTTTTGAGAATCAATGAAAAAATCGCTTCTATAATTCTGTTGGGAAAAGTTGGTGGTTGTAACATTTTATGGGATCATCCCAGTTTCAAATATTCATCCCACACTGGTCCCGTAGGCCTTTAAAATGTCTCAGAAATTTCAATATTTAAGTCTTTATATTTTTGAAACTGCCTCTTGCACCCGTGTGTGGCACAGTGCTGCTTGGTGGTCCACACGGTTTCATTTTTAATTTTGAAAATATGGTCATTTAGTTTAGAGAATAATTTATAACAAGGGCCCTAGTTGTTTCTTGGTAACACACATAACAAGAGGATTTTCTTTTCAATTGCAGTTGACCCTTGAACAACCCTGGTTTAACTGTGCGGGTCCAATTCTATGCGGAGCTTTTTCATTAAGTCCAGTTCAGTGCTGTAATTGAATTTTCTCTTTCTTATGATAGTCTCAATAACATTTTCTTTTCTCTAGCTTACTTTATTATAAGACTGCAGTCCACGACACACGTAACATACAAAATACGTGTTAATCGACTGTTTGTATTATTAGTAAGGCTTCTGGTCAACAGTAGGCTATTAGCAGTTAAGTTTTGGGGAGCCAGACGTTATACTTGGATTTTCCACTGTGCAGGGAGTCGGTCCCCCAACCCCCGTGTTGTTCAAAGGTCAACTGTATATCCAAAGCCCCAAACCTTAGAAACGTCCTTGACTCTTTTTTCTCCTTTCCTATCCCACATTCAATTCATTAAGTTCTGTTGGCTTCATCAACAGAACTTATTCAGAATCTGGTCACTTCCTTCTGTCCCCGCTGCTTCAGCGGCCTCCTACCGGTGTCCTGCTTCGAGATTTTGCCAGCCCTGTCCCCAGCCCCCATGTGTACTTTACACAGGGAGTGTAACCCTTGTAAATGTCACCCCTCACCGCCCAGGCTTCCTGTCTCACTCAGTGTAAAAGCCAAAGACCTCACAAGGATTCACAAGGGCCAAGGTGATCTGCACCCTATTCCTTCCCCTCCTCCTCTCTGACTTCAGCTCCTTCTCTCTTCCTTGTACCTTCCTCCCCAGGGACTGGGGCCTCCTTGCTGTTCTATGAACATGCCAAGTTCAGGGCCTGCACAATTGTTCCTAGACATCCGAAAGGCTAACCCCCTTACTCTGTCCAGGTCTTTGCCCAAATGCAGCCTCCCTCCCCCCACCCAGGGTTTCCCTGGCCCCCTAGGTCCCACTCCTCCAAGCTCTGCTGAACAGAAGCAATTTATTTCATTATTGTTTTCTTCCCTCCACTAAAATGTAAGCTCGGTGAGGACAGACTTTGTTTTGTTCGCTGTGGGCTCCCTACTTTCTGAAAGAGTGCCTGGCCTGTAGAGATACTCAGTACATATTTGTTGCCTGATGAAATATCCTAGGCTCAATCAGGGAGTGCAGAACAAACAGGTAGGAGGGTGGGTCATCACAGAACCCTAAACATTCAGGTGTCTGAACCACATTTCCAAAATAGCTTCTTATGTCTGGAAAGATTTTTGTCAGACCAAAGATTTTTGTTCTCCTGAAATGCCCTCCACGGCCTGGCTCTGTTATCCTCAGTTTCCCTAGAATTCTACTCTTAGTGATGAATTTTTCAGTGTTAGGCATCAACCTTTTTAATAGGCCTTTTTTTTTCTTTTGTACTTATCTTTGTGGATGGAGGATTTACATATAATAAAATGCATCCATTTTTAAGGGCACAGTTTGTTGGTTTTGACAAATGCACACAGCTGGGTAACAACCACCCCAGTGAAGACAATAGAACGCATCCATTACCCCAGAAACATTCCCTCATGTCCCTTGGCGGGAAATCCTCAGCCCCACCCCTGCTTCCGAACAAGCACTGATCTGCCTCCTGTCATCATAGATAAATTCTGCCTGTTCTAGAATTGTATATAACCGGAAGCATACAGTATGTACTCTTCATTCTCTTGCTTGATATAATGTTTTTGAGATTCTTCCATGGTGGTGTATGTATCAGTGGTTCGTTCCTTTTTACTGCTGAGTGAAATTAGTAGGCTATTCTATTAAATAGAAAATACTCCCAGGATGGGCAGTTGGCAATCATGGTAGTCCTTGGACAGTTTAGTCTGAATGGCTTTTTTTTTTTTTTTTTTTGGTTGAGCAACATATGGAAAGTATAAGAACATTCGGGTAACCGGAGATGAGGGGGAGGCCTGACAAAGGCAAGATGCTGAAAGGCAGTTTTGCCAGCTTCACCATGTTGCTTGTCTTTCTCGTACAGACTCAAGAAGCAGCCTTCCTGCCTCCAGTGCCCGAAATCCACGAGTGAGTAAATGAGTCTTACTGAACAGCTGCTATGTGCTGGATGTAGTTCTATTTGATGTGCATGACAACACTGTGAATTAAATGTTAGGCGCTCCCTTCTTTCAGATGAGGAAACAGACCCTGGAGCTGTTAGTGGGATTCAGGCCAGGTCTTCCTAACTCCAAAGTTCAATCATTCGATTTCATTTTAGGTTCCTGGACTGAGCATAGCTGGAGAGGGAGGGGAGAGGGGAGGAGAGAGGGAGAGGGGAAAGGGGAGAGGAGCAGAGACAGAGGAGGAGAGAAGGAGAGGGGAGAGGAAGAGAGAGAAGGAGAGGGCAGAGAAGGGGGGAGGAGGAGAGGGGAGAGAAGGAGAGAGGGAGAGAGAGAGAGAGAGAGAATGGATTGGGAGAGGAGAAAGAGAAGAAGAGAGGTCAGGACAGATCCACTGGGTGAGAGCTCGTGGGAGGAGGAGACTCCGTGAAGCTGCACTGGGTTTCCCAGCACGGAACCAGTCTGGGCACTTCATGGGATGTGATTCTCTAACCCAGCCTTGGGGTTACTGGCCGTGCCTCTCTGGTTTCAGCATGGCCCCGTCAGCTCAGAACATTCCTCGGGAATTCAGACCCTGAGTGCGAGCGCAATCTTAAAGTCAATCCCAGAGCCGGTGGGGAGGCCTGGGCTGGAACGGGGGCCTGTTTCCTGGCCCGCTAACTAGGGACCCGAGACCGCAGAGCTGGGGGCTGGCCAGAGTGCTGACCGCAAGTGCTGGTTCCCTGCACACTGCATTCCGGGGCTTCCAGCGTCATCTCTCCGGAGAGCCGCACTTGTCTACCCTTTGCGCACTCCACTTCTCTCCCTTCCACCTGGCGAAACCCGGGCCACTTCAACATTAAGCCCTTGAGACTCCTGCTGTGCTAGGTAGGCTCCTTTTAGCATTTCAAGTCACCAGCCCCGGTGGGGGGCGGGGGATACAAAATTGTCCACATTTCAGAGGTGTATTAGCTTCCTAGGGCTGCCATCACAAAGGACCACAAACCGGGCGGCTTAAAACAACAGAGGTTTATTCTTTCACGTTCTGGAGGCTAAAAGTCTGCAATCCAGGTGTGGGCAGGTTTGGTTCCTTCTGGAGCTCCAAGGGAGAAACTATCCTACCCCTCCCTCCTAGCTGCTGGTGGCGGCAGTTGTTAACCTTGGTGTTACTCCAGTCTCTGCGTCTCTGTCCCATGGCTTTCTTCTCTATCTTCTCTGTGTCTGTGTCTCTCCGTGTCCTCTTCTTTTAAGGACACAAGTCACTGGATTTCGGGCCACTGAAGTTGCTGTCCATCTCAGCCATGGCTTCCTGTCGGGCCCCTGCTTCGCAGATGAGTCTGGGGTTCCACACTCAATCTGGCCACTGTCTACTTGTCCAGCTTTGTCCCCCACTGCCCACACTTTGAGCTCACAGTGTGTTAATGGGCACGGCCTGCCGCATACCTCTGTGCCTTGGCAAATTCTGTCCCCTCAGCCCGGAATGCTCTCCCCGTTCCTCACCCCTTTTCCCTCTCCAGGTGAAAAGCTCTTACGCATCCTTGAAGCCTCTCCCCTGGGTGAGGGCTACCCTGAATGCTCTGGGGAGTGTTGACTGTGGCTTTTGTCCCAGCTGTGGTCCTTGGGTGTTTCTCCCACGCAACACCGAACACAATGCATTGCTTTTGCTTCGTTATGCTCACCTCCCCACCAAACTGAGCTCCTGAAAGGCAGCTATCTTTTGAGCCCCCCACAGTGATACAGAAGATCATCCACAGCTGTTAAACGGCTGGGAAAGCATGGAAGTTCCCTTCAGTGGATAGAGACCGAGGAGCATCTTTCTCCTACTTGGATTATATTCCCTACAATGCTTGGTGCGTAGTTGGCTCTCCAATGCTTCCTGTATGGTTTAGCGATTGAATGGAAAAGCCACTGTTCGCAGGGATAGTGGGAGCTGTGAGTCACTGACACTAGCCTTTCCATTAATGTAATGCCCTGAGGAACTAAAATTCCCCTGTCCTATGATTCAGGTGCTTCTTAAATGAGATTTAATTGAGGTCAGGGAGGGAGACAGGTGCTACTTTCCATCTTGCTAATGAAGAAGTGAAGGGAAAGAAAGAGGAAGCCCTGGGCCTGAGGTTCCTGAATTCTCAGGAAGTGTTGGTTAAGGGGTAGGACCAGGACATTGGTTCCTGGTTTATTCCTGCAATCAAGAGTGGGGATCATGGGGGCGCCTGGGTGGCTCAGTCGGTTAAGTGGTTAAGCATCTGACTTGATCTCAGCTCAGGTCATGATCTCAGGGTCGGGACTTCAAGCCTTGCACTGGGCTCCACACTGGGCATGGAAACTACTTAAAGAAAGAAAAAAAAAAAAAGAGTGGGGATCCTGGCGATGCTGGGTGGTGGGGTGGGTAAGGGAGGTGTCAGCAGGGACTGCGTTCTGGGACTCCCAGCCTGAAGCTGACCCAGGCCCATCCCCATGGAAAATGACTCCTTGCTGGCCTTGCAGCTGAATGAAGGTTCTCTCTAGCATCAGACCAGCCTCTCTTTTGGGGGAACAAGGCACCCTTATTGTGAGGCTCTCTCTTCTCATCTCATTTCCAGTCATGTGAGCTTCCCTTCTGTGTCCCTTAACAATGCTACCTGTCACTTGAAGCCAGGTAACACTCAAAGGAGGCTAACTAGAGTTGGAGTCATACCTGGGTCTCCAGATTCCCTTTATATCATTTCTTCCATTGATTTCCAAGGGCCTTCAACCTTGTCCTCCAGACCATTTTAGTCTAGGACAAGAGACCTAGCAAATGAAGTATTTCATCTACAGGCCCCCAACCTGTCCCCTTCAACTCAGCTATCCCATTCCTCCCAGTCTCCACCCCAGACACACACACAAACACACACACACACACACACACACACACACACACACACACACACACACGCCCAACCCAAAACCAGACCCCATGGGGCATTCTGGGGCAGGGCTGGGATTAGGAGAGGCAAGCAAGGTGCCCAAGGCTCACAATTTAAGGAGGCACTCACTCTCAGGGATGTGTAAGTACCTTGTATTCTGGGGTGTCCTGGCTTGGTGCCGGGCTGGTGTATTAATAAAGGGATGGGAGGAGAAAAAGTGGTTAAAAGGAAGGTAGAAGACAGAGTGCTAAGAGAACAAGGCGGGAAATCTGAAGTCAGTGGCAAAGTGAAGAATAATGGGTGTATCCTTTGGGTAAATACCTAGTAGTCAATTGCTGGATCGTAGGGTAGTTCTATTTTTAACTTTTTGAGGAAACTCCATACTGTGGAATTTAAGAAACCAAACAAATGATCATAAGGGAAAAAAGAGAGAGGAAAACCAAGAGACAGACTCTTAACTATAGACAGCAGCCTGATGGTCCCACCCAGGGCAGGTTGGTGGGGGCATGGGTTGAATGGGTGATGGGATTAAGGAGGGCACTTGTCATGATGAGCACCCGCTGTTTGTTGTATGTGTTGTAGGTGTTGAATCACTAAATTGTACACCTGAAACTAGTATTACACTGCATGTTAACTAACTCGAATTTATTTTATTTTATTTATTTAAAGATTTTTTTAAAGTTTATTTAAGCCATCTCTACACTCCACATGGGGCTCGAACTCACAACGCCGAGATCAGGAGCTGCATGCTCTATAGGCTGAGCCAGCCAGGGGCCCCAACTAACTGGAATTTAAATAAAAACTTTAAAAAAAGGTGAAGAATAATGGGTTCATGTGGTCAGGGGTAGCTTTCCCCACAAAACTCACACCCACACAGCCTCAGATGGGCCTGATGTCACCCAGAGAACAAGAGACCATAGGAAAAACAGAACACAGTCACCCCTTTCTCATTAGGTTTCCCTGAGTTTCTTGTCCCAGGGAAGACAAGAAAGGGGAAGAAATCCCCAAAGCCACGTCCTCTCTGCTTTCACTCCCTCCTCGGACACTTGACACCTTTTTGTGGACATCAGGAACCTCGCCCTGGGCATGGTGATTCAGAGTCTTCAAATGCCTGAGCTGGAGGAGCCCTTAGAGGCTGCCTGGCCCGGGAGCCACTAGCCCACAGGGCTTTTGAGCACCTGTAACGATCGCGGCTACTCCAAACTGACAAGTGCCCAGCGTAAAATATACACTGCAGTTTTGAAGCCCTCATTTGAGACAAAAGAATGTAAAATAGCTCACTAATATTTTTTAAAAGCTTGATTATACTGAAATGATAATGTTTGGGATCTATTGGGTTAAATAAAATATATTAAAGTTAATCCCCTTTTTTACTTACTTTAATGCGGCTGCTAGAAAAATTTTTTGAATTTTGAATTTTTAAAATATATGAATGATTTTTTTTTGTTTTTAACAAACCTTTGTGTGGAGGGCTGGGGCGGGTGGGGGGAGCTGCTTCGTTACCTACAAAACCCTGACCCAGAAGCAGGTGGTCTAGGAATGGTTCAGCACCCAGTTCTCCACGGAAGGGTTCCGGCCACGCCCCTTTTCCCCCGGAGGAGGCGCTCTCTGCACAGTGGACGCTCGAAAATTTAACATTACGTATGGGGCTCACATTTGTGGCTCGAATGGTAGATCTATTGGACAAGGCTGGTCTCGTCCAACTTCCTCCTGGAACACAAGAAAACTGAGGGCCAGAGAGAAGACCTCACTTAGCAGATGGCACACACTAAAAAGCACTGTTATTTCCATCAGCCTCTCAGTTGCACACACACACACACACACACACACACACACACCACCCACCCCCAGGAGCCTGGGGAGAGGAGCGGGCAGACAGCAGAACCCTGGGCTGCAAGCCTCAAGCGAAATGTTCCAAGACTCAAGACATTGGCTGTGGTTTCTTGGGAGTGAAATGAAAACCGAATAAAATCCCATTTTATTTATTTATTTATTTTTTTAAAGATAAAATTAATTCATTTGCCCTCACAACTCCGTGGGCCGCACTGGGTCCTGTAGTCCTATAAGCATGCCCTGCAGCAGTGGGCTGGGAGTCTAGTTCTCTGGAGTGCCTACTCCCTTGTCTAGAGCTGCCTTAAGCCGGCTCCCTGCTGACCCCATCATCCTGCTCCCACATGCAAGAGGTGCTTAGGTCCACCTGCAACAAACCCAGGCTAAAATCCCAAAGCCCAGTAGACTCTGGAAACTTGGGGTGTGGGGACAAAGCCGGGGAGCCCTAGGCCTCCCCCTATGAATTCCCAGGCATAGTAACCCAGATCAGTTTACCAGGTGTGCCAACCGGCACCTTAAAAGCCCAGACCCTCCCCCTCCCCCTCCCCCAAGGCAGTGGGGGAGCCTTGCCTGAGCCCTGACACGGAGGGGCAGGATTGTTTGACAGGTAAACAAAGACAAGTTTCACTAGGACTGGCTTGATAAATGGAAGAGGAGCGGGCAGCGAGGGAGGGGGAACCCGACACCAAAGGCAAATGCCTTTATTTCATAATTTTATCTGGCGTCCCCATTCTCATCAACCTGCATTGTCAAGGCTGAAAGAGAGGCGGTTAGGAAAGTACAGAGATAATGATGTCTCGGCCGCCAGGACAGCACTAATGGTGCGCATCTGAGGACAGTTCCGACAAGTGGACTTGTGGAGCTGACTCTGGACCCCCGAGGAATTTTCCTTGGTTTCCACCTGGCTTTGGCTAGGAAGCCAGAGAGTGTGGTCACCCCCTTTCCCGCGCCTGGCTTCCCACCCTGCACTGGTGGGTGAGAGTGACAGGGGAAAGGTGAGAAAGCCTGGCTGCTCCCGCAGCTGGGGAGGAAGGGCCACCTGGAGGTCAGCTCTCCTACCTACGCACACGCGCGCGCGGGCGGTGGGCCCCGGGAGTAACACAGGCGCTACAACCTGGCGAGCCCTTGCCCTTGGCGGAGGGAGTGAGTGTCCGGCGGGGAGGGCGGGTGTCGCTCCCCGCAGACCCCGCTCCGGACGTGACAGTTTGCGGCCCGATAAGGAGCGGTCCCCTCTGTCGCCTTTCCTCCAGTCCTTGGGACCGGCCGGTGCGCGCGTCCCGCAGCAGTCGGATGCGCTAGGTGGGGCCAGCGTGGTTCTCCCAGTCCCCCTCTCCCCTCCTTCAAGGGTGACTGTGCCGCTGACGTCAGGCGGCTTTGGGTTCATTCCCTGGCACCGGGACTTTATTTTCATAACAGCATGCAGTGCCGCGGAACTGGAATAGGCGTGTCCCCTCCCCCTGACCCTCTCCCGCCCCTTGTCCCTCTGCTCACCCCCTCGCTTGCTCCCTCCCTCCGGCGACAGCTGCCTTTATAACCGCTCGGCGCCGCGAGGGCGGGATAGCGCCTGCTGGCTTCCCCAGCGCCGAGGGGCTCCAGTGCTGCCTCCCACGCGCGGGAAGCGAGCAGCTCAAGTTCACGCGCCAAAGCCAGGGCTTAAGGGTAAGTGAGGCGCACGCCGCCCGGGGCGGTCTCGGCCTCTCCAGATTTAAATCCTGGTGGGGGGGGGGTGGAGTGCGGCGCTGGGTGGGGTGGGATACAAGAAAAGAGGACTCCCTGGTAATGGACTACAACTGGCTATGAGGCAAAAAATCCCAAGAAAGGAATTTCTCTAGTTTAACTCAACTCAGATTTCCGCCCCCCCTACGAGCTTCCCCGGGCTCAGAGGCGGAGAGCAAAAAGAGAGTCAGGATAATAGTTTGTGCTCAGACACGTTGTAGGAACTTTTAGCAGGTGGAATCCTGGCTGGGCAGGTGAGCAGTTTGGGGATCATACTAGGGCAAGAAAAAAGAAGGAGGAAAATTTTAGAGCAAGGGACTGGGAATGGGATGGTTGGGGATTGGGGGTAGGGGGAGGTAGGAGGAGGGAGATGGTGACAATTGCTACTTCACTCAAGTACTGAAAAGTTTTGATTTATTTTGTCCTTCCACAACAAGTGCTGGCTTCTGAATTTTGGGAAGTAGCTTGTAGAAGCCATCGCTTTTCTCGATGTGTGAGGCTGTCAGCAGCACAGCATTCCCTCCCTGGCTGTCCTTTGAGTTGCTCAGGAACCTCGGGGCAGATGGAAGTTGAATATTCAATAACAGCCCACCTTCTGGCAACAACTAGATAGGACCCAGGTATGGCCTCAAGGCTGTCCAAAGTGCTCCCTTAAACATCCACAGGGAAGGAAGGGCTAGTCATAGGGGAATCAAGAATCAGAATCAAGGAATTTGAAAGATTTTTGGTTCCCAACTTCTCCTCAGAGGCCACACCTGTTGAAGGGTTCTGTTGAATCAGCCACCACTTTGGGCTCCTTCCTGAAGGGGAATACCTGAACCACTTCAGATAGAATGGGCTGGGGCCCACGGGAGGGGTGAGAATGGGGGTCAGAAGTCCACCCTCCAGGTCTGTGTGCTGGCTGTTATTACTAGGAGAGGGAAGAATGACAGAAAGGAAGGGTCAGCAGAAGCGTTACCTGGGAAACAGAAAGGTCCCTCTGAGGGTATGGTGAGATATGGGCTCACAGGGCAGATAGAAAGGAGCAGAATGCTCCTGGGAAGCACTTCCTGGGGAGTACTCTCAGTCTTGAGTCTGGAAGAGTGATTTCTCAGCCAGGCTCTGCTGCACCGTGTAGCCATGAGACAGCCAGGGCCTGGGCCTTGAGTTCCTCTGAAGGGGTCTTGGGAAGGCCCCCAGCTCCTTTCCATGGCTGAGATTCTAGCCCTTCTGTATCCTTAGTGAAAATTGGATTTTGACTGTGATTTCATTCTGCTCATTTTGGAAGTTTGTCTTCAGGTCCACTTCTGTTTAAATATCCAGATTGAGCTGAGAAAATGGTGAGGAAATGATGTGTTGGTATATTAGGACCTTAAAAAACAATGAATTGAATAGTATTTTCACTTGAGGGGTCTCGGATTTTCTGAGTAGTTTGGTGTGTTTGTTTCTATTTTTATTTCTATATTATTGCCTTGTGGCCAGAATATGTGGTCTGTATATTTCTTATTTTAGGATTTCAGTGTGTGTGGTCTAAAACATACTGTTTTTGTAAATGTTCCACAACCACTTCAACAGAAGCAATCATATAGAGCAGGGATTGATAAACTAGGTCCATGGCCAAACATCTCACAGCCTCTTTTTGTAAATAGTTTTGTTGGAACACAGCCATGCTCATTTGTCTATGGGTTATCTATGGCTTTCAGCTACAAACATATGGCCTGCACAGCCTAAGCTACTTATTAGTTGGCCCTCTACAGATAATGTTTGCTGGTCACAGATATAGAAGATCTGCATTATATGATTAACAATGGAGATATAAACATATGAACAATGGATATGAGCATAGAGAACATATGAACTTAGAGACTATTTCAAGTAAGGTATCCATAGAACATTTATAAAAATTTACCATATTATTATTCCTTTGTCTTTTTCATCTGCTGAGGACTGATAAAGAATATTAAAGTCTCCTATAACTATTGTATTTCTTTTGATTTCTCCTTGTATTTCTGGTAGTTTTTGTTTTATGTGTTTTGGTGCTATGTTACTTAGTGCATAAAAGTTTATAACAGTTGTATCTTAAATGTGGAGTATCCCTAATTATTATAAAGCAAGTTTTTGGTCCATATAATATCTTTTTGCATTAAACTTTGTGTGATATTAATATCTCAGCTCTTAATTTCCTTATCTTCAGCAAGCTATTTAATTTTGTACTTGATACATAATACCTGATAAATAAACACTGTTATTATTACTTATTTTTGCATTTATTTACATTTTTTTCTTTTGCTTTCAATGTTTTTTTTTTTGTTTTGTTTTGTTTTTAGAGAGAGGGAGGAGGGGCAGAGGGAGATGGGGAAAGAGAATCTTAAGCAGGCTCCACACCCAGGGAAGAACCTGTCATGGGGTTGATCTCAACAACCCTGAGATCTTGACTTGAGCTGAAATCAAGAGTTGGACACTTAACCTTAACTGAGCCACCCAGGCATCCCAACTTTCAACCGTTTCTGAATCCTGTTGTTTTAGGTGATGTTCTTATAAGTATATTATAGTTTAATTTAGTCTTTTTTTCAAAATGAAGAAGTTACCATTTACATTTATTGTAATAATTGTTGCTTGCTATTGCCAAATAATTTTTGGCCACATGTTCTGCTCTCTCCGTCCTTTCCCATACTAGGTAGCCTGTATCTACTAGGGTGCCGAGTGGTTGGTTGTGCTATTCTCAGGGCTTAAAACACAGGCTTGTAAGGAGAGATGATAAGTTTAGTTTGGGACTTGTTGGATTGAACATTAATATGTTCCCTTTATATATTAATATATTTAAGGGGTGCCTGGGTGGCTCAGTCAGTTAAGCATCTGCCTTCCGCTCAGGTCATGATCCTGGAGTCCTGGGATCAAGCCCCGCAACAGGGTCCCTGCCCGGCGGGGAGTCTGCTTCTCCCTCTGCCCCTCACCCCTCTCATGTGCTCTCTCTTTCAAATAAATAAAATCTTAAAGAAGGTATCTTTGGGAGTTGTGAGCTGGTATACCAGTAGAGGACTTTATCCACCTATTTTCTGGAAATTTTATTTCTTAAAATCTTGGGCCTAAAAGGTTTGGAAGTTTCACTCAAAATCTTATTTTCTTTTGTGCTTTAAAAAGATTTCCAGTATTTTATTTTATGTTCCAGCAGTTTATTTTACAATAATGTAAACTCCATGTGCTCTGTTTAGAATGGAGGAAGATGGTATGTAAGGATCCCAGGGAACTACCCGAAAGTGAAGAGACTGGGATAAGCACCGTAGTTACTCTTGTTTAGATCTGTCTAAAGAGGTTCGGTAATTTTTTTTTCTCTCAGTTACTACAAAGAAACTCAATTCACTGATGTTATTCAGATGTTATTCATAAGCTGTTGCCATAATCACTTTTATGTCATCAGAATTAGGATGACTACTCAGAACAGGGGATCCTGGAGATTTCCCTGTAGACACTTTCCATTTATAACTAATCCTTCATCGAGGGCAGAGAAATTCCTGTGGGACTCCACCCCTGTCTTAGAACTCAGCCTAGATATGAGGATAAGCATCAGTACATATTCATCTTCAAAAATTCTTCCTCCCCATTCCTCACACTTGATAATAAATAACTTAACTCTGAGTAAATATTCAGTGGTCAGTCTTAGTCCAAAACCACTGTGCAGAGCAGAGCGCCTATTGAGGAGGATACCAACAAACAGAAAATTTGCTCTGTTACCTTAAGAAGCTTGTTATCTGATGGTTGAGTCAACATTGATATTAATATATAATATAAAACATATATATGGAAAAACTTGAGCGCTAAGAAATAATGAAGAGACCTACAAAGTTAGAATGAGATGGGACTAATAATTTTTAAAAACCTCAAGATAGAGTTAAGTTTTGGGCTAAGTTTTGAAGCAGTATGGTAAATGGATTGTGACTAGGAGGGAAAGGGTCTTTCTGGCTGGGAGAACAATGCACATGCAGAGGCAAAGAGCATGACTTTATCACAAGACCTTGGATGAGCCCAATTCCCTTCTGGATAGGAATACTCTTGGAAGATCGGCTTGCCTTGCGTGGAGGTGGAGAGAGGGGGAGTTAGGAAGGCAGGAGGAGAGGGGTGGGAGGACCCATTGGAGAAAAGTCATGAAGCTCAAATTGGGACTGAATCTGTTATAACCTAAAAAGGAGCTAATATGTTAATCCAAAGATCCCTTCCCTTCTTTGTTCCCTTCCTTAAGCATTTAACTCTGTTGACTGCTCTTTTATTTTTATTTATTTATTTTTTGAAACTGCTCCTTGGCTTCTGGGAAACCACTCAGGCTTATTATTATTATTATTATTATTATTATTATTATTATTAGCAACCCCTGATCATTTTTTTAAACACCTTTCGCTGACTCCTGCATTGATGAGATGGTCATGGTCCTGCCCTTGGCCCCCTTCTCACTGTACTTGCTCCCTGTGTGATCTGGTTTTCCTCTCAAGGCTTCAGATGCCTCCTCTAGACCCACCCGGTGTGTACAGCCCACACCTCTCCGGAGCCTTGGACTCGCATGTCCAAGTGCAGAGGGGGTCAGCACAACCTGGGGTCCTAGAGCCTGGCTTCTAAGTGCCATGAAATCTCAGGCAAGTTATTTAATTTCTCTGTGCCTCAACTTCCAAAAAGGGGCATACTAATGGGTTGTTGTGGGAATTAAATGAAGCAGTGTGTAGCCCAGAGCAAGCTCTCAGGAGGATTTCGTGCTTGTCATTTCTGGATGCCGCCAGTTGCATGGCCCATATTCATCTTAGATTGAGCACAGCTCCATTTGGCATCGGTCCTCAGCAGCCTGTATTTCTAAGTTCCATTCAGTTGCCTACGCCAGAAATCTGAGAATTAACCTGGACTCTTTCATTCCCCAAGCCCTGTCTCTTCTGCCTTCCTAAAAATCTCCCACTATTTGCTGCACATCTTTCAGGACTCACCTCCTTGGTCTCTATAGCGTTAAAAAAAAGACCCATTAGTTGGAATGACTCACTGTTTTCCATGTGCCCTCAGCATTCCCTGGCCACCCTGTGCCCCCTTATTTGTATGTCAGGGGGACCCTATTGGTCCTCCCAGGGGCAGCAGCCCCACTTTTGATCCGTGTGACTCATACACTTAACACAGTGCCTGACACAAAGTAGGTACTTAAATGTTTGTTGATTGAGTGTACGATCGCTCGCTGTGGAGACTTCTCAGAGCCGGTTTAAGTGGAGAGAGGCTGGAGTCATGGAGAAAAGCTTCAGAGTTCCTAACAGTGATTTCAAGATGAAATGAAAAATTACATTATGATTAAGACCATTTGTAAAGGGATAGTCTTCCCAGCTATGTGACACTGAACATGTAATTTCTTTTTCTTTCTTTTTAAAAATTTATTTGAGAGAGAGCATGCCAGGGGGAAGGGCAGAGGGAGAGAGAATCTTTTAAGCAGACTCAGAGCCCAAGATGGGCCTGGGGCTTGATCCCACCACCCTGAGATCACTGCTGGGCTCCATCCCATGACCCTGAGATCACAACCCGAGCCAAAACCAAGAGTCCCACACTCAACCTACTGCAACACCCAGGCACCCCTGGACGTATAACTGCTAAGAGTCAAGTCTTCTCACCTGTAAAATGGGTTGTAGGAATAGTAAATGAGATAGATAAAAGATGTAAAAACATGTACGTGAGAGAATACCTATAAATACATAACCACTCAGCATTGTGCCTGGCTCCGGGGAACTCGGTATGTGACACTAGTCCTGACTATTTTTACTCATAATTATATTGTGACTATTACAATATATCAAATGGGGCGATTCAAGAGGAGGGAGAAAACTGAAATGCTAGAAAATCACACATTTGCCTGGCTGGGGTATGTGAAGACTCAGCTTCAGCAATCTGAAGTTATTTGGTATTATTCCCCAGGCAGTGCTAACAGGTAGGTATTGTCCTCTTCATTTTCAGATGACAGAATGAGATCTGTCTCATAGGAGGAAGATAAGATTGGCTTTGGCAAGGCTGGGGCCCCAGGTTATTCATGCTCAGATACTCTGGGGCGGGGCTGGGCTGGGAAGGGCGGGGCGGGGCCTAGAGGGGCGGGGCTGGGCGGGGCCCGGGCGCTGCACGTCGGCCGGCTGCGCAACCTTCCAGGTCTAGGCTTCAGCATCCCACCCCCCTGGGGAGAAGAGAGGAGTCTCGGGGAAGCTGGAGGACTCATCAGTGCTGGCGTTTGTGCTTGCACAGCAGTCAGCGCCCTACGTCTGTCAAGAGCGTCTGTCCAGGTCTAGGGTCAGCATTGCTCCACTACCCGGTGGCTTTGTCCTGCAGGTGCGCCTTCGCCGGGTGGCGCTCTCCTTGGCCTGCACTCAGACCCTGAGTCACCTCCAGCCCTGTTTTGGGGTTTGGTTAGGAGTTGGCAGGACATGTTCTTTTAATGACGGGAGGTGGGGCAAGAAGAATGAGGGGGAGGGAGCAAGATTTGGCAGTTGTCTAAAAGGAGCTTCCTAGAGGGATGAACAGTGAGGCTGGACGTGGGCTCGCACCCTCTAGTTCAGCACCGCACCCTCATTTTACAGAGGAGAGGAGGGAGGTTCCAGGAGATAGTGTCCATACCTGACGCGATTGAAACCTCTTCTTTCTAAAGGGGTAGGATAAAGACAGGGCTTGGACTTGAGCCCAGAAAGTGACTCCTGCCTTTCTTCCTCCCCTATCCTCTCCTCCTCTTGTGCTTCTTCTTCCTTTTTTTCTGCCTTTTACCTGTCCTTTTTCTTTGTAATTTTTCTTTTCATGCCCTGACTCATTCCAGAAGGGCTTAGGACAGGGCAGGTGACTTGAAGGCCTCGGTTGTAGGTGTTGTTGGGTTACTGGACAGTGGCTGGTTAGCTTAGTTAGCAGCTGTAATAAGTGAAGGGGGTCTCACCCTTATGACTAATGAAAAGTCCTTTCCTCACATCCTAGGTCAGAGGCTACACACACTAAAACTGTACCATGTTCCTCCAAAGTGCAGGGTTTAGTCATCAGGGAGTTGGGTGGCAATGGAGGACTGGCTTCTAGTAAATCCGTCTCTGCTTACTGGGAAATCTCAGGATTCATGCTGTCTGGGGAGATCCCTGGAGTCATTTAGATGGGAACATGGTTCCACACCTGGCCCAAAGCCCCTAGCCTCAGACCCAGAGTGTGTTTTAGACAGCCCACAGGAGGAGGAGGATAGGAGAAAGGGAGGTTAGAACTCAGGACAGCAAACAGGGAGCTAATGAGGAAACCAGGTACGCCCCATCCAACGCTACCGCATCTCATGAGCAGCCCCTCCTCTCCCACCAGATTCCACTCCTATCCCTGCACACACTCATCCATCCTGGTTAGGCTTTTACCACGTGTCAGGTGCTAGTCCAGAGACTGGGGAGAGATACTTAACAACTCAGTCCCCACCTTCTCAGAGCCTTTGAATCCAGAGGAAGACACAGACTTAGTGCTAATAGGCATTGCAGGGCTGTGTGAGGAGCGCGATGGTGGGAAGTGCAAGAGGGCCAGCGGGGGCCGAGGATGTAGAGCCTTCTGCCTTTGTGCAGGATTGTGGCTCTTCCTCCCCTGGCCGCAAAGAGTGGCTCAAAGAGGACAAGCCCAGAGAGGGAGATGGGTCTTCTGAAGTGGTCCAGGTGAGGTGGATGGCCTTTGGGAGAAGTGGAATATTCGAGATACTGAAGAGATGGAATCCATAGGACCTGCGTGTTGGGTCTGGTAATGTGGGATAGGGATTTCTCGGGCCATGTCCCAACTCAGAGATGGATCTGAAGTTGGCTTTTAGTGCCTCTGCCCCGAGTTCACAAATGGGGAGACCCCTGTGATGCCTCCTGGCCCATCTCATCTTCTCTCACAAGACCTCCTTTCCGGCCCTGCCTCCTGCAGCGGGTCTGGGGGACAGTCATTTTGGTCCCGTGTAGGAATCTGAGGCTATGCATAATTCGAACACCTGGAGCAGCTCACAAGGGTCGGCTTTGTGCCTCAGTGGATTTCGCCCATGCTCAAAGCCTCGTGCGGCGCCTGAGGGCCGATGTAGTCACCTCCATTTCTGAGGCCAGGTCCCTCCCGGCTCTAAAGTTCTTACCAGACAAAGGGCTGCTCGGTGTAACTTTGGAGTTAGAATTCCGGTTTGAATCCTGGCCCTGCCATTTCCTTGCTGCGGGACTTTGGTGAGTCAGCTGACTTGTGCCTCAGTTGCTGCAGGTGGAGGCAGGGATAATGACGACATGAGCTTCGGCATAAGGTGCTTGTGCCGGTTAAGAGGGTAGAGCCGTAAGAGCATGCCTGATCTGTGCCGAGAGTGAGTTAGTGTTGAGACTTTCCCTCCCCATTCAGAGCAGCCCGAGAGTAAATTGCTTCTTTCAGCCCCCATTTGGTCTTCGTAGGAGCTAGTCTTTTCTTGGCTGGACCCTGGGTCTCTCTGTCCTTGACTTTGGTTACAAATGATGGCCAAAGGGTTGCATTCCGTTTTCTCTTTCTTGCTCCAGCCCTTATGTTCTTCTCTAAGGCTGTTTCGCTAGCTCCTGGCAGTTCATATTCCCAAATGCTGATTGCTTCCCTTTTTCCCTCAAACCTCGCTTTCTAGCAGTCCTTTTTAGCTTCTCAGAACCCTGTCCTTTCCCCTAGCCGTCTTCCCTATCTCCTTTCTTCATCTGGACCACTCCCTGGGTGACACAGGGCCTTCTCTGTACAGAGCTGCTTGTTAATGAGTCCGGTGAGTTTTATTTTCCTCTGACCAAATTCAGAGTACTTGGGACATTTTAGACCCATTGCACAATGCCTGTCATGCTGGAGGAAGAGGTGGAGGAGGGCTAACAGAGGTGAAGTAAGGATAATTCCGACAAAATTAGTCACTCAGATAAAAGCGTATTTACTAAGAAAAAATTTAAAAAGACATTAGTGAGAGAATTGGGAAATATGAACCCTAAGTGGATATTTGATATTATAGGGTTATTCTTAACTTTTGAAGTGCGGTTAAGTTAAAAAGGAGTTTTATCTTTTAGAGATACACACTGAAGTGTTTGTGCATAAAATGATATGATGTCAGGTGTTTGCCTAAAAATAATCTAGTAAGTGGGGTAGGGATGGCAATGAAGCAGAATTGGCCATATATTGGTAATTTCTGAAACCAAGTGATGAGCCCATGGGCTTTGCGAGTATGCTTGAAAATGTCAACATTTCTTGAAAAACGGTGGGTTTAAAAAAAATATTTTATTTATTAAGAGGGAGAGAGTGAGAGAGCAAGCGGAGCAGGGGAGGGGGGTGGCGCGGAGAGGCAGAGGGAGAAGCAGGTTCCCTGCTGAGCAGGGAGCCAGACTTGGGGCTCGATCCCAGGACCCCGAGATCATGACTAGAGCCCAAGGCAAGCGCCCAACCAACTGAGCCACCCAGGCGCCCCTAAAAACAATGTTCTAAGGCACTTCAGTGTCTGTTTCCCCATCTCCCGTGTATGATTGGGGTGGGAGGTGGAGGTGAAATTGAGGGAAATCGGTTTTCTCCCCTCTCCACACCCGTGGCCCATTGCTCTCATCGGACCCTGGTCTGCGGATGCCAGGAGGCCCGAGACACAACCCCGCCTACACCAGAAGGGAGCGGCCCGGAGGTTCACGTTGGGGGCGGGAGGTTCTGGCTCACTGTTCCTCTGGCCAGCACCACAACCATCCTTTAGACAAACACCTCATCCATCTCTGTCAAGACTTAGAGTCCTCAAGCCCGAAGTCCTTCAGGGTTCCCGGGTGATGCTGATGACTGCTCGTCAAGGGACAGTACTACCTTGAGGGGTGGGGAAGGAACCACTGGCGGGGGGGGGGGGGAGGGGGGGCGGTACTGGGAAGGAGAAATACCTTTGCAGCTGGACACCGCCCTTAGGGCGGATCTGGGAGGGGGTGAGGTGGGGAGGTGAAGGTGAGCGCGGAGGAAATGCGCCCAGCCTGGGTCCCTCCCTCCCCTGGTGTGCGCAGTGCTTGCATTCAGCCCGGGGCTGGGGGCTTCTTCCTCTCCCATACTCCTGGCACCCACAACCGAGCCCAGTCTGCACCCCCTTTCCCCGAACCACCACCAGAGTGGTGGAGTAGGCAAGGCAAGTCAGACTTTGGGGACTTGTGTTTCAGGGGATGCCTGCCCTCTTCCTCCCATTTCTCATCCTGCGCTGCCCTGAGGAATGGGACCCGTGACCCGTTCTTCACCCGTTCTTTGCTCTGTGCTTTGTGGTAGGGGTGACCCTGCGGTAGAGTGCAGGTGACAGACCCCCGGGTGACGAAGGGCTGTGGGAAGCCTGTGGCCATAGTGGCAGATTCTGTCTGTCTGTCTGTCTGTCCCTTCTGCCATGCTAGGGCACTTGTCTGTTTTCCCCTTTACCATGGACTCTCTAGCCTAGTGATTGGCACATAGTGGTGCTCAGGAAATACTGGTTGAGTGAATGACTTAATACGATACAAAGTTAAGCTTGGTGAGCCAAATTTCATTAAAAAGTTAGGAAGATAGATTGAAGCTATAAACTATTTGCTCTTTATATTACTTAAGTTATTTTATTCTAATACACCACACCTATAATATTCCAACATATACATAATATTCATGTATGTAAGTATGTGTTTTATATTGCATATATATACATATAATTTTTTCCCTAATTGCCATGAGAATAAAACAGTGCTAGGGCAATGACTATGTCATCTAACTGAAATGCAGATTTTGTATCTTTTTTTATTTATTTGGGGGGGAGGGGCGGGGCATCAGGAGAGAATCTTTCCAGCAGACTCCCCATTGAGCACAGAGCCCAACAGATGGGTCAGACGAGGGCTGGATCCCATGACCCTGAGATCATGACCTGCCAAAACCAATGGTGATTGGTCAGATGCTTAACCAACTGCGCTACCCAGGCACCCCCAGATTTTATATCTTTAAGGGAAGCAGATGTTTGAATTCTGTCCGCATTGAAGAAGAGGCTCATTTGCCCTGGACAGTTAGTGAGTGATGGCTCGTTCTGTATCCCACTGTGCTGCTTCCCTGACTTGTGGTTGGATCTTGAAGACATAAGATGGAAGAAGGAGAAATGGGTGTTCTTTTTCCTTGGATTGATCACAGCATCCCCATAGAGCTGTGAAGGGCCAGAGAAATCTTGTCTATATGCATTTATGGGCATGTGGTGAAGACATTCTGAGCTGTTTTTCTGCTATAAGGAAAGAGGCAGGATGCAGTGAATGTTTTGTACCTTTTCCTGCTTCCCGGTCCCAGTGGTTCCCCTTCTTTCCAATTCCTTTCTGCACAGTCTCTCCCCATTTGGCCTTAGAGGAGGCCAAAATCTTTCACTGATGATTTTGTGTGGAGGGGTTCTCAGTGAGCCTTCTCTTCCTCTAACTGTCCCCTACTCCCTGCCCTCACTGTATTTCTCTTTGAGTCAGTTCAGAACTTTTCACTGTTGAGTGAGCAATTCTATCAGGAAAAGAAATCTAAAGCCACCCCCCCAAAAAAAATTCATGCACAAATAGCATTCAGCAAAACAAAAGGAATGGTGCCCTAGATAAACAGCCAAATAATCCAGAAAAAAATTAGTTTGTTGACGAACTGTTAAAAACCTTAGCACTTTTGAATTTCAATGTCTTACCTGACGTTGACTTTGGACTTTGAGTACCGTATATTTTAAGGAAATGTACAAACTCCTGCTCTCTTCCAATTTCCCACTTTATCTTTCCACTGTGCCCTGAATTCTTAGGAATTAGATTTCATGAGGTTTGGGACATCAGCTGGGTTTAAAATTGACATGAAGGTTGTGGGAGCAGAGAAGGAAGCAGATCCGGGAGATCAAGGAGAGATATAAAGGAAGGATAGCCAGTCAATTTTTTTTTTTTAAAGATTTTATTTACTTATTTATTTGAGGGAGAAAGAGAGAAAGAAGGTGTGTTGGAGCTGGAACGGGAGGGGGGCGCAGAGAGGGGAAGGGAGAGGAATAAGCAGATTCTGAGTTGAACACAAAGCCCAACATGGGGCTTGATCTCACGACCCCTGAGATCACCACCTGAGCCGAAATCAAGAGTCCACACTTTATCGACTGAGCCACCCAGGTGCCCCCAGCCTGTCAATTCTGATTGTCCTTGAGTGGGTAAGCAGATTACCTGCTTTGTGGATCATCTATCACCTGGGAGCTCCTAGCCTGTGTGGGGCTGAACTAAGTGGAATCAAGACCATAAACAGAGCTGGTTTATGGGGCATCTGATGAGGGAGAAAAAGGGGCGGACATAAGAGGAGAGAGAGAGAATGAGAATCTTTCAGATTGCATTTAAGGCCAACTAGAACTCACTCGAGAGGTGGCACCTGTTGTAGTTGAGAGCATGGATCCTAGAGCCAGATAACTTATGTTCAAATTCTGCTTCTGCCATTTCCTCACTGTATGATGTTGGGCAGGTAACTTGACTTGTCTCTGCCTCAGTTTTCTCATCTGTAACATAGCACTAATATTTTTTACCTACTAGAGTTGCTATGAAATTAAACTAATATATATGAAAGGTGATTGGAAGAGTTTCTGATCCAGAGTAAAAATGAACATTAGCTATTGGTAATATCTTTCGTTGGATAGTCCACTGTTTTTTGGTGCGTCCTCCAGGACTTCCTAGTTAATAAAGAACTCGTTATGACAGAGGAGACTCTTTCCATCACTTTTTGGAATAAGAGTAGAGCCATCCTCACAAAACTTAAGGAGGGAAAAACCCTTCTAACACATGATAGCAGAGCTAAAGAAGAGGATCCAGTGGTGGTGAAGTGGATGTTTGTCCTTCCATAGAGAAATCTACAGTTCAGATAACTCCTCTTATCCATGAAAGAATGGGATGCGCACAGGGCGTCCGGGTGGCTCAGTCAGTTAAGCATCTGCCTTTGGCTCAGGTCATGATCTCAGGGTCCTGGGGTCGAGCCCCTCGTTGGGCTCCCTACTCAGCGGGGAGTCTGCTTCTCCCTCTGCCCCTCCCCCCTCACGTGCTCGAGTGCTCTCTCTCTCTCAAATAAATAAAGTCTTTCTTAAAAAAAGAATGGGATGCTTACAAATGTCTGAAACAGAGGCAAAGGTGGAAAAAAACTTGAGACTGATAAATTATGATTAAAGTTTAAGCTTAGAGATTTCCGTGTTCATGAATTCTGACAAAGTACTAAGCCAGAAATATCAGGAACCCTGGCAAGTTATGTTTTGAAATGAGACCCCGGAACCCCTCAACAGAGCACTGAGTTCTCTGGCGTCAGCGTACACATTAGTAGTGCTTAATTGTGGGGAGCTTTGGTTTTTGCCTTCATCAGTCTTTAGAATTTGCCGTGAGAGCTAGAGAAAAGTTAGTAGCTTTATCTAATGTAGCAAGTTCAGGGGCAACACCCTGGCCGAGCATAGGAAAGTTTTTCCTAATCTTTCTGGGTCCCTGTGCCAAGAGTTTATTTGGAGATTCACCTCTCCCTCCCCCCAACTTTGCCTCTACGCAGGACCAGAATGGCCACAACATCCCCTAGTGGTTGCCGCTCAAGCCTGGACGCCAGGTACCACAGACTTTGTGATACCACTGCAATTTGGGGCATTGTTCTAGAAGCAGTGGCCGCAGCTGGAGCTGTGACCTCAGTGGCCTTCATGTTCGCTCTCCTGATTCTCATCTGCAAGGTGCAAGACTCCAACAGGCGAAAAGTGCTCCCGACCCAGTTTCTCTTCCTCCTGGGTGTTCTGGGGATCTTTGGCCTCACCTTTGCCTTCATCATCCAACTTGATGGCAGCACAGGACCCACCCGCTTCTTCCTCTTCGGAGTCCTCTTCTCCCTCTGCTTCTCCTGCCTCCTGGTTCATGCTTTCAACCTGACGAAGCTGGTGCATGGGAGGAGGCCCCTGTCCTTGCTGGTGATGCTGAGCCTGGCCGTGGGCCTCAGCCTGGTGCAGGACATCATTGCTGCTGAGTACATCATCCTCGCCATGAACAGGACCAATGTCGCCATCTTCTCTGAGCTTTCTGCCTCTCGGCGCAATGAAGACTTTGTCATGTTACTTATCTATGTCCTCTTCTTGATGGCGCTGACCTGCCTCATGTCCTGCTTCATCTTCTGTGGATCCTTCAGCGGCTGGAAGAGACACGGGGTCCACATCTTCCTCACCATGCTTCTCTCCATTGCCATCTGGGTGGCCTGGATCACCCTGCTCCTGATTTCTACCTTTGGCCCCGCATGGGATGATACCGTCCTCAGCTCAGCCTTGGTGGCCAATGGCTGGGTTTTCCTGTTGGCTTATGTTGTACCTGAGTTTCGGCTGCTCACAAAGCAACGGAACCCCATGGATTACCCCGTTGAGGATACATTTTGTAAACCTCAACTCATGAAGCAGAGCTATGGTGTGGAGAACAGAGCCTACTCTCAAGAGGAGATCACCCAAGGTACAGAGCATGGCTGGGTGAGAATCCCTTGTAGAAAGATGGGGGGAGAATCATAGGATATTATAACTATAGTAACACTCAAGATGATCCAGGTCACACCCCTGGCAGAATAGATAAGGTCCCCAAGGCTCAGATCTTGCTTAAAAACATCCAGCTGGTTAGAGTTCTAATAGAACTAGAAGCTGGCCCCGGGAGTCTTAATCTAGTACTTTCTACACAATACCCTGTGGGTTTCTCTGAGTCGAAATAAGTTGGAGCAAAGGAATGACTGAAAAAATCTCTAGAGACAAGCAGGTGAGATTGTGGTCTTTATAAAAGAGAACTAAGTGTTCCTTCCAGAAATCTGGAGCCTTTATAGATTTGAATATAGAAAGCCACGCCGTGATGTCTTGCTGTGGTCACAGAGGACAGAGGAAGGAGAATGCCCTTTTATCATAAACCAGCAGGGATCTCCATAAAGTCCCTGGGGATTCTGATTTATCCTGAAGAGTCACATCTTACTGCGTGCCTCTGGGCCCGTGGGAGGGAAGAGATCGTATCTGACATCAAAGAGTCAAATGATTTTGCTCTTGCCTGAAGTTGTGAGTAACCAGGTGTTACGCTGTTCTCACACACACACAAAAAGGCTAAACTGATAGCTTGAGACTGTCCTTGCCCCAAGGAATCTAGTCATTGATCTCTGGGCCTAATCAAGGGAGGGGGGATGGGTTTGGGACTGCAGTGAGGGACCACCAAGGCGAGATCCTTAGCTTCAGCTAAGTTTTCTCTGCCCTTGAAGCCCGAGGTGCAAAGCTCTCTGGTGCTTCTCACAGCAGCTGTGGTCCCTCTCCTGGGCACTTGGAAGCTGGAACGGAAGCAGGGATGGCTGGAGGGGATATTTTAGCACCCATCGGCTCCTGTCCATTCTCATGCCTTCACTCTGTCACCACACTCCTGGACTCCCTGTTATCACTCCCTAAGTACATTCCTCCCTCTCATCCTTCTTTCCATTCATTTTATGGACCACTATCACCTTCCTCTCCCTAAAATACTTCTCAGGCTACCACATTTTCCTGCTCACATACCTTGCTGGCTCCCCAGTACCCACCATATTTTCACAGCCAGAACCCAACAACCATGGAAGCCGTGCTCTCAGTCCAAACAAACCAAATCACTGCCTTTCCCTGCTTGTGTGTTCAGGCTCCAGGCATGTCCTTCTCCCTGCCCTCGTCCTTTTCCAGAGTCACACATTCCCTAGTTTCTCATTATTCACTCTGCCTGCAAGCTGTAGGACTTGGAAATGCTCTTATCAGAGTGTGTCTCATTCCATAACTATTTATATAGCTGTCATTATATCCCTTGCTCTCCAGTGTCAGCCCCAGGCCTGGTCACAGACCAGGAATCATTCTGGTTAATCTTTAGATTTTTTTAAAAAAGATTTTATTTATTTATTTGAGAGAGAGACAGAGATAGCAAGAGACAGCATGAGCAGGGAGGAGAGGGACAAGCAGACTCCCCGCTGCGCAGGGAGCCCGATGCAGGTCCCAAGACCCCGGGATCATGACCTGAGCTGAAGACAGACAGACACTTAACCAACTGAGCCACCCAGGTGCCCCTAATCTTTAGATTTTCCACAGTATCTTATATAGAGAAAGTATCTGAGGTGTGTATGAAATAAACTAAACGGGTACATTCGGTGGGAAATAAATGGATTGCTCTAAATTGTATTCATGATGATTGTATGTCTTTGCTCTTCTGTTCCAGAGTTTAAATCCCTCTAATTTTCCCCAAATACACAGAAAACAATTGCTCATAAGTTCTGCCCCCTCTCAAAGAAAGTAAAAAGAAAAAAAAGCTTTTTTTTTTTTTTTTCTTTCCTTGTGGGCAGTTAAGGAAGTGGGTAAATCCTCAGTGAGATTCACTCTAGGTAACATCTTCTGGCCAGATCTAAATCTGAAAAGACTGGTTTCAGATGTGCTTTAGAAGTGGTCCTGGGGTGAGGTGCGCCGCCAGGGAGGTTTTCTGGAAAGGTGCTCCCCTAGTGACCCTCTGTTCATTTATTCCTCCAATGTGGTGCTTACTTTGTGCCTGGCCCTGGGCCTGGGCCGGTCTCTCCCTCCATGAAACGTACGGTCTCCTGGGGAGACAGACAAATGGATAGCACGGCATGTTTTGATAGTTGACTGAATGGGGGGGTGAGCACTGGCTGGAGCAGGAAGCCGGCGGGGCCCCAGTGCTGTAACCCGTCCTCTCCCTCTGTTTCAGGTCTTGAAGAGCTAGGTGATACACTCTATGCTCCTTATTCCACCCATTTTCAGCTGCAGGTAAATGGTTTCTTTCTCCTTTTTTGTCAGTGGCATTAGCTCTCCGGGAATGTCTGTCCTTCGGGAACACAGGATGTAGCCATTCTGAGGGCCCCTGGATGGCCATCTTGGAAGGACGACGTGTCTCCTTTCCTGTGATCTGCCTCACGGGTTAGCACGGGAGACTGGAGGATTCCTAGTGTTCCTGGAGTATTCCCAGGGCACAGGGAGGGGCGCTTCAGGGGGAGGGATGGGAGAAGGGGAGAAAGTTAAGGTTCCTGCCGAGATCGGAGCTCTGTTGAAATATCCAGGAATTGGAGTGGACTTAACAATATGGCTGCTTCCTTTTCAGAATCGGACCTCCCAAAAGGATTTCTCCATTCCACGGGCCCAGACTCGGACTAGCCCTTACAATGACTATGAAGGAAGGAAAGACGGCAGTTAGCCATTCAGAAGAGTGGGACAAGCACAGCAAGTCAGCCAATCAATGGGGAGTCCCGGGAGATATGGGCTAAATCCCAAGGCTCCCGAGGAAACTGTACAAAACCTTTTGGGAAGAACTTGCCTTCCCTCCTGGAGTTTCTGGGGGGCTAGCAAGACTCCAGGGCCTAGCACTTGTGTTTTCCCTTTGTCCCAGGCTTAGAATACTTCTTTTAAGTGGGAGGGAGTCTCCGGCAACTCAGGGTGTGCCCATTACTCTGCCCAGTCATTTCACAAGTGACTAAAGCTCTGGTCATCTGACCACTTCCTGGCTCAGTGAGCTTTAGGAGCCAGCTCTTCTCCCTCCAGGCTGGTTTTGTGAGCAGAGCAGAACTGCAAATCTGAGCAAAAGCAGCCAAGGCCTGTCCCTGCTGAAATCTACACTGGAAGCCAACTGACTGGCACCCTCCCATCTTGCCTGGGTAGGAGAGGCTAAAGGTCACCCCCAATATACTCATCTCTGTGGCGCTACCACGGGACCCCTGTGGGCCCCCAGCACCAATTCACTGGTCACCATTCCCAAACTTGCTGTCCATCCCCGGACATAAGCTCCCCTGCATGCTTTCCCAGAACTTCCTCTTGTATATCCCACTTGCCAGGAGAATTCGTGCACTGATTCCTCTGTCACCCCCTTGCTCCTCAGCTTCTGTAAACAGCTTCACGCTGCGTTCACCACCTGTGTTCTGTAAGTGGGCATCGTCTACAAATGGGGAGTGTTCCTTGTATAGTAAGTTATTCACCGCTCCTCACTTGGAGACGCAATAAAGATGTGGTGGCAAGTCTTTCACGGTGGCAGACGGGCAGTACGGGGAGTGTGCAGTGGACCTGAAGGAGAGACGGCGGGGCACTTGTCTTCACGCCGAGCTGAGGTCCCGCAGCTGAAGTTCAAGCTTCAATTCCACTGGGCGTGCACTTGACCCTTCTCCACGCGTTTCTCCTTCTCCTCCTTACGTCTAAGACAAGTGTGTTTTCCCCAGTTGTTGAGGTGAGGGGCAAGGGTGATGGGGGAGCCAAGAAGGGTCACGGATCCTGAGGTTTTGCTGCAGGAAGGCGGCGGAGTGGCAACTTTGGAATGGGGTTTGGCAGGCCAAGTAGGACAGGGAGGAGACCTCAAAGCCAGCTCCACGATTCACAGGTTTAACTGTAGGAGGGAATACATTCAGATCCCTATTTGACAGAATCGGTTCATAATATCCCTTGGAAAAGACATGGTACCTAACAATTATTATTTACTTAATCCCAGAAACAGCTCTATGGGGAAGGGCCATAGGAAACACTTTTTGGTGAAGGAAAAAAAAAAATCCCCATGTACTGAAACAGAATGACATTTAAAAACTTGTAGCTGAGTTAGGGGGTTACCTCCTAAGAGCCTGATGCTCTGCTTTTCATCAAAAGGAAAACCCGGTGTGGGAAGAGGGTTGAGGTGAGGTTGGAGGTGAACTGATGACACTCAGAATTAAGGATATTTACATTCCACAAAGATTTGGTTGATTGTTTCTCACATGGCTTTGCACTAACATTAGCCTAGTTGTGTATTGAAAAGGGGGAATTACAAATCATGATTTGGATCCTTCTAGACCATTCTGGTCTTTCTTAAGAGCCCAGTGAGGTTTTTGTGAGGAGAACACAATATAATTTCACGTCTATTATCTGTCAGAGTGTAGGTACTCAAGAAACACCTATTCCCTCCCCTCTTTTCTTTCCTCCTCTGGTCTTTAGCCCATCAACCGAACAAAGGAGGCTGAGTGAAAGGGAAAGCCACAGACGACCCTGGATCTGCTTTCTTGTTAGGAAAGAGTATCTGCCAGGCCTTTGTATCCCCATGACTGCAGTCCTCACAGCAACCTCTTCAAAAACAGGAGAAAACACAGGAATGGCACCCATTGCTGGCTTCTCTTCTAAGAAATACAGCGTTGAAACAAGTAGACCATCCCCTCACTGAATTCTTTTTCTTGCCAGGAGGTAGATAAATGCTCCCTGTTGGAACAGCCCTTGTCATCCCCCTGCTACCCTGTCTTCAGGTCTTACGCCTTCAGGACATAATTAAACTCCTCTGTTAAAATAGGGACATGGCAGGGTCTGGAAGTGTTGGCACCTGATGATTGCTATGATATTGGAGAAGACGTTTCCAAAGACTTCCTGTAGGTCTCTACACTGGGCTGAAATAGAATGTGCAAAGTCAGCCCAGCCTGGTCCTTGAGTGATGCCCGTTGATTGATGGCCGGGAACCAAAATGGCATCTCCTTTGAACTAAATGGGTGATAATGAAACGAAGCTCAGCAATCTTCCTCTCATCTTTCACTGTTGGGCGGGAGATAGACTGTCTCCTCCTCTCTGCCGCTCACATGAGGCTGGGGCAGTTCCGCAGCTGCCATACTCCAGGCTTCCACTGGATGGCGGTAAAACCTCAGGGATCGCCCTCGGGGAGCCGGGCCTCTGCAAAAGCAAACCTCTTAGAGCTGCTTTCCCGTGAAGGGCACCTAGGCAGAACTGCAGACCTTCCGTGGGCTCGAGGCAAGTGCGTCCCATTTTAAAAGGTTCGCATGCTCGAGCAGTTCGCGCGTTCCCTCCCACCGTCGTCGTCAGAGGACCCATCTCCTCTGCCAGACTCTCTTGGCCCCGGAGTCTTATTTTTGTGAAACCCTCCAAGGTATTTGCAGCCCATTTGCATGCAACCCGGCATCTTTGCAGACAGCGGTCTTATATGCTGTTATTAACGTCCACGAGTATTTATGTGGTGAGAACATTGGCTTTCTGTCAGGAAAAGTGTGCCCAAACAAAGAGGACAGCCTGGCTCTGGAAATGCCGCAGTAACATACCCTCCACCCCCCACCCCTGGGCATTCTGGGTTTCCTTCCTGCATTTCTAGACTTGTCATTCTTGCCGAGAGCAGAACGGTGCCCAGCTGATCTTTTCCTTCCTGGCCCGCTTCCTTCTGTAGCTATCAGGGTTTGCAGGTTTGCCTCCGTCCCAGCCCCAATCTGAAACATGGAATTATTGCAGAACTGGAGGCGGGAGGCATCAGAAAAATCTTTCTGGAGCGTTCTGGACTGCTGAGATCCAGGATCTGGGCCATCGGCCTCCAGGTTGTAGATGGTCGGCCACTGCACATTCTGGGGTCCAACCTGTGGGCATCTCCTGGAACCCCTTCCACCCAGAGCTGACAATGCTTCCCCCCCCCCAGCTTTAGGATGCTCCAGGTATGCAGATGGCTCTGTGTGGCCCTGTATCAGTGCCTGACCCTCATTTCTGCAACCTCCAGATTGCTAGAACTTTCTTAACCCTTCAGAATGGAACATTCCAGTGCCTAAAATGTTGGTGTTTGACAAGGTCACAGAACTTCTTTAGCTGGTGCCTCCTGGCCTTCATTTTACAAAGGAAAGAACTCAGGCCTAATGGAGTTAATGTAACTGGAGCCAAATTTCTGGTTCTGTCTACTGCCAACACTTGTGTGGTCAGTTTTAGACCTTTTTTTCCCCAAAGTGGATGTTTGAGTAAAGAATCTAATAAAGTTACCATGGTCACTCTATATTTTAAGCTTTCCTCTTATTTTCCTTTACAGTGCCCCCCCCTTTGCCTTTTCTTCCCCTGATCTCCCCTGTAGTCATCTTCTCTCCCTCCTGCATGTAAGCTGTGGGGAGAAGGATGGTGAAGATGGGCACATTCTGGTTAAGCCCAGGTCACACTCCCACGAGCCCCAAGCCAAATGAACATTTGCCTCTTGGGAAAGTAGACTGTCAAAGGAGGAATTGTAAGACAAGTCAGAATTCTAAAAAAAAACAAAAACCAAAAACCAAAAAAAACTGACTGAAAAAAGAGGGGGAGCATCTGGGGGGCTCAGTTGGTTAAGCGCCAACTCTTGATTTCGGCTCAGGTCATGATCTTGGGGTCGTGGGATCAAGGCCCACCTTGGCTCCATAGTGAGTGTGGAGCCTGCTTGGGATTCTCTCTCTCTCCCTCTGCCCTTCCCCTGCTTGAGTGCTCTCTCTCTCTCTCAAAAAAAGGCAGAGTTGCTTCATTTTCCCTGCTAGCATGATAATCCTTCAACTTCCCTGATTCCCATATTGAGTCAAAACCCATACGGGGCACCTCCCGGTCTCCTTTGTGTATGGAGTTGTTGCTCCCCTTAGGGGGCTTGCCACAGCCCTTGGCATCTCTCTCTCCCTCTGTAGTCCCCGAGGGCAGATTTCAGAGGCAGTCCTTGAAAAACCTTCACAAGTAACCCTTCTGTTGTCATGACCTGAGCCACGTGTCTTAAGCACCAGATCTAAACAGGATCTTCAGCAGAAAGAAGGTGATACTTGAATGGAATTTGGTTACCACATGTGCAACACCAAACTGTCTGGTCCCAGCTGCTTCTCGTCCAGGCTCCCTTCCATGTTCTGATCTATTAATCCTGCTGGATTTTTATCAACTCAATAAAAAAAAAACTCTGGCAAGCCCATGTAGCTATACCCTGAGCCCTGGGGCATGGTGGTGGGGGCCAGCACCGTACCCTGTGATTACATGAAACTATTATCTCTCTCTAAGAAGGAATAATTCAGGATCCACTATTTTTTTTTTACTCACGAGAAATTGAAATAGAAAAAGCATGTATTGAGTTTGGCACGATATCTTTATGAACAAGATGGAAAAAGGCAGGGGTAATGGTAATAAAGTTAGGTGGAGTCCTAAGTCAAACATTCCAGAAGATCTGATCATTTAGAGATGGAGGTCTCTAGTGGGTTCCTACAGGGCTCTGTCTTTGGCTCTGTTTGGGTAACACTTTAATCAACCATTTGGATAAAAATAAAGCATATTTATCCAGTTTTGCACATGCCACAACATTAGGGAAGACTGAATAATAAAACCAGAATGCAACTGCACTGCAAAAGGCTGGAATCAAGATCCCACACCAAGAATTTACTTTAATAGATGTAAATGTATTCATACACCCCCCCCCCCAGTTACATAAATATTGTTTGGAAAGGCTTGGTTTGACAGGAGTTTTCATGAAAAAGAGCTGGTAGTTTTTGGTGTCTACAAGACTGACAGCTCCTAGTGATGTGGGTCGGTAGGGCGAAGAGCCAAAGCCTCGTAGGCTGCACTGATGAAATCGTGAAGCCTGCGCCAGGGCGGGTGCTGTTCCCACCGAAAGGGGGGCACGCTCTACCACATCGGAATATTAAATCCATTTCTGGGCATCTCACTGTGATGGAGGAGCTTCTAACAGTGGAGGTCTTTCTAGAATTACATGATACACAGCAGGGTTGATGGAATGGAGATGCTTCACCTGGAGAGGGCAGGACCTTGCAGGGCACATTATCATCACGAGGAACATTTATCGTGCGCTTACGGTGTGCCAGCCTCTGTTTTAAGGCTCTGTTTGTACAATATCATTTGCTACTTATAAAAACCTTATGAGTTATTATGATTATGCTCTCCCTTTTGCTTAATCCCTGCAGAAATGGAAGCGTGAAGATGACAGAGGTACCAAGTGATAGGCCTGGAGGGTCAAAGCCACGAGCTGCCTCTCAGCTGTCTTTGATTATACCAGCCTAAGACGTGGCTCAATGGTTAGAAATTTCAGGAAGGCAGATCTCAGAAGAGCTTCCGGCAAAGTGGTGGGTTATGTCCTGCTGGAGGTGTTCGAGCTCGATGACGCTTCATTGAGTCCTGTGGTAGGAGTCGGCCGGACTAGATAAGCTCCAAGGAGTCTTGGAACTCTCACGGTTCTGGACTTTTCACTTGCTTTGTTGTGCCTGGTACTGGAGTCTAAGAACCATGGAGGCCTTCTCAGTGTTACCATACAGTTTTCTCCTCCCACACCTGCAACCCCAAACACTCCCTTAGCCCTCAGGTGAGAACGAAAACGCTCTTCATTGTTTGGACGCACCCTTACCTGTTTGTGTGTTATTATTGGTTGTCAAAATCCATCCCCTGGCTGGTGGTTTTATTTTACAAAACAATTCCTCACAGCCTTGCTTGGGACTGGAAAGTGCCATGTGAAGACCTCGTATGCTATAGTTAATAACGCTTTGTTGGGAGATGATGATCATGTAGACTCCTCTGCAAAGATTCTTGAACTTAACAGAAACTAGTGTGCAGCCCCTGCCTCAGATACATGTACCCAATGTCTGCAATATTGCCCACGTGAGTTCTTTACACAAAAGCTACCATTTTTTAAGTACCAAAAAACAGGTCCATGTGGTCCTTTGAGGGTGATTCATTGCATGAGAAAGAAACTCATGGTTTGTATTGCTCAGCAAAATCAAAAAGGTTTGTGGGTTTTGCTTACGTAGCCTGAGCTTAGTCATCTGAGTCATAAGCCCATGAACTCTGGGAACACTTGGGAACCAGGGAGCGGGTCAGAGAGAGCATCTCCTGTATTTAAGTAGCAGTGAGAGAGGGAGGAGGACAAGGCTGAGTTGGGAAGAAAATGTGGGGGTGGGCTGAGGGGGGAGGGAGAGAAGACTGATATGTAGGAGGGAGGGTTAGAAAATCAGGGGCTGGCCAAATAATGAAGAAACAAGCATCATGAGGTGAAATGGAAGTTAAGGCCTTAAGAATCAGAAATTCGGGAAAACATGACAATTCCCAGAGTGTCGTGAACTGTCTGTGCACTTGGGCCAACTGATCACAGAACCTCTTAGTAAGAGAGGCTGTTTTTGTCCTTAAGTTCCCAGAAGGCACTACGTGATGGAAGAGGGGGCTGATGTGAGGGGAAGCAGCCTCCTAAAGGCACAGACCCTGGCGTGTGCAGGTGGTTCTTTTGATGACATTGACCAACCCCCCTCCCCTTTCAAAGGCACCGGCTGGGTCATCTGTCCCTTCCTTTTCCTGACACACCTGGTGGCTGTGACATACCAAATTGGAACCTGAATACTTTGCCCAGGTGGCTGGGGTGTGTGTGTGTGTGCGTGTGTGTGTATACGTACGTGTGTGCGTGTGGTGCGTGCGTGTGCATGTGTATGTACGTGTGTGCGTGTGTATGTACATGTGTGCGTGCATGCGTGCACGCGCGTGTGCGTGTGTGTATGTACGTGTGTGCGTGTGTATGTACGTGTGTGTGCGTGTGTGCGTGCGTGTGTGTGTATACGTACGTGTGTGCGTGCGCACGGATGCACGCACGTGCATGTTGCATTTTAAGAGGAAATGAGAATAGGAAGAAAGATAATTCTTTATCAGTTCTTAGTAAAAGATAAGTGGAGAAGTTTTCAGGCTCTCCAAGTATCTTTTCCAGCAGCGTGTGAGAGTCTGTGCGATCCCTAGTACCTGTGTGGGGTGTCCGCTGGTACGTGCACCGTGCGTCCACCTACACACACACACAGCGCATCTGTACACGTGTACATAGATCAGATGTGATTGTCAGGTACAGAGCCCTCTCCACAGTGAAATGAACCATCATCCTTAATCCTACTCACTCTAGTATGCATACAAATTATGGTGCCAATAAAAAATAATTCCTACTCACATCAGTTAACAAAACAGAAGATTGTTGATGGTGAAGCAGAGACGGGAGGCATGCCACCAGCTGTCCCTTCCCTGGGGCTCATGACCCACCCCTGTGACCTAGGTCTCCACGACCTTTCCCACGAGCCCTTAGGGTTGTGTCACAATCAAATAGCATTACCTCACTTTCTGCAGCTTCCCAGATCCCTGCTTTTCTCCACATGTCTCCTCTGCCAGACAAGCATTCCAGTCTGAAAGACCTTCCTATACATTGTGAAGAAATTTGAGGAGGTAACCTATATGCCTAGCTGAGGTTAATCCCAGGTGGGTTTTCACGAGGCTGTTGGGTTGGACCTAAACGCTGAAGCAGGGCCTCTCAAACATTTTCACCTGTTGGGACACTTAGAAAGTGACACAAATATCTGAAGTGGATGGGGGTAAATGGGGGGTAAATGGATGCCACTGCTCACTGCCAGACATAGCCAGTCTGGGGCTCTGGTCACCTCAAACCCTAGCCTGGCTGCCCCCGAGTCCAGGGAGTTAACATTTCGCCATCTTGTAATGGACTCATGGCCTCTCTCCTGTCTGGTTTGCCAGTCCTTCTTGGGTCTGATCCTGCAAGTTAGAGTTCTGAATGATTTTAATCATTCCCTTCAGAGACAAGTTTTTCGATAAGTCCTTCCCTTGAGGGGCCAAGCTCTACATGCCTCGCACTTGGGTCTTGTCCCAACTCTTCCTAAAGCTCTCCAAACTCTTCTTCACGGCGTTTACACCTCAGTCCAATATGGCTTCCCTTGTGAGGCCTCACCAGTCAAGGTAATGCTGGGCTTTCACAGAGGACCAGCCTGTTTTCTTCCGAGTACTTATAATTTGAAATTGTATTTATTTGCTGTTTTACCTGTTTTTTCTCCTACTCTTCTGCATGCTTCAGGAAGATAGGAACTTCCTTTGTATTCCCAGAGCCCAGCGTAGTATGTGCACATGTAGGAGCACTTGTTGCATGAATGAATATAATTTTGGGGAGAGGTATTTTTTTTGTTAGTCACAGGCTAATTGGGATTATGGCACCTCATTCAGAGAACACCACTGTCAGATTCCCGCTTGTCTGTTCGGGGGTCTCCAATGCCATTTCTCCTGAAATAATTTTGATGAATTTCAGCTGATCAACTATAAGAGGTTTTTTGTTTTTTCTTCATATATGAACTTAAATCCAATGTGATAAAAGCTACTTACAAGCCTGAGGCTTGGAGGAAAGAAAGGAACTTCTCTAGTTGTTGGACTGAGCGCATTTCATCACATCCAAGTTTTATTTCCCTGAGGCTTTTTTTTGTCAAGCTTGGGAAAGTGCTGTTTCCCAGGAGAACCACACAAGAACAAACTTCAAATATAAAAGAGAAAAGCATCCCCCAAAGCAAAACTCAGAGAAGCATTTTAGATTGATCCCCCCAAAGATCAATTGCAATCTTTTTTTTTTTTTCTTTCAAGCGCATTATTTTTCTAAACTGACTCGAACCAAATGGATGAACAAGGACATTTCAGTCTGTATAAACCTAACTGGAAATAGATGAGCATGCCCGCAAGTAGGCTCAGGAAGGATTTATCTTCCTGAATTTCAAGGCAGTAAGCTGCTTTTGGCAACGTCTTCTCTTAGGAGAACTGGGTGAGTGTGTCCTGGGCTGAACATTACACTGGACAAGGGGAGGAAAGAAGATGTAAATTGGAAACTGAATGTTTCCAGTGACAGGACCGACTCATAAAATCTTTCCATTGATTATGCCATATCCAGCCAATCACTTTCTGCCTTCCTGGGCCAAGTTGGAATAGCCTGGACTGTCTTTGCTACAAACTAAAGAGGGAGACTTTTTTTGTCCACAGAGCAGCACTTCCCAAACTCAAACTCTCTTAAGAGTCACATGGGAACTTGTTAAAAATGCAGAGTCCCAGGGCCCTCTCCTGGAGGTTCTCAGTTAGCAGCTCTGGGTCTGAGTGTGAACATTTACATCTGGAACAGGTGTCCTAGCTGATGTTTCTGACTCAGCAGGTTTGAGGAAAGGAATGGATGGTTAGCTATGCTTCCTTTTCTTCGGCGGATCCACCAATTTTCCAGGCAAGTCTTGGTCGCTGCCTCCCCAGTGTTTGAATTCTGAGCCAGAGGAAGACTCTCAGTAAGTTCATTCAGTGCTATGGTGTGGTTCTGTGAACAGTACTCAGGTCTGCTCTCTGGCTCTCTGGAGGGGATCTTGGTGCATTTGCTGCCATGGCAAAGGTGGAACTGGGTGTCAGGAGAGAATCCCTTTAAGGATGGAGTGGCCTTTTCCAGCCCGAGGTCCCCACCTCCCTCCTTATGCTCCTGGTACAATCGCACCTCCCCCCAACTTCTACCTTTGCCCCTAAGCTCCTTCCTGAGTCTCTGTCTCTACTGGAAGGTCCACAGCCTTATGTTCATCTGTGCATTTCCACTTCAAGCTCAGTTGGTGCAAGACAGGACTCATTTGCTCTCCTCTCCACCCCTAGACCTGTTCTCTCTGCAACCCTCCTTCCTCTGAGTTACCTATTCCACAAAATAGAATCATCATCCACCTTGTTACCCAGGCCAGGGTCCTGACTTCTCCCTCTTCCTCGTTCCTTACGTCTAATCCCACATATCTGTTTAAGGCAGTGGTTTGCAAACCTGGCTGCAAAACAGAACCATGTGGAAAGATTTTAAAACATACTGTGCCTGGGCTCCACTCCCAGAAGTTCTGATTTGATTGGTCTGCAGTGAGGTCAAGCTATGGAGAGCTTTTATTTATTTATTTATTTATTTATTTATTTATTTATTTATTTAAAGATTTTATTTATTTAACAGAGAGAGACACAGTGAGAGAGGGAACACAAGCAGGGGGAGTGGGAGAGGGAGAAGCAGGCTTCCCGCTGAGCAGAGAGCCCGATGTGGGGCTCGATCCCAGGACCTTGGGATTATGACCTGAGCCGAAGGTAGACGCTTAACCACTGAGCCACCCAGGCGCCCCCCATGGAGAGCTTTTAAAACTTTCCAGATGATTCTGCTGTGCAGCCAGGGTTCCCTCTCTGTTCCCAGTCACACCCTTCCACACGAGGCAAATCTGATCAGCGGGGCGGGGGCCAGCGGGGAGGGAGGAAGGCACTTACCTGGGGCATAAGATTCAAGGGAGCCCCCAAAGCCCCAGTGATCAAGATGAAATAATGTGTCTAAAAATCGAAACCAGTGCCCCAAAGTCTATGATAAAAAACACATCACCATTTTATAAAAACGGGCTGTTGTGGTTTGTTTGTTCTATAACCCTGCATGATTTCACAACAGGGGTAATTGTTTCCCACCAGGCTGTGCTTCCCAGGCTTGTGTGGCTGTCCTGTCCCTCCCGTGCGGTTTAGGAGGATTGACAAAGGCGAGTAAACAGACTGGGCAATGGGCTTAGATTGTTTTCAATGGAGAGTTTCCATTTGGATAAGTGTAAATAGGAGTGTTTGTTTTGCCTTCTGCCTGAGATTCCAGCAGGGCTCAAAACAACCCCCCCCACCCCCAGGATGGTGAGTGGAGTTGGAATGCAGCCTGTGTTCTGGCACGAGGCTGAATCCCTTGGGTTGGGGGAAGGGGGGGGCACCTTTTCTAATTTTCTAATCCATCCACCCATAGGGAGCACATTTTTCTAGTTTGCACAAAGACTCCCTGTTGGTGGCTGCTCTATCATTCCCTACATCATCTGCCCCAGGAATTCCTGCCTACCATTTAAGACAGAGCTCAGGCTTTTGACCTCCCACTGTCAAGCCTTCCTTGCCCTCAGTGGCTCAGCCAGAGTGAGTCTGTGTTTCTAAGTTACCACCTCACCCTCTGCATGCTTTTATGATGATTGTTATTTCAGTGAATTGTAATTATGGGAACAACCATGGAGCCACGTGGCTGGCAGATCATTCTGGCATATATCCATCAAGAATAGGGTGGTTCTTCTTTAATCTAAGGATGCCTTTGAAGAGCACTAGAACAATCGGTGGTAAAGTAAAATATTCCGACGAGTAACTCCTTTTACTTCAGGATACCAAACAGCTGGTTCATGGCTAAGTCAGTCAGAATGGGCTGGGCTAGCTAAGGTAACAACTCTGACTCTAGGTGATTTAATAACAAAATTTCATTTCTTGCTCATACTACATCTTCATCATGGAATCCAGATGGATGGAGCAGCCACTGTTTGAGACACTGCTTGCCACCATGGTAGAAAGAAATCGAATTCCTGAGGGTCTTGGACTGACAATTAATTGCTTCTGCCTGACATTGACCTTGGAAGTGACATCATTTCTGCTCCGATGTATTGGCCAGAATTAGTGTCATGGTCCCACCAACTTCAAAAGTGCAATCCTGCCATGTGCCTGGAGGCAGGAGAGTTTGAAAACATTTGACAAAGAGCGAGTATGACTACTAGAGTTAACATTTTCCATAGAATTGACCTTCTTTATTTCCTAAATAGACACGTTCTGCCGCTTGTTTCGGTGTTTAGAAAAAAGAGTTATTGGTAACAACTGTAGCTAAAAACCAAAAGCACAGTCTTTTTTGGAAATCTTTCAGTGATGTCTCTGCCCATAAATAAGGATTCTTATGGGGTACGTGTCTATTTCATTTTACAGATGTAGTTTAAATTATACTGTAAAAAATAGCAGAGTGGCTGTGGCCCAAACACAGTTTTAGATGAGATTCTTAGTATCTTAGAAAGATATATATATGTGTGTCTGTATATATATAAATACATATATTATACATAATATATATTGTACAAATATATAAAAATTAAATATATAACTATTTATTAATTATATTAATAATATGATACTAAAATTAAATATATAATTATTGTATTAATATATAAACACACACACACACACAATTGAAATAAATTGCCTAATCCATCCAATAGACCAAATGAGATAGTGGATGTGAAAACCATTTGTAAATTGTAAAGTGCTAACCTGTGAAGTGCTATTTAAAAATGAATTACCATTAGCCTAAAGGACCAGTCATCCCAAAGATCCATATGTTCTAAGATCTTATCCTACTATGGGCATTTCCTTGTTTCTTTTCTGTGGATTTTCATTTGCTTTTAAAACAAACCCCTACTAATAGCAGAGATATAGCAAACATTGTTTTTTAATGTGAATCAGCAGTAAATTCAAATAAAAAATCAAAAAGCTCAGTTTTTCCAGACAGAAATTGCCCTGGGAATAATGCCATTGAATTCAACATTAAGGAATTTAAAAATGAATTGCAGATGACTTCTACCCAAGGTTCTTCTACATACAAATAAAGTCCGGGTGGGATCTACAACAAAACGCTCCCTTTGTAGAATATATTTTTAAAAATCCAGCCCTGTTTGTATATTCAGGTGGGTCCTGTTTTAGGAAGATGTGCAATTTTGTAGACTCTTAAAAAGAGATTAACTAAGCGGTAAATTTCACATTAAAAAGGAATTTTAAAAACAGGCTCCCTTGGTGCATTTATATCACATAAAAGAACATGTTAGTGAGTTAAAAATGTCAGTTCCATAAATTAAAATATATATGCAATACTATAATTTGTGTATTTTCTTTACCTGTGTTTTATGCCTTTTTTATGGATAGCTTCCTCTGTATCTGCTTACAGCATGTACTCCATTATGCTACAGTAATTGGACAATACAGATATGACTGAAATCCCTACCAGTTTAGTTTATCTTGAACCCTATGATGATGCAATTATCTCAAGAGCTTGGGACTATAATCATGTGAAAGTCCTGTTGAAATGAAAAATTTTGTCCGACCCCACATGAAAGAATTTATGTGTAAAATAAAGTGTGAATATATCTCCTATCAAATGTCAAACTTTTACACGTGAATGGTTTTCTCTAAGAACATATAAAAGTCAATAAAATCCTCTTACTTTCACATTAAAAAAAAAAAAAGCCTACGTGGATGACTCAACCTGTTGGCAATCTGGTGCAACTTTTGCAAACCCAGACTTGATTTAACCACTTACTGAATGTGGTTCAAGTTCTAATAGTTCCACCATCTTTAGAAAAATCCAGAAAGATATCCAATGGCATTTCCAAAGTGCACTTGGTGTTCTTTGAGTGATGGGTGAGATCAATATTGGAAATTCATCGGGGCGCCTGGGTGGCTCAGTCGTTAAGCGTCTGCCTTCGGCTCAGGTCATGATCCCAGGGTCCTGGGATCGAGCCCCGCATCGGGCTCCCTGCTCGGCGGGAAGCCTGCTTCTCCCTCTCCCATTCCCCCTGCTTGTGTTCCCTCTCTCGCTGTGTCTCTCTCTGTCAAATAAATAAATTAAAAAAAAAAAAAAAATATTGGAAATTCATCATTCAACTCACCTCCCAAATCTGATAATTGGACCATCACTGTAATCCAATCCCACTGATTTTCTTGAGACTTTCTTGAAGGCAGTTCCAGGAAAGGCATTCTAATAATTTTGTCAGCAGTAGATGCATCCTTGTGCTTCTTGAGTCTTCCATGATGAAGTCCTTTGAATAAATAAGTTCTGATACATGTTAAAATGTAAACTTAATTCTAACTCATCTATCTGTGAAGAGCAGCAAATATGATTTCCCACAGGAGACCAACAGCTTAAAACTGGCCTGAGCCATGAAGACATTTTCAACAACTCCAAGGAGAAGTCTCTACAGAGACCTCAGGCATGTCTTCTTAGAAGTCAAGGTCTTCACGGTTGTCCCTGTTGAATGTTAATTGAGAAGCACCTTCTTTACATGAAAAATACAGAGGCTTTTGTACCAAAGGAAGCACAAATAGATTTTCGAATTTATTTCTCATTAATTGTGTGCTTTTAAAATAGATGGTTAGGCTTAATCTGAGGAAGAAGCTATAGAAGTATCCTCTTTACCATCTGAGCTTGAGGGGAAAAAAGAAAACCTCATTCTGCTATAACTTAATGCTTGGTGTGTGACAACCCGGGGTCCTTATGTCATCAGAGAAAATTTCTGGGAAAAGGTAGATTTGGAACTGATTGTGGAAAGAGGAAAAAGAAGGATAACAAGGCATGAATCTGGCCAATCTGAAGTAGATATAATCCTAGGAAAAAGGATCATTTGTTTAAAAGAAGAGACAAAGAATAATGGTAGAGAGAGTGAGAAAATTTTAGCCTCACCAGACCACAGCTTGAAATAAGGCATGATATCTGCAAGGCCTTTTAAGTTTATGGGGAGAGCATGAAATTTAATGTGGAGGGAAACAAATCTTTGGTGGTCTTTAGGATCAGGAAAAAATCATCAAGATGAAGGATATGCTAACTCTATAGGTATTTTATTAGCATCATGCTCTAACTGAGCTAACCAGCCACATTACTCCAGGAAGATATTTTTTTTTTTTTAAGATTTTATTTCTTTATTAGAGAGAGAGAGAGAGGGAGGGAGGGAGAGAGAAAGAGAGCACGAGCAGGGGGAGGAGCAGAGGGAGAAGCAGACTCCCTGCTGAGCAGGGAGCTTGACTTGGGGCCTGATCTCAGGACCCTGAGACTATGACCTGAGCCAAAGGCAGACACTTAACTTATTGAGCCACCCAGGCGCCCCACCAAGGAGATATTTTATCATAACGGTTTTCACCAATACCCTTCTTTTTGGATAAATAAATAAAAATCAGAAGAGGATTATCTAAAATACTTAAGAGAATTAGCGCCTCTCCAATTATACAACCCAGGACATATAAGTAAATGAGTTTAAATCTTCAAATAATACTTGTTGAATTGAGTAATTGAGTACAATATGCTCATCACAAATAGTTTTATCTATTCATTTAAGTGGTTCCTTATGGATCTTGACTTAGAAGGCTATTGGGGTTTTTAGCTTTATGTGAATTGCTGCATAAACTTCAAAGAAATGAAATTGTATTTTCATTAAAATATTCTTTAACTTCACAAAATCATATTTTTCTGGATTAATCTCTCCTGTGTTGGTCGCTCATGGTACATGCTATGCCTTGCGGCCTAGAGGATAGCACCCTGCCCACAGCTTCTCGCTGAGGGAGCAGACGTATGTGACCAAGTCTGCACCCCATGACCAAGCCAAGCATAGCCGGATGGACCAAGGGTGGGCACGGGACCCCTAGGCAGTCGGTCCAGAGGCTGATTGTAAATTAAGAGGGCCACTTCCAGAGAGCTCCCAGTCAGAAGCAGTGATGATCAGCTGGACCATTCGGGCTCCCTCTCAGGAATCTGAATATGACACATGGGGAGAGAACCAGTCAGCTGGTAGTGGGTGGGTACGTGAAAATACCTCAAAAGGAAACTGAGACAGTGAGGAAAGTGTCAGAATGGCTGAGGAGAATTGCAGGGCTGGGGTGGGGACAACATGCTCCTACCAACACTTGACAGTATTCCATCTCCATGAGGCTGGCTGGGTGGCTGTTCTGGTTCCCAGAGAGAGTTTTGTCTCCTGGCTGCCATATGAATGTAACCTTTCAATACAACTCCACTCTGGAAACAGCCTGAATGAGACACTTGCCACCTTACAATCCCCCCAAATCTAATTACTACGTAGTCCAAAATTTGGTACAAAGAGGTTCCATTTTACCTTTACTAATATTAAGAAAAACATTTTGGGAAGCAATATTGGCCATCATCTATGGTTTTCATGGGTTTACTAAAATGTGTCAGCCAACTCAACAGAAACATTTCCTGCCTGCAACACAACACAACACAACACAACACAACACAACACAACACAACACAATTATGTTGAAGGTATTACTGTCATCATTTTGGGATTAAAAACTAGGAAGATCGGTGATGATGATTTTCTTCCAGAGCAGATGTAAGTTTCCATGGCTTGTTTTCCCTCTCAAGTTGGGTTCTTTATGTGGTTTGTTAAATAATATGCCACCTAATAGATAGGTCAGAGTCTTAATGTTTAAACCTTCTCCTTCAATTTTGTATTACCAATAAGGGCAGAAGGTCAAACTCTTTGGCCATTTACCTACATACTGGTTTGTTCTGAGAACATTGCTCAGAGCACAGATTTCAAAAAGGAGGAGCTGAGTGTAGCAGAAAAAATATGAAATGTTGGAGCATTGTGTAGGGGTTGAGAGAACACTTGAACAGTAGCTGGGGATCTGGATTCTAGTCAATTCTGCCACTAGCATGCCATATGCTGGCCAAATCTCTCCTCATCTGTAAAATGAGGGAGCTGTGTTCCTGAAATTCTCTGCACTGTGTTATCTCCCCCAGAAAAAAAACACAAGTTCCACCAAAGCAGCATTGTCTGCCTTATTTGCTTAGGGCTCAATCCTAGAACAGCTCCTGGTACCTCGTGGGTGCTTGGGAAATGCTTGGTGGTATTGAACAATTCATGCTGTATGTTGCTCATAAAAAAGGCTTTTTTTTTTTTTTTCATGTATGGAGTCTTAGCTATTTTTCAGATTGCTTTCACATAGGAGGCACTCAACACTCACTGGTCTGAACTATCACATTTGGTTCTCAGGGGGTCCACACCGTACTTGTTAATACAGAAATATAGGCATGGAGAAGCCTCGTTGAATGGGAAGAGGAGTGGCCTAGGAGTTGGAAGACCTGGACTACCACTAACTACTGTGTGAGACTTTGGGCAAGTCATTCCATTTCTCTAAGGTCCCGTTTTCTTATCTGTAAGGTGAGAGGGTTGAATTAGACCCTAAGAACCCCTCTGGCGGCACACCTCTAACTCTGGTCCTGTTATACCTGTTATGTACAACACATGGGTAGTGAGAACAGATGGATCCACTGGGAAGGATGTGGCGCTGCAGAAGGAATGAAAGCAGAGTAATTAGTGCAGAGGCATCAGTTCATTGGAAACATCAAGACAGGCAGACTCTGCTTTTTATATGCACCATCTAAAATCTTTTATGAGCATCAACTAGGGTGGCTCTTCTTTTGCTGTTATTGGTTCATCAAAGCAGGTCACTGACCTCAGCCACATCTGCTGGCACGGGGTGCTGAAACCACAGGAGAAGCCCTACCAGCTTGCAAGCCATGCAATGTCTGTGTTATTTAAAATGTCCAATCGAGAGGAGCCTTGGTGGCTCAGTTGGTTAAGCGGGTGCTTTCGGCTCAGGTCATGATCCCAGAGTCCTGGGATGGAGCCCCACGTCGGGCTCCCTGCTCAGTGGGGACTCTGCTTCTCCCTCTGCCTCCCCCTCCTCCTGCTTGTGCTCTCTCTCTGTCAAATAAATAAATAAAATCTCAAAAAAAAAAAAATAAAATGCCCAATCGTGGGGATCTGAAGATTTTGCTATAACTTCTATCACAAATTCTGGGTCAATCATATTTAGGCGCCCTTTATAAAAAATGACCACAGAAGTAATCCAGGAGTAAGTTGCTACTAACCTCTATATTTTGTCACAGTAACATGACCCTAATTTTTTCAGACCAAAGTCTTTTGGCCCCATTAGTAAGAGGTGCCAATGTGTTCTCGCATTGCTAAGGAAGGGAGTCTTTCAATTGCACAAAAGAAGAAAGAGACACATAGTCAAGGTAGGGTGGCCAGCAAGATTGTAATTATGGTTGAGAGGGTAGTCTTCTGATGAAGGGTCCAGATGGATGGAAAGGGCTAGGAGGCAGGGAAGGAAGGATGAGCCGGTACTTTGTTGGCAGCATGACTCTGGGCTCCCCTGCGACCCATCATTGCTACATTAGGATGGTCTTCTGGGTTTCTACTATGCATGTTTCCTGTGGACTTTACATTTCTGCATCTTGCTGGGGGCTTGGTTTAGCCGGTGGGTTGAAACACTCTTGTGTGGGATCAACAGTCTGGAAAAGAAGAAAGGTCATTGTCAATTTTCTGAGCCAACGCAAGGGATGATACTCTCCAGAGCTATGTTTGAAATATCATTTCAGCATCACTTAATCCTTTGTTAATAAAAGAAATATGGAGGCTACCCACATCAAAACTTTTTTTTTTCCCACAATCTTCCCTATTAACCAGTAACAAGGATCTTTCTGCAAGATTCTTGAATAGCTGATCACTGGAAATTGAAGTAATCCCAGAAATTCTTGGAGAGGATGATAAAGATTTTCTCATCCTGTTAATGCCCTCCAGAGGATCAATTACAGCAAGTGATATATCTGTCCTGGTCTGTGTGCCATCCTTCCAGGAAAAGGCCAGGTCTTAGACCAGAGGGATTAGCTGGTTAGAGTTGCTTCGTTCGGTTCGCTGACCAACCAGTCTGAGCATGACTTTCACCCTCAGATTTTAGTTATGGGGACCAGAATATAAAAATTGTGTCCCGGTGCGGTATTTTCAGCTGTCTGCATCTGTATGCCCTCAAGCCATCAGATGCAAACGCAAGTCTCCTCCAATTCTGCTCAGTTGTGCTCCTTCTGCTTTTGCCTGAAAGGATTAAAATTGGTTACACCCATTTTACACCATTTACACCAAGGGGGACAGAGCTAGCCCAGTTCTCAGGGGCAGCTTGGGCTGCAGGAGCTAGACTGTGACTCAGAGAGGCAGCCAGCAGGGCTCAGGGGATTCATTTAGACAACTGATAGATACTAAAAACAGATCTGACCTCATACATATTTACAATTCCCTGTTGTCCCCAAGGCAAAAAGCAGTGAGCCTGCTCCTCTTCACATTCACACCAACTTTTCGAGCTGCCTTTTCTTTCCAGCGACATTCACCTGTAGCAGAGTACCTTGTTGATGGCGTGGTGGTGGGCTTAGGAGGGGCTTGGGCAGGGGCAAAGGCAGGACTTGCCTTTATTGTCCTGCCGCGGGACAGATTATATCTGGATGGCTCAAGCTCCACATGCTTGTGGGGATGAGCCTGCCCTACCTCTCCTCTCTCAGGTCAGTACAGACATTGGAAATGAAGCCTGACAGCTCTCCTAAGGAAGGAGTACTCGCTCTGTCCCTCCTTGGTGATCATAGATGAGCACATTTACCTGCAGCTGAATGGGGGTACCATATGAAGTTAATGCTACATCCTCCTCAGCTCCATCACTGTCTCGGGCTGAAAGCCAAAGATGGGAAGGGCTGGGTTAGTGTCAGAGATTCACCTGGAAACAGCACACGAGGACTATGAGAAGACCGGAGGGCTTGCAGATAGGCTCTTGACCCTTTAAAGAGGAATTCTCAGTTGAGGCTGTTTTTTGTTTTTTTTTTTAATCTATGATTTTTTTTTTTTTTAAAGATTTTATTTATTTATTTGACAGAGAGGGAGACATCGAGAGGGAACACAAGCAGGGGGAGTGGGAGAGGGAGAAGCAGGCTTCCCGCTGAGCAGGGAGCCCGATGCGGGGCTCGATCCCAGGACCCTGGGATCATGACCTGAGCCGAAGGCAGACGCTTAACGACTGAGCCACCCAGGCGCCCCTAAATCTATGATTTTAAAAAAGTGTTTTTAAAGCGTCTGAGGAAGGTTGGCTATGGGTAACGTCTGTGTTTTCAGGAGAGGCACATCTGTGGTTAGTGATTGGAGAGGCTGAGCATTGGTCGTCACCTTCTAGAGAAAGAGCGCTGCTCGTAGTGCGTCAAGGTCTTTGCTCCCGTAGTATTACCTGTGTGACCTTGCGTACCTCACTGTCCTCCACAGGAAAATAAAAGGCCTTACCTAGATCACCTCTAAAGTCCCTTCAAGCTTGATACTCTCCAAGCTTTGGTTCAGCTTAAAAAAACCAGACATGATAAAAAAGATCCCTAGAGACCATTTTCTCCTGTCATAGAATAATCACATGCACGGTTATTTGTTTAATGTCAGGCTCCCTGACAAGACTGCAGGCTCTATGAAGACAGGAGCCAAGTGTGCTCTAAGGCCAGGCCCCCGTTCCATACATATTCGTTGTTTGATGGTCACAGATGTGGCCGCGCCCCGAGTGTTCATGCTTAGCGGCTCTCTCGCTTGCTAGCCATGTGACCTAGGGCCCTGTTCCTTAACCTTTGGTTGCCTTTGTTTCCTGATGGGAATAAAAGAAGGATAATGATGATCATAATAGTAAATCTTTTCATAGTCTTGTCTTGAAGATTAAGTCAATCAATACATACAAGGCCCTTCGAATAGGGCATGATGTACAGAAAACACCATAGTGCTGTACTTTGCATATTAACATCCACGGGGGTGCCGGTGCTGTGGTCATAACTGATGCTCTGACATCATCCTCCTACTGGGATTTTTTAGAGGATTGGATCCTGTGAAATATGAAATGCCCTTCCTTCCTTCATGGCAGAATAAACTGAATTCTTGGCTTAACTTTGTTCCTCGAGGCATAATGAGACTCCTTCACGCTCAGCTCCTTGGTGACCAACATTCATCCAACATTCTCATCAGACCAGATCATAAATTAGGGAAGCCTCCTTCTCCAGAATTCTCCAGCACTAGTTGTTGCTCATGGATTTACCAAAAGGCTGAGTGTTTCTATTAATCCTGCAACCACCTCATGGTATGAAATCCGAGTTGAGTAAGGAAGACCTTCCATTTATACAGGGAGGAGGTGGGGACATTATAACCATCATTTAAAAACAAGGAGCCTGAGCTCCTAGAGGTTAAGGAGCTTGGTTTGGCCTCAAAGTTGGCAGGAGGCAGATCTGAGCCTCAAAGCCAGGGCACCCAGATTCTGCATTCTTTCTGTTGCCCCTGCTGCCCAATCACCTCACGTTCCCTGCATCTTTAGAAATGTTGAATGCTTGCCTTATCTGTCCTCAGACCAAACAAGTCTTGCCCAGACTCACTGTCCTCTTCCCTACTTTATGCCACTTTTCTCTTTGTAACCTGTAGCTCCTGAGGGTGATAAAACAGCAGTTTTTGGATTTGTTCCTGCAAAAGAACAAACAAAAATTACACTGCTTGGGACCATTGAAATTGGGTTTCTTCTAGGAAGGGGGCGTGCCTTGAAGAAAAAAAAATACTGAGAATTATCAAAAAAGGCTGTCCAACAAAAGCTAGTATTTGTGGGGCACCTGGGTGGCTCAGTCGGTTGAGCGTCTGCCTACAGCTCAGGTCATGATCCCAGGGTCCTGGGGTCGAGTCCCTTGTTGGAGTCCCTGCTCAGCGGGGAGTCTGCTTCTCCCTCTGCCCCTCCCCCTGCTCATGCTCTCTGTCTCTTTCAAATAAATAAATTAAAAAATTCCTTTACATATATATATATATATAACCTGGCATTTGCTATAATGAAAATAACCTGATGGACCTAAGTTTGCAAGAACATTCTCTTGGTTCACATCATTTTATAGTTATTGACCCCCGTTTACACTGCATAGACTTGTTATTTTTGTCTTAATACCTTCAAAAAGAATCATACTAGGTTTGTCTGTATACCTTCAAACAATGGACAGAAAAAAATGCCCATAGCAATGTGATAGTTTAAAATATACATGGGTCTTGCTTTTAGCAAACTTGACATAACAATATCCTAAGTACACTAAAGCAGATAAAGTAAGCGATAATCCGAACAGGAGCTTTCCCTCCGTAAAAAAAGAGAATTGTGGCTGATATTCCATATTTAAGATCTCCACAAATTATATTGCATTTAGAATTCTCAGTTAAAAAGGCAATGGATTTTTTAAAAAGTGCAATCAATCATAGACCTGTACCTCTGGAACAAATAATACATTATATGTTAAAAAAAAAAAAAAAGAAAAGAAGAAGATAGCAGGAGGGGAAGAATGAAGGGGGGGAATCGGAGAGGGAGACAAACCGTGAGAGACGATGGACTCTGAAAAACAAACTGAGGGTTCTAGAGGGGAGGGGGGGGTGGGGGGGATGGGTTAGCCTGGTGATGGGTATTAAAGAGGGCACGTACTGAATGGAAAAAAAAAATAGAAAAGTGCAATCAATATACAGCTTTCTAGGAACGCATTTATAATAGAGGGCAAAGAATATTTATGCCTATTTGTTTGGGGTCCTGTAGTAACATGCCTGAATGCATTTTCATTCTCCACCCTGATGTTTTTAAATCTAGGAATTAAGTCCATAAGCCACTTCAGGGAGATGAAGCCTAATCTTCTTTTGAAAGACTCACAGGGAAATGGAGTCCTTAATCCCCTTTGCAGATCTATTTCAGTGTTTACCAACTCTTATTTTCACTTTTAATCTAAATCCTTCATGCCTTGGTTTGAGTTATTTCTACACGTTGTCTTTAGTTGGAAACAGAAGGCAACATGACAACAGCTTCTTCGAGAGAGGTCTTCATACTTGTGAAATTCCCTGCTAACTCCACTTGTCTTACTCTTTCAGATGAATGATTCTGGTCCCACAATGCAGTGGTAAATCAAATAATTATGTGACCGGAGTCACAACTACAAGCGGTATTCATCAGAAGAGTCACATGACAAATGCATGCCTCATGGACTCAGTCGAACAAAATGTCATGTTTTGGTACAGAATTTAGAGAGAGAACTTGAATAGTCTATGACGAAGGCACATTACAAACTACCACCTGTTTCACTGTCTTAACCTTTCCACATCGGTCGGATGTTATAACTCTTTAATTATCTTTGTGGTTCTCCCTTAGCCTCCCCAAGTTCCCCACACTTCTCACTGGCGGATCCCAGAACTGCAATGGGTATTCTCCTTGGAGACTGACCAATGCCGAGTACAACAGCCTGATTGTTCTTGCGGACCACATGTCTGTTGATACGGTACTGTGACTGTTTTTTGAGCCAATGAAAACAAAGACAGTAGTAAGCTGCTTTCCTCTTGCCAGCTTGTGACCTACAGGACACACTTAGGGTTTTATAGGTTCCTGTTATCACACTCTACTTGTCTGGCTCTTATCTATCTTGTGTTGTATGTTTTTCCGAGCTTGGTGTAATCCTGTATTTTGTACTGAGTGTTAATCATTCTTCTAATTTTTTTTTTAAAGATTTTATTTATTTATTTGACAGAGAGAGACATTGCGAGAGAGGGAACACAAGCAGGGGGAGTGGGAGAGGGAAAAGCAGGCTTCCCGCCGAGCAGGGAGCCCGATGCGGGGCTCGATCCCAGGACGCTGGGATCACGACCCGAGCCCAAGACAGATGCTTAACGAATGAGCCACCCAGGCGCCCCCATTCTTCTAATTTTTGATATTTGCATTTTTCCCAGGTAACTTAAATTCTGATTCTGTTATCCAAGTTTAAGTTTCTGGTTATTCTGCCCAATTTGGAGAGCGATCTGTATGTTCTTTACTCATTATTGATTTTTTTTTGTAGTAAAACATCTAACTACATTGACAATGACTGTCACTGGCAGGCCATTTCCTGCTCAGAAATGGGTTTTCTAACCATGCACGAGCAACAAGGATAGCACCAGGAAACGTGCTTTTGCACGCCCTTGCTCTGCCACCAAGACATTCCTGAGAACACTTGAAACACTTGTGTTCAGGGGTATGGAATATTGATTGTTACAAATCCTGGTATGTTTGGGGTATTATAAAACTCTGAGAACTCCTCTCTCTCTTTCTCTCTGACTTTTCTTTCCTGGAAACATACGACAACAATAAAACAGACACAAGAAGTTTTATCCTATCTGATGATGAGAACTTTGAGAAGTAGTTTCCGGGATCGACTCTGCAATTCTGCCACAAACCTTAGTGATCTGATGATAAACCATCAACAAGCAAAGAAAAACTGTTATAGGAAGGATGTTGAGTGTCAATTTCCGACTCTCTGTCAACTGCACTGAAAAGAATTAATGGATGCATCTATCTGAACAGCATTTAATTTGAATGTGTAATTAGCCATAGACTACAGCTCAGCGACGGGTATGCACTTAAAGGGAAGGCTTCTATTAATTTTTTTGAGCCTGGTGAACATTATGTGTGCTATACAATATTTAAAATAACATAATTTTTGCACATTAGAAATAAATTGTGAGGAATCAGATGCCTATTAAGACATAAAAATTGATGTAAAACTATGATATTGGGTTATGAATAATAGGCCAGATGTTTCAGAAAGGAATGAACGTGTTTTGACATATTTCTAGATAACCAGAATTAGCCATTATTTCCTCCAGGTTGTTAGTGTCCAAGCATTTTTGTTGTCATGGTTAATGTATTTTATTCATTAGCAAAGTATAGTCAGGTGGCTTGGTCTTACATAACGATAAAAATCTGACCAGAAATTTTTATGAAAATGTCACATAAGTAAGTTGCTTTATTTCTCTTAATGATGACACATCTGAACCTTTATTAGAATTCTGATTCAATGGCTCTTCCTGTCACTTTTTGTAAACCTTGAAGGCTTTCAAGCAGTGAATGGTTTGAAAAGTAGAAATCCAGAAGTTATTGGGCTTTGTGATGTTAATGAGGTAATGAGTCCTATGAATCAGTTTATTATGATGTTTGGGCAAATTAACTTCAAGACTTAAATTAAAAAAAAAAAGTCAATCACTGTTGCCGGGATTGACTTGTGCCCTTGATAGCCAAAACATCTGGACTTAGCATCATATGTTATGCAATTGCATGGCCCAAGCCTAATTTGGGGCTGGTTAACTGACTTTATAGGGGGTGCCTTTCTTTACCCAGCGTGAGCACTCAGAGCCACACCCTCTTTATTTAGGGCTTTTGATTCATTTCTCTTGGCCTCTTCCCCACAAATCTCTGTATTTGGAAGCACCGATTTCTCATAAAAGTTTAACATTAATTCTGGGTGTCTTTATCTCCATGCCAGAGCTCTTAAGTCACCCACCTAAATTGTGACCCTTCCCTTATTGCTCCCTCTTGTTTCATCCTGTTTCTTGATTTCTCTCCTGTTTCTCCCACAGGAGAGCCTCCCTGCTCCCCGAGTCCCCTGGGAAAGTACCTCGTGAGAGTTCCTGGTTCTCCACTCTGAAGCGGCATTGATAGGGTGGGGCTGGGCAGGTGTTGCCTGGTAAAGGGCAGTTCTGCTTGCTCGATCTGTAGAGAATGCAGAGCTCGGGTACGATGTACAGCAGCAGGAAAACCCAGGCATTGGTGACCAGGGCAATACAGATGACAGGGTCATCCCACTGGGGCTGGCGCTGGAGCTGTGGGTTGCCTCTCAGGAGCATGGAGATCCACACCACCCAGATAATGATGGAGATGAGCACGGTGACGAAGATGAGCCTTCCGTGTTGCTTCCAGTTCTCACATGGGCCACAGAAAGTGGCTTTGGAGACAAAGAATGTGAGGGCCATCAGGAAAAGGACATAGACCAGGAGTACGACAAAGTCCATGTTGAGCTCACAGGGTGTCATATGCATAAACATCATACCCCTGGTCATCATGAGAGTCACGTACTCAATGGCAATGATGACCTGCAACAAGCTGACACCAATAGCGATGCACAGAATTGTCGTCCAGCAGAAGGAGACTCTACCCCGAACCAGCTTCACCAGGTTGGAGGCATGAGCCAAGAGGCATGAAAAACAGAGAGCAAAGAGAACCCCAAAGAGAAAGTAGCGTACGGGGGCAGTTTGCTGATTGAACTGAGCAATGAAGGCAAATGCGAGGCTAAAGAGTCCCAGCACACCCAGGAGGAAGAGGAACTGAGTGGGGAGGGTATTCCACAGGCTGCTGTCTTGAACCCTTCGCATGAGGAAGAGAAACGCCAAGAGTAGTATAATTGTAACTACTATGCCGATTATTGCCAGGGACTCGAGAACAATGCCCCATGCTCCCTCGTTGTCACAGACGAAATAATAGTCCTCAGTGGACTTGACACAGTCCTCATACATAGTGACTTGTGGGTGGACCTCACGAGAATGGACTTCTGTTTCCCTGCAAAAGAAAAATGAGACAAACTTCTGACTACATCCTTACAGAGGAATGCCTGTTGGCTAGTCCTGTGTGGGCACCATAATGTCTCTCATTCCCAAATATGAAAGAGCCCCAAACTATCAAACCCTTAAAACTCTCCTAGCTCCGTCTTGCCGGGAAAAGCAGAACACTCTTCACTTGAAGGTTCCAGATATGTCATCCATTTTCATGTCACAGTCTGTACCAAGGCTTTTTGAAACCCAAGGCAGAATCTTTTTCATAAAATGGGGTGTGTGACAACTTTTGCCTGGTCGACGAGATTCCAGTTATACCAGACTCCAGAACAAAGGTTGCCAACATTAATGGATCGTTGGACCATTCAAGACACTGCCGCACTGCCTGAAGGAGACAGGCAGATCATTTTTCCTTGTAGTTCTAATGGCTGTTCCTTCTTTTAATCTAAGTCAATCCAACACAACATGTTATTGCTAAATATCTACTCTTTGTTCATCAAAGAATTATACAAAATTATTCCTGCCTTCAGATAACTTTTTCAACAGTTGAGCACCAAAATCTATGTCTTCCCTGAGGTTGCCTAGGGAAAAAAATCCCACCTATTTGTGAGGAAAAAAAGTACCTTGCAACTGAATACTCCTAGCTCGATTCCTCTACAGTTATTTCCAAGCCAGATGGCTGGAGCCATCCAGGTTTATAGCTACGGGCATGGCCCCTTCTTTCTGACTTACCTTCTCTGTGTCCACGCTGGAAGTTGAGGCTCTGCTGGCTGCGAGGTAGTAACTGCCAATGAGTAAGAAGGAGACAATCTCAGCTTCTTTAATCTCTCCCCAAATGGGCGGAAGGAGTGGAGGCTCTCACTCAGGTCCTGCAAGGCCTATAAAAAGAACCGGAAGGTCAGAAAGACACACCTATTCCAGTTTCCCAGCAACTTTTCTACAGAGGTTTCTTTGGTGAGAACAATTATTTTCTATTCTATTGCTGACCAGAGGCACCTTGGCCTTAGGGGGTCCTGAAGGTGACTTTAGGGAAGACTGCTTCCTCTCCATAGACTCCACTGTGTTTAGGAAGCCTCAAGAGGCCCTCAGTTGGTCTTATATGGGGACACTTCATTCTTCTTCTCACCTACTCCCAAAGAGCCCTCTCTGGAGTCTTCCCTACAGCTCGATTTTTGATTGTGAGAGCCAAAAGAGCATCCGTTCAACAAAGGAATAAGAGTTTTACTGGGCCATAAAGAAGGGTCATGTGCATTAGAAGGGCCAGTAATTGGCAAAATTGTGAGTTAGGGGAAATTTGTCTTCTCTTCTACTCCCTTTCCCTCTCCATTGGAAGTCTTTTCTCAGGCTTTGGCTGTCCCTCAAATGTGGGCCCCTACCTGGACCAGCTCTTCCTGGTAATGCCGAAGGCTTTGGTGTAATTTCCCTTTATCCTTCCTCTCCTCATCCCTGTCAGAACGCACTTGTTCTGGGTTTCATTCCATTGGGGCATCCCTCCCAGGGCCCAAGATAGAACTCACAGTTGAATTTACCAGCTGATATTGGTATAACAAATTCTGTTTCCCCTGCTACAGCGTCTAAGAGAGCACATAGTCGTGTTCAGCCTATACTGACTGCACCCCCACACTCCCCACCCCAATTTACTCCTTGGTTTTTTCCTGGATATTTGCATTTTGACAGAAGACTTCCAGATATCCCAAACCAGTACCTGTTAGTCTGGTTTCAAGTCACCCCTGTGATCTGGCCTTATCTTTCTCATCCAACATATTTCTTTCAGGTCTCCCGGCCCTATGGTTTGTCCAGGTTGGTTTTCCTACTGCATCATAAAGAAAAGAAGTTGCCACCTGCTTACCTTCTCTTAGATGTTGTCCATGGCCTGAATTGCCTTTTGCTTTATTCTCACTGATCCCGTTTCCTAACCAAATACTTCCCCTATCTCTAAGATTTAGCTCTTATCTCCTCTGTGAGCTCTCCTGCCTCCCCTGATCTCTGCAGCCCTCACCGATTACCTCCTACCACCACCTTCACCGCATGTTGGGTCTGTGCTGTTCACAATTATGGAAACCATATTTTCTGCCCATTTTACTTGCATCAATTAATTTTTAATAAATTAATAAATGAATTAAAATAGTAATAAGTAGTAAATTTACTAATTTATTTTATTTGTATTAGCCTCATCCCCTTGATTCGATTTATAGCTGCTTGTGGGGGGAGGGTCAGGTTCCACATTTTATGCCCTCATAGCACCTGGCCCCCAGGGGAGCACCTCCTAGGTGATGGGTGGACTGTTCAGTTGAAGGAGGGAGTCTAAGGACCGAATTCCAGGCCTTGTGAAGGTATGTTTTAGCAGTGTGGTTTTCCAACAGATGCTTTTTAATGGAAACCACCTGCAAATAAGTCAGGACCTTAACAAACCCCAGACAAATTCATTCTGAAGTGGTGTTCTATCTTTAGAGACTCCTCCACTTTAAAGAGCCATTTTTTTCCCCTTTGAGAGAAGAATATTTTAGGGAGGAGAGTCCTCTCCTTTACTTGCTTTAGGCATAATTGTGGTTTGTCAGAAGCTGTAAAAGCTAATCTAAGGTTTACATTAAGGGTAAAGAGATTTTCCAAATAGATGATGAAATGTGACATCCATGAGAAATCACTCAAAGAGCCTAGTGAGTGGTTAAACTGCTGTCTGTAGAACAGCAGAGGATTTTCCATTTAATTCTTCCAAGAGAACTGTTCTGGTGACCCCTTCCCCCTCCTCCTTCCTTCCAGCTAGTTACTCATGGCCACTCCTCACTGTGGTGATGTTTCCATTTCTGGCATGCTTGTCTTCTACGGAGATTCTTCCTGACCTCCTGATGGCTTGAGGCAGGTGAATTAATGGGTTAATGACCACAAAGCCCTTTGAGCACCTTAGATAAAAGAGCTCCTCTCAGGTACTAATTACTGCTCTTCTAAAATCTGGGGTCATGGAATTAACCCATCTGCTGCTAGGCCTTAAATAAACGAGGGTTCCCTTTGCCTACACACATCCATATTACTCACGTCTCTTTTCTTTTGGCTTTTATGTAGCAACAACACACACCAAGCAGCTCAGATTTGGCTTTGATGAATCAAAGTATATTGATTACAACAAGTCCAATAAAGATGAAGACAAAACAGTCAAGAGGTCAAAAGCCTTTTGCCAAACACCCATTTGTGTTGTCTCCTTCCAGAAACAGAGCTGGAAGGTCACCGAGTCTAACCCTTCCCTCAAGGTCACCTGCTGGAAACAGAGCTGGAAGGTCACCGAGTCTAACCCTTCCACTGGTAATTAATAATAAGGCAGCCAAAATTATGACACGAGGAATTTCATAATACGGAGGCAGAGGCCCAGAGAGAGGAAGGGAGGTACCCAAGGCAGGGAATGTGAGAGGGGCCAGCCAGGGTTGTCTGACTGCTCTCCCATTCTTGCTGCCATCCCAGGCTGCCTTCCTGACCCTTCCCATCTCAGGAAGATGAGCCTTGAAAGAGACAAGCATTTAGACATGACATGTGGGTCAGGACCAGAGAGAAGGAAAAAGCATAGCCTATGAGAGAGCATCAGATATTCTGCACCCTGTGAGAAACCCTGTCGCTATCATGACTGGCTGCATGAGGACTGGCTGTGTGATGGGAGCACTTGCTGGCCGGGAATGGGTTATTTGCTCATTTTGCTCACTAGCAACTCCAGGGCTGGCTTCCTGGTGTGCAACCAGTAGGGTTGTTCAGGGACTCCCACGTAGAAGGATCCCATGCTGGGAATTTAAGGCTCTGTGGTCACTATCTTGAAATTCCTAGTTTTGTCTTTGTGAATTTGTGTTTTGAACATGAAGTCAGATAGGATAATGGAGCATGCACTGGGGGCTCGGAGCCGGGGCTCGGGTACGTTACTGCCTCCCATTCCCTCCCTGCTTCCCTGAGACAGTTTCTCTGTCACCCACTCCCTACTGCCCCTTGGTGCTCTGGGTCACTTGGCTTCCCCATTTCTGCCCCTGTCCCGTGACAGTTGTCACACTCCACCTGCGGTTACCTGTCCCACATGGGTTGAGGTGGTGGGTTGAGGTGTTTGGGCTCTTGGAAAGGGGGAATTGACTTACCCACGTTGAGGCAGGGTGCCACGTTTTCATTTTGCCCTGGGCCCTGCAAATTATGTAGCTGGCTTTGGGGATCTCATTAAACTTTCTGATATAAGATGGTTAATTCGATCAACATTATATTGGGATGTTAACAGTGTACAGTTTAATTGTATATTAATAGAAAGCACAGTTAGTTGTGAAGAACTGCAATGTTTTATCTGGATCAGCAAATTGTCAAGACTCAACTGAGTATCATTTATGAATGTGCAGGGTAGTTTTTGGAAAGGAAATGATCTGACTTTTTTTTCCAGTTTGTAACTATTGTAACATTTTAATTGAACTGGTATACATTGCTCTCATATTGGGTTGTTTTATCATCATTAGAAGAAAGCAGACGATGTGAGAAATATAGAGGTATGTCAAGCTTAACAGCTGGATCGGAAGTGTAAACACAACAATATTGAGAACAATGCTGACTAATAACTTTGATTTTATTTGAACTGTATTATAAAAAGGAAAATGTAGATGCAGGACCTTAAATATGAAGATGATTTAAATGGGATAATTAAATATGCAAAGCTTGGTGCACCTGGGCGGCTCAGTCATTAAGCATCTGCCTTCGGCTCAGGTCATGATCCCGGGGTCCTGGGATCGAGCCCAGCATCAGGCTCCCTGCTCCATGGGAAGCCTGTTTCTTCCTCTCCCACGCCCCCTGCTTGTGTTCCCTCTCTCGCTGTGTCTCTCTCTGTCAAATAAATAAATAAAATCTTAAAAATAAAAAAAGAAAAATAAGTACATTGAGCAATAGTTTCTAGGTTGTCAACTGCTATTAATGAAAGAGCCTTGTAGTCATCTATTTAGCAATATATTAGGTGGCAAAAAAGAAAATGGGTCCACATAGCCACTAAAAGTTATTCTTCCAGGATGTATGGAACATATGATTTTTGAAAATAAAATGATAAATCAGCTGACAAATTAAAAATTATACCCCTTAGTACAACAGTCTCCTGACTTACTATGGCTTAACTTCCAATTTTTTGACTATGATGATATGAAAGAGACACCCATTCAGTAGAAACTGAACTTTGAATTTGAATTTGATCCTATCCCAGGCAACAGTGGGCTGAACGAACCTCTCGTGATGCTGGGCAGTGGCTACCACAGCTCCCGGTGAGCCACGTGATCCCGAGGGTAGGCAGCCCATACACGTACAACCAGCCTGTACCCATACGACCATTCTGTTTTTCATTTTCAAGAGTATTCAATAAGTTACCTGAGATATTCAACACTTTATTATCAAATAGGCTTTGTGTTAGATGATTTTGCCCCACTTTATGCTAATGTAAGTGTCCTGAGCACATTTAAGATAGACTAGGCTAAGCTATGATGCTCGGTAGCTTAGGTGTATTTTTTTAAAAAGATTCTATTTATTTATTTGAGAGAGAGAGAATGTGAGTGAGAGAGAGGGGCAGAGGGAGAGGGACAAGTAGACTCCCCACTGAGCAGGGAGCACGATGTGCAGGGTCCATCCCAGGACCCTGGGATCATGCCCTGAGTTGAAGGCAGACACTTAACCGACTGAGCCATCCAGGCGCCCCAGGGTAGGTATATTAAACGCATTTTCAACTTACTATATGTTCAACTTGCAATGGGTTTATTGGGATATAACCCCATTGTAAATCGAGGAAGATCTGTATACCATGATGTCTCATCAAATCTGTACTATTGCAGAACATAGAGAAGCTATGTTTTAACATAATTATAGTCCCATATAAATTTTGTGATTCCGCTTGATAAAAGCACTGATGTAAGTTGTCAACACTTTTAGTTAGATCGGGTATGAATGACAAGACAATTTTTTTTTTTTTTGACAAGACAATTTTGGTGCAGGATTTTTTTGTGTTGTTTAAATTTAATTTTACTGGGCGCCTGGGTGGCTCAGTTGGTTAAGCGACTGCCTTCGGCTCAGGTCATGATCCTGGAGTCCCTGGATCGAGTCCCGCATCGGGCTCCCTGCTCGGCGGGGAGCCTGCTTCTCCCTCTGACCCTCCCCCCTCTCATGTGCTCTCTCTCTCTCATTCTCTCTGTCTCAAATAAATAAATAAAATCTTTAAAAAAAAATAAATTTAATTTTACTTACAACTGGATTAGGTATAGTCTCTGAGTTGAAAAAATATGTTGTTGATTCAATATCGTTTAGACTGGAGAAATTGTAAAGGAATTATAGGCTTGGACAACAAATATGACCAGGAACTATGTCTGAATTATTAAAAACTGATTAACAACCATGGTTTATTCATCATGAATCTTTGGCACCTAAAGAAATTTTTCTTGAACCTCGTGGATTTATTGAAATCAAATGAGATGTCAGTTAGCAAAACTTGTAGAAATATTTTGTTCTGATGTTGGAACTGACCATATCTAGTTATTATACATGGTAGAATTCCTGGTTGCCATAAGATAAAATATTTAGCAAAGCATGATACATAAACTCAGAAATAAGATTTAGATTTCTTGAATTGGGAAAACATCTCATTTGGCAAATATTTGGGGACATGATACTTGGATAGTCAAAGTGCATATTTGGCTGATTTGGGAGCATTCTTAACTACAATTTTGGAAGAAAACTGTATTTTAACATGTCAAGTATACTCAAGGATTCCAAAAGACATGGAAGTTTTAAAAAATGGCTGTCATTATGTGACATTCCTCCCATCAAGAAATGGGATTGAACTCCCCTCCACTTGAATCTTGGTTGACTCTCTTGTAACCAGTAAAATATGGTGGAAGTGAGGATGTATGAATTCTGAGGCTGGGTCAAAATGCGACTTGGCAGCTTTGGTCCCTTGGAATACTCGGTCTCCCGATGATTTCTCCTGAGACACAGCTGTGAAGCTCTGAGAATCCCAAGCCACATAAGAGAGACCACATGTAGGTTCGCTGGTCAACAACACCAGCTGAGTCCAGTCTTCCAGCTGTTCACGCCAAAGCACCAGACATGGGAATGGAAAAGCCATTTGGGAAATGGATCCTCTTGTTCCAGGTGTTCAACTGAAACTTCACAGAACAGAATTTATGTACATGTCTATAAGAAGAATTATTTGCATTGCTATGAGTTTTCTACAAGTTCATATTTATTTCTACAGAGTTCTGAAAGAGCCAAGTCAGTACTGGGTGAGGAAAGCCACTTGAAGGCAAAGGTGACACTGGCAATTACTACTGAGTGGATTTGCAGAATCAAGTATGAGTTAACAAGTTTAGAGAGATCTGCAGTAGTAAAATTGTTTTTTTTTTTTTTTGACTGACTTGCCAATGTGCTGTTTTCCTGTTTTTCATTTCTAGAGGTGAATACCTACCTCCTTACCCATTGAATGGTCAAATGACCAAAAATTAGCATCTGGAAGAGAACAGGGTACTTAGCAAGATAGCAAATATTGGCTTAGCTAATAATAGAAGTGATGAATATCTCTGGAAAATTTGTGGACAACATGAATGCCTGCCCATATGATAAATGTAACTTTAATAAACTGTTGGATTTTAATAGAAGGCTCTGTGTAACCCACTGATAAAGATGTCCTAGTGACAGGTCAGCTTTTTTCTGTAGTAGAAATACAGATAATATTTTTCAAGGTTGGTGTTGTCATACTCTCAAACACATGCCAATTTCACATCTACCCTCTAAATATTGTTCTATCCTCAAGCTTTGAAGTGCACTGAAACTTCATTCAGTGCTCCAAATAAAAACTGACATGTTTTACTTGGGTGGGTAGATGGGGGCCTACCAACCTAGTCAAAGCCAAAGAATCCCTATAGGGATCAGAGATACCAGCATTCCATTGAAAAGATGTTCATCCCAAAGTCTTTAAATTTTCCTTATAAATGTAATAATTCTAGCTACTGGATGTTCCCAACATTATTGCAACACATAGAAGGGAACATTACAAAATCAGGTTGAATGAAATAAAATAAGAGATATTGTTACACTTCATTTTTCTTTCAAAGTCCCAACCATTCCTTTATAGACGAAAATCTGAAGCTTGAAAGAAAAACATTTGAATAAAAGATGCATTTGCTTTACACTGAATCTGAGTCAATAACTCCGAATCAATAATTGAATTAACCTTGGTGAACAGAAAAGAGAATAAATAATTGTATTTAATTCTGATACTGAAAAATGATTAAAAGACATTATGTTTATTATTTAGATTGAGATTAAGAAAAATTTCTAGTGCTAAATAGAGAGTATTACTATATTACCAATCACAACAATCTATTTGGGTGAATTTTTCGGGTTTTCAACTTTGATTGGATTTAAAAAGGCAAAGAACCAGGTTCAAAGGGTATACTAGTTTCTTCAAATGGGCACTGGCCTGGAATCCGACTTGGGTTTGGATATCAGCTATGAATTAGCTCTCTGATCTTGGACAGAGAAACTTAGGTAAGTTTCTCTGAACTTACACAAATGTTTCCTCTTCCCTGTGGGTATATATACATAGAGAAAAAACATCAGTGATTTTTGTGATAATTTGGTGTGGGCTGGGTTAAAGCGTTTTGAAAGCAAAGTGATGGTATAAACTACACGGAAGTTAAAATAAGACCGTCAACCTAGGAATCCTAGTAATTTTAAAGGACTTTCATACCTTAATTATCAACATGTAAACTATTACGTTAAATTCAAATGTTAGGTCTACAGAATAAGGTAGCCCATTTATTTACTTCTAGAACCTCTCTCTCGAAATGTATTATTACAGTGTTCATTCATTCATTTGCTCATTCGTTCTTCTAGTGACTTCTTTTGAGGGTCTATTTTGCACCAGCTGTAACAGCTAATGAGACCTAGGACCTGGTGTCTGTATTCAGGTTGCTTGCACATGGGGGTGGGTGGAGAGTGAGCGGATAATGGAAACATCAGGTATTCAGTAAGTAATCTGTGGGTACACCAGAAGGGAGGATCAGGAAAGACCTGTCGGAAGAAGAGATGTCTAAGCCAAGCTAAGCTATGTGAAATGAGGGGTCGGAGTGCTCCTGATGGAGGAAACAGCCTGCCTGCGCAGTGGTCAAGGTCAGGAATGGCAAGGAGGTGGAGGTGGTGGTGCAGGGCATGAACGGGTGAGAGAGGAGGAGGGGTCCAGGGCCTTGCATTTTAAAGGGTATAGATATTATTCTGAGGGTAATTTTATTTATTGTGATAAGGAAAATCTGTGTCCTAAGATGGCCGACCGAGCCAGTGAGAGTCCCAGTCCTTGACCCGGGAATCTTCCAGGTTCTTCTCCCTGCCCCGCTTCACGCACGCACCAAAAGTGCCAAGTATGCCGAAGTAGAAGTGTATAAATTGCCCCCTTTGTTTGCTCGGGGCTCAGACCTTTGGAGACCACTCTCCTCCGAGCCCGCCGGCGTTAAACAAACCTCCTATCCTCCAAGATTTCTGGGGGCCGCTTGGTTCTTCCACCGGGCGATCCAGTCCAGGTTCTGTAACAATTGCATTTAAGCTTTATATTGCACTACACTTAATATAATTCATTTATTCCCCTTAATATAATTCATTTATTCCCCTACCCAACACATGTATTTCCCGTGTCAAAAGAAGACAGACATGCTTCCCGCCTCGATGAGCTTGCAGTTTGGTGGAAGAGCAGACAGGAAAACAGCAAATACAAAATACACATATTTCCTGATTGTGGAAAGTACTAAAAAAGGTGCTGTAATAGGGAATAATGGAGTGGGGTGCCTCTGTTAGGTGGGTTAGGAGGCCCTTTGGAGAGACCCTGGGGGAGGGGAAAGAGCCAGCCATGGCCATGGGGAGCAGGAGGAAGAGCAGTCCAGGCAGACAGGTGAAGAGGGGCAGGATCCTGAAGGTGCCAACGAGTGTGGAGGAGTGCCTGAGGAATGGAAAGAAGACCACCGTGTCTGCAGCAAAGGATGAGAGTGGAACAGGAAGTGAGCATCAGATGGGGCAGGGCTTGGGACCCAGGGCTAAGGGGCAGTGAGCCGGGAAGGGATGCCGCCCAGCGGGGCTGCCAAAGGTCGGTCTGGTTGCAGACCGTCTAACCTGCTGAGGAGCTGGGGGCATGGGAGAGTGGATCGGAGAGGATCGGCATAGGAAGCAGGAGGCCATCTGGAGTCCAGGCGAGATGTGATGGTGGCTCTTAGTTTCCTAGGTCCGGGGGCGGGTCCATGAGATTCAAGGGACACTCTGGCAGTGGAATCTGTCTTGCTGGTGGTTGAGAGACAGAGAAGGAAGGAAAACTGGACCCCTGAAGCCCCCAACCTGCTTCACCAGCCCCTTCCACCCCTCAGTTTATAGCAAATCATCCTTCTAGTTGCTCAAATGAAAAACCTTGGCGTCATCTTGACTTTTTCTTTCTGCGCCATACACAGTTTCATGGAAGATCCTGTTGGTTTTACCGTGAAGATAGATACGGACTCTGGTCACTTCTCACCACTTCAGTGTCACGGGCCGGCCCCCGACACCATCATCCCTGTCTGCAGGGCTGCAGGGAGAGACCTAGCTGGCCGTCCGCTTCTGCTCTCATCCCCACCCCACCCCACCCCCAAGCCTGGGCCTCTTACAGGATATAATCAGCCCAGCAGCCAGAGGGATCCTTTCCAAGGTTGGCTTTGATTATGTCTCTCCTCAGCTTAAAATCTTGTGATGGGCTTCTCCCTTTCGTACAGAGGAAAAGCCCAAGCTTTCAAGTGGCCTCTAAGGCCTCAGATGACCTGCCCTTCTCGTTACCTCTCTGACCTCACCTTCTGTGCTCTCGCCTTTGCTGTTCCAGCCCCTCTGGCCCACCAGCTGTTCCTTGGTCACGCAGGCTCACCCTGTCTCAGGGCTTTGCACTGGCTCTTTCCTCTGCCTAGAATGTGCTTCCCCCAGATAGTCACACGGCTAACTCGCTCGCTGTCTCTCGTCTTTGTTCTCCATGGGGCCTTTGCACACTTGTAAAAACCTCACACCATCCTCCAACACTGTCGATTTTCTTATCCTGCTCTACCTTCTAATTTTGCCATAGCATTTATTACTTTCTAAAATACAAGATAGTAAATGATTTATTAATGTCTACCGCTATATTCCCCAGCTCCACAAGGACAAGGATCTTTGTTTTGGCCACTTATGAATCCCATCACCCACAGCCGTGCTTGGCATATAGTGGGGGCTCGATAACTGTTTGTGAAATGAATGAACGATCAGAGGGATCAGGAATGCGTTAAGCCAGAGAGTAGAGCCTAACACAGTAAACACAGGCTAAAGCATGGTTAATAGGGAAGACTCAGAGGCAGGGGGTCAGCAAAACCTGTGTCGTCCCCCAAGATGGTCGCTCTTGGCCAGGCTTGGCTGGAGACCTTGTGGGTGTGTGCTCCAGGAGAGCGTCTCCACCCTTCCCCACCAACCCCTCCATTCTCTGTAAGAGAAGTTGGGAAATAACTGGGTAACTGATCAAGTTAAAATAGGGGCTTTCTAAGAAGGAGAATGGCCTTGCTGGCAAGAGGAACATTCTGATCTCAGATGATAGCCACATGGGATAGGAAGAAGCTGCTCCAGGACCACCCAGCAACCAAGGAAGACTTGTCTCTCCCCAGGATGATTTCCAGGTCTTTACCTCGAGCTAGTAGGCAGATGGTGTGCTATTTAGGGAGATGAGGAGGACAGAGGGAGGAAAAGGTTTTGGGGACCAAGAGTTCAGTTTCGGACATGTCAAGTCTGAGGTACCTGTGAATTGCGTGTGTGAATGTCAAGTAGTTTGTTGATAAATGCAATCTGGAGCTTATAGATTTCTTTTTGCTTTTTCATACTTTTCTTTATGTACCAGCTTCCTGTTGGCACCAAGCTGGGTGACAGACAGGGAGACAGGGAGACAGGGAGACAGGGAGCCAGCGGGCCCCTCCACCCTCAATTTCCAGCTGTCTCAGCAACTGTGTGAATTAGGAAGCACATTCTTTCATTTCTTCATCCCGCAATCAGACACGGGGCTTTTGCTAAGAACTGGTATTCTGCTGGGAGCTGGGAGTACAAGAACGAATAACACTAAATATCAGCACTCAAGAAATCACATCTCCTTGGTGAGATATGCTGACAAATATTGAGATTTATGCTCTCTACAGTGCCACTTGAAGAATAAATGAATACATCTGCCTCCTTTCCTACCAGAAAAAAGACCCCCAATGAGGGCGGGTCTTATCAATGACCTATTAACCCCTATAAGTGATTATTTCAAAGGTTTTGTTATGTCTTTGTGTCACTGAGCGGGGGGGGCGGGGGGCTGTTCAGTGTTTGTCTCAGCAATGGACCCATTTCTTACTTCCACATGCCTGCAGGGACACATTTTGGAAGGAGATGGGATGGATGCATACAGAAGTTAAGTCAGAGGATGGGTTGGGATTGAATACTTGGGAGTCACCAGCACATGGATGGTCACAGAAGGCACGGGTATGATCTGTGACATCGTGGATGCGCTCACCTTGGGAGGGTGTGCAGAGTGATGTGATGCGGCAGGAAGAAGGTAGAGGATACCCCACCCCTCCCCTCCGCCCCCCCGCGCCCCAGGGAACACCAGCGACTTAAGGGCAGGGGAGGGAGAGAGAAGGCCATGAAGGCAGTAGGGAGTAATCTGAGGTAGGTGCAGCTGAGAATGAGAGATCACAGGGGCCAAAGGAGGAACGCCATGGAGAAGGGGCGGGGCGGGGGTCTCTGTCAAATGGTACAGAGGAACCATCTACCCTGATAAAGACCAAAATGCACCTGCTGGACTTTGCGAATGAAGATCAATTTCAGAGAAAGTAAATGTCTATCAACAGAGTGAACGAGAGGAAAGGAAATGAACAGTCTCTGTGTCAAGTAATTTGTAAGGCAATTCACGGAGGAAATGAAAGAACTGAGATGGCACTGGAAAGCAAGAGAGGACCGAGGGAAGTTTCTTTGCTTTAACTGGAGCGTGTGAGACAATTCTGTGCTGAGAAGAGAGAGCCAGGGGAGAGGGAAAGATTGCAATCACAAGGACAGAGTAAGATGGGCCAGAATTCCTACGGAGGTGAGAGACCTGGCCCCGGCCAGCCTGGATGGACGGTGGGACACCTCATCCTCCGGGAGAGGGAAGGAATCAAGCACAGTATTCTCCAGCGACCACCACGCCCTTCTCCTACGAATTACGTGGACTCCCATGACTCCACTTCCTCCACGGAGCCTTTGCAGGTACAATCAAGTGCTGAAGGTTCCTCTTGGTTTCTAGAATGGTCGAGGCTTGACTGGACTCCGCCTCTAGGGTAAGCCTCTCCGTTCATGAAGCACACTCTGTTTACCAGGCAAACACCCTGTGTGAATGCCCCCATTTGGTGGCCCATCAGAAAGGACTCTAAAATCAGAGTGGAGACAGCATCATTACAGACACACATTATATATTCAAAAGTATGTTGTAGACAGTATTTAAGGAGGGGCAAGGGTCCTGTGTTTGCATGGGTGGCCCAAGACCTTCTCTTAGCTGGATTTTAATCTGTAGAGGGAGAGAGAGACATGACAGATGAGGCTGCTGGTCCGACAGGTGGCAAACAGGTTGCGGCTGGGTATGTGTGTTGTTTCTGGAGTTTTAAGTTCCTGGGGTTTGTTCACCGAAGCTTCAGGCAGCGGCATGTACCCTGGGGATATAGGGATTATATCATTGCCACTTTGGCTGAGCCTCAGATGAAATTACACAAGGAGGAGGGAGCATCCACCCAGTATACTCCCTCCAGGCCTCATTTCCTTCTCGCCAGATGAGGAAACCAGACATCGAACTGAATGTTTAGGAATGTTTGGTTCTGGAGTCAAATTTCCTGAGTTCCCACCCTGGCTCTGTCAGGTGCCATCTCTGCAGCTTGGTGCGTGTTAGTGAGCCTTCCTGAGCTGCCCCAGTTCATCTGTGAGTGAGACGGCAGAGCCTGGGACTACCTCAAGGGGTTGTTGTATAGGATAAATAAGGTAATTCATGTCATGAGTTTGCATAGTGCCCGGGACATGACGAATGTTCCATAAGTGTTAGTTACCCAAGGCTCTCATTTAAAAATTCAAAATAATCTACATTAGTAAGACTGAGCATCCACTGTGCACATATCCTCATGCTCTGGGGGTGACACGGGTGGGGGTGCAAATCAGGGAAGAATGTGAAGTCTCTTCAGCTGAAATTTGCGGGACAGGCAGAGGAGGGACTGGGAGGCATGGGGAGGTTCTAGGTGGGGGAGCAGTGTGAGCAAAGGCACGGAGCGGGGAAAGTGAGGGGCCCCGTAGGGGAACCAGCATTTATGCTCATGCTCCCGGAGGATAAGGAGCCCAGGAAAGAAGAGGCATGACATGAGAAGAAGCTGGGTTTGAGCCAGCTCATAAGATGACTTTTTGATGAGGTTCTAATGAATTCATTGCCAAGGAAAACTTAATTCAAGTTTTACTTGAAGTTTGATTACGAGATTGCTCCACGTAGCCTATACCGATTCTTGCCACACCTCCCGTCCACTTTGGCATTTCCACCTTACACAGGCTGATTCTCGAGTCTGCATTTGAGCATACTGCTTGGGTCTCTCCCCAAATGATGATTGCCACAGAAACACAGTATTTCTAAAGAGAAAACCTAGAGCTAGTCAAGAATATAAATTCAAAGGCAAGATCCATGGCATTCAACCAAATAAATGCCCAACCATGTGGCATGCTATGAAGCTTTAATTACTGTGCTCAAGATCAAAGTAATATTACTCAAGAGTGGAGAAGCCAAATGTAAATGAAGGAAGTCTTCCTTAAATAACTGATGACCAATTCCCTGAGCTTAGTGAAATGTTCCACTGTATTTATACCCACAATCACCCGATGGCCCTTAAGCACTCATGTAAGCAGGAGAGTGTGGTATTGGGCTGTGTTATATACAAGAAAGAGTTTACTGGGTGGTGCTCACAAAGCATACAAGGATATTAATGTCACGGGAAGATGGCTTTGGGCTAAAGGCAGAGCATCCTTATATGTGCAGTACTAGGCTGTGATCCCGAGCATTAAACCCTGAGCATAGTTTAGATATTTGTTAATATCTGTACTTTACTGTTTCCTGTTTTCCAACTTCATTACACAATAACCTAAAATATTAGCCATCTGCTCTAATCCAGACCCCAGGGAGAGGAGGATTGAGATGGGGCCAGAGGGTCTTTTCATAAAGTTCTATTTTGGGAAGGATACAGACAAGAAAGTACTTGGGAGTTAGGAAAGGAGATTGTTTTACTAGTCCATAGATTGGCAATTAGAAACCCTGGTCTCTGTGGTTCTGTTTTTCATTATTAAATCCAGACTGAGGATAAACATTTTATTTCCTTTGCTCCTGTCCCTCTTCTCTCTGAATTCACTATATCACCAGCATGTGGTCATCCCGTGTCCTTACTGGGGGGGTAAGAGACTGAAAACCAATCCCTTCTTCGCCTTGACAGACCCTCCCCTGTTTTGGGCTTTCGCAGGGGGAGAGAGGAGAGATGGGGGGAGCGGGAGACTCTGCCAGGAGTGGCGGCAAAGTGCTCCTGAGCCATTTGCATCAGCTCAGAAGTGAGAATGGAGAATTCAAACCTTTAAGATCTTTTGCAATCTGGCCTTAACCAGTGGTCTCCCATTTCCTACTGTCCCAAATTCTTGGCTCCAGGTATACACCCCCACTCATTGTCCCCTTGCAGAGAAACCCCTGTAGATTAACTACTCCAAAGCCATTCTGAATATCATTCTCCTTTGCTGCTCCCCACTATAGAGGCTGGAAAGCCAAACACACACTTTCCCCATCTCTGGTGCAGGTGTGGGTGACTCTGTCATTTCTGGCCCAATAGATATAAGTGGAAATCTGCTGGGGGGACTTCTGCCTTTGTTTCCTCATAAAATTAGATGGATACTACCGATACAGCCTTTCCTCCTCTCCCTTTTTTCCTGCCTTAAACATGGACGTGATGGCAGGAGCTGCAGCAACCATCTTGCAGCCGTGAGGGAAACAGCAAGCAAGCACAGAGATGCAAGCACTGAGCTGCCGAGCCTACTGCTACATTTCTTGCTATGTAAGAACATAAAAGTGTTTTAGTTTAAGCTGCTGTTGGTTCAGTTCTCTGTTACTTACAGCTAAATGTGGCCCTAAAGTAGGTGCTGGGGGGGTATGAGGGGGAACAAAGCAGGTATGGGCCTCCTCCTTATTATCAAGAGAGAGAAAAAGAGTAAGTCTCCAAACTGCAAATGGTGGTTTGTGTTAAGAAGGAAAACATAAACACAACATTATGATAGAGAGCTATGGGGGACCCTGGTTTAGATGGAGGGGCCACTGAAGACCTTTTTGAGGAGGAGGGGGTTAAGTTAGGACCTACAGGATGAGAAGGCCCAGCCGCTTGAAAAAGAGAGAAAAAGGGTTTCCGGCAGACACAATAGCTAGGGTGAAGGCCCCGGGCAATAAAGAGCTTAGTATGTTCAAGGAAGTAAAAGTTCACCGATGCTGGAGGATCAAAGGAAGACATTAGAGAGATAGGAAGGGGAAGGAGTGGTCAGGGGCCAAATCACATGGCCTGGCAGGGCATGAAATGGAGTGTACCCTTCAGTTCAAGGGCAAAGGAGAGTTTTAAAGCCAAGTCCCTCTGGATGTTGCATAGAAACGGATCAAAGGGAGGTGAGACCAGTTAGGAGGTCATTGCAGGAGTCCAGGGAAGAGAGATGGTGACATGGCCTAGGGTGGTCCAGTGGAGGCAGACTTGACTCCATGGCACTTACTGATGTAGTAACACTCACTGGTCACCTCCTCCTCGCTGATTTTCTTGTTTTCCTCCCATACCACTGGCCATGTCTTTTCAATCGTTGTCAGGCTCTTTTCCTCTGCTCTTCTCTGAACATCGAGGTTCCCCTGAGTTCTCACCTACATTCTCTTCTTACCCCACAGCCTTTCCCTGGGAGCGGCCATAATTCATCCACTCCATCAGTATCTTCATGACCTCCACACATATGTCTGCAGCTCAGGTTTCTTCTTTAGCATCAGACCCTCCTTCCAACTGTCTAGGAGACAGCCTCCCCCAGGTGCTCCACAGGCCTAACCACTGTCTTGTGGACACTGCTCTCGATCACCTGCTTCGTGCCTGTGCTCCCTACCACCGAGAGCGGGCCCATCCACCCCATCCAAGCCAACTTCCTGGGCATTGCCCTTGACCCCTTCTCCCTCGTCTCACTCACCTGTTCCCCTCCAAGTCCTGTTGATCCTGTTTCTCTCAAACTGTCCCCTTCTCCCCACCCCCAGGCCACCATCCTAGCTTATAGGCCTCCATCATCTTAGAGTTTTGTGACTAGTCTTCCTACCACCAGGTGCATTCCCATCTAATCTATTTTCCACACCAAGGACAGAATTTTCCCTTTAAAACACGATAGTATCATGTTCCTGCTCAAAGTCATTCACTTACTTTTCATAAAATTCAAACTCTTTGACATGACCTAAGGCCCCTGTGGTTGCACTTTTGTCTTGATCCTGAGCTCAGTGTGTGAGCCTGTGGGCCCTCAGCCATGTGTGAGGGTCACAACAGTACCTCCCTCCTAGGGGGTGTATGTGGGGTACGTGGGGATGATGTGAGGGACCCAGCATGGGGTCTGACAGGTGGTCAGGACTCAGTGGCCGGTGTACTTTCCCACTGATCCTCAGAGAGGGGCCCGGCCCGCCCCTCAGAAGAGATCCCTATTCTGAACGGTTGCCAGGAAAGGTGACAGCATAGCTCTCACCCCTTTCCTTAGCAAACCCCATTTTATGTCCGGTGAGAACCCTTCCTCGTGAGGATTCAAGCTCATTTTTGTTTCTTTCCTCACTGCTTATGTAGTAACTTTCTGATGGGTGCCAAGGTGGGTTTCTCCCGGAAAACCTGTCCAGTGGTCCCCGGGGGTGGGGGTAGGGTGGCGGGAAAGTGGGGAGGCTGTTGACGGGGCCGGGCCTTGGTGCACCTGGGAGGATCAGCATACTCTCCACGTGCCCTGTAACCTTCCTGCTCTTCTGTCCTCTTGCTTACCTACACATTCTGTTCCAGCTCAGCTACTTTCCCACCTGCCCCTCACAGCCTTGGGGGGTCCCTTTCCTTCTCTGCAGGCCAAATGGCATGTTCTTCTTCAGCTTATGAAACTGGACCTCAGCTTTTTCTCACCTCACCTTATCCCCATGAATAAATCCTGCAAGCGGATTTCCTGTCTCCAGGGACGTCTATCAGAATGTGGTGATTTTTCCCCTCGGTTTACTTTTGTCCCTCCTGGAACCCTTCATGGACCACAACTGCAAACAGGATCCTCAACTTCCGATCGTAGAATCCCTACGACTCGGTTGCGGTAAATGTCTGTGATGTGGGGATATTCAAGCATCTGGTACATATCCTTCCACCCCGGGATCTTTGGTTTTATATTCTGAAGGACTCTGGAACTAAATATGGGATTCCTGTCACAGTAAACATCACCATTAGTACTTATAACGATATTATTTATAAGACTGTGCAGTCTTGGAAATAACTATACTCTGGATTTGTCTCAGCTGTTTAAGTCAAAGATCTTTATTTTCAGTTTCTTTTCAGACAAAGGCCTTGCAAGAATCACAGATGAAAGATCATGCACAAATCACATTTTTTCCTCCACCACAAAAATACAGGTTCAATCATTTTTAAAGATCAGTTTTGAGTGACCCAGATAGCTGGGAAAATGTTGCTGGATTTTTTTCTGATCTACCACAGAACTTTCCAAGTCAGTTCGAAGGATGTGGTCTATCTTGGCTGTCTGAGCTCCTACCAGGAGAGAAAGAACATAGACGGAATATGCGTATTTCATAAAATTGGCAGTACATGGCTTTGAAGGGGAAGTTGGTGAAGCTGGAGACACAGCTGGAAGCTGTGCTCCCTCCTTCTCCCCTCAGGAAGCGGACACAGAAACAGACATCCGGGAAGCTGTAGTGCAGCGAATTACTCATGCTTTCACCAGCCAGACCTCATTGCGACGTCCGTAGGGCTTCATGGGAGGGTCATAGCCAGTGCAGAAGTAGATGTCACTCCGGCAGGTGGCCGTGCCCTCCAGGGCGGTACGCAGCTGGGTGGCATGAACTACATAGTCGGCTTCCTTCGCATACCCACCGAACTGCCTGAGATAGAAGAGAGTACGGGGCTGGTTAAGGGAAGACGTGATCTCCAAGAGAGGGGGGACTCTTTTTTATTTTTTATTATTTATTTTTATTATTTTTTTAAGATTGTATTTATTTATTTGACAGAGGGGGAGGGGTTACAGGCAGAGGGAGAGCAGAGATGCAGGCTCCTTGCTGAGCAGGGAGCCTGATGTGGGGCTCGATCCCAGGACTCTGAGATCATGACCTGAGCCGAAGGCAGACGCTTAACCGACTAAGCCACCCAGGCGCGTTTTTTTTTTTTTTTTTTTTTTTTTTTTAAGATTTTATTGAGAGCGGGGAATCTTTAAAAAAAGAAGTCACTTGCTACTCTCACTATGACAAGCATGCTGGAGCAGTGAGATGGCACATCTGCCACTCCCTCGATGGGTGGATTTGACTCCCTCCCGAGCCTCAGATCCTCGTTTGTGCACCTGGGATATGCTATCTTTTTCCTCCAAGGTTGTGATGAGCATTAAATACAATAATGGATGTGAAAAACTCTAATGCAGAGCCTGAAACACGGCAGTCAAGTACTAAGTGTGAGCTTCCCTCTCTTTCCTGAAATGTCCCCGAGTGACGGTAGGCTGCCCTTCCCCTAGGCCGTGCCTTCGCCCTTCTCTCTAGCTCTCTCCTGCCTTGGCATCTCCTCCTCCAGGCCCCTCTGTCTCCGGCTGGGGAAGGAGGAAGACGCAGGGGCTTTAGTTATAGCTTAGAGCTGCAGCGAATGCTTCTCCCCCAGCAGATCCTTTCTGATGAGTGAGCACATCACAGCGCTGACCCATAGCAGCTTTGTTAAAAACACAGAGCGACCAAAGGCAAGGACCCGAGGAAGTCTTGGGAGGCCCCTTGGCAAGCTGTAAGCATGCCCCAAATAAAGAAATCACTTCTAATCAATCCCTTCTCCTGCACAAATCATGAAAGCCTTCTTTTTCTAGTAAGTAACAAGACTTTCCTAAATCAGGCTTTTCTCTTAATGGCAGAAGGTGGGGACAGAGAAGGAATAAAGCTTGCCTTTTCAAGATGATTATTTTCCTCCTTACGTCATCTGCCTACGCTCCAAAATTCATCCTGTGGCCTACCCTAAATATACCACTCTAAATCTGAGTTGCACTAAAATCTTTATTAGAGTCAAATATGTCCCCATTTCTAATGAGCTTTATGACTCAAAAGTCTGAATCTGCACCAGGCCAAGATTAGGCCAAATGCATTATTTTTGGTGGGGTTCTCTGAGTCACGCTTTGCTCTTTTATAAGTGGTTAGTCATGCTCCACGAGCATTCAGCATGTTGATTACAGGGTTATTGATGTAAAAACACCCAGGATTTCATCTTTAAGGGATTGGTTCTTCCAACATCTAGACAATCACTACAGTACACAGACACAGCCAAGACCAATTTGGAATAGAAGAGGCTTGGTTCAAGGATATTGAAGAAAGATCATAAGGCAGATGAAGAAAGTTGAACTCTAGCTTCACTGAGGCTCGAATGAGAGGAAACTGGATTAGTAGACCAAGGATGGACATTAAGGATAAAGACTGTTCTGGCAATAAAAGCCAGCAAGACAATGGAATTACTTTCAAAGAACGTCTATAGGTTGAGAACCACTTGCCTGAGACGAATCAGATGTTGAACGTAGGGGCAGGTGTTGAGTGCCCCCTGCATCCCGCACTCATGCTGTGACACTCGATTATTATCCTTGAAAATGAGCCATGTTGGCTCTTTAGGCTACTGGGTTTTAGAAACGTCCAAAGAAAGAGTGGTTCTCAAATACCTTCACTCATCAGTCAGTGGCAAAAGGGCTAGTTGTGTGCTCAATCCTACCTCGGCCCCTTTCTAGCTCATGGTCTTGGGCAAATGCTTTAACTTCTTTAACCTTCAGGTCCTTTAACTGTTAAATAGGGCTGATTATACCCATCTTCGAAGGCTATTGTGAAGATGAAGGGAGACAAGATGGCGGACTGCTCAGCACAGTGCCGGCTCACAAGTAGGCCCACACCAAACAGGAGCTATTACTGTTGCTTTGCAATTGCTCAGAACAGCCATCCAGTTCCCTGCCTCCTGGGGTGAGGGGCATGACAGGGATCTCAAGTAATATCAGGAACCCAGGAAGAGAGCCTAGTAACGAGCTGGCTCGATGAACAATCTCATCTTCTCGATTGGGCCTTCTCGCAAAACCCTATTGAGTCTTTAACCCCACTCCCCCTTCCCATTCTTTTTCCTTTTTTCTCCTTGCTCTTTCTTTTCTTTCTCACTCTCTTCCCCTTCCTCCCTCCCCCTTTCTTTTCTTTTCTTTTCTTTCCTCTTTCTTTCCTTCCTTCCTTCCTTCTTCTTTCTTTCTTTCTTTCTCAGCACTTATGACCTTCTAACATACTATATAATTCACTAATTGTGTTCACTGTTTATGGTTTGAATTTCCCAGTAGAATACAGGCCCCATGAAGCCAGGGATCTTTGTCACTTTTTGTGCACTGGGGTGTAGCCTGAGCACCTAACACAGTACCTGACACATGTTCAATCCCTTGGCTAAATCAACAATTCTGGGGTAAACAATAAAGTTAGTGTCTTCAGGTCTTCGGGTCGATAGACCTCAAGATGATCGCACTGAAGACTGTCTGCCTCCACATTCACTCACTCATATAATGAAACCTGAAGCACACTAAGGGGACGGTGGTGGGAATTCAAACAGGGAAACTGGATTAACTGGAGCCACACTGGGAAGGGCCATGAATGCCATGCCAACGACTTTGAACCTGATCTTAGATGCAAAGGTGGACTTACGAAGGCTTTGAAAGTAAGGGGCTGACATGATCAGGTTGTGTTTTGGAGAAATCCTTCTAGCGGCAGTGGAGGAAAAGAGATGGACTCGCTGGAGGCCAGGAACGGCCACGTGTGAGATGGCAAAGGCCTCTGGACAAAGGTAAACTTGAGAGGTGACTGATGCGAGGGGAGGGCAGGGAGAGGGGGAGTCGAGGATTCTCCAGGGTTTCCAGTGAAGTCTCTGGATAGAAACTGCTGCTAGGGATGCTAGGGTGAAGAAAAGGAGGAGTGGGGATCGTTAATATTATGGTTTGGGGGCCATGTTGATATGAAGGTGCGTCTGTGAAATACATTCATGCAACAACTATTGTGTACCTAAGTGTGTGTCAGGCACTGTGCAAATCTCCTCAGACCTGGGAAGAACTGGAGCCAGAGATCCTGATTTGGGAAGGAGGTGGGTCTAGTGACAGATCCTGGGAGTCCTCAGTGAGTAGGTACTGGCTATAATCATGGTAAGGAGGGAGACAAGGCCTAGATGGTGAGCAGACTGAAGGTCAGCAGTTTGCTCTTGGGAATCCTAGTCCCCAGGTGGTGGGTGGAAGAAGTGGCCTTGGAAAGGGCCACTGGAGAAGGAGCTGTCTGAGAAATACAGAGACCCAGCAAGTGATATGGAGAATGTCATCGTCTGCAGATTCTTAAATTCCCTAAAAAAACCCTCCCAAAACAAAACAAAAACAATTTAAAAATATTTATTCCCAGGCTGACTGAGATGCTCATAACGAAGATAAAAATTTCCCTCTTGCTTCATCATGGAACATTCTACTAGAAAACAAGCAAAGCGAATGGGCTAGGAAACAGCAGATCCATGTGTTCTCCTCACGGCCGGTCTAACCAACGCACCCTCACCCAAGCACAGAACTGCACAAACAAGCCAGAAAACCAAACCCTACCAGGCACATGACCCTACTATACACAACAGAGGCCTAGTGCTGGCTCCTCAGCTTGTTCGGGGATAAGCCACCCTCTTCCCTCCACGCCCCCCCCCCCACCTTCCAAGCTGTACGTGGAGGGCAACACAGTGCCCACAGTCTCCGCATTCACAAGCACGTTAGAGTGTGACTTCAAGAATTCTCGTAAAGCACTTTGAGCTCCTCAAAGGACATAAACATGAAGTCTACACATTATTTTTGTAAGCCTATTAACAAGTCTCTGTCTCCATCTTCAAAGAAGCTCTCCTCCAGGGCACTGTATTTTATCTCCCCCCACGTCAGAGTTCAGTACTGGAACAAAGACTTTGGTTACTATGGGAACCGAGGAAAGACACACACACCCCCTGGATTCCAGAAACACAAAAGGAGCTGACTACAAAGGTCTGGAAGAGGTTTGTGGGGCGGGGATGAAGCAGGCTAACAGATGGAGGCTTTGGTCCCAGGAGGCAAGAAATCATAATGGTTGAGGCATGCAGTGGGGTAGACGGAGAAATGGATGGTCTGAGCCTTTAACAATCAACAAGTCAACACAAATTTGGGGAGGGTCTGCTATGTATGCATGTAGCTCTGTGCTAGGCAAAAGAAGTGTAAGACTAGGAGCTGATAATTGCATGTCAACGGGAAAGAGGCTTCACCCCAGAAGGCATTTCATTCGGTCAGACTGAACCATGCTTACTGAGTTGAGCATGACGGGGCACAAAACACAAGCTAGACACCACAGAGCTGTAAAGATGATAAAGACGTCTTTCTGCCCTTGTGAGGTCTAACTCTAGTGGGCAGGCAGCGACACACATAAAGATTATATAGGGCACAAGGAAGCACTAGAATGAAGGTAGAAGGTACAGATGGAATGTTCCGGGGGTGGGGAATAGGGAGTGATTGGTTCTGACTTAGAACATGAAGGGAAGGCGTTATAGAAGACCTGATATTAAGCCGTTGTTTATTGAGCATCTCTTCTTGATGTCAGCAATGAACAATATGACAAAAATGCCTGGCCTCACACGGCTTCCACCAAGGAGAAGCTGGAGAAGGGCTGTAGGAGGAGCTGGGCGAGTGGAAGTGGATGCTGCATGTGGACGTGTTTGGGGGGGCATGCCCTGAGATCAGGTGGACACGGAGTGGGGTGTGTTGTGGATTAGATGCCACGATGAAGCATTTTTACTAGGCTTCGCTGCTTGGCTAAACATTTGGGGACCCAACCCAAAGTCTACCCAACCCCCGTCTCATTTTATTACCAGCCTGGGCTTTGTGCCCAACCCTAACGTGTGCCCGAGGCCCACGGGCAGAGTTGAGAGGCAGGGGGAGGGAGTGGGATGGGTCCCGTGCTCTAGGGCTGGTGGTGATGAAAGGACACCTTGCAAGGGGCAGAGGTGGAAGAACCATGAAGAATCAGGAGGACACAGCAATAGTTCTGGGGAGGACAGCTGAGTTCCATTTCTGACGTATTGATTTGGGAGACCTTGGGGAGGCTTAGGTGGAGACGCCTCCCGGGGGGTCGCGGGGGCGCTGGTGCTTGGGAGACATGGCAGCGCCAGCCATGTTGACTCAGGCTCATCCACCCAGAAATGGTGATTGAAGCCTCTTCCAAGAACCCGTTTGTAAAGGACTGGGGGGATACCTGACCCATTGTGGGGGGACATGGTGATTAACTAGGTTTTAGATTCAGAATCTTGTCACCGGCAGGGCTCTCAGAAGTGAGGTGGCTTCAACGTCAGAGGTACTCGAGAGACACGTGCCAAATGGAACCAAGCTTGCCACTGAGTATACACGTTACACAGTGTAACTGCTGCACATCTGGGCAGGTGATGCTTGAATTCCTCCGAGGCAAGCGTTCATCCCCCTGTTACCTGTCCATCTTACTGGTAGATACTTTATGCCAGAAGGCTTTCAGTAAGAAATGTGCTTCCCTATAATTTTAGTCCGCAAAGACCACTTCTCATCTCTGAAGTAGCACAGGCCTGGGGCACCTGGGTGGCTCAGTTGTTAAGCATCTGACTTTGGCTCAGGTCGCGATCCCAGGGTCCTGGGATCGAGTCCCGCATCAGGCTCCCTGCTCAGTGGGGAGTCTGCTTCTCCCTCTGTCTGCCGCTTGCCCCGCTTGTGCTCTCTGACAAAAAATAAATAAAAATTTTTTTTTAAAAGATTTTATTTATTTTTTTGACAGAGAGACACAGCGAGAGAGGGAACACAAGCAGAGGGAGTAGGAGAGGGAGAAGCAGGCTTCCCGCCGGGCAGCGAGCCCCGATGTGGGACTCGATCCCAGGACCCCGGGATCATGACCTGAGCCGAGGGCAGATGCTTAACAACTGAGCTACCCAGGTGCCCCTAAATAAATAAAATCTTTAAAAAAATAAATGAATAACACAGGCCTGAAATACCAAAGACATTTGTTTCTCATCTATTTTCCCCACTAGGATGTTTTTCCTGCTTCAAAGAGCAGACATTTTGCTTGTTCCCTGCTTTATTTTGAGCACTGAAAATAATTCTTGGCACAGAATAAGTGAACAATGAATACATGTTTTTTTTGAATGAATGAATAAATGTGTAAATGGCCTCATCTTGGTCATCATGTTGAGTCTGGTGAATGCTAAGGCATTCAAGGGAGGGAGAGAGATGGTCAGGTTGGAGATTTTTTTTTTTTTGAGCATTGAGAATTTTTTTATGGTCAGGTTGGAGATTTATGGATGGAAGGGTGACAGTTGAAGCTATCGGTGGGGGCCAAGATCTTTAGGGAGGAGAGCAAAAAAGAAAAAGAGAAGTGCAGGGAAGGCAAGGACCAAGACTTTCACTCACTTATTTACTCCCCAACTTTTAACTGAGCACTTACTAGAGGATAACCCAAGGCCCTACCCTCAAGAATATTCTAGTGAGGGAGACGATCATAAACACATGAACAAACAGGTACATAATGCAGATGAGAATAAGTGAGGTGAAGAAAAATCAAGCAGGGTAAGAGGATAGAAAAGAAAGGGGTGCTATTTTTGATAGAATGATCAGGTGAGGCTCCTTGAAATCAAAATGACAGAGTTTAGGCATTGAGCAGACCAAGGAGGCAAAACTGTATTATGTCCCCCATGGCCAGAGCCTCCTATGATTACAGATGGGCGCTGGAATTATCTAGGAACTTCGCTAACACTGGTCTATAGCTCTCCTATATGGAACACCCTTGAGGCTTAGCAGTTCTTTCCAAAGTTCTCTTTCTCTAGGTTGAGCTTCCCAAGCTGCCAGTGGCCTCAGTTAGGGCCTGGGCATTTAGAAAGGACAACAGCGGCATCCCTAGGATCCCTGTGGCTGACAAAGTTGTATCACACACACACTTCACTGGACCCTAACAACAGTGTGTCATACATTCTATTCTATAGATGAGAAAACTGAAGCCCAGAAAGCCCAGCTATAAAACTCATAATTATTAGAGTTGTGGTTTGAACTGAAGTATATCTGTCATTGCTTGACTTTTTTGTTGTTAATTCTAGTAAAACTTTATCTGATTCTCAGAGGGAGGTGAAGTCAAGAACAGGAAAACAGGCTAACACTCACCGAGTGTCTACCTAACGTCCAACACTGTAGGCAGCTACGGATACCATGTTTTCTCCTCATGACAACCCTGGGTGTTAGGTACTCTTACCCCATCTTGTACTTGGGAAAACTGAGGCACAGAGCGGCTCGGCGACACGCCAAAGGTCCCACGGCTGTTGAGCAGGAGAGCTAGGATTGGATCACAGGTCACCCCGACAACAAACTCCTTGTTTCCAACTCTTTCCTTTTGGCCAGACATTTCACTAAAACCATCACCCTCTCCTGCCATTGGTCTCTGTTGAACCCAGTGCTGCACTGCCCTCAGGAGGCTGAGCTGTAACCTAAGTGGCCTTTAGGGAACACAGAGGGACCTGGAATATGGCCACTCACACAAGTGTGAGGATACTTCTATTGCCTCTTGTGACTACTAAGAAGATTCTGATAGTGTTATTCCTTCCTAGCCTTCTATCCATTGACTGGTAATACATACCACTAATAAATGCATCATCCCTTTTGAACATCTCTCCATGAGGTCATACAAAAGGAAGCCTGAATTAAGGAGGCGAGGCTTTCATTTTAGAATTAATTTTGCCATCTAATGCAAATACACTCACGTGTATTTGAAATAGTACTTTTGCCTTCTACTACCTCATTCACTCTGCCTTCCACAGTAAGGGACTCTTAAATGCACATTTGACTGTGCAGTGACACCAAGTGGCTAGTTGAGGAATAACAATGCTAATTTAAGACCATGGGTTAGGTTTAAAAAAACATTCACAGAGCCATGCTAGACAGCGTATTTATCACATTCATCTGTTTAGGTTTCAGAGAATTAACAGGAAACTTCCACAGACCTGACTTTAATAGTACCTTTTAAAGAGATACCCTGTCCCACCGTAAGGAACTAGGCTTCCTCGGAGAAATGGCTATTTCCAGCTCTAGGGCAAGAAATGCCAAGATGTGCTTGGAACATCTTGTCACACCAGACAGCAAGGAAGCTACCATACAGTACTAGAGTCTTGTCAAAAGGACTAGGAAACCAATTTGAAGAGGCTCCCACTGGCCAAAGATAGGACAACGTGAGCATCAGTAAGAACAACTGCAAAGAACTGAAACACATCAGTTATGTTTCAGTTCGTATGTTTATACTGATCCTCAGAAAAACAGAGACCAACGCCACCTTCCCTGCGGAGCATGTTCAGGAATGAAATCATTCTTCTGAAAACAGGCAAGAGAAGGCAACAAGCTAACGAGAAGGTGTCTTGCCTTTTTTTCTGTAACTCCATCTCAGGGAAACCAAATAGCAGACGAGAGGAGGTTTCTCTTTATCAAAGTATGCCAGCTAATAAGTGAAGGAAAAATGGAGGACATGATCATTTTACAAACTCAAATGAAGCAAGGCATCTAAGTAAGGTGATCTACAATGACTGACATCACAAAAACAGAGGCAAGCAAACGGCATGAGCCCCCCATGGTAGTATACAACACCACCTGTGAAACATCCTGGCCGAAGGCGCCAACCTGAAGCTGCCCGTGCCTTTGGTTCTAACTGCTAACTTACGGGCAACGCCGGAGGCAGAGGACATGTTAAACGCCATGGAAAGGCAGTCTTCAACATTCAGGCTATGGGAAACAGTAGGACAAATGATCCATAAGCAGCCTTGAAAAATAGAAAGGTGCGGTAGAGAGAAAAGCCACAGATTAGTAAAAGCTTAAAAGGTGTACCAGCCAACTGCCATGGATGGATTTTATTTGGATCCAGGTTCAAACAGACTTTAAAAACAAATGATCAGAGTAGTGGGGGAAATCTGAACACTGGACATTTTCTATTATTATAACATTAATGACATGCTGAAAAAATGTTAGGAGTAATAAGACATTAGGATTGTATTTTTAAAAAGTCTTTAGTAGTCACACTGAAGTATTTATGGAGGAGAATATAATGTCTGGAATTCGCCTCAGAATAACCCAGTGGAGGGGCTGGGTGGCAGTTGTGAGGGTACACATGACACAGGTCTGGCCTTCAGTTATCATTGAAGGTGAGTGATGGGTTCCATAGGGTTTCATTATCTTATTCTTTTTTTTTTATTTGTCAGAGAGAGAGAGAACGAGCACAAGCAAGGGGAGTGGGAGAGGGAGAAGCAGGCTTCCCGCCGAGCAGGGAGCCCGATGCGGGGCTCGATCCCAGGACCCTGGGATCATGACCTAAGTCGAAGGCAGACACTTAATGACTGAGCCACCCAGGCGCCCCTCATTATCTTATTCTATCTTTTTATAAGTTTGAGAATTTCCATACTAAAAAGTTAAGGGCCAAAGAAAACCATCAGACCTGCTCATTACCCTGGCTTTGCTAAAACAACAGCCCCATCTACTTGGAGGCTTACGTGAACTGATTTAATCACGTCAACCTCATTCCTCATGAAATCAAAAGGGGCGAAGGGAAAAAATAATTACTGAAACCTCCCACAGGTCACACACATTAAGTCATCTGTAAAAACAGAAGCATCTTAGTAACTACTGAAAGATACTCTTTAGTAGAAGTCCTGTGAGGTAGGTTGCTATGGGCACTTAACAGATGGGGAAACTGTCTTAGAGAGGCTGAGTGGGATTCAAACTAAAATAGACTTGTTCACTAGAGTGCCCCAGGCTGCCTCCCAAGACACATGGGCAAGAGAGTGGAGAAGAGGGAGAAGGAATGCGGGTGAGACAGTGGAGACACGGCACCCAAGATTTAAGGAGGCACTCACTCTCAGTGCCAATCCTGCACTTGGACAATTGTGAAAGTGGGTGCCTCCTTAAATTTTGTACTACAGCCACCTCGCTTCCCCACCCTAGTCCCTGCCCTTGGGAAAGATATTCTTTACCTAGAGTTTGCTTCCCCTGCAGCCTCTGTAGTGAAGGCTGGGAGGTCTGAAGGATGAGTGGAGTAGGGGAGCCGGAGGTTCTAGGGCCAGCGGCCCGGCTGCAGTACACTCACTGTCCTCTGGGGGGCGTGCGTCACCCGGCCTACGACTGCCCAGAGCAGCCCAGCTCACGTTCCCAGCATTAGTGTTAGCTCCAGAGAAAGCTACACCCTCAGGTAGCAGTGTTGGGGCAAGGCAGCCAAATAAGTAGGTTTGGAGGCCCCTGGGAGTGGACAAAAACTGTCCAGTACAAGATTATTTGTGTATTTATTTTTCTTCAGGTTGTTCTAGAGTAGAACCAAATCCACACCTATAGTTAATATTGGAAAAGATCCTGGTCTGTGACTGTACATGGTTCAGTGCTTGTCACAAAGTAGGGTTTTAACAAATGGGGAGTCACTGATTCTCTACAAGAGACTTGGTTTCTGAAGGGAGGTTGGGGCCCAAAGAATAAAGCCATGCAACCATCTGCACCTGTTAATGCTCTATAGTCAAAAGGAACACCACCCCAAATGGGGCTCTGGAAACAGGATAAGAATGAAAATAGGATGCCTGTGTGCTCTGCTCAAAGGACTGTGGACAATGAACAACTGAGGGGGTGGGCAGTCCAGTTCTGGCAAATACTCCCTGCCCTTTTGGCATTCAAGAAGAGCATGGGGTAAAAAGGAGGGCCCCCAAGTCCTATATATATTCATATACTCATTTATGTATTCATGACCCCAAACAACAGCTTGACTTAGATATTCCCTGAGTCTCCCAGAACCCTACTGTGGCTAATGTAGATGTTCAGCTTAAGCCGTGGGGATACTCTATCCACATTAATTTGGCAACTGGCAAAGTATTTATTCAGACATAATGCAAATGTTTGGTGCTGTAAACTTAAGAAAATGAAATGAGAAATTGTCAGGACTCAGCATTTAACTTAATTCATCAATAATACAAAGAAATAAATAAAATAAACCTATTTGTATCAAAAAGAATAAAATACCTAGAAATAAATTTAACCAAGGAGGCAAAAGATCTGTACACTGAAAACTGTAAGACATTAATGGAGAAGATTAAAGAAGACACAAATAAATGAAAAAGATATTCCATGCTCATGGATTGGAAGAATTAATATTGTTAATAATTAATTAACTGTTAATTAATATGTTAATATTAATTGTATTAATACAATTAATTAATTGTGACATACTACCAAAAGCAATCTACAGATTCAATGCAATCTCCATCAAAATTCCAATGGAATTTTTCACAGAAATAGAAAACCAACCCCAACATTTATATGGAACTACAAAAGACCCCAAATAGCCAAAGCAATCTTAAGAAAAAAAGAATAAAGCTGAAGCATATTTCCTGATTTCTTTTTTTTTTATAAAGATTTTTATTTATTTATTTAACAGAGATAGAGAGAGAGCACAAGTAGGCAGAGCGGCAGACAGAGGGAGAGGGAGAAGCAGGCTCTCCGCCGAGCAGGGAGCCCGATGCGGGGCTCGATCCCAGGACCCTGGGATCATGACCTGAGCTGAAGGCAGCCGCTTAACCAACTGAGCCACTCAGGCGCCCCTATTTCCTGATTTCAAACTGTATTACAAAGTTAATGTAATCAAGACAGTATGGCATTGGCATAAAAAAGACATATAGGTCAATGAAACAGAATAGAGAGCTCAGAAACAAACTCATGCATGTATGGTCAACCAACTTACAACAAAGAAGCCAAGAATAGTCTCTTCAATAAACAGTGTCTGGAAAATTGTAGAGCAACAGGCAGAAGATTGAAATTGGACTTCTATCTTACACCATATACAAAGAACAATGCAAAATAGATTAAAGACTTGAACATAAGACCTGAAACCATAAGATTCCTAGAAGAAGACATAAGGAGTAAGCTTCTTGGCATCAGTCGTGGCAATAATCTTTTGTATTTGGCGACAAAAGCAAAAATAAACAAATGGGACTACATCAAACTAAAAAGCTTCTGTACAGCAAAGGAAACCATCCTACTCAATGGGAGAGTGAATGAAAAGGCATCCTACTCAATGGGAGAAAATATTTGCAAATCACACATCTGATAAGGAATTAAAAGCCAAAATATATAAAGAACTCCTACAACTCAATAGCAAAAAAGCCAAACATTCTGATTAAAAAATGGGCAGAGGATCTGAATAGACATTTTTCCAAAGAAGACATACACATGGCCAGTAGGTATATGAAAAGATGCTGAGGATCACTCATCATTAGTGAAATACATATCAAAGCCCCAGTGAGATAGCACTTCACACCCATTAGAATGGCTAGTATCAAAAAAACAAGAAATAAGTATTAGCAAGGCTATGGAGCAAAGGGAACCCTCGTGTACTGTGGGTGGGAATGGGAAGTGGGGCAGCCACTGCGGAAAACAGTATGGAGGTTCGTCAAAAAATTAAAAGTAGAACTACCCTACGATCCGGCAGTTCCATTTCCGGGTATATATCCAAGGGTATTGAAATCATTATCTTCTTTTTTTAAAAAAAATTTTTAAAGGGATGAAATCACTATCTTGAAGAGCTATCTGCACTCCCATGTTCACTGCAGCATTATTCACAATAGCCAAGATACGGAAACAACCTCAGGGGCCATCAAGAGATGAATGGATAAAAATGTGGTGTATATATATATATATATGAAGCAATATTAGGCAGCCATAAAAAAAGAAAGAAAATCTGCCATTTGTGACAACGTGCATGACCTTAAGGACATTATGCTAAGTGAAATAACCCCGACAGAGAAAGGAAAATACTCTATGATCTCACTTATATGTAGAATTCAAAAAAAACAAAAACAAAACTGAACTCATTGATACAGAGAAGAGATTGGTGGTTGCCAGAGATGGGATGTGGGCGGGGAGTGGGAGAAATGGGTGAAGGTGGGCAAAAGGTACAGATTTCCAGCTATAAGATAAATTAGTCCTGGGAATGTAATGCAAAGCAAGGTGACTATGGTCAACAATGCTGTCATGTATATTTGGAAGTTATTAAGGAAGCAGATCTTTAAAGTTCTCATCTCAAGAAAAAGACATGGTAACTATGATGGATGTTAACTAAACTTATTGTGGTGATCATTTCATAATATTTATATATATCAAAGCATTATATGTTGTACACCGTAAGTCAATACAATGTTATAGGTTAATTAGATCTCAATAAAACTGGAATAAAATATAAATGTAATGCAGATGCTCACTGCAGATGGTCAAGAAATGGTTATGGAGATCAGGTGTTACCCTTGGATGCCTAAAGAATCATCTCCTTACAGGGAATAGACAGTGATGCTTTCTCTCTCCTCTATCTTAATGCTGTCATCCGTGGGAACCGGCGGGTTGCTCTGAAACTGGTTTGGAATCCGGAACCAGACTTTTAATTTCTTCTGTAGGGAGCCGTCATCACTGGGAAACACAGCAAAGGAAATAGGAACGGTCATTCCCATTCCGATTCCTGAAAACAGAAAAACCCACAGAGTGAGGTGGGTATTACAGACAGAACTTGCTCAGGACTGTGGAAAATCTGCTAGTCTCATTCTTCCTCCAAGACAGTATGTTTTGTTCTTGAAATTGATAACAAACCTTGTAGGTGTCAAAAATGTATAGTCAGATACATATGAAACACCTCTTATTTGTATATATTGGAAATAGAACTGTAGTGACTCAACTCGCTTGGAAAAAATTACTTGGTAATATATAACAAGACTGTAAATATTTCAGTATCTAATTAGTTTTTTAAAAATTTTTAAAAAAGATTTTATTTATTTGACAGAGAGAGACAGCGAGAGAGGGAACACAAGCAGGGAGAATGGGAGAGGGAGAAGCAGGCTTCCCGCGGAGCAGGAAGTGGGGCTTGATCCCAGGACCCCGGGATCATGACCTGAGCCGAAGGCAGACGCTTAATGACTGAGCCACCCAGGTGCCCCTCTAATTACTGACTATTTAAATATAAATTCTAAGGAAGTAATCCAAAATATGGGAAAGGCTATAGGTAATAGGATATTCATTGTAGCAAAATTTGTAACTGTGAGAAATTGGGAGCCATATAAATGTTCAAAACAGGAACATGTCTAAGTAAGTTAGACACATTATACATCGTGCAATATAGTGTAGCTATCAATACTTACGCTTCAGAAGACTATTTAGCAATAGTGGAAAATAGCTATAAGTAACTATAAGTAACAGAAGGATGTACAATTGCACAAACACTATGATTAAATTTTAAAGGCCTATTAAAAAGCCCTAAAGAAATACATTCAGAAGACAACAATGATTGTATTAAAAAAGATGGATCAGGGGTGCTATTTTGTTATTTTCAAGATTTTCTTTAAGGTTTAATCATTTAAAAAGATTTTTTAAAAGTTTTATTTATTTATTGGGGGGGAGGGGCAGAAGGAGAGGGAGAGAGAGGGAGAGAGAGAATCCGAAGCAGACTGTGCTGCGCATGAAGCCCGACTTGGGGCTTGATCTCAATACCCTGGAATTACAACCTGAGGTGAAATCAAGAGTTGGATGCTCAATTGACTGAGCCACCCAGGCACCCCGAGTTTTATCATTTTTATACATATATTCTTCTAAAAAAAAGTTACAACAGTATTAAGAAGGAAAAGATTTCTTCCTGACCTCGTACTAGTTGCCTTATCATCCAAAGCCTGATTACTTTGGTGCTACTCAATGTAACTGAGGTTAATACCAGTTTCTGACTTTCTAAATTATCAGCTTGAGAAATATCCTACAAATTAAACATCACATCTCTTTTTTCACCTCATTTTCTGACCCATTTTGGGTTTGCACTGATTCTAAAGAGCAGTCCAAATCAGAGAGCTTTAGAGTCAAATTCATATTTAAATATGGTCTACATACTGACAGGCACACTGAAACTTCGGGCCCATCATTTGAAAAATGGGGGCACAGCCAGCACAGACTGCCATGTCTAAGAGTGGGGCAGCCTCAAAATTCTCAGACCCTTCATTTGCCAGGACAGAGCCGAGGACCCACCATACTCATCAGTCACTGAGCCTCAGCGCTCTGCAGGTTCTGAGCTACCGGGGGACGGGGCAGAGATGTTCAGCCTGGAGGCAGAGGTCTCAAGTCTGAAGCTAGCCTGGCGCTGTGACTCGGCTTTCTTCAGTCAGTCAACCAATCCAAAGATGCTCTAAGCGCTATAGGGTTAAAACCCCCAGAGTGTATGTTCACGCCTGGGAGAGAAGCATGCGTCCGTGATATGGAGCAGGGATACCACACACCGAGGGGTAGGCTGGGATGAAGTCAGTGTGGTCCCCCTAGAGTGTCCTTGTGCACACAGCCCAAGTTCACATGCTACTGAAGCAGGTGGTGACAGGTGCTCTGTGGCCCCTCCTTGTATTTTCCCCTGATGACATGAGACCTAGCAAGCTTGCCTCTGAGACCAGAGCCACACCCCTCGGGGATACTCACCCTTGTCATTGGTGCCTCCCACGTACTTCATGACTTTGGGCATTGCTTCCCGTAGACCCTCATCCACAGGCTTGTCTGTCACTTCCACTGTGGCAAACCGCCCGCCCTCACAGGTCCGTTCCTCATAGGAGACATCTTCCTAGAAACAGAATATACATGCTTAAGAGATTAAAAGTGGCAACCTGTGATTACTCTAGAATAAGCGGTAATGACCCAGTCATAAGAACTGCTAAAGAACTTTTCCATAACGAACCTGGGCATGGTGACAGGGTAGAAGAGACAGTAGGAGTATGAAGGGCCATGAGAAGAAGATTTTGGGATTTCTTACAAATGTGGAGTCAGCAGAAAAAACTTCAAATCATCAATACTCTCAGAGAGATAAGAGAAAATATTGCATCCCAAGCCACTCAGAACATCCCCAGAATGCTAGAAAAATAGAAGGTTCAGAGATCAAAGAGCTCTTAGAAATTAAAAATATAACAGAAATGAAAAATTCAGGGGAGAAGTCAGAAGATAAAGCTGAAGGAAATCTTCTAGGAAGTCAAGTAAAAAGGAAGGATGTAGAAAACAGAAAAGGAGATCAGAGGATCAAGCAAGGAGATCCAACATCTGAATGACAGGAGAGCCAGGAAAATGAGAAGAAAATTGGAAAGGAGGAAAGAAAGAGATCCAACAACAATGCCACAAACTCAAAGGCCCCAGGATTAGCCTCATTCTAGAAGCAGGGCCGCAGGTCAAGAAGAATCAATCAGAGTGAGACAAACCAGAAGAGACTCTTAACTATAGAAAACAAACTGAGGGTTGCTGGAGGAGAGGGGTAGGGGGATGGGGTAACTGTGTGACGGGCATTAAGGAGGGCACGTGATGTAATGAGCACTGGGTGTTACATGCAACTGATGAATGACTAAACTCTACCTCTGAAACTAATAATATACTATATGTTAATTAATTGACTTTAAATTAAAAAAATAAAAATAAAAGATCTCCATGGCAATTTTCACAAAATTAAAAAAAAAGAATCAGAGTTGTTCTCTTCACTTGTACTCCCAGACTTGACTCCTCATTCCAACTCATCTCGCTAAATCGTAGCCCCCACTCCCCCTGAACGCTCAGCTCCAGTGCCACTCCCCCACAAAGCCTTCCTCCCTGGTAGGACCCCCCGCCCGTCATGACCACTCTCCCTGGGAGTCTCTGTCCTTAGGTCATTATCCCTTGCCTTATGGACCCACGCAGCCCTCCTCCTCCATCCCCCCTCTTCTTCCTTGTCCTTTGATATCTCATATGATATAATTTCGTATTCCTTGAACATATGCTATAAGCCGGTGTTTTTCAAACCTGAAAAAGAATCACGCTCCAAAACAAGAAATGCATTTTTACATCGTGCCCTATCAAGAACATACACGTGATTGAAACAAAGTTTCACAAAATAATACTTTACCCTTAGGGAGGGGAGGCTTTCTGATACTAACCTTTTCTTTCTTTCCTGTTGACTTCTACTCTACTCAAGTGAATTTTATTCTATTCTACTAAAAGAAGAAAGACGTACTCTATATTGATTTTGCTATCTGGTAACGGAACACTGGTGCAGTTTGAAAAATCTGCTATAAAGTCTTTGCAGACAAGAACTATGCCACGGAGCATCATAATTTAGATGCTCAATGGGTGTTTATTGATTGATTAAGGAGCTGCCTCTTTACTAATGATTATGAAAAACAGACACATGAGAGAGGACTTGGCCCGCCCTGGCTGGGCAAATAGGCCTTCCTGTGACATCCTAGATTGAAACTTTTCAAACCCCAAGGGGACAGAATGACTCTCTGGACGTGGGTAGGACTGTGGGGCTACGAGGCCTGTATCGTCTGAAAAAGTACATTTACATTATAATTTTATGTTTAGAATGAAAAAAAAATACCTATTGTTTTCTGGTAATGCAAAATGAAAGGAGAAGAGTGAGAAAGGGCCCCGGGAAATCTGAAAGGTTTCCGAATGCCAGTTTCATCAACTTCCCCTCACTTGGGGCAGGGGAAATTGCACCAGACTAGGAATAAGAGGCTACAAATCAAATCCACTGTGGCTACTAATTCCGAGGATGGCTGTGAGGTCCTCCCCTTGGAAAGTGTCACATTTCCAAAGGGCCTTCAGTAGCAAACCATGTTGTATGAACTTGGAGTGTTTTGCTCTTTCTGGCTCTGTCACAGCAGAGACTAGATTCACCCTTCATTTGAGGTCCCACTGAGTCTTGCCACTTATGTTTAAAATTCCAGAAACGCTACTCTGTGACTCACAGAACTGCAGCCTGAAAACGGTTTTAAAGTTCATCCAATCAAACTAATTTTCCCAAAGAGGAAATGAAGAACCAGAGGGACTGAGTTGCCCAGAAACACACAGCTACTAAGTGGTCACACTGGAACCAGAATTCCAGGCTCCAAACCCTAGTCTAATGCTAACTACAGGACTCTGTACTAAATGGGGGATGATGCGAGCACTTTTCAGTATCTTCCTTTAGCTCCTGAGTTAGTTTTCTGACAGACATTTGCATGCCTGTGTCCAAGTCTGAAGAGGGGCATCTAAAGTCATTGAATGCGGCTTATTCTCTCACAGATGGAGAAACCAATGCCAAGCTCTCACTGGAGAAAAGAGCTGGCTGGCTCTTTCCTTCATTCTTTCTTTCCTTCTCTTATTCATTCAACCACCAACAATGCAGTTTCTACTATGTGCTGAGCACTGTACCAGGTGCTAAGATACTGATGAAAGACACAGTCTCTGACATCAGGAGGGGTGTGGTCTAATAGAAGTAGCCAGGAAACCGGGGTATAATCTGATGATATATTTAAGAGGAGAGGCAGGGCAGCATGGGAACACAGAAGAGGCCTACTTCGGTTATTCTGGGGGGCAGGGTGTGTGTTGATGTGCTTGGCTAGGTCAGGCTGACCTTGAGGTGCTTATAGATCATCCAACTGGACATTCAGTCACTGATGCATGGATTTATTGAGGAAATATTATTGAAAACCTCTGACAGGTGCTATGGATTTGGAGGGGGGTCTAGTGGGGTGGTGACAAGATTATGAAATTATCGTATGATGTAGTAAATGTTCTGATAGTTCAGGGAGGGTGATTTCAGGTAGCGGGCACCATAGATGTACAAGAGCAAAGGGGAAGAACAATATGCAGCAGGTGAAGAATACAAGTGCTTCACTGGGCCTAGAGCAAAGGCTGGGGAGAGAGGGGCTGGAGATTCTGGCTGGGGCCAGACCCCTGAAGAACTCCTAGGCTGCCACAGGGAGGATTTTGTAACCATTGTTCCCCCGGGGGTGAGCTGAGTGCAAGTCAGTTTCATCTACCCCAAATTAGTTCAACCGACTTTGTGATCCAAATGTGGGACTTTGAGTGGGAGGGGTCCTGGTGCAGAAAGGAGTTCTGGGGATGGTATAGGTGATCTGTGCTCTCAGCCTCTTCCCTAGGCAGAGGGTCCACAGCAAGGAAAGAAAGGCTGCCAAGAAAGGAATCCAGTTTGATTCAGAGAGCCAAGGCCCCCATGATAATTCTACCAATCTTTTTTAAAAAGATTTTACCGATTTATTTGAAAAAGAGCAAGCAAGAGAGAGCATGAGCAGAGGGGAGGGGCGGAGGGAGAGGGAGAAGCAGACCCCCTGCTGAGCAGGGAGCCCGATGCGATGCGGGGCTCAATCCCAGGACCCTGGGGTCATGACCTGAGCCAAAGGCAGACACTTAACAGACTGGGCCACCCAGGCGCCCCATAATTCTGCCACCTGTAAGGCTCAACTCCACCTCCTCTTCTTGAGTGATCCCTCCTTCTTATGAACTCCAAAGGCAGAGAACACGAAGGCTAGAAGGGCCCCTTCCTATCTATCAGTTCATCTGCCTCCTGTTACAGATGAGCAAACTATCCATTGCGCGGCTGGATATGTGGCCTGGAGCTCAGCAGGAGACTGACATGGGGAGATAAATTTGGGAGTCATCAGCAAAAGGGGTAACTAAAGCTGTGAACGAAATTGAGACTGCCCAGGGAACATACACAGAGCATTCCGTATCACTTGACATGTTAATGAATGTCCTACCTGAAAGCACTCGTTCACCAAGTTCTTAACCTCTCCCAGATGGTCCAGGCACCAGCTAGCTTCCACCTACCTTGCCAGCCACATCCAGAGCACTTCCTCACTGGCCTTCTGCTATTTCCTTCAATGCCATGGTCATTCCTGCCTCAGGGCCTCTGTACCTGCCTCTTCTTCTGCCTGGAGTACCTCTTTCCTGTCCCTGCCTGACGGACCCCTACTTATCCCAAAAGTCCCAACCTAAAAGTCACATCCTCAAAGAGGATCCTCATTTAAAACAAGTTCCCATGAGTGCCTGGGTGGCTCAGTCGTTAGGCGTCTGCCTTCGGCTCAGGTCATGATCCCAGGGTCCTGGGACAGAGCCCCGCATCGGGCTCCCTGCTCCGTGGGAAGCCTGCTTCTCCCTCTCCCACTCCCCCTGCTTGTGTTCCCTCTCTCACTGTGTCTCCCTCTGTCAAATAAATAAATAAATAAAATAATAAAAAAAAACAACAACAAAAAACAAGTTCCCATGATATTTTTTATAGCCCCTTGGACTTTCACAACAGGAGTTATTGTAATTATAACTGAATAATAACGTGTTTAACCTCCATCTGCAACCGTAAGCCCCATGGGGTCGGGGGCTGTCTGTGTTTACCACTGTATCTCTTAGCATCTAGCACCACGTCTTGCATATGGTAGGTACTAGGAGTATTTGTGGGAAAGGAGGCTGTGGAGTAAAACCCGGTTTTACTCTAAGAACAAGGAATACAATAGACTTGGCTGGGTAGACAGATGAGCAATTAGTCTAACTATATCTCTGCTGGAAGAAAGCAAACTCACAATGTCTTAAGGTGGTACTAGAGCAGGTCCCATCTGATTTGATAGCATCTATGTCCATAAACTCTCACTGGAACCACTGGATCACTGTGAAGATTTAGGTTTGAGAAATGGATATTACAAAACTACTCTAGTCCTTTAGGGAGCAGAATTTAAATAGAGTTCTATTTCCGCAGGAAAAAAAAAGCACCTAAGTTAGCACAGCTAACACATTTGATTCTTCAAATTTAGTGTCTTTAGTGTGTGTCCTTGTCACATGGAACATAACAGCCCACCTTTGCCCCAGATCCAGCTAGCTTATGCTTCCAATCAGATGAGGATTTGGCCCATGCCGCAAACACCAATTTTCAACATTCCCTGGGAACCCTGGTCAAATTCAAATCCCAGACAGGGATCTTGCAACAGTGCCTCTTGCTATGGGATTTGCAAGGTCCTCTACAAGGTCAGTTTTTTTCTTTGCCACCTGCTGGTGTGGGTATCCATGTTGATTCTGGAAGCCAGCTTTTTCATTCTAAGAAAATTAATAATAATAATAATAATAATAGCCAACCTAACTCAGTACTTTCTATGTGTCAGGTATTCTAAATATTTTGCATGGATGTGTTCATGCAATCCCTCCAATGATCCTGTGAAGAAGTGAGTGTTTTAATCTTTATTTTCAGGTGAAACTGGAGCACAAGGGGTTAAGTAACCTGCCCGAGTTACAGTGGGCAAGTGGTAGAGCCAGGATTCAAACCTGGGCTGTCGGGTCCTAACCCGTCCTAACAACGTGCACAGGTTGGAAAAAAATCCCATTAAGATGTCAGTTATTCCTATCAGTTCTGCTCTGAGCATTCACAAGACCCACCTAATCCAACACAGAGCGCAGTGTGTCCCCCTCCTTCCCGAAGCAATGTGGAAGGTGCCTGATAAGTTCCGCAGCAGCATGGACCTCCCCACCACAATCAGTCCTGAACATCTGGTGAGCCCGAACCTGAGCTACACGGGGCCCACTGTCTGCCATCCATCTATCTGGGCAAGAGTTCCTGACCCAGACGCTATCCGGGGCAAGACAGATAATTTCAGGGAGAGTCTGTCTTCAAAATAATATCCCCCTGAATTTGTATATTTTTTTAAAAAGGCATATAACTATCTTTGAATAGTTAAGTAATTGTCATATAGGCACTGTCATTCTCATATTATAGTTGAGGAATTTCAGGGTTCAAAGTGGTTAGGAGGTTGAGTGGCTTACCCAAAATTACCTGTGAAACCAAGGGGAAGCTAATGGTTACCATACCCAACCAAGTGCTAGGTATTTTGTTGAACAACTTATAACCGGTTATCTCATTTAAACTTCCAAACATTCTTAGAAGACACAAATTATTATTTCCTCTCGTGATCGGCTTCAGAGAGGTTAAGTAAGTTGCCTGTGACCACACAGCTAGCAAGAGCAGAGCTGAGATGAGTTCTGACATAATGATATTACTACATTTATAGGGTGCATGACTCTACCAAGCAGTTTCATGTTTTTTAAAAATTTAATATTTATAATTAGTCTGGGAGTAGATGAGAAAGATTTTTATACCCATTCTAAAGCTGCAGAAACTGAGATCATTCAGGTTAAAAGATCTGTGTCAGCCTGGTAGCAATATCTCATATGGCGCCATATTCCCATCAAATGTTGAGGGAAGATGCTTATCAGGGAATTGTGTTTATCCCTGGAGGCACCAAATCAGTGGCAGGTGACACTGTTATCACTAAGGGTCTAAAGGGAAACAGAAACTGCTAGAGGCAGAGAACAGAGGCACCTCATTCCAAGAAACTTATTTCATAGATAACAGAAGAGCTGAGATGCCCAACAGGGAACAAGGAAGCAACCCAGAGGTTGGTGAATACCCTAGGAGAGGTAGAGGGAGGATTCTGTTACCTGGGCTCAGATACCTGGATCACTCGCTGGACGCTAGAACCATGGTGGCCTGTCTAGAAAGAGCTGGAGCTACAGAGAAGCTCTTGGTGCCAGAGACCTGAGAGTTCGGAGAAAGAGAGGGAGAAACACCTTCTTCCCGTCCTGCTCCCACTAGTGCCTCCCTCTGGGTGAACCTCGCTGCGAGTTGTCTGACATCAGAGCCTGGGAAGTAGGCAACTGGAATCAGCCTCCACTCCAGACTCCAGACTGAGACCCAGGAATGGGCGAGGGAGGGGATCTGAGGACAGACAGGTCGCAGAACAGCCCAGACCCTGCATTGGCAATTGTCTGTTAACCCAAAAAGACCGAGGGAGCTGGATTGCACTACAGAAAGGAGAGCTCTCTGGGAGCTGTTGGTAACATGGGGATTCTTTAAGTGTTAGGGCCAACAAGCGTCCTAGACATTCCTGGGCCGAGTCCACAGACTGGCGTGCACACCTCACGCAGGCCCAGTCTCACCACAGACAGATCCCGTGGCCGGCAGTTTACGAACACTGGTAGGCAGTTGCCACCAGGTAAAACTGACATGATTTGCCCTACTCAAAACCACAGCCTCAGTCCTCAAATTCCCTATTCCTTCCTGCCTTCCCTGCTTGTTTTTCTTCACAGCCTTGATCACCATCTGATAACGATGTATTTGACCTGTTTACTTGTGCATTAGCCACTAAGGCGTAAGCTCCATGAAGACAGGAGTTTTTGTTGGTTTTGTCCCTTGCTTTATCCCCACTGCCTGTAAGAGTGACCGGTATGCAGATGGCACTCAACAAATAATTACTTGTTGAATACATTACTTTTAACTTGGGAGAGTTCACAGGAAGAATCTGAATTTCTGGTTCTGGTTTCCTTAAAAATCTGGCAACCCTGGTTTATATCCCTGCATAGCAACCTGACTGCCCTTTGTAGAGGGGGCCCTGAGTTCTCCCTCGGATTTGCCTCAGTCCCCACCTTGCCTTGGAGTCTAACACTGCCAGCTTCACTCATTTCCATGGCCTGCCTGGAAGCTTGTAGGCATCTGAATATGTCGCCCCTGATCTGGGCTCAACTTGGTCATTCTAAGTGCAGCTGAGGGAACTCAGAGACAGACAGATGAAGTGACCAGCCTCTGGTTATAGCTGCGTGAAGAGTCCAGACTAGAGTCTGGTTGAGGGCTTTTGTGTGACCATCAGCGCACTAAGTACCAGAACTTGGCCCCCAGACAACACTCCTTTAGCATTTGAGGTGCTGAGCGGGGAGCTGAGTATACAAAGGGCACAAAGTACCTGCTTGCAAGGAGACTATAATCTAGTGGCAGACTCTTTGTTTTCAGCGGGCAGTCCAATTTGCTTGTGTTAGCACTGATGTCAATTTGGGGGGATATAGCAGTTATGCTCTCTTCACCCATCCTGTATTCTAGAACCCAACTCTGGGAGTTCCACTGGCCGGCATACCATTTTACGGCTCTGGGCCTTTGCGCATGCTCTTCCCTTTTCTGCGCCCTCCTAACATCCCAGAGACCCAGCTAAAGACACTTCCTCCGGGAAGTCCCCCTCATCAGCCCCTGGCAGAATGGATCGGTCCTTCCCCTGTGCTCCCTCCCTTGCACGTTTACTTCTGTGGAGCACAGATCTTGTTCTTTTATACTCATTTCTCCAGTACTTGGGAATTTCTTGAGGACAAGCACGTTTTCGGTCTTTTTGCACCCAAAGGCCTCTCAGCAAACAAATGCTCGGTATGCTTAGGATGTTTAAAAGAACTAATGCATTCAACAGGCGCTGTTCTATCGCCACGCCGGGACTCCTCTCTTAAAGCGATCTCTCCTCTTTGTCCCCCCTCCTTCCAACACAGCCCTCAGCCCGCTGCTCCGTACTTCCCTTTTACTTCCTCCTTCCCAGTTCACGTGCTGGGCACTGGAGGGCCGTGCCTCCCGCAGAAGCCAAAACGCACATTCTGGGGGCACACCGCTGTCCCCCCTGCCCGTCAGAACCCGCTCCAGCCGCGGTGCGTGGGGGGCGGCCCCGCTTCAGGTACTCGGCAGCCCTGCGGGCCTACCTTGCCCCCTTTGCTCAGGACCTGCCAAGGCCACGTCTCTACGCTCCCGAACAGCGAGTTCTTGATCACGCCCAGCATGGTGCGGCTGCGGCCCTCCGGACGCACCTGCGGACTCGGGGCTGCAAGGGCGGCTGGGGCAAACGGGCCCGGGTCGGCTGACCGGCGCCTCGGACTCCGCCCCGCGGAGAGGCCCTCGGAGGTCGGCGGGGCGGGGCGGGGCGGGGCGCGGCGGGCGGGGCGGAGGAGCGCTTACGCCCCGCCTCCGCCGGCCCCTCCTCCTCTGCGGAGTCGGACTACTGCCTGGGGCCCGGACACAGTTTCTCGCGCGTATGGGATTTAGGCCGCTGCGGTGGAGAACTTTTTACAACCCGCCCCCCACCCCCACCCCCCATCCACCCCGGTTTCGGCTCTCGCGTACCTGGGCGCCAAACTTCCAAGCCTCAGGATTCCTCTCGAGCTTTTTTGGCTCTCCACCCTAAGGTCTACCTCCAGTACGTACTGCATAGACACGGTTCAAAATCTCTGCAGCCCCCGCCCCTAGAGACACCTGATTTCGGCATCTCCACCGACGTATCCTGGTTTGTCTTTCCCTCCACTCTATTACCTCTCACCTAGACGATTGAAAAGCCATCTTAACTAGTTTTCTCCTTACTACTTCCTTTCCTTTAATCAGTTTTAATCACAAATTCCACGTTAATTTCCCAAAGCGTGGCTTTGCTCTTTGGGTCCTTCCAGTCAAAATCTCCTAATCAATTTCATTACCATTCGTTGAGTGCCTGTTTCTCGACAAGTATTTTACAAATATCATTCTCTACTCCTCACACCACTAAACATACATATTTTATGGCCATTTTACAAAGGAGGAACCTGATACCCAGAATAATTAAATGACTTTCCTAAGGTCGAAAACCAATGTGCGGCCTGGCCAGGATTTGAATCCTGTCCCGGTCCTTGTCCCTGTCCCTAACACTTTATGGGGCTCCTGGGTGGCTCAGTTATTTGAGCTTCTATTCTTGGTTTCGGCTAAGGTCATGATCTCATTGGCCGTGGGATCGAGGGTGTGGGGGGGCCCTCCCTGTTAGGCTCCCCGCTCAGGGGGGCGTCTGCTTGAACATTCTCTCCCTCTGCCGCCCCCCCCACGCGCAGGCATGTGGGCTTGCGCATGCTCTCTCTCTCTCTCTCTAATAAATAAATCTTTAAAAAAATCCGTAACACTTTTATTTTTCCCTGTCACCTGACCTCTTACAGATCCACATATGTCCGGCGTGTGGCACTACTTGCCAAATACCCTCTGTATGTTCCTGTCCCCTGTGCCACAGAGATGCCTCCACCGGGACTCCCCCCCCCCCCCCCCCCCCGTTGCACCCCTTGGTATTTGACTTCTCTGAAAGTCCAACGTTCATTGTGTCTCCAGAAACACTGTGTGGGCCTTCTGTCTGAACTCACCTACCATTTTGTTTATTCAAATGTTTCTCCCTGTATGAGGATTTTATATGCATGTTTCACTCCCTGATTATATTGTCATCTGGAATTGTTAATCTAGTTGATAGCCGCATTTTGCAGGCTGCTCTGAACCAACCCTGAGGGACTCTTGCTGTGCCTGCTTCCCACAGAGGGGACCTTGAACCTGAGCCAGATAGTGGGAATCAATAATGGTGATACTGATGACTTCTAGTTTTGTGGTAACAGATATTAACTTTATTAACTATGTATAAAAAAGATTTACTTTTGACTAATGTTTGTTGATTGCTATAAAATAAATGGCTCTTTAATTATTTTATATTTTCTTGACTCTAAGATGACAGTGATTATGCATCACTGTTATTTTATGTGCCACCGAGAAAGAAAACAAATGCTACCTAGTATGCTATGACATTTCATTGATTTGAAATCATCCAGAGACATTAAAATGTGAAATAGCCTGCAGCTTATGATTCATAAGAGATTGCATGTTGCTTTGTAAGAGTTCTTGAGTCTTTCTTCCTCACAGCTATGTCCCCTTTATCACAAACTACTCTATCAAAGGGCAAAGATTTGTTTTTCTTTATCTTTACCCTCACCCAAGGGTTGCTCAATAACTGTCCAATGATTAACAAAACTATTCTTTTTTTAAAAAAAGATTTTATTTATTTATTTAATTTAGAGAGAGAGTGTGTGGGAGGAGGGAGAGAGGCAGCGGGAGAGGGAGAGAATCTCAAGCAGACTCTCACTGAGCATGGAGCTTGACACGGGGCTGGATCTCAGGACCCTGAGATTGTGACCTGTGCTGAAATCAAGAGTTGGACTCTCGGGGCGCCTGGGTGGCTCAGTCATTAAGCATCTGCCTTCGGCTCAGGTCATGATCCCGGGGTCCTGGGGTCGGGCCCCGCATCGGGCTCCCTCCTCCGTGGGAAGCCTGCTTCTCCCTCTCCCATTCCCCCTGCTTATGTTCCCTCTCTCGCTGTGTCTCTCTCTGTCAAATAAATGAATAAAATATTAAAAAAAAAAAGGGTTGGACTCTCAACCGACAGAGCCACCCAGGTGCCCCAAAACTATTCTTGATATTAGATCTAATCATCTATTTTAGTTACTAAAGTAGTCACAGCGAAATGGGGCCTATTACTCAGCATGGTCAAGTAGCAAAAACATTTGGGAATCAGAAGACATAGGGTCAGATGATCTGGATTCCAATTTGGCTCTGTCTTACTAGTGTGATTAGAGTCTCCTCTGCAAATTCCTAAACCTCTGCAGGCCTCAGTTCCTACATCTGCAATGTCGGGGTAATAATGCCCCCTCAGAGTGCTGTTGGCAGGATCGAAATTGCTCAGGCACTTAAAACCACTGTGTGCACTGTTAAGGGCTGGACCCTCCCCACTCCCAGGGTCAAGTTGGTTCTATGACCAAGAACTAAACCCAGTTGCTTCAAGAACATCGCATGGATGCGTCATTTTAAAGCACGGATTATTAGGAGTTTTATCTGAAGACTTTGTTTTTTTATTTTTTATTTTATTTATTTATTTTTAAAGATTTTATTTATTATTTATTTTACAGAGAGACACAGCGAGAGAGGGAACACAAGCAGGGGGAGTGGGAGAGGGAGAAGCAGGCTTCCCGCCGAGCAGGGAGCCCCATGCGGGGCTCGATCCCAGGACCCTGGGACCATGACCTGAGCTGAAGGCAGACGCTTAATGACTGAGCCACCCAGGTGCCCCATCTGAAGACTTTGATATGTTGCGAGATACTTCCCTTTGCAATTTATTAGGTATTAAAATTGAATAATGTTGGCTGTGTGTGTACTGCAGACAAAAGATACTGTATGTATTATTTATACAGTGGTTTTGAGGGCAAAATGTTATGATGAAGCAGAATTTGGTAGGAAAAGGATAATGATAACTTATACTCCTTGAGGGCTGGATATGAGCCAGTAAACATCATGAGTGCTCTATTTGGTTCATCTCATTTAACCTTGACCCTAACCCTGGGAAGAAGGTACTAGTACTTCCCTAGTGTTGTAGATTGGGAAATTGGGGCATAGACAGGCTAGGTAATCTACGTAGGAGCGGGCAGCTAGTAACAGTGAGGGTAGGGTTCAAACGCAGGTACTGTAGGGCCAGAGCCATGCTGCTGTTAATGCTTCTCTAAGCATCTAGGGCAGTCGAGCAGGAGGTATGACCCCCAACTTCCAAATCACCAAGTGCTGAAGAAGGCAGGGAAGAAGGCACTGGGGGACTTGACCGTTAATCAAGGCAATGGCTGCAGCTAGCTGCTTGTTGTTTCCCTGGAAATGAGACCAGGAAGAGAGACGAATTCAAGAGATCAGGGGTGGATGTGGGGGTTGAGATCTACAGCAGAGGAACCCACTCAAAACATGGAGTTTGATGGGAGGCACATTCAGAAGCAGAGTTTACCTAGGCCAAGAGTGAAGTAATGCAGGTAGTAATATCTACATGTAAGACAGGACAAAGCAGAGCTCTATCGTCCAAAATTAGACATCCTACTATCATCCTACTCACCATTTACAGGGAGAAGAGAACAAGACCAGGAGCTGTGGAAAGAGAGGCTGGTGAAGGAGTATGGTAGGGAGAGAGAATTCAGTTGCTGAGGAGAGAGGAAGGTTTGGAGGAAAGCCACTTGAAATGGAAGGTTTGTTTGTTTGTTTTTCTGATACTTATTATAATTGCCTCTTCCTTTTTTGGAGGAAATGTTCGTTAAGCCAACCTACTTTCTCAGGTCAGTGGGTCACATGGGAAGTCAAGAGTTGAGCCTGACCTTAATTAAAAGGAGGTGAGGTTCAATGACTTTGGATAACATTTGATTGACCTTGAGTTTTATTTTTATTCTTCCTTTGAATTGAAGCCCCAAAACATGCTCTACACTGAGGTTGTACAATATAAAATCTTTCCCCCCAAATTGGACAAAATAATGGAAACTCGTTCCATTGTTGTACGTTATTGCAATCAGGCATGAAGAGCCATTTTGCTTTTGGTCCCCCCACCCCTTTCAGAATGGGCTTTAATTTATTGTTTTAAAAATCACTAGCACATTAAAAAATTGGCATTTTACTTAAATGTTCATGACGAATATGCTAACAATACCACTAATAATATCAGTGCAATCAATGAAGACAGCTCCTAACATCTTTGGCATCTTTACTATATGACAATTATAACTTTGTTTCCTCTGAGAAAAAGCCACTCTGAAAATCAGGTAAATCAAGTTTCTGAGCCTTAAAAGGTGAGGCTGAGAATTAGGCTCAGGACTGTGGTGTTTCAGGGGAGAGATGTAGGTTGGAGAAATAGATATGAAAGTCATCAACATCTTCGGCTCCTCATGGGCACCTTGGAAGTGATGAAATGGCCCAGGTAGAGTAGGCAGAATAAGAAAAGAGAGGCTGGACAGGACACTGAGGAATGCCAACATTCGATTGCACTAAGGAGAATGAGAAAAAGTTGTGACATCAGGAGGGGAAATCCATGGAGCCACTGAGCCAAGAAGTCAAGAGAACAGTATGTCTCCAGAAGGAGTGATGGACAGTGTCAAATGCTGCTAAGGAGTCAAGTATGAAAGGGACTGGAAAGCATCCATTGGGTGTAGCAACAAGAATGCCTCTGATCTTCGGGCACCTGGGTGGCGCAGTGGGTTAAGCTCTGACTTGTGATTTCGGCTCAGGTCATGATCTCAGGGTCAAGGGATTGAGCCCCGAATCGGGCTCCACACTCAGTGCAGAGTCTGCTTGTCCTTGTCCCTCTGATCCTTCCACTGATCTCTCTCTCTCTCCCTCTCAAATAAATAAATAAATAAATAAATAAATAAATAAATAAAATCTTAAAAAAAAAAGAATGCCTCTGATTGCAAGAACAGTTATGATGCTTGAGAGGTGCATAAATCAGACTGAGTGACCCAAGGAGGATGTGGACGGTAAAGAAGTGGATGACACAGTTTGGTTGTTAAAAAGAGGAGAGTAATACACAGCAGCTGAACGAGGAGGGAAGGTCTGGATACATTTTTTTTTTTTTTAAAGATTTTATTTATTTATTTGAGAGAGAGAGAATGAGAGATAGAGAGCATGAGAGGGAGGAGGGTCAGAGGGAGAAGCAGACTCCCTGCTGAGCAGGGAGCCCGATGCGGAACTCGATCCCGGGACTCCAGGATCATGACCTGAGCCGAAGGCAGTTGCTTAACCAACTGAGCCACCCAGGCACCCTGGATACATTTTTTTTTAAACATGGGAGGGGCTGAAGCAAGTTTGAATTTTGAAAAGGAGCTAGGAAGAAGGAAGATGTTAAAGATTCAAGATTGAGGTGGTCGACTGAGTATTTCTGAGAAGTTAAAAATAGGTGTGAATCAGACCATTCTGAGGAGGCTGGACATTATCTTCCATCCTACAAAGAGGGAAGGAGGAAAAGATGAGTATAGGTGTCTATGCACTTGTAGGTTGCAGGTGGGAAGTCATGGGAGCTCATGTCAGAAGGTTTTTCTTTTCTCTGCGAGCAGGTTATGAGAATGATGGCACAGGTACAGGACAGAGCAGGCTCCATTCTTTCCCTATAGGCAAGGCATCGGCCAGTCAAATAGTAATTGGCAAAAGGGTCTCCAGCTTGCATCAGAACACAGTTGTGTGCACTACTAAGAAGGCTAGAATGTATGGACCAGGAAGTGGGGATCCATTCCACCAAGATTTTTACCTAGGATGGCCAAATAATCAGTGTTCCTGCCTCACATTAGCAGAGAGTGTCATCTGGTGCAACTAAGATTCTTTTGAGTGCAGGCCCAAGAGCCTGAGGCTCAGAGAGGAGGGAGCTCCCTCCTCATTAACTTCTTCCCCGATCTGCGCAAAGACTGCGTCCCGGGTCAGCCTTTCTTATCCAGGACAACCTACTGGGAGTTTGCCTGTGCACATGTTCCAACCTCAGGGGAGACCCCCTCTGCCTCCTCTTAGAACACAGCATAAAATCAGTCCCACAGATATTCACCAGGGAATTGCTTCCTTGCAGTTTTGCTTCCAGATTACAAAACAAAAGGTAATTTCCTCTAATTTTCAACACTTCTTAAGGTCTGGTTTGTTTAGTCTAATGTTCATTTGACACATGTTTATTTAATGCCTACTCTGGTCTCAGGTAGGAGACCTCCCATAGTGGAGCAGTGAGCAAGACAGACAAAAACTTTTGTTTTTGGAGTTTATTTACATTTCAGTGTGGGAGACGTGGTAAATAAATGCACTGATAAATACATAATAGGGCATGGGGTGTGTGTTGAGGCAGATATATGTGAGTGTGTGCCACTTTAGATAGGGTGATGACATTTGAACAGAAATCCAAAGAAATGAGGGAATAATTGAGATAGCTAGGGGAGAAGTTTTTAAGCCAGTGAGAAGAACATGTGCAAAGGTTCTGAGGTAGGAAAGTACCTGGTATGTTGAAGCAAGTGAGGAAGGCAGTGTGGCTGGAGGTGACTGAGAAGGGGAAGGGGTAGTAGTTGCAAGAGTGGCTACAGGCATGGGCTCTTCTAGAGCCAAGCTGCCCAGGTTCAAGCCCCAGTTCCACCGCATACAAGTTAGGTGACCTCAGGCAAGTTATTTGTCCTTTCTGGGCCTCAAGGTTCTCATCTGTAAAATGACGATGATGATAATACCTACCTCATAGGCTTTTTATAAGGATAAGTAATTGGGAAGCCCCTAGAACAGTGCCTGACACACAGTAAGTGCTCCGTAATGAATCTTAAACCCAGAAAGAAGAAAAATGACTTGAGAAGGTATGATGGTTAATTTCATGTGGGAACCTGATTGAGTCATGGGAATATGTGGATATTTGCCTCAGCATTATTCTGTGTGTGTCTGTGAGGGTGTTTCTGGAGGAGATCAAGATTTGAATCAGTAGCCCAGGAAACCAGATTGCCCTCCCCCATGTGGGTGGGTCTCATCCAATCTGGTAGAGGCCTGAATAGAACAAAACGAGGGGTAAGGGAGAATTTGAGATCTTGCCTGGTTTTGAGCTGGAACACTGGTCTTTTCCACTCAGACTAGAACTTATACCGCTGGCTCTCCTGGGTCTCCAGCTTGCAGACAGCAGAACGTGGGACTTCTCAGCCTCCATAACCACATGAGCCAATTCCTTATAATAAATCTCTATATATGCAATATACAAAATTAGATATGATAAGATTATATATAAATATAAATTTAAATAAATAGACATATTTAAATAAAGACAGAAATTTATATAATTTGTATAAGAACACTGCCTGATACAGATGGGGTGCAGAGCAGATCATGTAGGACCTTAGAGGTCATTCATGTTCATGGTAAGGACTTGGGTTTATTCTGAGGAGGATGGGAAGCCAGTGGAGGTAGGGGCAGGGGCAGAAGCAGGGAGGCCAGCTAACAGGCCCTTGAGGTAATTAACATAGGTGAGGGGTATTGATGGCTCAGATAAGGGTGGGGGCTTCGGGGATGGTGAGATATGGTTGGGTTCTAGGTGAACTTGAAGGTACGGCTAATAGGATTCTGCTGGTGAAATGGGGTGTCAGGCGTTGAGGATGACTTGACTTGAAGGTGTTTGGCCCAAGCAACTGGAAGAATGAGGAACCTTGAAAATACAGTTATGTAGGGAGCACCTGGGTAGCTCAGTTGGTTAAGTGTCCGACTCTTGATCTCAGCTCAGGTCTTGATTTCAGGGTCATGGGTTCAAGCCCCGCATTGGGCTTCGTGCTGGGTGTGGAGCCTACTTAAAAAAGTTAAAAAAAGAAAAATACAGTATATAGTACAGCAGCAGTTACTATCTTTATGGCCCTTCTTCAGGAGTGAGGCTGCAGATGAGGTGCAGACTTAGTCTGTCCTGCACGCTTCTTTGCCTCTTAGCAAAGATACTCACCTCTTGGTTGAAATTGCTCAAGTAAGGACAAATATATCCCGCAGCAAACAATCATTAGTTTTTCGCTATAGGACAAAGTTCATACTTAAAAATGGACGTTGTTTTTGTTTTCTAAAGGAGGTGTTGTGCACAGACAACCTCAGCTCGTACAACTGACAGCCCATTTTGCCAGTCTTCCCAGTCCTTTGGTTCCTGGGAGCCCCAGTTTCCCAAATCCCAGTAATGGTATCTGAATATTTTACGGCCCATTTCCAGCCAGGAGTTAAGCTCTTCTGCACACCAGCTAGCTGTCAGAGCAAGGAGCACATGGTCTTGCCCGCTTCAGCCCCGAGGTAATGACAAAGAAGGTCTATCTTCTTCCACCATACACCTCGGCCTCCTGAGCTGGTGCCTGGGTACTTCCATGCCAGGAGCAGTCTCAGCCCAGGCCTCGGGGGACTTTGCTATGCTAATGTTTTGGAGCCCCGCCCCAGCTCTTCTCCTTGCCTGGTGTCAAGATCTTAGTGTCTGGAGAGCACACAGCACAGCTACCACCTGCAGCAGAAGGAGACCGTGTGTGTGTACATGTCAGGACAGTGAGGATCCAGCAGTTCATAAAAAAATTCATGAGCTCTCTGTGTCAGGTGCTGGAAATAGAATAAGGACCTTGCCTGTGATGCTTCTCCCCCATCATGGAATTCCATGCTTGTAAGACTCGGTAAGAATTTATAATCCCTGGTCAGAGATTGAAAGAGGCTTAAGAGATATAGCAACCAATTGCATTGTATGGTCCTTCTTTGGACCCCGATTTGAATAAACTAAAGGTTAAAACATTTTTTCTAAATAATTCAGAAAATTGAACCCAGGAATCACTGTCCATTTTGTTGGGTATAAATTAACGGGTCTCTCTCCACCAAGAGTAACAACACAGTGGAGAACATGGACAATCCCTTCCTCAAATGATCAAAATTAACATCTCCAACAAGGCATGATGTGCCTCTGGATTGATACGCTGAGAACAGAAAATCACCCATGTGGCATTCCAGCCAAAGATTTGTAACCTGAATCTAACGGTAAAGATATCAGAAAAACCCAAATGGAAGAAAAGTCTATAAAATTACTGGCCTGTATTCTTTTAAAATGCCAATATCTTAAAAGACAAGAAAAGGCTTAAAAAGCTGAACCAGATTAAAGGAAACTAGGGAGACATGACAGCTAAATGCTGTCTGTGATTGTGGACCAGACTCTGTTCTAAGAAATGGTATGAAGACTCTGTACTAAGAAATGCTATAAAGAATATTAGCGGAATAATTTGTTTAAATTGGAATAAGGACTGTAGATTAGATAAATGTATCAGTGTTAAAGTTTCTAGAACTGATAACTGTATTGTGGTTGTGCAGGAGAATATCCTTGTTCTTAGGAAAAACACACTGAAGTAGGAAGGGGGCAGGCGACATGATATATCCAGCCTGTCAAATGGTGTGGAGATAAATGGTGGTAGGTATGCACACTCACCCACAGAGCCTACTTCTTTCCCCCAATACGTTAGTGCCTTCCTCCTAGTTTACTATGCCCCAGCCACACTGGTTGTCTTTGTACTCCTCAAGAATCAGGGCCTTTGCATTCACTATTCCCCTGCCTGGTATGTTCTTGTCCCAGAAATTCACTTGACTGGCTCCTTCTCATCATTCAGGTCTTGGATAACCTCTTCAGAGAAACTTTCCTTGACTACCCAACCTAAATGTTCCCTCTCCCCCAGAGCACTTATCATTATTGGAAAATATTTAATTAGTTGATTTCTACACTTTTCCTTCTTTATTCTACCTCTTTCCACTAGTATGTACATATCACGAGTGGAGGAACCTTGATTAGGACTCTGTCTCTAGTACGTAGTGTCAGAAACATAAGTTCTCAATATGTTTTTTGAATAAATGATGGTGGGACGGGTAGGATTATAGAAGGAAAGTTGGCAGTATGAACACAGTTATTGGAGAGACTGTGTGTGTGTGTTATTCCATCCTATACCAAGTACATTTTTTTTAGAAGGGAGAAGGAAAAAGTTGTATAAAACTTGCTTGTTTGAAACTTAGAGGTTGATCATAATCAGCAATTTTGGAGAAAAAGAGGAATCAAAAGAAAGGAACTTTATTGACATATCCATAACTCAATTGTAACATCAGCAATTTCTTTTTGATGACAGAATCTATATTAAGATTGCAGCTAGAATGGTTGAAGGATCTAGTTCCCAGTTACATCTACATGGAATGGTTTGTCCTTTGTTTTGGGAAATTTCCCTTCCATCTTACCCTGTTTAGAACAGTGTTATAATTTCCCCATTCAATGGTATCAACATCTGGCTGTCATCTTTGGCTCTCTTTAGCTTCATTTCCTGGTGATACCTCTCTTCCAATACTTTGATATGTGGACCTGTGATGTGGATCTGAGTTGCTCATAGTGTGTTCTTTGCATCTCATGTATTTCCTGCATCAACGCAGATTCCTTGGCTCAAAATCAGAATCTCTGGGAGGGGACAACAAGAAAACAGTTAACTTTTTAAAAATTTCATATATTTTTTTGGACTAAAGTATACATTTCAAAAATCCAAAATGTGGGGCTCCTGGGCTGTAGGTTAAGCATCTGACTCTTAGCTCAGCTCCGGTCTTGATTTCAGGATAGTGAGTTCAAACCCCGATTTGGGCTCCACACTCACTTAAAAAAAAAAAATCCAAAACATACTGAAGGATATGTAGTAAAGAGTTTCCTTCTAGCCCCTGTTTCTCAGCTACCCACTTCCCTTTCTCAGAAGTGTATATTGTTATATTATTTTCAGGTATATTTTCCAGATTTCTTTTTGTACATAGAAAAATACACGTATATATTCTTCTCCACACTTTTATTACATAAATGGCAGCATACTATACTCATGGTTTCTGTACATTGTTTTCTTTTATGTGCTAATATATCTTAGAAATCATTCCATATTGGTATATCAGGAACATCTCCATTTTTCCCACAGCTGTGTAGATTCTCATGTGCGGATGTGCCATACTTTACTTAAGTTGCAAATCAATAGACATTATATTTTTATATATCAACAGACATATTACATTTATATCACCTTTTGATAGGGAGAACAATGCTGCAATGAATAACCCCCTACACACATCATTTCCCACGTGTGTAAGTATATCTAAAGAAAAATTCCTGGGCCAAAGGATATATACATTTTAAGTCTTGATAGCTGTTGCTAAATTATCTTCCACATAGGTTGGTAAATTCACCAGTGAAACCATCAAGGCCTTGTGATTTCTTTTTTGGAAAGCTGTAAATCACTGATTCAATTTCTTTAATAGAGATGGGGCTATTCAGGTTATTTATTTCTCTATGCATGAGTTTTGGTGGTTTGTATCTTTCAAGGAATTAGTCCATTTCATCTAAACTGTCAGATTTTGGGGCACAGAGTTGCTTATATACTTCTTTATTATCTTTTTGGTGTCTATGGGATCAGTAGTGATGACTTCTCTTTCATTTCCGATATTGGTGATTTGTATCTTCTTTCTTTTCTTCTTAGCTGGGCTAGAGGATTATCAACTTTATTGATCTTTCCAAAGAACCGGTCTTTGGTTTTGTTGATTTGCTCTATTGTATGTCATCAATTTCTGTTCTAATTTTTATTATTCTTTTGTTCTTCTTGCTTTAGGATTACTCTTTTTTTCTAGTTTCCTAAGGTGAAAGCTTAGGTTATTGACTTTAGATTTTTCCCCTTTTCCAACATAGGATTAAATTTCTCTGTAAGCACTGTTTTTGTTGCATATCCCAAATATTGATGATTTGCATTTTCATTTTTGTTTAGTTGAAAATATTTAAAAATTTCTCTTGAAACTTCTTCTTCGGCCCATGTGTAATTTAGAAGTGTATTACTTAATTTCCAAATATTTGAGGGATTTTCCAACTATTGTTCTGTTGTTGATTTTTAGTTTAATTCCATTGTGGTCTGAGAAATTCCTTTGTATGATTTCTATTCTCTTAAATTTGCTAAGGCCCAGAATGTGGTCTTTCTTAATGAGTGTTCTCTGTGGGCTTGAGAAGAATGTGTATTCTGCTAATGTTGGATATAATAATCTATACATGTTAATTAGATCAAGTGATAGTGCTCTGCAAGTAAACTGTATCCTTATGGGTCTTCTGCCTGCTTGATCTATCAATTACTAAGAAGAAAGTGTTGAAGTCTCCAACTATAATAGTGGATTTGTCTGTTTCTCCATTCAGCTTGGATGTGAACATGTTTACATTAGTATATCTTCCTAGAGAATCAGCCCCATTGTCATGTAGTGTTCCTCTTTATTCCTAAAATTTTTCCTTGTTCCGAAGTCTGTTTCTCTAAAATTAATATAGCTCCTCCAACATTCTTTTCATTAACATTAGCATTATCTATATCTATCTTTCTCCATCACTTTACTTTTAATCTAACTGTGTTTTTATAATTAAAGTGGGTTTCTTGTAAAGAGTACATGGTTGGGCCTTGTTTTTCTTATCTACTCTGACAGTCTCCATCATTTAACTAGTGTATTTATGAATATATTGAGATGAATATCAACTATGTTTATAACTGCTTTCTTTTTTTTCAGGGTTAGAAAGGTAAATTAAACTGGGATATGATAAGGATTGCCATCCCTGCCTCTTTTAATTCTTTGAAGGTGGAACTAATTTCTGTAATTCTTCACAGTCTGTGGTATTTCTTATGATATACTGTCATGGCTAAAAGAGGAGGCAGGTGATTTCAGAGGCTTCTTCTTGGCCATTTCTACCACAATGACTTTAATTCAACAAGTCAAGGAAAAAAATTGAGGGTATACCAAGTGTTTAAGTATAGTCATCCCAAGGATGTACTTAGGGACCTGACAACCACTGGTAGGTTCATGTACCCATTGTACCCACTGTGAGATGGACTTGGGCTGGGACCCCATTGTCTCCTGGCTTTCATAAGCTTCTCCTGTAGCCTAGGCATTATGGTGCCATTTCAGGTGCCCTGGCATCAGTATCAGGCCAGACTGTGTGTCTAATAGCCTTCAAAAAATCTGGGTATTCCCCTTTTCCTAGTATTTCTAGAAAATAATGGCAGGTTGCTTAGGTTCCTCTACAGTCAGTAAGCTCTGGGTCTCAGAATTGCCCTAGATCTGAAAAATGAGATTGCAAGTACCCATTGTGGTGAGTAATATCTACTTTGTACTCACAAGCTTTCAATTTTTGTGTCATTATATAAACCAAATAATATTCTAATCTGTTGCTCATCTGTATTGTTCCTGGTAACACCATGGTCTATTAGCCATTGCTGCAGGTCCTGGCAGGTCAAGGGACCTCGACTAATTCCAGCCTTGGTCTGCATTACAATAATTGTGTTCACCTTGAGTTTTAAGATTAGGTGCCACCATCTGGCCTCTGCTATTCTGGAATCCTATCACCCCAGTTGAAAATAGAGAGCTAGTTTCATGGCAGAATCTCCTGCAGTCAGCTGTGATGTACAGAGGACAGTTACTACTGAACTTCTCGAAGATCCTGGTGCCCCATCACCAGTGTTATCTCTTACTGCTCTTGTGATGGGAGTGCCCTCTGGTCCTTCCTGGGGAACCTAGTTAGGCAACAGTTTCTCGGATTCATATACCAATCATTCCAACATCTATACCTTCCTGAACTTCCTAACACCTTCCTCAATACTCTGTCTGGGCAATTTCAGCATTTTTATCTCATGGCAGACCAACATTGTGTCCAAGCTTCAAGGAGTCATCCCAACAGCATTTGAGGACTGACTTCAGGTGTCTCTATCAGAACAGGAGCCCCAGTTCATAAAAGAGTGCTCCCTTGTCAGTAATTGCTTCTTATCCTGCCTTAAATTCTTCTGTCCCCATCTAACATCTTTGAGCTCCACTCCCACACATGCCCTAGTTCCTGCTGATATATGTTGGCCAGGTATTCAAATTCACTGTATACAACATGTTTCCAGAGGAGGAATTACCCATTTGGGTTGTGCTGTGATTTTTCCCTAGTCATTGGTTGAAGAAAGTTAGAAAAGATGGAGCCAGATCTTGAGAGGGATAAGCACCATTTTGTGATGTACCTCCCTCAGCTGGGGTCTTTTGGGAGCTTCCAATTGAATGGAGGCTGTTCTCTTTTAGCAAGGGGGAGGGAGCTCATACAACCGGGAGGATTAAGAGCTATCAGGGTTCAAGGTTGTTAGCCTTATGTACCCTGATATCCCTGTCCTAGGTCTCTGATTCTCACTTTCATCATATCAGGTCCTTGACCTTCATATGAGACGTGTTTAGGCTGTTGTTTAGTATTCTTTGAGCTCTGCTAGCCTAGTAAAGAAATCCTGGACTTGATTTTCAGCAAAGTCTGCCCCCTGTGGCAACAAAGTATAAGCACCTCTTTAAACACTGCCATGGAGGCTTCCTCACTTTCCCAGGATGTCTTAAGTTGTCTTGTTAACCAGAGCCCATCTTTTTTTAACTTTAATTTTTTAAATTAAAAAATTCTTAATTTAATTAAAATTTAATTAATTAATTAATTTTAAAAATAAATTTAATTTATTTTTTATTTAATTTTTTAAAAATTTATTTTTAATTTAACTTAAAAAATTTATTTGTCATAGAGAGAGAGTGCGAGCGCACAAGCAAGGGGAGCGGCAGGCAGAGGGAGAAACAGGCTCCCTGCTGAGCAAGGAGCCCGATGCGGGGCTCGATGTGGGGCTCGATCCCAGGACCCCGGGATCATGACCTGAGCTGAAAGCAGACACTTAACTGACTGAGCCACCCAGGCGTCCCCGGATTTCATTTTCATTTTCATTTTTTTTTCTTCAAGGCTTCTCAGGCCATGAACAAAAGCAGCCAACTCCACAGTCTTTATAATTATTTCCTTCTCACTTATCACCAATAATGGAGTCCTTACCCCTGGCTGACCTGTTAAGTGACCGCATTCCAGAATCTCATTCTGAGAGTCTGCTTTCCACCTACTTCTACTACCAATTGTTTTAGCCCATGTTCTTAAAAAATACGGAGCCTGAGACAAGGACTTGCATGATGGTCATTATTTTGGAAAACAATCTTTCAAGGAACAGAAGAAGGAAGAATGAAGCCGGAAAGGAGGAACAGATAACCTAAGAGCACCTCACTGAGTTGATCCACTGTGAGGAATTAGAGGTTAATCCTGCTAGGGAAGAATGTGTGTAAGAGTTGTCTGTTTGAATGGGAAGAAAGGGAATATCACTGACTCTTGTTCTATGAGGATTGACCCATGGGGTATTATTACCTCTCTTGCATTTCCAGTTTTTAGAAAAATTATTTTATCCTTTTGTGTCTTCTAAAAGTGATCAATAAGGTTTTTTTTTAAAGTATCATTATAAACTTATGGATTTCAACATATTTTTTATGTTTCACTGTATTACAATCATTATTCTTAATGATAAAATTCCATCTTTGGCTATTGGGAGCCCTTTCAAATTGTCTCAGTTTTGACCATTGGGAGCTCCTTCAGATTGGTTCCTGTGACCTTTCAACATGACTCTGGTGGACTTTAACAGCTTCCTTGTTTTCTAGCAAGACTAGGTATTCCAGGCCCATTCCTGCTCCCAATAGAAACTCATCTATTTTTTCAAGGAGCCTAGTTGCTTTTCTTGAGAAGTAGTATTCAGAGATTCAGTCTGGGCGCTAGGGGTCCTCATTGGGCTGGCCATCACTTCTACGCCTTTTCCTTGGACAGAACTAGAAATACGTACTCTTGTATGGAAGAGAAAAGTACCGCATCAGTTAATATTCATACTTCCAATTCAAATAAAACATTACAGTTTTTCTTCACCTAATTTATTTTACATTTGTATCTCTTTACTCTTACTCATTAACATGATTACTTAATTTACTTTAGCTTATTCTGTGTGCATATATAATAGTTCCAAATATCATTAGCAAATTACATATTGGCTTTCTCCTATTATGTACATGACTATAATAGTTTCATACTATTGTTATTAGCTATATGACCCCTGAATACAATTTAAGTTTTCTTTTATTTTCCCTTTAGAATACATCCCACTGGGAAAATACAGTCAAATTGTTATATTTTGAAATTACTGAATTAAATCTTCTCTATATAGTTAAGCCATCAACTTGATATATTTGATATTTTGTCTTTTAATTTTCAGGGATTGATATTTTCCCATCTTGATTTAATTTTGTTTTATAATTATGTAAAGCATTTACATGGTTTCTAAGTTAAAAGCTATACAACAAAGTATATTCAGAGAAGTTTAGCTTCTAACCCTGTTCCCTTTAACCTGCTTCCTTTTTCCTCCTAAAAGTAGCCATTTTTCCATTACATTTTAATTTATTCTTCCACTTTTGAAAATGTATGCATTTTTTTCATATTCCCTCACTTTTAAGATAAAAAATGTAGAAGAGTATACATTTTATATTGTACCTTGCTTTTCTCACTGAACTAAATATAAACATCATGGAATTTACTCCATAGTGGTATATAGAAATCCTTTTTTTTTTTTTTAAGATTTTATTTATTTATTTTAGAGAGAGAGAGAAAGAGCGTCACTGCAAGAGCAGGAGGAGGGGCAGAGGGAGAAGCAGACTGAGCAGGGAGCCCATGTGGGGTTCGATCCCAGGACCCGAAGGTAGATGCTTAACTGACTGAGCCACCCAGGCGCCCCAGAAATTTTACTCCTTTCTACAGCTTCATGGTTCTCCACTGTATGCATTTATCCAGATATAAATTGAAGACAGCACCAATAGATTTGAAATCAGTAATTTCAAGGATAGAATCATCACTTACTGCAGTGGGGAAAACTGCAAAAAGAACAGGTTTTAAGGAGACTATCGGGAGTCTTGTTGAAGACACATTTTGTCGGAGATATCTATTCACATCTAGGGAGAGTTAGAGTAAACACTTTTCTATCCCGAGTCTGGAATTCAAGGACAAGCTCCAGGCTGGGCATATTAACGTGGAAGTTAACAGCCAGGGAAGAAGGTGAAGGATTAGAGGTGTAAATGCTTCAGGCTGGTGGTCAGCTCTCCCCTGTCTTCATTAACTCCTAACTCTAGCTAAGATTTGAGTTGCTTGATTTTATCCCCCGGGCCCCTATCTGACTGATTCCCTGGTGAACAGGAAGACAATCATGGCCTCAAAGCCGAGTAAGGAAGAGGCAAGAGGAAATGTAACCTTGTTCTCACTAACCTACTTCTCCCTGCCGGTCGTCTGCCCCAGGCTGTGGCCAACCTGTGCCCCACGAGCTACAGGTGCACCACCCCCACCTCCCCGGCCCTTCTGACTATGAATGTCATTAGTTCCTGGAATTCAGCTCCCCCATAAGCCTTTCCTCACTTGATTCTGAGGAAGGGAGCCAGCAATCTGTGCCAGGTTTCCGTCTTTGCAGGAAGCAGAAATTCTATTTGATTTCTAAAATTAACAAGGGAAAGGGATATTTATTTTTTTTAAAAGAGAGAAAATATGGGGAAACTCTGGTTTATCATCTCTTTCAAATACTCTATGAAAACAACCCCAAAGACACTGAACTTGATTAGAGTCAAGTTGAGGAAAACAGGCATTCAACAAAGCTGGGAACGGCATGCTGGGTGAGAAAATAAGATATTGACTAATACTGCTAGGAAAAGGAAAGTATTCTTTGTGAAGAATTCTTATAATATAAAAACTCTGAAATTCTACTGTGGCAAACATGTATAATGCCTCCTTAAGAGATATCTCCCTAGTCTTCAACATGCAAGGGGTAAGATATAAAAGTTCATCACAGACTATTTTATAGGAAAATTGCAATCAATGTTAAACACGATCACCACTAGACTATATAATTAAACTACGTGACATCATTTGAGGTTAATAAAATTTAAATAGATATTAGAAAAGTATTTTGATAGAAAACAATGTCTACATTTTCTATAATTTCTCTTGATTAACGCTATAAATTTAGTACATTTTCTTTTTTCTATTTCTGTTCTGGTGGTAACTTTAAAACTTTTTAACTTTTTTTTTTTTACAGGGAATATGCACTTGTTATCTACTAATACAACTGAATATGGAGTCAAAAGTGAAAGTTGTTCTACAACAGTACTCTCCCTCATGGATGTAACACAACATACCTCCCAGAGATAACCACTTTTGACAGTTTTAGATTTATCTTTCCTATCTTAGTCCATTTGGGCTACTATAACCAAAATAACATAGACTGGGTGGCTTATAAAGAATAAAAATTTATTTCTCACAGTTCTGGAGACTGAGAAGTCCAATATCAAGGTGCCATCACATCTGGTGTCATATCTGAGCTTCCTGGCTCATAGATGGCTGTCTACTTGCTGTGTCTTCATATGGCAAAGGGGTGAAGGAGCTTTGTGGGGTCTCTTTTATTAGAGCACTAATTCCATTCATGAGGGTTCTGCCCTCTTTATATAATCCCTCCCAAAGGTCTCATCTCCAAATACCATCACACTGGGGGTTAGGTTTCGATATATGAATTTTCAGAGGACACAGACATTCAGTCCATTGCACCTTTTTATATACGTTAAACATTTTTTCATGTACTCACACACACACAGAGGATCATTACACATCTGTATACATATATATGTATTTCTGAAACTTCTAATGTAATGATAAATATGTTCCCGTATTAGTACATTTAGATCTATGTCATTATTTTAAGTCACTGAAATTCATTTTGTACATATATTAATAAATTAGATTTTTTTGAAATCTATTTTTTAAATTCAAACAACTCAGTAGAATAATGGGCAAAAGATATAATTGACAATTTTCAGAAAAAGAAGCACATAAGAGAAGAAACATATGAAAATATTCTCAACCTCATTAGTAATCAGGGAATTACATACTGCATATACTCCCCCTTTATTTTAAAGATTTTATTTATTTATTTGAGAGAGAAAGAGAGAGACAAAGAGAGAGCATGGACAAGCGGGGTGGGGGCGGGGAGAGGGGCAGAGGGAGAGGGAGAAGCAGACACCCCACTGAGCAGGGAGCTCTTTGCAGGGTTCAATCCCAGGACCCTGGGATCATGACCTGAGCCAAAGGCAGACGCTTAACCGACTGAGCCACCAAGGCGCTCCTGCATATGCCCTTTTATTAGCAAAAAGAAGTCTTGGCAATACCGTGTGTTGGCCGGGATGTATGTACATCAAACACTCTTACACATTGCTAGTGGGAATGATATTAGTACTAGTTTCAAAAGCAAATTGCTATCTAAAAATTTTTTTTTTAGTCCGACACTTAACCAGACACTCAGACACTTAACCGACTGAGCCACCCAGGCACCCCTAAATTTTCAAATTTTTAAATTTTAAATTTTAATTTTTTTTGTGCAGCTGTACATTTGCATATCCTTCAACACAGCAATTCCATCCCTAGGTATCTATCCCAGGAAAACTTCCCCACAAATACAAGAATGCTTACAATAGCACTCTTACATATGGGAAAAATATGGAAACAACCAACACACATTAACAGGTGAATAGCAACACAAATTATGACACCTTCACCCAATGGAATATTGTACAATAGAAAAAGTAGTGAAATATAGCTCCATGGATGCATCTTTGAAATAGTTTGTTGAAGGAAAAAGCAAATCCAGAAGATGATATATGTATGATACCATTTTTATAAAATCAGAAACAAGCAAAATTAAATAGCTATTGTTTAGGTATATAACCACATGTCTTAAAACATTTTCACAAAGTAAGGAAATTGAAAGGCCATCTTCAGTATATTGTTGTCACTTGTGGGAAGCAGAAGTAGAATAAACACATGGCTACAAACTGTTGGGAATGTTTTAGTTCTTGGGTTGGGTATCAAGTTCAGGGATGACCACTAAATAATTACATTTGTAACATATATTTTATATCATGTATTCCTTTGTATCAAAACTTTTGTTTTGATGTGTAGTTGACATACTGTATTATTACTTAGTTGCAGGTATACAACATAGCGATTCAACATTTATTCATATTATGAAGTACTCACCATAATAAATCTAGTTACTGTTTGTCACCACAAAGTTGTTACATACTATTAACCATATTCCCTATGTGTACATTATATCACTGTGTCTTAATTATTTTATAACTGGAAATCTGTACCTTTTAATCCCGTTCCCCTATTTTGCCCACCCTTCCCCCAAATGTGACGAATTACATTTTTATTTCATTGAAATGATACACAAAACGATAAAATTAAATGAACCATACCCTTCTTTTATTCTTTTAAAATGAAAACATTATACATATAATCTGAATAAGTAGTACCCGGTTTTTGGTCCCAGTTATATCTATGCTCTAAATTGCCAGTTTGTTATTTTTTGCTCATTCACTAAAAGAGAGAACAAATCCACAGATCTATAAGGCTAAGGTGTAAAAAGCAATACATTTGTAACAGAAGCAAATGGACTCTTGCATCCCTGATCTTTAAGACCGGAAGAGTGGAGGAAAATGTAATCAACAATTTCTCAGATAATAGAACAGAGCTGCAGGACTAAAATTAAGGCTAAAAAAAGAATTTGTAAGGGATTATATGGGATAGGCAGAAAAACATGGAAAAATCCTTTCTCTAAAGTGCTTTCTCTTATTTAGGTTTGGCCTACTAAACAAAAAAGGAGCTTCATTCTTAGAAATGAGAACAAAAACTTGGTTCTTTAAGGTTAATATAGAAAGGGAAACAAAGAGAGAGTTCCATGATGGAACGGGATAGGTCAAAGTAGTTCTAGGTACATTCTCTTCTCTAAAAAAAAGCTATTCTTGGGGTGTCTGGGTAGCTCAGTCGGTTAAGCGTCTGCCTTTGGCTCAGGTCATGGTCCCGGGGTCCTGGGATGGAGCCCCACATCAGGCTCCCTGCTTTGCGGGGAGCCTGCTTCTCCCTTTCCCTCTGCTGCTTCCCCTGCTTTTGCTCTCTCTCTCTCTCAAATAAATATATAAAATCTTTAAAAAAAAAATAAAAAGAGCCATTCTTTATCTTCAAGCTTCTACCACGGAAATGGACATTTTCAGTTTTTAGAGTACATACCTAAGGTCTGTAAAGATTTAAAGCCCATGCACTGAAAGAAAACCTTTTTGAGAGGAAGGACGAATTAACTCCATAAAAAGCCTTCTCTCTGAGCAATGTGAGGCTTGATTGCTGAAGGAGAAGTTAATGTCAAAGGAAACATCTTGCACAGGGAGACAAGACTTCATATACCTAAGGCAAAGGGTAGGAGGGAGAAAGAAAAATATTTTTGATGGAAAAGAGCAAATAACCAAGTGAAATTTCTTGAGAACATGCCTCGTATTTCAGGCCTGTTAAGGATTGCCATATGGCACGGGGATTAGGCTTTGTTCCCTATGGCTTCAGAAGGGAGCATTACTGTTGCTGGCTGGGGGTCACATGGTGCAGGATTTAAATGACTGGGGAATACAGAAGCAATTCTAACTTGGTGGGAGTTAGATTTGTAAACCTCTGAAATCCCTTCCAACACTGAGATCCAGTATTATTAAAAGAAACAACCCCACCCCCTCAAATCCCTTTCAGCAAGGCTGACACTGGACATGGGGGTGGGAGTGAGGTGGGGTGGCTCTGTGTGGTGGGGAGATTATTAGTAGGTGTAGGGGGTGACCTGGGGAAATATTTCTAGCAGGACCTCATCAATATAAACAGGAGCCCTGTCTGCCCTGGTGTGAAGGCTGTACTTACTGTCTTTTCATCTGAAGTTGTCATTCTGGATTTACTTAGAAGGCATGTGTTAAAGTTGGAGGATGAAGGATGTCGGAGGCAAGTACATGGAGTGTGATTAAGGTTAAGGAAGTTTTTTTATTTATTCCATCTTAAACTAGATTTTTGCCAAATTGTCTCCTCTATTCCTTCATTAAAATGAAAACTTGAGAACATGTATTTAACTATGTACCAGGAACTGGAGGAGATGATATATTATCAATGAGATTAATATTTTAAAACCTGCATAATGATGATAGATTGAAAATTAAATTGTTATTCCATTTGGAAAGAATTATATAATAGAAAGCCAAAAGGTAATACGTTCTCCAGTGTCTAATATTTCTAGCCCAGTTTCAAGGTGAAAGAGAGAAGATGCACACAGATTTTCTCAATAAGGGAATTCAATCATAAGTATTTAAGGCTGAGGGGAAAAAAAGAAATTTGTACTCTTAAAGAATGGGTTGATGTTATGTGATATGTCCACTATCAGAAATCTACTTATCTTAAAGGAAAAAGTTTTATGTAAATAAATAAAAATAAGTGTTTTTCACAGGCATGAGAAAGTAGCTTCATGTACAATCTCCTGAATAAAAGAATAAAATCTTACCCCCTGGGTGAGAGGTTAGAATGAAACTAAAGTATTAGTGATGATAATCAGAAAATAACTTCATGTACATCTAAGAATCCTGCTTAATAGTTTGTAAAGCAATTGACAAGGCAAACAACAACAAAAAAATCCAAGGTCTTAAACTCCAAGGTAAAAGAAAGAATGAAGAATAAATAAGTTTAATTTCATGCAGGAGTGGTCCCATGCACTATTATCTCTCTAATAAATCTCAATTGGTTTATTTTTGGGCTCTTTCAAAATTGGGGCCAGTGCCCTATCTCAGCTAGACTGCACCTTGATGCTTTTGACCTTGAGAGAGAAATTTCAGATACCAAGGGCCAGAGGCCACCAGAGAATTGCCTACCACCCTTATGATTTTGTGGCTCCCGTTGTCCTCCTGAGGAGGTCTTTCTTAAAGCTCCCAGTGATCCTTGGCCCAGATTCGGTGTTTCTTTTTCTATGAGGACATGGAAGAGAAAGGACAATTGAGTGTCTGCAGGCATGACCTGCTGATTTTCAAGGGTTAGGATTGTTTTTCACTCCATATATTGCTTTGCTCAGAGCAGATACTGTGGGCTCATGGAAATAGCCCATCATTTCCTCTACTTCGTTTGGGTCACCAAGGGGCATGTTTCTTCCCGTCCTCTTAGATATATGAAAAGATACAAACATGGTTTCTCCAGAAAGAGGGGCTTTTAATGGCGAAGTTATAAAAAAATTCACCTTCTTCTCCTTTGTGTCTGATGTACGGCCTGGCTTCTGGGAAGAGGTTGATGAAACTTGCAGGACCTTGTTTAAGAACAATAATGAGGAATGGTCTGTTGATCCCATCTGCTACCTATTAGAAGAAGGAATCACTACATGGCTGGATTAGGATCTCGGTCCATGTCAAGGTATCTGCAGCTCCTATGAAAGGTGTTAAAAGTCGAGCTAAAGAAGAAGAAAGTAGCCTGGGAGAGAATCTAAGATAGGACAAGAAGAGGAAATACTATCATTTGGAAAACATAGTATAAGAGAACAGATATTCATACCTATCAGGCAGAGATATAAAAAAAAGAATATTTGTGATTGTTGAAGGTTTGGGGGACAAAAAATTAATACCCATCTTCCCTGCATAGCTCTGACTGAACTGAGGATAGATCAAAGGGATGGGAAGATGGAGATAAAAATATCAGCTTCACTATTAAAAGAAAGCTAGACTGAATGACATGGCTTAGATCTGTGGCCAAAAGGGCTTACAAATTCTTTCTTTGAGTTAGAGAGATTTATCCAGCAGGACAACTGCAGAGAATAGACCAAAATGTATGCTCTGAAAGTAGGCAGATCACTCCTAGTCTGTTCTTCCTTGGCCTCTCTGCAGCATTTCAAGCTATTGATTACACTCCCACCCCCAAACATGTTTTTCTCTTGGCTTCTGGGACATCAAATTCTCCTGGTTATTCTCTAATCTCACTGGCTACTCCTGCTGGTTTCCTCTGCTGGTTCTTCCTGTTCTCCAAGGATCTTGAATATTAAAATGCCTCAGGGTTCATTCTCCCCTCCCTCCCCTTCCCTTCTCTCCTCTACCACACTCACTCTCTGAGCTGATTTCATATGGGCTCTATGCTAAGAACCCCCAAATTTACATCTCTACCTAGGACTTCTCCCTGAACTCCATTGCCTAATCGCCATTTCCATTTGTGTGTCTAATTGGATGTCCAATTTGGCGCACCCCAAACCAAACCTTATCTCCCCTTTCATCCTGGTCCCCTCTGTCTCCCCTACATTGCTTTTCCAGTTGCTCAGGCCAAAAGCCTCAAAGTCTCCTTAATTGCTCTTTCTTTCACAGCTCACATTCAATTCATCAGTAAATCCTGTGGGCTCTACGTTCAAAATAAATTAAGAGTCTTACCACTTCTCCCTAATTCTTCTGCCACCAATCTTGTCTAAACCACCATCAATTCTTTTTTTTTTTTTTTTAAGATTTATTTATTTATTTGACCAAGGTGTGGATTGGGTGGGGGGCTGTGTGTGGAGAGAATCTTCAAGCAGACTCCCTGCTGAGCTCAGAGCCCCAACGAGGGGCTCGATCCCACGACCCATGAGATCATGACCCGAGCCAAAACCAAGAGTTAGTAGCTTAACCGACTGAGTCACCCAGGGACCCACCACCATCAATTCTCATTGGGATTATTGCAGTAGCCAAAAGCATTCACCACCCCTACCATCCCCACAGCCTGTTCTCAGAACAGCAAAGTGATCCAAAGGAATCCTTTTGAAATCTAAGTCAAATCAACACTTCTGTGCCCCCTAACTTTCAAAGGCTTCCTATTTAACACAGACTAAATGCCAAAAAGTTTTTACTTGGGCTGACTACAAACTGCATACCCTGTTTCTGCTCTGGCCATATCTGATTGCATCTCTTACTAATCTTTCCCTAGAACCACCCTTTCCAGCACATTTTTGCTAGTCCTCAGACGGGCCAGGCTTCTGCCTCCAAAACTTTTCACTTGTTATTCGTCCTGCCTCCCTAAATCTTTGTTCAAATATTACCCTCTCTAACCATCCCATTTAAAATTGGGCCCCCTGTCCCCCCTCACTGCCTGCAGCTTCCATACTTCATTTCCCCTTCCCTATTCTGTATTTCTCCATAACATATATCACCATCTGCTACAGCATATATTTTATTTATTTATCTACCTTCTTCCCTGCCTGGATCCACTGCTCCCACAAACACATACACCAGAGGGCAAAGAGTTTTGTCTGTTTTGTTTGATCTCACATCCCCAGCATCTAGAATAGGGCCTGGGAAGAAGCTGTCACTCAAATATTTGTTGAGTGACTAATTTTAAAAAATGAATGAATGAATGAGTCCCAAAGCGGAAGCAGCTATGCTAAGCATGCCCTCTTTCCTTCTTCTGAACTTACCAGTCAGAAAACTCACTTCTTCCATGACGCTCTAGTGGAAATCCTTCCATATGGAAATCTGATCATTGGGGAATAAGTGTCCCCCCAAAAGATGACAGAGGAAAATATTATACCTATTATAAAACATCTCCTCAAATAAGACCAGCACTAGTTTTTAAGACAGGGCAAGTCGTGGAAAGATTAGTTTTATGTAAGACTTCCCAGGTGAAGAACAAAACTCAAATTCTTAAGATTAACCCAGAAGAAGAAATAAAATGAGACAATCTGTGTTAGGAGGAAATAACTTTATGCACAATCTCATCTCTAAGCAACCCACCTGTGGTCTTTAAGACTGTGGTAAGGAAATAAAAAGTAATTACTCAGATGAAGGAATAAAATTCCCAGGTATGGAAGATTAAGATATAAAAGAATAATGTTCATGATAAGAAAGAAGAAAAATCAATGAATGTGATTTTATGAACTGGATAAGTAAAAAGCAGCTTTATACAGAGTTTCTGGGAAAATTTCTCAGAGACTTTAGTTCTTTAAGGACAAGCTCTTGACAAGAAAATAAAATAAAAGAAGAAGGAATGCAAATACTTTGTGGTGGCAAAGGTAGAGTAGATAGATGTATTTGTGTCACGATCTTTGCATGGTTTGTGGTGATGTATGTCCTTTCAGCTCTGCCATTGTGATTACTCCTCTCGAAACCTCAAAGAACATGTTAGAGATAAACTAAACATCACATCAAGTACTGTGCCATATTAAACTCCAGGTTGACCAGACAAGCTCACGACAAAACCCAGAAAGCCAGCCAGAAGTAAACAGTAATCAGGTTTTTATTAGATTGTCTTAGATGCAAGATTATCATGAAAACTATGTAAGAAATAAGTTTTAGATCACAAGATTATAATGAAAAATACCCAAGACATAATTTTGAGGTTAAAGGTTTCAGAAATAATTTAGGCTTAACATAATTCATTAAATTACATTATAACAATGTGCTTCAAATAAGGAAAACTGAAAGCGTTAATTGTATAGGAATGAAAATAATGGAAAGTATTTAATTGTGTGTCAGGGAGAACTTAATTTTATATTCGTGTATCTCATACTGTGGCTGTTTAGCTTCCCCTCATGGCGGATCAATATAGAGGGAAAGAGTTTGTTTCCATACACGGCATGCTGGGCTGTCGTCGAAGGCGACATGGCCCAGTGGCTTCACTCAAGGTAGGAGAGAGCCAAGGAGTCTGTGTCTGTGTGTGACCACGTCACTGTGGCCCGGTGAGCTGGCTGCTGATGTCAGGCTGGGTGTAGGTCAACTGTCCCATCTACAGTCAGGCTCCTAGGAGAAAACATATGAGTTCTGTAAGGTTTAATAGCTTGCATAGTAAGAGGAAAAGAAACAACACCCATATTTTCTTTCTTGCCAGAATAGGAAGGCAGGTGAAAAGTCAGAATCTGTGCATACACCGTGTCTGAAAGACTAATCATCAGTAACTCAATCCACCATGACCTCTTTCTTATAACTGCTCCCTCTGTGTGCATTCTTGTCTTTCTCCAATTTATTCTCCACATAGTAGCCAACGAGATCTTTATCACTTTTTGATCAAGGTCGTTTGAAGTCACAGCCTTCAAGTCGTCTGCGTGATCTGGCTCCTATCACCTCTCACTCTCACCACCAGCTCTTTGCAACTGTCCTCCAGGTGTACTGGTTTCCTCCTGAGGACCAAGCTCCTTTCTGACTCAGGCCTTCACATGCATTGTTCTTCAGCCTTTATACAGCCAACTTTTACCTGTGCTTTGGGTCTCAGTGTCCCAGAGAGCCATTTCCTGCCCCCCTCCCCTACCTCTTCCATGTTCTTTCTGTAATTCTCTCTCATGATCCTGGGTTCTTTTCTTTCATAGTGCTTATCACAATTTACAATGATACATTTTTTATTAGTTGCTTAATGTCCAGCTCCCCCAATAGATTGCAAGGATCTCAAAGGCAAGGATCTTGCTGGTTTGGTTCACTATTTTACATTCAGCTCTGCTGAAAGAATTGGCCAGGAATGGCCCCTTGAGAAGGATATAGAGTCTGTGGACTCCAGGAGCAGGGGTTTTGAGATAAGTGTCAATGTTTCTTATTCTGTACGATGATGCCTGATGGGGACGCAGAGATGAGAATGCCAAAAGTAATGATCAGACAAGTGCAATCCACCTAACCAGAGGGATGGGCAAGTGGCAGCATGAGGCATATGGGGTGTGTGTAAGCACTACTAAGGGACAAACCTTCAAAGTGACCAGGTTTCCTGAAGTCAGGCAGGCTGGCTGCTTGCACCATGGCAATGGTCGGAAGAGCAGTGGTGAAAGAACTTAAGAACATTTGGATTACATGAATCTGGCAATGTGAACTTAGGGGAAAAAAAAAGTTGTCTTAATTATAAAAAGTCTTCTCTCATTCTTTAAAATTTACAATCAATTAGTTAACATATACTGTGTTATTAGTTTCAGGGGTCGAGTTTAGTGATTCATCACTTGCATATAACACCTAGTGCTCATTACATCATATGCCCTCATTAATGTCCATCACCCAGTTCCCCCATCCCCCTCCCCCCGTCCCCTCCAGCAACCCTCAGTTTGGTCCCTATAGTTAAGAGTCTCTTATGGTTTGTCTCCCTCTCTGATTTCATCTTATTTATTTTTCCCTCCCCTTCCCTATGATCCTCTGTTTTGTTTCTTAAATTCCACATATGAGTGAAATCATATGGTATTTGTCTTTCTCTGACTTATTTTGCTTAGCATAATACCCTCTAGTTCCATCCACATTGTTGCAAATGGCAAGATTTCATTCTTTTGATGGCTGTGTGTGTGTGTGTGTGTGTGTGTGTGTATACATTCATCTGTCAATGGATATCTGGGCTCTTTCCATATTTTGGCTATTGTGGACATTGCTGCTATAAATATTGGGGTTCTTCTCTCATTTTTAAAGAACTTCTTTTCTGAGTTGATTTCATTCTACTCACACATGAGTCATTCGTGAATTCACATTTATCCAATAGACATCTGAGGGCAGTGTGCTCTGCATTGTACAGGGCTAAAAAAGACACATGAATCTCACTTCTATGCTTTAAGAACTTAACATTTAGTGTGGGAGCTTTAATATGGTAGAAACATATTCAAATCATTACAACACACAGCTGTCTGTGATAAATAGTCTAAGAAGGGCAGAAAAAAGAAGTCAGTTACACAACGCATGGTACCCTAATGTATTGACTTTTAGAGCATCACTTAGGACTTAACCAGTGAGCTAGAAGTGCAGAAGTAGAGACTCAACCAGGGGTATAGTCTAAATGTTAACAAATTAGTACCACATAGGTCCTGGCCAATCAGAACATGTCCGACTAATCAGCTAGGAGTCCCAACCACTCAGAGCAATTGTTGGCCAAACATCAGCTACATTTAACCCTGAACTTCTATCATGAATCAGGGACCATCTTTAAAGGGGTTTTTAGTGCGGTTACTATGCTGTGAGTGAGGCAGGGGTTACAAATAGTTTTTAATTTTGAGGCCAAATCGAATTAATAGATCCTGGCTCCCCAGATAGCTGAGTTAAGGATTTGGAAGCTGTGTGTAGGCTCACTGGGAAAGAATATGGTGGTGATGGATGTGTGCCAGGGATGAAGAAAGGACAAACTGTAGTCCATGTGCCATGTATTTGATATCCCTGCTTGTGATTAAAAATGAGACAAACCTGCATTTGAATCCTCCTTCCAGCATGTAGGAACTGTGAGACTTTGGGCCAGTGGCTTTATCCATCCAGCTTATACATCCTCATTGTAAGATTGGGGTGGTAAGACCTAAGGGACAACATCGCACACATTGTGTCAGACTGCCCACTGTGTGAGGTAGATGGCTTCATGCAAAGATTGTGCCCACTGTAGGATGGAGGTGAGATTCCAGCCTCCTGTTGAGGCTAATGGTAGCAGGAGGCAGAAAAGGGAGGAGTAGAAAGAGCTTAAAAGTGGGACAGACACAAGAGGGCCCTGGTAGAGGAAGACACAGTGATGGAGGTAGGAGCAAGCGCCCGGGAGAAGAGATGTGTCGAACAGATATTTTTGGTGAAATGCTATGTGTCCCCTGTGACTCCACCCCTAACCCCTTAAATCTTCAGGAAAACTACACAAGTCACAATATACTTGGTTCACTGGTTGTTTTTTTTTTTTGAAAGCTGGTGAAGGGCCAAGTTTTGGGTCAAGGTTGGCAAGGGTCCAAAACAATGTCCTCTGCTGTAGGAGATTGGTGCTCAGTAAATGGTAGCTATTGGCATGCCTATTACTACCACAAGTGCTTCGGTAGACATAGTAACAAGCTAGGATGAAGGTCCAGAGGAACGGGAGCCAAGTTGTCCTGGGCAGGTCTGTCCTTAATTATAGTGTCATTCTTAAACATATGTTCCAGCCAGAGACTTAAGAAGAAGCCTTTGTTTAAATCTCAGGGCCCAGAAGGCATTTTATAGTCGAGACTCTAGAAAGTTCTGTAGACTGGAAGTCTGTATGAATCCAAGCTGGATGGGCCTTGTGTTTGATTAAAGAACAGTCTGAGAACATAAACCTGTTTGTCTTCACCATAAGCCACGCAACTCCTGGTCACAGAATCCAGTTGTTTGTGATGAGAAGTGAATATACCTCATGTGCATGCCCTTTTAGACCTTCCTGATCTGAATGCAAGGCTGATTCCATAGGACCCTTGACATGGGCATTGCTGAGCTTTACTCTTCTCAATCTCCCTGCTCTCATTGCTATTTGCTTTTCTTTTTGCTTTTTAAATCTTATTATTGCTTCCTGATATTATGTCTTTGGCACCAGTGTAGCAGAGGGTAGGACTCTGAGCCTGAGACGGGTCTGCCAGTGGGTTTGGACTTGTCCATGCCCTGCTGCCAGATGTAGGAATGGCCCCTAGAGAGATTGAGGAGCCTCCTGAGAGACCTTACACACAGTGGAAAGTCTTCACTCAGGACAACAAGCTCAGCTCAGAAACAAAGCTTTAGTCTCTAGAGGAGAGGGGTAATTCTAAGTAGAGGAGTGCCGGAACCAAGGGGTGGGAGTCACAGGGGACACAATCTCACTTCTATGCTTTAAGAACTTAACATTTAGTGTGGGAGCTTTAATATGGATTGCAGGTAAGCCAGTAGTGGCTTGCCTGACATCAGATTAGCTAATTGGAACACATTCTTGAGGCTGGGCTGTCGTCGAAGGCGACCAAGAACTCAGGTCTGTATCCCATAAATATGTAGGGTGTCTACTACAGCACAGCCTGAATAGATACTCACTAAATTATTTCCTTTTCTTCCTGGGCTCATACCTTCCTGGCATACATGTTCTGTGTCTGAGTTCTGGCCAAATAAATGTGGGCAGAAGTCACATACAGCACCTCCAGGCCTGGCCCAGAAAACTTCCTGCCTGATTGGGGATGCAAATAATCCAGTGGAGGAATCCAAGGCCTAAGGATGAAAAAGAAGCCTTAGATGGAAACCCTGAAGAACTGGGAGGAATAGAACCCCCATCGCTGCCTATCCCCATTTTCACTTTGACTGTGACATGAGCCCAAATGAACACTTAGCCTCTAAAACCACTGAAATCGTGAGGTTGTTCGTTAAGAGCGATAACCCTGCCCTGATTGGAAGGTTGGGGAAGACTATTGCCACCTCAGGCCAATGTAGGAAGAAGAGAGGGGGGCTCTTCTGGCTTCAGTTCTGACTTTCAGAAATAGAATTTCTGCTTCTCATAGCGGGAGCAACAGTCAGGCAGCTTAGGCTGTCCACAAACATCCCTCCGCAGCTTTTTGTTCTTCTTGGTTTACTTCTCGGGGAGGTAAACCAAGTTGGGAAGTCAGGAAGCCCAGAGCGTTTTCGCATTTTCCACAGAGACCTCAGTGGGTGTTTGGTCAGTGAAGGCGCTCACATGTGGCCAGGTAACCAGAGAGGAACTCGCAGGCCGCTTTGAGGTTTTTTTCCCTTTATTTGTATTTATTTTTTTAATAAAGATTTATCTATTTATTACACAGAGAGAGAGAGCATGAGAGAGGGGAGGGTCAGAGGGAGAAGCAGACTCCCTGCTGAGCAGGGAGCCTGATGTGGGACTCGATCCCAGGACCCCAGGATCATGACCTGAACCAAAGGCAGACGCTTAACCAACTGAGCCACCCAGGCGCCTGGGTTTTTTTCCTTTAACTGGAAAAAAATCACATTCAAGTTGAGAAACACTGTTCTAAGCCCGAGGTCCTCTGTTAAGATGCAAAAAGATGTAGAGGATGAAGGAGAATTCCAGAAGGGCCGAGGAAAATAAAGAGGAGGACTGCTCAGGGAGCTGGGAGGGAGGGAGTCCTCAGCATCTGCTTCCCCTAGAAAATCATTAGGGCTAATCTGGGGTGATTAGAGGTTGCAGCCTCGTGACCACCCCGCCCCCGCGGGGCCTCGGGAGACACAAAGATTAGGCATGGAAAGCTGAGGGGCTGGAAATGACACACGTCTGGGATGTGTGTACACTCACATATAGTTATGTGCTCACACATAACTGTGTATGCATATCGGTGCTTTTGGTGACTATACCACGTGAAGGAAAATTTTAATCGAACTTTAACCTGTACAATTTTATTTTACTTCCATCACATAAGAATATACCCTTTCACTATGAAAAGTGAACAGATTTCCTCTTTGCTTCCTCTTCTGTGTAACTTGGCTGTTCCAGCCCCCTGCTTTCTCCCAGAAACACAAGTTCCTGTTCTTTTGCAGCTAAAACTGACCTATCCTACAACCTGCTCACTTTAAAGTTATTTTCCTCAGTCTTCATACCTCAAGAATGTGTTCCAATTAGCTAATCTGATGTCAGGCAAGCCACTACTGGCTTACTGTGACTTGTAGTGCTGCTCCTTAGAGAGGACCTACGTAGATGTAAAATAGGGTTTTTAATCCTACCTCCAGAGAGGGGGCAAACAGTAAAAACTTTGGGTATTATAGAACGTTGAAGGAATAAATGAATAAATTACGAACCCATTATTATGAAATTTATTACTTGTTATTAAATGATTAAATTGTCAAAATGATTAAATTATTAGTAAAAAGAAGAGCTAACACTTATAAAACCTGTACTAGGTGACAGGCACCTTCTAAGTGCTTTGCAGGTATCCATTTAATTCCCAGGACAATTCTGTGGAATAGGAACTATTTCAACCCCATTCTGCAGATGAGAAAATCGAGGCAGAGATAAGCAAGTAGCCTTAGATCTGGCAGCTAGGTGGAGTCAGGATTTGAGCTCAGTGGCCTGTCTCCAGACCCTGTGCCCTGTCCGAGTCCCTGATGTGTTTTCGTGGGGAAGAGGGTGATGGGATGGCTGTTAAGAGTTCTCTCGGATTACACACTCAGGGTAGTCTTGCTGACGGTTTCTCATGGGAATGAGACGGAGTCCAAGAGAGAGGTATCTTAGAGCTTTTGTTTGACACTAGGAAGTCACATCATCTTTCTGGATCTGTTTTCTCTTCAGTGAAACAAGGAGGGTGGACTATGTGGCCTCTAAGACCAGCCCAACTCTAAGATAAATAACATCTTTAGCATTCCTGCGCTAAAATGCTGATCTCTTGGGGAAGAAGCAGGTCAGTTCCTTTTCCTAGACCCTTCAAGCTAGAAGCTGCAGGGTAGAGTGTCCAGGAGATACCTGGAAAGAACTGGAAACACAAGACGGGGGTTAGAGCCCTAGGAAACCTCGCCCTTTACTAAGAAACATAAAGAAACACACTTACCAGGTGCCTGTGTGCCGTGTGTTGTAAACAGATTTATTTAATTCTCACAGTAAGCCTGTGAATGAGGTAGTGTCTCCATTTTAAAAATGAGGCTGAAGCTTAGTCATACCAAGTGACTTGCCCAAGATGGCCCAGCTAGTAAGGGATGCAGGCAGGATTCAAATCCCGTCTGTCTGACTCCAAAGCCCACGCTCATTTCACAACCGGCGCCTCCTTTATTACCTGCTATCTCATGTCGTTATCGCTGCAAGCCTGGGGGGGGGGGTAGTTATTATTACCCCATTTCGCTGAGCAGGAAAGTGAGACTCAGAGTGGTCAAGTGACTTGCCAGTGAGGGGTCCCGCTCGGAGGGGCCGGGAGGAGAGCCGGCAGCAGCGTGCAGGTGGGCGCGGATGCCGCAGGCCGGGCCTCTCCCTGGCCCCTCTCTGCCGCGGCTCCCACCTTCCCAGGTCCCAGCCCCGCGCACCGCCCGCTGCGAACTACTCTTCCCGGCAGGACGCGGGCGCGCGCACGCGCACCGGGGCCTCCGCCATGGCGACTGTGCTGTCCAGGGCGCTCAAGCTCCCCGGTAAGGAGTCGCAGCCTCGCGACCACCCCGCCCCCGCGGGGCCTCGGGAGACTAGGAGGCGAGGCTCTGGGGGCGAAGCGGGCGGGGGCCTGGCCCCAGCCCCAGCGTAGCTGCAGGCGCACGGAGGCGAGCCGGTGCAGCCCCCGCGGGCTGGGGTCCGTCGCCACCAGGGGGCGAGAGGGGCGCACGGCTGGTCGGGGGTCGCGGGCGCGGGGTGAGCCTGGGAGAATCCAGGGAGGGACCGCTGGAGGCACGCGGGGCTGGTGGCTGGGAGCGGGCGGGCGCTGCAGCGGGGGTGACTGTCAGAGCACGCGTCGCCGCCATCCCAACGGGAGGGCTGGTGAGGGGAGCATCCTTTCCCGAGGAGCCGCGGACCACGTACCGCAGGGTCCCGGGCTCCTTTTGTCTTGGGCTGGCGCTGGGGGCGAGAGGAGACAGGGGGGACAGGGGCGGCAGGAAGCGGGCCACCCTCTGGAGCAGCCTCTCCACTTAACAACACTGACGCAGCCGTGAGGTTGGTGGGACAGGTGTTTACCCCTTCTAGTTTACAGAAGAGGGAAATGAGAGTTATTTGGCTAATTGACTTGTCCAAGGTCGCACAAACAGTATTGGGAAAACTTGGACTACAACGTCGGGGTCTTTTGATTCCACTTGATCAGCCTCTGGCTGTGGAGGCTAAGCATTTAGGAGGGAAATGATTTGGCACCTGCAATTTGCACATAAATTGTGGAATATTCTTTAAGGAGGCTCTGGTGGTGATGACAACTTCAGAGCTAATTCAGTACTTTGGGCAGCAGCTCCAAGCATTTTAGAAAAATTTTTCTCTTAAACTTCTAGAATGAGACGGTGCTGCTGCAAACTGGCTATTTTAATAAAAGTATATTCTGCCCAAAGAAATTTTAAACGTTAAGGCTTTAAAATTTTTATGGTTCTACCTAAATAAATTTTAAAACCTTAAGCTATAAACATTTGTATGGATGACACTGGGTTGGGTATGAATTTGCATTTCTGTCCCCAGACTTAATGACCTCAGAGTTGTTCCCCCGCCCCAACATAGGCTCATGAGAACATTGGAAGAAACATTGATAATATCTATCTTGGAATGTGTATGTAACATTGAAATGAAGTGGGGGATGTGTCCCTTTACCTGCAGGATTAACTTTGAAGAGAGTACCTTTGTATATCCTTAGTGTAGTATGATATCCTCCCCAAGGGATAATGAGATGTCAGACATATTTAGCTTTATTTCTTTTCTCTTTTAGATTCCTTTTCTTCCCCACCCCATCCCACCCCAGCATAGATAATTGTTCTTCTCTAAGGATGGGAATGCAAGAAAATCGCTTTCGAAATTCTTGAGCTCTTTTGCATTCTCACATCCTAAGGCTGTGGCAAGTATCCAGTTGCAGTAACTTGGTCAGCTGACAGGGTAGGAAAGGTACAGTCTGGTCCTTGGGCCTGTGTTCGGACAGCATCTTGGGCCTGAACAGATAGGTATGTTTGATATTTTTTAGGGCCCAGATACAATGGTGATGTGTTCTTTTCTGTGATACGGGGTTTTTTTGTTTGTTTGTTTGTGTTTATACTTTTGCTTGTCTCCCATTTGGCCTTTCTCCCCACTGTCCTAAATACAGTTTTTAGCTTTTATATTAGGTAGAAGTTGCTTTCTTATAGCTTTTTTTGGATACCCTGTAATTGGGACTGTGAGGCTGCTGTCCTGCGTGGGCTACTGTGTTATGTTACTTTAGTTAACATCCTCTCTTTTTTAAAAAAATTGAAGTCTAATTGATATATCCTATTAATTTTAGGTGTACAGTATAATGATTCGATATTTGTATATATTGCAAAATGATCACCACCATGACATCCTCACTATTTCTATGTGTGAGTAAGCAGACTAGAATGGTGACTAAGAGCACGAGACAGCCTTGGGTTCAAGTCTAGTCTTTACCAGATGAGTTACTTAACCTCTTTAAGTGTTAGTTTCTTCACATGTAATGTACTGTTATCATGGAACATTCTCTATATGCCTCACACTCTGCTGTGTATTTACCTCATAGGGTTATTTGGCTCCATAGAAGAAATGGATGTACTGAAGAGATTTGTTTACCTTTGACACATGTTAATTATTCAGTGTTAGCTCTTATTATCACCTTCATTAGCACCATGCCCATTTACAAATGTGATACCTGAAGGAAGGCCTGATGTAATCATGAGCTAATGACAGATGTCATCAACCTTGTGAAGAAAGATCAGTTTCTTGGAGTCTGTTTCACAGTCTCATACCCTTCCACTAAGCTCAAGACGGAAAGATGTTTGGCTCACATGCATACAGTGAGGTTAATTAGTAACAGAAGGACAATGTGACATTCATAAAGCAGCCTGTCGAACAACTTATCTTAAGTATATATATATATATTTTTAGTCCATTTTAAAGTTTGAAGGTCAAACACTGAAGGGAATATCAGAGCACAATGTTACTGTAATGATTTGTTTTATTATGTGTAATTTGGAATCATTATGTGCCCCTGGATAATCTAATCCATGAAGTGAATTATTTACCTTCAGTTGCAATATAGTTTATGGTATAGTCTATGTAAAGTGTAGTATGTATCATAGAATAGTATATATTATAGCATGTTTTCCTAAACATGTCTGGGGATGTTACAGTTGCATCTCTTTCCTGTTTTCTTCTGTACCATTGTGGGAATGCTATTTGACTGGCATCCTCAGTCTTCCTAAGAGGAAAAGTGAGCTGTGCAAAGCTCATTTATATTGATGTGTTATGAAATCAGTATCCTCTCCTTTATTCTTTGAAAACCTAGCATTGATTAAAAATGTGGGTGGTGGCTGAAATCAGCAGAGAAAAGAGTGCTAAAATACTCTGTGTTTTGAAGCGTGGATTTGATGTCCAGTTCCTTAGCATGATTATAACTTTAGGCAAGTTGGTGTGCTTTAAACTTCACAATCCCTTGTCTTTCTGTGAATAGATAGCAAAAATATTTACTTAGGAGTTGTCTGATCGAAACTTGCAGTCTGTAATAATTAAGCTGAGGTTTGTCTCTGTAATGTCTGGAAAAATATACTATCTTTTAATAATACATGTTACTGCAGAGATGTTAGCCTGATTTTTGTTCCCATCCTTAGTGACTTGAATCTTTTTTCCTGGCTGCTCATATGATTCTTTTTTTGTCCTTGAAGTTCAGCACCTTTACTGCGATATATTTCAATACTGATTATTCTGTAGCAGTTTTTCTTGGGACTCCGTGTACCCTTTATTTTACAATTTTAGATCTTGCTATATTATGGGAGCTTTTTTGGTATATCTTTTAATTATTGATTTTGGTTCCATATCCTTTTCTATTCTCTTCTTCAGTTCCGCATATATTGGATCACCTTTGCTCTCTCTGTCCATGCCTTTCTAGTCTTTTTAAAAGCTTTGATCTTTTTTTTTTTTTTTAAATTTTATTTATTTATTTGACAGAGAGAGACACAGCGAGAGAGGGAACACAAGCAGGGGCAGTGGGAGAGGGAGAAGCAGGCTTCCCACGGAGCAGGGAGCCCGATGTGGGGCTCGATCCCAGGACTCTGGGATCATGACCTGAGCCGAAGGCAGACGCTTAACAACTGAGCCACCCAGGCACCCAAGAGCCTTGATCTTTTTCAGTGGGAGACAGATAGCACAGACTTCCTTCACAGCCAGACTGTCTGGATTTGAATCCTTGCACTACGGCTTGCTTGCTGTTTAACTCTGGGCCAGTTACTTGAACTTCCAAACCTTCTCTTGAAAATGGAGATCAGAGTGTGTCTGCCTCCAAGAGTTGTTATGCAGATTTGTGGAGATAAGACGTAAAAGGGGCCCCTGGGTGGTTCAGTGGGTTAAGCGTCTGCCTTTGGCTTGGGTCGTGATCTCGGGGTCCTGGGATTGAGCCCTGCATCGGGCTCCCTGCTCAGCCAGAGGCCTGTTTCTCCCTCTCCCACTCCCCCTGCTTGTGTTCCCTCTCTCACTGTCTCTCTCTCCCTGTCAAATAATAAATAAATAAAAATCTTAAAAAAAAACACACAAAGATAAAAAAAAGGGTTTGGAAGAGTGCATACAGAGGAAGGGCTTGGAACTGCCAGCCATTGTTGTTTCCATTTCATTTTGCTTGGTTTTTCACCAGCCTGCCATTTCTGTCTCTGATTCTTTTCAGCCACATCTGCTCTCTTTGCTCATCCTACTAAGGATATCTTTTCTAAAATTGTTTTATTATTTTCTTCCATTGTTTTTCTGAGCCCTGCTTGTTTACTTCTCATCTTCACTATTGAGTTGTCATTTCTTCTTAGAAATATTCTGTTTTTTTTCTGTGATCCCTTATTTCAGAGAAGACTGTTTTCTTTAATTTTTTGGATTCCATAGCAAAGCGTCTGTTCATTATTTCTTCCATGTCGTGACATCACTTGCCCAGCATCAGTTCCTTGGCAGATTTTGCCTGCTTTGTTGTAACTTCTTCCTTAAATATCTGCAGAACTTTGTAGTATCTTATAGAACGAGTACTAATGATGGCTTCTTTCTGATTATAAATCATATTTAACTGTCAGTTGTTTTACAGCTAGCTCTTGGCTGACATGCAGTCAGAGGCTGGGGCCAGGGGAGTGAGTGAGGGCAGTGAGAAGCTAGAATTTAATCTAATGGGACCCAGCCTGTTAAAAAAAAAAAAAGAAGAGAAAAATCCCCCTTTTCAGGACTGATTGCTCTACAGCTGCTTTTCTTACTTGTCATGCTGACAGCCTGCTTCTTGTAAAGCCTTTCTCATTTCATCTTATCTCCCCTTTGTCTCTGTGGTGTTGAGGGGGACTCACCCGATGCCCCTGGGACGCCAGACTTGGTCTTTCTAAGCAAGAGATAAGTAGTTTGGCTATATATCCATGGAACAAGGGAGGTGGTATAATTTATTGGTTAGGACTGTGGACTGTAATCAAATTGCCCAATTCTGAATCCTGGCTTTTTCTTCCTAGTTCTGTGATCTTATGCAACTCAGCTCCCTGTATTTTCATTTGCCTCTTGATACAGTGGGGATAATAATAATAATGCCTGCCTTCCAGGGTTGTCGTGAGGCTTAAATGAATTAACATCTAAGTGCTTAGCCCGGTGCCCAGAATAGTAGGTACTGAATACTTTCCCCTTACCATCATTGCTGTCATCGTTGTTGTTGTCATTATTAACTCTGAGAACTGTGCTCATTGTTGGAGACCTGAGACCATGTGCCCACTCTTACTGTGCTTCTTCAATTGGATACAAGTTTTGCTGCATTTGGCAATAATTTTTCGTAAATTGTAGTTTGGGAATGTAGCTCTTTTTTTTTTTTTCCTATTTTTATTATCTCCCCTCCCCAGTTTTTAGGAAGGATACTGACAGAAATGCTTTCCTTTGCCATCATCAACTGGAAGCATATAATCTTTTATTTTTTTAAAGATTTTATTTATTTGAGAGAGACAACTGAGAGCATGAGCCGGGGGGGGGGGGGGCAGAGGGAGAGGGAGAAGCAGGCTGCCCACTGAGCAGGGAGCCCGATACAGGGCTCTATCCCAGGACCCTGGGATTGTGACCTGAGCCAAAGGCAGACGCTTAACTGACTGAACCACCCAGGCATCCCTGTTTTTTTTTTTTTAAAGATTTATTTATTTTAGAGAGAGAGTAAGGGGGAAGGGACAGAGGGAGAGGGAGAGAATTTCAAGCAGATTGCCTGCTGAGCACGGAGCCCAATGTGGGGCTGGATCACAAGACCCTGAGATCATAACCTGAGCCAAAATCAAGAGTTGGATGCTTAGCTGACTGAGCCACCCAGGCGCCCCTGCAAATTATTTTTACTAAAGATTTTACTAAAAATTAGATTTAGTAAAGATTTTACTAGTTTCTATAACATATGCAGCCAGGTACTCTGCCTGTGATGGTGTGTGATATTATAAAAATGCATTTCCTTTAAACTGTTTTGTAGCCAGTATTTTAACCGATTGAGCCACCCAGGTGTCCCTGTTGGCCAGTATTTTAGTAATGATTATACTTTGTTTTAGACTGGTATGTTTGTTGCAAGGTGACAGCTGACTAGCAAGATTGAATTTAAGTATCAGTGCTAAATTTTTCACTTGATGCTAAAAATCCAATTGTACTATTATATAAGATGGCTTGACTGTATGTAGAAGATACTTGGGAGTTTGAGTTGAATCAGTTGTGTGATGTGACTGTGAAGAAAACTGGCAAGATTTTAGGTTACAGTAATTGAATTGTAGTGTACCCTCTGGACTAGGGAGGGCACGGTTCTGCCCTTTGCTGCCCTGGTCAGACTGCACCCTGGGGATTGTATCCAGTTCCGAGAACCATACTTAAGAAGCACTGACATATCACATTGTGTCCAGAGAAGAGTGAACAGGATGTTATGGATATGTGAAACAGTGTTTCCTCAAGTAATGAGTTGAAAGAGGTGGAGACATTTAACCTGGAGAAGAAAAGATTGGGTGGGCAGTTGGGAGAAATAGTGCCAACAATAAGAAGCTGAAATTTGTTTGTTTATTTAATTTATTTATTTAATTTGAGAGAGAGAGCATGAGCAGGGGGTTGGGAGGGGCAGAAGGAGAGGGAGAGAGAGAATCCCAAGCAGGCTCCATGCCCAGCACAGAGCTGGACACGGGCCTGGATCTGAGGACCTTGAGATCATGACCTGAGCTGAAATCAGGGGTCAGTCACTCAACTGACTGAGCCACCCAAGTGCTCCTAGAAGCTGACATTTATTGAGTGCCACTGTAAGTCAGACACTAAAGAGCATGCATATGTTATCTTATTTAATCCTCAAAAACAATCATATGAGGTAGGAAAAATAATTACCCATTTCAGAAATGGGAAGAATAAGGCTTAGTAAAGCTAAGAAATTTAATCGAGGTCACATGGCTAATAAGAGATGGAGCCAAGATTTGACTCTCTTTGTCTGTTTGTGAAGACTTAAACTCTTAAATACCATAGCATATGTTTCTTATGGTTGGTATTTTCAAGTTTTGAAGGATTTGCATGTGGAAGAGGGGCCCCAGAAATTAGAACCAGGACAGATAATTGGCAAATGCCCAGAAATAGATTCTTGAATCAGTGTATAGAACTGCTTTCTGGATTGGAGAGCTGTGAATTCCCTCATGCTAAGTGACTGTTTGGTGGGTGTTTGATTATGTGATCTTCAAAGTCTCCTCCTACCCTGAGATTTGAGGCTGCCATCTCTGTTTTCTTCTTTGTCAGATATATTCTTTTTTTTTAATTTAAAAAATTTAAAATTGTGGTAAAATACACATAAAATTTACCATCTTAATTATTTTTAAATGCACAGTTTAGTATTGTTAAGTATATTCACATTGTTTTGCAACCAATCTCCAGAACTTTTTCATCTTGCAAAGCTGAAACTCTAAAAGGTATCCCCCCACTTTTTGATTACTTTGCATTACGCCACTTTGTTTTTATGAAAGACCTGTTTTCGCTAACCTAGAGAAATCCAAAGAGGATTCCTGCTTTTATGAAAAAAAGGTAAAAAGTGAAAATAGCATTCAGCGTTTGTTCTGCAGCAAGTCATTATAGAGGCAGCGCTCAGCCCCCCAACCTCAGCAGTGAGAGCCCCCCCCCCCCCAGTTTCTTCCCCGGGAGCCAAACTCAGCATCTCAGCCTCAAGCCGCCAGAGCCTTGAACTGTGTCTGGGAGCATCTGTGCTTTATCTCTGTTTATTTTGTGCGTCTTTTAGCAAGATGTATCCTGAGGTATCGGAAACGCTTAGGAGAGGTTATTGCTTGGGTCTGGGAAACCTCAAAAAATTTTCCATGTAAATTCATGGTTATTGCTTCTTTGCTTTATGCTATTTTAGCTTACAAGGAGTTTGATAGGAACCTTCTACCTTGGGATAGTGAGGGAAACCTGTACCCATTAAATAATAGCAACTCCCCATTTACCTTTATTCCCAGGCCCCAGAAACCACATTCTACTTTGTTTCTGTGAATTTGACTGCTCTGGATAGATGCCTCATATAAGAATCATGCAGTATTTGTCCTTTTGTGATTGGCTTATTTCACTTAGCCTAATATCTTGTGGCATGTGTTAGAATTTCTTTACTTTTTAAGGCTGGATAATATTCCACTGGATGTATATACCACATTTTTAATCCCATCAGGTATATCCTTTTAGTTTGAAAAAAAACTTCAAAAAGTTTTAGAATTAATATTATTACAGCAGCCTATGGTTGTGTTTGCAAATTATTTTAACTAAATTTATATGGGACAGTTGGGGAACGGTGTATCCTAATTAGTAAAATAATTTGGTGCGTAGAGTAGATGTGTAAATTGTAGGAGATTAGCTTGAACCTGTACTGACTTTATGGCATATCCTGGAAATACTATTTTGAATTAAATTCCTAATAATCTATTTTCTTATAATTTGTGCCTTTAAAAATCAAATCCATGTTGGATAAAATGAATAGCTTTGAAAGTGAAAATACATAGAAGTTTCTAGTTTGCTCAGTATCGTCTGTGGGTTTTTTTTTTTTGTAAAATATTTAATGTTATAAAATATTTCTGTGTAATGTTTATTTTTAATCAACTATTTATTGACTTTCTATGTATGAAGCACCAAGCTTTACACTAATGATTTTACTTCCCATATTAGTTTCCATATAGCATTTTATTGTTTCATTTTATGTCTTGAGTAAACAAGACATAATATATGAAATGACATCACTAAGATAACAGTGACCAGAGGCAGAGATTTACATCAAGCATTCTTCTTTCTTCCTTTTTAATTAGCTGGGTGGTATTTTCTTTTTTATGTCTCTTCTTAATAAAAGATTTAACAATATCGTTTAGTATTATAGTTTAGAATATATATTAGTACAGCTTACCATGTAATTTCCAAAACCAGAAATTTTTTCTTGGTTTTTGCTTGGTTATAGCATGAACAAAAGGCATAAAATCATTCAGTCCTTGGCAGCGGGGGCCAAGGAATGGCTTGGGAGGAGGTGTGCTTAAACTCTCCTATAATTTTCACCTCTCAGCCACCCCAAATAAATGTAGTGTCTAAGTAAAAACAGGGTGCTTGTTGTGTAAGCCAGCTTTGAGACAGGTCCTTTACCTCTGCATTCCTGCTTGATCCCTCCCCTCCTAGAATACTTGCTCAGAATAGCATTTTTAAAGGTAAACACTGTTTACTGAAACGTGCTGACAGGGCATCAGAATCATAGGAAGCTCAGAAGTGAGTTTTTAGTAAGATGTCTCCAGGTGACATTTAGTGTTCAACTTTCCAAGTTGTTTCCATGGAGACAATTGGGAAGCCACAAATATCTGACTGTGAGAAGCAGTGTACAGAGAACAATTATTCTAAAGTTTAGGCAAGTTCCAGGGAAGATTGGAACATCACAGATCTAAGAAAATCAAAGGAAATATGCACATTAGGCATATGGAAGGTTGATATAAGAGCCATGTCTTTTTCATTAGTGAGATTCACACAAATTAAGAGAGTTTTGTTTGTTTGTTTGTTTCCAAACTAAAAAGGTATCTAAGGGATGCCTGGGTGGCTCAGTCGGTTAAGTGTCTGCCTTCAGCTCAGGTCCTAATCCCAGCGTCCTGGGATGGAGTCCCCTGTTGGGCTCCCTGCTCAGCGGGGAGCCTGCGTCTCCCTCTCCCTCTGCCACTCCCCCCTGCTTGTGTGCTCTCTCTCTCAAATAAATAAATACAATCTTAAAAAAAAAAATAAAGATTAAAAAAATAAAAAGGTATTTCAAATTTACCACTCTCTCTGTTTCCTTTTCAATTTTCTTAAGCTCATGAAAGCAGTAATTCTAAAACACTGATTTTCATTCTCCTCCCATTCTTTTCCTTACAGATAACCATCAAGAGCTAACCTTGTAAACTTAATTTGTTTTGTTTTCTGTGTGTTCTTTTAGGTGTTCACAGTTGCCATGTAGTTGGTAAAGGTTTCTCCTTCCTAGTTCGCCCTGACGCTCTGTCTTCCTGTGTTTCAGGGAAGAAGAGCCCAGACCTAGGGGAGTATGACCCCCTCACACAGGCCGATAGTGACGAGAGTGAGGATGATCTTGTGCTCAACTTGCAGCAGAAGAATGGAGGAGTCAAAAACGGGAAGAGCCCTCTGGGAGAAGTGCCAGAGCCTGACTCAGATGCTGAGGCTGTGGGGGCTGCAAAGCCACATCTTTCGGAGGTCGCCCCAGAGGGGTACCCCTCAGAACCTCTTGGGGGCCTGGAGCAGAAGGCAACCTCTTCCATCATGTCTTATGTGCGCACCTCTGTCTTTCTGCTAACTTTGGTCATCTCCATGATCCTGGTGCTCGTATGTGCTTTCCTGATCCCCTGTCCCCCCAGAGATCTGCACAGCACTTGGAGCCGCCACCTGGGCCCGCAGGGAGGTGAGTTGTAGGATTTCTCACCCTAATTATGTAAATTTCGTGTTTACCTGTAATTCTGTAAAACTTCTGATTACGTTGAAAATTCCCTCCAGGTCTTTCAAATAAATGTGTGTCATATAGTATCTCTCTCCCTGTGTGTGGAGGTGGTTAGGAGGTTAAGATTGGAAATAAAACAGATAGATTGATACAGCTCCAGAAACTTGGGAAGATCACTGCTCTGTTGTGTTTCTATTGGCGTTGGTCTTAATTAGTTGCAGAGAGGACAGAGGATTGGTTTGCTGGGTCTCTGCAGTGCAGCCAACACCATATTAGGGGAGAGCAAAGCTGTAGGAAGGGCTGTTTACTGAGAAAAGTAAGGCTCAAGGCCTGGCCAGACCAGAGGCCAGGGCTTTTGTAGGACCCTCAGGCATTTGTTAATTATAGGAGCCTGACTCAGTTTGAATTTTAAAATAATTTCAAGTAAAATGGACTCGCTTTCTTGCAGTAAGTTTTCTTTCTTGCTCCTAATGGTTGGGGTGGTGCCACCCAAGTAATTCTAGCTATTGTGTCTCATTCTGGAGCAGATTTCTTTAAAACAGCTTGCTCTGGGTCAGGAATAAGGATTACATCTCAGCTGCCAGTGCTGAGCGGTCTTGTGTTTTGTAAACTTCATTGGGGTGAGAGGGGTTCAGAATGTACCACCCCAAAATATGTCACTTTGGCATATTGTTTGAGTTGAAGGCATGTGAATAACAGCAGATGCAAGAAGGGCACTCTGACCTTGACCTTTAAATTCTTCCTGGAAGCAGGAGATGAAACTCCCATGTGCAAGATGCCCTCCCTGTACCAGGAGGAAAGAAACATTCTCATCAACAGAGACGGGGAGTTGAGGCCGAGGGGAATCTGTGCAAACAGACCTTGTAAAATAACTCTTACCTTCCTGTAGTCTCCTCGTCCATGTTGGTTCCCTTTCCAGGGCTACCCCTCTTTGTTCAATGAGTACAGAAGCCCTGAGGCCTCGCCACCTCTGCTCCAGGTCTTTATGTTCAGTGGGGGCTCCCATGGACATGGAGAATCTCATTAAATAGGCTTGAATGCTTCCCTCTTGTTAATCTGTCTTATTAATCAGTTATCTCATTTTCTGTCTTGTTACTCAGTCCTAGCTGGAAACCCTAAGAGGGTAGAGGAGAAATTTTCCCTCCTCTACAATACTCCCAGACCCCTACATCATTTTGATCTGGAAATATTTTACCTCTGACACATCACTGATCCTAGTTGATTTAGCTTCGGATGAGTTCTGTGTTCTCACTGTTACTGTCTCTCAAGGCAAAACTGAATAGATGTGACTACAGTATGTTCCCACTACATAGGAGATCTCTCCCTCCCTTCCTTCCTTTTTTGATGTTTTTTTTTTTTTTAAGATTTTATTTATTTATTTATTTGAGAGAGAGAGAGACAGAGATAGCGACAGAGATAGAGAGAGAGAGCATGAGTGGGGAGGAGAGGGAGAAGCAGGCTCCTGCTGAGCAGGGAGCCTGACGTGGGGCTCAACGTGGGGATTGATCCCAGGACCCTGGGATCATGACCTGAGCTGAAGGCAGATGCTTAACTGACTGAACCACCCAGGCCCCTTTTTTGATGGTTCTAAGTGAGCTCTTACAATATTTATATACGGTGTAAAGACTAGGAACAGATTGTTGGTGTATCCACCACTCAGTTTAAGAAATAGGACATTGGGGTGCCTGGGTGGCTCAGTTTGTTAAGCACCAGGCTCTTGATTTCAGCTCAGGTCATGATCTCAGGGTCCTGGGATTGAGCCCTGTGTTGGGCTCCATGCTTAGCAGGGAGTTGGCTTGAGGATTCTCCCTCTCCCTCTGCCCCTCCCCCCACCACTCCTGCTCTCTCTCCCTCTCTCTCTAAAATAAATAAATCTTAAAAAAAAAAAGAAATAGGACATTATAAAGACCTTTGAAACCTCACCAAAGCCACCTCTTCCTGCCAAAGAGTTCTAGTGTCCTGAGTTTTGTGTCATTATTTCTTTACTTTTTGTTAAAGTTTTACCGCATGATAAAATAATTTTGCCTATTTTGAATTTTATGTAAATGTAATTAAGCAGTCTTCTGTGACTTGCTTTTTGTTTAGCATGTTTATAAAAGCATTTTTTGAGATTCACCAATATTGATGCCCTGTAACTAGAGTTTATTCATTTTTACCACTGTCTCATTTCCCAGGGTATGAATATCCCATGATTTATTGATTCATTTTACTGTTGATGAACATTTTGGTGGCCTCTATTTTTTTTAAAAATAAATAATGCTGTTAGGAAGATTCTTGTGCATGTTTCCTGATGCGATGTGTAAGAATTTCTCTCAGGCATTAACTTTTGACTGATATCGCTAGGTCATAGGGTGTCTGCATGTTCAATCCTAGTAGTTTATGTTAAATTATTTTCCATAGTGGTTATGCCAATTTACACTCCCACCAGCCACATGTTGAGTTCTCTCCATATTTGGCAGGCATCCTCTGACTCTACACTGTTGAGGGGCAGGACAGCACTATCTGCTTGTCACTGCCCGGGCTGGAAGTCCAGGCTCCCTGCTAGGCCTCTGCTGACACCACTAGCAGGGGTGGGGGCCTGCCTCATTAATGCCGGGTGGGGTAGAACTGTTGGCTTCCCTTGTGTGTGGAGGACCCTAGGTGGGGAGGAAAGTCCCGGCTCCCCACCTGGCCTTCTCTGACATGACCTTGGTTGGGGGGTGGAGGGGGACCTTATGATTGGGCAAAGGTGGAAATCTAGGCTCCCATTTAGCCTTTGTTGTGGGGCTGGGTCTGGGGCCACAGTTCTATATGTGTGGCGTTTGGTTGGAATAGAGCAGTTACCATCTAAAACTTTTTCTGTCTTGCTCTGCTGTTCCTTTCTTGGACCTTTGGCTAAGGGAGCCAGCTTTTCCTGGGCCTTTTTTGTCTGTACCTGTTGGTATTTCCGGGTTGCCAGCTTCTGTAGCACCTTGTCTGGGACATATGAGGCCAAAAGAAAACCCAGGGGAGTCATCACCTTGTTATTCCTTGGGCTTCTCAGTCCCTAGCAAGCCTACCTTCTCCCCACCTTCCGGAGTCTTCTTACATTTGTTTTCTCTGTAATGTGCAGGCAGTTGAGCTATACTTGGAGGGATCAGCAGAACTGTGTGTACTCTGTCTTATCTAGGAACCAGGAGTCTGCGTGGGGTTTATGAAGGTGCTGGCAGTGCTATGTGTCTGTTCCCTTTCTAACGTGGAACAGAGAACCGGTTTGTGGTGACTTAACTCAGGACTTTTTCTGTTTTTGATGTGTTTATCAGGTGCAGACCTATCTCCATTGGAATTGGCTGATGTGAATGGAGACGGCCTGCGTGATGTACTTCTCTCCTTTGTAACCTCAAGGAATGGGAGTGCAACTGGTAAGACACATGCATGTCTTTTAGAGGCTGCTACTGGACAGGCTCACTGATTGGAGGGGCTGTGAGCTAAGAGAAAAACACCAGGGTTGTCTCCTGAAGGGCACTGTAGAAAAAGGTCTGGAGTGAATAGAAAGTCATCGTGGGGCTATCGTACATGACAAACCTTATCAGAAAGCTCCTGCATGTAAGTAAAGCTCATTTAAAGAAATGGAGATCCGTAGCTGGAAGGAACTTTTAGTAGTCACCCAGTCCCGTGAAGAAAGGGAGATCCAGAGAAGAAGTGACTTGTCCACACACTTGCAATGAACAGCATTAGTTCTTAAGGTTCTTGTGTTTTCTCCCAGACAATTTTCCATTGCTTCTTAGATTATAGTAAATGTTGACACAATCCTACCTTCCCATCCCCAGCAGAAAGCTTCCTGTTCATGTTCTAAAATATTTTACCCACATTACCTTGGCTGGGTGCTTTCTTTTTACTGCTTCTGTTTACCCCCCTCTCTCTGCTCTCCATCCTGCTGTCTGCTTTGGAAGGCTGACCAGTATGCATTATGTTAACAGGCTCCCTCACCTGCCAATTTCCAGTTAGGTTTGGCCAATAGGGAGCACAGGCAAGAAATTGGAGGAGGAGAAGAGAGTGAGGAGAGGGTATTTGTTCTCTTGGCTCCCTCCCTGCCAGGGTGACCTCAGGCCACCTACATCCTTGATCATAGGTCACATCCTCTCTTAAGGTGGTATTCTTATAGGACTTTCTTTTTCTGGATTCCAGGAATCACTTCCTCTCCTGTCTCTTTGGGCCTGGGACTGTTCTGAGGAACTGTGCTATCCCTCATGGTTCCTCTACAACCTGACCACATCTTTGTAAATAATCTCGTTATTAAACCTTGCACAACTTAGCCTAATTGAGTGTGCTGATACACATCAACTGGGAAAAAAAAAAAGAGGTTGCATTTTCAAGATAGGTACATGGGGGCTCCTGGTTTGTCCTGCAGCACCCATTAAAGTGGATGCACCCTGCAGTCTGTAAACTGATAGAATAACTCTGGTTTGAGGCTGAGGATGCCCTAGTAGCTACTTTTTAATCATCCAGGCCCTGGGATAAACATCTAGGTATGTTCTAGAGAATTCTAGGCTGCCTGCTTCTCTGGTGTTATTAGAAGTACCTTTCTGAGTCTTGTGTAATATGTAGAAGCAATTTAGGAATAGATCTGCTTACAGAGAGGACCTTCAGCCTAGAAGGTTGACTTTTGGCTTTAATCGACTTTAATTACATTTTTTTTTCTTCCTATGACTCATTAGCCTTTGAAGTAAAAATTTTCCCCATCCGCTTTTAGATTTGGAGATTTTTTAAAAATCATTTGATATTTTACACAGTTTGCTGTTTATGAGGACTCGTATGGCAAGGCTGTGGGGTTTGGACAGCACACAGACCAGCCTGATTTGGTGACAGCTTATCACAATAATAGAGCTGATCTGTGGTACGTGGTGTAGGCAATGCACTAGTATGAGTGCATAACAAATGTTATGAATGAATTTATCCCTCCACATAATCCTACGGGGTAGACTAGTGTTATTATCCCCCATTTGCAGATGGGGAAACTGAGACATAGGGAAGTTAAGGAACTGGCTCAAAGTTCCATACCTGGTAAATGGTAGAGCTGGGATCCAAACGGTGTAGCTGAGAGACTGTCTCTGGAGTTCATATCCTTGGCCCTTAAGTTTTCCTAAGTATTCTTGGGAAACTACTGGGGCTGTATCAGCTGATTCCATGGGACTCTAGACCAGGAAGACCCACTAAGTTGTAATCTTCAGGTTTATTTTTAAAACATTTACTTTTTCTGCTTTCAGGGAGCACTTGCTAGCAACAATTAGAATTCAGGGATTCCTTTGCTCCCTGCTCTGTACATGTTCTAGATCAATCTCACTTTTCTGAGCATGCCTTTCCCTCTTAATTTTTTTTTTTGTTGTTGTTCTCAGCAATGACTTTCCCATATTTCGCTGGATTTTGCTCCTGTCTTTTATTCAGCAAATGATTGCTTGGTCGCCGTATGTGCTAGGTGCTTTGCGAGGCACTGAGGCTACAGAAATGAATGTGATAGTCTTTATCCTTCAGGGTATTTAGGGTATTTAGTGGGGGCTGAGGTGACAGACATGTAAGCAAGCGTGCTGGGAGGGGTGCAGGATGCCCACAGGGTGGCCCGGAGGAGGTCCACAGCATCTCGTCTGACATGAGGAATGTGTTGAGCAGATATGATAGGTGCTTTGTTGTTCACTTGGTGCCAGGAATATCGGAGGCTGTGGAATACACGGGTGTGAGTTGCTGCCTTAGCACCATTTACTTGTGGTTTTCTGGCCTCCTGCTCACCTGGACTGTTTACCTTCTCTGCCTCTTTTCCTTTCTTGTGTCTCTTGTGTGCTTTTAGGTGTCTCAAAGCCAGCTGCTATTCTGGTGTGCCTTTCGGGGATGAATGGCAGCACACTCTGGTCAGGTCCCCTCCCCGAGGAGGCCCGGGATATTACATGTTTGGATCTGATGCCAGGAAGCGTGGCTGAAACCATCTGCCTTGTGACAGGGACACACAAGATGTTCAGTGCATTCAATGCGACATCAGGTAAAGATCATTCCACGAAAGTCTCTGTTCCAGTGAGCCATAATCTCGGATCAGAACAGTCTCGTAGGGAAGGGACCTTTCCGCTCTCACATGGTGGGAAGTCTGATTTTACTCCTTTGGAAGGTGGATTGAAGGTAAACAGAGAAAGGGGTTGACTAGGTTGAGTAATAGATCATGGTCAAACCTGTTTGGTGATAGGATGGGGCTAAACTGAGTTACCCAAACAGAAACTACCCTGAGGCTTCTGGTTTCTAAGCAGTCCTCCTCCTCTATACAAGAGACGGCTTTAGCTGCGCTTTCTGTCTTCATATTTGATATAGATGGGGTCCAGGTGGAAACCTGGCCATTAACCACTTAAACAAGGGTCAGGGAAGAAACTGAGGCTTGTTGATGCATCTTGATTTGGCCTTTTAACTTCTTACTGTATTTAGACGTCCATGGCATAAGGAATGAGAAAGAATCAAATATAATGAAGGCCCCGTGCAAAACCATAAGTATACTGCTTGTTAATGCTTTGGACTTGACCGAAGCTGAATGCATAGCAACCTTCCCAGTTTTAGAGGTTGGAGTTTGGTAGCGGCGTAATTCTGAGTGAAAAAAAACTTAAATGTGAGTGAACTCCAGAACTGAAGTCATTTTGGAAAAACCTCCTGCAATTTCCCTGCTCGTGTGAACACGTGGTAGGAGAGAGAGTTGGTCTGGTTGGCTGCCCGTAGACGGTTCCTTAATAGTTGTAATAATCTCTAACAGATCAATTCCTCTGCCCCAGACAAGTGGGCTCCTCTTTCTTGGAGAGACTTCAGCACCTCCATTTTATCTAAAAAACCTAGGTGTGACGTTATCACATGGGTTTATTAGTCAGACACTTGAGGATTCAGCTCACACTCCCTGCTCCCTTCGTCCCCAGTAAGATTAAAACTAAAAGAAAAGATAGGGATCTGCTATCTGTCATTTGTCCACTGAGTTTCTCTTTTCTGACCCAGGAGCACTGCATCTGCCTTTTCTAGAGGCCAAAAGCTGTCATTGTGATCAGCCTATTTGTCCCCCCCCTCCCCCCAGGGAAAGCCATTTGGACTTTAAACCCAAACTACTTATCTAATGGTACCCTGGCTGCCCCAGGGGTGGTGCTGCCGGACTTGGATGAAGATGGCGTTAGAGATCTTGTCGTGCTGGCCATCGGGGAATTGCAGGTATGCTCTACATTAAATGGTCTCCGTTTCTCGTAGGACGTGCTTCAACTTCAGTCAGTTCCTAGTATTGGTATTATAAATGCTGCTTGAAACCTTTTTACAAGGGCTTAGGTTTAAGAAAATTCTCTCTGGGAGATTTAATGAATAAACTGCCATCATGAACTCATTTTCCCGGCAGTCTCATTATGTTCCCATTGATTGTGGCATGGTGGAGCTTCGGAGCCAGAGAGCTCTGTGTTTACATTCCTGCTCCACTGTGGCTCTAGCCTCGGGCAAGCCATGGACCGTCTCCAAGATAGAACATGGGAATGTTCTATCTACGTACAGGGTTGTTGTGAAAGCTGGAGCTCACATATTTGAAGTGCCTAAAATAGTGCCTATTTTTTACCGTGTGGGTGTATTGTTAGTTATAGTATATATACTTAACCTTTATATAAAACAATAAGACAGTTCATCAAATATATATAGGAAACATCATACATTGAATAATAACAACAATGTCCTAAGAAAGAATAGTTGTAACACAGTCTATGACAATACAGACTTTGAGTCCAGTACACTCGTCCTTAAATTATGCGCCTTGATTATGCTTTGCTGGAGCTCCAGTGTACTAGAACTAGTTATTCTGTGCACAGATAAAATAATAGTAGTTTTCCTTCCTAAATCACAGGAAAGAATACATTAATGACCAGATTTATCTCCATTTTAAGTTTTTACTCCTTACGCTTTTCTTCGAGCTTGTGTCAAAGTTCCTTTAAGACTTTTTCTCAGGGCGCCTGGGTGGCTCAGATGGTTAAGCGTCTGCCTTTGGCTCAGGTCATGATCCCAGGGTCCTGGGATCGAGTCCCGCATCAGGCTCCCTGCTCGATGCAGAGCCCGCTTCTCCCTCTCCCTCAGCCACTCCCTCTGCTTGTGCTCTTCTGTCTGTCTCTCTGTCACATAAATAAATAAAATCTTTAAAAAAAAAAAAAGACTTTTTCTCAGACTTCCTATGTGACTTTGCCAGGAATTTTGCTTGTGGATGAAAGAATTGAACAATCAGCAAATAATATTTGTGGAAAAATGTGGATATAGATCATTTTGCTTTATTTGATAGCTTATTTTAATTTTAAGAGACCTTGTGTTTGTTGTTGTGATTTTTGTAATGCATATACATGGAGTAGAGTTATAAAATCTGCAAGTAAAATGATTTCGAACAGAATGAAATCTATCAGTATTTTATGGTTTTCTGCCAGGAGCACCATAAACAAACTGAAAGTGCTTCCCCGATCACAAGTTTTGAGGCGCACTGCTTTAGTACATCTGATGATACTTTGTAAGATGAAAACAAAGAAGTAAGGTAAATTTCTGAGGGCTAGTTAGTTTAATGGGTGCTTTCTGTTAGTTTTCCTTCCACTAGCAAGTTGGTCTCAAAGTAGATTGAACCAAAAACTCAATTATTTACATAATCTTTTTTTATCCCAGTCATTGTGAATAAAGAGACCAGGGTCTAGGGAAAATTTCAGTAACTCCATCAGGGAGTCCATCAGGGAGTGATTATCTGAAGGTCCCAAAGTGGAAAGGATGGGGAGTTTCTTTTTAATGGTTTAATGAGGTATGGTTAGCAGAAGCATAGCAAGAAATCGAACAAGTTTATATATCCTGAGCAAGTTTAAAGATCTTGGCCTTCATACCCTATTTGGCTTCTTCTTAGCCAGTGGTGGTTGCCAGGCTGGAGGTTCAGGCTTTTAGGGGCCCTCCACAGTGAGGCAGCCTTTATTAGAGGAACTGGCTTCTTGCCTACTCCTACTCTGTGCTTTTTTTTGGTCCTAACCAAACAGCAGAAAAAGTGTACTGTCCAACTTGCCTCACAGAATTTACTTACACATAGTGTAGAGATATGAATAGTCTCCATTCTGTCTGAAAAGTGATAGTACTAGAAAAATCTTAGAGAAGCAATGGGTTTAGAGCAGTAGCCTCACCTTTATACTGACCTCTTTTGACCTCTAATGCCAGCAACAAAGAACCTGGGGGACCTGAGCTCTGGTTTACTCTAAGCTACAGTATGGAAGGCTCTCTCTTCTTAAGGAATGGAACATATTAGGTCTATGATTTAGAGTGATTGCATTCTTAGATCTGGGTTTAGAGTGAGGTGGGCTTGGGACATAGGAACTAATGGTTTGGGGTTAGAGGAACTGATCTGGCCTAGAACATTAGTGGGAAGGGACCTCAAAAGCCATGTGGTTGACCCTCTCACACCATGTTATAATCTCTGATACAGTATTCCAGACACATTGGACTCTCCTTGAGTCCTCAGGCTAATGGGAATATCACTGATTTGTAAGATAGTTCATTTCATTTTTGGTCAGGTCTAGAAAATTCTGTCATGTTGGTGAGAATTCTGCTTTCTCATAGCTTCGACTCACTATTCCAGCTTCAGCTACTTTGAATGAATCTAATCCTCTTTCTACATAAAAGCCCATTAGCCTTAGCCTCATCCCACTAAGCCTGCTACTCCCAAGGCTGAATACCCCCAATTTCTTATACTGTCCCCCATGCAACATGAAACCTAGATCCCTCTCTTTCTTGCTTTCTTTCCCTTTGCACTCCATTTTATCCATATCTCTTTTGAAATGTTGTACCTGTATCTGAAAACAGTATTCTATTTGTGATATGACCAGTTATATCAATGTAAGGAGGTTGTTACTTTTTTTGATACCAGCTTTATATTTCTACTAATGCAGCTGAAGATTGTGATAGCCTTTCTGAGATTTAGGTTTTTTTTGTAATCAGTTAAAGCACCCACCCCTTTTAATTAATCAATTAATTAATGGCCCCATTTCTTCTTTCAGATTTTGACTCATCTTCCAAGCCTAAGACTTCTTTGAATCGAGTTTGTCATACAGCGTATTAGCTATCCCTTTCAGCTTTGTGATAAGCTTGAGATAAGCTATTCATTCAAGTCTTTGATAAGAATGGTTAGTAGGAATGGGACAATATAGCAGGGTGTTGTGACATTCCACAGAAACCTCCCTCTGGATTGACATTGACTCGCTCTGGGTACACTGAAAACCGTATCTTTTTATCTTGTCCAAAAGAATTCATGATGCTAAACTTTGTTAAAAGCTTTAATGAAGTCAGGATATCACTACGATTCTTGTTATTTCCCAACCGGTGACTCTTTTCCTAAAAGAAAACACTCTAGAGCAGGGCTTGGCGAACTGTGACCTGTAGGCCAAATTTGGCCCACTGCTTGTTTTTGTAAATAAAGTTTTATTGGAGCACAGTCAGTGCCTATTCATTTATTATTATGCATGGTTGCTTTCATGCCATGGCGGTGGACTAGTTGCTTCAGAAATCATCTGGCTTACAAAACCTACAATGTTTACCATTTGACTCTTCATAGGACAGGTTTGCTGATTTCTGCTTGAGAGTAAGGTTGATAGCAGCCAGGCAGGCTAGGCATGTAATGTTATGATGGGAGAGGCTACCTGTATTGATTTTAGTTGGGACCAAATATTACTGGGGATTTCTGGGTATGAGAGTAGAGACCGGGAGTCAGCTGTCCTGTAGTTAACACTGGGCTAGAATTCTGTGCCTCAGAAGACTGTTCATCAAGCAACAACTGTGCTTCAGAGAAATTGCCTAGGCTACCATAAAGATGGTTTTTGCACATATCTACCGAGGGAATGGGAACGATGGCTTCATTTTCTTGCTTCCAGGAAAAAAAAGTGAAGCAGGTTTGGCTTTGTGCTTTCTAACTTTGGGAAGTGTTTCTGAACCCTTAGCTAAACAGAAAGCAGTGACTTTTGGAGAAACTACTTAGTTAGGAAACAATAGGGCATCTACTGACTCCGTTTTTTCACTTCTTCAGCCAGATCTGTGCTTTCTGCTGGTGTCTGGCCGGACAGGGAGTCCCGTGGGCCGACCCGTGAAGTACAACATCGTGGGAGTGGGGGATCTGATTGGTCCTCAGGTTTATGTCACCACAAATGGGGCTGTCTACATCCTGTTTGGCTTTGGTAAGAAGCAAAGCTAGTTTTGCTGCCATTCCCCATCTGTGTGTGTGTGGTAGGCCTCCCTTTTGAGACAGAGTGAAAGCTCGGGAATTGCTGACCCCAGCCCTTTTGCCACCTCCTGTCCCAGGGGCCTCTCGGTCTCCCCCACCGATGGCTGGTTATTAACTCTGCTTTCCCCGGCTGCCTTCTCCAAAGACAATACTCTTTGTCTAGCATTTCCTTCATCCCTTACCCACTCCGTGTTTGACCAGTCTGGGTGGGCTCTGTGAGACGCATCTTTTTTTTTTAAAGATTTTTATCTAGGGACGCCTGGGTGGCTCAGTCGGTTAAGCGGCTGCCTTCGGCCCAGGTCATGATCCCAGGGTCCTGGGATCGAGTCCCACATTGGGCTCCTTGCTTAGCAGGGAGCCTGCTTCTCCCTCTCTCTCCCTCTGCTTGTGCTCTGTGAAATAAATAAAATCTTAAAAAAAAAAAAAGATTTTATCTCTTAATTTGACAGAGAGAGAGTACAAGCAGGGGGAGCCTCGGAGAGGGAGAAGCAGGCTCCCCACTGAGCAGGGAGCCCGATGTGGGGCTCGATCCCAGAACCCTGGGATCATGACCTGAGCCGAAGGCAGACGCTTAACTGACTGAGCGACCCAGGGGCCCCTGTGAGACCCATCTGATCAGGCTCTGTGTCTCTCGCTCAGATCCTCACCCTGGGAGAGTTCTAGTAAATTCAGCTTCTCAGTGTTGGTTCTTCCTGTGGTGCTAGGAAATATCCAAGCTGTCGCCCTGCGGGACATTTTTGTTCAGGCCCAAAATCGAGACAGCTTACCACCTTCTCTGCAGATAGAAGAGCCAGAATGGGAGAAACGAAGATCCATCAACCTGTCTGAGCTCATTGACATTTACAGGTAGGGCAGATGTCTGACCTTGTCACAGTTCAGTCTCCTGAGATCTCACGAGCTATGGAGTCTCCGCGTTTGAATTGGGCCAGTGAATAAGGGGTGGAGGTTTGGGGGGAAACAGTGCTAGCCTTAATATACCATCTTCCTATCTGGTGAGTTAGAGACGTTCTTTTCTTGGTAACATAAGGTGCTGATGGCTATGTGTTGGTGATCATGATTTGTGATCACTCTGCACATAGACTGCAAAGAAGGATATTTACTGCAAAGAAGGATATTTGTTTAGTGTTCTGAGTCAGAGCGGGGCAGGCTGAGATGGGGAGACCTTCAGGCAGGGAGAGAGATTTAGGTAAAAAAACCTGCCTGTAAAACTGAAGTATCTGCCCTGCTCTTTTTCTGTGTTTTTCTCTTAGTTGAAGAATCATTTTGGCAGGAGCAAGGCTAGCATCCATGAAATCTTATTTTTTATTCTTGTTTATTTCTTAATCAAAAGCATGTCGTTTGTCACATGCAGTGGATTTTACCCATTTAACCTCAGGCCTGGGTAGTGATTGTCTTCATTCTCTTCTATCAGAAATTTCAGATCATTTTCTAGCATTTTCTCAGGCAGTATCACATTGTTTCAGTGAACTGGGCAGGTGTTAAATTGAACGGTCCCAGTTGTCCAGAAAAAGAAATAATTCAGTGCAGTGTAGACCATGAGTTGCTGTGCAAGCTTAGTGACAGTCTCAGGCCTCCTTTCCAGGTCTCCGTCTGCCTTCCCTGCCATTATCCTTGGCTCTGTTACCTTCCCCAGAGTATCCAGCATGAGAGATCTGGCTCTGCAGCCCTTCCCCTGGGAGTTCCTTTTGAACTTGCATGAATTTTCTAGGGATTCTTGCTTTCTAAAATGAGATTCAACTGGAACGACAGAGTGCCCCCCTCGATAAGATAACGGTGGAACGTGAATACAAGAGTATATAGAAACACATACCCCGAGAGAAAGAGCCCCAACTTGTGGGTCCAGAATCTCATCCAAGCTGGAGACTAACCATTGGGTCTTGTTTAATTCAGTGATGGTGTTGAGCTACTCCAGATGGTGAAGGCACCTGATTCCAACAGCAGCAACCTCCTGATTACAACCAGACAAGGCCTCATCCTGCTTCGGGGGCAAAATCTTACACCTTCCTGGACACTGAGCCTGCAAGGCCTGCACAGGTTTGCTGTGTGCTCCTCCTATGGGTTGCTCTTTTGATCTGCTTTCCCACGTTTAAAAATTGCCCAGAACGATTGCCTGATATCTGGGGTGGTGCTGGAGAGGGAGAAAGAAGTCATTGTTTTCCTCTCCTTCTGCTTCCCTACTGATCACTTACTTTGTTCTCCTTTGCAGCCAGCCTACTTCTGGGTATTTCACTGATGATCAGACCTTAGACTTCCTTCTCCAGATACAGGATGGAGTTGGGATGAAAAAGGTAAAACTTTGGGACTCAAATCTATTAAAACATCTAGAAAGTGTATTTGTTGTGTCCAGCCATATACGCTAGGCACTGTGAGAAATAAGAACCTGAAATATGGTCCCTTCCTTCAGAGAACTCAAAGTCTAGCTGTTGGATAAAATGAAAACTCACAGGTTAGTGCTAAAATCTGTAGCATTGGAAGCTTTTCCAGCTAACCTCCTTCCTGTACGTGAATTCCCTCTTCTGAATTCTTAACTTACAGTTTGGCACTAGGAACCTTCTGAAGTCTCTTGGTGGGGAAAGGTAGGCATAAATAAACTTAGTACTTCAGTACGTATCTTCCTAAGATTTCAGAGAAGGCGGGATATCTGGGGTGGCTGGATTGTTATGGAAGATTTAACAAAGGAGGGAAGGATGATGAGCAGGACCTCAAAAGTTGAATTATATATATTTTTTTTTTTTTTTTTTTTAAAGATTTTATTTATTTATTTGAGAGAGAGAATGAGAGACAGAGAGCATGAGAGGGAGGAGGGTCAGAGGGAGAAGCAGACTCCCTGCCGAGCAGGGAGCCCGATGCGGGACTCGATCCCAGGACTCCAGGATCATGACCTGAGCCGAAGGCAGTCGCTTAACCAACTGAGCCACCCAGGCGCCCCAAAAGTTGAATTATATTAATATGAGGAGGGGTTCCTGTTGGGTCAGGAACACCGACACCAGAATGCCCAGAGACAATAGTATGGCATGTTCTAGGGACACTGAATAGGTCTTTCTGATTTTACATGAGGTTGCATATTGTGAAGATATAATGATTGGTTAGGCAGTTTTCATTATTTTTTTAAAGATTTATTTATTTTAGAGAGAGAGAGCGTGCACGTTCACGCACGAGCGGGGGAGGGGTAGAGGGAGAGGGGGCGGGAGACTCTCAAGCACACTCCGTGCCCAGTGAGGAGCTGACGCAGGGCTTGATCTCACCACCCTGAGATCATGACCTGAGCCGAAATCAAGAGTTGGGACTTGATCCCAGGACCCTGAGCCGAGGGCAGATGCTTAACCAACTGAGCCACCCAGGTGTCCCTAAATTTTCTTATGTATTTATTTTATTTTATTTTTAAAAGATTTTATTTATTTGTCAGAGAGAGAGCAAACAAGCAGGGGGAGAGGCAGGCAGAGGGAGAAGCAGACTCCCCACTGAGCAGGGAGCCCGATGTGGGACTTGATCCCAGGACCCTGGGATCATGACCTGAGCCAAAGGCAGACGCTTAACCGACTGAGCCACTCAGGCGTCCCTAAAATTTCTTTTTTATAATTAACCTAGCTTTTTGGTTTATCTTCACTATAAAATATGTATTTATATTATTACATCCTGTTCTCTGGGAGCCAACTCAACACTTAATCATTGCCTCTAATGTCTGCCAAGTCCTGTGCCAGATGCACAGATAATGTCTCTGGAGACATAGCATTAATGAAGACAAGGCCCCGGTCTCGTATAGTTCGTAGTCACTGGGGTGCCTGTATGCATACACAGCTCTGCCAGGTCTTGGTGAGTGCTGTAATGGAGGTCCGCACAAGGCCACGGGGCATGGGGAGCAGATATAGTGAAGGGAGTCAAGAGGTGCTTCATGTTGGCTGTGGGCTAGATGTTCACATCATGAAAGCAGAGAAGTGGTTTGCTGGGTCCGTGTATAAGGAGAGGCTGAGGGGCATTTCTGCCAGGGAGATCCGAGATCCAAGTGAGCTCAGCTGATGGAAGGCCCTGAAAAGCAGGGCTGCAGCATTTAGGTGACGTTTTGGAGGCAGTAGGGTTGTTTGGTCATGAGTGGAGGACAGAGCTGATGATAAAGGCATCACTTCAGGGAGAGTCTTCCAGCAGTGCTGGGTAGGAAAGAAGCAATGTCTGATTGTGTTTCAAAAGAATTTCAGGTAGAGATTGGAATTTTCATTGGCATTCCCAGCAGGATTAAGGGAGAAGGGTATACATATATGTGTAGCTTGATTAAGAGATGAGAGGCTGAGGGTTTGGACCTGGAATTTAATCCTGGCTCCACTGCTTATCGGCGGCCTTGGGCAAATTACATAATCTCACCTAACTGCGGATTCTATGTCTGTAAAGTGGGGGTGATAATATTACCTGTCTTCATAGGGTTATTATGACAGTTAAATAATGTGTGTGACTGGATACAGTTTTTTAGTGTGATGTGTCAAGACTTTTCTTTCAAACTACCAAAGGGAATCTTGAACTGCTGGCTTCGGGGAGTCTGTCTCTCCAGGTCTGAGCATGGACACAGGAGGGCCGGACCGAGGGGCTGGAAGAGTAGGGAAGTGGTTGTTGACAGGGGTGCAGGCCTTCTACTTACCCAAGAACAGACACCGAGGAGAGGGGCCGTTAAGACAGGGGCTGGGGGTGGGCGGGAGTTTCTTGTGGATTTGGGCCAAGGAGAGGCTCTAAAACGATGAGGTGCGAGGTATTTGGGGGTGAAAAGGAGATAGAAGTGTGGCCAGGGTTTATGAGCTCAGTGCCTTCATTATCCTGTGAGAGATGCTACAGAGGAATATATTTTCTCTTAGTTTATTTGTTTGCCTGTCTCAGTGCGCTCTTTTGAATTTGAGACCAGCCTGGGGCTGAGCCCCGTGTGTGTGACACCCAGGAGCCGAACCCATAAAGCCTGCAGCGCAGCGCCTCGCACAGGCATCCACTCAGTCGCCGTCCCCTCGGTGGGCGCTGTGGTCGTGGGAGGGAGGGAGCGGGCAGGCGGCGCTGCTGTGGGCCTCTCGTTACGGCGCCTCCCCTCCAAAGGGCTGCTCTCTCTGGAGGAGGACGGCCGCAGACACCGAACGGTCTTGAGTTCCATCCTGTCCCCGAGCCGCCATTCCGTCATCTGCAGAATGAGAGGAGGATTGGTTGCTTTATACTGTCCCCGTCCCACTCAAGGATTTAGCAGACCTTTAAACTCTACTAAATGGGGACAAGGGCTACAGAAAACCAGGTCTGGTCCCTCATCGCTGTTTAATGCTCTCTGCATGCCCAGTTTGTTCACATGTAGTAAGCTCAACCTGTTAATATATGTGGTTTTTCATTCTTTTGTGTGTTTTCTTGACCTGCTTCCTTTTTTTTAAGAGAGGGAGCGGGGGGAGAGGCAGAAGGAGAGGGAGAGAGAGAATCTTGAGCAGGCTCCGTGCCTGGTGCAGAGCCCGCCGTGGGGCTCCATCTCACAACCCTGAGATCAAGATCTGAGGCGAAATCAAGAGCCGGTTGCTGAACGACTGAGCCCCCCAGGCGTCCCAGCCTGCTGCCTTTCTGAAGGTGGGCTGTACTCACTGTCTTCTCTCTCGCAGATGATGGTGGTGGATGGGGACTCAGGCTCCATTACCTGGAGTTACAGTGTTCCCTGTCACATGAAAGAGACGCCAACCACCTCAGCAGTTACTTCGGACCAGAAGTCTGTCTTCCTCTTCTGGGCTGAAGGGATGTCAGCTGCATCTTCCAGTTCTGTGAGTGAGCCTGGCGGGCGTGGGGTGGGGGTCGTTTTGTCACTTGGTGAGATGACAGCCGCTCTGCGGGGCTGCCTGGGTCTGGAGGGGTTAGTGGAGAAGCCACGCTTCCAAGTGGGTGTGGGTACAGCACAGCAGCACCCGAGTGCGCAAGGCTGGAACCTGCTTCCTCCTGAGCTCCGCTTGCTCTGGCCTTGCCTTTCAGCCAAGCACTGTGAAAGCTGACAGCAGACCCTGGCTACAGCCGCCAACACTGGGAGGCTACATGAAGCATAAGTCCTCTCAAGACGCTAGGTCCAAATTTCCAGATGATTCACATGTGCTATAGTCAAAGAGAAGTAACTGTGACTCATCTGGAATGGGCAGAGGAGGTTTCATGGTGGGTGAGGCTGGGCTTCGAGGTGAATAAACTGAGTCTGTAGAAGCGGTGTGGGGCAGGGATGGCCAGGCAGCTGGAGAGGACGATGACAGGGCTGAGGTTGAGGGTTCACCTGGGGGAATAATAGGAGAGAAGGTCCGATGCCCAGAAGGCAGATTTTCAAAAGTCTTAAATGCTATCCTGCAGTATTTTAATGGGGTTGATGAGGCAGGGTACCACCTAGAATAGGTGCCTGGGAGTTTTCGGTAAGATCCACCCTGAGTTGGTTCAATGAAACATATCTTTTTTTTAAAGATTTTATTTATTTATTTGAGATAGAGAGCGAGCAGACAAGAAAGAGAGGGAGAGTGCACAAGAGGGGGGAGGGGCAGAGGGAGAGGGAGAAGGAGAAGCAGGCTCCCCGCAGAGCAGGGGGCCCGATGTGGGACTCAATCCCAGGACCCCTGAGCTGAAGGCAGACGCTTAACCGACTGAGCCACCCAGGTGCCCCTCAGTGAAACCTATCTTGACCAGCACCTGCTCTGTGCCAGGCACTGCGTTCTCTGTAGGGACCTAAGGATAGACTGGAAACAGTGCTGGTGCTCTAGCGGAGAAGCAGACGGTCCCTGGATGCTGGGGGGACCCAGAAGGATGAAGAATCCTGAATTCATCAACCGTGCACTCTTGGACCTAACTTTTCTGAGCCCCGTGCTCTTTATCCATCAATGGAGATGCTAACATATTCCCTCATTTTGAGGATCAGATTTACTCAAAATCTCGATTATAGTCCTAACTCTGCCCTGCCCTAACATGTGCCCACGGATAGTTTACCTGACATGTTAACTTCTGGTTTCCTCACTTAATAAAATGAGGGGATTAGAAGAGGTGACTCTCCAATGTAAGTATCTATAAATCACCACAAAACAAAGGCATGTTACAGATGCTGTAACTGAAGCACAAATAAGAAGTTTAGGTGGAAGCACAAAGGGAGGGGTACTTTGTCGGGTGCAATTGGGGAGCTTCTCGTAAAAGGGGCAGCATTCAGATGTGGGATCTAAGGACGAGGGTTGTTTTCACGCGTGGAAATGGGCTCCAGAGAATGGTTAGACAGTCTCGGGGAAGTAGGGTTGGCAGAGGTTAGAGAGATCAGAGGTTACAGTCAGACATTCCTGAAGCTCGGCCAGGCAGGTGAATAATGGAAGAGGCTGGAAAAGGCAGATTTGGGTTAAATGTTGTAAGGCCTTGGCTTTCAGGCTAAGGAATTTGGGCTCCATTCCCTGGGCAGTGAGGAGGGAGTTTAGCTCTTTGCTTGTCATGTGGACAGAGTCAGAGGTCAGTCCTGTCAGGTTTGGGATCCTGAGGGTACGGGGAAAATGCCCTCTTGTGCTTCGTGGCACGTGGTGGGAGTGTGGCTGCAAGCGTCCCGCCTGTGTTTCTCCTCACTTCGTGGACTTCTTATGCTAAGAAAATGGGATTCCCGTTTCCTCCACTAGTGGGGTCCAGGATGGTCCCGGGGTGGGGGAGGTACTTGGGGAGCTCGGTAGAGCAGTCACTTACTAACCCGTGCGTGGCTGGGCTGCACACATGTGTGAGAGCCGAACGTCCTCCCTGCACCGGGGTCAGGCTGGTGGAGGCAGTTCCAGTGGGTATTTCTTCTGCTGTTGGGACTCTGGAGACTGCCACTTGGAATTGGAGTTTTTGTTGTATAATTAATGATTTGCTTCTGTCTGGACAGTTTTCTGTTTGTTTCAGGAACTGAGAAGATTTTTGCGATTTTAGCTTGATACTTGCAATTGGCTTTCATATCCAGTGAGAGATGTCTTTTCATGTATGCATTTTGTGTCCATGAAGCCTCACCACGAAGCAAGAGATGACCCAGTGTTCTGATACTCCCACAGGCAGAAGGCTTGGATCCCACCCCCTACCCACCCAGGGCATGCACATTTCCATTCTTTTTTTCTTCTCATAAGGGAGAAGGCGTTTTCTACCCTAGTGGTTTGACGAAGTTAGTGATTAGTCTGTTTTGAGCTCTCTGAAATATGTCTTTTGTATATGGGGAGTTTCTCTCAAACGCATGCTTGTAGTTGGGGTCAGATCATAGCATCTGAGAGGAATGAGTAATCACCACGGTCTCCTCTGCCCTTTTCATCGGAGGCCTGTCACATGTGGGAACGCAGAGTTACCTACGTTCTTCCCTCTTGCTTCTCATTGTCAGGATGTCATCCCAGGAACTGGGCCACCCAGCCTTCACCACCTTTACCTCCTGCATCCAGCATTCCCCTCTATCCTTCTGGATCTGGCCAACGCCACGGGCATGGTGACGGCTTCCGAGGGTGAGTCCCAGTGCCGGCAGGGGCTGCGTACGGATGAGGGGAGAAGGTGTGCCGGCTGTGCGTGAGCATACGCTTGTCTCCCCGAGGGACGGACGTGTGCCTGCGAACAGCAGCGGGGGGTGGGGACGTTGAGCCCCTCCCGTGCGTCCTACAGAGTCCTCTGACCGGATCTGAGCGAGTTGTTTTTCAGTATTAGCATAAAACATTATTCAGTGGGCATTGAAGAGTGGTAATTAGGAATTGAGACCCTTTTTATTACAACACCCGTGTTAAGGATAAGGCACAGTAAGTGCTGGCGAGGCCGATAGCTTCTGTGACCGTGTACGGACAGTCTGGGAAGTCTCAGAAGTTCTAGTCCGCTGTGCTCGCTTTTCTGCCCTGTTGTCACCACAGTTGACATATCCTTGTTTCCTGATTTGGGGCTTTCTCAGAAACAGCTTCAGAAAAGGAAAGGTCTAAAGACTGAGGGGAATGTGCTGCTTGGCCGGCATCCTGTCATTCCCCACTGTGCACCCGCTGTCTAGCTCGGTGCCAGGCATTTATTAGGTGCTCAATAAACTTCGTGTCTGAATTAATGAGGAGTAAATGAATGAATGAAGCTAGTTGCTGAGTCAAGCCACTCTCCTGTTAGCAGAAATTTTCTGTCCTCGTTAATTGCTCTTGTTTTTGTCCTTCCTCAGTTGGAATTAACGACCTCTGGAAAGATGCCTTTTATGTTACCAGGACAACGGGGCCAAGCTCCGAAGGCCATCCAGCAGCCCTGGTGGTCAGCAAGCTTAGTCTACGGTGGGCGCTGATGGAAGGCCAGGTGGTGCAGCTTGAGGACACCACCCCCAAAATCGGCCGTGGGGAGCTGCGAAGATTCCTCTCTAGGATAAAGTTTGTTGATCCTCCCCACCAGGTGAATCTCTTCTGAAAGATATATTTGATTACTACTATGCGTTTGGGGCAAAGGCTACCAACCCCAGCTTTGTTCTCTAGAAAGCAGCGGGGAGTAGGAGCCTTTTTGATTAGCTGGGTGTCAAGAACCAGTTGTTCAAGAGCAGCTCTATTTTCTTAGGGTGCTTTATGACCATTCAGAAATGGTACTCAGTTGTTTTTAGCTGGGAATGGTACCATCGCCCTTAGGGGACACTTGGAAATGTGGGGTCATGGTGTCTATTATCTCAGTGACTGAGGGGGTGGATACGACCGGTATTTTCTGGGGCGGGGGGGCGCTAGAGATGCTAACATCGTGCAACATTTGTGAAAGTTACATACTCCAAAGGATTATCTTGCTCAAAATGCTAACCTCCCAGCCCTCAAATACTATGGTCTAGTTCAATGTTCAAGAGTTTGTCATGGAAAAAACAAACTTCCTGGATCTTTCTGGAAGGACTTACGAACTATCGGGGCTAGACAAAAGGACAGAAGAGTAGAGAAATAGCCTGACCTTTGGGTTTCCTCCATTTCTCTGTCATGAAAAGAATGAAAGTCGCTGATACCTGCACTCTTTCCCCTAGATATAGTCTGAGGAATCTTCCATCTCAGAAGAAGTGAAGAGAGTGGTACCGTCTCTCTCCCAGCAGCGTCACGTCAGTTCTTTGGAGAGAAGGAAGACTTCAACCTCATTTCACCGGCTCTGCGTGATTGTCACAAAGCACTTCGAGGGCGCGTTGGAGTTCTCGGATGACAGCACGATCCGTTTGGCTGGGGTATCTGACCTACCTTTACAGTCCCTGCATTAGCCCCCGCTAGGCACTCCACGGATAGTTTGGAAATGTGACTCTTACCGTTTATTTTTTGTGTGTCTAATTTATAAACTCCTGCTGGGAGATTCCAGTGAGGTTCTTCCCTGGAACACTTTGTTTTGCGTTATGCCACCTGTGTGTGTGTGTTGGTGTTGGGATGACATAGTTGCTCGATCTGCTCTAAGCTCCAGGGGCCCAGTTTCTTGTCCTTCTGAGATAACACTTGGCTTGTTTGAGACTTAGGACTTCCAGTGCCCTGCCTCTGTTCACGGCCACTGGTCCTTTCCCTCCGTGTTCTCTCACCGCCCGTACCTTGGCTTCTTCCCACACTAGCGGCAGGGAGACACAGACAGTGGGAGGCTGAGGGAGCCATCCTTGCATTCCCATCTTTTATCTTCCATAGCCTCCCGCCTCCCGAACTTTCCATCTCTACATACTCGGTGACCATGAGCGCCACCACATTCCTGTCAGAAGGGGAGCAAGAGCATCAGAGTTTGTGAGCAGCCTCTGCGTGGTCCGTGTGGCATTTCGGGGTCCTGATTGGCCCGGCCAGCATGGCCTTTTCCCCGCAGTAACTTCTGAAGCGCTCGTGTGCGCGCTGCCCTGGCTCTGTGAAGTCAGGAACCATTCAGCCAGGTAGCTTGTCCCGGCCTCATCTCCACTTTGCTCTCTTGGTCTCCTAGCATCTCCTGTGGGCCGTCCTCCATCCTGCCTCTAAGTTGCCCTCTTTTATTCAGAGGTATTTTTGCTTTGCTTGCATGAGAGCAAAGCTGTTTCTGGATTTTTATTCTTGCTCCTTGAGTCCCGTAAGCAGCCATTTTGCCTGCACATCTCCTTCCTTGTAGAGCCTTGGAAAACACGGTATTTTGAGAAAATTCCTTTGTAAATACTCTTTTATAATTGGTTGAGTTCTTTAGAATTATTTCCAATGCTTGCTTCTCCCTTCTTCCATAAATGTTGCTTCTGTTAAGTTCTCTCCTAAACTTCTAGGTCATTGTTTATATAGCAGAAAATCCCACGTTAGCTGGTGGAGAACTGCTTTTCTTCTTGAATAATTTTGATAGGTCATACCCGAGTGCAACTCAGGTTCTGTCTTTACTTGGGCCTGTATCTTTTTAGCTTGTTTTAGTAAAGGGAGTCCAGAAAAATTTAGAGATTACAGAAATTTAGGGATCCCAGATTTGAAGGGATATGTATTATTTGCCCAATGGTAGGCATTGTGACATAACGTATTGGTAGCAATAGCAGGTTGGCCTGCCAGGTTTCTGGGCACCCCCTTGCCTTAAGACCCTGAAAGCAAATTTGGTTTCAACACTTTGGGAAACTTTGTAAACTTGGGGGAACAATTAGAGGATACCCAAGAGAATAGGGATGATTTTAGATTCACTTCTAGAGTTTGAATCTGCTTGGGTAGAAGAGCCTAGGATCTTGCTTAGCCTAGTAGAGGACTCTAAGGACTAATTTATAGTTGACTGAAGAGCTAAAACTTGACTTGTGGTCCTGTGGCCCAGGCTGAGCCATCTACGTCTCACCCTCGTTCTTCACCATGTTGAGGCTTTCTGGGAAAGCCACTTTAGGTAGAGGAGTAAAATGCAAAGTCGTTTACCAAGGGCCTGGTCTTGCGGGGGGGGGGGGGGCATCTTTTTGGGTAGAAGATGGTGTCTATACCGGGTGAGTCCCAGAAATAAGAGGAAGCTAGAAGAGCATCAGTCCCTAAATTCTTCATGGTGTGTTTACAAACTAACTTAACATAGATTGTTTTGACTCTCAGAAGTTTGAATCCATTTTTGCCAGACACAGGACAGGCTCTAGGTTTCCCCTCCCTCCTGCAGCCAGGGTAGAGGGTTGGAATGGTGGCCGAGGACTGCGGAAACTTCATCTGTCCAGCGTGGGTGCTAGCCTGTCAGGCGTGTCCCGGCACTCCCTTCTCCTGGTAGGCACCCACCCAGCCGGACCTCTAAGATAGGAAGAGCTCCTTCCTTCCCCCACTCAAGCAAGGCCAGTGTGACTGCCACTTAGGGATAGCAGTGACTCGTGCAGGTATAAGGATCTTCCTTCTCCCAAGCTCTCCTCCTTGCTATCCTGATAGCCCCTTCCACCTAGACAGCATCCCCCCAACCCCCAGATGCTGTCTACTCCCCCTCCCAGTCGGGTGTGCCGATACCAACCCCCTTGAATGTGAATTGCTACTTTTATTGTCCATCCTACAGAAGAGCCAGCTGGTATATTGTCAGGAAGCACTATTTAAAATGTGAATTGTTGGAGAACAAATAAATACTATGTATAGGAAACACACTTGTGTGTCATTCTCATTCTTCTTAGCCATCGCCATGGTTTGTTTTCCCTTATGGAAAAGAGGAAGAACAGGTGGGTGGGTGAGTTGGGGATCCAGAGGGGAGTGTATGCTGTGGCCTTGTTCATTGCGGAAGTGTCCCTTACCATAAATCCCCTATGAATAACTACAGTGGACCATTTCTGGAAGTGGACCTGTCCCTGCATGCTGTGGGGGCCTTCTCGTGTATACTAGTCCCCTGGTGGCTTCTAGATTAATATTTAAACTTCCATTGGGTCCCTACCATGTGGGTGTGGGACACTGTAATAGGCAGTGTGGAGGACATCTGTCCTACATGCCCAAGGTCCCAGGAGGGCCTCTTTGTCTTCCATTCTATGACTTCTAGGAAAAGTCAAGTGCACCAGGGAAGGCTGAGCCACCATGGATGACTGTTGAGTTGCCCGCCTGCATTCCTCCAAATCCCAGCTAGAGGGCCAGATGGAGAAGCCCCTAAAGGGCAGGAACTGGATTCTACTTCTCTTTTTCGTCTCCGCTGCTGAGCCCGGAACCTGGCACCTAACAAGCCATCAGTAAAGGAGAGGGGGTGATTCTGAACACGGGAGAGGGGGGTGGTGAAACGAGACATGGGAAGGGAAGGAAAGCGCTGGGAAGGAGGCGGGGCAGTGGTGCCCTGGCATGCACCCCTTTGGACCTGCACTTTAGATATGCTTGTCCCAAACCTGTGAAAACCATGCTCAAGAGACAGACTCTGGCTTCAGTACGTGTTGATAGCAAATGAACATGGAAGGTTGGGTTCCGCCTGCCCTCTAAACCTGACTACTTCTAACACAGTTCTTCCTCTACGGATGACCCAGCCATCTCTTCCTTTAGCCTCTGGCTGGGTTCGTGCTGAAATCCCTTGTGGTGTAGGCCTGAGTAGAAGTCAGCTCCTTCAGAGACTGAGCGGACGGGCTGAGGGTGGTGCTGGTGGTAGGTGGTCAGAGGACGCCCCGTGGGGGCTGCACAGGACGGCTGCTCAAGGAAGCACTGGTGGTGGTGCGGCGGGCAACTCAGCTTGCCTTTGAAGCTCCTACTGTGCTTGCACTTGAACTCCAGCACCAGCTGGGTGTATGTGTTGAAGGTGGTGACCGCCGACGCCATGCAGCCGGTGAAGGAAAGCCAGGCCGTGCTAGGGATGAACAACAAAAAAATGGGACGGTCAGAATCTGACCTACGTCCAGGTTTGAGAGAAAAATACGATCGCTTCCTGCTGGTAAACTAGGCTGATGCCCCTTAGGGATTCAGGGACCGGCGCGTGTTCCCTTCCGCCGTGCTGTGGGGAAAGCACTGTGGGCCAGAGGCCTGAATTTGGTCTGGCTTAGTAGGATATGTTCTGAATGTTTTGCAGTCAAAGAGAATGACTCTTGTAGTGTTGCAAGTCAGACTAGGAGTTTAGCAGACTGGTTTTCACTGGATTGATTAGCTGTCAGCACTGTGCTCTTTCATTCCTGGTGTGCCTTTTCTATATACATAGAACACGCGCGCACACACATACAATTTTCTGGACTACGGTTTCCCCACCTGCGGTTACCCTTGTGATCTCCCAAGATTCACAGACCGATAGCTCAGCTGTATAGAGTGGACGTAGCCCAGTGCAGCACCCCACACCCACCCAACACACACACACACACACACACACACACACAAACACACACACACCCTGCCCAAGATTTTCCTTCACTCAGATCAGATGCTAGGAGTGATCATTCCTCTTCCATCTTCTTCTGTTGTGAGGTTTTTTAGCTATCTTAGGGGCCACAAAGTTGAGCCTCTGCATGTCATTCGTTCAGGCAACACTCACTACAAACCTGGAGGTATTATACGTTGTACCAGCAGAATTTGCCTCTTGGGAAAACAGTGCAGTTCTTGGCTTACGGGAGTTTAAAATGGATGGAAGAGAAGCTGGAGATTTAAGAGAAGCTAGATGGATTCAACAAAGAAAATACAAAACAAAACAAACCACCAGGGAACTATATCAAACGCATTCCTAAAAACTTGGAAAGTCAACCCCTAAATCTCCCCATGATTCTGGGAAGCCCAGGAAACAGGAAGTTGTGTGAGGTTAGTGAGGAATTTCATGAGGTCAGGTGATGGGTAAAGCCAGGCCACACGCTGGCGCTGCGTGTTCCTATCTGCTGCCCCTGACAGACTCAGCCGACTCAGGCTGGGGATGCTTTGGCTGGGAGTGGGGTAGCCTGAGCTCTGCAGGTGTCATGTCAACAACGGCTTACAGACAGACAAAAGGTGCAAAACCATGTGTCTGGAACATAAGCTCTGGGGGCTGGTTTTGGAATAGCCCAAAGACGCCCGAATCCAATAGCACATGTTCTATCATGAGACAAGGGGATAGGATCTCCTAACAGACATGGATAGGCTTCCAGATTGCCTCCGTCAGCATGGAAACTGGAGCCCAGCGCCGTGTGTTTCCAGCCCTGGTAAAGTACTTCACACTGACTCCAGACCGTAATGCAGGCCCAAGGTGGCATGTGCGCAGTGAACAGAGCATGTTCCTCAGGGCAGGAAGGGAGGAACTCTTAAAACAGAGGGGATATTTGCTTCGAATGTGTTTGTCATGGTTGCTGCTTCTCTCTTCTTAAGAGAAATCAAAAATAACTGACCCCTTAGTTCTTTAAGGGTTAGGGAATGACTGGTAGGGGAGGTTTTATTTCTCACACAGTGGGATGGAATAAGAGCAGAACTAGGAAGAAGTGACTCTGTTATAGGAGAAGAGTCAGCCATTCACAGGGGATGGAATTCCAACCAAATCTCAAGGCTAATTCTTCATTTCTCGGTCCTTCAATACCTTGAATCATAAAATGTATAAAATACAGAGCATCGGCGCCTGAGTGGCTTAGTCGTTGGGCATCTGCCTTCGGCTCAGGTCATGATCCCAGGGTCCTGGGATAGAGCCCCACATCAGGCTCCCTGCTCGGCGGGAAGCCTGCTTCTCCCTCTCCCACCCCCCCCCCCCGCTTGTGTTCCTGCTCTTGCTATCTCTGTCTCTGTCAAATAAATAAATAAAATCTTAAAAAAAAAAAAATACGGAGCATCACTTGCATAAGCCACACAAAATCAGTCTCATTTCCCAAGGGAATCACGCAACAGCTGTATCATTAGGAAAACTGGACAAAACAAGCTGGAAGAATCCTCTCTGTGCCTCCACAGGAGGTGGGGAAAGAACAGGGGTGGCCTGATGGTCCAGCTCTCTGGTCAACAGACTCCCGGGATGAGGGATGAAGAGAAGGCAGAAGGACACCCGAGCAAGCATCTAGTTGAGGGCAGCACATCTAATGCAGGTTGGCTGGGGAGGGGCTAGAAGGTTCAGGAGATGGTAAGCACTTACTAGAAGGCCCAGCCATAATTCCAAGCATGTGGCCTCCAGTCTTCTGGACCCAAGCTGGCAGTTGCCTGGAAGACTTGTGAATACACCATATGGGCCACCATCCCCAGAAGGCCTACAGAGGGAACAGGAAGGCGGTGCCCTTAGAGAGAGGCTGGATTTGCCAGCTACAGGGAGTATGGGTTTGGAGCAACCTCCTCATTTTGCATCAGGAACAGCCTACGTGGAGATGCTCCATTACCCATCTGCCCCCCACATTTCCGGGGACACTGATCTGCGACGGGGGCTTCTCCTTGAACGCAGAGCTTTGCAAAAGGTTGCCCCAGGCTTTAGGTGGCGAGCTATGGAAAAAGTTTCTGAGTCAATGCTGCACTTAGGGCCTTTTACTTCTTCCCACCCATGCCCTTAACACAAGCTTTATTCTTGATCTATCTTTATATCCGCATCTCTTACTCCTGCTTGATCCGATGGAGTCTTAAAAAGCTGTGTGTAAGTGCAACTGAAAAGTAAGCCAAACTGTATTTCACATACTGAGAAACTTGCAAATAAAAAGAACCTAGAGAGAAATCATTTTGCCAAGTACATAATGATCTAATAGAAAATTTCATTACAACTCCAAGACCCCTGCAACGGCTCTCATCCCTCCATTCTTGACCCTGCCTCTGGACAGACACACGCGCCCACCAGAGGCGCCCCAAGGTGGCGAGGCTCCCCACCCGCTCCAGCCTGGGCGGCACGCACCCGACAGGACGGAGGAAATGGCAGCGAAGGCGCTCAGCTTGAGCCCGCAGCCTGGGTTTCCGGTGAACAGCAGGTCCATTAGTAGCAGGAGGAAGCTGACGAATTCAAGTCCGATGGACGAGAAGTGGGCTCCCACTGATAACCATAGGATCTCTGTTAGAAACCAGAGGAAGAAAATAAAATTCAAGTATAAAGAAAAAAAGAAAAAAGAAAAAAGAAACCAGAGGAAGAAGAGCCCTCACCCTGACATGTTACAGGACTGAACACAGGGAGCCCGGCAGAAGAGAAAGCCTCCCAGAGTCAGAGAAGGGGACAGAGTTGGCACCAGCTGGGAGCTTTCCCTCCTTTGGGTCCTTTGCTGTCGCCCCTGCGCTCACTGCTCTCTGCTTGGTACCCGATAAGGAATCAAGTAATCTTGATTGACTGGAAATACCGTTGGGGCAATTCAAGAGGAAATCAGCTGTCACCCAATCTTGCAGGGGCATGACTTTGCTGTGGGTCATTTTTGTTCCCTTTTTCTTTATTGAATTTTGGAGCAATCACTTCTGTTCCTTTCTCCCTCCCTTTCCAGTTTCACTCCCTTCTATTAAAAATATATACATATATTTTATTTAAAAAATATATACATATTGGAGGGAAAAAAACACCTCTAAGCTTTTCTTTTCTTTTTTTTTCCCTCTAAGCTTTTCAGCATGGTTACTTGGCAACAAGAAGAGGTTAGAGCTGTTGGTGGTTTTCTATTTGTGAACTTTATTTGTCCCTGCTGTCCCTTGTTTGCATTCCTGCATATGAATGAGAGGCAGCTCTGGAGGGAATGTGGGTCACCCCGTGGGGCTCAGAAGAAGAGAAAAGAAGATCAGAGTACAGTGTAGAGAGCACTGTTGGGCCAGAGAGGTCCAAGTCAATGGCGGCTAAATTGGTGATCAAACCCACATACTTGCCACAAGCCCCAAGGGAGGGTGGGGGAGGAAAGCCTTCTCCATCAACCGCTTCCCTCCAAATCGGAGAGTGGGGTGACGTGGGCCTTGCAACGTGGCAAACTCCAGTAGTCCTTTCTCACCTCTCTGGGTTGGTGGTGTGAGTTCATTGAAAGTTCGGCACCTCTCCCCTGAAACACAGACAAGGTATGACTTCAGGGGCAGATGAAAACGTCCCCCCGTCCCACACCTGGTGCGACCCCCTCCCTTGGCTCGGACCAGTGCGTGCCCAGCACGCGGCAGGTAGGCCCTAGACGCCTCTCTGAAAGCAGGAAAGAAGGCCTCATGGATGGATAGATGGATGCATGACCTAGGCAAGAGTCACTCAGGATCCATTTCTCCGTCCCCAGTTCCTGACAGTGAAGAAGAGGACGTGAGCCTGAGACGGCTTCCGCGGGGAAATGTTCCCGTTTCTCAGGTCAGGGAGGGTTAACAAGCCTAATGTTAACCAGCACCTTTTGCTGCCACCGCACCACTGGTCTGAATGGCTCGCAATTGTTTCTGGGGCTGGGGTCGGAGCTGTGCTAAATGGCACGTTAATAACACACATAAACACACACACATACATTTATAATCCTCTTCCATCTCCTTTTTCCCTTGGCCCAAATCGGGAGAAACAGGTTAATTGTACTGGATTCTGGGCTTTAGGAAAACATCACTACCAGGTGATGTCTGATGCTTTGAGCAGGGAGGAGGGCTGTCCCTAGGCCAGCTGCTCCTAAGCCGAGGAACACAAGTTAGGAATGCACAGTGACACAGGACCCCGCTTTGCCAGTACGCGCCACCGAGCTGCAGGAGACCTGGGAGGTCAAGGGTGGCCTTACTCCACCTAGTTACCCTCCTCCGGCTTCACTTCCCCTATCTTGTAAATTGTAATGGTCATACTTAGAGCAAGAAAACCCTGTTGGTGGGGTGGGGCGGGAAGGGGCTCCACAGGGGATCTCCTCAGACCCTTTCATCTCACCAGTGAGAAAATCAAGTTCTGCAGAGAGGAAGCTGCGCATCTGAGCTCACAGCTGGGCAGAGCCAGGGCATTTTCTTTAAGGATCCTCTCTCCTCATTTGGTCTCCAAACAGCAATCCTAACTTGCTAGAGGGGGAGTTCTCATGATGTTACAAGTCGAAATGAGACCCTTTAAGGATGGCGCGATTTTAAACCAGCAGTGCTGCTAGACAGGAGGTTTGGAAAAGCCAGATGGACTTTTGGGTCTTATTAAAAGGGAGTCCTAGGGAGAAGGGACGGGATACAGAGGTGGGAGATGCTGAGCCTGGGGTGAGGCCCGGTGGGGTGTGGGGAGTGCTGTATGCTTCCCACTGGCTCTTTGCCCGTGTTAAGTTCCCTGGGGGGAAGAGAGCGGGCAGCTGGGCTGACGAACCTACCTGGTTCTTCCACAGTTTCCTCACAGGATAGCCACATGCCACTCCAGAAGGTATGGAAGGAGAAGCGGTCATCCCCAGCCTCCCAGCTGTATTGCACCACCTCCTGGGAAGATGTGTTGGTGCTGCTCCCATCCAAGGGCACCGACACGTCAAAGCACTCGGTTGCCAGACCTTTTCCGCACACGGGCTTGGGCACCTTCTGTGTGCCCACAAACCAGCTGTTGCTGAGCAGGGATGTTGTGGAGAGGCTGAGTGATAGCATGTTGAGGAGGGCAGATAGGAATGTCCGCTGGGCAGAGGAGCCCTTCGGGAGTTCCATCTGTAACAGACCAATACACGTGGAGAGCCTGATTTCAGAACCTCCTTGGAGATCTGGATAGCCTTCCCTGCGGCTCCCTGAGCTCAAGCCACGCTCCTCCACGGTGACGGGCCCCCCGCCGGCCCCGGGAGCTTTCTCCACGGAGCCTCGCGTGTGGAGGCTTAGCTTCAGGAATGGCCTGGAGTAGGCACACCACGGTGATGATGTTTATTTAAGCTGGACCTCATTCTACTCAAATGCTTATTGAGGATGATCTGAATAAATACCCGATAATAGCCTCAGGCGGAATGTGATTAAGCCACTGAGCTAGGGTATACCAAGTGGAGTACAAGAATTGGGGCCACTCTAATGCGCTTACTGCTCATTATTTTTGGTTTTGTCTTCAGTGAAAGGTAGTAGCACTGACTTGCTGAGGTATCTGTTGTAACAACGCAAGTTTTTTTGGTGTCTTCTTCTCTGTATCACAGACTCCTCCGAGAGGAGAGTGGAGGAGGATATGGCCTATCAGTCAATATTAAACTGGATCACCCCGGGGCGGGGGAGCAGCAAGGATTGGGGCTTTCAGGATTAAAGAAGGCAGTGGACCTACTGGGATGTGGGGTTGTTGAAACCCTTGGAGGGGAGATGAGGCTGTAGGTTCTGAGAGAGGTGGTGATCTGGGCCCAGCTTTCAGACACTACCTCAGAGAGGACAGAATCTCAAATGGGAGGGGGCTGTGTGGCGCCCACGGAGACTGGACACCAAGTGTGGTGGTCACGGAGAGGGACCTGGAGGGGCATCTCCACTGCTTGATGCCTGACTCACAGGGTGGACAGCGTGGCTCTGGCGGGAGCCCCCGACCGCCCCGTCATTTTTAGCCTAAGAGAAGAGGAGAGCCAGCTGAAGAATGACCAGTATTAGATGTTTCAACCTTGGTGAGTGGTGGCTTGGAGCCCGACTGAGCTTTAGAAAAATAAATCTGCCAGGTCTTGCACTTTGTGTTACGGAGCAGTTTATACTGTTATATTAATACGTACTGAAGGGAAAAGAAACCCATATTTAGTTGCTGACAGATGCTTCTTAAAGTAAACCATCTTGAGCTTTCCAGGGGATCTCTCATATCAGAATTAATCAGACCTAAATCTGCTTAGCTTAAGAAACGTAAATAAAACCATAGCTAAATGGGACAGGCCCATAAATCTGCTTAACATTTTCTACATTTAACAGGGAACTTTATCTTAGAAATGTAGCAGTTTGTTCTTCAGAATTTCCAGGGACTAAAACAGTGCATACCACAGACAAAGTGCAGCTTATTTATGGCCATAAGAAATATACAAGGTTCATATGCATATAAAAATCAATATATAGGACATATGATAAAACAACTTCTGGAAAGCAATCTGCTAATATGATTTTTTAAAAAGCACTCAACAAATTAAATCCACCAAAACTGTCAGTCTGTGCAGGACTCTGGGTGACCTTGGTAAAGACTGAAAACCACAGCATCTGGAGTGAAGAAAGAGCTTCTATTACCCCGTATGGAAGTCACACACTGCCCCTGTCCCCCCAAAAGAATGTTTCCATCTTGGACGCCTGGGTGGCTCAGTCGGTTAAGCGTCTGCCTTCGGCTCAGGTCATGATCCCAGGGTCCTGGGATCGAGCCCCGCATCGGACTCCCTGCTCCGCGGGGAGCCTGCTTCTCCCTCTGCCTCTGTCTCTCTCTCTCTCTGTCTCTCATGAATAAATAAATAAAATCTTTAAAAAAAGAAAAAAAAAGAATGTTTCCATCTTGCTTTTAGTTGTGAAAATCCTATTGGTTTTAGCCATTGTTCCATTACTGTAAGTTATTCTTTCTAATTATTTTCATATCCATTGCTTGAACAGGGAATGGACTTCCAGGTAAAACGTCTTCATTAATCATTCTGTATAAAGATTGAATGATTTAGGCAATTCTACATTTTCAACAACTTCATTTTCAATTTAATACGGGTTGGAAATTTGTCTACTATCACATCAGATTTTTACTCTACCCTCAATTCGTTTCAAGTTATGCATATTTATAAGTTATTCTGCAGATTATTCACAGATAAGAATAAGGAACCCCGCACCAAGGTGATAACCAATTTAAAGAAGAAGTGATTTGAGAAACAAAGGATGAAAAAGAGCTTGGAATGAAGCTCAAAGAGGCTGCTTCCAGAAGGAGTGTCCAACCAAGGGCAGACACAAGGAGCCTCATTCAAGAATTATCTTGACAATTGAATGGGAATTCATTCAAGAGCCTTTTCAAGAATCATCTTCAACACTTACGGTACTGTGCCCTTCATCATTGTTTTATTTCTCCCTAAACATGCCCTTTTCTCTCCAGGATCCAGATAGCCTCTTGAATCGCAAGACCAAGTCTAATTTTGCAATGATCTCTTTAAGGAGATCATGGAGAAGTAGCAGCCATAAGAAAAGTTGTATCTTTGCCTATGCTGACAAGCCCCATGCCAGGGTGACTCTTTACTCTCTAGAAAAGTGACAGAGAGTGGCTTCACAGACACTCCAGCTCAGAACGATAGGAAATGCACAGGTGCCAAAATGTCACTAATTCTTCCATCAACATAGGTTAACAGACAGACACAGAATTAGCATAGACAACAAATTGATGAGATAGGCACAGCTCTTAATCAAGTGCAAAATGGGCTATGCAATGTGTGTTCTGAGCAGTAAGAGGGGGAAGCTGGTTACCTTGGCCGCGGTCAGCGTCTTGCAGCTTGTCAGGAAGGACCGTAGGATGACATCTGTGCCCCAAATCCCCTTGGTTTAACGTTGACAGAATGAAATTGCCTTCCCACCCTCCTGCCTCCCTTCCCGTCCCTCCTCTTCTATCTCCTATTTTTTTGGAGTGCCTCATGATTAAATGCTGCCTTGCAGGGAACTTGGGCATTTAATAATTGACAATGCAATCATGGCCCAGCTGTTCTGGAAGATTACACAGGAGAGCTTGCCAATGGGGATCAGGGATTAAACACAAAGAAGCAAGGACCTGTATTTCCAGAGGAAGTTTCTCTAAAAAGTTAAGTGAAGATTCAGTTTCCACCTAACTGCCATTCCCTAGGAAGCTGGTGTGAATGGCTTGGGCTTGATTTTATGGCAGATACAGAAAATATTACAGGGTTACCATTACTACAAGAGTTCCCATTCCTTTGTGTAGGGGTTTCCATCCCCCCCCTTTTTTTTTAAGATTTTTAAATTTATTCATTTGAGAGAGTGAGCCAGAGAGGACAAGCCAAGGGGAGGAGCAGGGAGCCCGATGCGGGGCTCGATCCCAGGACCTCGGGATCGTGACCTGAGCCGAAGGCCAATTCTTAACCGACTGAGCCACCCAGGCACCCCTTCATCCTTTTAATAAGTTATTATCTGCAGTGTCAGGGCCTCATAGAGCCATGGGTTTGAAATTGCTTCCTTGTGTCATGGGTGGTCTCCACCTTCCAGTTAGCATCGTAAGGATTATTAACAACGTCCCTTCAATTGAATACTGAGACAGTCCTCCGTGCCTTTGCAGATGCTCTTCCTTATACCTGGAATGTCTTCAGTCTCTTTATCTGGTGATCTGCCTCTCATCAAGACTAGTGTAAAAGTCACTCATCCTTTGGAAGTGTTTCTTTTCTCCCAGAGAACAGTTCTCTCTCTCTGTCCTTCCATACTGTACCCCTCTCGTAATACTTTCTATATTTCATGATAGCTGTCTGGATTGTAAGTCCTCAGAGGTCTCTCCTTTATTGGAGCAGCAGTTCCCAGTTCCGCCACTGAGCCTCACAACAGTCTTTGAAACTTTGGAAAATATTCAGATTCTTGGGCCCCGTCCTGAGATTCCACCGCAGGGGTGAGGCCCGGGAATCTGTAATTTTAGAAGGCTCTTCGTAGATTGCCAGGGATGGACTTCTGGTTTCCGGTTCCACAGGTAAAGAGCTTGGAAGTTGCCACTTCACCTTAACAAGTAAGAAGCTGAACAAACTGGAAAATATGGAGCCAGAGAATTAATCAAGTATGACCTGTTTGACTCACGTGGGGCTTACGTTGAATGAAACCCTCATATTCTGCCCCGGCCCTCCCCCACCTGGAATATTCCAGATTTGCCACCAACCAAGTTGTGGTTTTCCCATTCTGTATTTGTGCAGTTAGTTGGGGGAATGAAAGGCGGGCTCTCCTCGGAGGGAATTAGTCCACATTCTAGCTGGAGGAGTCTCTCTGGCTCTTAGTTCCTACTTTTCTAGGACTGACGTGTCCGCACATTTGACACTCATGTGCTTATGCCCAGGCGTGATTCCCGTATCACCTGAACGACCCTTTATTCATCTGGACATAGCTGGGAGCAGGAATATTTTTAAAAATTTTTTATTGTTATGTTAATCACCATACATTACATCATTAGTTTTTGATGTAGTGTTCCATGATTCATTGTGCATAACACCCAGTGCTCCATTCAGTACGTGCCCTCTTTAATACCCATCACCAGGCTAACCCATCCTCCCACCCCCCTCCCCTCTAGAACCCTCAGTTTGTTTTTCAGAGTCTATCGTCTCTCATGGTTCGTCTCCCCTTCCGATTTTCCCCCTTCATTCTTCCCCTCCTGTTATCTTCTTTTTTTTTTTCTTAACGTATATTGCATTATTTGTTTCAGAGGTACAGATCTGTGATTCAACAATCTTACGCAATTCACAGCGCCCACCATAGCACATACCCTCCCCAGTGTCTATCACCCAGCCACCTCATCCCTCCCACCCCCCCACCACTCCAGCAACCCTCAGTTTGTTTCCTGAGATTAAGAATTCCTCATATCAGTGAGGTCATATGATACATGTCTTTCTCTGATTGACTTATTTCGCTCAGCATAACACCCTGGGAGCAGGAATTTGGTGGTCACGTTTCACGTTGGGATTGGCTGTCGGTTTCCTGGCTACAGCTTCTGTCCTGACGCTGGGTGGCGCTATCGCCTTACATTTTCCCTCTTCGGGCGCATGCTGCCCCCACCCGTCCGCATAAGTGGGTGCAGGTGGCGGCTCCTCCCCGTGGGATGGCTCTTTTTTCTTCCTCCGGCCTCCTCCCCACTCACGCATCTATAGAATGGCTGTGTCAGCCCTACGGAATTCAGGGCTCCGAATGAACTCTGGGAGCATCCAGCCACTCCCTCGAGGACATCTTGTAGGATTATTTCCTGTAGCACATTTTTTGTGACCGGTTCCAGTTTTCAGTGACTCATAGATCCTCAAATACTTCCCCTGGGAAATACAACCCCACGGTATCAGAAAATAGAGTCAGCCAATGCTTCCTGAGGGGTACTGTGCACATTTTTCTTTATTGAATCGTATCCTCATTCCCTTTCCACCCCACAACAGTGAACAATTCTTTTCCCTTCTCTGTGCTTACACCCCTCAAATACTTGCAGACACTTCTCATATCCCGCTTGAGTCACCGTTTGGCACAGTCTGATGTCTTTGGTTCTTATTGCCTCTGCTCATAAACCGCACCCCCTGTGCCTTAATAGGCTGAAATTTGCCTTCTCCGGGGAAAAGGGGATAGGAGTGGCAGAGTCTTGAGGTTATATGAGGAGGCCTGGAGGTAGATTGAAAGTGAAGCAGCTTTGGGGTCTCTCACTGACTCGGACCCCTTCCAAGACCCTTACATACTCATCACTTTGTATTAGTTTTCTTAAAGAGAGCCTCCAAAGTTATATTATTTGAGGCCTCCCCAAAGCCTGAATCTATCCCTTCAGAGGCCATGCGTTTTGCATGGCTGGGCTGGCTGGCCGGCTATTAGCCGTGATCCATCTTGAGGACACCCCCTGTCCCCATGGACCCTATGCCACAATGTCTAATTTCCTTTTTTTTTTTTTTTTGATGAAACATGAGTTTCTCTGCCTGGCATCCCACTCACTTCCTTTCGTTATAATTTAGGTATGTTTATATTTTTTCCTTCTTCTCTTTCCTCCCTTAGAACAGAAAAAGCAATTGCTAGTCAATGCAACATGAATATAATTAGGTTGGGCTCAGAAGCTCATGACTCAGGCCAGACACAAAGATTCCGTATCTCGAAACAGTATTTAACTTTGGTATGCTGGACTGTTACCATGTCAGGATGATTCCCCGCCCCCGGACATATACGTGACTCAGCGTTTCTGACATCACAAAGCCAAGGCCTGGGACTAACCTGTGCTTGCCAGGGTCCTCAGTGACTATACCCTGCACTGTACCAAACCATATTTACTAAGCATACACAAAGAGAAACAGTGGTCTTGGGACACCCACACGAAGTTTGTAAACAGGAATCCAATTTATTACTTTGTGAATACACAGTAGATTAGACGTGATTAAAACAATGGGTAAGAATGCTGAGCCAGAGCAGATTTGTTTGGCATAGCACTTGCCTCATGGCAAAGCCTGGGGCGAAGGGATTTGGGGTTTGTTAGTTTGTTTTTTTCCCATTATCAATAGAGGCATCTTCTCCTAAAATAGGTTCCTTTGCAGCCTCCCCCCCCCCCCCCCCCCCCCCCCCCCCCCCCGCCCCAGCAGTAGTATCTCTGTCCTTTGCCCTGGAGTCAGATTTCTGACCCATGCCTCCTAAGTAATTCCTTTCTGTTACTCAGCACTCAAAAAGCTGGAGTGGGACGTGAGTGTTTCTGCTGTCACTGGCTCTGATCTACAGGCCCCTGTTCTTCGTTCCTGCCTGTTCCACTGTGTGCCTTTCTCATGCAGCCCAGAACATGGAAGCTGCTAGCTACAGGAGCAGCTGCGTTTTACTCATGGCTGATGTGCAGAGCCTAGCACTTTCTACCATGCAGGAATGAGTGAATGAAGTTTGTGATGGAAACCAGGCTCAGAATACAATTAAGAAGCCTATGAGTGAAGAGAAGATGTGAATAGAGAAAAGTGTTAAAGGACACACCAATTCTCCTGATTCACCCACATAAGAGCAGTGAGAAGGTAGAAGGTAGAAGGTCCGCAGATCCACAGACACACCCTGTGCCTTTCTACACAGATGCACATCGAACAGATCCTCTGCCAATACATTTCCTCCCACCTGTGGAAACATTCCTGTTTTTTTGATGAGCGAAGCCCAGAAAACAGCAATGATCTCATGAACGAGTATTATCTTTAGTTCACAGAGACCAGGGTACAAACAGATTGCTTAAAAGCCAGTGACAGATTGGAAATGCCACGTTCCTTTCCCAAACTCCAGGATTCCCTACTGATTAGAACCCTTTGGATGACGTATCTCGAACCATCTGAGATTTTCCAGCTCCATAATTTTTGCTTCAGTGCCTCATGTTTGACTCATTCACTGATGAAGGTAAGGAAGGTCTTCACACATTGTGATCTTCCTCCCAGCCCGGAAGGGTAGAGTAATGCCACAAAAATGCCCATGCTGAGTGTCCAAAATATTAACACCAGTATGGGACACTCAGCTCTGGGATTTCGGGGCTTTCAGGTTAAGCTCCACTGCAACAGTGTTTCATGTCCACAGGGCCCCCAAACAGAGGCGTGTAGAACAAGAACGACTCCTTTCTTTCTAACATGGCTCAGGAGTTCTGGGAACACTTCTACTTCTGTTCCGCGGGAAGGACTGAAGTAAAGCACTTTGGGGCCGCTCCTCTCTGCCGCCTTTCCCTTTCCGCTGTTAGTGGAATTGTTAGAGGGCTTTTGCTAATGCAGGCATTTCCAGGAGAGGAAGCCGCCTTTCTTCCCTGCCCCAAGCAGCTGGAGTGAATCAGAGGGCCAGCCACATCTGCACATCCTGTGGGGCAATCGCTCACGCGCGGGGGACCGAGCCCTCGGGGCCTGCTGGGGCTGGGGGATCTTGGGGACCAAGCGGGGCGGGGGGGCCTAACGGGAGCTCTCGCCTCTCCAGGGGAGCTCAGGGCGCCGAGCTGGGCTGCCCCATTTCCATTCCGCGTGCGCCCCCCCATCCCGTCCCTTCTTTTCCTGCTCTCGCCCCCTACCCCTCCCCGACTGTCGCGGTGCCCGAGCCCAGCCGAGTCCCCGCCGGCTCCCCTCGGCCCCCTCCCTTCGTGAGTAACACGCCCGCCCCCGGTTTACTACGGCGCCCCGGTCGCCTAGCAGCGGGCGCGTTGCCACGGCGACGGGCGCGGAGCGTGTTTTGAATTGTTTGGCGAGGCCCCGCCCTAGCGGCCCCGCGCCTGGGGCTCCGCGAGCGGGTGGGGCGGGGAGGGGGGCCCCGGCTTCCTCTCCCGGCTCCGGCGTCTGCTGAGAGCCGCGGCCCAGGGGCCCTCCCGAGAGAAGGAGCCGGCCGGAGGGAGGCCGAGCCCCGGGGCCGGGGCCTGATGCCGGCTGCCCTGGCGAGGCTTGGCAGAGGGAGGGCAGAGACGAGTCGGTCATCTGATCAGCTTCTCACACCCAGCCTCTGGGCCTGAGGGTCAGGAGGTGCGAGTTGCCCTGGAACCCAAATGTCAGGCATTTCCCAGCCCCCGCCCTTCCCCTGAAGGTGCAGATCCCTGTTCTGGTCTAAGTCTTAGCCTTGTTTCGTGGCTCCGAGAGAGAAACCTAGAGACCACGAATCCTCAACTGATCTGGGTTCTAGTCCCAACTCCACCCACGACTGGACTGATGATTTTGGCCAAGTTACGTAACCTACCTGAGTGATTCAGAAGTAAATTAGGAGAAAGAGTAGTCCTTCACAGTTCTGCTGTGAAGACCAGGAGGCAGCGGGGAAAGTGTAAAGGGAGGGGGGGAGGTTCCAGACGCCGTGCTAGGCTCTTCAGGCAGTCCTCACAATCAGCCTCAGGGAGGGGTGGCGACTCCGTTCTAGAGGGAGCGTTTGACTTGCTCAAGGCCATATGGCTCGCAAATGGTGGAGTCTATATTCAAAACCTCTTGATTCATCCCCAGGCTGCCAGTCAGGAAAGGGGAGGTGCACACACTTCAGCAAAAGGCAGGGATTGCGGGTCAGATTATGGAAACTCACACAGAATGGCGCAATGGATTAAGTGTGTTTTATACTTCAGATATATACTGATAAACCCTCCCATATTCCCTCTGTCTCTCCTCCTAAATCAATAATAAAAAAATAAAATTTACTGTGCCTGGCTTTTTCTATCATGTTCTTACCCATTTCTGTGGGTTCTCCTATTTATGATCTATTCACTTTGGGTGCTATCCTGTCTCCTGTGATCCCTAGCATCTAGAGAATGAACAGCACACCACGTTGCTCTGTGTGCGTGAGTGCGTGCTTGTGTGTTTTATTTCCCTGCCTAATTGTAAGCTTCATTTTTCTCTCCGGAGAAAGGCAAGAAGTGCGAGAAATGAACAACATTTGCTTTTCTAGTAACCCTTTGGGCTCAAAGTTGGCCGTTCTCAACTATCTCAGATGAGAGGCAAGTCATTTCCAGATGTGGGTTCTAAACAAGCCAAACATCTTTTGCTGACTGAGGGTCTTTCTGGATCTGGAAGGATCCCTGCAGATTCTCCCAGATTCTCTAAGACCAGAAAGGGGAACGAGCACAACTGAGGTTGTGTCCTCCTTAGTTCCAGTAGATTCCAGATCAGAGCTGGCTACCGGCAGGACCCTGGGGTTGCCTCACCTTTGTCTGGCAGAGAACTTAATATCTGCTCTTTCAGTTCATTAGAGTCATACACAGCTCTGGGGTTGCCCCAGCCACGGGGCCTTTTACCAGGAACCAGATTTTGGCAACAGGAATCGTACAGATGGGAGAGGAGAAAGGAGAGCTAGAGGGCTCTAAGCAGTCCTGGGAGCAGCAAGGAAAAGTCAGATGAAGAGGCAAACGAGGAGGAAATGAAAGGTTAGTGGAAGAAGATGAAAACAGAAGTTCGAGGTTTGGACATCACCAGGTTTATCAATAAAAATGGGGCTTGAGTAACAGATTTCTATTCCCTTTTGTATAATCCTACAGTGTGTTCTCCAGTTCCTTACCATGAACATGGAAATAAAGCGGTGCATTTGTATAACCTGTATTACAAGTCTAACATTGTATGCCTGAAACTAGTATTACACCGTGTGTTCACTGGAATGTCAATAAAAACTTTAAAAAAGTGGAGTACCTACCTTCTGGGTGAGACAAACATTTTGAGTCAGTTGAGAGGGATTGCTCATTCACTTTTGAAGCTCTGAGACAAAGGTGTTTCAGTTCCTCTTCTGCTCGGTCTTAGCTGGTTGCGTGGAATGCGTATCTGGTTGGAAGATTAATCAGGCCCCCTCTTGCCAGCAGAGGGGTGGGGTGGTATGAGGTGGGCTGGGGAAGATGGAAAAGGATATCCTGTAGCCAGGACACCAGTTTGGGCGGGGCTGGCTGATGCAAGAGGTTTTTCTCTATGACATCACAGTGGCGGGCAGGGATCTCTCTGCCACCCCCCCACCCCCCGCCACCTTGGGTACCCCCCCTCTGGGGTACCTAGCAGAGGCCTGGATGTCTTCTGAGTCATCCAAATCAGAGGTTCTGTTACTGTGTGTAAGAATCACCGGGCATCCTTGTAAGCGAGCAGATTCTGAGGGTTTGGGATAGCTCCCACATGATGCTGCCCAGACCACACGCAGTGGTGAAGCTCTAGACCAGTGCTGCCAAAGAGAAATACAATATGAGCCATACATGTGATTTAAAGTTTTCCGGTAGCCACATTTAAAAAAGTAAAATGGACACACACGTCGCAGTACAACAATGATATCTTATGTCGTGGTATAATTCAAGTAAAATGTAGTCCTCCTCAAAACAATAAAGTTGACTTCAATGGACGAATAGCTGACACTGCTTTCATTTTTAAAATTTAAATGAAAGTGAAATAAAATGAGAAATCCAGCTCCTTAATTGCGTTAGCCACGTAAGCGCTCGATAACCACGTGTGGCTAGTAGCTACTGTATTGGATAACACAGCTCTAGAGCATTCCCAGAAAAGGCAACAATGTACAGAAATTACCATTCTAAAGGACCAGTATCTGGAAGTCTAGCTGATGTTCACAAACCTAATTTTAATAGTATGTAATGAGGATTTGGGAGCTATTAACACTGAGATGTAACTCTGAGGCTTAAAGAGAGGGGTGGTGTCTTCCCCAGTATTCCAGCTAAGAGTCTGGCTGGGGGCTTTCTGTCCTGTGAGACATGTCACCTGGAGTATACCCCTGAGCTTAGCCTGGGTGCTCCTCACTGGGATTCCATCCTCCTCTTTGCCACCCCACCTAAATCCTCTACGACCTTCAGGATGCATGATTCCAGTCTCAGTTCAGCCCAGAGTCTTCCCTTGTGATTCTAGCTCTTACCTCTCTCTCTTCCCTTTGAGCTTGCATAGCATGTATGGTCTGGCTCTGCAACGGGGAGCTTCTTACTAGCTCAGATACCTAAGTAAACGTCTAAGAGAGGACATCAGATCTAAAATGATCTATCACTAATTTGAACAGGAGGAATTAACATGCCTTTTTCTTGGCGTGTTTCAACTTGATCAGATGTCAGCTCTCTCTAATTTGCAAATTTAATGTAACCCTAATACAGATACCAATGAATATTTTTAAAGAGCATGACAAGCTGATATTAAAGTTCATTTCAGAAAACACATGCACAAGACTAGCCAGGAAATACTGGGAAGAAGGAGCTCTAACATATTAGGACCAGCCCTAACATATTAAAGCAGACTACAGGCCTCTACAGGGGACACAATAGGGTGCTGGGGCATGACTAGACCAACAGACCAATGGAATAGAAGACAGAAATACACACAGCTACATAGAGACATCCAGCATATGGCAAAGGTGGTATCTATAATTACTGGGGCAAAGATGGTCTTTTTAACAAATGGCATTGGGACAAACTGGATAGCTATTTAGAAAAATATAAATTGTACCCACTTTTTATACCATATACAAGAATAAACCCCAAATGGACGGGAAATCTGAATGTAGAAAATGAAATTATCCAAGTGCCAGAAGAAAGCATGGGCAAACGACTCTAAAATCTGGGTGCAAATAGAGGCTTTCTGATGATGGCTAAAAATCCAGATACTAGATAAGAGGAGATTGATAAATTTGACTACATTAAAAAACAAACAAACAAAAACCTTCTCCATGGCAAAAATCACCATAAACAAAATAAAAAAACAAATCATAAACTGGGAGAAAATATGAGCCATACATATGACAGATAAAAGGCTACTATCTCTAGTATATAAGGAACTTTTAAACATTAAGGGAGAAAAGAGATCAAAATTCCTATAGAAAAACAGGCAAAATTAAGGAACAGGCAACTCATGAAAAGAGACATATAAGTGGCCCTAAATATATGAAAAGGTATTCAACTTCATTTATAGTCAGAGTAATGCACATTAAAACAGCAATGAAGGACACCTGGGTGGCTCAGTCAGTTAAGCGGCTGCCTTTGGCTCAGGTCATGATCCCGGGGTCCTGGGATCAAGTTCAGCAGGGAGTCGAATCGGCAACATTTAACGAAACTACATGTACATTTATCCCTTGGCCACAGAAATCCTACTTCTAGGAATTTACCCTGAAGATGCAATGCCAGAAATATGGAAATATATATGTACAAAGTCACTCATTGCAGCGCTATTTGTAATCATGAAATATTGGAAACTACCTGAATCTCCCAGCATAGATTAGTTGAATTAAATATGGCGCATACAAACAATGGGGTACTGTGCCGCTATATAAAAATAAACTGGAAAGTGCAGATTATATACTACGGATATATACTATGCTATCTTTTGTGGAAGAAAGAAGGGCAAATAAAACATGCAAATATTGGCTTATTGTTACCAAAGAAACACAGGAAAGATAAACCAAAAAACAATGAAGTTGATTACTCAGTGGAGGGAGGGGATGGAAGTGATTCAGGAGGGAGAGACACTTCTCTGAGAACAATGTTTTTTTGTATAGTTTTGACTTTTGGAAGCATGTTAATGTTCTACATATTCAAAAAGAAAATTAAAGCAAGATGGGAAGGGAGAGAAAAATCTACAACTGAAAACAAACGGAAGCAAACTAAGGCAGTTGTATTTCATATAAACACGGCACCACACTGAAGCGGGCAAAGGAATAGAACAAATCCAAGAAACTCATGAAGACAGTGTTGGACTCTTTACCTTCTGTTTGGGTGAGGTTGAGTTGGGGGAGAAATGCAACCAACTCCTGAGCTCATTTTAGTCAATATACTTCATTCATCTTGTGGTGGGCGTGTCAAGCAATTTTGAAACATTTTAGATATATTGTGACGCCCGGCAAATGGAAATGTGTGACTGCTGCTGGGAGCTACAATTCCCATATGGGAAAGTGACATCGAAATATGGAATGGGGGAAGGCAAGAAGGAACCTTATTGGGGTGGATTGGGATTAGTGGCATCAGCGTGAATACACACACACACACACATCTATACATATACATATAAATATATATATATACACATAAATATATAAACATGTACATATTTGTTTGCATGTGTGTATATGTGTAATATGTACATGTGTATTATATTTGTGTAAATACATGTATATTTTTTCTAGCTTTGTCCACTGAAAGGGCCTAGAAGTAAGGACTCCCCAGTAGCAATGAGCACCTAGCACTCAAATCTTGGCCTCTAATATCAAAAGCTCGTCAAAGAAATGGCCAGTCGCAGAGATGGGACAAGGTAATTATGAGATGAACTTTGAGCATTATGTCAGAAAGTAAAGTAATGCTTGGAAAAAAAAAAAGGCTGAAGGGCATATCAGAAGGGGCAGAAGAGTCACCTTGAAGGGATTTCTACCGGTTAAATCTGGTACGGTTTGAGCACCAAAATAATTAAGTACAGCACTGGGTGATAAATGATTGAAAAAAAACAATTTTGGAATTAATGAGTCTATACTGATACATATATAGGCAGATAGATACACAAATAAATAAGGGACAAGGGAAGGCTCTTGCTTACTGAACCACATAAGGGGCTGACTGGTAAATGGAGAGAGCAGGCTGGAATTGAAAAATCATCATTTTGCAACTATTATAGTAAAGACAGGTTTAAACCTAATCATCAGTGAATGCTAAATACAGGGGAAATTTTTGATGAGCAACAGGCTATTTTCAGGGTCTCAAAGTGCCTCCCCACAGATTGCTCATTAATCGCAAGGGAAAAAGTAACTGTACAGTAGAGAAATCAGATAACCCTTTGACCAGGTGATTAAAATGGACCTGACCAACGAGGGGCAGATGGGTATCGTTGTGTCTCTAGATGTGAAACCTGAGAAGAATGTGGCATCTCTTTTGTAAGACTTGGGTGGAGACAGTGTGAGGTGAATCTAAGCATGAAAAAACATCGGGCAAATCCCAAATGAGTAACACTCGATTTAAAAAGTTGGACTGTGTGCTTCAAAAATGTCAGTGTCACAAAAGGCAAAGAAAAGCTAGGGAAATAGTCCAGATTAAGGAAATTAAAGAGGCATGACAACCAAAGGCAATACCTGATCCCAGACTGGATTCTGTCCTGGAGGAGGAAAAACGTAAAATAAAGGACTTTATTGAGCCGATTGACATAATTGGAAATCTGATGGTAGATTAAAGTATGATATCAGTGCCACATTTACCAAAGTGGATAACTGCATTACGTGTGCGTAAGAAAATACCCCTGTTCTTACAAAATACACAATAACGTAGGAGCAAAAGATTGCGATGTAAGGAATTTGTTATCGGGGCGTTTAGAAAAAATTAAGTATGAGAGACGGAATGAGAAAGAGTGCAAATGATAGAGCAAATGAGGTAAGAGTGTAACAACAGGTAAATGTGGGAAAAGGGTAGATGACTATTCTTTGTCTTAAACTTATCTGTGCAGTTTTTCCATAAATTTGATTATTTCTGCCCCCTCCACAAACAATTACTGAAAGTGTCTAAAGAGCCCCAGACAGTTCTCAACTATGTTTTGGAAGTAGATGTGAATAGATCCAGAGCCGGTGTTAGATCCTCTTGGGACCAGGGCTTTTGTCCTGACGTGGCTCTCAGTCTTCATTTTGATCGATGTTTTGTTTATTCTGTTATTGTTCATGAAGGAAAGTGGAACCACTGTTCCTCTAGTCCCACCCAGTTCATTCCCGGGGGGACAGAGAATATACCTTACTCATCTCTGAAACCCCCATGGTACCCGAACTGCAGGTGCTTGCTCAGTTCTCATTTGCTGACTTGAAATGGATTGGATAAGGCCAGATTGTTCTAGTATCTGAAGCTTTTGTGGGGAGATCTGGAGAAAAACTTCTTCAAAGTCAAGGAGAGCAGTCTAGGGAGTAACATCTCTGAGATTGTCCCTTTTGGATCTGGTGAAAGGGGTATAAACAGAGCTGGGTGCAGAGTTTAACAGAAAAAGTGGTTGTGGTAGGCTCAACACGCACCCCCCACTCCCCCCCCCCCCGAAATACTCCCATCCTAATCCCTGATCTCTGGAGCCTGTAAATGTTAACTTACATGCCAAAAAAAAAAAAAAGGACTTTGCAGATATGATGAAGTCAGGGAACTTGAGATGGGGAGATGATCCCGGATGTCGAGGTGGACCCTAAACGTAGTCATATGTGTCTTTATAAGAGGGAGGCTGGACACAGGCAGAAGAAGACAAGGCAGTGTGACCATGGAGGCAAACACCGGCGTGATGCGGCCACAAGCCAAGGAATCCAGCAGCCGCCAGGAACTGGAGGAGGCAAGGAGGGATGCTCTCCTGAGCACCCCCAGAGGGAGGGCTGCCCTAAACTGACACCTTGTTTTTGGCTTAGTGTAACAGCTTTCAGATTTTTGGCCTCCAGAAATCTGAATAGTCAATTTCTGCTGTTTGAAGCCATTGAGTTTGTGGTAATTTGTTACGGCAGCCACAGGAAATGAATGCAGCGGTAGAAAAGGAAATTGCTTCAACTTTCATCCTCGCCCCCAGCTCATACACAAGGCTCGTGGGAAGGCATGTCCTCTCTGAGCCTTGTTGCTTTTAATTTATAAGAGAAACATTGACCGGGTAGGGATTCTGTGAGTGAAGGAGCACAGGTCCAAGGAATATAGCCTCTTCATGCAAGCCTCCCTTCCCTCCGATACATAAAGGTAGGTGGTTCTCAACCTTTCCTTCTTCCCCTGATCCATTAAGACATGATCCGAGTTGACTATATGGATAATTCTGCCTCTTGTCTTTTTCTTTCTTTCTTTTTTTAAAGATTTTATTTATTTATTTGACAGAGAGAGAGAGAGACAACGGGAGAAGGAACACAAGCAGGGGGAGTGGGAGAGGGAGAAGCAGGGAGCCCGATGTGGGGCTCGATCCCAGGACCCTGGGATCATGACCTGAGCCGAAGGCAGACGCTTAACGACTGAGCCACCCAGGTGCCCCTTCTTTCTTAAACCATTGTTTGGCTAAGAGAGGACCCAATTCAGAGTTTTTAAAGAAAAAAATCTAATTGCATATAACGATTAGTCATACTCTCCTTAATTAAATTCAATATGCTCAAACTCTTCATGAGTAGCAATAACAATATAATGATATTCCATGATTATTAATAGCATAATATAGTACAATATAATGTGATGTAAGCACTATAATGTTGTCTAGCTAGTATTTATTGACTACTTACAGTGTTCTGTGCTCTGGGCGTTTTTGTTCATTGTCTCATTCAGTCCCCATAATGCAGTCAGGTGGGTTTATTAACATTATTTTACCCACGAGGAACCTGAGGATATGACTGTCCAGATCGCCCACCCTTGACTATCTGGTAAGTTACAGCAGGACTGTGGTTCTCAGGAGGGTTCTGAGCAAGCAGAAATACCATTGTCTGGACACACATCTTGCCCAACTTACTAGAATGACTAACAAACGTGGCAGAAGTTCAGAGAAGGTGACTCTCCATGGAGGCAAACCGAGAGAGAATAGGGCTTGCAGGGAGGGATTCCAGGGGAGTTTGAGGTCTGAGTCACCGGCGATTCCAACAGAACTGCTAGTTTCGAGTGGTGAGTGCTCAAGCAGCTCTGCTCAAGGTGGCAACTATTTCTGGCACCGTGTAGCTTTGAGACAGTCCAGGACAGGAGTTTTCTCAAATGTAGGTCATTTCCAGCTTGGCTTTGAAGAGTCCAAACCATCTGCACGCATTCTCTACTGGGTGAAGGGTAGAATTTTTAACATTTGGATGCGATGCTACTCGCATAGCAAATAATTAAAAACTGCATGAATTGCCTTCCTGCTCATACTTCAGTCTCAAGCCTGTTTATAATATTCTGGCTTTCCCTCTTGATCTAAGTAGTTGCTGGTGCTGTGGAAAGATGATGGGATAGATTGTTAAGTGGAATGGAGGTGCAGCGTTCGTGCCAAGACTCTCAAGTAAATCATCTAAACTCTGGAGAAATCTGTTTCCTCATCTTTAAAGTGGGGGTTAATAAAACCTCTCCTACTTACTTCATAAGGCTGTCATCAAGCTAAAATGGAAAAATAAAAGCTTAAGAGCTTTGGATTTAGACAGATCTGGGTTCAAATCTACTTTTTCCTTACAAGCTGTATGACTTTGAGCAGATTTATTCAAAATCTCTCTGGCCCTCAATTTCTATGTCTGAAGAGTGAAGCTAATAACAGCTACCTCATAGGGTCTTAGAGGCGATTTAATGAGATAACAAATATAAAGCACTTAACAGTGCCCGGCACAGAGTAAACATCTAATTAATGGAAGCTATTATTATTAATAGCCCTAATTGACATAAAAGGAATTTAAAAGGGCAAAAGGAAGTGTGCCGTATATTAGCTGAAATAGTAGTAAACGCAAGGCTGAAATCTAAACATGAAATCTAAACGTGAAATCTAAACATGCCTTTGAAGATATGCAAGTATGTTTTTATTTACTAATGACGGTGAGCAAGGCAAATATGCTTGTTCAAGCCATTAGCTGTAGACCTCGAAGTATGACCAAACCCTGACGGAGTTCCCCGGCTGGAGACACTGCCCACCTGTATGTAGATTTCACGTACTGCCATTCATCCTGGCATTTTGCGAAGCATTTTATACCATGTGTGACTTGCTATGCATCTTCTCCTACTTCCTCTTAAGACTATAAATTCCTTGAGAATAAAGACAGCATTTTCTCTGTGGCCATAAAGCCCCAAAGGGCTTGGTGAAGATTGCGTCGGTGTTCAATGCATAAGGTACTAATTGGTTCCTGAGGGTGGCAGGGATGGTTATGAACTTTTCCTCCCAGCGTGATTCTGGCAAGTTGCGGACAGTGTGTGTGTATGTGTGGGGGGAGGAGTATGCAGGAAGAGGCTAATGATTTGCCAGGTATTGGGAGCCTCTTAGGCAGGAAAGCACCTGCGCTTCTCTCTCTCGGGGCTTCCATCCACGGTGGCAGGAAGAAAGGTAAATTCCAAAGCAAAGCAAAGAGGATTGGTTATGCGTCCTTTCTTTCTTTTTCGAAGTACTGCCTTTCATTAATGTCGACCAAAGCCAGTGTATGCTCTGACACTCCCCAGCCGTGGGAGCTTGACTGTGTCATTAGGTCACTTTGAGCTTTAGTTTTCTTACTCTTAAAATAGGGGTGATGCCATCAGTTCTATTTACTTCACGGAGGTGTTATAGCATCTGATGAGATAGCATGCATAAAAGTTACGCACACTATAAAGCCTGATCCACAGGCTTTGGTACACACAGGTACCATTATGATGTCACTCACCCAGGGGCACGGGTCTTTATCAGCAGCTGCTTCTTGCCCAGAGATGGCCGCTGCATTCAAAGCATCACGTGCTGCCCTTTTGTTAAAGGCCCCAGAGCCAAGCAGGGGAAGAGGTGACCCCAGCCAAGTCCTCTCTGTTCTCCCACACTGCACGGGACTGAAGGTCTTCTTTGCAATAATCAGCACATCGTAAACTAGAAGGAACTTGAGAGGGCTTTTGCTTTAGTTCTCTGATGGAGGAGCATCTGCCTGGCACCCAGGCTGCGGGAGGCTCTATTTACTTCTTTTTCCAAAATGACTTTCTTTCCTGAGCTCTATTTCCCTCTCCCAATCCCGATCTCTCTTTTTTCTCTTAATCCCTTCCTCCCTAGAAACTGTCATTCCAATGACGATTTTAGCTTCTAGCCTGGGGATGTATTTTCTTTAAAAAAGAAAAAGCACAAAGCAAAACAAAGCAGAATTGCAACAGCAAAGGACAAGGGTGTCCCCAAACGAACAGTTTCCCCCCTGGCACCTAGGGACAACTAAGGCCTGGTCCCTGCCTGTCCCTCCGTCCCTTGCTCTTCTGTCCCCTTTTATTTTGAACTTAGATTCTTTCACCAAGTTTTCTGGGCCCCAAAGAACACCCTGTTCAAAGAGCTCCGTCACTTCTCCACCCTTGCTGCCACAGGCCGTGGAATTCCAAGTCAAACAGAACTTTCCTGCCTTTTCCATTCAGCACAACATTCCTGGGCTTGTTTCCTCGGAGGCTGGTGGGAGCTCACAGACAGGAAAATGGAGCAGTCCTGTGAAGGACTCGGCTCAATTACCACAATAGAGATGATGGAAAAGTAGATACAAAGCATAATCCCTGTAGTTACAAATCATTAATAGGATTACTATCTCAAAAACATCTTGTATATGTAAATTTAAAAATTACATGGGGCTTGGAAATATTTTGAAACCTAGACAAGTCATCCAGGAGCGAAGGGTCTCTGCTCCCTCTTTCTGGTGACCGGTAATTTACACCCAAATCAGGACTCTTCTGAGAGTGAAAGGATGTGTTACTAACAAGGATGCCAGGGGTCTTCTAGCTTGTAATTAAACACCTTTGTGAAGATAGGCAGTGCATTTGTCTTTGGATAGCTCTGAGCATTAGCTAAAATTAGCTTCTTTGCCCATATGTAAATTCTTCCCTTGGTTTGTCAGGCAGGGTCTCATCCCTCTTCCCAGGAGAATAGATCAGGTATTTGAGGATATAGCTCTTCTGTCTTCTGAGTCTGTTCTTCTCCAGGCTAAATATGTCCAGTTCCTTGAGCAATTCCTTATTTGGTATAGTCTCCTGTTCTTTCACCATCCTGGCTGTGCTGAATGAGTTCCACATGGTCTGTATTTGCAAGTGTCTGCCCAGAGCTCAGTGTGGTCCTCCTTCAGCCTCCAGCAATTAGATGTCTCAATCTGTTCTTTTACACAGCAGCTATTTAGACAGACTTGCGGAGCAAATGCTCAGCAGATACCCCCTTATTTTTTTATTTTTTTCTTTTTTTTAAGATTTTATTTATTTGACAGAGAGAGACACAGCAAGAGAGGGAACACAAGCAGGGGGAGTGGGAGAGGGAGAAGCAGGCTTCCCACTGAGCAGGGATCCCGATGTGGGGCTCGATCCCAGGACCCTGCGATCATGACCTGAGCCGAAGGCAGATGCTTAACGACTGAGCCACCCAGACGCCTCACCCCCTTATTTTTCTTGAGCTTTCTTTTACACACTTTCTCAGGGCACACTGGATAGACCGGGTGTTCACCAATATTGAGGCCAGAGGCACAGAGGAAGGGACAAGGGCAGGAGGATGGGGGCTCTAGTCCCAGCTGAGCTGGTCTTTTATGAAATGGACAGGATTAAGTCACCTTGTTTCTCTTTCTCTCAAGAGCTTCGTTTCCCGAATTCTGTCATTGCGCCACTTACAGTCTTCAGATTTGAAGCAAGCTACTTAATCTCTCTGTTGCCCCCCAGCTTCCTCAACTGGAAAATGTAAAATCAAACTGTTGTCATCAGGATTAAATTGAAGGTACTGAGAACAGCATTTGGCCACGCTGTAAGTCTCACCCATGCTGTTATTATTATGAGGCTTACTGCTCTCCTGCCCTCCTTTTTTTAAAATTTTTTTTTTTCTTGGTGCTGTTGATCACTCCTGGGGAGGTTTTCTAAAGCAGCAAAATCTGCAAGCCACCTGAGTGCTTCGGGCTGAAAACTCACCTCCTGCCCTCTAGATTGTAGGTGTCTCTGTGGGAGGATAATAACACCCAACGCCTGTCATTAATCCCTTTCAGGCTCCCAAGACCTTTCATCCTAAAGGATTCCAAGGCTCCTGAATAAAAGAAGCAAAAACATTCATTAAAACATTAACATTTGTATGGCAGGTACAACAAGTCATTCGGATACAGCACTTCATAAAACTGCTCCTTACCTGAAGTTTTGGTTTTAAGAGGTGAGTTTATTGCAAGTAATCTCTAAATTTTAGTGAATTAAATTCAGAACTTCACCCTGAGTTCCCCAATCTTTCTTTCCCCGCAGAGACAAGGCTCTGAGCAACCCCTCCAGGTCTGTGTCCTCAGGGAGGGGAAGTGAAAGGCACAGGGCAAAAGAGGAAAAAGGCAGTAACAGGGGATTCTTGCAAATAACATCACAAAGAGCAGAGAGAATTGGACCTTTCATCTTAGGATCTCCAAACTATTTATACTTGACATAGCTGATACCTGCCGCCAGGCATAATTGCACTTAATTTATAGAGAGAGGATTTTGACTTGCCCAAGGTTAGAATTTCACCTCTTAGGCGGAAACAAACAACAATATTATGTTGGTTTGGGAGACCCGACTCACTGTTCCTGATTTTTTAATTAACGCCGTGGAGTTCATCGATCCAGGATGTGCCGGAGCTCTGCTCTGATGCCGGTTTTGGGCAGCACCATTGGCCTGGTTGCCCGCCTGGTAGTGACCCAAAAGTAGGGGATGCCGGGCTTGTCACATGCCCAGTCTCGAGGGACAGAAGGCTGGCTCTCAGTCTAGCTCGGTTGCATTAGAAATCCTTCCTGTTCTGGTGAGAGAAAGTGATGGCAAAGTTCTATTTCTGATGGCCCACGTGAACGCTCTCCGTAAGGGGTGTCACCTGCCTGGGGATTAACCTGAACCTATCTGGGCGGATCTTATCACAGTGCAAGCTTTTAAAGCCAAGTGTGTCCATCTCCAGTGGCAGCAGATGCTGGGTTTTCCTCTTGCCCTACCCCCTCTCTCCCCTCAACGCATGGCCGGCCAGGATGGAGGTAGCACCAGATGAAGTGGGCTGTGGTCTCTCACTGTCTCTGACTTCTTGGGTTTGGTGGCACATTCTTAGCTGTAGTTTCCGGTTCCTTTAGGGAGAAGGGAAAAATGTGAATGAACAGTCAGTGAATGCTTATGTTGAGTCAAAAACATTGCCTACGTGATTTCGCTTACTTTACCAGGTTGTAATGTTACTTGAAACCCTTGTTTTTTTTTGGAAAATCCAAGTGAAGGAACATGGTGGGCCATGTGTACTTTTGACCAGAACATAAAGGGACAGAAGATTCTCTTTGTAGGGCCTCTGCTATTCTCTCTACTCATAGGAGTTGAAGACACTGAAATGTCAGATTATAACAATGATAAACTTCCACATGTGGGTGCTTTTTGAGAGTGCCAATCCTCATTTGCAGGTTTGTGAACTGATAGATTCCTATTACTTTGTGGACTATCATACCTAATGACAGTAGCAATTTGGATTTGTGCTGGTGACTCTGTAGGAACAACTTAGTATATTTAGCATAACAAATTGAGAGAGCATTCTCACCTCTTTACTAACCGTGTGTCTGAGATATATAGCCATTGGGCTGGGAGGCCATGACTGAGGTACCTCTACCACCGTGTACGAGAACTAACTTGGAGAAAATAAACTGCCTCAATACCCCACATGTGTATGATGATGGCAATAGTGTAGTAACTATTTGTAGGATCAGCTTGATTTTGGTTCGTATTGCTTTAGTTTTGCTTTTGCTCATGAGAGTTATTGCTTGCTGGCCATCATAGCTCAGAACTTAATTTCATTAACATCTTTTTGAAATAGATGACATGCTTTGTGGCCCAGAGATCCCAGGAACAGGGCAAAGATGTGGCTTCTGAGGTTTGACCCTGACTGTTTCCTGTGGGTGGGCAGATGGTTTGTTCCACATGACCAGTTGCTGGAAAAAACTTATGTGAATTATTGCAATTTGCTTTGCATATATAAATACTTAAGTCTGTGTTTAATAATACACTTGATGCAAATATCCTATAAACATATTAATTGCTAAATCAGCCGCTCAGATAAGTTCAATGGGCTTGCCATCCCACGAACAGTTTTTACTAGCCTGTCCTCTCTCCTGGCTATGAATCTTGTATCACAGAGACAGTAAAACAGATTAAAAGCAATTAACATTCTTTCCTATTGATTTTCTTAAGCCTCTCCTGGTAATAGGTATGTAGAATGGTGACATATGAGACTCAATCAATTTATAAGTGTTTACTGGGCATCTTTACCATATTGCTAAGTATAGATGCCTGATCCAGAGGAGGTGGGAGATATGATCCCTGTCCTCAAACACAAATAATCAAGTCAGGGAGCTAAAAATAACACTCAAGAAGTAAGCAGAAACATTTCTGACAGTATGTATAAATTATGTGACTAACCTCTATCCTGATAGCTATTTGAGAAGGTCAAAATGGAGACAAATGAGCTGGGACTTGAAGAAGTTGTAGAGTTGGTACTATTAGTAACAATTCTTAATAATGGAGTACATTAGTATTTATAGTGAGCTCTTTTTATGATTCCCTGTACCATCTCTCTGAAAGAGGTGGTGGAGGAATATAATTTGTTGAGTAAATATGCAAAGTAGACCAGATGATACCTACACATGAAGTGGGTTTCACTAGAGAAGAGGAATCTTGAGCTTAGGGGACCCAAATCTTTTATAATGGGCAGTAAGCCTTCTTGAATTTTGTTCCAAAGGGAGACTCTATCTTTCAAGTCTACTTATTATACAAATGTTCTTGCAAAGATAAATCTGGAACAAAGAGTGGTCAGTGCCTCTCTCACAAGACATGTGAACTTACGAGAGACTCCTGGAGAGTGGTCTTCCACCTTGCTCAAGGTTGCCCAGCTGGTTAACATCAGGGCTAAGGTTAGAACCAAAGTAGCCAAGATAAATGTAATGATCTCACCAGTTCCCTGTTCAAGACATCAGACTCAAATTTGTCCCAACACCTGGGACCAGCCTTCATCTTGTTTGGGGGAGTTTTGTTGCTATTCTGGTTCATATGAGGCATCCATTATAAGTGTTGGGGTTCCTTCTTTGTCCCGTGGGCCAAGCCCCAGTCTTGGGCTCCATTCTTGCAGTGTTTCTTGTCTCGATCCTCAGGGCTGAAGTGCCTGCCTTGGCCTTCCACCCAGTTCCACAGTCCCAGGAATTTCCTTGCTGTATCCTGGGCCACTCTTGGCCGGCATCATGCCTGGATCTTTGTGTCTATCTCACTGTACGTGGTCCAGTTGTCACACCTGCAGGAGCTTCTTGATGCTGACCTGCCCATCAGGACCTTTACCTGTCACTCCCTCCGTAGGAGTTGCTCCATACGCCCAGCTGGACTTCAAATATCTTCTCCTATCACATCTACTCCTATGTGCGTATCTGACCCCATTCATTGTATTTTGTTTCTGGGTCATTGTCCAGTTGCTTACTTGATTTCATTCCAGTAAGAGAAGGAGGTGGTGATGGGGAGATCAAGGATGAAGATCATAAGCTGAGTGCTGTAGGGGGATGAGTATAGTGGACCAGCCCCAAAGCCAGTGTGATTTGAACTGAGTGGCCCAGGAGAGACTCTGAATGCCGGGCTGAAGAATATCAATATCAATAGAACAACTAACTGAATCATAGAACATCACAAGGCTTCATGGGAGTGTGCACAAACTGATAGAGAGAGCATGGGTTTTGGAATCAGACGGAACTGGGTTTGAATCCTGGATCTGCTACACACTAGAGCATGACCTTGGAACTTTTTGTCTATGTCTCAGAGTTCCTCATCTATAAAATCGTGGTAATAACATTTACCTCATGGAGCTGTGATGAGGATTGTTGATAATACAGATGCAACATCTAGCACTATGACTTCAATTTTTAAAGGCTCAATAAATGGTAGCTGTTATACATTTATCATTACGGAATGTTTGCCCTGGAATAGACCTTAGAGCTTGAGCTAACCCTCTTATTTTAGACATGAGGGAAAAAAAAAAAGAAGTGCAGAGTAGTTAGCAAAGTAACCTGTTTGCCCAACCTTGTCAGCTAGGGACAGAATCTTACTCATTGAACACTTATTTATCAAGCAATTCTTGGTAAGTGTGCAGTCAGACATTTATTAGTTGGTGACTTTGCTGCAAGCAGTCAGGAGCATCCTTGGGAGACACAGACTAGGGGTTTAATTCAGGCTTACCCTATGCTGGGGGAACTTTCCTTTTTAGCCATAGACTGTCTAGATGTAAACAGCAACATGCTCCCGTGACATGGCCAGCCTCTCAGCTCTTGAGCCTCACCACCTTTCTTCTGTTCCTCAAAACTGCCTCACCCTTTGCTGCCACTTTGGCCCACTTCAGTCAGCTTATTCCTACCTATCCTACTCATTCCTATTCCGTTTAAGTGTCATTTTCTCACGGAAGTCTTCCCAGATCTCCCCAGTGAGGCGAGGCTGCCTGTCACATGGTCCTTTAATGCCCTGTGCTTCTTCTTCGAGGTGTTCCTTGTGCTCTGATGACATCTTCAATACCTATCTTTCCCACTAGAGATGGTGGCCCTTGTTCTCTGGGACATCCCCAGAGCCCGACAGAGAGTAGACACTTAGTGCATGTTGGTTAAATGATTAAATAAGGCTTGCTAACTGCAATTGCTGTTCCAGAATTTTGGAGCTGCTGCTTAGAATGTAAAACATGCTCTCAAAATGGGATGATAATAGTCTCAGAATAAAGGAGAAGTCTTCTGAAGAAAGGCAATTAGAAAAATTATAGTGACAGGTACATATTTATGTACTCTACCTACACATACACAGCATTTTGCGGTGCCCTTATTTTCTTCTCATTTTATCTTGTAGGGACACTTCATTATGGACTTACTTGGCCCGAGGACTAGCATTTGGAAACTGCGCTGCTAGAAGTCAGAGTCATTAATTAACTGTAGCAATTGCCATTGCTCCACAGTGCTGAGGAAAGCAGATTTCAGAGTCCCGAAGGTGTTCATGACAAATGTACCAAATATACATCCATCTTTTATTTCCTCTTCATACAATTTTTATCCCAATTGTACTTTTCTTTTTAATGAACATCCCCACCCCCACCCCCCACCCAACCATGATGGCTTATTTATTTCCAGGACAATGCACACAAGAGAGATAGAGGCACATGCTGGAAAAGACCATTTCTCTGAGAAATGTCATTTAGCCAAAATGGAACATGGTCCCCTAGAGCAGCTGAAATCCCTTCGTGGATTTATGGTGTCTCCAGATCGTCCCAGTCCTGCCTCAGGATGAGAACAAAGGAAGCATGCTTAGGAAATGGGGCCCAGGGGTCCCGTGTACAGTTGTGTAGGCTGTGCCCTGCCAAGGGCCCCCAGCTGAGAGAAGTGGGCTCTCTCACCAAGCTATGCAACCAGGTGGGGACTGGCTGTGCTAAAGGACGAGGCCACATGCTCCAGGTCACAAGGAGAAAGGGCTGGAGGTGGTGGCGAGTCAGTGAGATCATAGAATATTTTGGTTTGGAGGACGTGAGCCGCCAGAGAGACATGCGTGTAGATCTCTGCTCCACTACTTACTGTGTGCCTTTGGGCAAGGTTGTAAGCCTTGGTTTCCTCCTCTGTAAAACAAGGATAACAGGGGCGCCTGGGTAGCTCAGTCAGCTGAGCGTCTGCCTTTGGCTCAGGTCATGATCCTGGAGTCCTGGGATGGAGCCCCACATTGGGCTCCTTGCTCAGTGGGGAGCATGCTTCTCCCTCTGCCCCCCCAACTTGTTCTCTCTCTCTCAAATAAATAAAATCTTAAAAAAAACAAGGATAAGAGCAATATCTGTTTCATAAGGTTGTTGGAAGGATCAAATGGGATGATGTGGGTGGAAGGCTCAGTAGAGTGGCAGGGCCATATTTAGTGCTTCATGCACCTGTGGCAGTCATCAGTGGTGCCACGATGCCCATGGCCATCTGGGACATACTTCTGGACAGAGAGCTTATATACCTTTTGCTCTTTTCTCCTTACCTCACCATGCTGTCCCAACCTGTGTCTTCCCTTAGTGTCCTCACCAGTCCCATTTACAAAAACCAGGAACCCAAAGTCCATCCTAGACTTTTGTCTCTTCTTCTCCCTCTAACATCTCAGTGGTCTATCAATTCTACCAGCTCGACCTCCATCTCCACCCCTTATTCCTGCTACTTGTTCCAGAACAGCACGCAATTCCTCTCTGGGACAATGGCAGCAGCTTCCAGGCTGGCTCCCATTCCCAATCTTTCAGAAAGACACATCTGTTCTCATGCAGTCTCTTGCTTAAGACTATCTCTGTTTATCTACAGAATCAAGCCCAAAGTTCTTTGGGAGTAATTATGGCTCCACAAGACCTGGCTTGTCTCCTCACTGCTTCTACCTCGATATCTGTGTTCCAGAGATACTTTCTATAGACTCAACAGCTTCATGGTTTTTGTTTTTATTTTTAATCTCTGCGCCTTAAACGTGTTGCTCCCCCTCCCTGGAATGCTGTTAATAATAATGATAATGATGCAGCAAAGGAAGATATGATAATAATACCCAGCATGCATTGGGGATTTACAATATACCGTTCTCGGTGCTTGGTGCTTTACGTTCATAATCTGCCTTTCCCCAATCTTGGTCACCTAGTGAACTCATCAAAACAATTATAATTTTTTAAAATATATTTTTTATATATTCACAGGAGTAATCCAGAGGGCTTGACTCTGCCTGTGTCTCTTACCCACAGGGGGAACCCACATTGCTGCGTGTGGGAGCTAGTACTATGCCTCTTATTCATTTTTTTTCTCTTTTAAATTGACTTCATTTTTTAGAGCACTTTCAGGTTCACACTAAAATTGAGTGGAAAGCACAGAGAGTTCCCATTTACTTCCTACCTCTCCTTTACAGCCTCTCCTACTATCAGCATCCTGCACCAGAGTGATACATTTATTACAATTGATGAACCAACATTGATACATCATTATCTCTAAAAGCCCATAGTTACATTAGGATTCATTCTTGGTCTTGTACATTCTATGAATTTTGAGAAATGTACAATGACATGAATCCACTTTTGTAGAATCATACAGTATAGTTTTGCTGCCTTAAAAATCCTCTGTGCTCTGCCTATTCATCCTTTCCTCCCACCAACCCCTGGCAACCAATGATCTTTTTACTAGCTCTATAGTTTTACCTTTTTCGGAATGTCATGGTTGGAATCATACAGGGTGTAGCATTTTCAGATTGTTTTTTCACGTAGCAATATGCATTTAAAATTCCTCCATGTCTTTTCATGGCTTGATAGCTCATTTCTTTTTAACAGTGAATAATATTCCGTTGTCTGGATGCACCAGACTTTGTTTATCCACTCACCTACCGAAGGGCATCCTGGTTGTTTCCAGGTCTGGGCAATTATGAATAAAGCTGCTATGAACATCTGTGTGCAGGTTTCTGCATGGACATCCATTTCCAACTTCCTTGGGTAAGTACCAAGGAGTGTGATTGCTAGATTATTTGGTAAAAAGAGTATGCTCAGTTTTATAAGGAACTGCCAAACTGTCATCCAAAGTAGCAGTACCATTTTGCATTCCCACCAGCAATGAGTGAGAGTTCCTATTGCTCCACATCCTTCTCAGCATTTGGTGTTGTCAGTGTTCTGGATTTGGGTCATTCTCATTGGTGTGTCACTGGTATTTCATTGTTGTTTTAATTTTTAATTGCTTAATGGTATATGATGTTGAACACCTTTTCATAGGCTTATTTGCCATCTGTGTATATTCTTTGGTGAGGTATCTTCCTACAGGTCTTTTGTCCAATTTTTTTAATTAAAGATTTTATCTATTTATTTGTCATAGAGAGAGAGAGAGTGCACAAAAGCATGAGCAAGGGGGAGGGCCAGAGGGAGAGGGAGAAGCAGGTTTCCTGCCAAGCAAGGAGCCAGGCACAGGGCTCAATCCCAGGACCCTGGGATCATGACCTGAGCCGAAGGCAGACGCTTAACCGACTGAGCCACCCAGGCATCCCCTTTTGTCCATGTTTTAAATTGGGTTGTTTGTTTCCTTACTCTTGAGCTTTAAGAGTTCTTTGTGTATTTTGGATAAGAATCTTTTATCAGATGTCTTTTGCAAATATTTTCTCCCAGTCTTTGGTTTATCTTCTCATTTTCTTGAGCTCCTACTCATTTTCAAAGCACAGCTCAGAGCTCACCTTCTGTGACACTAGGCCTATCTCTTCCGCTCCCCAGCAGTTGGTCTGAATTGACTTTGTGCTATTACTGTGCCTTTAATGAACATCCATCTATGGGATTTTTGGGGAGAGAGTCATGTGACTCATTTTTGCATTTCCAGAGCAAAGCACAGTGTCTGGCACGAATCAAGTACCCAATAGGTGAGTGTTGACTAAACTGAGGTGGCAAATGAGGAAATGCATGCACAGGGCACCCCTGCCTCCCTCAGAAGCATGGGGTGGGGTGGGGGGTATTCCTTTAGCAGCAGTAGTGAGAAATACGCTCTGCGAACGGCATTTTGGTCTAGGTGACGTTCGATCTTCGCCTGAGCATGGGTATTTTTGCCAGATTCCAGATGCAAGCCATCCAGTCCCCACCAGAGAAGCTGCAGCTGGGCAAGAAGCTGAATGCCCTTCGCACCCACAACAAGAATGTTTGTAAAATGCCCTGAAACCCTCCATGGACAGGGAACCTGGTCCGCGCAGGCATGGAATCTTGCAGAATGTATCCTGACTCAACACTTCCTGCTCCTCTTTCCATGTCTGCGTATCTGCAAAGCTAGAACTCTCACTCAGAAGGAACGATTTACCATTCTGTCAGCCTCCAGACAGTCCCTTCTGGTTTCCTGAACAGAGCGCCACGTGCGTGTACAGGTGCGTGCTTAGGTGCCCAAATTCCTTCTGAATTCTTTCACGGGTCAGAATGCTGCAAACATTACCATCAAAACTCTTTCCTTACTCTCTCCCCCCATCCCCCACCCCCATCTTCCTTCTGCTTTTTCTTACTTCTCAAATTAGCTTCTCTTTCCTTTGGCTTGCAATGTTTTTGTAAAACTCTCCCTTGTCTGACCCATCGAGTCTTTGGTATTTAGCTCAGAATATGTTCCATTATGTTTAAGAACACTTTCCTGTCAACGGGCTTCTATTGGGAGCAGACAGCACCCAGAGTTGGGTGAAGCCCTAGGGGAATGCGGTTGGGAGAAGAAAGGACTTTCACATGATTTATAGGCTTGTGACTGTTTCGCTTCATAGACACGAATGCTGAGACATTCAGATGAAAAGTAGAGAAAAATCCTGTAAAGGATCACCAGATGTTTTGTCTGCAAGACTTCAGGCTTTTGATGTTAGGCAGGAAAAACATGTGAATTCTTGACTGAATTTTGCAATTGTCACAGGGCGTTTTAGGGATATTTAGATTTTATATTTATGTATTTATTTATTTATTTTTAAAGATTTTATTCATTTATTTGACAGAGAGAGACACAACGAGAGAGGGAACACAAGCAGGGGGAGTGGGAGAGGGAGAAGCAGGCTTCCTGCCGAGCAGGGAGCCCAATGTGGGACTCGATCCCAGGACCCCGGGATCATGACCTGAACTGAAGGCAGACGCTTAATGACTGAGCCAACCAGTCAATCCGCCCCAGGGATATTTAGATTTTAGTCATTATTAGCATTTTGGGTCAATTTAGGGAATTTAAAAAGTTACCAAATTATTGCAGGCTCGTTGTAAAAAGGCCAAGTAATATAGAAGTCTACAGACTGGAAGCTTAAATGTCCTTCTCTGTCTTCTCTCCCTCGCTCCAATTTCGCTCTTTTCTAAGATGAGTCACGGGTTGAATATGTATGTTTTTGGACACTTTTTCTGTACATTTGCATACACACATAGTTCTATTATTATTTTTTATGTAAATGGTCATTTTATGCAATGTATTCTGTAATGTCCATTTTTTCGGTGAACAATAGACCTTGGAGATCTTCCATTTCAGAATAGAGAGCACTGCCTCACACTGTGTCTCTGCACATCGGGCTCTCTACAGCGACACCCTGTCATTTACTTCACCATCTCCCCAGGGAGGGCTGTTCAGGTTGTTTTCTTCTCCTTTTTTCCTTTCCTTTCTTTTCTTTTTCTATTTTAAACAAAACAGCAGTAAATATCCTTACACATATTTTTTTCCCCTGTGTGTGTCTTTCTGTTGGATGTCATCAAGCTTTATACATTTTTTTCTTATTCCAAGGGAAATTTAAAATCCTTTTTTATCCATTTTTTAAAATTTCAAATTGTCTGCTAATTTTCTTTGTCTACTGTTCTTAGGAGTTTTATGTATTTTCTTATTCATTTTAGGGGGTTCCCCTCCAACATTTTATTATGAAAACATTCAAGCACACAGAAAAGTTGAAAGAATTGTGTAGTGTGGGAACGCCTGGGTGGTACAATCAGTTGTGTATCCGACTTTTGGTTTCAGCTCGGGTCACGATCTCAGGATTGTGAGATCAAACCCTGGGTTGGGCTCCTCGCTCACTGCAGTCTGCTTGAGATCCTCTCTTCCCCCTGCCTCTCCCCCTGCTCTCTCTCTCTCTCTCAAATAAATAAATAAATTTAAAAAAAGAATTGTGTAGTTTATGCCTCCATATACCTACCATCTAGACTGATAATTAACATTTTGCTATATTTGCTTTATCATATATCTTTTCGTCTATCTATTCCTTTATTCATTTGTCAATCCACCTTATTTTTGTGAGTTTTGAAGTAAGTTGCAGATATCAGTACACTAACTATTTCAGTTGCTTATCAACAACAGGATTTAACGTTTGTTTATAGTCCTTTTTATTTTTTATTTTTATTTTGCGATGTAAAATTTACCTACAACAAAGTGCACACATCTTAAGGATATGATTCAATGTAGGGAGCTTTTCTATTTTTTTAAAGGATTTTATTTGTTTATTTGACACAGAGAGAAAGAGGGGGGAGAGAGAGAGAGTGAGCATGAGCAGGGGGGAGCAGCAGAGGGAGAGGGAGAAGCAGGCTCCCCACCGAGCAGGGATCCCGATACGGGGCTCGATCCCGGGACCCCGGGATCATGACCTGAGCCGAAGGCAGCCGCTTAACCGACTGAGCCAACCAGGTGCCCCTCAATGTAGGGAGCTTTTTATATATTAAGAGTAGTCATCTTTCTCTCTCTCTATATATATATTGCAAGTATTTTCTCCCAATCAGCCTCTTATTTTTCAACTTTGTTACGATAGTTTTCACATATGGAAATGAAAAATTTACATAGCTAGCCAATCTATCAATAATTTCCTTTATCCATTCTAGGTTTTTTAATTTTAATTTTTATTTATTTTTTATTTATTTGTCAGAGAGAGAGAGCACAAGCAGGGGGAGCGGCAGGCAGAGGGAGAGGGAGAAGCAGACTCCCCACTGAGCAAGGAGCCTGACGCGGGACTCGATCCCAGGACCCTGGGATCATGACCTGAGTGGAAGGCAGACACTTAACTGACTGAGCCACCCAGGCGCCCCAGGTTTGGTAGTTTTATTTTTAATTTCTAAATCTATATTAAATTACATTTTTGTTGGGGGAGGGCTATAACTTCACTTTTGCATTCAGAAAACCAATTGTCCCAAAGTTAAACACACTTTTTAGAATTATCTCCTATAGTCTTTTCCTGTTTTCTCCAAACCTTGGAAGAAACTGGGAGAGCCAAGAGAAAAGGCGGTAACACTTAGCAGCAGGCAGAGGAGAAGGGGATGGAGAGAGACAGGATGAGATTTTTGGAGTGAAGGTTCTAAAGGTCTCCCTGTAATTTTCCGCAGCCATTGAATGAAGTTATTTCTGGCATAAAACAGTGAAAGTGTTTGGTTTTCAACAGTATCTCTCCAATAATACCATTTTCTAACCAAAACAACACGGTAAGATGATTCAGCATTTGGGAATTACCTAAAGAGCAGTTTCTGGATCTTCTTAGCCAAGACATCTGTGAAAGAGTTGGAGTCCAGATAAGTCTATAAGATATGAACTGCAGTATTAGTGATTGATGAGTCTGTAGTCATGCATAATGAAAGAGGAAGAAGGCAGGGGTCAAGAGCAGACATGTGGAGGATCTGGTCTGCACCTTGCTGATTCACTTTTGCAGTAGGGACAAGGCGGCCTTTGGCAAGGGAGTATGACTTGGCGTAGGTGTTGCCATTTGAGAAACAAGGAAGCAAAAGCAATTTGGATATGTAGTTCTTTTGAGAACATATCTAGAATACTTCATTCAGTCTTGGAGGTGTATTACTGTTATGTAGGATGACAATCAACTGGAGTGAATCAGAGAAGGAGAAGAAGAAATTACTTGTGAGGATATATGACGATAATATATGCAAAAGCATTTCGTTAACTGCATTGTGTAAAACAGAAGCAAATTCTTTCTATTATTATCATAACATAGGGAAAGAAGAAGAAAGTAATTCTTTTTTTGGTTCCATGATAAACAATTGTAGGCATCAAAAGAACTGTATGTAGGGGTTCATATATCTCATGCTTTTCTCCAAACACCATATCTATTTGTTCAGGATCTACTCAGAAGATAATATTGTACTGCAAGACCTAGCCATTCCACTTCTTGGTATTTACCCAAGAGAAATGAAAGGATATGCCCATGCAAACACTTGTACACGAATATCCATAGCAACTTTATTTGTAACATCCCCGAGTTGAAGCAACCCAAATGTCCATCAACAAGTGAAAAGATAAACAAATGTAGTATATCCATACAGTGGAATACTTATTAACAATAAAAAGGAATGAACTCTGATACACCCAACAGTATGGAATAAATCTCAAAATAACTTTACCAAGTGAAAGAATCCAGGCAAATGTTTGGGGTGGGGGTAATGGGCATATTCATTATCTTGATTATGGTGATGGTTTCATGAATGTATATGTACGTGAAAACTTTTTAAGTCATACAATTTAAACAATATATTTTATTGTATGTCATTATACCTCAATACAGCTGTTAAAAGTTAATATCAGAAGGTGGCATATTCACTTTGAAAAACGTAATCTTTTCTAAAAATTGAAAATTAAAATTTTTAAGCAAGCAGCATTTGCTACTGCTTTTAATCCACAATTTGGTGTAGAAAAATCCAGTTTATACCATATATTTTTAAAGTTAAAACTTTTCAAAGAATTTTTCAGAGAGTTGAAGCAGTCTGTGTTGATCATGTATGAGACGAAAAATGAGTCAGAGGGAAATATAAGAGGTTTTTCTTTTTTTAAGATTTTATTTATTTATTTGACAGAGAGAGACACAGCGAGAGAGGGAACACAAGCAGGAGGAGAGGGAGAGGGAGAAGCAGGCTTCCCACTGAGCAGGGAGCCCAATGCGGGGCTCAATCCCAGGACCCTGGGATCATGACCTGAGCCGAAGGCAGACGCTTAACGACGAAACATAAGAGGTTTATAAAGGCATCTATTCACCACCACCCTCTTAGGGTTAAGGAATCAGTTCTCCAGAGGGAAATTAGAGAAGCTCCATTGCCATAGTCAAGGAAATCTAAGTGAACAAAGACTCAGCTTAAGAACAGAGCTCAAAACTTGTAAATGCTTTCATCCAAAGATACAAGCTTTTCCAAACACCAATTAACCAAGTCTCACAGCATGCTGGGAGCAGAGCGGTACAATCATTACTCCTTTTACAGAGCGAGAATTAGAATCCAAAAGGGTGCAGACAGCCTGCCCCAAGTACCTGGTGTGGCAGCTGCTGACTCAGGGGTGAGGCTCGTGTTCTGCCTCCTGGTTCCCTTACTCCAACGAACAAAGAACTCTCTAGCCCTAGACCCACCTGTGGAGGGAGAAGAAAACTTCGTTTTAACCAGTTTGCTTTGGAGCCGAGATGGTATGAGAGGCACACCAAGGGTGGGATCCAATGGTCCGATGCTAATCTCATTTCCTCACTTCCTCCTAACTATTTTGAACCAGTTCATTGCTGTCTTCACTGCACTCTTTGTGAGTGACAGAATCTATTATTGAAGGCTAAATGATTTTCTTGGTAAACTTGAAATCGGGATTTTCACCCATTTGCTTTGTGTTTTCAGAGAGCTGTTTAGCACAAAATAGAGATTCTTTCCACTCCAAGGAAGCTCTGGGAAACTCTCAATCCTGGATTGCTTATGCGATCAATTTAGAGCCTTTGGGACCTGGAGAGGGAAAGCCTGTTAGACCCAAAGGACCAGCAAATGGGAGATCTATTTGACATATCCTGGGAGGTTTACTCGTGAATTTTGAGAAATATTATAGCCTATCAGGGGCTTCCCATCCTCACCCTTTTCTGGAATGTGAGCTCTGTTGGCTTTGCCTCATAAGTGTGGAGGAACCAGTTAATTCAGATGTGGGATCCTATGATTAGTGGCAATCTTTTCCTGGATGACATATGGTGAGAGGTTCTAACCCAAGTAAGACTCATTTATTATGAGTTTCTATTGTAGCTCTCCCGGTAATGCTTGACTTATCTGGGAGTTACTCATTTAGCAGGAGCAGCCATCTGAAACCCAGCTGAGAGAGCAGAAGGAAACCAAAAAAGCCTTTGGGTGGCCAGTATGGGCATCAAAAATTCATAGAGCTACTCAGCCTCTTTTATTTACTTTTATTTCAGGCATTACTTAATAACCTTAATTTTGATCTACAGTAGATTATAGTCAGTGCATTAATGGGGCAGGGAGGAAATTTTAGAAACAGGAGCAAGAAGTTGGCAACTTGATGGTGAAGGATGAGACAGAGGAATTATAAAAGCACAAATAAGAATGCAAGGAACAATCTGAGCTGAGGCCAAAGAGTTTTCTGTAATTCCAAAGCCCAGGAGTTCTTTTATTTTGGATATCGGAGCCCAATATTGGAGGTTATTTCTTTGTTCTACGAATATGTATTGGGAGCCTGAGCACTCCACCAGGTACTGGGTACATAATGTCAGAGCTGGTTCTGTCCTTGTAGAGGGTAATAAGTTTTATTTCGGAAACTAGAGAATACCACAATATATTTAGAAAGATTTCCGTAACAACGAAAAAAAATGTTTCAACGATTTGATTCCCCAAATTTTAGGCTCCAGGAATCTGGGAGAATCAATTATGTAGAACAGTTCATCCCCCACTGGACCTAATAAATGAGGCATTAATTATATTAGCATGACTTTATTATTAGTTTTATATTAAGAGCAGAATGCATATGTGTTATTTTCTGAAGACACAGATGTCTGCTTTACCCTTTAATTATTGCCAGTTCCTGTGATATTATAAATTTCAGCTCAATTAAGGCAGCCTACTGCTCCTTGGGGTGAGGAGACTGGGCACAAGCCCGGGTGTTTGATGAGTGGAGGTGACAGATTTGAGGGAAGAGAAAGTAAAGAGGCAAAACAGGGGTGCAAGGGACCTTCTATTTTCACGTTTATAGAGGACTCTCATTTTGCCAGCTTCTCTCCCTACCTCTCACCCAGTCCCACTGTCTAATGGAGAAAAATAAAGGTCTAAAGGGAATAGATTTAATGGAACTGGAACAGAGGGTGGGGCTGCTTGGGGATGTACTGTGCATTTAAAATAAAACAAAACAAAATGCCTCTTGATTGCCAAGTCCTCTTGACTGCCAAGGCAGGAAATTTCTGCCCAACTGGAAGGGCTGGTTGCAGAAATCCTTGAGGGCCTTTCTGGAAAGCCTGGAGGAGGCGTGGCTGTGAGAGAGCTCCTCTGGGCATCCACAGTCGCCTGTAGCCTGGTTGAGGGAGTGAGTCAAGTGTACCAGGGGTGTGAGGGCGGTGAGATGAGTCTGACCCAGCAGAGGGACCGGGTCAGAATGTGACCACGTTCAGGCAGGGTCATCTCTGTGTCAGAGGACGGTGTGGGCCCAGCAGGCCAAGGACGACTGAATTAAACAGCTCCGATTCAGAACCAGAGCCAGCATCAATCCATGGACAAGGCTTCTCCTCACGCAATTTACTTTGACTTCCACCTTTTCCATGTATATTTCTCATCCTCGTACCCTTAGTACCTAGAACAGCTCCTGGTGTGAAGCTCCCGCAATATTAAATGAATGAACGAACTTAGGAAACTTTTTTGCTACCCTCTTACCATTATAATAAACTCTATTTCTGAAGCTCCTTGCCATCCCTGGTTTAAAACACACACACACACACACACACACCAGGAAACAAAGGAAACCGTTCCCTACCTTGCCTAGAATTTCTCATACAGTCAGATCCAAGGAAATTAATCAGGTGTTAAAATTGGCAGAAATTGGGCAAATTATCCCCACATTCTTATTGCCCATTACTTCACAAAAGTTTCCGGAGAGTAAAAATAAATATTTAGTGTTGTCTTAGTAAAGAGTTTGGTGGTTTACCCTTAGTAATGAAGTGTACACTCAGAAGTTTATGGTTAGGCAAGTTTTACCCTGAGGAGTTAGCAGTCTAATTATAAGGAAGACAAACAAGCGTAAATACACATAAGTGCTTCGCTCATCAAAATAACCTCCAGGCAGGGCCTCTGTTCTGAGGTTTCTGAATAGCCTTATCTTTTCAATATGGCGTGTGGGATGTCAGTGTGTTCTAGGTCTCTGCGGTGTTGGGTGACTGCATTCAGGAGGTAGAACGGCGGCTCTGCCTGCTCAGAGCCTGAACCCTGAGCTCGCGGGTGAGCAGTAGCTATCCTGCCCCACTGCTCTGGGGACGGCGCTCCTCGGAGGGTCCGCAGAAGCCGGTCCGCAGACGACTACCAGCCCATCGTTAGTGAAGGGGTTGGCACCAGAGTTTAAAGCAATGGTGCCACTAAGCACACTGTTACGTTCTGTTAACGTTTCAGAAGATGACCTCTAGAACAAAGGTTGACAAGCTTTCTCTGGAAAGGGCCAGAAAGTACATATGTGAGGCTTTGCAGGGCAATCTCGGTCACCATTACTCAATGTTGCTGGTGAGTGGTGCCCAAACAGCCGGAGACCGCACGAATGGGTGTGGCTGTGTTCCAGCACAACTTTTCTCTTCCCCCTTTTCCTTCCTTCCTTCCTCCCTCCCTCCCTCCCTCCCTCTCTTTCTGTCTTTTGACAAATATTGGCACAGGTAGGAAATGCCCAGTGGGGTAAATGTGGCTTGGGGGTGGGGGAGGGCCTGTAATTTGCCAACCTTTGTTCTAGATGAAGGAAGCTGTTCATGATTATGTTCCAGTGCAGGTTTCTTGTCTTGAGTACCACCGGACTGGACAGCCTATGAAGGGCCATGTCAGGTAGGATCCCAAGGCCCATCCATCTGTTGTTAGTGAGACCACTAATACTCATGTCATGGGGAGGGTTTTAGTTGCTCTCCGTGGATAATGATTTTGTAAGAGTAAGCATCTACCCCTTGACCACATTGCATTTTCTCCCAAACTCACCGATGGCTTTACCCTCATTGCCAACCTTATAACTACTTCATTTAGTAAAAGCCCACCCTCCCTTTGCCCCATCTCCTTCTCAATCTTCTTCCACGCTACTACCTACCTTCTTGCTTCTCTCTCACTTCTAATTTTCTGTTCTGGTTAACCTAGTTTTTGGCCAGTCACCCCCGCTTCCACTTTCTCCCACCAACAGTGCTTCTATTAATATATCCTGAGGCAGATGCTCCTTTTCCCATTGTAGTCACAAAATGGTCAGGGCCAGGTTTTTTGGGTCATCTTGCTTCCCATTTAGGTGTCCATATCCTTTCTCTGGAGTTCTATGCTATTTAGATCTTCTACCTCTTACTCCTCTGGGCCCTAGTTCTTAAAGACTTTCTGCATTTGCCACCAAAAAAGACCCTTATCTCCAGAAGTAAGTTTCCATGCTGTACTCCTTATTGCTTCTTATTCTTATACCTTTCTATCTAGTTTCCACCTGAGCTCACCTCTACCTTCCTAAATTGCTCCCCTGACCTCTTGATTTTCTCTTCTGAGCTGCCATCAAAAAGCACCAACTTTTCCTCTGCATGAAAAGTTACCCAACCACCCTTCTTGTCTATATTTCTTGCTCCATTCGGGTTCTTTGACCTTGAGTCTTTGCTTTCTACTGTCGCAATCCATACAGTGGACTGCAGTTTTGTTTTGTTTTTTTTCCTAGGAATCAACCTCCCCTACTGGGTTGACAGAGGTTGGCTTCTTTAAAGCTTGGACTCCAAGGTATCTAGCTACTACCTGGTATCGGATGCATAGTCTACAAATTTATTAGGCTGGGCTAAAGACTGTACAGAGCCACCCCTGGCCCCATGATTTCTTGTAACTAGGCAAAGGCTCTCTCAGAATAAACAGTGGTAAGGCTTCGGAGGAGTTGTGTGGCCCTTGGTCAGCCAGGCTCTAGACAAGGTCTTCTGTCTCTAAGTGGGTCTTTCTTCCACTGTTACAATATCCACCTTATCTTCTTTGAGGTGACCACTCTGCCTTCTGGACTCTTGCAGGTCCTATAGGAATCTCCCAGAAAAGCTGGATTGCAGACATCAGTAGAATGGCTTCATGCACTTGACCATGACAGAGAATAGGATTGGGAAGGGTTAGGGAGGTTCTGACTTCTCCCCTTCTCCTCCCAATGGTGGGATGCTCTGGATGGAACATGAACTCCTCTATCAGATTGCTCGTCAGCGATGGCGCCACCATCCACCTGTCACTTAAGCCAGAAACAGATGTCCCCTAGATGACTCCCTCTCACTCACCTGTTCACATCTGTCATTGATCCTGTCATCATAGGCCTCAATATCTACTTCCTTTCCCCCACTGCCACTTTAACTCAGGTGAAAATGGGAATGATAATAAGCTTACCTACCTCTTAAAGTTGTTATGAGGATCGAAGAAGTTAATACACATTAAGTACATAGAACAGCATCTGACACACAGTAAACACTCACTAGGCTTGAGTTTTTATCATTGTTGTTATTGTCATTGTTATTTTCTCTTCCACTTTGGGGTCAGGTGCCTCTCATATATGCTAATTAGCATTCCAGTCTAGCTTTTACCACGCCACATTGTATAATCTCCCGTTACTTGTGAACCTGTAAGACTGCATAGTGTCTGATGCAGAGCAGATATTCCAAACAAATTTTTCTTGAATTAATGGATGAATCTAAAGCAAGGATTTTTTGGTTTCCCCTAAAATCAAGTAGAGGGAGGAGATAAGAGGAGAAAGAAGTTGAAACAAACAAATAACCAACACTTTAAGACAGCCTTATTCCTCTCCTTGCCAAAGATACACATGCGTCCTCTGCACCAGCAACAATTGGAGCTCATTTTCCTTCTGGTTCAGCCTGGCAGGCATCAGCTGTCCCCTTCAGGTCCCCATCTCTCTGCTCTATTATGATGGGTGATCAAAAGTTGATTTCTCCACTGAAAAGTTTTTTTTTTGTTGTTGTTGTTTCACTCCATCGTTACTTCCAGGTTCACAGCTATTCTGAGCATTCCTGAAGGCTGGTCTCTGGATAACTGAGATATTAAAGACAGTTCTCAGGATCATTGTCAAGAGTGAAATGGACCTTCAATTTCTCAAACTCTACTAGCAGAAAGCCGGTGTTGTTAGTTCAATAACGAAAGGCTTCTGATTCCTATAGCTAATTTTATTGGTGGTGGTGGCAACGTAGAATTCATTAACTAAGTTCCCCTTGTTGCTCATGGTGCCGCAGTCCTACTTTCTTAACGACTGGACTTTGTTAGACATTTTCTAACAAAGCAGTAAAGTGTGCTGATTTGCAAAGTGAATAGCTCACGTGTAGGTCTCTTCAAAGAGGGAATCACATGACAGTTTGAAAAGGGTGCTGTAGAGGTGAGTGGGGTGAGACAGTTTCCCTCATTCTAATTAGGTTGTAGCCAATGGGAAATGCTGGAACCATTCAACTTTTCTTTCAACCAATGTTTATTGAGCACTAGCTGTCTACTAAACACTGTGGTAGGCCCAAGAAAACCCCAAAAGGAATGACACAAGTTGCTGTCTTTCTGTCTGGGACAGTGAGAGAAGTCACCATGTGATGTTATGTGGAAGAGTCACATTCCATTCAGAGATTTAGTCCAAAGTCAGCATATAAAGTGAAATGACAAATAGTCAAGAAAATCACACCCTCAAAAATCCCTAAAATCAAGCCTCAGAAACTTCCTTATTTTTTTCTTTGCACTTTAACGAGAGCTTCCTTTAAAATTTTTTTTTTTTAATTTTATGAAGCTATATTTTGTAGGGTGTCCGGAATAAAAATATGTCTTCCTCTTTCTCTTTGTTTTCTCCTTCTTTTCTTTTTCTGTTTACTGAGCACGTGCAGTTAAATCCATGCAAGTTAAATGTGCATATAATACAGCCCTTTGGTTATCCCTAAAATGGAAGTTCATAATGACTGCATAAAGTGCTCTGAAAACAGGGAAAAATGTTCTAACTTGGCCTGAGGAAATCTAAGAAGGCTTTACTGAGGAGGTGTCATTCCAACTGGTAGAGGGTTAAGAGCTTTCTAAACACACAGAATAGCATAAACAGAGGCCGGTAGCTATGGGAGAGCATAGTTTCTTCAGGGAATGATCTAGAGTTTATGTTTGGGGCAGGCATGATGGTAGTGGAGAAGGTGAAGAGTGATGAGAAAAGAGCTTCATCAGGGCAAGATCACGAAGGGACCAAAACACACCACGTGGCTGGCACAGCTGGAGGAAAGAGTGATTGGGAACGTTGTGTCCGCTCCCTGGCAGCCCACTGTTCTCCACCCTCTCTTCTCATCGCTGGCCACTTCCCCCTACTCTTAACTACTTCCTGAAATGGCCTAATGCACCATTCTGCACCTCAGTCCTGTTGCCAGATCTGACTCACGGAGTATTGTTTTCTAGCTGAGGACAAGGATGCTTTTCTATTTTCTAAGCCTCTTTTTGTCTAAGGATCACCAAGTCATCAGGAGACATGGAATCATTATGGATCCCGATTGTGGCCCTAAATGTGGGTGGGTGTCATGTGTCTATTTCATAGATTAGCCTGGGATAGCTGCTCTTGGGAAACCGCAGGAACCAGAAATTGGTCTGGATGGGAACCTAGACGCTATTCCACTTTCTGCTTTGTCATTCAGACCATGAGATGGACATCTTCAGGGACCATAGGAATATTGTCCTCTTTATTTCCCTAGAAAGAAAGGGAAAGTGAGTTCCATAGTTAGACACCTCTGGAGAGATTAAGGGAATGACAATGGAATTTCTGGACTGGAATTTATTCAAGATAGCTTTGGTGTTATACCTAAAGCCCAGAGAGATGCTTTATCAATTAGAATCAGATAAGGTGACATATAACAAAGAAACCAAAATTACAGTGTTTTAAACAAAATATAAATTTATTTCCCTTTCATATATAAGAAGCCTAGAGGTAAGCAGTCCAAGATTGCTACAGTCAGGCCCAGTCAAGGGCTCAGGCTTCGGTCTTGATTGTCTGTTATCCTCTGCATGTGCTCCCATCTCATGGTCTTGGGTGCTTACGCAAGCTCAAGCCATCACATCCACACTCTAAACAGCAGAAGGAAAGGAGGGACAGTTAAGAAGGGGGAAAGTAGCACCTGACAACTCTTATAAAGAGATTGCTTGGAAGCTGCCACACATTGCCTCTGCTAAGAACACATTGGCCAGAACTTACTGGAGGCTGGGAAATGTTGTCGTTTCTCTAGTTGACAAGGTAAAAATGTAGGCAGTAGAAGCCTCTGCCACAAATCCCATGAGCAAGAGCCCAGCACTATACATGTGATCAGAGAGTTGACAGGCCCTTGCGCCTCTCCTCTCCTTGATAACCAAGAGGCCTGTGTCTTAGAGAATCATGTAGCTGTAGGAGCCCATCCAGAGGGTCATTAACTCCCATCCCTGTGTGGTGTGATTAGCACTGGCATTATTTAAATGCTGAAGAAGGGAGAGGTCTCCCTGTTTGCCAACAGACTAGCTCCCCAAGTATCTTGAGAACACCAACATGGATGAATGGATGTTCTTGGCCTATTGGATGGATGAATCCCGCCTACTGATGTTTTATCCACGTAACACTCACACATTGTTGGCAAGCACAAATATCAGGGCCCTTATGGAAATGCTTTCTCAGATTCCCTACCTTTCCTCAAACCCTCAGCTGTTTAAATGGTACACAAGAGGTACCTGGGATCTTTTTGGCAATCATGAACATGAATTTGCTCTGTAACCTAGGCAATATATGAGTGGAGCCCAAGGACACAAGAGGGAAAGAGGAGGAGGAGGTAGCTGTTCAAGTAGAGCAGTAATGGGTGGAGAGAAGGAGGAAGGAAATAGGTGGGGCCAGCCCAGCCCTGTACAAATATGTGAATGAACCCAGTTTCTTTTCAGGGTCCTTCTGTATCTTTGGATACAATCCCTTTCCCTTGTTCTCCATGTCCTCACACCCCTCTAGTCACCCACCCTCAGCATCCTCCTTAGCATGCCATGACCAATCTTTCCCTTCCTTTGTCCCTATTGCAAGCAACATCTGCTGTACTATGTCTTTAGGGAGTCATATCAGTAATAACACTTAAATAATGGCCAATAAATCAGAGTCTCAAAATATGTTACATTTATCCACTTTCCCCAGTAAGTCCGATAAGCTTATTCACTTCCATAATGACCAAGATAAGAATGTGCTCCTCCCAGAAGTCATATTTACATTGTGAGAGAGATTTCTAAGCCTAAATCCAGAAATATATTAATCACCTTCAATAGCGTTTTAATAAAGGGGAAAGAATTAGGCAGGAGTTGCCCATGTAGGGCAGGGGTTCGGGTTCCAGGGCACTAGCAGGATGGAGGGAAAGGTGAAATAGGGCTCACTTCCAGCACCAAGGTGGTGTGTGACTAGCATAGCATCAGCTCCATACTAAGTGCCTGATCCGTAATGAATCAAAATGTGGGACGCCTGGGTGGTTAAACGTCTGCCTTCAGCTCAGGTCATGATCCCAGGGTCCTGGGATTGAGTCCCACATCGGGCTCTCTGCTCAGCAGGGAGTCTGCTTCTCCCTCTGCCTGTTCCGCCTGTTCTGCCTGCCGCTCCCCCCTGCTTGTGCTCTCTCGCGCGCTCTCTCTCTCTGACAAATAAATAATTAAAATCTTTGGAAAAAAAATGTGAATGGAGGTTTAGTGAAAGGACAATTTACACAGCTGTGGGGTATGGTTTAGAGAAGCAGGAAGGGATGGCGCAATGTACAGGATGAGCATGAACATGGTGGAAAACCCATATCAGCTCTCAGTCTGAAGGTGTGATGGCAAAGAGTGGCCATCAGCCCTCGAGAGGGCTGTGGCTTTTGGAGAAGGGCTGTTTAACAGGAGTTGTGGTGTTTGGTAGAAGAACGCAACCACGGCCCAAACATGGCCTAGCAGGTAGCAATAAATTCCCGGACCATTTTCTCTTCCCACCCTCCAGTTTTCCGTCTGTACCTCCCATTGGAGAACCCACTGGAAGTCAAAGATGCAAGGGAGCCTGGGTAGAGCTTGGCCTCCCAAGGGCAGATGGAGAAAGGAGAAGCAAATAGAAATAGAATATGTTTTAGCACATTAGTCTTTAGCAGCTTATACTTTAGTACGGGAGACAGACTGATATGAACATAATTTATGCACAAAGCGGCCATCAAGGTAATTAATAGAAGTGTGTTATTTGATTCATTTTATAAAATAAAAATTCACTGGCTGCTGGCAGGCCCTGAGTAGGGTCTGGAGGTCTCCAAATCTTCAAATTAGCCATAACTATCAACCAAAGTATCTTTTCCATCTTTTCTCCCTCTTTCCTCGCCTCCCTCCCTTACTTCCAACAAATATTACTTGAGTCCTTCATGTGTGGCAGGAATTGTGCCTGTCATCTGCTCCTGGTTGCTTTCAGTCCTGGGGTGGCTCTCTATCACACCTGCCCCTTTCTCTCTGTCCTGCAGACTAGCCTTTCCAGACCCTTTTTGAGGGACAGTGACGCTTCCCTGTTGCTTGGGGCAGAAAGAATGGTGATGTGAAAGTTTTTTCCAAAAGAGTAAGCTGTGTGGAATTTTTAAGCTCAAGTGTAGACTGGGGAGCAGAGGGAAAGACTGGGATTCTGGAAATCCTGGGCTAGAAGGTAAAGGCTGTGGGGCAATGGGAAAGGGGAATAGCTGGGAGATCTAGTTCAATGTTATGGGGGGCCTGTATTAAATGATGGCTCATGTTGCTTCCTTTTCACCCCTTCCTGAAGAAATCAGCACAAATACAGAGGAAATCTACATCAGTGGGTGGAAGCAGAGCCCTCTCAGCTCACTTGACCCTGGCTGACCCTTTTTCAGACCTAAACCAGGAATGCAATGGTGTACAAGACCCATTCAAACAGTCCCAGAACCATTAAGCAATGGAGACTGGCTCTTGGACACTTGGCATGAATTTCTGGCAGTTTCCCCTCACCAACATGCCTCCCTCACCCTGTCTGTAGGGACCTCCGTGTTTATCTTTTCCTCATTCTGCCAATGGTCACTGACCTGATTTCATCTTTTTTTTTTTTTTTTTTTTTTGAGAACGAGTTTTCGGTCTGTCTTTCTCTCCCCTGTCCCTTAGAGCCACTGTTTTGTTGACCAGCCTATTCTGAAGTATCTCTGAGGCATCCCCCTGAATTTTACTGAGTACCTACGTATCTGCTAGACAACGTATTTCATTGCTTTTACAACTTCTCCTTCCTCCCCTGATGAGTCTTCAAATGTCATCGGGGCCTCCATCTTGGTCTCCACTTAGAACAGCATAGTGGTCAGGAGCGTGATACTATAGACTGCCTGGCATTGATGTCTGCTTCTGCCATTTGAGCAGCAATGTGGTGTGGGAGAAATCACTTACCCTCGTTGAGACTTAGTTTCCTCATCTGTAAAATGGGAATCATAATAGTTTTTTTTTTTTAAAGTTTTATTTAATTTAGAGAGAGAGAGAAAGAGAGCGTGCACAGGGGGAAGAGGCAGAGGGAGAGGGAAAGAACCTCAAGCAGACTCCCCTCAGAGTGTGGAGCTGGACATGGGGCTCGATCCCACCACCCCAAGACCATGACCTAAGCCAAAATCAAGAGTTGGACGCCTAACAGACTGAGCCCCTCAGGCGCCCCAGGGACAATAATAGTTCTAAGTTGTGGGGATTAAAGGAGTTAATATCTATAAAATGCTGGGCCCCATGTCTGACCCCTGGGAGTCCTCAATAACAGCATGCTTTTATTACTATGAGTGCTGGGTTGTTACTATGGCCCAGGGCACAGGATAGAGTGCTCATTCATCTCTAAATTGTGTTCTGTGCTCAGTTACAAGGGTCTTCCAAGAATAGAGATGACTTAACAGTTCTCAGGTTTATGTCCATGTGAAACTCCATCTTCTCAAGAGGAGGAGACCAAGGTAGGGTTCAAGCTCTGGTCATTAAGGCAGCTGGAAGCTTTGTCTAGAGCTTCCTTGCAATCAGAGAGTCAATTTTTGTTGGGGCTGATGGTCCCTAGACCATGGACTAAAAGTCCACACTGCATTGATCAGTTGAAACAACCCCAAGACTTACAAGCTATGATCTTGCCTAAGACCGTAGAGGGACCCAGCGGTGGTCTGGGCTAGGGCAGTCTCCTAACTCCGAATACAGCATTCATTCTACACCACTGGGGTTTTCGTGTTTTATATATTTTATCCATCTATCTGTCTGTCTCCTCTACTTGGACCTTATTCCCCTAAATTAAATCTTTTCCAGAGCCCCAGTTTATGAAGAGGGAAAGCTGAGCTGCTGTGGCTGATGGGAGAGGCAGGGCCTGGATCCCTGCACACTGGCCTTTTCTTTGCCTTGTGCTGGGGCCCTTGAGACGGCCCACATTGCTATCTTATCGGTACCTATGCATCTTTTTCTTTGACATGGTGTCAAATTCCATTTTTCTAACCAGTTTTTCGGGTATATGGAATGTTTGAACCTATCCCGTCTTACAAGGGTGTTGTCAGCAAATACTCTCCATATAATATATTGTAAATGGAGAAGTTTTTGGACTGATCAGCTTGAACTTTGGTCTTTGCAGGAAGCCTGGAAGCCAGCCTGGCTCTATGACATTGGCCAGGGTTTTGGAGGATGGGAAGGACCCTAAATCAAACAAGCCTACACCCCACTTTCATAAACCCAAATATCTCTGTCCTCAGCTTGCAGCACACCCAGGATCAAGTTCCAAAAATTCCATTTAGTTTTCTTGGCTTCTATATTCACTCAGTTACAACTGGTCCAGAAGGAGTCTTGGCACTAAAAGCCTGCAAGGAAAAGCCTGTTTCTTTGAATGTTGTTGCCCAATTTTGCAGACATTTTAGGTTCAGATAAGGTTTTGGGTGGCCAGTTAATTCTTTCTACATGTTGTTCTGAAATGAACCCAAACCCTGCCACCTTCTGAGATTCTCTGGTCGAATCGTGGCACTAATAAGCTGACATTCCGGACTCTACAGCCAACTTTTCCTAAAGGTCATTTCTCCTCAGTGTTCCTTCCCGGCCATGCAGCTCTCCTTACCCTCAGGTCAGGGGGAGTGTAGTCTGTGCCTCTTCCTCTGGTCCCATGAATGGCTGCTTAGAGACATCTGTGTGGGTGTTCTTGTGTTTCCCTTGAGAAGATAAGAAGAAGATTTCTTGGAAACATCACCTCAGCTTTCTTAGCTATTGCTTATTTTTTTTTAAATTTTTTATTGTTATGTTAATCACCATACATTATATCATTAGTTTTTGATGTGGTGTTCCATGATTCATTGTTTGCGCATAACACCCAGTGCTCCATGCAGAACGTGCCCTCTTTAATACCCATCCCCAGGCTAACCCATCCTCCCACCCCCCTCCCCTCTAGAACCCTCAGTTTGTTTTTCAGAGTCCATCGTCTCTCATGGTTCATCTCCCCCTCCGATTTCCCCCCCTTCATTCTTCCCCAAACCACTATCTCTGCCCTAGTCAATTGAGCCTTCCACTGTTGGGGTTATGATGAGAGCTAAGTGTATAGTTTCTTTCCTACTCAGCTGTCTGTGTGTGTGTGTGTGTGTGTGAAAACGCAAAGGGGCAGATAAAGGGGAAGAAGTCCCATTATCTTCTAAGCTCCATGAGGTCAGGAAACATATCCACTTTGGTAACTGTTGTAACTGTGGTACAAAGTAAACATTCAATAAATATTGGTTGAAGGAATGAATGAACATCTGCCTTCCCATATCAGTAGATCTCTCCAGCCTCAGGGTTAAAGAGTACAGCAGTCCCTGAGATCCAGGGCGTGGACTTCAGTGGATTGTCTGATTATGCTGTGGAGATGGCTCAGTAGGACTCCCTTTAAGCCAAGGTGGTGGCTTATATCATATGTTGGAGGGTGTTGGTACTTCCTAATGCTTACAATAATCTCATGTCTTAGGGTCTTGAATGTGATTTGTTCAGAATGTTATTTGTACTCTCTGAGAATGCTGATGTTCCTGGCAGGATAGCCCCTTTAGATTTGTTAGAAAAGTGTGGCTGGAACATAGGTTCTGGAGTCAGATGAGCCTGAGTTTTAACTTCGGTTTCACCATTTATCATCTGTGGGACTCGGATAAATTATTTGACCTCTCTCAGTGGGTTTCCTTATCTGTAAAATGGGGATAATAACATCTTCGTCTCAGAATTATCAACCTTAAATGATAGTGAGTATGAAAGGTGACCAGTCATGTACTGACATGTAGGAGACACTCAAATACTATGAGGTCTTTTTCTTGCTCTTCTTTCTAAAAGCAAGGTTCTAGGGAAGACGTATTGGAGGGTGGGAGGAAAGAGAGTGTAGTAAGCACAAATCTTGTTACAGACTTAAAAATTTGTCTGGGACTAGTCCCATCGACCAATACTGCCTAATTGTCATGTAAAACTAGTAAACAGGGAAATATGAAACTGTTTCCAGTTATATAATTTTATTGGATGGAAGAACCTAATTTTGCCTATAGTGTCTCTGCACAAATTAGAAAAGTACTTCTATGGGGCTCTCAACCCTCTGGGCATATGGCTTGGCAATCAGAGTGTGCCTCTGGGCACATCTGAAAAGGGGCCATTTCCTCTGGGCAGATGCAGCCCTGAGCCATGGCACACAACTTGGTAGAAAAATCTCAGGCTAAATATCAGTCCTCATCTGCCCCTTCAGCCAGTTGCCCCTATGCATGAACTACTTGCCCAACCGTATGAGATGGGTTTGCCAACCAGAGACAACAATTTGCAGTAAACTTGGACTGAATCATCAAATACAGTAGAAATTTATGGAGGAAAACCTATTTGAGGCAGAAGACCTGGTTGAAATCACTTCCATTTCCAAGTCTTTAACCCAGGGCGGGGTTACGAAACAGGTAAATACTTCAATCCTCAGTTTCTTTATTTATAAAACAGTGATAAAAATACTCTATTATCTATTCCTACATAACAAATTATCCTAAAATTTTGTAGCTTAAAAAAGAATAAGCATTTATTACCTCACATAGTTTCTGTGGCTCAGGAATTCAGGAGCAGATTAGTTGGTTGGTTTGTGTTCAGGATCTCTTATGAGCTCAAGATTTTGGTAGGTCAATCTGTGTAATTAACGTAATACGAACTAAAACCACAAGAGCATTTTATAGATTTAGAAAAAGCATTCAGCAAATCTAACACAGTTTCACGATAAAAGCACTAAAAAATTAGGAATAGAAGGGAACTTACTCAACTTGGTAAAGGCCATCTATGAAAAACTTAACGCTAACATCATCCTTAATGTTCAAAGACTAGATACTTGCCCCTAAACATTAGCAACAAGACAAGGATGTTGCTCTCACCACTTTTATTCAATATTATAGTAGAAGATCTAGCCAGGGCAGTTTGGCAACAAAAAGAAATAAAAAATCATCCAGAATGGAAAGGCAGAAATAAAAGTATTTTTAGATGACATGATCTTATATATAAATAATCCTAAGGAATTCACAAAGACGATTACAACTAATAAATAATTTCAGTTAGTTGCAGAATATACTTGCAATGAATACTCTGAAAATGAGATTAAGAAATCAATTCTATTTGTAATAGCATCAAAAAGAATGAAATACTTAGGAATAAATTCAACAAAAGAAGTGCAAAATTTATACTCTGAAAACTACAAAACATGGTTGAAATACATTAAATAAGCTCTAAATAAATAGAAATCATTCTATGTTCATGGATCAGAAAAATTATTTTTTAAAGTTTTTTTATTAATTTGAGAGAGAGAGCGAGCCCATGGGTGGGGGGGGAGGGGCAGAGGGAGAGGGTTAAGCAGACTCCCTACGGGGCAGGGAGCCCTACACAGGGCTCAGTCCCAGGACCCCAGGGATCATGACCTGAGCCGAAGGCAGAGCTTAACCAACTGAGCCACACAGGTGCCCCAAGGATCAGAAAACCTAATATTGTTAAGATGACAATATTCCCCAGATTTATCTACAGATTCAATGTAATTCTCATCAGAATTCCAGCTTGCTTCTTAGACAAGCTGATTCTAAAATTCATACAACCAGAATAAATAAACAGTCCTGAAAAAAAAAGAACAAAGTTGGAGGACTCATACTTCTTGATTTCAAAAATTATTATAAAGCAACAGTCTTTAAGAAGATAGTATGGTAGTGGCATAATGATAGACATGTAGATCCATGGGATAGAACTGAAAGTCCAGAAATAAATCCACGTGTTAACTGATTTTTGACAAGGGTGCCAAGACCCTTCATTGGGGGAAAGAATAATCTTTCTGATAAATGGTACTGAGACAACTGGAAATCCACAGGCAAAAGAATGAAATTGGACCCCTATCTCACACCACGCACAAAAATTGACTCAAAAGAGATCAAAGACTTAAGTGTAAGAGGTAAAGCTATAAAACTCTTAGAAGAAAACATAGGAGTAAATCTTCTTGATCTTGAATTTGGCAATAGAATCTTATTTATGACACCAAAAGCATGAGCCACAAAAGAAGCAATAGATAAATGGGACTTAGTCAAAATGAAAATATTCTGTGCTTCAAATAGCACTATCAAAAAAGTAAAAGGACAACACACAGAATGGAAAAAAAAATGTAAATCATGTACTTAGAATCTAGATATCTAGATCTAGAGTATATAAGACCTCTTGTCTAGATCTATAATATCTAGAATATATAAAGACCTCTTACAACTCACTCTTACAAAAACAAATAACCCAATTAAAAAATTAGCAGAGTACTTGAACAGACATTTCTCTGAAGAAGACATACAAATGGGTACTAAACACATGAGAAGATGCTCAACACCATTAGTCATCAGGAAAATGGAAATCAAAACCACAATGAGATGCTACTTGACATCCACTAGGATAGCTCAGTTCTGCAGCCCTGCTTGTTAATTCAGCATTTGTCTCCTCTTGGCTTTATTATGTGGCTAAAAGATACAAAGACGTAAATGGCAAAATTAACAAAGAGAAAGGGAAGAGAAACCCAGGCCTGGGACCCAAGAAGAAACACAGCCTCCCTGGGGGATTGTCTATGAAAGGGTGCTCTGCCCCCCAATTTATATGGAATCTGGTCCAGCGTCAGGCAGGCCCTAGGGGTGTGGTTTCAGACAGGATGGAGATGAGGGTGTGGTAGAACTGTAGCCAGATGGTTGTAAGCGGCCAGCCCTGTCCCTCCCATGGTTACAGCTTCCGGAACACAACACTCCTTGTCTCCAAAACCCTTGACAGCAGTGGAGTTCGGGCTGTCCTCTGGTGCTCTTTGGTTGTCATTCTATCACAGGCAGCACGTGGGCTCAATAGGATTATAAAAATATAACCCCAGGTTCACAAGTTAAGAGCAGAATCTGGTTCTTTGGGTAGTTGCCGTCATTGGCTTGAGTGTGTCCTTCCAGCTTTCTGAGTGTTCTTTCCGTAGCTCCAGAGCCTTCCTTGGCCGTCTCTCCGGTTTACTCCCCTAGTTGCTTAGAAATCTACCCCCTCACCTGTCTAGGTACCTCTCTCATAATTTTAGAAATATTAATTAACCTTTGTGTTAGATGTTTCAGGAATGTTTGGGTCTCTGATCTCATCTAGTCCTCAATGTGACACTGGGACATGGGTAACGTTGCCATCGTTTGAAAGCTGAGAAAACGAAGACATGAAAGGTTAAGCAATTTGTTGAGTAGTGCGCAGCCGGCCACTGGCGCCCACACCCGGGTTCTCTGGGCTTTCTTCTGACCCTGTGGCTCCTTTCTTCAGCCCCAGACAGTAGGGTTTCCCTTAACCCTACTTTCTTGGGGAGAAGACTGACCTGATATAAGAAGCTCACCTAGACAAAAATAACGCTTTATACATTCTCCCTAAACATCCAATTCTGATTTGGATCATTCGCAGGAGCTCCTGTCTAGCCCATTTAGAAGTTAACGAGAAGACAGAGCACAGAGTGAGTCCTGGGAAGGGCCAGAGGCCACTCATTGATGAGCTTACAACAACTCAAGATGAAGGTCAGCCTGCAAACCCTAGATAAATTCTGGAATCATTCTTACCTTCAAGAGGCTCCTCCAGACTGGCCTCAGAAGGGGCCTAGCACTGGTTTGGATTCCTGCCTTGTGATGGGGTAAAAACTGGACCATCATCTGTGGGCATGTGGGGGTGGGAGGGAGGACACGGTTATGTCTTATGCAGAGATCTAATGACCTTGCTCATCTTGTGATACTCCTTAGCACCTAGCACAAGTTAGCACCCAGCAAATACTCAATAAATGTTTTTTTAATTTAATCACATGGTAACCAATATTTTGTCTTGTTTTTTTTCCCCCTCCAGGAAACCTCTTCTACACATGAAATACACTTAACTGAAATTCCTCCCTCTCTCCCTCCCTTCCTTTCCCTCCACCTCTTTCTTCTTTTCTTTCTTACCTCCTTCTATACGTTCACTTATATAGAATGTTAGCATTTTCAGAGTGTCTTCCAAGTCTCCTCAAGCCCTATACAGAGAAGGGCAGAATATAAACAGATAATGAGCCTCCCCCAAATAATCTCATTTGATTTGTACATTTCACCACTTTTACCCACAATGCATATCAAATATAAATTATCATTAATTCATTCCATCCCAAATGCTAGTGTTGGTTTTATTTTATTTTTCTACTTCCTGTACTAAGAAGCTATTACCCACAGTCCTTCACTCCCACCTCTGGAGGGAGAAAAAAAAATCCTCTTGTTTTCTGTGGGTGGCCTGTGAGGGCTCCTGAGCAGATGTTCTGGGAGTTGGATTTCAGCATCTGTGAATTCGACTGGATCACTTTGGTAAGCTGTTAGTATTCCATAAGCTGCCACCTGGGTACACCCCCCCCCCCCACCTCTATTACTTTTTCCCCTCTCAGTTCAATTCTATTGTTTAAACAAACTCTGCCAGTTTCTGACTATGTAGTTTCTTACAGTGATGAGTGCCAGCTGCCTAATATCCAGGGAAGATGTCAAAATTATTTAGATCATACGTATATTGATAATTATTTTTTTTTATGTTTCTGATGCATTCTTTTCTTTTTCTTTTTTTTTTTTTATTATGTTATGATAGTTCTTATCTCATTTCTCTTCTCTCTTAAAGTCCCAATTCAGGGATTTGAAGGACATCAAAAAAGTGAAATTTAGCAATCAGCCCTTTAGAAAATGATACAAAATCTCTTGAGCAAGCTCCACAGTTTTCTTTGAACAACTTACCCAAAGTTTTCGATACAAAATGCAATAGTATAGCCCAGCCATTTCTGTGTATACCTTCTTTGAAAAGAAACAGCATGAAAGTGACATAAAGTGAATTCTCAGGCTCATGTAGGACAAATAGCCCTTTATGGCAAGTGATGGAGAAATCAAATCAGTGCATTGAAAACGCAACTCTTGATGTGATACTTATGTTTAGGGAATAAGTATTTGAAAATTTAAATTTATCAACCTGGTTGAAAGTGACCATATATTTGTGCATTGTAAATGTATGACTCTGAAGGACTGAAGGAAGGAAACCAGTAGGAGAAAAAAGAATGATAATCAACAAACTGGAGTCCACCAGCTTAAAGGGTCCCCTGTGGAGGGTTTTTTTTTTTTTTAAAGACAAAGAGGTCTAAGAGAACTGCTTGTTTCATAAGAAAACAATATGGTTTTAATAACATAAGAAAAAACGGTGTTGATCCATGAGAAAGCAGGGAAGGATAGAAAGAAATTAACTTGGCAGGGTCAAGGGTTGCTTTAAAATGATTTCAGAAGTGGAAGTTCGCCAGGCAACCAGTGAAAAGGATGGTCAAAAATTGAAATAATTTTCTGAGAAAACCAGAAGAGCTAAAGCAGGAGATGAAATGCAACTAGCAAATGATATAAAGAGAAACAAGAAAAAAAATTATTTAAATATTTAAGCCATAAATGAGAGATAAAGAAAAATATTACCCTTCATAAATGGAAACAGCTGAAAATATGGGATACTTAAGTGCTAAAGTTTTAAAACTTTTACATTATGAAACTAGTAGCTCAAGTTTTAATCCCTCTATTCATGCACAACCATTTTATATGCATTTTTGAAAAACATTTTGGTACAGTTTCTTCTATCCCTGAGCTATATAATACTTGAAATGTGGCTAGTTCAAATTGGGATGTGCTGTGTCAAATACACACTGGATTTTGAAGATTTAGTAAAAAAAATCCCATTAATAATTTTATATTGATTACATGTTGAAATTGTTATATTTTGGATAATTGTAAGTACAATATACCTTTAGAATTACTTTCCCGTAATTACACAATTGGGTCACATTATATTTCTATTGGACGGTGCTGTTCTATTCTTTATTGTCTATATATAACAATTATGAAATCTTTGTTAACGTAGAATCATCTGAAGTTAATTAAAATGAGAATCAAAATTTCATAAGCAGTTAGAAGGAGTGTGATTTTTATCTTGAGAATATAATAAAAATTATACAAATAATTTTATTATAAACCTTTAAAATAAAGGTTAGGTTTTATTTGCAATTATACACTAAATCTTGGAAGAAAATGTCAATAAATAAAATGATGGGGGAAGGGATTGTGGGATGGTTTTTCCAAAGAAAATGAAAGATAGCTTAATACTACATCTTTCACTCTACATTTGATTATTTTGTAGCGCAATTATAAAGAGGACCAGTTGTGCAAAGATGTTTGAAAAGTTCATCAATTTCCTGAATCGCCTCTCATAATACTTTAATAGATTATTCTCTTTTGCTTGGTCCATCTTGTCATCATTCTTGTTAATTTTCTCTTTGATTTTTTTTTTTTTATTGATTGAATTCTCGAGATCCTCATTTGCTAGTGATTTGTGCAGCTATCTAAATGCCCTCTCATTATTTTAAATCTTCCAACTATGGAGGCTTGGATCATGAATATGTAGATAATGAGACCCCTGTGTATATTTATGTTGCTGGGGCAGCACTGTAATACAGGTCTATGCCCCACCTGTCACTTAATACTGCATCACAGTTATTCTCCAGTATCTTTGAGAATGCTTGCTAAGCATCATCTGAGGTGAATGACTATGTAATAGTCTATCTTATGGGTAAACTGTAATCTATAAGTTATTGAATCATTCCCTTATTTTGGATATTTATGCTTTTTTCTCCTTTTTTGGGCTATTTTTATAAACAATGCAATAAATAACATCTCTGAACACAAATCTTCATTACATTCCTGGTTTTGTTTCTTGTAGATACCGGGAGGTGTAATTGTGAGATAAAAAAATCTGGATAATTTTATGCAAACTGCCAAATAGTTTTTTTGGCTATTGATAGTAATTTATAGTCTTACCAGTGGCATATGAGTGTACATGGGATCACCTTTGCCAACACTGAGAATTTTAAGAAAAATATTTTTGTTAAGCTAATATGTGAAAATAATATCGATTTACTCTTTATTTGAATTTATTTGATAATGGTTTTTAAAATGTTTATTAACAGTACTTTGTTTTCTGTAAATTCTCTGTTCATGTTATTTTTTTTCATTTATCTATCTATTGTGGATGTTTTTGACTCCATTTATTTGCAAGAGGTTTTTTATATTAAAGATATTAACCCCTTTGTTTAGTGTATTCGTAACAACCTAGGCTTTTACTTCTTTTTATTATTATTAAGTATTTCAACATATAGAAATGGAGAATATTTGTAAGAATTCTTTATACTCACCACCGGTTTTAAAATGATAAATTTTGTCATATTTGGCAAGACAGTACAAAAATAATTGAATCCCCTGTGGAAGTCCACCCCTAGTTGCCACCGTCAGCTGTCCTCAGCCCCCACCCTCACCCCAAGAGCCAATTGTTTTTTTTTAGATTTTATTCATTTATTTGAGCAGCAGTGGGGAGCAGCCAAGGCAGAGGGAGAAGCAGGCTCCCTGCCAAGCAAGGAGTCCAATGTGGGGCTCTATCCCAGGACCCTGGGATCATAACCTGAGCCAAAGGCAGATGCTTAACCGACTGAGACACGCAGGTACCCCCAAGAGCCATTTTTAATGCTTCTGATTGTCATTTCTTTTTTCTTTTTAAAGATTTATTTATTTATTTATTTGAGAGAGAGAGAGAGAGCTCATAAATCTTTAAGCAGACTCCCCGCTGAGCATGGAGCCCAGCTCAGGGCTCTATCTCACAACCCAAGAGATCATGGCCTGAGCTGAAACCAAGAGTCGGAGGCTTAACCGACTGAGCCACACAGGCTACTCTGATTGTCATTTCTATGTATGTTTTTGTATTCACTACACATTTATGTGACCATAAATTATGCAGAGCATTGTTTTTCATGTTTTAAAAACATATAAATGGTGTCTGTCATGCTGTATGTCTTTAGGAGGTGGTTTATTCTTTTCTTTTTGTGAGCCAAGGTAATTTTTTGGATTAATCCATGGTAATCCACTTTAACTGCTATAGATATTTAATCATAACTATTCATTCTTCTGTTTTTTTCTTTTGCTGTTACAGTTAATGCAAAAAATTTAGAAATAAGCTTTCCTGTGCACTTGTGCTATAGTTTTTCTAAAGTGTATATACCTAGAAGGAGAATTTCTGTCCATTCAAAGAATGCTTATCCTTAATCTTACTACATATTTCCATATTTTAATCCATAGTGGGTTGTACCAGTTTACATTAAGAGTTCTTGTTTTTCTGCATTTTTGAGAAAATTTGATACTGACAAGCTTTAATTTTTTAAAAAAACTTCCTTTTTCTTGATTCTAGTGAGGTTGAGCATCATTTCATTAGTATATTGGCCATTTGGGTTTCTCCTGCATATTTCTTATTTGTATCTTTTGGCCATTTTCTATTGGGTTATTCTTTCTTATTGAATTAAACAAGCATTTCATATTTTTTGGACGTTAATGTTTTGTTGATTATATGCACTGAAAATATAGTCTCTCAGTCTATGACTTATGCTTTCACTTTGTTTTTATATTCGTAATACTGCAGAAATTTAGAAAAACCTATTTAATCAAATCAATCCAGTTTTTCATATAAAGTGACTGCTTTTTGGCTTGTTTAAGAAAATCTCTACCCTGAGATCATGAAGATATTCTCCCAGTTTTCTTCTAAAAATTGTGAAATTTTCTTTTCCAATTTGTATTTAAGTCATTTGGAATTTATTTCTATGGTTGGTGGGATGGGGGAGATAAAACTTCGTAGGTAATCTGTTGTATTAGGATTATTTATTAAATATCCTGTCTTTTAAGAAAATCTCCATTGATTTTTTTTTTTTTTTAAGGTCACTTGTCTCATACAGGAAGTTTTAATTTATATGAAACTCTGCCTCTGAGCTCTCAATTTGGTTCCATTGGCTTATTTGCCCATCCCTTACTAATACACTCTGTCAATAATTCTACTTTATAGGAAGTCTTGATCTCTGGTAGGGCAAGCCTTGTTTCTCACTTTGTCTACTTCAGCAGTGTCTTGGCTATTTTTAGCCCTTTTCTTTTCCATGTGACTATTAGGATCAAATAAATATCTGAATGGAATCCTGTTCCTTTTATGGATTTATTTAGGGAGAATTGATGTTTTCGCAATATTGAATATTCCATTCATGGACATGTTTTATTTCTCCATTTATTCAGGTTTTCTCTTAAACATTTTAATATTGCAATTTTCTCAATAAAGATTTTACACAATATTTGTTAGCTTTCTAGGCACCTTACAGATTTCATTGATTTTGTGAATGAAACTTCTTCCATTAAGTTTTCTAATTGTTTATTATTTATGGACATCTCTCGACTTTTTAATACCTTTATTGAGATGTAATTCACATACCATAAAATTCATCCACTGAAAGTATACAATTCAATGGTTTTTGGTATATTCAAAGATATGGGAAATAAAGATATGGTCTTGGGAAATAAATCTAGATAGGTTGGAGTTTTATCTTATGAAAACTCTTGTGATGACTTGCAGCACAGACTGGAGTAGGAAAGCCAGACTCTTAGGCAGGAGGCCTTTGCTATAGTCAAAGTGAGTAATAATGAAGACTCTTCATTTGCACTTCATCAGTTTTAAGATGGAGTCCAACCAATTAACTCACCCTGATTGACAAGGGCTGACGTGGTCTTTCCCCTCCTTCTCCAGCCTCATCTTCCCCCTTGCCCTCTCAGCTCCAGCCTCACTGGCCTCTTTCAGTTTCGTGAACCTGCTATGTTCCTTTTGATCAAATGATCTGAATAAATTATTCCATCACTGAGTAACTCTCCCTTCTCTCAGCATGCCACATCCATTTTTCTAATCAACTTCTACTCATACTTCATGTCTCAATCCTTAATTATGTTCTTCCCTTTCAGAATACTCATTTCAATTTTCAGTCATATATTCATTAGTGTTTTCTTGAGCAACATCTTTCTCTCTCACCAGACTGTAAATTCCATTGCTGGAGCAGGGACAATTTGTGTCTGTTTCTGTTTGCCTAGTTCCCTGCACAGAGCCCCACACAGAATAGGCCCTTAATGCATATGTGTTAAATGAATAAATTAAAGAAATGAATTTTCTGAATTAGGGAAGGTGAAGTCAGTAGGAATAAAATGGATAAAAAGAAAAGGAGATGGCAAAATTTTTTAGAAAAAAAAAACTGACTTGACTTGGTAATTGACTAAATATGGGGAGGAGAGAGGTAGAGGAATTAGGAATAGTTCTTAAGTTTAGCACTCTAGTGATTAATTAAGAGAGAAGTTGTGTTATTAGTAGAAACACGGAAACCAGAAAGAGGATGAAATTAATTTTAGATATATCAAATCACTATGAAGACCCTGAGAAAGACAATATCCAATAGGCAATTTCAGGTATAAGGAAATTAAGATTTTAGACATGTTTTCAGAATAAAACAAACACTCATCTAAAAGAGTGGATAAAATAAACAAGGAGAAACATAACAATAAAAAAAATTAAAAAAAAAAAAAAAAACAAGGAGAAGAGAATAAACAGAATAGCAGAGGTCCTGGGAACTAGACCCTGATAAATGTCTATATTAAGGAGCCAGTAAAAGGAAAAGGACTCGACAAAGGGGATGTGGGAACAGGCAGAGAGATGGGGACGTGAGGTTGTGTTCCGCCATTGAAGTCATGGGAGGAGCGAATCCCACCGAGTGGAACATCCATACTGCAGAGGAAGAATGAGGACTGAAAATTAGCCATTGATCTTTAGATAACACTCTGGTGACCTTTGGGAGTCAAGTTTTCATAGAGCATGAGGTAAGGAAAAATACTGATTTTAGGAAAACAAGGGACTGCTTGTATAGATCAGTGATTTAAGAAGTGTAGCCATGGAAGAAAACAAAAATAAGATTGTAAATAGTGTAAGAAACATCAAGGAACATCAAATTATTAGAAGTCTGAACGTGCTTATAAGCAGACGAGAAGAGGTCTGTGGAGAGGAGAAATTGAAGGGGCTGCCAAATAGGGTCAGCCATGCTGATTGAGGGAGAGAGGAGGGTTTGGGAAGATGTGACCAAGGAGGTGGTGAGTAAGGGGACACTCTTTCTGGAAGGAGCAAAGTCTTGAGGTGGAGGAGATCACTCTTAGTCAGATAGGAGATTATCATTTTTTGTCAAGACTGCTGGAGATATTGGAGTCAGAGGGTGAACTGGGTGCTCGAAGGACATTGGCAGTAGGGAATAGGTGTCTACATGCTCAGTATTCTCCACCTGCACAAGCTCAGACTAAGAAAAAAAAAAAAGGGATGTCACCCTATAGCAAGCGGCCTGTTGTCCAGGCCAGTAGTGAGACAGCCTCTTTAAAATGCTCCAGAAGCCAGGAGAACCCAAATCAGCGGGGGGGGTGGGGGGGGGTGGGGTGGGTGGGAAAGAAAGAAAAAAAACACCCAGAGGGGCTGACACACAGAAGCAGTCACTGCATTCCGGGATTGTGCTCACATCTGGCTCCAGACACTACCTGCCTCCGCAGAGCCGCCTCTGAGGACTGTGGGAAGGGGCTCTTTCCTGTGCTCGGAGGCAGTGATGAACATCTCTTACGTTTCCTCTCAACAATTTCAAAAGTGTTTTCCCAAAATATGATCTCATTTCATTCTCAGGGCACCGTGGCATTATTGTCCTCAATCTGAAGATGCCAATCATTGAATGTCTTGAGTAAGGTCATGCAGCTCACATGTATGGAGGCCTTTTGATTTGAAAACCTTGGCTCTTTCAACCACCCACATGTCTACCCCTGACTGATCCACTTTAGTGGTGAGGAGATTGGTTCTGGAAATTGAGAGGCAAGAATGGAGAAAAAAAAAAAAAAAGAAAAGAAAAGAGGTGGATGACAACTCCGGATGGCAAAAACCTTGTATTTATCACTCAGCCGGAGTTTGCCAGGGATAGCCATCCCCTTCTGTGGGCCAGGAAGCCATTCCCATATATGCTGGAGGGAACGAACGGCACCTATAAATTTAAGATCTTCTCATGGAAATAAAAGGCTTAGTGAGTTCTTAGAAGCAGTAGAGCAGGCAATTTATGTGTGTCTTTGGCAACCACGGTGGTGGTTGGGGCATGGACAGGAGGCAGAAACGTCTAAAACTATACTTGTCAATGTTAGGCAAACCCCATTACCTGAAACACAAGAGAGAAATGGCCTGCTTCCTCCTCCTTCACTTGCATGTGTGCTGGTCCACTCCCAGGTGAAGGGCACTGACCGGATGTGTGACCCTGGGCAAGTCACTTCATCTCTCTGGGCTTGGGCTTCCTTTCCTGGAAAACAATGAGCTTGCACTAGATGATTCCTAAGATCTGACTAACTTGAGTCGTCTCTGAGTCTATGGTTCTTAGGAAGATGGAAATCATGACAGCAGGAGGAGAAAAGTTTCTTCACTCGGACTTCCCGCTCAAGGCTGTTTTTCTGATTTCCCTCAGGGGCAGGGAAATCATTAGTGAGTCTGTGAAACATCATTTTCTAGGTGGTGGGCTATGCCCTTGTGCTATTTGTAGAACTATTGAACTAATTAACCGACCAATTAACTAACTAATCACCTGACTGACTGACTGACACATACCTGAGCATTGGCCAGAGAGCTGGGAAGGAGCCTCTGCGAGCATCCTCTACTGTGGAAACCAGTGTGCGCTGCTGAGGCCTCCCCTCGGCAGGCCTGGCACTGCAGCCTCCCACAGACCCCAGATGTGGACAACAGGCCTTAAGTGGCCCCCTGGACTGGTCCTTCAGCCGGGCCACCGGGCCTTGGAATCAATCATTTCCAAGCCAGAGTCTTCTCTCACGCTCGAGCAGCCGGGCGGCAGCTTGGGGATGTTTCCCGACGGCAGCCCTGTCCCTGCCTGGTGCTCCTCACCTCGCAGGGCACCGCTGATTTGGGTTTCACGAGGCTGTGCCAAGTGCGACGAGGCCCCGTGTGCACTTTCTGTCACGTGCCCCGGTGACTCAGGCCCCTTCTGGTTCATGCTTGTCGGAGTCTGGGAACCAGGGAGGAAAGGTGAGAGAAGCCTTTGCAGCAGTAGCTCCCCAGGAGGGTCTGGGGTTGAGTAACTACTGGCCCACAGGTTGCCCCGAAGCTGCTGAATGTGAGCGTGACGATGAAGTCATCGTGGGGCAGCAGGACCTCCGTTTTCAGGCGAGGTTTCTAGAGCCGTGTTTCCAGCTGCAGGAAAGAATCTACATTTCACCACTTCCTTTAGTGAAAGAGTTTGGTATTTAACCACCTCGTCACCAGAGAGATTTTGGGGGGCTATTTAACCTGAATCCCCCCTGCCACGTTTCGGGGTGAGTCCTCTTATTCTGGGAGACAGAGTGGAAAATTCATTCCGGGACAGGAGGGATGTCTAAGTAACCGTAAGGGAAGATGCTTATTCCCGCTTTATTTTCTCTTCCGTGCCAATCTAGAGCCCTCTGTTCTTTCACACTTGACTTCAAATGTCCCCTGCCCGCCCCCCAGGAATTTTGCTCTGGGGAACCCTTGCTTTCCATGGAAGAGACCAGAGCACTCAAGCTCAAAGTTTATTTGATCACCCCTTCGTTCTTGCTGACAGGCTGTTTTGAAAATACTTGGAGTGGGGGCACCTGGGTGGCTCAGTGAGTTAAGTGGCTGCCTTCAGCTCGGGTCATGGTCCCAGAGTCCTGGGATCGAATCCTGCATCGGGCTCCCTGCTCAGCAGGAAGCCTGCTTCTCCCTCTGCCTGCCGCTCCCCCTGCTTGTGCTCTCTCTGTGTCAAATAAATAAATAAAACCTTAAAAAAAATCCTTTGAGTCGATTTCAGGGCACAGTGCTGTGTATTCCCTAGTAGGGGTGATTCTCTTTAATACAACCATGATGTGGAAAAACCCCTGGGCTTGGAGTTAGAAGTCCTGGACTCTTCCCTTGCCAGCTGTGACTCAAGAGGCTCAACCTCAGAAAGACTCAGTTTACTCGTCTGGAAAACAGAGAAAATGAGGCTTTCACTTCTGGGGTCACAGCGATGATAAATAAAGGACTGTATATAAAAGTGCCGAGGAAAATGGCTTTCACTTAACAGGTGACCCACAGACCCTAAGTCACATTCTGTAAGGGCAGGGCCTTCCTCTGACTTCCATGTCTGTAGTTTTTCTCTGTAAGGCCTCAGTGTGCTGCTTTGCCCACAGGGAAAGCTTTGTGAGTGCTGCTCACTGATCCTCTATTTGGTAGCTGAGGGCAAGCAAGCTGGAAAGGATTTGGGGCCATTTTGAGGTCTGCTGAAGTCTGGAGAAGTCCAAGATCGAGGCTCCCTGCTCCAGGTGGGTGGGAGGAAACGGGGAAGATGGTGCAGTGTGTGTCTGAGCTGGGGAGTGAGGTGAGGCACGATCCATGGACTGGGAATGTAGGGAAAATGGAAAAACTGAGGATTTGGTCCTCGAAGAGAAGTCGGGTGCAGGCATACGTGGGAGAAAAAAGGGGCCAGCCATGTGCCATCTGCCTCTTGTAACTTCACCGGCTCTTCAAGTTCACCTTTGTACTGCCTTGTCTGTATGACTGAGTTGTTTCAATAAGTCCATTCCGATCCTTATCTGTGGGAGGTGGGGTTTCTTTATCCAGGTGCGCAATTTATTACCTAGGAAGGTGCAGAAGGAAGCCGCAGACATCATTTCCCCCAGAAAGCACGGATCTTGTCTTCATCTGCTTCCTTAGTTCTTCTTCTCTGCACAAGGGTGGGAGACCCAGGAGATGGCTACAGGGCCGCCCTGGTGAGTACAGGGACAAGTGTTGACATCGCTCTAATGTGACCCCGGGTGAAGTGGGCAGGATTGCTGCGGGATTGAGCAACCCACTCTAAAGGGTGCTGCTGAAGGAAATGAGATTTGAGTGGGAAACACTAAGCCTGGAGATCGATGAGGGCCAGGGAGGGGTTTGTTTACAGAAGGTGAGGCCTTCTCTTTCTTTCCATGAGGCCGGATGAATGGAGGCCAGGGAAACTGCTGGAAGGTCAAGGACAGGGAAGGTGACGTCCTCCACTGCACAGCTCACCTCTTCGGTCAAAGCAAGTGATGCAGTCTGGTAGCTACAGCTTATTGGTTTTTCTACCGCAAGCACCTTGACCCAGGATAGGGTAAAACCAGGTGGTAAATAGATGCTGGTGCATCGTGGGTTTTGTTTTGTGGAGCCTCAGATACAGAGAACTGAGTTAAACACATTCTTTAGTTTGTATCGCATTCTGGTTTTGTTTCATTATTTGTTTTTCCTGTTCATCCTTGATCTTTATCCCCAGTTCCCTTCTGTCCCTTCCCTCATTCCTACTCCCCCCCCCCCCCAACCACCAATCCCTGATGCACACAAGACATTCTCTAACGATAGGACAAGTAGGCTTATACATGTGCTCCCTTGGCTCTCTGCAAGAGCTGCTCTGGGCACATACCCAGCATGGGGGGATTGCTGGACATAAGGTACATGCTCACTTAATTTCACTAAATACTGCCTCATTGCTTTCCAGAATGGCTGTGCCAGTTAATGTTGCTTCAGAAATGCATGAACACGTCTATTTCCTTGAGTCTGACCGTCACTTGGGAAAACCTGGATTTCTAATCTTTGTATCTTGGATGTGTATGAAGTAGTATATCGTTGTTTTAAAATTTGTAATTCTCTGATTTCCAAGCCTTCCTAGAAGTACCTATCTCATCTCATACTTGGTATCCATTCTCTAAATTGTGTATTGTTACATGTTTTGCTCATTTTTCTTTTGGGTTTCCAATCTTTTTTCATGAAGATTCGTGAGTTTCTTATATATGTTAGACATATAATTATCCATGTATATAGATACTATAATTTTGTTTTGTGTTCCTATCCTGTTTTGGAATCAAGGTTATACTTATTAGCCTCACAAAGTGATTGATAATTTAATTTCTATAATGGCCATTTATCTATGCAAGTTTTTAATTTATTCCTTGCCAATTTTGGTACTTTATAAATTCACAGTAATGTATCTAGGTGTGGATGGTTCCATTTATCCATGTCATATCACACTCTGTGTGTCTTTTCAATTCTACTTCTCTCCTCTGTATGTTAACATTTTATTGTTTCTTTTTCAGGGAAAAAAATGATGTTTATTGTGCTTGTTTATTGTTAATTAATGTAAGTCTCATAGTATTTTCCTGCATTTATTTCTCTTCTTACTAGAGTACTTCTTCCAAGAGAATATTAAAAGACCTTTTACATATGCTTGAGATACCATTACCTTGCCCCAAATTTTAAAAATAGTTTAATCGGTATTAAAATTCTAGGTTGATGGTTCTTTCAACACTGGAAAAATTATTCTTTTGGCCAGCATCTATTGTTGATATTGATGATTCTTATTCCTTTTTAGGAGACCTACACCTTCTCTCTGGAAACTTTTAGAATTGTCATTTTTATTTTTGGTTTCTTGAAACACACATTTATTATTATTTTTAACCTTCTGAGCCCTCATGACATGACGGCAAAGGAATAAGAACTGGTACAAACTACCAGCAATGAAGAGAATGTGGAGAGGTCGTCAGAGGATAAGCAACTGTGTGATACGTGGACTGTAGGAAGGAGGAGGAGGACTGGGGGCTGATGAAGTGAGGTGGATGGAGGAAGATGCAGTGGAGAATATACGTAGTGCACGCAGCTGTCAAGGACAATTGTTCTTGCAGATTCCTGGAAGGGCTCAGGCCTCAAAATCTCTAGATTTGATGGTGGGCAAGAGGGAGATTCGGGCTGAGAGAAACCCCCGACTTCTCCACCCTGAGGTCATGGGGGGAAGGATCGTTTCTCTCCAACAAAACTGAACAACCTGTTGTTAGTGCGGGAGCTAATGCCACTTCTGGGTCCATTTCTACTCACCCTGAAATGGAGGTCAATAGTCAACGAGGTATTTGAGGGAATTGTGGTACATGAAAAGGAAACATTGTGAAATAGAAAAATGATCCTGTAAGAAAACAAGAGATAATTCAAGGTAAATAAGGAGCTTGAAAGAGACGAATTTGTATCCTCAGAGACATTCATGAAGATACCACATCAATTAAACAAGAAGAAGACGCTATGAAATGCCAACTAAAAAGGTGGAGGATAAAATAGAGAATAAAGAAAAGAAAAAGAGTATAAAATCACCACCATCACCAAAAAAACAGCATTTAGAATAATCCAGGATCTCAATATATACCTGAGAGGAGAGCTAAAAAAGAAAAATATGTGGGAAGGAATTATTAAAGAAACATTATAAGAGAATCTCCCAGAGTTGAAAGATACAAAAGTTAAGAAAGAAGTGTTTACTTAGAACCCATCATGATGCAACATTAAAATTCAGAACACTAATAATGAAAGAGAGATCTTAAATGTTTCTAGAGAGAGCGAAATGAAGAAAAAAGAACGACAACCCACAAATAAATGGGCACGGGAGACTTGTAAGAGCAACACTAGGTGTTAGAAGATAATAAAGCAGTGCTTCAAATTATGAAGAAAATAACCTTCAACTAGAAGTCTATATCCAGCAAAAATCACTGTGAATTTTGAAGGCAGAAGAAAAGACATTTTCAAACAGATGAGGTGTGGAAAGTCTTAAAGCTATACATCTCTCTAAGGAAGTCACTGGAGAGTGTACTCTTGCAAGACGTGGGAGTAAAGCAAGCCAGAGGGGGACCTGGGTTCTGGAAGCAGCCCTTCCACCCTTGAGCAGCAGAAGACTGGTGTGCTTCAGAGGGCCTGCTTTGCAGGGGGTGCTGGGCTTGATAGGAGAAGCTGGAGATGGCTCTGGAAAAGTAGACTAGGGCAAGGCTGTGGAAAGCATTGAATACCATGCTAAGAAGTTTGGAATTTCCTTTGTTGGCAACGGGGAACCATGGGAAGTTTTGAGCAGCGCGATCCCATCTGTGTTTTAGAAGGCTCATCCTTATGGTGACATCCTTGTGGTAGGATCTGAAATGTGGGGGCGCTAGGAGGCAGAAGCGCCGGAGGATGGGCTGTCACAACAATCTTAAGAGACTCTTGGGGGCCTGAAGGAAGGCTTTCGACCTGTGAGGGAACTGAAGCTCCAGACTGGAAGAGAAAATCTTCCTGCCACTTTGGCTGCTGCCCGCACTGCCGCCCGCCGTCCTGGCTCTGCGGTGCGCTCGGGTGGCCCCTGCCCAGCAGTAGCGTGACGGCGGGTGGGCCACGGCCAGTCGCCCCGCCCCTCCTCATTCAGGAGCCACTAGGAGCCCCCCTGGGCCGCGGCTTGTTTTAGCTTTTTAAACCTTGCTCTAAACCATTTTGTGGCCACTTTCCAAGACATGTTTTCGTTTTCAGTGCAGGATTTTTACCAACTTCTTTTCACTCCCCTCCACACCCTTTAATGATTCCCTTGGTTTTTATAAGCAGTTTTTCCGTTTTTTCCTCCTACCTTGCCAACTCATCTAAGAAGTAGGGTTTTTTTTTTTTTTCTCCCCTCCTCCTTTTATTAGTAGTATCTTTAAAATAATAAAATGGAAAAAATTAATGTTTGTAAACTTCTGGCCTCCTCCTGCTTTCTAGGTTCACACCCACTGGACCCTCCCCCGGAGGCTTGCGTATCTGTGTGACCATAGCTCTCAGACGGCTTCAGCCCTGCCTCTCCTGTTCCATTATTTCCTCCCTGCCTGGTTACTGACTCCCATTCCTCCGGACCCCTGCCCTCCGGTTGCCAGGCAACCCGGCTCAGGGGCAAGAGAGGCTGGTCGCCAGTGCCCCACCGACAGACACAGCGTTGGTCTTTTCTCCCTCCTGTAGCAGCCTGGCTGGGAGTTGAGCAACTCGCTGAAGGTCAAAGGCAGCCATCCATAACTGTGGCATTCTCCGCTTGGCGTGAACCTGACCCAGGAGGGGAAATACTCGAAGGCAGGGAATGGGGTGAAGTAGTTAGTTTTCCCTTCACGCCCAAAGGCCACGTGGCTCCCGCCTGCCGGCAGGAGAGGGTCAAAGTTAAGCTGAATAGGTCTTTGTGCATTTCAGGAATGTGAATTTTATTTCTTTCCACACCTCTCTTCCCACTGACTGGGCTTGAGATTTAGATTGGGCACTGCAAAAATGGCAGATTCACTTGTTAGCAGAGGTTGAATTTTGGGACTGAGGATCTACTTTCCTAGTACCCAGCATGTCTGGGGACAGTTATAGGCATCATCTGGGATTGTTAGAAATGCAAACCTTCGTCCCACCTCAGACCTGTTGAACCAGAATTTGCATTTGGCAGAATGAACGGTCAGGTAATTTGTATGCACACTGAGAACCACTGATCAAATACTCTACGGTCAACTTGGTTAGGATGACAGGTGTGGCTGACAGCGGGATTTGTGTTCCAGAGACTTCTGCCTTTCTGCTCTCAGTGGTGTATCATAGAGCAGTCGCCTAGGGCCCTTCTCTTTTCTCCATCAGTCCTTATGTTACCCAGGGTGTGAGACCAGGTGTGTTCACTATGTCATCTCACCTTATCCTCAAACAGTCTTATGGGATAACAAAGCACGTTCATTGGTCTAATTTTAGACAATAAACCCCCATTTTATTGATGAGGAAATGACTATCTTGTTCCGAGTCACAGAGCTAGGAACTGGACTTGACGCTGGTGATGGCTGAACATCTCACTTTCCACCTTCCTTTTCTATGTGACTTAAGCTAGAGCTTCCAGTCCTTTTCAACGTGAAGCTCAGAGAAGTAATACCTATAGAAAAAAGAAAAGCAATCGACAACATAATGTTGAGTTTGGTTTGAGTCATAAATTCCACCATGTAGGGATAAAACTAAGGACTTTTTCCTGAGCCTCTGCAAATGATTCCAGTAGTTCAGAGGCCCTTTTGAACAAGAGGTTACATGGATTGAGTTTCAAAGAAAAGAATGTAAAAAAAAAAAAAAAATCTTCCAGATGTGAATGGCCTCCAGATGTGCACAGTGCTCTTCCAGATGCGTGGAAGAGTGGGGTGGGGGTGGGGGGCCGAGATGCCTCACATGTCGCAAAATGGAATGGAAAAACTGCTCTCAGCCACAGGGGGAAAGTAGGACAGGGGGAAGAGAGATGAAATGAGAGAGATGGAATCCAAGTTAAACTCTTCAACGTGGGGCCAGACTAACTCCAAAGGAATCATTCCCACGTGGGCTGACCTTTCAATTTGCATGGCGCATGGAAGCCACACCTCAAACTGTGCAGCTGGAGAGAAACCTCTGAAGGTGTTTTGCCTGCAGGAACTCAGGCTGCTTAGACCTGAGCGAATCTGATTGGGCCCCTTCGAGGTTTCCCCAGTGCAGGGGGCAGGGCAGGCAGGACCGGCTTGGCTCGCAGTCTTGCTGGGAGAACAGAAGTGAGGCCAGAATGCGGAAGGAGGAGAAGCCAGGAGCTCCCCAGGTCTTTCCTGCTCCGGCTTCTGAATCAGCCGCTCATTCTCTCGGGGATCTCCTGCTTTGTTCCTCCACAATGGCGAGGAGGTCCCAGGTTTCTCAGATGAGTAAATCTGAAACCGCAGGAAACTGAGGCCTCGTGGCCAAGTCATCATGGTTTGTCACATCTCCGAGAATCGGAGCCATCCTCAGACTCCTGGCCCCATGACATAAAACCCCTTTCTTTCCCTCTGTTGGCATCTTTGCCTTCTCCGGGCAGATCTGCCAAATTGAGTTCCAGGTGCATGTCTCCCACCTTCCCACGTGTCCCTACCTTTTTCTTCTTCCATGTGTATGAAGACTGTCCTGAGCCTCCATTTTCCGTGCCACTCTGGAGGTATGATTTTGATTTCCACTTCCGCCTATGTTTTTTCCACAACACAAACAACTCACTCTGTGCTGGTCTCTCTGGAAGGCAGGGGGGGAGTCCACATTTTTATTTCCCTCTAGGGGTTCTCAAGATCTAAAGAACACATTCCAACAGAATGAGTAAATTTAAGTTGCTAATTATTTATATTATTAAAACATGTGCATATGCAACAATGCCTACATACTGATCACACACACACACACACACACACACACACACACTGCTGTAATCTTTGGCCAATATGCTAACAATACCATTAATAATTACTAAGTGGAAAAGTTAATTAGCCATCTTCTGTTTTCCTTTGTGGACCTAATCTCTGATCTGTAGCCTAATGCATTTCTCAAAGGCCACACCAATCAGAGGTAAATCATCTAATTGGAAGGTACTGAGATCGTTGAAGGGCGAACCCAGGATCAGTGTACCCCGGATACATAGATAGATGTCATTACTCTGCGATTCAAGCATCAGGAAGTATAGTAGTTTCATGATCAGCATCATTGGCCTCATCACTATTGGCTAATTGTAAGCTCTGTATTTCTTTTTGTTTTAATCTAACCAGATTCGAATTTACAAGCTACTGTTTCTAAGTTTTGATTTGAGGCGCATTTTGATATCCCAATGAGTACCTGATTCAGTTTTATGAAATTGATTCTGTCCTGGCTCACTAGGATACCCATCTTTAAATTTTTTGTACTTAAACCCACTTAGCATTGGTTTAAGGTTTAGGCAAGTAAATAACTTTGGTTTAGTTGAATCATGTGTTTCAGAAAATGTATATACTTCATTCTGGCCTTTAACTACAAACTTAGTGTGTGTCACGCCTCTGAATCAGACAGATTTCTGTCTGGCATTTGTGGTGGCAAAGGCGTATTATTTTGTCCTTGTAAGTTGGTTGTATTCATTTGGAGAAGATTCCAGAGATCTTGGTGTTGCAGTTAGCTCCAAAATGCTGCACAGGACTTCAATCATTGCATTCTGCTCAGGCACCAGGATTAAAGAGATTCTCCACCTTGTAATAGGCTTTTCCCATGCCTCCCAGCCCAGAGCCACACATCTGCTGCAGGAGACGTGGTGTTCGGGTTCAATTCCTTCCCTGGTGCCAACAGGCCTGTCCAGAGAAGAGGGAAATGGCCTTTCTCCTGTCACAGCTCAGGTTCCTGCCACATAGATTTCCTGCCCAAGAGGACCCCACCACGCGCTCTCCAGCTCACTGCTCCTCAGCAGTTACTAAAGCTCAAAAACCCAGCCCTTGTCTTTGGATTCCAAAGGTGTAATTTCTTGTGGAATGTTCCTTTCTGTTGACTTGTTCTCCACCTTTCTTTTCACCTGTCTGTTATGCTTAGCTCTACCCTCTTGCATGTGTTAATTTAATCCTTTGTTGACCTGAGCTAGAGAAAATGTCTCGGCAATAAACTTTTCTCCATTTCTGAGTGTTTTCCTGCATGATGTGTCACCTTTGCCTCTAATGTTCATATTTTAGATTAAATCTACCATTTGGTTATACGCCTGTGTGCCAAGCAATTATATTTATCACATTCATTGTTACTAACAACTCAATCAGCTAGGTAGCATTATCCCCATTTTACAGATGAGGAGACTGAGGCTCAGGGAGGCTGAATGCCTCATCCAAGGCCCTGCAGCTGGAAATCAAATAAATCTGATTCCTCTGACTCCAGAACCTCTTCTTCATGGACGTCCAGTCTGGTTCATGTTACCCCAGGAGGCCCTCTCTGATTTCAAGAAATTCTAAAATTCCCCGATCAGATCTATTTTCATTCATTTTATTTAAAAACAATAATGCTGGCATGTCTTATAGGCAGTGTGATGAAGTGAAAAGGAGAAAACTGTGTTGTAGCCTGAAAGGTTGGAAATCAGCCCCTCAACCCCGAAAGGAAGATTTCACATTACCAGTAAGTTTCCCTCAGGATGACTTTTGCCGAAGGTGTGTGAACCTGCCACCGCCTGTTTCATTTGGTGGATTGATTTAATTCTGTAGCTGAACCTGCTTGAGGAGATTCCTTCCAGGTTCATGACTCTGGTTGTGGAAATGCACAACTTGAACTGGTAGGTCCTGGTGATGGAGTACAGAGCCGGAGGTATTCGAATGAGATACAACAGGATGGAAGGCTCAGTTTATCATCAAACAGAGTAAAGTGCGGACTTTCATTCTAGAACTTGTAACAAGATAGGGTTCCTATTAAAAGAAAATATAAACCATGTTCCTTGAGTTTATGCTCTGACACCTTCAAGAACAGCCTCTGTTGGCCACCAGAGGACAAGTCTATGTCAGCATAGAGTAGAAGTGTGGTCAAGGGTAGACTTATCCCCTCATTGTGACTCCTTCCATAGAGCCTTTGAGGCAGGTTGTGAGGTCCTAACAATGCCATTTTTTTTCTTCCCCGTAATGACACTCCAGTCTTTGCCCTGCTTCTGGAACCCTGCAGACAGTCCTGAAGGAATCAAACAAGTCCTCCAACAGAAGCCCTAGAGCTGAATGTCACAGTATAACTCTGCAGTCTTCTCATGAGAGATGGTATTTCTGGAAGATGCACAGAAGACTTTTCCTATGGCATCAAGGAGACTATTAAATCCAGAAAGACTATAGAGGAAAGGGTGTAATTTCTGAGCACTCAAAACAACTTTTAAGACAGTGTTTTTTCATCCTTTATTGAGTGCAAATAAAGGAAAGAAGGCCATATGCTTCCCAGGATCCCCTCTTGGTCATTTTTGCCAATAGTGGATGTGGTATCGGGGGAGGGAGAGGAAAGCCTCTTTTTCCTTAGGTTATATGTGATGTTTGCACAGGAAATATGAATGAACATCTTGGAATCCTTATCATTCTATGTAAACTGCCTTATGGGTTGATTCTACAGAGGCTATCATACTTACAGAAATACAGTGATACCCCCGCAGAGAGTCTTTCATCATAGGATTTCTTGGCTTAGTCATCTCTCCCTTAATTTGCAGAGATGAGAATAAAAGCCAAGAGAGGTCACTAGTTGCAGAACAAGCAAAACACGTTGGGAGCTCAGCCTTCTTCCAGCTGGCCTTGTAGCCAAGCCCTGGGTCCAGCCCATGAGCCTCCTCTGTGCTCCCAGCCCTGGATACGTACCCTTACTGCAAAGGGCACATGCAGTTAGTGGGCTGGAGCCAGCCCAGCTGCTGTTGAGTCAGTTGCAAATTCAAGCTCAGTTAGGTTCCTTAATTGTTGCCGGTCCTCCAGCAACAATATTGAACATCCTTGGGCCACGTACTGCATTGGACCCCCAGGAGAGGAGGCAGGGGCTGTGACAACCAGCATTTAACTGGTACAGAAGAAAGGGCAGGCACAATCTTGTCCTTGTCCTTAGAGAGGGGGTCGCTGAATAAACATGAAGCCATTAGAGCATGACAGGGGTATTTGATCAAAACAGCAAAGCAAAGAGCACAAAGGGAGCATCGAAGGAATGAGCATCCATCTCCCAGCAGTGGAGCCAGGTCAAGGCTTGGTGGAAGGAGGGACACAGACCGGCTCCGAGAGAAGGGGAAACCGTATGGGAATGTTAGTGTGAAGACAAAGAAGTGGGACTCTTGTCAGTGAAAGGCGGGCTGGATAAGATATGAAGTCGGCTAGAGCCATGGGGCCATGTTGTACAGTAGCAGGCGTGAGGGGGCTGAGGCGGGCGCAGGGGTGGGAAAGTAAGGAGCCATCTACAGATCTTGAAATGATATGAAATGGTCTTGGGAGCTGGTGATTCTGAGGAGCTTAGGTATATCAGTTCACATTAAAAACCACAGAAACCAAAGAAATCCCTAGGAAGACAGACCTAGTAGTCTAGCATTGAGAATCTTGAAAGAGGAACTAGTGTTGATACCTTTGGAATAGAGAGAAAAAACCCCCACAAAACAGGAAGTAAGGCAGGGGAATGATTAGCAGGACTCAGCAAAAAAGTAAAAAAAAAAAAAGGCTTTGGGATTGGAGGAGTGCTATTGAATGTATTTATTTTTTATTTATTTTTATTTTTCATTTAAATTCAATTTAGGTAACATATAGTGTATGATTAGTTTCAGGGGTAGAATTTAGTGATTCATCAGTTGCATATAACACCCAGTGCTCATTATGTCAAGTGCCCTCCTTAATGCCCATCACCCAGTGACCCCATCCACCCCCCCCTCCCCTCCAGCAACCTCAGTTTGTTTCTTAGAGTTAAGAATCTCCTTTGGTTTGCTTCCTTCTCTGTTTTCATCTTATTTTGTTTTTCCTTCCCTTCCACTGAATCTTGGAATTTTTGAGTTGGAAGAGACCTGAGTTCAGTATTCTGACTTTGCAAATGAAACCAAGGGCCTAGTCAGGTCAGTAAAGAAGTTGTTCATGCAGAGAAAAACGTGGACCGGCGAAGTTCAGTTAGGCCCGGATTTAATTTAGAAAATAACATAAATACATTTTGCAGTTCAGACCCTGAAACTCTTGCAATATAGTTGGGAGACCAGAGGAAACAGAATATTGAGGTTTGGGCTCATGACATCTGCATTCTGATTCCAGAAAACTTGACCCCTGGGAAGCCCTGATCCTCAGAGACTTTTGGGGGACAGACACTTACTTTGCATTGGGGCTAATATGGGTGGAGAGAATCGGATTTGGAAAGCAGAGGCCTGGTGGGATCCTGCAGCTACACTCTGCTTGTGGGGGCTCCGAGATCTGGGAGCAGTCAGGATAGTTGGAGTGACTGGCACTCTTCCAGGGTGGCCCGTTCCAGTCTGGGTCACCCGGCTCCCACCCAGACTCACGTCAGCTTCACACACTGTGATTATCCATGACACTTGAGCCAGCACCATCTCTCCACACTAGATCACATCCAAAAACACAAACAAAAAGAATTTTAAGAACTTTCCCAGGGACTAGAGATACGTTTCATCTAGCTTCATTTAAAATACATTGTTAGAGCTGGGCTCCACAAATCTGTCGAATACTATAAATATGTATGAAGTCGCAGTGGCCTCCCACACCCATGCAGAGGCTGGTTTGTGGATGGATAACAGACAAGGGAGAATTTTAAGTACATCCTGTTCCACCAAAGCTGACTTTTTTTTCCATTCTGCTCTCCCTCTTTCTTTCGCTCTCTCCTGCTCATCAACACCCTCCTTCCCCAGCAGAAAAAATAATTGCTATGAAGTCTCAGCCTGGGCAGAGGCAAAGATTTCTTATTTCTCTTCCTTAAAATGTTGCAAAACCTTAAAATCAGTAAGGGAATAATGCTCCCCCTTTCCTGCCACAGAGCGCGCGCACACACACACACACACACACACACACACACAGAGCTCTCCTCCAGCAAACAGGAAACTATCCCTGGGCTGTGGGACTCCTAAGCCAGGAAACTGGTCTTTGCTGCTCTGGCTACCTTCCCCTCAGGTTCTTCCTGGCCATTCAACACAGTTAAAAATAGTAACCACCAAAACCAGAAGAAGAGATGATTTCATTGTCTAACCACTGCAACTTGCGGCCTGATTTGGGTGGTGGCAGATCGAGCTAATCCTCTGACTGGGCACCTTGAGAATTCTCTTAGGGTCAAAGCCGGTCTCTCCCACGGGAGGATTTCAACACCCTGGTGCTCCCAGAGGAGCCAGCCCATCTCAGGAGGGATTGTGCACACACATACACACTGTGAGTGACACGGCCGTGAAGTCCATGATCTCTGCCGGGCACGACCTGTGCACGGGCCAGGTGGCACACGCCCATCCTGGCTTGTGAGGCAGGGCAGGGGCAAAACCTGTCCGCCCTCTGAGCCAGTCTCTCCTGCTGTGGTGTGGGGAATGTGCATCCTCACCCAGACCCGGCAGGCACAAGAATTTGTACAACATGCTGAATTCCATTCTTAGCACAGGGAGCTGTCAGAGTGACAGGTACAGAGAGAACCCAGTGGTCTTCTGGGGCTAGGAGAAGAGAAAACTCCTTTGGGAAGTCACGAAGGGTCACCAACAGTTAATCCTGAGGAATAAAGGAGAAACCCATTTTTACCATGAAATACTCCACCTCTAACCCTGCCACGTAGATTAAACGTCTCCAAATGGAGGTAAATTCACAATGGTAAAAAAGATCCACATCCCTCGATATTGGGCTTATGGCTGCAATCGCTGCATCTGGAACTTGGAGGAAGCACGGATGTGGGAGTGTTCCTTGTTCTAGCATGTGTTGGCTGGGATGATGGCCGGGGTGGAGGAGCAGGGGTTCTGCCCTCAGCCAGAGGGCTGGGGGTTCAGGTCCTGCTTGGTTACCTCCTAATCTTGTAACCGGGTATGCTACTTAATTCTCTGAGCCTCAGTTTCCTCATCTCCAAATTGGGAATGCTACATTTTTTTTTTTTAAACAGGGCTGTCGTAAGGTACATATAAAGCGTTCAGCAGATCATACCCATTATTATCATTATCAGGCTATCACAGAACACTGTGGAATAAAATGATGGGCACCCTGTCATGAGTCCGAAGGGGACTAATAGCAGTGAAGCTCAGATTTCACTGTGGAGCTTTCTGCCTGCGGTAGATGACTAAACCGGGGACATGGAGTGGTTAAGTGATGTATCCCTGTCACCAAAGGTGGGGTGTGGTTGGGTCATGTCCTCAGACCTGGGGCCGCCAGAACATGTCAAGGGCCTGGGGGCTGCCACTGGGACAAGGGAGTCAGGAAGAGGCAGGGAGGATGTGAACGGCGGTGACCAAGGAGTAGGACTAAAGCAGACATCGGCCAAGGGGCCAGGAGCTCCTGGAAGCATCCCACAGAAGGTACCTGCTCACTGGCATCATGGAGTTGCAGATTGCCTACCCGTCCTTCCCTGGGAGTGTCACTCAGAACAGGACCTTGGGAGAGTTGGCTCTGGGACTTCCGCTCTCCCCAGGCACTATCTCTTCCTTTCTTTTATTGATCTTGACTGCTCACCATGCGAGTGTTCAAAAGCCATGTGATAAAAACCTCATAAAGCTGACTATGACCCTATGAGAGTCTCAGGCATTTAAAACTGGCCTGGAAAAGACTGAGAGAATCAAAAATTAAGTGAGTCAAGAAGACCAGAAGGCACTTGGAAGGTTGGGGAAAAAAGCATGGGGCCAAGGGAGCTGAGTGTTTCAGAGCAAATTAAAAGTCAAAAACTAATGATGCAATGTATGGTGATTAACATAACATAATAATAAAAAAAAATCCGTCCATGGTGGGTGATAGAGGCCAGCAGTCTGGGTGATAGGAAGAGCAGGGCCTACTGCAAATACCACATTCAGCTTCTAGAGTGTTTAAGCAGCTTGCAAGTGGGATTGCTCACCCCTGAGCTCAGGCCCGCCTCTCAGCATAGAAGACAAGCATTTCTGTGGCTTTCTACACTGTCCTCCCATGTACCATCTAGAGTCTCTATCGTGCTGGTGACCCAGGCCTCTCTTTGCTTCCCAAGGGTCCAATAGACAGGCATTCAAACCCTTGCTGATTCATTGATCAAAAGGCAGGTACTAGGACTTCTTAACCCTTAATTTATTTTTAACATTTATTGAACACTTATTATATGCTAGGCACTGTGTTTTACCTGCATCATCTTGTCTTACTGTCATAAAAACTTTATGAAACATGTACTCTAATTATATTTGTTTTGCAGGGGAAGAAACAGAGCCTAAGAGAGGTTGCACAATATGCCTAGGCCCCACAGTTGGTAAGTAATATGGCCACAACTGAAACTCAGCCTCTGTCTAACACCAACGTTGGTGTGCTTGAACACAATGCTAGAAGACCTCAAACCCACCATCACTTAAGTTTTGACTTCTCTATGTCTCTAAAAGTAAGTTCCTAAAGCTAGGAGATGAGAGGCACCTGGGTGGCTCAGCTGGTTGAGCGTCTGACTCTTGATTTCGGCTCAGGTCATGAGTTGGGCTCTGTGCTCACCACAGAGTCTGCTTGGGATTGTCTCCCTCTCTCTGCCCTTCCCCACACTCGCAGGCGAGCTCTCTCTCTCAGATAAATAAACAAAATCTTTAAAAAAAAGGAGATGAGTGATTTTTGGGGGGAGGGGAGGCAAGAGATTAACCTACTTACAGTACATGAATGCATTAATGTTATAACCAATACATTTTCACAATCTTCCATTCTCTTAGAAATATATTTTGTTCAATAAAAATAATAGAGCACCAACTATGCTTAGGCATCGTTGGTAATTGGTAAGGATTCAAACACCAGAGCCCATTCTTGACTTCCAGGATCTTGCCATCTAACAGAAAGGGGGAGACAGACAAGTAAATGAATATTGTGTTTCTTTGTGATGAATGCTAAAGACAGGTATGCTCAGAGCCTATGGGAGCTCCCAGGATGGGCACCAAATCCACACTGGGGCAGACGATGTCTTCCTGGAGAAGTTGATACCCATGCTGAGTCTTGGAGGACAGGCAAGAGGGGAAAGGTGTTTCATCAAGGCAGGATATTGAAGTCTTGGAGGTGTGCTAGAACTGTGTGTCTGGGATATGAGGCATGAGGGGTGGGGTGATGGGTTGGTGACAGGTGGGACTGGGGAGATATGTACAATCAGACTGTAAAAGGCCTTGCATGATCATCAAGTAGAGGGGTCCATGTCCTGATGACAGTGGGTTGCTATTGAACAGCTTGCCATAGCAGGGAAACATGGTAGTTGGGGAAAGGTACTCTGAGAAGAGGGAAGAAGAATGAGAACATGGTGCCTGGAGTTGGGGGCAGATAGGAAGTGGATGCAGAGATCCAGGTGAGTGGTCAGGGAGCAGGGCTGCAAGGGCTTTGATCTGAATAGAAGGTTTTAAACACTCAGTTACCCTCCATCCAAATCAAAAAATATATATTATGCTTTCATTCTAATGTTATGAGCATCATACTTAAATTCAAATGGGTATTTCTAACTTTCTTATATCTAATGCTGATTGATGATCACTAACAGTCTATGGACACTACTGAGAGCCTCCTTGGCAAGTACTGTTCAAAGTTTCTACGTATGTCATGTCGTCCCATCTTCCTCTCAACCTTCTGGGATGGACTTTATTCTCTTCGTTTTAGAGTGAAGATGTTGAGGCTCAAAAAGGTTAGGAACTTGCCCAGAGTCCTTCAAAGTGACAAAGCTGATTTTCAAACTAAGCCCGGTGTTCTTGGTGAAGTCCCATCATGGATTTTTGGTGTTTTTTTGCAGGATGTGTGAGTGTCTAATTCTTCCTTTTCCCACCCATATGCACACTTTCTAACTGTGTGTTAGTAATCCGGGTCTTTCAGAAAGTTCATTTTTGTACCCTCCAATTCTTATAATTAAATAAGGGTTGCAGCTTGTGCCAGGCACCGGAATGAAGATTTTGTAGTTCGCAAAACATTTGTGCCTATGTTACCCTCATTAGTTCCTTGTATATTCCAGTGAGGTGGGAAAGGCATTATTAATCTCCATCGCACAGGTAAGAAAACTGAGGGTCAGAGAAGCAAACTCACACAATTAAGTGTTGTAGCTTGCTCAGTGCTCTGAATTTATCCTTTTCCTTTTTATTGCCCTTCATTGACTGCTTCCTGGTGACAAATGGCATCTCATGACAATCTTTGGTGTATGGAACTCTGGGAAAAAATGGACCCTCTGGCCATTTCTTTCTTTCTTTTTTTTTTTTTTTAAAGATTTCACTTATTTATTTGAGAGAGAGAGAAAGCAAGAGAGAGCATGAGCAGGGGGTGGGGAGAGGGAGAAGTAGGCTCTCCCGCTGAGCAGGGAGCCCGGTGTGGGGCTCGATCCCAGGACCCCGGGATCATGACCCGAGCTGAAGGCAGACACTTAACCAACTGAGTCACCCGGGTGCCCCAGCCCTCTGGCTATTTCTATCTTCACATCCAACCCAACTCATTGAAGAAACGCTGAGCACCTAATGTCCGGGCACTGGGTGCTTGAAAATGTCCAACTCGGCCCTTAGGGAGTGAGTGCTGCACATAGGGGATGAACACAGTACAGCTAAAGGTGAGAGGATGTGGTCAGTGGCAAATCCTCAGTACTCATTCTGTTTCGGGCAGGGTGGGAGGATGAGGAAGTCTTCACTGAGAAGGTGACATCTGAACTGGCTATGGAGGTGCGACAGCATTGCTTCAGGGGCAACAGGGCAGGACAACAGCAACAACAAGACGAGGATCACCTGTTAAGCCCTTGCTATGTGCCAGGCCCTGTACTAAGAATTTTACAAATATTACTTCTTTGCTCCTTCCCATAACCCCGTGAAGTATCAGCTAATATTATCCCCATTTTACAGATGAGGAAGGCTTAGAGAGGATTTGCACCTCAGCAGTCTGATTCTAGCAGTTCTCTCGACCACTACAGCACAGGGCCAGGCACTCAAGCTAGAGAACAGAGCTCGAGCAAAGCCTCAGAGAGGGGAAAATGCCCAGCACGCTCAAGGTGCAGGCTGAGAAAAAGGAAGGCTGAGGCTTGAGAGGAGGATGGAGCCAGTGGGTGTTGCATGCGGAATGCAGACCATGATTTTAGTTTGCCAGCAGTTAGATTGCAGTCACGTGATCCCATTTGATGAGATCTGCGTTTCATACAGATAACTCTGGTGGCAGGACAGAGGAGGCACCTCAAGCGTCCACGCCTACATCCATGCCTTCAGGCCCATAAGGCAAAGGAAGCAGGCCAAGGGGGAAGGAGGGGGTGTCGCTGCTGAAGGTGGCAGGCTCCGTGCCTTCCGCTCCTTCCAGCTCATTGCAGCCGTGTGGGAATCGTGTGCCTTATTTCCAGTCCCTCTGATTTTTAAAGAAACTTTGGAAAACCAAAATTTTGTGTGAAATGTAGGAAACTAGTTAATATTATTTTGAGAACATTTTCAGGGCTAAACAAATTATGTGTGTGGGCTGCGAGTTTGCCACCAATGCTCCATTCCATGGCTTGGAATGGAGAGTGCTCAGAGGCAAGTGGACCAGTGTCAGGAGGACTCTGTAAGTGTCTAGACAAAAGAAGACCCTAGCAAAGAGGAGGGGTTAGGCCTGAAACACATTTTAAGTGGGTTAGCTAGGACCTGGTGACTTTGGACATGGAGGGTGAGAGAGGGAGAAGTCTAGGTTGAGTGTGTAGATGATGGAACCATTAATTCATTTAATTTCTGGACAACGACTTATTGACTACTTACTATATATGCTCTGCTGTGTTAGTAGCTGAGATACAGCAAAGAATAAGACACAGTGCCTTGGTGTGAAGGAGCTCAGAACTTAGCGAGGAGGTCTGCTGGAGGGTAAGCACAGAGAGATTTAGGGGCACGGAGGGGCACCTCTCCTAATCTTATGAAGCAGGGGGTCAGGGAAGGCTCTGCTGATAAGGAATACAGGAGGAGTACATGTGTGAGAGAGAAGATCATGGATCTGATTTTGGATTTGTTGAGCTGAGCCTTGATCTTCAACCCAGCTATTTCGGTGAACTGATACCTTCTGTGATGCTTTTCATTTTGTGACAGCTAAAAGTCCAGTGGCTTGCTCACTCATATGTCACATTCCTTTCTTGCAGTCATGTTTTCCCTTTGTCCTCTATTAAAATGGTCAGCATAGGCGCATACATGTTTGGGAGTCTTCCCCCGGTCCCTTCCTATAAGCTGGTCACCTTAGGTGTTGCAATATTTGTAAAATTAATCTGGGCTTGTTTTTTTTGTTTGTTTGTTTGTTTTTAGCTTACTCATCACTATTGTGGTGAATGATTTGCTTTCTTTCAGGTATTATTATTTTATTATTATGGCCTGGTGGGTTAATTAAGAGGGCAGTACTATGTATTGTTAATCAATCTTCCTTCTTCCTGAGAGTACCCCATATTCTTTTTTCAAGCCTAGGCAAGGTTTTGCTTCATTCATTCAACAGTTATCAGGCATCAAGAACTGTTCTAGCTGCTTGGGATGGCATCTGTGAATAAGGAAGGACTCCTACTCTCATGCAGCCTTACCTTCCTGTAGCCTCAGTGATTTAGCACTTAATTGATTTCTGTGTTGCTCTTTTGGGATATTCACAGATGGGTGGCTGCCTCCCAGCCAGGAGAATGTTCCCTGCAGCCTTCTCTCAAGTGGGGCTGTGTTCTCCATCATGTGAGCGTCTTCATCCCCCTAGTATGGATTGTCCACAGCATGGCAGCTCCTTTCCATGGCAATTGGAGCCCCACTGTCCCAACTAGAAACTTAAGTACTTTGCCCAAGTTCTAAATGGCCTTTTCTTTGACCATAACTTCTTTTTAAATCCCATAGATGGAAACTCCTCTATATACTCTGAAAACAATTTATGTCTTCTTTTTAGAAGGTAATTTAACTGTCTTTAAATCCTCCCAATGATCTATTCACCAGATATACACCTTCTGTCATAAAGCCTTTATAACCTTTAATTCGTTGTCCTTAACTAAGAGTCCTTTCTGTGGGAAAGTCTCTGGGTATGACCAAAGGGTGCCTGGAACCCAAGCTTGCGATGGTTCACTGAATTTGGTAGGGCAAGATCTCTTGAAGTCATAAGCTGCTCCATGAGGGGCTAGGAAGTTTTAATTTGGATAACATCCAACTGGAGTAGTTCAAAACCACCTCACATATCTGGAAATCCTCCACCTTTTTGGACCATCCTGGATCTTTGGCAGACCCCTTATAGCTTCCATGAGCCACAGAAAGGTAAGCAATATAAAGAAAAGAGAAAACTTACAGCAAACAAAGAGTAAAAAAAATAAACCCAAACCTAAGCAAACTAGGTGCTATTCCTTAATAGTTCTGTGGCCTTGACCAAACAATTAGGCATCTCTGAACCTCAATTTTACCCTTCCAATAATGTAAAAAAAGAAAAAAAAGGTTAAAATACAAGGAACGTATGCCCATAAGGTGCCATGCAAATGTCTTTACTGTTGTTATTTTTTTGTTATTATTATTGTTTTAAGATTTTATTTATTTGTTTAGAGAGAGAGAGAAAGAGAGCATGCACGAGTAGGAGGGGGAGGGCAGAGGGAGAAGGAGAGAATCTCAAGCAGACTCTGTCCTGAGTGCGGAGTCTGATGCAGGGTTCTATCTCACGACCTTGAGATCATGACCTGAGCTAAAATCAAGAGTTGGACGCTTAATCAACTGATCCACCCAGGTGCCCCTCTGTTGTTATTATTTTTAGCAAGCCTCCCTTCTGGGGTCCATACTATGATGGACCCTAATCCTCAGAATTGTGCCAAGAGCTCTCCCTCTCAAGAGGGAGACATCCCAAGAGACATCCAACAGCCAGTGCCTAGTGGGCCAGCCCCTGCCCCATCTATCAGGCAGCCAGCACTGGGCTGAGGAATCTGTGCAGCTGTCGCTTTCCACCAGCTAGCACGGACCTTGCTTTTTATTGCTTCTGAGCTAAGACTGGAAATTCCTTGGCAAAAGCTCTATCACCACACACTTGTTTGTTTCACTGCACCTAGTTTGCCGAGGGCACCCCATGGGACCAGGAGCTCATTAGGGACAGGTCACGGGCACACCTCCTGCTGCCCCTCTGAGTTCTGTGTGACTCTAGCCTGTGGAGCTGATGAGGGTCACATCCTGAGCCACGGGATTAAGGCATAAAATGAAGATGGAATGATGCCATGAGCCTGGAATTTTGGGAAATGGGTGTGTCCGAGTTGAGAACACTAATGGAGCAGTCCATGGAGATTTAGCCAGAACTAAAGAATCTTTTAAATCTCAAATTCCTGGCAATCACCCAGCCCTATATCTGTAGGGTTGGGCAGTCCCATTTGGCTCCATGTTCTCAAATGAAAGATCAGAAGGACAACAATATGAATTGTCAATTACTGTTCATGAGATAAAAAGAGAAAGAAGAGATCAGAGACAGCTGGTTGGCATCCATTTATACATGCTTTGCATGAGTTTTTAGAACTGGGAAAGTAACCAAAAAATGGTAATACTAGACGGGACCCTCAAGATCATGAGGAATAAGATCCAGAGTGCTTAAGTAAGTTTTCTAAGACTGTACACAATTGAGTGATGAAATCAGTACTATGTGTCAGCGCAATAAATGAGGGACACAATATTTAAAAAGATGGCAAATATGTCATTATGTGTACAGATATGTACCTTGTCACCATTGTATTGTTTATGGTGACAAGAAAGTCAAAGCAACATAAGTACCCATTATGGTAGATGCACATGATGGAATAGTTTGTAGCCATTACAAATAATGAAGCAGATCTTCATTACTGACATAAGAAGCTATGGGACAGAGCTAGAGGGACTCCTGAGACTTTCCTTTGTGTGATAATAGCACATGTTAATGCAGCATGTATACCATCTGGGGTAAAATTTTATGTGTATATATATGAAAGAATATTTACAATAGTGACCTCAGAGGTGAGGTTTTGGATGATTTTAATGTTCTCACTCACATCTTCATGCGCTGTTGGAATTTTGTTCAAAGGTCATGTATCATTTTTTATAATCTGAAATCAAACAGTAAAAGGACATCCTCCTTTTGGTCACTGATACCTGTGTGCAGTTTCCGAGGTTTGCAGGATGGTGGGAGTGACTTTCCCTACATCTGGTTCATTCGTAGTTGCTTTTCCCTCAATGATCGGCAAGTGCTGCTCAGCCCACAGTCTAGAAGGATGGGCATTATGGAGCACATGATGTCTTGGATCTTTAAATAGAAGTTGTTAGTACAAGGGTAGATTAAGATATCTGCCAAACATCAAGAAGAAGTCTCTGTTTAAGAGTAAAAATTAGGAAGAACAGAGTGGTTGATTTGAGCCTCTGTGGATGTGATCACCCTGAACAAATGGGTGGTGGTGATTAGGGACCCCCAACTCTAATTAAGATGCTTGAGTGTAGCCACAGGTAAGGATAACTAAAGCAAAAATATAACAAACAAGAGGAAACTGAATTAGTCGCATTGGATAGCACTGTCATTTGGCTGAAGGCATAGTGCACTAAGCAAGGGAGAAAAACCGGTAGAGGATCTGGAAAAGGAGCTTTGTGTCTTCGTCAGCATTTACCCAGCCCTGTTAGGGAAGAACGGTTGTGAATCCTGTGGCCACAGGCTTTGCCAGGTTCCAGAGCCTTGAAAGACCTTCCTACATACCATCCACAAAGAGTAGAGTGGACCTGGCATCCGTGTGTTTGGAATGGCAAAGGTCACCTTGTATGTGCGTGTGCGTGAACGTGTGTGAGTCATAGGGATTTGAAAGATGTCTGTTTAGTCCTGTAAGACTTAAAAATATTCAGTCAGTTTTTTGGGGCACCTGGGTGGCTCAGTCGATTAAAGGGCTGCCTTTGGCTCAGGTCATGATCCCAGAATCCTGGGATCTAGTCCTGCATCGGGCTCCATGCTCAGCGGGGAGCCTGCTTCTCCCTCTCCCTCTGCCTGCCGCCAGCCCTCTTGTGCTCTCTCTCTCTCTCTCTGTCAGATAATTAAATAAAATCCTTAAAAAATATTCAATCAATTATCCTAAAATTTAACTGGAAAGAATACTCCATTTTCCAATGAGACTGAATAATGGAGTCACTTTACTTAGCGTTTGATTGTTTGTTTCCACCAAGAAACAATTCATGTCCTTGAAAGTGTTAACTTGGTCTCAAGATCATTTCTAGAGTGTTGCTGTGTCTTGTGTGCTCTGCTGACCACACAGTCCCAGTGGAGCCCCAGGCTGGGCTGTCTAGCTTTGTGCCCTCTTCCCTGGCAATTTTCCTTGGGCAAATGTAAACCTATGCGTTAACAGCTTTCTCACATCTGTGGAAGCCTAGCTAAAGGGGTGCTCGGATCAGCACCTGAGTTTGAGGGGAAAATCTTTAAGGAGGACATGAGATTCTTTTATTTGGGGATTGGACACTTCATTAATTAAATATACTAGGTTTTAATTGAGTAACTGCTATGTAGCCAGCATCTACTTACTGGACCTACTGCCCACCACTATATGCAAAGGGAGGGATAGTCGCTCTTTAATTACTTATAAATATTCAGTGCTTTCCCTGAAATGGTCCGTGAAACAGTAGTAATAATGCATTCAGTATCATGAGGGGCAACGTGAAGAAGGTGATATACCTTTGATAGCCACCTTCTAGTATTGCCATTGACATTAGCTGGAGAAAGATCTTTTCACTTTTTATTCTGATCACCACTTCTTTGTTTGCTGGTTATTCTTCTCTGGCTTTGAAGCTGCCGCGAGGTGGACATGGCTCGGGCGTTCTGTTCTTTCAGCCATTTCCAACATCCATACACATCCCAGCTGCCTAAACTTAAAGGCAGTCCTTAGGATCCATCTGGTAACTGTCCAAGGTGGCAGGGTTGGTACTTTTCCCCTGCCAAGTTCAGATGTCTTCAATAGCCCTTCCTCTTCTACGACATCATACCGCTGGGTTGGCGAGACTTTCCACTCAGCTCTAAGTGCCAGGCCGAGGGCCCACATTCTTGGAACGCTCTCGGAGTTTCGTGAATTTTATCTTTCAAAAGCAGTTTCGGGACAAGCTCGCTGAGACAAGAAAGGGGGAGACTAAGAGGATTTTAGAGCTTTCCCGTTTTGTGGAATTATATTCAAATGACATGTCACTGAGAGGGTTTTGAGAAAGGAAACGATACAGGCAGGAAGAAAACAGTCTGAGGGAGAAATAAGGACAGGAGTGTGGCAGGAAGGAAAAAAGGGAAGAATATGAAATTTCTGGTAAATTCTCAAGTTTCAACTAGGAGTGGCAAGGAACACTCATTTGATTTTGGAAGATACTATACAACTTTCTTTCAACTTAGTTACCTTTCAAGCAGTGTTTGCTAATCTCAGCATTGACATCCCCTGCTCATATAATGGCTTTGGGGAACATGTTTGAGATTCCTTTTGGCTAACTGAGTTTGAGCAAAAACAAGTTTAAGCTATTATTAGTTTTCTTTTCTGGGAGCCATCAGGGGCCAGACCTACCTTTGGAGATTTCTCCTGGTCTCTCGTCATAAAAAGCCCTTGATTCATACATTCATTAAAAGTGTTTACGCCAGCTCGAACTTGAAAATCGGCCCCAAATGGCATCATGCCAGAAGTTGATTCTCCTTGCTTCAGAAGGAGGGAAAAATATTCTTGTACTTGAGGGTAACACTGTGGCTCTGGGCAGGAGGGGACATTCCTTCCCAAGAACATGTGACTTTACTGAGGTCAAATGAAACTTTGCCTGGTTCTTTACCCATGTGGAAAATGAAAGTGTCTAATCTACCCTCCAGATGAGGGGCATGGGAGCACAGAGCAGAAAGGCAGATTACCCCGAAGAGTTTGAAAAGACACGTGCAGATGGCAGAGGGAGTTGCATTCTCCGGCCCCATGTGGTTTTAGACCCCTGAACTTGTTCCTATCCACAGTCTTAAATTCATGGCTGTGGAAAGAATAAGACTTAAGATTTTAATCACATCCAGAAGCACAGTAAGCTGGAGCTTCAGCCAGAACAGATCTGATTTCCTTCCCAGAACTTGATAACTTTGTTTTATAAAATAAGTTCAGTGACATTTCAAGGGTTAATCATGAGCCTTTAGAGCTCCTGGACTGGCATTTATCGTTTTAAAAATATTTATACAACTTAGCTTTATATGACACCACTGTGTGTGTCTGTGTGTGTGTGTGGTTTTTTTTTTTTTTAAGATTTTATTTAGTTATTTGACAGAGAGATAGAGAGCACAAGTAGGCAGAGAGGCAGGCAGAGGGAGAGGGAGAAGCAGACTCTCCACCGAGCAGGGAGCCCGACGTGGGGCTCGATCCCAGGACCCTGGGATTATGACCTGAGCCGAAGGCAGCCACTTAACCGACTGAGCCACCCAGGTGCCCCTGTGTCTGTGTGTTTTAAGAGCTCAAAGCATTTAAGATTTTCTCTCCAAACCCTCAGCATTTGCAGAGGATATAGGCAGGTGAGATTTATTAGGCCCGTTTGGAAGGCGAGGACACGGACTCACTTTGAAGTTGAAATGCAGGACTTGCTCACCTGCTCACCCCACTGCAGAAGAAAAGTGGACTTCCTGTCTCCAGGAGCCCCCTTCTCAATGCCCTGCCTCTTCCTTTCAAACCCAGTGTGGGAATCCAGCAGGACCAAGTGTCTCCTCTATTCCAGTACCTGAAGAGAAGTTTCTGCCTTTCTCCTTTGTTTGCCTGAGAGGGAGGCAAGGGAGAGAGCGCTTCCTCTCTAGTGCTTCTTGGCTCCAGATTTCTCTACAAAAAAATGCAACCAGACCACATACTCCTCAGCATCCCAGGACTCTAACCCCACCCCCAACCCGAGCCCAGTCTCCTTCACGTGCTGCAGGGGGTAAGAGGGAGTTTAAAACTGGCAGAAGGCCTTGGAGGTGAAGGCCTGGCAGGTTGCAGCTCAGAGAGGATGGGCTGGTCGTCCTCCTGTCATTCTGCCCTGACAACCCGCCAGGGTTCCTGGGCCTCTCCTTCTTCCCCTCCCGAGGGTTAGGCTGCTCAGAGATCACAGGGCCTTTTAACCTACTCCTGGGAGTGGCTTTTCTCAAACAGGTACTTTTATTATCAAATGAGGGATGGGGAAGAGGGAAATGAGGAAAGATATGAGTAACTGATGCAATCTTGTGTCATATCACCAGTTTTTAATGAAAAACCTACACTGTCTCAGCCTTCCAGGGACAGACTTCCGTTCTCAGGGACTTGGGAAGATGCAGTATCAAATCGTCTGTGTGTGTGTGTACATGTGTGTGTGATGTTTTCCCCAGCATCCACTTCAGAAAATATTCTCTCCTTTCCACTTTAAAATATTTTTCCTAAACACCAGAGTAATGTAGGTTCATTGCAGAAGATTTGGAAAATACAGAAATGTGACCCAGAAGAAACTGAAATTCACCTGCAGTTTTACCATCTAATTTTATAAAAATTTTGGTGAGTGGCCACAGCCCGCCCTCTATTGTTTTATGGAATAGAAGTTCCAAGAGGACAGGGATCTTGCTCACAACTGTCACCCAATGCTCTGAACTGTGCCTCATGTGCGAAACATGCAGATGTATTGGTTGAATAAATGCATAACTGTAAAAGAATAAATTAAAATAGGTTGTCACGATGCAGCAGAGAACAGAAATAGAGTCGCCTGGATGTGGCAGACTGGGATCCAAGCTGCCTCTGCTAATTGTCGATGTCTTCTTGGATATGTCACGTCACCTCTCTGGGCCTGAGTTTTTCCTTCAGTAAAATAATCACAGTTAACATTTCTTGAGTTCTTCTAGTTGCTGAGCATTATTATAAGCTTTCTCCGTGTATTTATTTTTTTTAAGATTTTATTTATTTATTCATGAGAGACAGAGAGAGAGAGAGGCAGAGGCAGAGGGAGAAGCAGACTCCCCACTGAGCAAGGAGCCGGATGCGGAACTCGATCCCAGGACCCCGGAATCAGGACCTGAGCCGAAGGCAGACGCTTAACCAACTGAGCCGCCCAGGTGCCCCTCTCCCCGTGTCCTTCAAGACAGCTCTATGAGATAGGTACCTTCTGCCCCCGCTTGATGCGCAAAGAAACAGGCCTGGGGAGGTCCATTTGTCCACAGCCACACAGCCAGCAAGTGCAGAGTGGGGCTTGAACTCAGGCATCTGAGCTCTTGTCTCCGGGGAATGCCGCCTCGGTTGTGGGATTAAGTGACTTCCAGGGCCCCTCCCGGTGGAGCTCAACTGTGGAGCAAGGTCCAGATGATTATTACATGGAGATCAGAGAGCAAAGTCCTTAAGCCGAGGACTTGCTCCGGAATGTGAGGAGTCCACATGGGCATTCATTCAGAGTATAATTAAAGGCCAGGCTGCTGGTCATTCAGAGGCAGGGTGATGAGGGCTCTCTGTGTGTCCTCTCCTGGTTCCCAGGCTTGCCTTACGGCTGCCCAAAGAAGAGTGCACCAGGGTCAGGCAGGGAAGCAAATAAATAAATCTGCTCATTCCTGACAGTGGGCAGCCACCGGCGCATTAGGTCGGGGAGGATGAATGGGGATCTCCTTGGATGATTAGCTAGGATTTCGATGGGCAGGGCCCTGTCCCTTTCTCTCCCCCTCCCCAGATGAACATTTGGACAGAGTACTTGTGTTTTGCCTCTGCCCATGGTAACCAAGTCTCCTTTTCGGTGAGGAGGAATGGGCTTCGGTAAACAGATCTATTTGTGTGACTCCTATTACTCATTTGAAGCAATGTCACTCCTTTTTCCACTGTGGTCTGTGTGTGTGAGTCAGAGAGAGCCTAAACAGGCTTCTCTGAATTGATGGCTCACTCCCAGCCTCTCTTGACCAACTGCCAACCCAGCAGGGCGTAGCTTACCAACAAATCTTTTTTTTTTTTTTTTAAAGTCAGACTGATTCATAGAAACTCCTTTAAAACAGAGTGAAAAGAAACCGCCCATCACACACCCCAGCACACCAGCGCTGGAAACTTTTAACCTCGGGAAGCAGGTCCCTCCTCTCGCCGTGGTCACATACCTCCAGAAGAGCAGACCAGACAGCCACCAGCTCCAGCTCCTCAGGACGCCTCAGTCGCTTGGACCTCAGGTAGGACAGCTTCCAACGCTGTGGGGAAGCTCAGCAAACTTTCTCTTTCCTTCTCTGCTCTCCTTCTCCTGACCTAGTAGTCATCTAAGCCTTGCTTTTTCTTTTTTCTTGTGCTATTTTTCCTGTGATCCTCTGAATTGAATTCTTGAAACTTCTGGCTACCAGTGGATACCCAGACAACTTTTTCTATAAGGTTCAGGAAAATGCCTTATGACGGGGGGTTGGGAGCCTCTGGGGAAATCAGCGGGCCTGGGCTGTGATTACGTTTTGCAGGAACTGGGTTCTTGCTTGGGAGCAGGGACTTTGGAACATGCCAGGATAAGGGATTCTTTACGGAGGAAACACTGCATACCTTTGAAGGACGTACGTACTTGCCAGATGTTTTCCAGGTTGTCTGTTTTGATTCACGTTGCTTCAGGATTTGAGTTGTTTCTCTTGTCGGTTGTTTGCTGGTCTTTTTTGGATGATGGATAGATAGGTGCTTTTCAGTTCACTTTTGCTGTTGCATTTACAGCTCGTTCATTCACTTCTGTATAAATGTCAGTGTTGTTTCTCCCCTCGGGGATGGGAGGAGGGGGTGGGTTTGTTTAAAGAAAACAGAGAGGTGGGGGTATCAATGGGTGTTTGAAACGAAATGTGGGAGGGTTTCATTTGGTGCAAATCAGCCTGATGTGGAACGCAGAGCTCCTTCTCTCCTTGCCAGATGTAGAGGATGGGAAGAGGCAGGAGGGAAACTGGGTTTGGAGGAAAGGGTGGGTCGTGTAGGGGAGCTTCATTTGCTCCTGTTAAAAAAAAATGTTGAATGGCTTTGTGCTTCCACCCCAGAAATTTTAGTGCTGAATGAAAAGGTGGCATATTAGAAATAATAAACTAATTTTTTCAGGTGCATGGAAGGAAGTGATTGTTTGGGACCATTTATCTTCTCACTCTTCCAAAATGTGGTTGTGCAAATGCAAAACCCTCTTGCTAATCAGAAAGTGAATCTGGAGAAAGGAAGAAGGGTGATTTCTATTTGCTTTTGTTTTGTTTTAGGTTAGCATTTTGGTTGAGGTGTGGCCCATTTCGACATAGATACTGGTTTTATTTTCCTCCCCTACATAAACAAGCCGAGGAAAATGACAGGATTCAGCTTGTCTGGCGAAATTAGGCTTTTCCTTTAGAACTGCCGTGCGTTGGAAGAGAAGATTTAAATGTAATCAGCCCGTGTCCACTGTACAGACAGGCGCCTCGTAAAACTGCCCTGGAGGGGATGATTAACTAAGTGCACGGGAAACTTCTCAAGATGCAGAGGACTCCCACATTTGCTTAAAATGTTTATTATTTCCAGATTACATGGCTGTGGATTAAGGGAAGCCATTATTACAGTTGGTAGTAATGGTATTCTGTGAATCCAGTATGAATCTTTTTGTAGTTCTTGTGCAAGTTTAAACTCTAGGCAATACTTAACCGGCCAGCAGACAGAAAATACTGAGAAATCTGCGGGTGTAGACCATCCTGAATTGCATTTTTTGGTGCAGCGTTTCCCCATACACTGTAGTTCTAGAAGTGAGAAAATACACTGTTATGTTATTTCCCGAAGTTTGAGGGCAATTTTGAAAATGCTGTTCTAATTCCTGTTTTTCCTGCTGCCTCCAAGAAATGGTGAGGGAGCTCCTAAGCTGCAGGAGTTTTTCTGGATTTCAGCTGTAAGTCTTTGAAAATCCTGAAATGGGAGGGCTATTTTTTTCCCCTGCTGCCTCCCCCCCGCCGCCCCCCCCCCCCAGAGGCGGATTGGATTCCACCACAGACTCTGAAGAATGGGGCGGGGGTGGAGTGCTGTCTGGAGGGCTGCAGGCCATCCGGTCTGGCGTCCTGGTCAGAGGACCCCCCAGATTTTACATTGTTTGAGGGCACTAAACTATCCTGGGAGTTGGCAGAAGGCCATCAAGGGCCAACCGAGAGTGGACTCCATCCCAGAACAGAGGCTGGCTACCTCCCAGGAGGACAGGGCACATCTCTGAGGAAAGGAAAGACATCCCTTCCACAGACCAGAAAGACTGTGACTTTCTCAACTCTTCCTGCTTCCCTCCGGAGACCAGCTTAGGCCCACCCAGTTCCCAGGGACCAGCCAGACTCTGGGGGATGTAGAGCCTCTTGGCTTGGTCCGGGGGGGTGGGGTGGGGGGCCCTGGGGGCTTTCTTTCAGTCCAGGATGCACTGGGATCAATGGAGAGAGCAGTCAGAGACCTAGAAGGCTTACAGATGAGGCAAAATCCTGTTCTGCAGACTCCTCAGAGCCTGATAGGGGAGTATATCTGAAAAATGGCCACAGAAAAGGGCACAAGGCAAATTTAGTTATGTTCTATCTTTAATTTTGTGTATCAGATTCTCAGTTTGGGAGGGATTCTCAGTTTGAAGATCAATTCATTCATTCTCCCACCATATGCAGAAGTCCTATTTTAACACCACCTTGGACAGATGGCCATTTTACATGTCCTTAAAATATCCAGGATAGGGGGGCTCCCTACCTCAGAGTGCGCCTCCATGCTTCCCTCTCCCATGCCGCCCCCACGTTGCTGGACAGCTCTGATTATTAGAAAATCTTAAATCCGGCACAATTGGCTTCTCTGTAACTTCTATACTTCGTTCCTAGTTCTGCAGTCCTGGGCGCGCAGAAATTCTCTATTCCGTTTTTGTTGTTGTTCTTCCCAGTGCCCCTTAGCCTCTAAACACTTGACCCTTAATTAATACTTAATGGGTAAAGCTTGATGGATCAGTATGATTATTATTACCTAAGACTCAAAAAGAACAGGAGACCTTTTTAAAGCTTTGAAACCATATACATAGTCGGCCATACCCACGTGATCTGATTCTGAGGTATTTCATTTTCTAAATACATGAATCCGGTTTCTTCTTTAACTTACCACATGTATATACGTGGATGCCTAACACAAAAGCTGGGAGACATTTGGGGCTTTTGGATGTACATACTCGGAGGTACACACCCAGTTGCTACCCACGAGGCCATGGTTGAATCAGTCCAAAACCAGAGACACAGTCTTCTAAGTTGGCCCTGTTGGGGTGATCCCATAACTTGGCTTATAGTTCCTATAGCTCATGTTGTTACCACCCGTCATGATAACTACAGGAACAAGTTGCCAACCCATCGTAACTCCGGACTAATTGCTGGCTTGCAAAACGGACGTCAATCCTGGAGAAGAGCTCATAATCTTCAGCAGTGTAGATCTGAAATTTTCTGACAATAAATTTCTCTTTTCCAATCCTCTTCCTAGCTCTGCTTAGATGATCCCAAATTTCTATTCAGTAATCAAGGGAGCCCAAATATGGTTCCAATTAGTTTACTTGAATTCACAAACCTCTCCCCCACCAAAACACTCATGTCTTGAGACCACTCTTGTAACCCTTCAGTCCTTGGTGACCTGACTGGGTAAAAATAATTTCTCTTAATTTAACTGGGAGATCCACTGACACTGAAGCATAAAGATAACCGTACAAACCCTTGTGGAGATTGCTGTTTCTCTCTCTTCCTTTTTAAAAATCTTTGGGTCAGCGTTTTCTTCCCTGTTTTGGATATGGGCATTTCCTTGGAACTAAAATGGACTCCTCTGCTCTTGGTGCCATTGATTTTATGTGGATGTGGCAGCTTTTGTAGTTCCTGAGTCTGTTTCATGAATTCTCTCTTCAAATGGGGTCATTAAAATCGAGAACATAGGCATAGTGGTTGAAAGTGGGGGCAAGAATCTTGGGGCCGATGCGAAGTGGCTGAATAGGGAGCTGGAGGGCTGTGGTCTTGGCCTGACTCTGCCCTATGACCACGGGCAAGTCACTCGTCTTCTTGATGGAGGGAACTGAACTTGATGGTCTCCTAAGCCCCTTGTGCCTCTGAAATTCTAGCGTTCTAAGATGTTATCGTCCTGTTTTGGAAATCCCTTGGCTCATGCTAAGAGTTTAATCCATAAAAATTGGTAGAAAAGTTAAATGAGGCATCATGTTGCATTGCAGGGCATGTTACAGAGGATTAAGGGCCCAGGCAGCCTCCTCTGCTCATCCACTCAGATTCCTTAGGCCTCATCATCAGATAGCAATGAGCATTCACCCAGCTCTTGGAAGACAAGGAAGAGGTTTGATTAATGAAACATCAAGGATGCCAGCCGATGAGAAGAGGCAGGTTATATAAGCCTGTTAAGATACTGACAACAGCAAGGGATTCACGAGTAACCGAACCAGGTTCAGGGAGAAACTGAGCTGGTCCTGGGAAAGGAACTCCACCCTCTTCTCTGGCAGGGAGACCCAGCAGCGGGAGGGTGTGGCGTAAAGGTGTAGATGAGAGCGAATAGGAGGAGAGGAGGGGGAGGGGGCAAGTGCAAATGCCCGCTGTTCCTTAGGCCTGTGCTTTGAGGGAGAGAAGAGATGAGTGAAGTGGAAAGAGAAAGACAGGGAGAAGGCCAAAGAGCAAGGGAGAAGTGTGAGGAGGATTCCACTCTCATTTCCTTCGTCCTTTTTTTTTTTTTTTTTTTAAAAGTAGGCTCCACGCCCAGTGTGGAGCCCAACCTGGGGCTGGAACTCACGACCCTGAGATCAAGACCTGAGCTGAGATCAAGAGGCGGAAGCTTACACGACTGAGCCACCCAGGCGCCCCTTATTTCCTTCCCTTCTTGTCTGGGGACCACCCACCCTCAGTGTTTCAGAACAGTCCTTAGGGCCAAATATTCTGTTCTTTGTCCCCTCAAACCGGGGGTGGGGGGGGGGTGGGCATTTGTTGCTCAAGTAACAAATGTGGGTCAATACAGGCTTGGTGTCATTTGAATTTCCATTGAATATTTATGCCAACAGGCCAGTGATCTCTCTTGATGTTTTCCCTCTTTTCCGATGGGTCAGATCAGAGCTAAAAGCAAAATGAGGTCCTTGATCCTTTGGCTTCTTTCAAATAATCAAAGACCCCTTCTTAGGGGGCTGGAGATGGGGAACTGGAGAGAGGTTTGCCCCCCTGAAACAGTGAGTTGGGCGGGCGGGTGCGTTCCAGCTTCCCTTTGCCGGATGTGGCTTTGGTGGGAAAGGGACCCGGGTGCTGTGGGCGGGGGCCAGGATGGAATGTTGGAAGCGTGTCTCCGCGCTTGCAGTGTGGGGATCTGGTTTGGGCGTTCTGGGGGCCTCGCAGACCTGACTCCGCCGTTGGGCCTGCTCAGCCCTATGACAGGAAGCCGCCGCCGCCCTCCGCACCCTTTTGAGGGGCCATGCAGACCCTCTGATTAACTAGGAGCTGGTGGGAGGAACAGAGTGAAGGGGAGTTCTGGGAGGAATTCTAGAACGTCTGCCGAGCCCTGAGACAAATCTGGGAGAGAGAAGATCATGCTGGAGTGGGAGAGGCCTGGCTTGGGAGATGGGAGATGGTGGGCTTCGGTTCTGGTTCTGGTTGCGCTCTGGGGAAGGTGCATTTCCTCTTTCGTTCAGGGATCCGAGTAGAGAGCCTCGATGCCTCTAAACCCCTAAAGAACCAAGCGCCCCCAAAGAGACTGCGAGCCCCTGCCGCGCACCCGGCGCCCTGGCCCGCATCCCGCTGCAGGCTGCGTGCCCCCCAGCTCCGCGGGCTCTCGCAGCCGCAGCTTTGCCGGCTGAAGCGTCTTGCCGCCACCTACTGGCCACCCGCCCAAGCGCCGCCGGGCCCGGGCCACACCTTGATTTTCTTCCCAAACCCTAGTTATGGTCCTGGCAACCTCTCCCTCGAAGACATTCTGGTCGCCAGAACACTCCTCTTTTGTCAGAAGCAGAAGACAACTGCAGCTTCTGTCCTCACCCGGGGGCCATCGCCCCATGGCCCGGCCAGCTGCGGTCTGGGGGCGTGGGCCGGCCGCCGCATCGCGGCCCGGGTCCAGATGTTGCCAGATCCACCCCCTCCTTGGATGCGAAGGAGAAGGGGAAATGAGAGAGAGAGAGAGAGAGAGAGAGAGAGAGAGAGAGAGAGAGAGAGAGAGAGAGAGAGAGAGATTACTCTCCTTGGGAGCATTTGCAAAAACAAGATTCATGCTACTTGTTTGCCTTGAGCATAGTTGCTGGCCCTCAGATTCTAGAGAAGCTTAAAGCCCATTCTGCTGGCCTGAGCCTCTCACTGTACATAAAGGAACAGAAAGACAAACTGACGACCCGATAGCCTTTGCCCTGCAGGCACCAATCCTCACACGAGCCCTCTGAGGCTATAGATCCCAGTTAGGAAGTGCTGGAGTCAACAAATCACCTTAATGTACACTTTAACTATCTTACAATTTTAATATGCCAATTATACCTCAACAACACTGCAATTAAAAAAAAAAAAAAAGAAGTTTGGCGCAGAATTTGAACCTGGCACCCATGCTCTACCACTATGTACTCTGTCTCTGTAGGAGCCACCAGCCAGAGGTAATGGGATTTTCCCAGAGTCAGCAGTTACTCAGAGGCAAAATTTGTTTCAGATTTTGTTTGTCTAATAGGTGCTCCCTTTCCTTCCTTCCTTCCTCCCTCCCTCCCTCTCTTTCCTTCCATCCTTCCTTCCTCCCTCCTTCCCTCTCTTTCCTTCCATCCTTCCATCCTTCCTCCCTTCCTTCCTCCCTCCCTCCCTTCTTTCTTTCTTTCTTTCTTTCTTTCTTTCTTTCTTTCTTTCTTTCTTTCTTTCTTTCTTTCTTCCTTTCTTTCTTTCTCTTTCTTTTTTTTTAATAGCATGCTTGCTCCCCCACCCTCATCCCCTGGTTCTTCATCCCTAACTATGCGAGAGTCTGTGCTCATTTACACCAGTGACAGATACACACTACTCTTTCTATAATAACCCCCATTTATTATCGATAGACCACATTTGGGAGATGGAGCTCCCTTTCCCCCAAGACCATGAAAACATAGTTGTTTTCCCTGGAGCATGTAGTTACTTTTGTGGCTTGATTCCTGATGTTTCTTCTGGTCACAACATCTGCCCTGCATGTAAAAACATTAGGCCCCAGAATGACGTGGATATAGTGAGGGACAACCTGAAATTCTTTCCTTCCACACCAAACATCAGATATCCAGAGGCAGGAGGAAATGGTCCTTTGAGATCCTTTCTCTCCCCATGTTTCCCACGGAGAAATTAACATCCCCCTCTCCCACCCCTATGTAAAAACAATATTTAGAATGGAAAGTACGCCTACATAAAACAACAATAACAATGGCCAGAAAAGCTCATCCAAGGTCTCATCCCCTCAACCTGCTTTTAATCCCAGCCTTTTCCTCCTCTGGATATATCCTCTCTGACTGCTCCCAAAAGAGAGTGTTTCCTTTTCTGCTTTGGTGTTAAATGGACATCTACTTTGCCAACCCAAACGATCCTCCACGGGACACACATCAAAACAAACCGACCAAAGCAGAATGAGACTGATGTGTAGAGAATAGAAAGGTGTTGGTGCTGCCAGTCTGCACAGGGAGAAGTGACAGGCCGCTGGGTGTCACGCTAGGGAGATGGCCAGAGATAGCGGCTGACTCCCGGAGATCATGTGACCAGGGGCAGCTTTGTCTTTCATGTTCTCTCATGCCTTGCAGGAAACACCATGTCGTTGGTCAGATGGTGTGAGACAGCTTTCTTCAAAGTTCACCAGAAAGTTTTCCAGAAAGAGATGGAGATTTCATAATCGGGAAAACACAAATCAGTGAAAAGACAGAATAGTGTCTAACAGTTGAATAAAATCAAGGCTGTGTTATGACGTGATTGAGATTTGGGGATCTTAGGTGATGTCCTTTGGCTAGTTCTCTGGTAGCCTGAAAGTTCTGCACAAAGGTGACCATTCTAGAAAAGGTCTGAAGAGGCCGCTTTAGATTAAGGGCAGAACTAAGATCAAGGGTAGTAGTTGCCAAGAGCAGATTCTGATGCGTTGTCAGAAGGACTTCCTAATGGGAGGGTCTTGGCAAGTAGTGAGCTCCCCGTCACTGGAGGAATGTAAGCATGACTTAGGTAGTTCTGTGGTGTAGATTTGTAGTTGAGGTTCATATATTGGGGAGGAATTTTAAGGCCCCTCTTCTCAGTCCAGAGATTCTATAACTTAAAGAGATAGAAAAGTTAAATCCGTGGACAAATTAGTGTTTAGAAATTTAAGATATTTTCCTTGCATCTACTTATTTCCTCTTAAATAAAAGACAACAAACACATATATACCCTTGTATATTCAAATGTCAAAGTTACCCAGGAAATATTCGTATGTTTACAAAGATATTTATATAGCAATATGTAACAGAGTTTGCATATGATAAGATGCTCAATACATAGTTATAGTAATATAAATAATTTCTAAAAATTACAAAGGACTAAAGTTCATGTATGTAAGAAAAAATATTGCCTTCCTAATAACATTTATTTGCTCACTGAATGGAAGTTTACTTGGTACCTGTCATAGATAAGACTCTCCCTTCAGAAACTTAGAATCTTAGGGCTTGGGGAGCCAAATATTTCCATAAGTAGTTCTGTTACCAGGCAGGCTGCCATTAGTGGTTTTAATAAAGGGCTATGTAAGGACTATAGCATAGTGGGGAAAATGACTACTTCTGACCTGTGTATCTGGGAAGGGTTCCTAGAGGAGGCAGGGTTTAGGCTTCCTAGAGGAGGCAGGGTTTGAGCTTCCTTGAAAAATTTTCGATAGGTAGTTCCTGGAGGAAGGACACTTAAAAGCAAGGCTTTTTCTTTGGAAACCACATTCTCAGGATTTCCACGGCCAGAGTAAGGTGTTTGGAGCCTCTTTCCCAGTGATGAGTGGGAGGGGGTGGTGAGGTGTTTGGAGGATTTTGAGCAGAGGAGTGACAAGGTTGGATAATGCAGTGGTGTGGAGGATATGTCAGAGAAGGAGGAGCTCAGAAGGAGGATTATGCCAGAGGCTGAGGCTGGGGTCCAGGTTAGGATCTGAACTGGGCAAGGACAATGTGAGCAGAAGTAAGGAATAGATGAGGGGTAAATAATGGAGGAAGAACTCATGACCTGACTTGCTTTGGGCAATATCATCCGAGAGGAAGGAGAGATGGGGAATTTGGCAGCTGGCCATTATTACTCCCTTCTCCCCAGAGAAGATTGGGTTATCCAAGGCGGTCAGGAAAATGACTAAACTGTCTTCTAGCTAGCCAGCGGATTCTCATGCCCTCAGAAAGCTCTCTTGCACCATCTGGTAGAGGAAGCCTCCACTGTGCCTTTGTCTGGGAGAATCTCACCCACTCTCAAATGAATCATGGACGTTTGAGCTCTGCGAGACTCCCCCTCTGCTCACACAGCCCCTGCCCTCCCCACCCTCCACCCCCGTTTCTGATTATGTTACACCCCCAGGTTCAGGCTAGTTCTTCAGTGAGTCAAGCCCAGGATTTCCACCATTTCCTTTGCTGGAGAAGTGGGTTTTTGACTGTTCTGTTCTGCTGTATTGTTCCCAATTACTGTGACTTAGACCACCCTTAAAGAACTGTATCATCCAGACTCTGGTGGCGGCCGTTCAATAAACACACACACTCTGCGGCAGGAAGAAGTTATCTGACCCTAGCTTAACAACCATGGATCCAAATTACAAACATCTGAACTCCCCTACTGTGTCTTTAAAAGTCAATTACCCTCAAAGTCTCTGCAGTATTAGGTACTCATCAGAAAAGGAAAGGTGTTCACAGGGGCCTGATTGATTTCTCATGGTCAGAGCACCCTAAAAGCAAAGGCAAAGAGGCAGTGCAAGGCAGTCTCGGAGCTATGTTCCTTTGGTTCTTTCATATTTTAGGGGAGTAGGAAGCCATAAAAGGAAGGCAAGAAACCAATAAAGATTTAAGCTAATGGAGACAACTGGAGAGGACAGTTATCTCCCCCACCTCCACCCCACATGAATTAGTCCTTTACACCTCCAATCCCCAGCAATGGTAATTCTCAAGGTCATTTCCGCTAACTGTAATAATTTTCTTTTAACAAAGAACTTAATCCAAATCTAGAATGGTCAGTGGTTGTGAGGTTTGCATCGGGACTAGGAGCATAAAGAGACTGCTCCTCCTCTGTGGGCTGGGCAATTCGAGAAGAAAAGGGGAAGTTTGGTCAAGAATAAAAGATGGCTTGTGTGTTTGGAAGAAAGAACAACAGAAAAGGGATGTCAGAGAGCTGATGTGTGGCCCTAAGTCTCTTAACTTCCTTTTCTCTTAGCACTCAACTTCTCTCTAGAGTCCACATTCATGCCTCCTATACTTTTCTCAGTTTCCCACCCAGTGCAGTGATAGCCCTGGGTACCCCTGTCCCAAGAAGTCCTACTCTGCTTACAGGGATGGGTGGAGAAATGTGTTCCTGGCACTTCACATAGAACAGTCAGTGGATGTCCTATCCTTCGAGAACACTGTGAATGGACTAGTGTTGTGGGCCTGGGTCTGAGAGCTGAAGTACCTTAAATGATTTTATGGGAGTTCCCAAGCAACCAACTGGGAAACTTTGGGACTGCCCAGTGCACCAAATGCTCTGAGGGACAGGCATTGCTCCTAAGTGTTCAGAATTGCAATGCTGTTATTTTGTACTTCCTGGTTCGAGCTGTCGAGCTGTGACTAAGGGTATGCTTTCCACTGGAGAGTGCCATCCAAAGCATTTTAGAGAGGTGTGAGGAAGAAGTCAATTATTGTTGTAGTGAAACAAATTGCCAAGAAAGTTGTAGCAGCCAGTACTTCCAATGATATGAACGTTCAGAAATGGTGTCTTTTCAGTGATTTTGTATGACACAAGATACACACCAGGGTAGGGAATGAGTCTCCCTGCAAGCTACGCTGCAAGTAGTGGGTGGGTGGGAGTTTCAAGAGCCTGAGACCTTCTGTTATTTATTCCCATTGTGCTCTGCTGTTCGATAGATCCCCAGACATTCACCCACTAGGTAGCTCTCATGGTTGCCTATAAATATATCAAGATTTGCCCTTCCACGCACCTCTGGCTGAGGGTTTCTCTACTGGGGGCTCTCTAGTATGGGCACTGGAAGGGGTAATCCAGGTTAGAAACTTAAGAAGATAGTTCATTTTGCTTCCAAATGTGTTGGGGAGGGCCACTGAAAACAATGGAAGCCCCTCTAAGCTGACAATGGATGACACTAACGAAACCTGAGAAATTGGGGGGCAGTGAAAAGATGGAGAAGCTATATGCATTATGTACTAGCTCCAGCTAGCTAGCCCCTACTTCTGGCTGGATGCAGCAGCCAAAAGCAGAGGGAATTATGTGTTCCTTACAATAAGAGCCCCAGCTAATCCAAGACATTTTTGCTCCTTTCCTTGGTGGACAGATGTGGTACAATCACAGGAATCTAAGAAGAAAGGGAGTCACCTCTTTGCTCAGTTCCCCGACCCACTCCTCCAGCCTGCACCAGGCAAGGGAATAATGATCAGGTAGGGCTTTGGTTTAGATCAGGAGTGAGATCCAGACTTGGTTCCTGCAGCAGTGGCAATGGGTTTCATTTCATAAGCAGACCAGAGCACACCTAGTTAAAATGCACCATGTTCAGGCCAGGGACCAAACACTTGGCCTGGGCTAAAGTGGCCAGGACACAACAACAGAGCACACGCCACACAGATGGGGAAATGCCAGGCCCTGAAAAACAGGGAGCACTACACAGCAGGGCACTATTAGACCTCTCGTTCATAAGGCCATTACCCTTAGATCAGGAGTGAGATCCAGAGGCTGGGGGTACAGTGGATGGGCTGAAGTGAGGTGCAGTAGCAAGATGGTACATGGAACGCAATAATGATCAAGTCATCAAAATGGAGAGGGTGAGCAGGGATGAAAGCAATGAGACTTACTCTGGAGGGTTACATAGCAACCCAAGGAGACAGAAAGGGTTGCTGAATTCCCAACAACATGTAAGACAGGGAACTCACAGTGTTTCCTCCACCTCATTTAAGAGGCCTCACTTGGTGTATTATACTCTGTTCCGGGCCCTTCAACCATCTCCGTCTATTAGGAGGAGGATGTTTGTCAGTTAGAAGTCAAAGGAATAAAAAAGACATTTATAGAGCCCAAAGAGTATTAAACATATGACTTGTTATGTAATATTTGTAATTCCCTACAGTCAGCCTCTTCCTTTCCCCATGAAGGGCAAGATCAGGGATCCAGTGATGGTATGAATTTTGGGGGTGTCGGGAGGATGGTCAGGGTTGAGAAGAGTGAGCTTTCTCCTTCTGATTCCTGAGGGTGTGTTCTTAGTAGTCTCCCCATTCACAGGGCAGGGATTAGGCATAATGGCAATTTCTAAGAGGACCGAAATGATTTATATACACCGTGTGGTGAAGTACATAGCAGATATCCTATTACTTGTACTTAACATGGGGTAGCCTGGTGACTAACTGACTTGTTATGTTGGTAACAGCTACTCTCAGTTTCATAGGATATTAATAATAATGCTAATAACCACAACCAAAGCAGCCCCATTAGTATCTGCCATGTGGTGGATGCTGCTAGTTTCACAAACATGATCCATTACTCTCGTATTTTCCTGTGTGATCGGCATTACAGCCGCCACTTTATAGAGGAGGACACTGAGAATGGAAGGACATAACTAGATGATTCTAACTCAACCTGTTTAACTCAAAAACCTCTTTTCACTGTGCATTAAAGTAAAGCAGAAAACTGTGGACGTATGCGTGACCCGCGGAAAGCAAAAATGAATTTGAATGTGCAGAGAGATTATTAATAGTGGGCACGAAAGCTCCAAGCTCTCCCCTGAGGCGGCAGGATAAACTTCATGATTTTTGTCATTCACAGTGAAATTGGACAAATCCCTACAAAGTAGCCTGGGTTGGAGGGAAATGCTGGGACTGGGAAGGAAGGCAGGGGTTGTTGGAGCAGGTTGGGAAGCCACAGGCTGCCTCTCATTCCTGGCCTGCAAAGAGCAAGACCCCTTCATGTACATTAGAACTTTCTAGATTTTTTTTTTTTAAAGAACATTTTAGATTTTGAATACCTGATGGGGAAAGTGAGAGGAGATAAAAGGCACTTGGAGTGTTGAGACGAGCATCAGTGCTGGCCACTAAGTACCCGGGACAATAGGAAAGTGGCTCCAGCAGGCTCAAAGCTTCAATTAAATTAGGTGGAGTGAGAGAGAGAAGCGGGACAATTGCAGGATGTGCCCAGCCATCTCCTCCCTAGGTGGGGACATCCACACCTCCACCCTGGTGTGAATAACCTGCAGCTCTTTGAACGGAGCCCTCCCTCTGCAGCTGACATAAATCAGAATAGCCACTCCCATGTGCATCCTTCACACTTTCTTTATGATCAATGGGCTCCCTTCTCCTCTGCTGAGATTATGGCTGAACAGTTTGGTTTATCTATGCCCATTCTTTTTTTTTTTTTTTAAAGATTTTATTTATTTATTTGACAGAGAGAGACGCAGCGAGAGAGGGAACACAAGCAGGGGGAGTGGGAGAGGGAGAAGCAGGCTTCCCACCGAGCAGGGACCCCGATGCGGGGCTCGATCCCAGGACTCCAGGATCATGACCTGAGCCGAAGCAGACACTTAATGACTGAGCCACCCAGGCGCCCCTATCTATGCCCATTCTTAATCCATATTCATTCCCAATCCTCCCACCATGTGATTTATGCATTTGCCTATCTTCTCCATGGACTCCTGAAGGATTGGACGATGTGTAAATGTCATGCACAAACAGAAGGCTCGTTTAGTGGTGTTTCAGTCTGCGTAGTTCAAAAGCCCCAGAACGGACATACTGATCGAAGAAAACACAGCATTATGCCCCAGACCAATAGCAGAGTCCCTACCATGAGGCACATACGGCCCCAAGGCTCAGGTGCAGCAATACAAATCTGAAATGTTCAATCAGTAGGTGATCAGACCATTACACTTTAATTAGGTTGTTATAATTATTGAATACCAAACAGCATTGTAATAACAGAAGTTGTGGCTCTTACATTTTACATCTCACCCGGGAGCAAATGAGTAGCCTATTCAGTCTATGGGCATTGAGTGTTAGCTGCTATTCGGCAGAAGGGATCCACTTCTATTAATGTCACGGGATGAACAGTTTGATAGAGCCGCAGACGCTTCCCTAGTGGAAAATGGAAATTTATGGGACATTGTTGCACAGAGACCTGGAAATTACAGCTGCAAAAAGGCCTTTTAAAAGATCAAAGTCTTCTTTTGGTTCTTAAGACACAAACAAAATAAAACATGAACAGTGATAAAGTGTGTGTGTGTGTGTGTATGTGTGTGTGTTTCCAGAAACACGCTTTATTAGAGAGAGGAGTATATAAATACTTGAGAAGCAGAATTATGTTTATATTTAAGTATATGTAAATAGATGAAGAGGCACTTAGGAAACTAGATTAACAAGAGGTTTTCAGGAATTTATAATGAAATCGTGATGGTTTTTATTGAAATTCTTCCTGATTTTAGCAGATAGTCCACACGGGTGGGGAAGCTGAATCGTCTGATTGAATCTGACAGTAACCTCCCCCCCCCCCCACCCCCTTATCTTCTCTTTTCTTTTCAGAACTCTTCGTTGCTCTTTGAGGCATCAAAAAGCCAAGATGTTGGTATTACTGGCTGGTATCTTTGTGGTCCACATCGCCACTGTCATCATGTTATTTGTCTCCACCATTGCCAATGTGAGTAATATGTTCTTTTGTTCATTCATTCACCCAGAAATTATCTGAATATTTACATAAAGTGCTACAAAAGAAGTTTGAGCCACAATCCCTGCCCCTTGGGAATATACAATGTCGTTGTGGGAAAAAAAAAAGCACCCACTGGCACGTCAAACACTGAAATAGCAGGAGGAGAAAAGCCGGTGTCTACCAGAGTAATCCCGCCAGGGCTGTGGGCGGCTAGAGGCTGGAGAAGACAACGAGGCTTCTTCAGTCCTTCAGAACCTTCTCCGGAGGTGGAGCTTGGAGGATGGGTAGATGGGCGGGGTCTCCTGGCGGAAGATGAATGGCAGAAAGAGCACAGGATGCATTCCAGTCGGGAGTGCTAGCCAAGGTGCCCCGGTGAGAGGGAGAGGCTTTGTTCAGGGCAGCATGGGGATACCCATGCGGCGAGAGCAGAGCTTCCTTTCCTTCTGGGAACCTTGATTAGAAGGATAGAGGGGAGAGAGAAACGATGAGAGGCTTTGGTAGCCAGACTGACACATTCAAAATCTGAACTGAGAAGAGCATGTGAAGGTGGAATTGTGCCAGATTAACCTGGTTCCAGGGAATTAACTCACTCAAGCAAAACAATGTAAAAAATATTTTTCTCTCTGAACCTTGGGCTACTCTGACCTCTAGCGGTCGTTTATAGGACCACATGTGCTTTTATTGTGCTGTTCTCAGAAAGAAAAAAGACAACCCCTGGCACACAAAAGTCAAGGCCATCCATCACTAGACGGGCAAATGGTGGCTCCAGAATCTGATAGGTCCATGTTACAGTTAAAGGACAAATGGGTTTTGAAGTTCAGATAGGAGAGTTTGGCTACCATTGGTGGATGTGGTCGCCAGGAGCAAGGCTGATTTAAGAATCCTAGCCCATGAGCCCTCCTCCAGACTGCGGGTCAGCCATTCCGGGCCCCAACCCCCAAGTCTCTCAGGGTAACAAGCCTGATAAGCGACTTCAGACAGCTTTAGTGGATGCCAAAGTGCTGAATATCTGAATTATCAGCTCCTAATATAGGGCTTGGCATACAGTTGTTTATTGAGTCAAGAGCGGGTGATCACACATCCTTGGCCCTGGCCTTCCAGCAGTGCTCATTCTAATAGGTGCTCTGCGTGGACAAGCCGGGTGTTTGTTTTCCAGAAGAATAATTGTTTTTCTTGGGCCAGGTGGGAAGGGACACTGGCACCACAGTGAGTCTGGAGGAATACGTGTTGGTCACTCTCCTACTTTCAGGGGCCCCCACATCCTTCTGCTTGGATGGAAGTGACTTCTTGACACCAAGACTCATTGCTGTTTTCTTCGTTGTCCATATGTTTCGTATTTGCCTCCAGTTGAGCGTTTTTTTTTTTTTAACCCCCTCAGGGCCCTTACATGAAATGGTCTTTTTTTTTTTTAAGATTTTATTTATTTATTTGAGAGAGAGAGAGAGACAGAGAGAGAGAGCGAGCATGAGCAGTGGGGAGGGGCAGAAGGACAGGGAGAAGCAGGATCCCTGCTGAGCAGAGAGCCCCCTGTGGGGCTTGATCCCAGGACCCCCAGATCATGACTTGAGCAGAAGGCAGACACTTAACCCACTGAGTCACCCAGACGCCCCTAAAATGGTCTTGATAGAGCGTATGGATGGTACATACTTAAAACCAATTGCCTCATCCGATGTTTCTCTTTCTCAGAACCTCAGAATTTTAAACCACTATGATTGAATTACTTTTTTTTTTTTTTTTTTTGAGTAATGAGGAACGTGAAGCCCAGAGAAGCTATGTGATTTTTCTTCAGTCACACAATCTTCCATCTTTTCTCTTGGCACCTCTGTGGCTTCAGTTTTGGTCACACCTCATTTCCACCAAGAGGTGGGGTGCTTAGCCATATTTGGAGCTCAGTATGGGGTGTTGCCGAAGATTTGATCCGGACACAAATCTGATTTGCTATTTCTTTTCCTTTTAAAGCAGAGGGTCAGCTTTTTTTTTTTTTTGAAAGATTTTATTTATTTATTTGACAGAGAGAGACACAGCGGGAGCCAGAACACAAGCAGGGGGAGCAGGAGAGGGAGAAACAGGCTTCCCACTGAGCAGGGAGCCCGATGCGGGACTCGATCCCAGGACCCCGGGATCATGACCTGAGCTGAAGGCAGACGCTTAACGACTGAGCCACCCAGGCGCCCCATGAGGGTCAGCTTTTAAACAACTGTTTGTTTCCTTTTGGTTTCAGGTCTGGGTGGTTTCGGATATTACGAAAGCATCAGTTGGTCTTTGGAAAAACTGTACCAGCGGCGGCTGTGATAACATCCTGTCATATGGCAGTGAAGGTATGTCTTAGAGGGCTGCGCTTGGTGGGGCGATTCCGGTGGTCAGGGAGGCGTGCAGCCTGCCGGGGACTGCTTAGCCCAATACCCTTGTTCTCCTCCTCCTGTGTCCACAGACGCCCTCAAGGCGGTGCAGGCCTTCATGATCCTTTCCATCATCTTCTCCGTCATCTCCCTCGTGGTCTTCGTGTTCCAGCTCTTCACCATGGAGAAAGGAAACCGCTTCTTCCTCTCGGGGGCCACCATGCTTGTGTGCTGTGAGTATCATAGGGGTGGGCTCCGGTTTATGCCAGAAAAGCTTTTAGGGCGGCCTTACCGTGGGTGCTCCTGGCAGTTTGGACAGATGAGCACATGGCACATGGACAATTTTCTCCTCTGCTTTTTTGTTCTCTTTTTGAGAACCCCTGCTGGTGCTTGGCATAAGTACTGTCATCTGCTTTAAACAGACTGCCATGTTTAAACCTAGTGTTCCCGGGGTGGGGGTGGGGGGCGGGTGGCCACCAAGTGGCCGGGCCACGCCCACTGTAAGCACTTGTACACGTGACACTTGAGGGCAGGAAGGTGGGCATCCTTAGACGAAGCCACTACCACGGTGCATGCCAGTCGTGCTGTTCTCTTTCTTCTGCCGTTCTTCCCCAACACACACAATTGGGTGCAAGTCTGTGTTCTTTTGCATCCTGGGCAGCCTGCCTACATATGCTGGGGTCCAGAAGGAAAAGCTGGGTGGTGGACGTGAAGTTCTGTGTTTTACTTCACACTTGCAGCTACACAAACCAGTGTGGGTGTGAGAGCCCAAACACCTCCAGTTTATCAGCACAACCATCAAGGTTGCTTGGTTCAGGGCAAATCAACAGAACTATCGTATAGGGCTAAACAGCCAGATTTGAAATAGGATCTTTTAAAAGTTATACAATTTTTTTCTTGGTTTTAATATAAAAAAACTGAAAAATGAGACTTTTTTTCGTCCCCCTTGCAGGGTTGTGCATTATGGTTGGGGTGTCCATCTATACTCATCATTATGCTGGTGGTTATGGAACCAACTACTCGACCAGTCACCATGGCTACTCCTTCATCCTCACCTGGATCTGCTTCTGCTTTAGCTTCATCATTGGAGTGCTCTATCTAGTCCTGAGAAAGAAATAAGGCCGAACAAATTCACGGGGATCCGGGGGGTGGGGAGAAGGAAGCCGTTGAATCTGGGAGGGAAGTGGGAGATACTGTGCAGGAAAAACCGAGAGAGGGGAGGGGGGCGGGGAGGGGAAGTAGGGTGGGAGAGGCTGAAATCCAAACCATTCCCGAGGAGGTTCTCTGCCGGTGAGCCCCTGCCCTTGGGAGAAAGTAGTTGGCTAGCGCTCTGCTGCTCCCCGGATGCAGCCGGAGAGCCTCTCTCCAGCCATCAGACTTGGCCTTCAGCTGTTCTCAGTTACACACACTGCCTGGGGCCCCATCTACTGCCACACCACGGGCTTCACTCCTGAGGCTGAGTTCTGGGTCTCGTGCTGCCGTCCTCAGACAGATTGCATCAAGTTAAAATAGCGGTACAAGTTCCAGCAAGAGCAGATCTTGTTTTTGTGTTGAATACGCTAAGCCTGGAAACCATCGTGCCTTTCTGACCCAAAGCAAAACATCACATTCCGGTCTGAAGGGCCCATACGAGGGCTTTGGCCAGTGAGCCATTATCCCTCTTTAGAACAGATATTTAACTCTGTGGAACTCAGTGGTATTTGTGACGAAATGGGAGAAAGACATATAGTCCTAAGGCCAAATTGGTGGGTGAGTTAAACCAAGAAAGAGAACTTTTCACAGTGGAAGGCCTGGGGGATGATCAGAACCCAGACCGGACCTCACACAGCTGTCCCTCCCAGAGACCTCTTGCTATGGACTTTGCTAGGCCTCTCGCTTAAAGCCAAAGCAGCTCTTTTGGCATTTCTGTAAAGCCACTAATGACCAATTCCGTGGTGAAAGCACCACACAAATTATGGGACCAAGGGGCAATCTGGTGGCAGTCCTACAGTAGGGTTATGTTTTTAGGACCCCCTGTCCATGCAGTCAGTGTTCCTTTTGAACACATACTGGGAGAGAGATGGACATGGTTCCTTGTAACATGATTTATTACTCTCCCTCTAAATTATAACTTTTGAGGACGTTTGGTCTAATTATCTGCGTTGGGGATCAGGACTCCTAGGCTCAGTGGTAGCTCTCTCTCTGACGTGGGCTGGAGCCATTGCCTTTCCCACAGGTGAGGCAGGGCAATTCTGGAAGCTTAGTAAAACATAAACTAAAACCAAATAGATCCTTGGGTGAAAGGTGCTATATAATTGGAAAGTATTAAGCATACTAGATTTCGGTCATGATTAGAACAGAGTGCCTGCCTTCCCGGGAAAATTAGAAAATTCCCACGAGACAAATAAAAACATAGGTGTTGGGTGGATATTTTCTTTAAGAGAAAAAATAAAAAGCAAAAACTCTCGTGGTACCCAGTCACTTGGCGATTGGGCTGTCTGTTGCCATAGGAGCATTTCTATAGGACTTAGTAGCAGTATGTTATTCCTGGGTAAGCAGGCATGGCTCTGGCCTGGAGCAGCTGAGCCATCTCAGATTCTGTCGAAAGGGGTTGTCTTGGGAAGAAATTTCCTTTATTACCTGAGAAGAAGATCTACTCCAGGGGGGATCTGAGACATCTTGCCTACTTTCCTTCTCCCAGCTCTCTCCTTATCCCATTTCTTACCTAATTTTCCTTTCTGGGGGTTGTCATGCCATGATTGCTGGTATTTATGTAAAAGGACTATGACTAAGTGTATTGCTCTATGTTCATTCTGGTTAAGGGAATATTGAGGGCAGGCCACCAGATTACCTGGGCTGGGGGTAGAGAGATGGCAAGCAAAAACTGTGGGATGATGAACTTTTTAATTAAGATTTAATTATCACATGATTATAGAAGGCTGTCTTATGTGCAGAAGCATACTTACATATCAGATATACCCAAAAGAGATACTCGCATTATGTTGAAAAGTCAAACTATGACTGGAGTGAACCATGTATTCCCTTGTCTTTTACTTTATTTCTGTGACATTTATGTCTCATGTAATTTGCATTACATTGGTGGGTTGTTCTAGTACTGTATTTGGCTTCTTTAATAGATTGATATTTCATATACTATAACTGTAAATATTTTGATACAAATGTTTATAACTCTAGGGATATAAAAATAGATTCTGACTCCCTTCACCGTGTGAATGTTTTCTTCCTAAAAAATGCAGGACAGTAGGGATAATAGTGACATTTATACCTAATGAAGTTGTCAATCAGTGTGATTTGAACAACTTGGCATTTATTTGAGACATTAAACTACTTTCTGGTGATACATTAGGCATTCTACAATAATTCTTTTAGGCAAATGAACGTTATTAGATATAGTTTTATCTTACATTAATTAAACCTCTAAAGCAAAAAATTAGAACTTCATAAGCTAATGCATCAGGGAGATGTTATGGTCTTGAATCAGAATGACTTATGACATTAAGAAATCAGATACTTGTAAAGTTTCTTTGAAATAGCCAATTCCTCTAATGTGTCTTCAAAATATAAAGCAATTCACAAAGGTATGCATCAAATACATACCTTTGCAGAAACTTATTCATTGCATAAACTGGGCATATCTGTAAGGGGCAGATGAGAAAAGGAAAGCTTTACTGCTTTCTGTGAGCAGTAAGGACTGGAATTAACAGTGGAAAAGCAAAGTAGATACTTTGTACCCTAGCATTGTGTCAACACTAATATCATACAAATGGTTTTGATGTGGATTTGGTGCTCTGTCAGTCCCCTGTGGTTTTGGATGAAGTAACTGCACAGAGTAATACACAAAAAATACACAATGGAACCTGAAAATAAAACTCGAACATATTTTAAAGTCAATTAATCAAATTGCATTGATTACTGATACCCTCTCAGAGACCTATGTAATTTCTTAGATCACTTCTGGGATACTGTCATAAGAGGCTACCTCTTTCCTTTAGTTCTCCCTGGGATTCATTCCCCCATGTCATTTGCCTGGTCATGGGTCAGACCTCCAGAGCATCCTTTCTTCCTTTCCTTCTATAGATCTTTAATCAGAATCTCCAATAAGCTCTCAGAAGTACTCAAAGTTTCTCTTTTGCCAAGATGAAATCTTCTATCTCAAAGACCTGGATGGTGAATGCGGGTGTATTACTCAGGATTCTCCAGAGAAACAGAACCAATAGGATGTGTAAATTATATATAGAAAGACATTTATTTTTTAAAAATTGGCTCACATGATTATGGAGGCAGGCAGGTTCAAAATCTGCAGGGAGAACAGGGCTGGTAGGCTGGCGCCCAGGGAAGAGCCATTGCGGCCGTTCAAGTCCAAAGAATGTCTGCTGGCAGAATTGTCCCTTGTTTGGGGGGAGGAGGTGGCCAGTCTTTTGTTTTATTCAACTGATTGAATGAAGCCCACACACATTACAGAGGACAATCTGCTTTACTCCAAGTCCACTGATTTAAATGTTAATCTCATCGAAAACACCCTCACAGAAATATCCAGAATAATGTTTGGCCACCTGTCTGGGCACCATAGCCCAGCCAACATGACAAATGAAATTAATCATCATGGGGGAAACATTCTAATTAAGAATAAGGCACCAGGTTACCAAACATTTTCAGAAATAATTTAAAAGAAGCTTAAACAGTGGAAATCTTTATGTTTACAGTTGATACTTGGAGAAATAGACATGGGGGTTAACTTGAGAGATAATCTTGGATATCCTATGAAAAGACAGGAAGTTGTCAGAGTCCCTTTTATAGGGGAGCTTAATAAATATTTGTCAGATTCAATGTCTTAGGTAGGGTCAAGTTGAATTAAAGTGGTTAAGAAAATACTCTTAGGTGAAACTGGTCCAAATTTATGAATATAGGAAAGATGAGCTGCAGAGCTCTCCATTACCACTTAGGAATGGTTAATAGACAGCTACACCACTCTGTGTTGGACTCAGCCGTTATAATCCCTGTGCAAAACCCCATTAGCTTTGAGGCACAGAAGAATATTTCAGTAGGGCCTTGAAAGAAGGCATATGAAAACTAAGAGGATATTGTGCAAGACTCCACCCTTAAAAAGAGAAGCTCTCTCTTATGTTTACTAAGAAATAGTCAGAATATGGGGCACCTGGTGGCTCAGTTGTTAAGCATCTGCCTTTGGCTCAGGTCATGATCCCAGAGTCCTGGGATCGAGTCCCATGTCAGGCTCCCTGCTCAGCGGGAAGCCTGCTTCTCCCTCTCCCACTCCCCCTGCTTGTGTTCCCTCTCTCACTGTCTCTCTCTGTCAAATAAATAAAATCTTAAAAAAAAAAAAAGAAATAGTCAGAATATACCAAAATACAGATAAAATTCCCTAGCAAAAAATGTGTACATGAGTTTAGAAAAAGACTAGATTTTAGGGAATAGAAAGGAATGGGGTAGAGTGGTAGGAAGCAGGATGAAAAAAGGAAAACTTGCTGGACATTTCGGAGTAGATTCTGAAGAGGATTGATTCATTTTAAAGAGGTATTGTAGTCCAGCAGAGCAGGCAGCAGGTAGAGAAGGATGTACACTGATTAGGTGGAGCCCAAGGAAAGGAATGTTTTGGAGTTCTACCTAGTCTTGTTTCTGAAAGGGAGACATGTGGGGCCTCCTCATGGGGCAGGAGGGTGACCATTAAAACTTGTATTGATAAACCACTGGGTGCTAGGTGCTGCACCTAGGGGCTAGGGAATGAAAGATCAAGCAGACATGTTTCCTGTCTTCATCTAATTTATAGTCTAGCCTGGGAGTAAGACTCATACCTAGAGAAAATGGAAGAAGACCCTCTGGGAGCACAGAGGAGATGGGAGCACTGGCACTTGTGGGAGGGTAGAAGATTTTCAGGTCTTCATCCCTTCCTCATGGTCCTTATCCCACCCCATGAGCAATTAGCTGACAACTCTTATGGATTTTACCTCTGCTGCTTCTCTTACCTACCCAAATCTCCCTGCCTGAAAGGACATTCCTTTGTTCCAGGCTCTCATTGCCTTCCATCTGAGTAACTGCAGGTGAGAAACATCCCAGTGTCCTCCATGTCTTCACCTACTCTCTCCAACCTCTCCTTTCTGCTGGTGTCAGGATGGGCGTTGATGGATGCTTCTCTGTCACTGCCAGTGAGTCAATCCAGGGCCAGGAGGACCAGAATTCCCATGTAGGATGCCAGTGTGTATGGGAGGTTCATACTCAATCATCTGGTTAACTGATGATGATCAACAAGGGCTATAGGGTGAGTCCCAAATAAAGAATGACTGTCTTCATATGGCAAATGAAGGACTTTATTATATTAAGAGATAAACTGAACAAGGGGTGGGGGGTGGGGAAACAAGAACAAACCGTTGAATCCTTCCCAATATAGGAATGGGTCAGGTTCCAAAAGCTATTTTCCTAAGTTGGTTGTTGGTTAAACTCAGAGCATATTTTTCCATAGACTCATTTCAGAATTATTTTGCTTATGATATGGGCTAAAAGACTTTTGTAATCTAGCCTGGAAATAAATTTAATAATTATTGAACTATTATTATTTTTGATGGGAATGAGTTAGTTTAAATTCTGGAAGCTAGACCCCTCTCTTACCCTTCTAAACCTTTCATGGTAAGAGCAGTGTATCTGATGGAGAATGGAACGGAGAGTAGATATATGGGTCCATATTCAGAAGACAAGGCAACCTGTGGGCCAGGGAATCCCTTTACCCTGGCATGTTCAGAGTTTGCCATTGAGTATAGAAGAACATGGTGTTTAGAATGACTCTGTTTGGCTGTAAACATACACAGTATGTAGTTTTTTAAATTGGGTGTTAAGCTGGAATGGCTTGCTCCATTCTCTTGGTCTCATGGCTTAAAATCAATCTTAATTTTCTCACTTATGTTATCATATCAATGACTTCAATCCAGTCTATCCAGGGACTTTAAAATGATTCAACTCCTTAGTATAGTAGTCAACATGCTTTTGGGCATTATGAAATCTTACTATTTTAGTCTGATTTTACAACTTCTCCTCCCTCTTACAAAATGCTGACATAGGGCATATGTATTTATAAGTTTTAAGGTGAATCAAGATCCAACCTGCTTTGAGTATTTGGGTACAATTTTGCAATTGCTCTTGAGGTAACTAGGTATTGCAAAATCAAGTTTGAGAATTATAGTACAGGATTTATGAGGGAAGTAGATTATACTAATTAATCTGACATTTAGTCATCTTGTTTTTAAAAAAGTTAGAATCTTTCTGGCAGTAATATTTAAATCCAGATTTCTTTCCATAAGCTAAATTACCAACTTCACTTCAATATGGCATACTTGCACTGACTGCTAATTTCTTTCTCTAGAGTAATTCACATTCTTTACCTCTCATTGTATTTAATACTTGTCAGAGCTCCGGGAAGGACAGATAAAAGGTAAATGCAGACAGCTCTTAAATGTTCAATTTAAGTTCATTTCAGCTACACATTCCCATGACCTTCCCCTGGACATCCCAATTCCAAGAGTTGCTCTTCCTGACTTGGAGGAAGGAGCTCTCCTTTCTGTGGCTAATGCCCACCACCACCATTTTGTGAATTTCATACTCTTTTATTTCCTCAGGGATGCTTTATAGATACCTCCTTTCTCCTTGTATCTCCAACTTCTCTCTCTACTGGAAATTTTCTTTTGTGGGTAAAATACGTGTAAATTTATCCCATTGTAAGTAAAACAAAACAAAACAAAACACTTTTTCCTATCTTGATACTTTACCTCTTGCTCTCTCTTCACAGGCGTGCTTATTGAAAGTGTAGCTTATTGTCTATGTCTCCACTGGGCCCCAACTTGACATTTGTGGGGCCTCAGGCAAGAGCACAAATGGAGGGCTGCACACTACATGTCTAAATATTTAAAACTTATATTATCAAGTTAACGAGCTGCTAAATAAATGTATCCTATTGTTCCACCTTGATGAATATACCTAGAAGGTCAGGATCAAATTTAGAATTCTCAGAGTCCTTGCAGTTCTAGGGTAGAGCATGGTTTTGTAGGGGAGAGTTGGTACTAGACCTCTCGTTCATAGCCTGCTTTCCTTGCTGTTCACTTCTGGTTCCATCCCTCATCATGAGGGACCCAGAGTGCATACATATGGAGATCCCAGTCCACATACCTAAGACCAGTCCTCATTCCTTCCCTATACTGCAAATGGGTGCAACTCAGCCATTTCACCTTAGGAGTGTGCACACTTGTGACATGTTTTGACCTCTGAATAGATTGGACTAGGCCCAGGGGAGGGAGGTCTAAAAGTGAGCATGGGGACTTTGGCAGGGAATTTGGGGTCCTGGATAATCAGAATAGAATCCTGAAGGAGAGTGTGGCCTCCAGTAGGTATGTTCCTTGGCCCCAAGCCCAAGGACTTTTAGTCAATGGGAGGGTGTAGTTGGAGGAGGGTCAGAGCTGAGCCTTGAAGGCACAGGCCCAGTGAAGTCCCCTCACCTGGTCTCTAAGGGCACTGGCCTATCATTTTACTTCTCACTCCTTCTTTCATGGCCGATTCAAGCCAATCTAATTCTACCCTCACCAGTTTGCTGCTCTCCTACAGTATCTTTAGATTCCATAGCACAGTAAATACTCTTAATCTGTATCTTCTTCTTCCTCTCCTCCTCCTTCTTTTCTTGACCCTCTAGTCATTTTATCTCTGTGTTCTGCACGATGACTTAATTAAAACTCATATAATTAATCACCACTTATCTTGTAATGAATCTAAAATTTGCAGCTTGACTCAGACCAATTTTCTGGACCCAGGCCCATAAAAACTACAAATTCAACTGAACCCATTAGGTCCTGCCCCTTACTTTGTATTCCCAGTCTCAGAAAATAACCACCTATCACTTAGATGCACAGGTCAGAAACCCAAGTGTCATTCACGATTCCTCCTACTTCATTCTTCACATCTAATTAGTAACTGTATCTTGTTGATCTAACTCTTAAGTATTTCTAGACTTTTCCCCTACATTTCCATCCCCTTTGCTGTGATACCATTTTAGACCTTTAATGGCATTTTAAAAAAAATAGCTGAATAGTATCTTAAAAATTCACTGCTATAACTCATTTTCCACTCTGTTGCAAAAATGATTGTCCTAAAATGCAAATATGATCATGTCCTTCCCCTGCTTTTAATCCTTCATTGGAACCTTCATGTTGTTCATGATAAAATTCAGAGTCCTAAACCTGTCTATTGCAAACTTTTCTCCCCATGCCATTCTATCCTTGAGTAGACACATGCTACTTATACCATGCTTTTGGAAGTGTTTCCCACACACTATTTCTTTTCCCTGAAGATCTTTCCTTCTTCTGGTATCTGGCTACCCCCTTCTGATTCCTCAAGACTCAGCACATTCCTCATCTCTGAAAAGGTATGACTACCCTAGGCCCTCCTGGGATGCCTTTCATCAGTGCTTACATAACACTCTGTGCATGTTCCATCAGAGTATTTTTCACAAGATATTTTAATTGTGTCTTTAACTGAATGGCACCATCATTAGACTGAGCTCCACTGGGGCAGGGAACTCATCTTTCATATTCTTTCCTTCAGCATTTAGCATTATGCCTGGCAATTAACAGATGTTCAATATAATTGTGTGAGAAGTGCCAGGGAAGGTGCTGGGGATATCACGATGGGTGACAGAGCCCATCCCCTGAAGTGCTTACTGACTAGAAGGTAATGTCAATTACCAATGCAGGTGAGGTGTTGCTGATGCAGGAGGGAGGATGAATGAGGGAGGAAAGATACTTCTAGGTGGGTGTTCCTAAGTCTTTTAGGGTCATTACATTTGATAAAATCTATTTCTGCAAAAATGTATATATATACATTATGTATATATAATTTTTTTCATAAAATTTAGTATACTCATAAATTCCCCTGGAACCATCCATGGATTTCCTAAGTGGTACACCCCTTAGGTCTGGTCAAGAGTGGCCTCTGCCTTATAGCAACTTGCTCTGGCCCTTATCCAGCTGTGTTCCATGGGCACATGCATTTCAGGAGCATTTCAGATGAACTCAAAGGGTGGATACAGTTTTGGAAGTTGTACATATGGGAGGAAGGGGGAAGCTAGTTCAGAGGGATGAGCAAAAAAAAAAAAAAAAAAAAAAAAAAGTTTAGGGATGGAAAAACTAGCCAGTTCAAGTGATATGTTTGGAGAAGTAGATTAGGGTCTACAGAAATAAGGTCCTGACTCTCTGAGTTAGGAGTTTTAAACTGACTTGGTGGGATCATGAGGGAGTCATGTTTTTGAGGAGGGCATGATATAATTTGGCAGATTATAGAGTGGGTTGTAGGGAAAGAAAAGAAAGGTGGGGAGAGGGCTGGGAAGCTGTTGCAGTACTTGAGGAAATAAGTAAAATGGAAGTAACTGGACACAGTGGTTGGGATGGGAAAGGAAGAGATGAATACAAAAGACCTGACTTATATGCCACAGGATTCAGCAAGAATTTGAGAAGACATCACAGAGTATTCTGATTTATAAGACTGGATGGTGGGAAACTGGCCATGCTGTTAATGAAACAGGGAAGCTGGAGGAAGAATTAATTTGAGGGGGAATAAGATGAGCTCAGATCTGGACATGCTAAATGTAAGGAGCCAGCTGGATATGAAGGTAGCTCTCCCCTCCAAGTCTAAAAGGTTCTAGGATAATCTTGAAGGGTTCTATTCCAGAGTGGTCCTGGAGGTCCCTGAAGCACCTCAAAATAGAAGGCCTTAGGAGGCTGCATATTTCTCACATTTAAACTCTAGAGAGTTAAACTTTTCTGGGCACATCCATCATCCTGCCTCAACTCACTTGGGACTGACCCTTCTTATATTTGTTTTAATTCAGCTGTCTTCTCATTTAAAATTTTGCTTTTAAATTGTTTTATTGCCAAGTTTAGCTTCCTCAATTAGCATTATATTTTCTCTTTATGTTAGTTCCCATGCAGATCCTGTGGCCCTGTGGAGAACAAGGCATGGGGTGGGGTAGGCATGGAAGGATGACAAAAGGACAGGACATGGATTCGGGTCACACTTGGAGTTTTAATTTGGTATCCCATGAAACTTCTTGTTAAAATTGGATTTGCTTAAATTTGATTTTAAAAAATGTTGCCTTTTACTAAATTTTCCTTTTGAACATTTTTAACATCTGCTTTTGTTTTAAAAATGGTTGTCTTTTTTTTTTTTTTTAAAGACATCTTTTACTTTTACCCAAACTTTCTCACCCCCTCAGTAGAGACTTCTTTTGGGCAAACTATTTTGATGCTAAACCTCTGAACATCACTCTCACCAATGAGAGATCTGGAATGATGTCTGGATACAGGTAACAGTGACCTGGCATGGACATTAGTCAGATGATTATGACAAAGCCCATGTGATACCAGGAAGGATGAAGAAATACGAAAATGAGGGGCAATAATTTCTTCATATTCTGAATTAGTCAGATTATAGTCTGAAGAAGAGAACTACTCATTGTTGGTCACCACTGTTCAAAGGGATGCGAAGAAATTGGAGTGACTATAGAAACAAACAACAAAGATGATTAAAGGGTTAGAAAATATGTTCCAGGATGAAAGATGAAAAGCTTTTTGATGTCTTGGGAATGGAAGACAAAGGTGGGACATGATTCTGAGAGGTGTTTTATAAGGGGTTGTTTGATGGAGAGATAGGACACTAGAATGTATGATAAAGGAAGATTGTGAATAAACCTAAGAGAAGAAAAAAAATTCCCTCGTTTAGATAATTTAGGCAAGAGTCAACTTTTTACCCTTTCCTGTACCCTTGACAGACATTAATAATTAATCACAACACTCTTTTCTGTAGTTTGGGTCAACCCTCAAAAATCCTCAACCCAGAATTTCAAGTAGCCTCTACCAGTCCTTTGAAACTACCTAGCCCTTTGAAACTTTTACATAAGAAGAAGTCCATCTGCTACTCTAGCTGTAGACATTTCACTTTCTGATGGCTAGAGGTCTTACCAGATGATTTCTCAAAGATTTTTGCAGAACCATGGCTCTACTAAATAGTTTGCTTCATGAGTTTCATGAGAAATAGACTTAATTTATAAACAATAATAGATCTTGACCCTTTGAGCAAACTGGGACATAGTTGGAATGCTTTTAGTGAAGGAGTAGGGATTTTGCTACTAATTTAACAGAGAGTTGTCTTCTCAAACAAGCTCTTCACAGACAGCCTTGAAGATCTCATAATGCTGATAAGCTTGAGCAACAAAAAAATATGTATGGATGGAACTAGTTATAAGGGAACAGTTTCTACTAGGACCGTCTCTTTAAAATGTACTATTTGACCCAGGAAAAAAAACATTGAGCTCTAGGCTGAGCAACAATGCTGATTGGCTGAAGAAGGCATTGTGATGCACTAATGAAGCTAACTGAAATCTCTGCTTTTTCTGTAGTTCTTTATGTGTTGTTATGAAAAAAAAAAAAAAAACCAAAAAACTGATGAACAGTGGTATTCTGACACCGAGTCTCTGTGAGGTAAACAGTGATAAATGGCAGATCAGGAAGCTGAAGGGCAGAAATCAATACTTGCTGTTACTTGGTAGTAAATTATGAGAAGCTTTGGATGAGAGGGGACAGATGTTGTTTTTCAAATCACACTGTTTGAACTTCAGTTGTTTATAAATTTCTTCTTTCCCTGTGGGTCTAATTTTCTATATTTGCCATATATACCCTAAACATATGGCGATATATATCAGGTCAATTAAAAAGGTGGCAGGTAACTCAACCTGTTAATATTTGAATTTTATTCTCTACCACTTAATTTCTCCAACTTTTCTAATGATGAATAGCAGAGTTGCTTTGTTAAAAGAAAGCTTTTGGATCACAAAAATGGATTAAAATAAAATAAAAAGAACTAATTGTGCTTTAAAAAAAACCTTAAGAATTTCCTGATGCTAAGTTTCAAGGGCAGCATCTTCTTTGGTGCCATTTGGCTCAGAAACACACATTCTGGAGTCACTAAATTTTAAATAAAAAAATAAGAGAGATTAAAAAAAAGCCATTTCTTCCAATGAGGTCAGCAACAATTTTTACCATATTTTAGACAAATTCACCATGTTCCGCCAAGTCACACATTTACATATACCAACCTGAAATTTCATCCCTGAAACATAATAAAGAAAACAAAATCAGTCTTCAAAGATGTTTTTGCTGTCTTGTTTTTTTTTTTGTGGCAGTTGTTGACCTTTAGTGTTTATTGATTTTCCTATCTTTTCCTTATTTATAATCCCTCCCTCCCTTTTTTAAGAAATGTATGCAACCCCATTGGAGGACATGTCTTGCAGCCTGTCACTAGGGTACACGGTGTTTTTATTGCTGTTTACCTGAGGTAGCTACCAGGTGCTTTCTAGAACAAGCTCAGATGGGGTCTCCAGAGTCAAGATTACAGAGAGAATATAGCCACCACAGTGCCCCCTTTCACCCAGGAGCACTGCAACCACAGAGGGAAGGGTTGGCTCTTTTTGCCCCCATATCCTGTGGGCCTACGGACTGCACGCTTACCTGACCAACCTTAGACCAGAGCTCAGAAGGAAGGGAAGCCTCCTGCCAGACTTGATAATGACTATTTTGAATAAAAGAGAGAGAGAGCATGGGAGAGAGAGCGAGCAACCAGGAGAGCCTTACAGACCTTGGTGTTGTAAGGCAGAGAAATGAAATGATGGTTTGAGGGGCTCTGACTTAAGGCCAGATCATAAATACTGCCGAGACATGATCTAATTAACACCAAGTGTACCACTTTTGACTGTAAGTACCTTGAGGGCTTGTTTCATGAAGTTTTCCTCCATTATTTTCCCAGACCCAACATATTGCCTGGCTCATAGTAGACATTGAATAAACATGCAGTGAACAAGTTAAATAAGAGAATAAATAAAAGGATCTTAACTTAAAATGAAGGAGAAATGGACTTACATTAAAGCATCAGGGATATAGGGTATATCTGCAGGGGAATTTCTTGGCAAGGAATATTATTGAAGTCTGTTATTGGTTATTGAAGAAGTTTCATATAGTCTAAGGAGATGCATGGTCGCAACAGAATTTCAACAATTCTGAGATGAGTTCCTTGGAGGAGGGCATGGATTAACTATTCACAGGCTCTCATCCTTCCCTTGACTTTGAGAGTTCTGATTCTTAGGAAGGTACCTCTTTCTCTGCTCCCTCAACTGGCTGTGTTTATTTTCCCAGAAAATTCTAATTTCCTTATAGTCCCTGAAGTACAGAAGCCACTCATCCTGAAGTATTTTTGAGAATATGGTACTGGCAAATGCTTTTTCAGAACAAAGATGATACCTTCTCAAACAAATTAATGGTGCTATCTACTGAGGTGCATGAAGGCCGAAAATGTGAGAAGGCCCAATGACCTCCCTGCTAAAAAATATAGTGTATCATTATGTCCTGGTGTTAGCTAGCAAGTGTTAAAAAACAGAAGTCAGAAGCTACTCCCACTTTCTTTTTTTTTTTTGCATTGGCATCTGTTGACCTATATTGTGCATTCTGTGTAAATTCCATATGCCAGAGAAATTCAAGAGTAAAAAGGTCATGCGAAGGTAGAGTGTGGGTTGGAGAGGACCCAGAATAAAAGGATCCCAAATAAGAAGACAGTTTATCAAGATATAAGCAACGATTTCTGATTTTTTTCAACCAGACAATAAATAAACCCAGAGGATGCTCTATCAGTCTTGGATCAATAAGGCATATTTTACAATAAGAAAAACAATGCATTTCCCTTGTCTGGGTGCCTCTTGACTTCTTCTATCTTGGGGCTACCTGTGAGTTGGCAAAGCTTGCCAGCGGCTTACTGATGGACCCTTTAGAGCTTTGAGATCGGGCGCCTGGGTGGCTCAGTTGGTTAAGCGACTGCCTTCGGCTCAGGTCATGATCCTGGAGTCCCGGGATCGAGTCCCACATCGGGTTCCCTGCTCAGCAGGGAGTCTGCTTCTCCTTCTGACCCTCCTCCCTCTCATGCTCTCTGTCTCTCATTCTCTCTCTCGCAAATAAATAAAATCTTAAAAAAAAAAAATTTGCTAGAGCTTTGAGATCAAGAGCCAACCCTTAAGGAGTGCTACTTGTTAACCCAGTTAACAAATAAGATTGACATCCTTGTCCTAATGAGTGGCTGGTTTCCAGTCTGTTATTTCACATTTTGACACTAGATGTCAGAGAAAGACTTAGCCTTCTAATTTGTGGGTTTCACCCTGCTTCAGCAGAAAAAAAGACTGCCTTGTGAGAGAAATCAGGTATCGAAAATTGGCAGATTTCCCACTGTGAGCCACTGGGGACACCAGGGTTCTTATGCCAAAACATCACTACCCCACTCATGTCCTGTTAGATGTACTTTCTATGCTATTAAATCCCATGTACAGAATGGATTAGATCAAGGTCACTGCTTAGAAATAGATTTTTGGCGGGGGGTGGGGAAACGACAACCACCAATTTAGTATTCCAATTTTACAAAACATATTCAATTTTACTTGGAAATAAAAGAAATAAAAGATATAACATGGTCATGTTCTTATAATCCTTTTTATTAGTGAATTAGGAAATAGCCAAACCAATTAGAAATTGCATGAAAGTCTTATAAGATCATTTTAATATTCTGTGGTAGTTCCTTTCATTTTGTAAAAACGGCATTTTGTTTTAAATGATATTAAGTAAAAATGCGGTTTTATTAGAGTTATTATTTTAGTTATATTGCCAGATTCCCAAGGCTTTTAGCCCCTTAGCAGGCTTTCTGATGTCGTAAAAAAATAGCGTGCTTTCTCATTACTAGGGATGGCACATTCAAAAAATTTTTCTTTTCTCTGTTTTGTTTTGTTGTTGACCTGAAAGAAGGCAATGTGAACAAACTGGAATCAGGCAAGACAGTGGTTAAGGACAAAGCCAGAAAAGGATATGTGGTTTTCCTCATCATGCACATTTTCCCCCCAATTCCGAAGGGTCACGGCCATCGTGTTCTCAACCATCCTTTGGAAATAACTAGTCATCTACCCACCCAAGGTTAAAAATAGCACTCTTACAGTGAAAGAGGGTTCACTCAGACATGGAGTAGCAGCCCTGCTGTGGAAGATATTCCAGGATTTCTCTTGGTGATTCTAGAAGCCATTATGTCATCATCAAAAATAGCATTATTAATATTGCATGGGTGTGCCCTTTATTTATTTGTGAGCTGGGTGCTGTGGAAGGCACAGGGAACACGAAAAGGAAGAGACAGGACTTCTCTGAAAGCTCATGATGGAGACAGGAGAGAAAAATCATTCTAACACCCGTGACAATATTTACAATGATCGCTGGTTGTCATGGTCAGCAACCTTGACAGCCCCAGCCTCTTGGAACTTTCAGATAAAAGTTGATGTGGACAAATAATAGAAACAATTTCCCTGTGAAACTCAGATTAGAGGATTACTCAGACAGGATTAAAATATGGAGGGCTGTCAGTACCATTAATTATGGATTTATTGACTGATTTATTGATTTATTTTTTTAAAAATCACTCATATGGCACATACTATGAGCCAGGCATCATTGTAAAAATTTTGTGACTATCAATACATTTCATCCTTAAAGTAACCCTACTAAATAGGTACCAGTATTAGTCCCATGTTACAGATAAGAAAACTGAGGCACAAAGAGGTTAACTGGCTTGCCAAGTATTGACAGGTAGGGCCAGAATCCAACGGGGCCTGTCTCACCTTTTCTTCTACCCAACCTGAACTCCTACCTAATAACATGTGCTTTTTCTCTTCTACCCAGAAAGAGCACTGTAGGGTTTAACAGATTATGATTTTGGAGTCAGTCAGATCTGTGTGTGACTCTTAGCTCTGCTACTTAATAAATGTGAGTTTGGGACAATTTTTAACCTCTTTGAGCCTAGCCTTTCTTATAGGGAATAATGATAACCATTTCCCACAGTTGTTGGGAGAATAAAAGGAAATATCATAGTAAGATTACATAGAGTCGATAAATGCTCTTGCTTCCTATGGGAAAGCCAACTCCAAACACCCCCACTGATTCTGGCCTGATGATCATGCCCAGTGGATTTCTTCCCATTCTGCAGAGGGTTGACCTGTGTAACCAGTAGGATATTGCAGAAATGTCAGAGTGACTTCTGAAGCCAGGTCATAAAGGATATAGCAGCTTCTCCCTGGCTCCCTCCTTGATCAGCCAGTCTGGAGAGAGCCAGCTATCACATCCAAGGCCCCTCAGGCAGCCCCAGTGGAAAACTCCACATGGTGCCAGAAGCCTCCCGCCAAACACCAGCATCAGCTTCCCAGCTGTGTGAGGGAACCATCTTAGAAGCAGACTCTCAGCTCCAGTCGAGCCTTCAGGTGATAGCAGTCCTGGCCAAGATCTTGTTTAAAACCTCGAAGAGACCCTGAGCCAGAACCACCCAGCCAAGCCCCTTCCAGATTCCTGACCCACAGAAACTGTGTGAGATAGTGTTTGTTGCTGTCCTAGGCCACTAGGTTTGGGATAGTTTGTTACACAGCCATAGGCAACTAATACACTTTCCTTCACCTATTCTTTCTCCAATATATCAAACTAGACTCTCTTCTTGTCTCCATTTCTCACAGAACATTCTGCTCCAGAAATAAATTCAGTGGATGGAGTTTGTCCTGAGAACCCACCTATAGTCCATTTCACCTTTTTTTTTTTTTTTTTTTTCTGTCAATGACCAAATTCCCCACCCTGCTGATAGCTGGAAGGTTCTCGGCATCCTCATGTGGTTGACCATTCTTCACTGGCATTCAGTTGCCCCCTAGGCATTTGTGCATGTGAGCTTTCCTGTGTCTCTTTGTGGGGATAGTAGGTTGTAATAGTGGATATAGATGATAAAAAGCCTTAACAGCATGGTGAGTATCTGTCTCAGGGTGAGGTCCTACAGGTAGAAGTGGTGGAGCTGATAGTTTGGGGGAAACCCCTACTAGGTAAGTCGCTTTTAGGAAGATGATTCCTGAAAGTATTAAGTCGTATGGATGTCTATAGGTGCACAATGTGGCATATAAAAGGGACTTGCCTGGAAGTTTGAAAAGCCTGTAAAACTGAAAGCTTTCAGCACTTTTGGGGTGTTCCTAATATAATTTTCTTTGGCCAGCTTTCAGTTTAAGCCTGGAGCTTATCATGACCTAGGTGCTGGCCCAGAATATCCAACTTACCACCGTTCAACTCCCTGTGCTGATGGGATATCCAGACATGCTAGATTTGGTGAACCCAAGTCCCTGAGGAGATCCCACTAGCTGGAACAAAGGTGTTTACTGGAAAGAGGCAGGAATTTGAAGTCAGACAGACCTGGACAGTATCCCTTTAGACCTGAACAACCGGGGTCTCTGTCCTGGGCCCTGAAACTCAAAAGGGTTCTGCTCTGGGGAGAGTCCAAGGGGCCAAGGGGACATTCTTGCCTGGATCCCAGACCCCTCCTAAACCACACTTTGGGTACTAGGGGCCTAGGATTTCCTGCCCAAAGATACAAAACATCCTTCTGAGATTCTTCCCAAGGGTGGACCCCTTGGCTTCCTTGGCTTGAGGAATGAGCAAGGGATGGTTGTTCGGGGTAAGGGGGTGGGGCTGAGCTTGGACCTAAGGGCTAGGGTGTCCACACACATGAGTGTGAAGTTCTTTGTGGTGCAGGATGGAGCAGAGTGGGAAGAGAAATGTGGCTTGAGTCTTCCCTTTAAACTCTTGTCCTGGGCCCTGCAAATGTAAGGTATATGTCTGGACCCAGGTTTGAGTAATTCCTTGTAAGTTAAAATAAAATACAAATTCCTGGTAGTAGCCTTTGGGATCTGGCTCCACCTATCTCTCCAATTCATCTTTACCAATCCTTCCTTGCTCACAGCAACCAGCCCAATCAGGACTTTCTATCCTGAGAGAATGTCAGGACTAGTCCCCTCTTGGGGTTCTTGCACCTGCTGTTCTCTCTGCCTGGAATCTTCTTTCCACAGGTCTTCACTTGATTGGTTCACTCTCATCATTCAGATTCCAACTCAATGGCAACTACTTGGAGAGGCTTTCATTTATCAACCAGTTTAAATGAAAGTCTTCCCACTGCACCTTCCCTGTTATACTTTATGATACCTGCATGCTCTCATCTTAATAGCATTTATCACTATCTGAATTGTCTCATTCATTTCTTTGTTCACTTGTTTTTTGATCCCCCACCTATCTTGCATGTTACATATGTTTCATGAGAGCAGGATTGTCTTGCTCACTTGCTGTTCCCAACTGCTTTGAAGAGTACTTGGCATATAGTAGTTGCTCAAGAAATATCTCAGTGAATGAACTTCTCAGACTTTGTTTTGTTGGCTATAAATGAGACTATGCATAATCATCGTGTACAAATCATGTACAGATCTGAAACAATAGACAAGGACCCAGGCCACATTCCTGGTATGTATTAGGAATCCAAAAATTTTATTTTCCATTCTCTCTTGCCCATATGGCAAATTTATCTCAAGTTCACTAGAACGATAAGAATTCTATGACTCTACCCTGGTTCCCGCTCTGGACTACTCTACTATCCTCCTTCTTGTTCTGCTTTAATTTCCCTTGTCTACCCCCTACTCCGCCTGCTTCTTTTCTGGTCTCAACAGTTGTTAGTGTAAGTATGTCCCCTGGTGGCCACATCAGATATAGCACATTGTGGAGATTGGGAGGATGCTCGTGAAGGAGAGACCTATATATGAGTCATTCTCAAGCAGTTTCAAGAACCCCTCATTCAGATGAAAGTCAGGCACAGAAACTATGGTCTCCATATATATTCATTGTAAAAGCCACATCCACCTCTCTGATCTCACCGCCTGCCTCAGTTCAAGATCTAGAATCTCATCTGGATCGTTACCTTCTTTCATCTGAGAGACCAGCCTCTAATAGACTCCCCTTCTACATATTCTCCTTTTTCAAGTAGACCATCATTTTCCTAAAGCTCAGATTTTCTCAGACCATTTTTCTCTGCTCATAAACATTCAACGGCTCTCTATTATTTGAAGAATAAAGTCCCATCTCCTCAGCCTGGCATCCTAGACACTTCAAAGTCTGCGTTCAACCCGACTTTGAAGTTTCCATCTCTCTACTCTTTCCCCTGCCTCCTTCACCTTCACCTGCTTTTGTTTATGCATCTTGACTACTTCTCAGAAATATGCATCCACTTCACCCATGCCATGTCGACCTTCATGCTGTTATCCCTGTCTGAAATGCTGTCCCCTCACTTTTCCCTGCCAGTTTAATCCCATGTTTCTCAAAGCCAGCTCAAGGATCTGACTTCCGTGAACTGCCTCCTGCTCTCATACCCCTCTTGAGATCCACTGTTCCCACAAACCATTGTTCATGTTTCCTCCATGACAATTATGCAGGTCTTATCATTGGTTTGATTTTTACAGGCTTGCCTTTACCAGGTTTGTAAGTTTCTTTAGGGCAGGGATGGTGTTTCATCTGCTTTAACAGTGCCATGTACATGGTAGGTCAATAATAGTTGCTGAATGGGCAAATGAATATCAAGGCTCAGGCTGTAGTCTATGTTTTCTGGAGCCCAGCCAGACTGGTCTGAGAAGTAAAAGACCACATATGGTGATGTTGGGACAGAATCTTTGAAATTGGGACTGCCTTGGGAAATCTCGGATGCATAGTTACTCTGAACTGGAAGTAGGGTCTCCACTGCTGTTCTGTGAGTGGAGCTTCCTTAGGTGAAAGATGCACACAATCATTCCTGAATCTCTTTCTTTATATTGCGAAGATGAGGGTGAGGATCTTGGGATAATGTCTCCTTTACTCTGATATGTCAACATAAAAGGCAAAATATAAAAGTTGATATTGTTAGAATATTAATCACATGTATATGGGAAATTGTATTCCTGCAACACTCTATCTTTCCCAAAATTTAACTGAGTTTTGTATTTCGTTAGTTTCTATCCCAAGGTAACTATATGCTGTAAATAGTTGAGATGAGCAAGACTGATGCTATGATATAATCACTTAACTGATTTTGAGACACAGGACTTAGTCATATCTAATGGACACAACACAGTTCTAGAGATTCAGTAACTAGATACTAAATTTATCTTTTTTCTGAGTCACTTTGTTGTGTCTGTTAATGATCTTTTGTCTCAGTTTTCTCATCTGAAATTTGGAAATATCTGATTTCTAATATTACCAACAAGTTAGGTGTCTAATAAATGCTGATTGAGTCACACCCACGACATTGAACATTTTGCAGAAAAATGCCAATTGTCTTAGAAAAAGTTAAATTTGAAGTTACATACTTGGGACTTATCTTTCTGCCCAAAGACCTATACCCTGAGGCCAGTATTCTAGAGTGCACTGTCTTTTGCTGTTCTTCTTGGTTGCTGGGGAGGATGTGTGCCTGGTTCAGAGAATGACCTTCCTACATTCTTTGATTGATTAGATACATAGTTTTTACACACTAGATCCCCTTCTTGTTCAGAAGAGAGCAGCAGGTAGTTAAATTTGGAATATCTACTGTCAAGTTCTATACAGGGGACTAAGTCAGGCCAAGTCCCAACAACCCAACCTTAATAGGAGAGCCAAACCAGCTAAAGAGACTTGTGGGAGCCACTGAGCCAGTCTCTGGGTTTCTGTCTCTATTTCTGGATGGAAGAACATACTTTTTTAAAAAAGGCACCAACCATACTACATATAACTACTTGCATTATGTGGTTTAATAAATAAGACATGCTATAAATATTTAGCTCTATGGCTTATAGTAATGTAAACTAAATGCTTGAGTATGATTTTTAGAGTAATTGGAGTCTGGTGGGTCTGGAGCAGGTTTCCATATTCCCCAGGGCTTTTTGAATAATCCTAGGCCAATCTTGGATCTTAAGGACTCTAAAGACCAATTAAATGGGGTTTGTCCTTGACTGTCCAGAACAACCTTTCATTTGGCACTGATTTGTCAAAGACCTTCAAAGTCATCTTGGGGCCAAGGTTCAGAGATTTCTTAAGGACACTAGCTAGAACTTCGCATTCGTAGGCCCACCATGAGAAGAAAGTGCTCCTGAAGGCCCACCATAGGTCAAATCTTTCATGCCTATGTCAACTTGTAGAATTAATCCCACCATCCCAGCCACTACTCAGAAGACAGTGTATAATAAATACCACGTTCTTGCAAACATATAGCCCTCTGTATGGCTCTGTGGTTTAGACTACCACCCATAAGAATAAAGCCAAAGTCTACATCAACAGCATTGTGTATGTTCTCTGGAAAATAGTTCATATCTCACTACAGTCTTCTCACAACCAGATCAAGTCTGAGATAAACAGCCAGTTGTATGATGTATGGTTCTTTGTTTTATTTGAAGGTGTTTTTCAAACACACTACCCATCAATACTTCTACAGGTCCTGGAGTAACTGGGGAGTACCCACACTTAAGCTATATATGTTTCCATGACTCTCCCCAAGTTCAGGGGAGAGGTTGCCCACCAGGGTACTTGCTGCCATGAAGTAAGCAACTGCAGAGCCATGCAAACAAATTTACAGAGGAGGCTGGGAATGTGGACACTAGTGTCCTCTGTCCTGAAAGCGAACAATGTCTTTCATAATATAGATGCAGTCTTGGCCAAATGTATATTCAGCAATATGTTCCTCTCAACCCTGTTTGAAGGAGATAACGGATAATGCTATTCCACCAGTTGTGTGAAGTGGGAGAGGGTCAAGAAAGCATTTGCAGCTTAGAGCACAGGCTGTAAGATGCATCCAATCTTAATGCAATCCTAAGTCCCTGGGCGAGAGCCACATGAACAGAATTTGTAACCAGCAAATAAATTTTTTATTGTAAGTTAATTTCTGTGTGAGATGGAGCTTGTGTGAATGCGTTATAGAGAGGTAGAGAGGAAAAGAGGGGGGCAGGAGAGAGAGGAAAGTGGGAAAGACAAAGAGAAAGATGAACGAGAACCAGTAATGGTAGGGAGAGAAAAAAGAAAAGCAATATAAAATAAAGAGGGGGTATAAACGAAGTAATAACTTCTGGTGATTTCAGAGATACATCACACATAGAACTGGGGGAAAGAAGGGATTAGGACAGTTCAGGGGGAGTTGAGAGTGGTTGTGGACAGAAGAATGAGAGATGAAATGAATAACAGGAAAACAAATGGAAAAGGCAAAGGTAAACCACTTCAAGAAATAAGTAGGAAACAAGATGTGCATTTGGAATTTAAACGAATTTTTGTGTCTCCCCAGTTTTTCACTTACAATGTGTTCTGCCGATGACAGTCTAATTCTCAATTAAGATATGCTAATAAGGCTGACCACATACCATAGACTCGCCATGCCTGATAAGCAGCTTATTTTCTTTTTGGGTTGGGGGGAAGGCAGTTATCTTGTCTTTCCACATCTAAGTTTCTCATTGGCATTCCTCCTCCAAAGACACAAAAATCACCACATATTGTTCTAACAAATATTTATTTTAGTCTAATACACTTTTATCTCTGGTGAATTGACTACTAACTGCTCATAGAAACTTCGTATTCCTCCATCGGCTTTCAGTTATTTTGATCAAGAATAATATTCACATAAATCTCTTTTATTAATGGGGAAAATTGATTTCATTCTGGTCTATTTATCTGTGGATAAGTATAATTGTTTTTCAGTATAGAAAGCATCTCAGGAGGCTGCAAATATGCCTTAGAAGTAACATGGAGAGAAAAGGGGGAAGTCGTGCCACAGAGTCAGCTTGCTGACCTGCAAATAACAGACAATGAGTATGAACCGAATCGTGGTAATGGAATGAAAATCTGGATTGTCTTTCAAGGGATGTCAGCAAGAGCTTTAGAAACTGACAGCAAGACTTAACATATGTAGCAACCGGTTGCTGAGCGTCCAAGCATTATGAAAGGCGTTGTCCACGCATCATCCCATTTCCCAGAGGTGGAACTCACCCTTTCCATGTGCATATTTCTCTAGTGACAGTCCCTGCCCCACGGTTCTGCAGGAACCCGAGGGTCCTTCCTGAGGGCTGCTGGCATTCCCAGGAATTGCTTATATTCTCCAAATGTTACTGCCAAGCTCTTGCTGCAGGATTATCCCAGACTTCCTCTGCTGGGCTCACTCTCACCTCTGTGGTGCACCAACATCTCTGGTCCGGCCAAACTGTCATCACAGAGAGCCTTCCTTTATTTCCCAAGCTGACACCAACATACATAAAGATATACAGACTAGTGGTGAAGATTATGAGCTTTGTGGTCAGACTTCATAAGCCCAGATTCAGGCTCTGACCGTTATGAGTTGCTTGGCCTTAAACAAGTTACATAAACTGTCTGTAGCTCAGTTTCTTCATCTGTGAAGTGGGGGGTGATAATAGTAATTCCTTCCAGGAGTAGCTCTGGGAATCAACGAGTTAATGATAGGTGGGGCTTCCAGAAATGGACCAGGCACATGGTAAGCCCTCAATGTTAGTTATGACTAGTGAGAGGTTGTAACTGTGTAGAAACTTTACCAAAGACTTTAGGTTATAAGAAAATTACAATCCGGGGAAGAACAGTGTGAAACTGGCTATGAGATATTTTTGCAACTATAGAAGCTGTCGCAGAGCCTCTGATGGGGTATTTCCCTCTCCATCCTCAGCCTGCGCTGCTCTCCTGCTGGAGTCGCACTCTTCCAGCTCACATTCCTCCCTCCTCTCCCAGGTACTCCCCACCCCGCATCCTGGACCACAGTCCCTAATCTCTGAGTCCCGAGGAAGCCCCCAATCAATAAACAGCACAACAGTCTCTACACTCCTGCTGGACAACACTTTCACTTAACACTATTTATAAGCCTTAGGTCTTCAAAGGCTTAATCCCTTCTCTGGGATTGGACACTGGGCCTCGGATTTGCATAACTACAAATCCCATTCAAGAAATCACCCCCCCCCCCGCCCCCACCGCGCCCCGTCTCAACAAAACAACAGTCTCTTCCTAAAGATGAATTCTGGCATTGCCGGGATGGAGACAGGTCTGGGGGAAGTGGGAGCCTATCCCGAGGCTCAGGATTTATCCATCGGCATTGAAAATATTAAATATGTATCCTTTGACTAAGACAAGGTTGTTTTGAGCCCGTGAAGCATGTTTGGTGTTGCCGATGATCATCACCTGGAGGAAAGAAATCTGAGATGTTTCAAGAAATGGGATGGGTAAAGAGATGCATTTGATAGCAATGACTCTGAGAACTGCTCCTTGGAAATCACGTAATGAAGCTGGAGATGGAAAGCAAAGATCACATATTCCTTCCCTCCACTTCTCCTCACTGCAAAACACACCAGGTTTATGCTCTAATCACCCTGGCCTGCATTTCCATCCCTCTGCAGAATAGTGTTCTTGAAAACCATTACATGCTCCATGGTGCTGCATCCAATGGCTTTTCTTAATCTAGGTCTTCCTCCTCAACTCTTTAGAACATTGGACATGATTGAAATTCTGTTCTCTATTGGACCTCCTGGTCCTTCATCTCCTGATTTGCCCTGAGCCTCTGATTCTTTCTCTCACATTTTTGTGGTCTTTTCTTTCCACCCCTTCCCCCAAAGGTTAGAACCTAAGGCTTTCTCCTTGACATTTTCCCCCCGTTTCTTACACTTTCTCCTCTAGTAACCTTATTCATTGCTGTAGTTTCAAGTGTAATTTCTCTGCAGATGAATCGCAAATTCCTGTCTTTAGCGTTGACATTTCCTTGTCTGCACTTACTTTTTAAACTGCCTTCATGTTAGATATTCAGCTGAAACCTTAAACTCAAACTCAAAATCTTTGTGGTCAAAACTATTGGCATTTGTTAATCTCTCTTTTTTTTAAACTAATGATTCCATAGTCTTATATTGATGTAGATTTAAAACCTCCGAGTCAATGTTTTCAATTTTTGTTTTTTTACCATGATCCACTGTAAGAGCTACATTTTACATCTCAACTGCTAAATATACAAATGCAGACACACACATACACACGTAACTGTAAGTTTCACAAAATGGTACTTACCTCACCATGTGTGAGGCACTCTGTTTTATTCTGATCTATTCCATTCCATTAAAAAAAACTGGTTGTGACCATTAAATTGGTTTCATGACTCACTAAGGAGATATAAATTGCAGTTTTAAAAATACTGCTTTTAGGGTCACCTGGGTGGCTCAGTCATTTAAACGTCTGACTCTTGGCCTCGGCTCAGGTCTTGATCTCAGGGTGGTGAGATCAAACCCCCGCATTGGGTTCCACACTGGGCATGGAGCCTACTTAAAAAAAATACTGCTTTTAAATAGTTTTTGATTTCTCTTTTAACTCTCAAACCCAATCAGTCATTAAGAAATGGCCTTATTTTGGGGCGCCTGGGTGGCTCAGTCAGTTAAGAGTCTGCCTTCCAGGGCGCCTGGGTGGCTCAGTTGGTTAAGCGACTGCCTTCGGCTCAGGTCATGATCCTGGAGTCCCGGGATCGAGTCCCACATCGGGCTCCCTGCTCAGCGGGGAGTCTGCTTCTCCCTCTCCTGCTCCCCCCTCTTGTGCTCTCTCTCTCAAATAAATAAATAAAATCTTTAAAAAAAAAAAAAAAAGAGTCTGCCTTCCACTCAGGTCATAATCCCAGGGTCCTGGGGTCCAGCCCCTGCTCAGTGGGGAGCCTGCTTCTCCCTCCGCCTCTGCCCCTCCCCTAGCTCATGCTCTCTGTCTCTCTTTCTCTCAGATAAATAAATAAAATCTTAAAAAAAGAGAGAGAGAAAGATATGGGCTTGGTTTCAAAGTGACTTGCATATTCAATCTCGTTTTTCTATTTGCTCTCTGACTTTTCCAAATGTCACCTCCATTGGGAAGCCTTCCCAGGTTTCCTTACCTGGGGCCAATCTCACCCTCCACTAAGCAACTCTATTTCTTTGGTTACATCTCCCTTAAGTTACTTCACCATCTAAAGTATCACACCCATAACTTTCTGTTTTCTTACTTTGCTTTATGTTTTTCTTCTTAGACCTTGTCTCTTGACAATATACAATGTATTTCTATGCTTTTTTATTTTCTGTCTCTTTCACTAAATTGTGAGATTGAAGACTTGGTATCCTTAGCACTTAGAACTGAACTATGCTTACAGCATAGGCCACGAGTAAAACCAGGCTGGAGGGAAGAATGAATAAAGGCATGACTCCCAGCAGCAATAGGGACTAATGCCTTCTTCAGGGCTAAAGAGAAGGAGGCACCCACAAACACTTTTTGTTTTAATTTTTTAATTAATTTTTTTTTTAATCCACTTTGGAGCCTGTGCCCACCCTCATGGCCAAGGGAATGACAGGTGCTCATTGACTTCATGCCTCAATTTGCTGCTCAGTACTGAATCATTCCCTGTGAATGATTCCAATCAAGCAAGGCCCACCCCAACAGCCAGGAGTGGGGTCTATTTAACCCCAAAGCCTGGGGTATTGCAGAGTAGGAGTGGGGGAGGGGTTGGTATGGATGTTGAGAGATAACCAGAGATGAAGTAAGATAAGGCCTCTGACCCAGAGGAATTCCCAGTTAAGTAGGACAGAAAGCTAATGATATCATACTGATAATTATACCTGGAGTTATATATGTAGCGAGTTAATGGATGAACTGGGATCGTGACTCAGGTCTTAGAAGTCCCAATCTAATATTTTTTTCATTGCATCAAACTGTCTCTTTCACTGTAAGAACTGATTTCCTGATGTGTGAAATATAGCTAGTGTATGAGATGTGGCACAGCTAATAAAAATGATTACAGTTCACCTCTTGTGGAAGACTATTTTGAACAGCCTTAATGAATCATATGAGATAAAAATAATAATCAGAACATTTTTCAAACTATCCTGCAAAATTGCCACTGGTCTTTCTCTACTCCTAATCACTCAGTGATGCCTCCTCCAATAGCAGTGGGTACTCACAGCCTGAAGAGTCATGGTGTAAGTTCTGCCGTCCGTAATTTTAAATCATATTAAAATTCTTCCTTTGGCAGAGTCGCATTTCTTTCCCAGCCAAACTAATTTGCATGGCCTTTGTTAATCTGCACGGCTGTTTAGCTCCATTAGAGGGGCAGGTAGAAGGAAGGCCTAAGGCGATGTCACCTGTCCAGAGCATTGAAGAGCAGCCTGAAACAATGTCACCAACGGGCAGATGACAGTAATTCAGAGTCACTGATGACAATACCATGAGGGTCAGACAGGACCTTAGAGATCATCCAACCCAACCCTTGAGATATAATGAGGCTCAGGGCAGTGGAATGAGTCGTCAAAGCCACACAACAGGTGAGCATCAGAGCCAAGACCAAGTTGAGGCCAAGTCTCCTAATGCCCAGTCTTTGATCTTGATGTAGCCTTAGCAGGGAGAAAGAAACTATGTTCATTCGGCCAGATAGATTGAGAAGAGACACAATCTACCAAAGATGAAGGAAGCCAAGGAATGTAGGCATCCATTTTCACAGTTCCTATTTCTGGAAGGTCATTGAATCATGTATATCAAGTTACCTGGGTCACAGAGTTGTAGGCCTGGGCTGTCCTTTTATATCCAAATGATCTCCTACCCCTTACAGCACATAGTCTTAATTTTTTTTTTCTTTTTGGAAGGGGTAAGTTGTGGTCTTAAAGAAGTCATGAAAGCTGTAGACCTTTCCCCCAGATATTTGTACGTGCATTCACGATTTTACAGAAGTTTTCAAGGGTTTCATGAAATTCTTGAATCTCATTCATGGTGCAAGTATAGCATTCTGATAGCTTTAAAGAGACAGTATGGCTCAGGGAAGTTGACAAGATAAGATCAGGACTCATCTCGGCTGTCTCTAGGTGTCTCTTGATGGTGGGCAAGAAGGAATTCTACAGCAGACTGCCTTCGGACTTAAACTGCACACATCCTGTTGGTTTTATTTTCTGGAAAATCTTCACTGATGGGGATCTTCCCCAAGGGTACTGATGTTAAAATTGTGGTAAAAAAGAATAGGATGTCCCGAGCACACCTGGTTTCCTGACAGTAATAGTCGTCCGTGCTTCTGTCAAGGTGGCAGATAAAACACGCACTTGTTCCAACTGATAAATGCTACAATTGATCCTTGGGACTCATTATTTTAGGGAAATGTAAGCAACGTATACACTTTCAGAAGCGCCGGGGTGGTCAAACAGACTAAAAAGAACAGATTCCAGGAATTTGGTTTATGGGAGCAAAGCATAAGGTGATCAGGCCAGTCAACAAGACTGCTCCAGAATAGGATTGAATAAAGCGACTGAACTACTTGTAGTTTCCCAGGTTGCCGTGCATCTTCATGCCTCTGTGGCTTTGCAAATGTTCCCTCCACCTGGATTATCCTCACTCATAGTGAGCATCAGTCAGGTTCTCCAGAGAAACAGAACCAACACAAACAAACACATATACAGAGCTATAAATATAAACATGTACTTAAATAGAAATACATATTTATGTATTTGAATATATTCAAATATATAAATATAAATATATATTGTTTATTTATATATATTTTATATAAATATATATATATATATATATAGAGAGAGAGAGAGAGAACAATTTATGTTAAGAAATTGGCTCATGCGGTGGTGGGAAGAGGTGGGCATCCAAGTCCAAATGATCAGGGTAAAGAGCGACTGCTGCAGTTCAAGTCTGAAGGCTGTCAACTGGCAGAATCCTCTCTTGCTTGGGGGAAGGTCAATCTTTTGTTCTACTCAGGCCTTCACTTCACTGGATGAGGCCCACCTGCATTATGGAGGGCAATCTGCTTTACTCAGAGTCCACTGATTTAAATGTTCATCTCATTTAATATATCCTCACAGAAACATCTAGAATAATGTTTGACCCCATAGCTGGGCACCAAGGCCCAGACAATTGACACATAATATTAATCATCACACATCGTTTGCCTGGGAACTTCTCCTAATTTTTTAAGTTTCAGCCTAAATATCTTCTCCTTCTCTTTTCTGCCACCGGACTCAGCACATTCTTATATTCTAAACCATAGTCCACAGTATTACAATGATTTGGTCACATGCCTGTGGTCTCTGTTAGACACTGAGCTTTCTGAGGGCAGGGACTGTGGGGTCTATTAGAGATAATATTACCAGATGATATGCTAGGCCCTGCCCAATGTGCAGCATAGAGTTGCTCGGTGTAATTTGTGGAATAAGGTGATGCATTAATGGAAGGATTCAGAAGCTAGAAATAATAGCAGCATTAAGTTCTTTAATCTCCAAATAATGGGCTTATTTTCTCAATATTTGTTGCCTCAGAGATGCAATATGGCTTGGCCACCTTGTCCCAAGAACACATGTACACACATACCTGTATTCATTTTGACAGACCCTGGGAAGATTTGCCAAGGTCATTAGCAATGCATACAATAATTAGCCCTTCCTGCTTTTCTCAGGGCAGGATGAAACAGAGCGAAGAACCAGGTTTATAGCTTCCGATAAATTTGCCTTTAATGCATGTGGAGAACCCTTTGCTAATTGTCTGAACTTGGGCATGATTTGTATAGTCTCAAAAACCTGTACTTCAAAAAAAAAATCAATCATCTGAGAACAACAATAATAATGCCTACAATACAGTGTTAGAAAAATTAAGTGCCTAGTACATAGTAGGTACTTAGTAAAAATTGATTCTCCTTCTCTCTTCCTTATTTAGGTTTGATGTAATATCTAGCACACAGTGCACTCTTGAAAGTAATTAAAAACATGCTAATGAGTTCTAAAGATAGTCTTGTTGTCTCTTGATGTTCTAGGCTTCCTTTCTGTCTTCTTTCACTTTTTGACCAAAAAGGAGAATGTTAATTGTGTAAAAGATGGTCCCATATGAAAAAAAAAAAAACAGAGATGGTTGGTGTGTGTACCATTTTGTTCCTTATTGCTATTGTTAATTCCTAATCTTTCTGGGGACACAGGCACTTTTGAGGATCAGAAAGCTAAGGATTCTTTCCCCAGAAAAATGCACATACACAGGACACTTTGCATATAATCTCAGGGAGCTCATGGATCTCATAGACTACAGGTTAAGAACCCTGGGTCAGGGGCGCCTGGGTGGTTCACTCAGTTAAGCATCTGACTCTTTTTTTTTTTTTTTTTTTTTTAAAGATTTTATTTATTTTTATTTGAGAGAGAGAGAATGAGAGAGAGCGAGCACATGAGAGGGGGGAGGGTCAGAGGGAGAAGCAGACTCCCTGCTGAGCAGGGAGCCCGATGTGGGACTCGATCCAGGGACTCCATCCAGGGACTCCAGGATCATGACCTGAGCCGAAGGCAGTCGCTTAACCAACTGAGCCACCCAGGCACCCAAGCATCTGACTCTTGATTTTGGCTCAGGTTGTGGTCTCAGGGTCTTGGTCTCAGGGTTGTGGGATGGAGCCCTGCTTTGAGATCTGTGTTTAGGTTGAGATTCCCTCTCTCCCTCTCCCTCTGCCCACCCCCCCTAAAATAAATAAATCTTTAAAAAAAAGAACCTTGGGTAAAAATCTCATCTGCTGTCTTCTGTTCCTTGCCTCACATTCCTTCTCTCTCCGTCTCTCTCTCTCGTCTCTACCTCTATGTCTCTGTTTCTCTTTTTATCTGTATTTTTATCTACTTAACTAATTTATTTAGGCTAATAGGATAAGGATTGTGGATGGATAAATGGATGCATGAATAAAAAAGTAGAGGGTAAGAAAGAGCTATGGAGTTAGAATGACTGCTTCCCCCACCCCCTCCCTGGAAAGTTCCCTGGTGGTCACCTTGGAGCTGCTGATCTACTATAAGGCAGAGTGCAGTAATGGTTAAACTCATAGCCTCTGGAGCTAAACTGCTGGGGCTGTGTGTGACTTTGGGCAATTAGTTCTGTCTGTCTCCCAGTTTCTAAAATGGGGCGAATTATAGTACTACCATGTTGAATTGTTGTAAGAATTAAATAAGCTAAGATATATATGGATTTTAGAATAATATGTTTTAGTAAGTGCTCAGTAAACTGTTAGTTACTATTATTTATTTTAATGATTTAAAACACCAATAATATAATTACTTATATACAGAGCATGACTTACTACATATAATAAATTCAACATCACGAAGAGGAAAACTGCAATTAGAAATCCCCCCTTCCAAACGAAAGAACTTTCCTTCTCTTAAGGTGACTTACTCTTATATACGAACTGTAGGCTAACAGGGTAGCTAGGGTACCATCCTGCACTTTTTCCCTGAGAAGTGGGATCCATTGTCCGTAAGATGTTTTTTCTATCATAATAAGGTCCTCTATTAGGAGAGGAGGAGCCCAAACCTATTTCTAGCCACCACTAGGAGGGTTTATGTCCTTTTGTCTCTTACTTAGGAAGGGCCTCTAGACCAGTAATTATGTTTATACCAAGGCAAAGAGATATACCATTATATCAAATTATAAAGTTGACACTTTCCCATGAGAAGTTGCTTAAAAGAAAAAAAAAGATGAAAAAAATGTAAATGTGCAGTCATCACTGTTAACACTTCACATTTTTAAGGTAAAAGACTGTCTAAAATGGAATTTAGTTTCCCTAATTTATAGGTCTTGTTTACATTTTGGCCCTTCATTCTTCTCTTACAATGTGGGTCTCCTCGCTTTTTCAAAGGAAAATGTTAACTGTTGCAGAACTTCAGCAGAGCTGTCCAGTGAACGCAGTGTTAGCTGGAGGTGAGGGCTACTCACCTGGGGCCAGCTCCTGGCCCCGCCCCCCCGCCTCCCGCCCCCCCCCGGCCCCCCTTCCTGGAAGGGGAAGGTGCAGCCGAGTCTGCGTCCAGAAGGTGGCGCTGCTTGCAAAGCCCTCCAGGGAGGGAAGGGTGGTGGTCAGCCTGGGGCGGTCAGGACAGTTGCAGGGAGCTGGCGCAGGGAAAGAAGGGAGAGGAGGTAGCGGGGAGATGTGGAGGAAACACTGAGCGGTGGCAGGTGGTCGTTTTTCTACTGGTTCCAGAGCTGTGAATTGTCAGTTTTGAAGGGCGTGTAATTTAATTTTAATTCTAACTGAAGTGGGAGGAGATGCCCGCCTTAAGTCTAAAGACATTGACAGGTCTGGGGATATCTAAAATTCCGAGGTCTCCCGGTAACCTATTTGATGAGAATCAAGACTCCTCCAGAGAGGAAGTCAGTCTAAGGGAAGAAGGAACAGGTTCTGAGCTTGACCAGTAACAGTGTGGTCCTGGATCTCTAAGTGCTAATTGTGCAATCCGCCTGGCTTTTGAGTCATGAACACGGGTCTGCATCTTGTGGGGAGAGAGGGATCTATGCAGACACCCAAGAGATGGTGGATTAAAAGTCCTAGGCACCGAGGTACAAGCCACACAACCTTGGGACTCTCCTGGCAGAGGGTGACACCAGTGGTGACCCAGAGCAGGTCCCAAGTGCTGGCCCACTGGGCATCGTGCTGTGACTGGGGTGGTGGGGACCTTGCTAACAATGCTCATAATCACCATGCACCCAGAACTTACTTTCTGCCTGGCTCTGTGCCAAGTGCTTCAAAGTCTTCTCTCATTTAGGTTTCAAAATAAATCTAGAAGGTAGATTCTATTTCCAGAAAAGGACACAGACATGGACATAACGTGAGGAGATGACAGGGCCTGGGTTTGCAGCAGGCTGGGCCTGGCCCGGGCACATGGTTGCTGCCCCCCTTACCCTCGGTGCCCATCTGAACTTTGTGCCGGCCACAGGACTTGCCCACTGTACCTGCCCGGAAGACCAGATGGGGCTGCGGTGGAGCGTTCAACAGCCTGGCATTGTCTTGAGGTCTTTGTGGTGCTCCTGGACTTGAGCCAGGCCTTGAAGGCTTGGATTTGGGAAAGGACTTTCAGACAGGGGTGAAGGCAGGAGAGGGTGAGAAGTGATGAGGGGCAGTGAGAGGCCAGTCTGAGCGGGTGCAGGGGTGGGGGTGAAGCCTGTGCAGGAAGAGCGGGACGCCGTCCATACTGCACACGTGGGCACAGAGGGAACAGTGAAGGGAGGGGGAGTTGGGCTCCACTTCCCTATGACCCCAGAGACCTTTGCATTGTCTTCTGTCCGTGGCCTTACTCCCCAAGCTTTGAGGTCCTGGTGCTTATCAGAAGCCATGGATTATTTATGGGCCCTGGTCCACCCCCATGAAGCTGGCATCAGAAATAAAATATTTTTTTTTTCCTGAAGAAAGTTGAAGAGAAAATAACTTTACTATCAATTCTCAAGTATCTGTGAGGAAATAAGGTTAATTGAAATCTACAGATTTCAGTAGCTGATGGCTTTGCCTTCTTTTGCAACCCATGTTTCACCACTGCTTCCAGAAAACAGCAACACTGAGTAATCAGATTTTCACATTTACTCCTTCATGTCCTCCATCTGAAGTGCTAATCAGCAGTGAAATGGCCCAAATGTGGAACAGCAGGAGGCAGAGAAAGCAGAGGTCTGGAGAGCTGTCCACTTCCGTGTGAAGCTCCTAAGAAACCCAGGACTGATGCTGCTGGGGCTGGCTGCTGGGTGGGAGCCAGGAGATGGGATGGGGGGGCCGAAATCTGGGGCACAATGGCTGCACATGTCACCGAAGTTCAGAGGTCAAGGGCACCCCACAACAACTACTGGCTCGCAGGGGAAAGGAGTTCAGTCGACAACTCCGTGTACCTCATCATCCCTCTTCTGTTCCTCTGGATAGCGGCTTTATGTGGTAAATATTTATGCAATATCGGAATTCTTGGTGATGTCATATGTGCCCTTGTATCTGAGAACATACTGTGATTTAGAATTGAAAATCGTTATCATCCCCATTTCTGCTAAGTAGGATCTATTCCTGATGTGAAATGCAGGACCTTGGGAGGAACATTTATATCCGAGAGAAAAGGGCCTGGTGTGTAATCTTAAGAGCAACCCTCCTTTCTCTTGTAAGCAAGGGAAATGGGCTTTGGCCACATAAGGAGGTTGTGAGTGGGGGGTGATGGGGCTGGAGAGAAGGAGGGCAAGTGTTTTCCAACTTTCTTGACAGTAGGAGCATACAGAGCTTACCACAGACCTCAGGCAGAGGCCCCGGGGCAGGAAGAGTCTCGGACAGCCAGGGGTTGTGGAGGAAGATGGTGAGATCATCTGGCAGGAGGAGGAGAGGCAGGGGTAGCCTGGGTTCTGTGTGGCTGCCGCTTCTGCTCAAACGTTTGTCTACTGTTCTGACAGAGCTGCCCAGAGAGAAGGCACCGTGACAGCTCCTTTCTCTCTCGTAGCTTACTGCCCACTCTTCTGTGGCCTCTGACGTCTCACCCCTAACAGCTGCTACCCTGGCCTCTTGCAGCCCAAGTACCCCAGAGCAATGCCCAGCCATTGCAGCTTCGTGCCATGCCAGGCATGCCCCTGGAGCTTCATCCTCAGGGGAATTCAGATCCTGATGGGGCTTTCCACGGGCTGAGGGTCTGGGCTACATATCATGGCGCATCAAAGCCCAGGAAAGGGCTGACACCTGCAGAGAAGAGAACCTTTGAGGGCAGGTATCCACTGAGGTTCTTCCCACACTTGGCAGCATCCCATCTTCTTCTTATGGGATGTGAGTGACTATGATAATGGTGGAAAGACAGAGTTAGGTAGGGAATTTGAATATTGTTATAATATGGAGAGGGGATTTCTGTATATAAATGTTGGGAAATCTTACTCCTGTGAGATCCCTCCTGTTGTTATTGTGCTGCTTTCTTTGGTTATGAAGTAATCACACACCCCCCTTCCCCCCGCCCCGGGATTCTGGAAGCAGACATTATCTCTGACCACAGCCCTGCTGACCCCAGGGAGACTCAGCCCTTGATTTGCTAGGTGGGAAGTCTGTTTTGGGGCTACTTTCCCGGAAAAACTGGACTTGAAATGGAACAGGTATTTACTGGGTTGTCAGGAGACTTAATGTTTGTTTCTGGCTCCATGAAGGGTTAGGTGTGTTATTTGGCCATTAGTGACACAGTCTTGGAAACATCACATCGCCAGCCTGACTTCAGTTTCTTCATCTGAGAAATGAGGGGATGGCAGAGATAATGTCAATGGTTATTATTCGCCTCGAATAGGCTTTTATTCTAAGTCTCTGGACAAACAACTTACATCTCTATTTCCTTATCCATGAATGGGGATAATAGTACCCACCCTTACCTTCTAATCTATAGGAAAACCTCAAACCTCTGGGGAGGAAAAGCATTATTTAAATCTAGAGTAGAATTATTATTATATTCTGTTTGTTCTCTCCTAGTCATTCATCACTGCCATGCTCTACAATTATGTCCTGGGGTGAGTTATGTGAACCAACAGTCACAATGGGCAAGTTTCTTGAGCGATGGGCCATTCTCATGGTGCTGGTTGGAAAAGACACCAAAAGTCTTTTATTTAGTTATTTCAGTGTGGAACTTGCTATCTATTTAGTATACAACCAAAATTGGAATACATTGCTACCTCTAGAATATAAGATTCGTGGTTATTTCTCCTTGTCAATGTTTTCTTGCCTTTGAATTTCTGTGGGCGTTGTTTTGACCAGTTCTGACCTGGGAAAGCACAGCATGAGTCCTCTTTGGCTCCCAGCAAGACCCTGATAATGCCTGAAACTCTGATGCTACCTGGGGTTTAGAGTAGAACCAGGTCCCCATGCCTGGAAAATCTGCAGAGCCAAATGTGCATAAATAAAGGCATACCTCACCTAGCTAAACAAACACACACAGGCTTATAATTGCTTTTGTATTTTCCCATTGTAGCCACCAGAGACCTCCCAAATTGTGGTCGATTTTAATGTCAGTGGAAATCTACTGGGAATTAACAACAACAACAAAAAAATCATTTTAAAATTGAATAGAATGCCTACAAAAGTTCAAAGTCTGTTACCTTGTTCATTCAACATTGCTATTCATGCAAAATGTCATGCAAATCAGTCCTTATTTACTGAGTACTTTGCTTCAGTAACCAAAAAAATGCTAAGAAAAAATGGCTTATGTTTAGCCATCTATTTTTCCAAAAATAGGACAGCAATTAAAGTAGTACCACATGATGTGACTGATGATATCAGTGCAGGAAAAGAACACCATCTTGGTGGCTGATGCTCAGGGCTGAGCATCTGTCCTTCATCAGGGGCTGGGCAGTGTGTCCAGAAGAGAAGTCCTGGAGAGCCAGGGCCATGGGCAATGTAGATGCCATGCAGGGCACAGAATGATGAAAGTATCCTTTGTGAATAAGCATGACAACTGTGCCTTCCAACTGGGGACTTCAGAGACCCTTTGGGAATCTGATTTCACCTCTATGGTGCTCAGTTTCTTCTATAAAAATGAGAGGTTTGGGCTATGTGATTTCTAAGTCCTTCAAAGTGTGTGATTGTTTTCTAAAACATTTAGGACCATTTACAGTGCATCTGTTATATGGAATTGCAACACAAAATGCTTTGCAAACATTTTCTTATTTAACTTTCATGACCAGTAAGTAGAGCCAGCTTTATTCTACCGATGGTGGAATTAAGCTCAAAGAAGTGAAGTTACTCACCAGTGGTCACACAGTCTGTAAGTGATAAAGCCAGAATTTGCACCCAATTCACTTTGATTCCAAAATTTCTCACTGACCATGTGTTTCATGCATTCCAAACTGAGAGAATAAATTCAGTTAACCTACATAATTTAACTCCTGAGGTGTAGCATTCATTGCTGGTTGCTGTGTCAGTTAAGAATTGTATTGGTGGGGCGCCTGGGTGGCTCAGTTGTTAAGCGTCTGCCTTTGGCTCAGGTCATGATCCCAGGGTCCTGGGATCGAGCCCCGCATCGGGCTCCTGGCTCGGCGGGAGGCCTGCTTCTCCCTCTTCCACTCCCCCTGCTTGTGTTCCCTCTCTCGCTATGTCTCTCTCTGTCAAATAAATAAATAAAAATCTTCAAAAAAAAAAAAAAAAGAATTGTATTGGTGGTAAGCAAAGGATCAGACAAATAAACGCTTAAGCACTCACAAGTTTATTCTCTCACATAAGTGTGGAGATAGGTTGTCTAAGGCAGGTATGATGGCTTTGGAATCACCTGTCACCTTAGCTCCTTCTGTCTTTCTGCTTTACTATGTTCTAGGATGTGTTTTCCATCCTCTAGGTGGACTTATGATCCAAGATGGCTGATGGAGATCCAGTCATCACATTTGGGTTGCAGGCTGGAAGAAGGAGGAAAGCAGAATAAGTTGGCAGGTCTCCAAGCTGAGTTAGCTCCATTTAAGCAACATTGCAAAAGTTCCTTACAGCCCCTCTGCTTATATCTCAGTGACTGGAATTTAATGACATGGCCATACATAGTGGTGAAAACAGAAAGCTGACAAATGTAGTCTTTATTCTGGGTGGCAAATTGCCCAATTAAATAGCAGGGTTTATGCTGTTAAGGAAGAAGGGGAAAATGAGTACTGGAAATCAAATAGCTGTCTTTGCCACAATTACCAACTGCATAGTTACCTCCAACTCTTTTCTGCTTTTGGAGCTCTGATTTTGCTCCAGTTTCTGCCTCTCCCCAAGTTTCTCTGTTCATCCTGAATAGTCAGAGTCATTCATGGTGGTACCACTCCCCTTGCCTGTGTTTGGTTGTGATTAGGCATATCAACTAGTTCTTGACAATGAGATACAAAAGGACTTCTGGAAAATGTTTTGTTTTGTTTTGTTTTTTCCTCTTAAAAAAGTGATGTGTGGGACAAGACTGACTCTTTCTTCTACTAGACATTGTCGTGTCTGACAGCGACCCCTGGAAATATAGCAGCCTTGTGGAACCTTGTGGAACACCTCTTTCTGAGAACAAAGCTGTCCCCAGAGGATGGCACAGGGGAGAGATGGAAAGAAGCTAGATTTTTGAGGATGAACTGACTAACTCTGGAGCTGGCCTACTTCTGGACTTCTTATGAAATACATTTCCATATTGTTTAAGTCAGTTGAATTGGTTATTTTCTTACTTGCAGCCAAAGGCAGGCTGACTGATATGCAGGAGAAAGAAAGAAAGAGACCCATTCCTTTATGCCCTCAGGATGGCAAACTGGACACCAATCTATGCCTGTCTTTGGACTGAACCCCTGCATTACTCCATTTCTTATGAGAGGTACCTTTGTTTTGAATTGCCATAGAGAATATACCTTTACATAGATTACTTAATAAGCTCAGGATAAAATCAGAATATTTTAGAATTGCAAGAGCCTTAACTCCCACCCAAGGCTCAAAGAGAGTCAGTGACTTCTCCATGGTCCAGAGCCGTTGTTAGGGATAGAACTGGGACTGGGGTCAGGCTGTCTGAAGACCTTCCAGAAGCTCCTTCATCACACCATTGTCTCTCTCCCCTCCAGTCCACCCACTGCTGCAAGGTCTGAAATGCTGTGGGTTTGTCTCAGTCTCACTTAGAACTATTCCAGAGAGATGGCCCCTGTGGCCTTGCCTTTCTGCCCCTTCCGTATGACCCCTCTAGGTTCCAGTCTGGCAGTGTTGAGAATGATGACTTAAAATTATAGGCAGGAGGTAATTTTCAGTTTTAGCTGTTGCTAACTGTATCAGCCACGGCTGTCACCCTTCCTGTCTAACTCCTCTTGCCAAAATATGCTGGAAATCATTAAGATGGCCATGTCTCCTTCCCTTGAAATCAGACCCCAGAGGGCTTCCATGTGCTCAAACCCCATCTGCTTTTCATTCCAGACCATATCATGTCACAATTATTCCCAATCATGTCTCGTTTGGCCAACCAGCATGCACCTGACTGGGAGAAATTCCCCCAGTGAGAGAAGTGTGTGCAGCTGTCCAGGACAGTAGGACAGTTGCTCTGGGACTTAAGTGACAGGCTCAATCATATTATATGGATATTCTCGAAGAGAGGCAGTATGGTAGTGATGGGCTCAGAAGTCAAGCCAACTCAGCTGCCTACTGGTTGTAAGACCTTGGACAGGCTATTTAAATTCCCTGTGCCTCAGTTTCCTCACCTGTAAATTGAGTATAATAATATCTTTATTATAGAGTTTTAGTAAATACTAAATGACATTATATATAAAGTACTTAGACACTAAATAAACTATTTAAAAAGTACCTAAAGGCATTCAATAGACAATTAAAAATAAGCTTTAGTCATGGAATTATGATAGATTTAGGCTCCAACTTGTGCCTTGTTTTTTCTGAGTTAATGCTCTTTGCTCTTCTGTTTCCTCACACCCAGGGAAGAGGTTAAGTGTCCATCCTCCCCATTCATAGATTCTTATAGTTGAATGGAACTTGGAAGTGTATATCCCGATCTGCTTGATCCTGGCCTCTCATGCACTCTTGCTGAGCAAACAGGGTTAAGACAAAGGAAGTCAATCCAACAGGTGAAGCCTGAGTTATCATGACCCCAAGAGTTACCATCATCCTGCCAGAAGAAAATATCTCCCATGAGACTCTTAAGGTACCAGAAAGAACAATACCCTGTTAAGGGCTTATGGGGGAGGTCAGCCTGGCTCTGACCTGTCCTATCTCTGTCTACGCAGGCCATTCTGGGTCTTCTTCAATTGGGATTTCTCCCTGTCTCTGAGGTCCCCTATATGTCATCTGGTGTTTCAAAGGCTAGACAATTCTAGAGAGAAGGCAGCTCTGGGTATTGCCTTAGTCACCCTTAGGAAGAGATAGAACCAAAGGGATGAACTGGGGTGAACTGGTATCCCCTTTGCTCTAAGGATAGCTCCATCTCCTGACTTGATGTGATCTCAAGAATGTAATATTATTTTTGATGTTTACCATCCTCCCTAGAGGTGGAGTGAGTGGGACTGGAGCCCTTGAGTTCTCCCACGAGACTCTTGGATTTGATCAAAAATGACCTCATAATAGCTGGTAAATTTGGTTAATTCTATTAGTGTCCTCCATTTAATTGCGATGGTCACATTAGCTCCCTGTTCACACACAGTCGTATCATTCACCTCTTGCTATTAGTTTCTTGTCTGTCCTGATGACTTAGGGATACAAACTCCACTGTGGTGAGCATGATGTCTGCATCGGCACAAGCATTCTCAAATAAACTCCACCATAATTCAGGGCATGCCTTTCATGTCTTCTAACAGAAAACAGGAAATAATAAGTGAAAAAAAAGTTAAACAGATTCTTAAGGGGAACATTCGCTCTTTTAAGATTTGAGTAGCTAGAAGATATTTTATGATAAAGTTAGGCAGATAGTCCTCCTATCATGGGGACACTTGAAAAATCCTCCTTAGGCCCTTGTTCCAGATATTGGCTTGAATGTATGGAACAAAATCTGCTGGGGCAGAAGTGTCACTGCAGTGTCAAGGGGCCAGCCCCTGAAGGCTTCTGGAAGTCCTGTCCTATCTTGGCCATCCGGTCTTAAACACCAGTGGACATGCTGGGAATTGGTGAAGGATGGAGAAGGGTGTTCTTAGAAGCATGGCTCATGGAGGCTCTTGCGACACAAGTGGTTGCCTCCAGCTTGCCCCCAGAGATATTCAAATGGGAGGGAGGCACCGGCTCTGGATGACACTGATCTTACCCCGAATCTGCAAGAACACTTTTGTCTTCCAAGCTCCATGCTTCCATTTAGAGGCAGTACGTGGCTCCCTGAGCAATGCAGAGAGCCAGGCTGCTTGGGCACCGATTTCCCCATCCTCTGCATGCTCACACCCTCAACGCCTTTGTTCTTTGTCTTGTTTTTCTCCCCATGTGTGTTCATCAATGTAGCTCCTTCCTTTTACATTCATTGTCTCTTTACTTCTCCACTGGCTTTTTTATGCTCCAGTTTTCAGCATTTTCTGGCCTCTTCCTCCCATCCTTATCCTCCATCCTACTTTCTCCTCTCTCAAGCTTTCCTTATCCTCGGTGCTCTACCCTCCATTTTTATTCTTTATTCTCTCTCCCTTGTTATCATCCTACTTTCTTCATTCTGTTGTCTTTTTTATTCTCCACAAGCATTTTCTGAACATATTTTAAGACAGATGTTAGTGTTCTGATAAGCTCCGAACTTGACACAGAAATATTTTACTGAGAAACCCTTACACTCCCCATCCATCTTTAGGCCCACAGACCCATGTCTCATGTTGTTATTCACCAGGCATATATTTAATGTGTGACTTTACTCCAGAATAAGATTAGTTTTTCCAAGTTATTCATTTCTGAAGTGAATCTATTATTATAGATGAGGAAGCTAAATGGTAGAGCTTGGTATTATACAAGATTATGTAACAACCAGGTTGAAAAGAACACTCCTCCAGGTAACTGGGATGAGGCTTGGAGGCCAGAGCCTCTGAGGGGGTCCTCCTTGACTCCCTAAGATAGGTTAGATGTCCCACCTGCATGCTGTTGTGCTGTGTGTTCTTCCCCTTGTGTAGCCCCTGCCACCCTGCTTGTGTGCTTGGCTCTCTCCCCCGTCAATGCATAACCTTGCACAGAGTCTGGTATGCTGTAGGCGCTCAGTGCATGAAGCCCGCAGAATATCAAGAGATCCTAGTGAGAACCTTTCTCCCAGGCAGTTTCTTTGCCGCCTCACCTCTGGAGTGGTGGGATTTCTGTGAGTAGGCACATTGACCCACTTGTTTGTGAAACCAGAGAGCATTTCATTTTGAATAGGTATCCCAATTAATGGTTCAGCATTTCTTTCCAACAAACACTTCCAGGCCTGTGCTACAGAATATAGGTTATTAAAAATACAAAAAATAAATGAGCATGTTTCCTCTCCTTAAGGAACTGACAGTCTGGTGGTAGGTCCTTCCCCAGTCTTGACTTTAATTTTCTCCAAATCCCAAATTTTGGCTATCTGTACAGTTATCTGAAATAGGGAGCGTCCTCAGCTCTGGCCTTCCGGCCCCATTGGATGTGAGCTTGACATCTGCTGGAGTGCAGAACTGGAGTTCAGATGAGTCAGGTGAAGAAGGAAAAGTGATTTTGGAGCCTGGGAAATTTGGAGGAGGAGGGGACATGATAAAGTGACTCGGTGACCAACCAGATTCTGAAGAGTGAGACCCAGGAGATAAAAGCATTAACTTTGGTGAATTTGTGTCAAAGGTCAACCTTGCTATCGACCAACAAACTCTTATCCTTCTTCTATTATTAGTCTAGATGGTGGGCCTGGTGGAGGCTTTGAAGTCATACAAACATGGGTGTGACTACTCAGTCCACCACTGATTAGATGTATGACTTTTGGCAAGCTTTCCAACTAACTTTAATTTCTTAGTGTGTAAAAGGATATAAGAATATCTATCTCAATAGTTGTTGTAAAGCCTAAACAGGATAATACAATGGAGAGTTTCATCTAGTGCCTTGCACATAGTAGGGCCCATGTTTCTCCCCATTTCCTTCTAAACTTTCCTTAAATTAAAAAATATCTTACTTATATATCTTCTGAAGCTTCATCAAAACCATTAAAAAACGTGTGTATACATGTCTCTTTTTCTAAGTAGAAGAAATCCACTCTAATGGGTTTGAAAGAATGCAGAATACAAATCCATCAATGGGAAAAAACAAAACAAAACAACTCCCTTCCCTATGAGTTCTTAAGAGAAAACAAACATCCCAAAATAATAAAAATTCACTGTAACCTTTACAGACCTCTGTTACTGGCAAGTGGTTATGGAGTGGACAGGAGATGGGACACTGTGTCACATGAGTTTGGTTCACTGCCTTATTACCTTTGGTCAGCTTTTGATTCTAGAAATCCAGGCTGACACTTATTTTCAGAGGTACTGTTGTCTCATTTTAAACCAAAGGTAAAAGACAATTTGGCATAATTTTAGATTGCAAAGTTCCACAATGCTTGCTCAGTGTTGAGAGTAAAGGGAGGGTGTGCCATGTGACCCCAAGCAGATCTCACAGTTGTGCTGTTTCCTTTATAAGAAGGCCAAACCCAGTGCATCCAGTCTTACTCTTGACTTGCTGTTTCTCCCAACCTCCAAGAACAACAGGAGTGGCCTCCGAGTCATCACTGGCCCTTCTTCTTCTTCCTCTCCAGCCCCAGCTCAATCACTAAACCATGCCTGGCCTCTCTACAGTGCACATTCTGTCCCATCATTTCTGCTGCCTCTCTGGCCGGCACCCTGCCCTCTACACACGTGACCTCTTCCTCCCTTGCCAACCACTCTACCTCTAGCACCAACCAACCACTCCTTCAAATTTAGAGTCATGCTATCAAGAGCTAGACGAGACCTCAGGGGTCATCTCCTCACTCCTCCTCCTGCATTGCCTCAATGCCTAGTTCAAGGTTACACAGCTGGCCGCGCTGCATTTTATATCCCGATGCCCAGGTATGTGCAGCCTGGAATACGCTGGAAGCATGGGTCAAAACGGAGCAAGGAATCAACTGATATGTGGAGCTGGTTGGAATCAGCTGGTATCAATTACCCTTAAAGCAAGGGAAGGTTCAGGAGCTCTTTAATTTTGGGATTTTGTGTTTCACCAGGAAAAATTCTCTTCTCTGAACAGTTTATCTGCTTGTGCCTCTCTTAAGCCTTAAGAACTTCCTGCTCACTCCATTAAGGGGATTGATTAAAGGTTTAATCCCCTCAGGGTAGTGATCGGTGTCCTCACAGCCTAGGCCAGTTCCATGGTGACCCGGTCCCCAGACACTCGTATCTGACACAGTAGCCACACAGAAGTACCTCCCTGTCCACACGTCATGCCTTTGCATGCACTGGTCCCTTTGACTAGAATGTTCTTCCCGCCTTTCTCACCTAGAAAATGTCCAGTCCAACCTTTCTTCGGTGACACCTTGCCTCTCTTGGGGGTCACCTTTCTTGTTATCATGATCCTCTTATAACCCCCAACAAGGGTAATAATAAGGACAACAATGGCAACGAATATTTATTGATTGTGGACTGTTGGCAGGGCAATATGCTAATAAATACTCATTATTTTATTTAATCATCAGAAACTACTTTGTTATGATGTTACTTGTAGAGATAAGGAAATTGAGCCTTAAAGAGGTTAGTCATTTACCCAAAGTTACAGCAAGGAAACGCTGGCCTGGGGCTCAGACTTGAGTTTGACTCCAGAGCCCAAATCCTAGTTATGACCTTGCCTCCCATCACTTACCGTGTTGTCTTAACAATTATCCGTGGGCAGGTCTTGCTTCTTGAGGACAGGGGCCATCGGCATATCCCCCATGCCTAGAACAGTGCCGGGCATGTACTAAATGTTGAGTAAATGCTTGTTGAATAAATGAATAAAGAAATACATTTCAATGGAGTCCTCCTCTCATCCAACAGTCCTTGTAGCAAACCTGGTGACTTGGGTGGAGGCATGTCTGTCTGTGCCCAGGAGCAGCGGCAGCAGATGGTGCTGTTGGGCTGTGGTCTCCCCGCACTCCTGCGCTGAGCTGCGCTCTCGCCATCCCCTGTCCTTCTCTGAAGAAGCCCCGCGTTCTAGGAAGATGGCCAAGTGAGGCCATGAGTCTTCCAGCAAGAAACACCTGGCTGGTCAAAGCCTTTTGCAAAGCTTTGTTTCCACAATTACCCTTTATTTCCCTCTCCCTCTTAGATTTCATGCAAGCCAACTGGTATTTCTTTTTAAACAGCTGAGAACACCAGATGGAAGGGTAGGGGGAAGTGGGGGCACAGTGAAAGGCAGGAAGGGGACAAGCAGAGGCTGTGGATGAGGGGGCAATGTTCTGAAACATGCGATGCGGGGAAAATGCCAGACAGGTCCGCAGAGGTAGGAAAGGAAAAAAAGAGCTGTAAAAGCGAGCAGCTACCATATGTGTGCATGCACATACACCATTAAAATAGAGAAAGAAACGTTCTGGTTTCCGTAGCAACAAGGCCTATCGGTGCCTCAGCCAGAAAAACTTATTGGAAAAAAAGGCATTTGCCTGTTAAGGAGCCTGATGAATTGGGAGATAATTATACAGCATTCCACCACCACTAAAGACACACAAATACACTCCAGCAAATTTTTTAAAGAGCACGGATTGTCACAAATCCCATGAAGGCAGAGGGTGGGAGAGAGAGGCAACCAGCAAGGAGAAAAGCAAGGAGAAAAGGCTCCTGGAATGATTTTAGGTGAACACCCCAGGGAGGCGGACACTTGTGAGGGACAGGCTAGAACCAGCTCGTGAGTCAGTCATCGGAGATCTAGTGTGAGGCAAAGGCTTGATGTGTTTCTATCTGATCCTGAGAGGCCAGTACACTGAGTCCTATTCTTCTTTGTCCCTTCCGGAAGTGGGTGGGTGGATGTGTAAAATCTAAACTGTTAGATTCAATATGACAGTTTGCTGACCAGAGTGGTGAGATCTGTGTTTGTTAGGGCCCTATTATATCAATGGCATGAGCCACATGAATCTCATAGTACATCTGGCCCCTCAGATACGGTGGGACAAAAGAGGAGATTATTTAAAATTGAGTTGGGCGATATAGGATCTTGATCAGGGCAGAAGGAAAGGAAATGCATCATTATTTTGTACTCACAGCACAGGACGCAGTGCTGGGCATACAACAATTGCTAAATATAATACTTAGTGTGTGCATGAAGGGTGAATGGATACGTGGAAGGATGGATGTGATATAAGCGAGCTGATGAATGGACAGATAAGGGATCATGCGTAACTATGCACCTATCTTCTTTCTTCTTGCTCATGCGTAGGAATGTATTTGCACCTTAGTTTTGTCCTCCAGAAGATGCGCATGGAGCAGGCACACTCTAAGAGGTGGAGTCTTTGGAAGATAGTCATGCCTGAGATAAGCCCCCAGTGTCCTGAAGCTAGAGATGGCTAGCATCTGCAGGAAACTTTGAGAAATTGGATTTCCCACACACGTTCTTCCTCACTGTGGATGGTATACCCTATGATGCACCTTTCTGGTGATACATCTTGAATTTGAGAGAAGAGCTTGCCCACCTCATCAAAGTACCAGGACACTTTCTGCAGTGCATGGGCTTTGATCTGAATCAGTTTTCATTCTCTGATTCCTATAGTGCTAGTGGGCTCCTCATTTGACCCTTCACACATTATTTATTATACAGTTTTTCCTATGGGTACATCACACCTTTCCAACTACACCATGCTCCTTCGGGGCAGGGGTCCCCCAGAGAACCTCTTTGTCATGCCAGCCCCTAGCAGAGAACATTGCATACTGAACCATTGAATGCTGGCAATGCTAACACCATGGAGAAGGACATTGATCCATAGCCTTTAAGAACTGACTGAAAGCATCAGGCTCCATCCCAAGCTAGGATCAGCTCTGTGCCAAGAATCTTGCACACCAAACACACCTACGCCCACACACACCATTTTGTGGGTGCTGCCTCGTCTGCCTGCATGTTCGGGCAGAGGCTGTGGGAACTGATGGGAAAAAAAGGGAAGGAGTCAGGGAAAGTGAGGGAGGATTCATTCCTGTGTTACTCACAGGCACTTGGCCTATTCTTGAACTGCATGTATCACAGTCATGTCCCAAAGGAGTCCTGCGAGGGAAGGGAATGCAAATAGCATCGGACAGCTTCTCTGTCCTAGAGATAGAAGTGAAGGCAAGAGCACCTCGAACACTACTGCATCTTCATCACCACAATCCTGGAGATGCATTTTACATGTACTGTTTTCTAGACAAGAAAAAATAGAGGTTCAGAGACGTTGAGCAAAGTGTTCAAGGTCACACAGCTGGTGAGTGACATACATTGGATTTACACTGTGCCTCAAGTGTCCAGGCTCTTAACTCCCGTCTTATATTGGCTCCTGTGACTCAGGCTCACCGAAGGCACTGGAGGAAGCCCAAGTATGTTTCATTTCCCTGAATAGATAGATGCCTCTTCTAAAATGCAGCCGGTTTGGGAGTATGAAAGAGGAAATCTGATCAGAGCCCACTGCTAGTTAAAATGAAGAAGGAAGCAGAGTTCAAAGCAGGGAAAAACTTATTAAGTCTTATTTTGTGTAAGCATCATATTAAACAGATTCCTTTCCAACTATAAACAGATTTTCACATTTCCACCTTCTCCCCTCCCATTCCCCCCCAACAGCCCCCACCACATCCCCGACAGATTGTTCCCTTCCTTCTTGTTTAGATTATAAGTAAGCAAAATTGGCTTTCCTTCCATTCTCCACCCCCTGGCCCTGCACCATCTGGGGGTGCATGTTTCTTACCCCAGTTTCTTTTAAAATCCTCCCTTTGCTTTCTGTCCAGCGGCCCCGTTCGCTTTTGAAGCTCTGCGGAGAGTTTCTCCGCCGGCCGCCAGGGGTCGCAGTCGAGCAGCCGGAGCCGACTCTCCGCAGGGGCGCAGGGGCCGCTTGCCGGGAATCGCGAGCCCATCTCCTGTGTATATCAGCGCACCGCATTAATCAGGATGCAGCTCTGCAGTGCTTTCGGAGGGGAGTGAGAGACCGGGGCTGGGAACGAGATCGGGCTTTCTCAGGCACCCGGAGCCCGGCCGCCTCAACTCTCCTGCCCCAGGCTCAGAGCAAACAGAGCTCAATCAAGTGCCGCAGGGCCAGCCACCCGCCCTGGCCCTGGGTCGTGTGCCGGTGTTTCAGTCTTTTCAGGATTCCTTCAGCAGGAGAGAGAGGTGGTGTTACAGCGGCAGCTCTTGATGCGGGGGGAGAGGCCATGCTTCCCACCCCTCCCCGCTTTCTGCCCCCACCCCTGTCAGCAGCCCAGGCCCCCAGAAGCAAAGTGCAGCTCTCCTCCGGCACGCACGTGGACGCTCACCGCTCGCCAGTGATTTCTCCCGCACCTCAGAGAGACTTGGCCCAGCCTCTCATGGTCTCTGCATGTGCCTGGAAAGCAAGGCCCCTGCCAGAATTTTATCAGATGGTAGGCAGAGGAGGGGAGGGGAGCACGTGCTCCCTTTAGCATGAATTTTTCAACATTACATTTTCATTTCTCTGCCCTATTTCTCTCAATTCCTCCCACTGCTCTTTTCAGAGCTGGAGCTGCTTCTTAGGATTTGATGCAATTACTGGGCATCTAAGATGGAGGCACAGGGGGAAAGAAAGGGGGAGAGGAGATCAGGGAGAGGGGGAAGGGATGTGCCAGCCCCGATGCGTGCAGTAAAGTCAATGAGCAGAAGCCGGGGGCTCGCTGAGGCTCTTGTCACCCTCGGGAAGCACTGCTGAGCAGTTTTATTCAAGCCAGTGAGGTGAACCAACAGGGGTCCACAAGTCACCTTTCGTCTTTCCCAACAAGGTCCGCTTTCCTTTCTCTTTTCTCCTTCCTGCCCCTCCTGTACTCTCCTTCCCTTTGTTCCTTCCTCGAAGACAGGTGCAAGCACATGTATAGACAAATACACATGTGTAAATACATGCTTATAATACAAGACAGACCTTGATCTTTTACAGTAAGTTTTAAAGGAATAAGGAGCTACGGGAAGAGAAATTAATGTTAATGGAAGGATCTGGTAAATTTCTTGACATAAGTAGGATTTGAGTTGGATCTTGAGAGATGGAATTCTGCAAGATGGAGGAAGGCATGCTAGGTAGAAAAAAGAGCTTGAACAAAGACCTAAAAGCAAGAGATTTCATAGCATTTGAGGAGAGTGATGGATAGCTGCAGTGATTCTGCAAAGGTAGAGCGAAGGGGTGCCCTGGGTATAAGCATGCAGAGTAGGTTGGATCAGGAGATGGAGAGTTCCACATGCCCAAATAAAGAGGTATAAAACACAGTGCCACCCACTGAAGCTTCCCATGGCACAGCAGATTCGTGGTCTAGAGGGATCCCTCTGAAGGGTGGGTAGATAAAGGGCTGGGGTTATTGGCGGGGGTTTGCTAGACAAGGGAAATCTGCTTGGAGGCCATTGTGGTGGTAGAGGTGCAGACTAGGAGGGCCTGAATTAGGGCTGCCGATTGGGAGTGGAAAGAAGGTAGAAACCACGCAGAGGGGTTTCATGCTTGCTTCTCAATACCCACCCCCCCTTGTCTTCCCCCTCTCCCACTCTCCATCTTAGCTGGTCATCTCCCATCACTCTTCATTGAAAAATGGAAACTATTGGAGCAGTACTCCCTCTCCTCCCAACCACCAGGTCTACACATGCACCTGTGTCTGCATTATTGTGTCCACCCTTCCTCCTCTAGGGATGCAAAAAGTCCCCCTTATCAAAGGCCGGTATTTCCCCTCTGTTCTTCTAAAGGGTTTTTCTCCTTCATTACTCCTTCTCTCTCCTGTACCATTCCTCCTCCCCTTCTTCATATTCATTCCCACCAGCACACGGATGTGCTCTATTATTCCCCATCTTCACAAAAGCTTCAATATATGCTATATTCCTCTCTACTTATAGCCTCATTTATTGTCAAGCTTCCAAATACTTCCAAAGTATTGTCTACACCTACTGCTTCCATTTCTTCACCTACACCTACAGATTACTATTTGGTTTGCTCCAATCTGGCCCATGGTGGTGCTTTGCCAAAATTACTCTTTACTCTTTGTTATCCTAAACCCAATGGGTGGGTTTCTGGTCTGATCTTGGTCTTTTAGTAATATATATCTGACATGTTTGACCCCCTCCCTTCTTCACAAAGCACTATACTTTCTTCGTTTTGTAACATCCATACTCTCTTGGATTTTTTTCCTATATCTCTGGTCTCTCCTTCTCGTGCACTTTTGCTGGTTCCTCCTTGCAGACAGGATGTCCAAGAGATGAAGGACCTGGTTATGGGGTCTCTTCTCCTCTTCCCTTCCCTTGCTTTCTCTCTCTTCCTATCTCATTTTTTCTCTTCCCTTCATCTGTGTACTCCCATGGCATAAGAACTATCTCTACAATGATGCCTTCTGAATGGATCTCCAATCCAGAGTTCTCCCCACGGGGACCTGGGGTGTTATATCTGTCAACTTGACATCTCTACCAGGATGTCTCATTGGCATCTTAAATTTAGCATGTCTAAAACAAAACACTTAATTCCTTGCTGTACCCACTTCCAGCTGGCCCTGTTCCTCCTTCTATGTCCCCAATCACGAAATGGCATCATCATCCACCTAGTTGCTTACACAAGAAACCCTGAGTCATTCTTAATTCCTCCTTTTCCCTCATCTCCATATCCCATCCATCAGCAAGTTCCTATCAGATTTCCTCTCCAACATATGTCTCATATTGGCCCATTTCTCACCACACTCACTGCCTTCCTGTAGTTCAAGCTGTTACTACCTCTTATCTGGTCTAGTGCAAAAGCTTTGAACTTGTCTTCCTGCTCTACCTCTTGCCCCCTCCTCCTCGTAATTCATTCTTCATGCATCAGTGAACTTTAAAAAGCATAAATCAGATCAGATCCCTGCTCTGCTTAAATACTAACATTTGATTTCTCATCACACTTAGAATAAAATCAAAATGGCTTGAATGGTCTCCAAGGCCCTTCATGATCTGGCCTCTGGCCACCCCTCACCCTAATCCAGTTATGGTCACTCCCTCTTCAGTAAGGTCTATCACAAACGTCTCATTGCTGGTATTTGGACACACGAAGCTCTTTCTCTCCTGATAGCCTTGGTATCTGCTGACCGTTGAACCTGGATTGTTTGCTCTTCCTTTGGGTCTTTTTATGAGAGGCTCCCTTCTCGTCCTATAGAGATGCCTTCGTGACCCACAATTAGCCACATCACCCTACTCATTTCCTTCATAGTATTGATCACACTTTGCAACACAGTGCTTGTTTCTTTGTCTATTGTCTGTCTCCTCAGACTCAGAAACTCATCCATCTAGTTCACCCTTACATTCTCAGCACCAAGCAATGCCCCTGGTTGTGAATTGGTAGTGTTGTCCGTAAGATAGAGAAGAGTCTGGTTATCCCATATACGGAGCAAAGGAGGAGGGGGACTTCCATTAAAAATGAGAAGGGGATACTGGAAGAACACGATCCCCTGTTCCTGTGAGAGGGACAAAAGAGAAAGTAGAGGCTTTGATGGGGGTGAGGGTGAGTACGGGATGATTTCATGTTGAGTGTGAGATGCTTGCAGAACTTTCAGCTATCAGAGGAGCATGTAGATCTAGAAATGAAGACTAGATATATAGGTTTAGAAAATATCTATGCCAAAATGATCATGAAAACCATGGACATGAATGAGACTGATTGTGGGGGTCAGGTAGAGTGACAGCAGGAGAGAGACAGGCACTAAACTTAGGCCTTAGGTGGTGCCTGTAATTAGGGATGAGAATGAGGAGGAGTCTGGGAAGGAGATGAGAGGCAGGAGGGAAACCAGGAGAAGGCAGTATTACTGAGGTATAGAAAAGGCGAGATTTAAAAAAAAATGATAGTAAAATTTCAGTTCCGTCCAAAGAAATATTTATTATGCTGTTCCTCTCTGCCAAACTCCATATTTTGCTATAGGACTACAAATATAAATAAACTCTCATTGCTTGTGTGGGGGTTAGAGTCTGTTAGAGGAAATAGGATATGTAACAGCATTTATGTAAATAAATAACATATACTGACACAAAATAGCACCATGCGTTTTATTAAGTGTATACCCAGATGTAAAGATACATGTGGAACATATTAGAGCAGTTTCCCATGGTGGAGAGCAGAAGTGTAGAAGAGGGATAAAAAAGGAATCAGTACATAAGCAAAACAGGAGAGGGTCTCAATCATGCAAGGATGTTAGAATTCTCTGAGTGGAGGCTTCTGATCATTTAACCATCTGTCTACCCCCTAGATTCTTGCAGTTTTTTTTTTCTTTAACATTGAAGCACCTTTTTCATATTATAAAGTGCTAAGTATTTCTTGCAAAGTCTTTAAACATTAGAGAGTATGATTAAGAAAATAAACATCACTTGATACCCCATTGCCCAGATATAACCTGTGCTAATATTTTGTAACTAAGTACACAAGCATGTGCACGTATGTCTATTTTTGGTGCCTTTTGTTATTTAAAAATTGCTAGCAATTTCTAATTCCAATCACCTAGGAACACTTCCTCTTTTGGGAAGAACCACTTGCATATCTCCACGTAGACAGTGAAAGGGAAGTTATCTATCTGCCTCTTGTTCCAGGAAGGAAGTATAATAGAATATGTTTTGGTTTCACTAGGGCCTGACGCTTCGACAGTGTGGGTGGTGGTGGTGGTGGTGGTCAAATTAGGTAGTGAACTTCCCCAATATCCTTTGGCTTTCACTGATTTACAAAGAAGTCAAAGAACTTTTTTGAAGAAGGGGAACAGCACTTCTTCCATTGAGGTCCAAAATTATTAGTTCACATCCAATATGTCGGTGGAAGTCCAGGTGGCAGGAAAAGGAGAAGGACGAGAGGCATCTTCTTACCCACAAAAGGTACTCAGGGAAGGCTGGAGCCACCCACTGTTCCCACTCCCTGGATTATGACCACATGTCAGGTGCGTAAACACTGAAAATATTGTGCCCCCAAAGAGCTTTAACATCAGAACTCAAGCCTGCTTAGCTGTAAGTCTGGGTTACTCCAGCACTTCCCGTGGTGAGTGCAGACCTGGAAATAGGGTGTTTCTTGCAGTGTGCAAGACCTAACAAAGGATTCATGGACCCCCTCCTGCGGCACAAGTATTCACTGGTGGTGACAGCAGCTAAAGCGGCAGTATCAGGTCTTTGGCACATTGACCAAACTTTCCATTTTCATTTGTCTCTTTCTCAGGCAGGGCAATAGTAACGGATTGTTTTGGCCTCAGTCAGAAACTACTTCACATACCTCTGGGACTTTTGAAAGGTGTCATTTGGGGAGGAAGGATGAATTGTTCACGATTGATGGAATGAGAGTTTAAAGTCACTTATTTGGCTTTTAAATGAAATGAAACTTGACAGTTACCTCAAATGGATAAAGCCAAATTATACACACACACACACACACACACACACACACACACACACACACACACGGCACTTCTCTGTACTGCTGGGACCACAGAGGAGAACAAGACAGATAGTCTACTTTCAGCAACCCTGTAGTTTATGTTTTAGTAGGAGAGTAGAGAGATGCATAACAAACAATTTGGCCTCACCCAAAAGAGGGCTGGCCTTCGCTCCTGGAAAGTAACCTAACCTCTAAACCCTTGGAATTTCCCGAGTGATAGGAGTATCTAAGGAGTGCCCCTCAGACCCCACCTGATACTGTAGGCTAACAAGGTGGGTTATGGTGGGCCCCTTGGGCTACATGATATCAGCACCACCCCTGGGGAGTTGGAGAGGCTTAGACTGAGTTCAGCTATGTGGGCAATCATTTAATAATGAAGACCCAACAAAAGCTCTGGACATTGAGGTTCATGCAAGTCTTTTTAGACTTGCAATTCTCCATGTGTAATGTCACACTTTGCTGGTTCTAATTTGTGTCCTTTCCCTATAATAAATGTTACTGTGAATGTAATAGTAATCTGTGAGCTCTGAGTGGTTTGGGGAAGCCCTTGAAGTTGCAGTTGGTGTCAGAAGTCTTGGGCAGACCTGGCATCTGGAAGACTATGTCCAAATTCCTGCAGTATGGTTAGCTTCAGGTACTAGACAAAACAAACCATTAGAAAAAACCCCAATACCTGGAAGAGTTACTTTCAATAGTGACAAGTATCTGAAGAAAATAAAATACAGTGATGTAAAAGAGAATGACAAGGTGTGGGTCTATGTAGACTGGGCTGTTGGGGTCTGGAGCTGAATCTTTAATGACAAGGCAAAGCCAGTCAGACAATGACCTCAGGGCAGAACATTACAGGTAAAGCCAACTGGGGGCACAAATCGTCTGTAAGGTAGGAACAAGACAGGTGTTTTCAGAAAAAGGAAAAATAGTTGAGTGTGAATGGAGTGAGTGAGGCAGAAAGACATAGAGCCGGGGGGTCCTATTTGGCAGGGCTTTGTAGGCCAGATCTGGTCTTTGTGTTTTGTTGTTAAGTATGAATGGAAATTCACTGGAAGATTTAGATAAGCGAGTAGCATGACCTGCTTGTGTTTTTTTTCTTTTATTTATTTATTCATTTTTAAATTCCGGCATAATTAACATATAATGTTATATTACTTTCAGGTGTACAATGTAGTGATTCAACAACTCTATACATTATTCAGCGTTCATTATGATAAGTGTATTCTTTAATCCCCATCACCTATTTGATCCACCCCTCCCCATCCACCTCCCATCTGGTAACCACCAGATTGCTCTCTATATTTAAGAGTCTGGGTTCTTTTTGTTGTTGTTTTGTTTTGTTTTTTTTCTTTTGGTCTCTTTTTTTCCCTTGTTCATTTGTTTTTTTCTTAAATTCCACACATGAGTGAAATCACATGGTATTTGTCTTTCTCTGACTTATTTCTCTTAGCATTATACTCTTTAGATTCATCCATGTTGTTGCAAATGGCAAGATTTCATTCTTTTTTTATGGCTGAGCAATATTCTATTATATATAATATAATATATAATATTCTCTCTCTCTCTCTATATATATAAAGCTTCTTTATCCATTTATCTATCAATGGACACTTGGACACTTGAGTTGCTTCCATATTTTGGTTATTGTAAATAATGTTGCAATAAACTTAGGGGTGCATATTTCTGAATTAGTGTTTTCATATTCTTTGGGTATAAACTGTTGGGACTACATCAAAATAAAAAGCTTCTGCACAGCAAAGGAAACGATCAACAAAACTAAAAGACAACCTACTGAATGGGAGAAGATATTTGCAAGTGATACACCCAATAAGGGGTTAATATACAAAATATATAAAGAACTTATACAACTCAATACCAAAAAACCAAACAGTCCAATTAAAAATGGGCAGAAGACATGAATAGACATTTCTTTAAAGAAGACATACAGATGGACAACAGACATATGAAAAGATGCTCAACATCACTAATCATCAGGGAAATGCAAATCAAAACCAGAATGAGGTATCACCTCATACCTGTCAGAATGGCGAAAATAAAAAACACAAGAAATAAAAAGTCTTGGCAAGGATGTGGAGAAAAAGGAGCACTCATGAGCTGTTGGCAGGAATGCAAACTGGTGCAGCCATTGTGGAAAACAATATGGAGTTTCCTCAAAAAATTAAAAATAGAATTACCATATGACTTGCTTATGTTTTTTTAAACGCACATACAGAATTTTTTATAAAAGAGGCTATACTACTCATCTATTTTGTAGCTTGCCATTTTCGCTCAGGAGCATGTAATATTCAATCATATCTGTTTTGTGTGAGAAGTGCAATGACATATATTTCCAGTGGGTCCTATGGGAGCACAGAGAAGGGGCATTTCTAGTCTTAAGGAATCCTGGAAGCTTTCCTGGAAGAGCACTCTTGAGCCAGGTCATAGAAGATGAGAGGTATTCAGCCTAATGGCGGAAGTAGTGAAGGGAATCTTGGATAATAGGGGACAACATATGGGTACAGAGGATAGAAGCACAAGAGGGGTTGTGCAGGTCTCCTATGCTGAATGCTGCAAGAGTATATGCAAATAATGAATCATGAAACACTACATCAAAAACTAAAAACTAAAAAAAATAAAAGTTACAGTTTCCAGGCCAAAAAAAAAAAAAAGATACTGATAGTAACTTCAAAACAACAAAAAAATAAAGACAAACAAATAAATATAACCAAGTTCATAGGTACAGAGAACAGTGGGGAAGGGCAAACTATTTTTGTTTTTGTTTTTAGTTTAAATAAACTGAATTTAAAAAATAAAAAAAGAGTTAAAACAGAACAAAGAGGCCACTGGAGTTGATTTTTTTTATTGAGATGAAATTGACATATAACTATATTAGTTTTGGGTGTATGACACAGTGATTCAATGCTTATGTATGTGGCAAAATGACCATCATAATAAGTATAGTTAACATCCATCCACGCATAGTTGCAATTTTTTTTTCTTATGATGAGAACTTTTAAGATCTACTAGAGTCAGTTTTTAAGAGGAGATAAGCAGGACTGTTAAAAGATCAGCTTCAGAGATGTTGTATAGATGTAATTTAAATATTGGATTACAGGGACAGAAACCACTTGACTAAGGGCAGCTGGTTATTTTAATGGTATCACAGATAGTCTAATGGATATCCAAGAAGAGGAAACATTAGTATTGTAACTGGAAAGTCAGGAACCAAAGCCACTCCCTCTATTTTTCATGGTGAGAATCTGATTATCTGAGCACAGGACATTACTGGACCTGTCCACTCCAGGTCCAATTAGCTTGAGAAGGTTGCAATTGCAAAGAAAGCATGGGTTAGGCAGGCTTCCCAAATGTCTTCTGCAGCTGTCCTAATGATTGAGAGTGCTTAGAGCCAGAGTGCTTGCATTAGCTGTCCCACTTACCAGCTGTGTGATCTTGGATGAACAGCTTAAATACTCTGTGCTCAGTTTTCTTCACTAAAACATGATAGTGTTTATTGGGCAATATTGTTATTATGAGGGTTAAATGAGTTAATATATAATATGTAAGCACTGGCAGATAGAAAGGTGTTACCTGTTATTTTTGTTAGGAATTGATGAGAGAATGAGAAAAATAGGAAAGAAGATTATATCAGAAGAAGTTCAGCAGTGAAAGGCAAGAAATACAGTAGTAGTTTCCTGGGAAATTAGTAGGGGTGGGGGCATGTACTCGACATAGGAAGTATGAATACCTTTATTGGTTTAGGGAACAGAGCCAGGAATGATGCAATCCGTGAGAGAAAGGATGGAAAACTAATGGGGCAAGATTTCAGAGAATGTGGGAAGGTGTGGCATGAACAGCAGAAGTGGAGAAAGAGCAAAGTGTGATGGGGATGCAGAGGGCCATTGGGAAGGAGAAAATTCACCTCTTCTGGCCCTGCTTATTGCTGTGGGGGAAGGAGTTGGCAGAGTCTCTGCTAAGAATAAAGGTCAACAGCATGTTTGACGGCTTAAGGGAATCAAGACAGCTTCAAAATAATTTAGATGCTTCTCTTCTATGAAAAAAAAAATACCCACTTCATAAGAATCATAAGTTCCTCTCTTTTCCAGGCTCCAACAACATATTAGACATACCTCTCTGATGGCACCTATCATATTTTATAATAATGATTTATCTGTCTGACCCACTTTCTTGAATGCTATCTCTATGGGATGATAAACCTTAGTTGGTCAGCAAATTTCCCTTAGCTCAAAGTGTGAATGAGAAAAGAGTACCCTATCTGGATGAAGACAGCTCAGAAGAAGGGGTACAAAAGTACTATCTGTTTGCCAAGCCACCCTTCTGTGAAATAAATTAAAAATCATAGGCAAACACTGGCTTGGGTCAGAGTCAAGGATTGATGAAAATTTCAGCCCCTTCAAAGAACTGGTGAAGAAATAAACAAATTGTGTTGATATCGTGAATTTTATATAAATCTATTAGCGATGCAAAAAAGGTAATTGCTGGGAACATTCTAAACACTTGAAACATGTTTGTTGAATGAATGGATGAGTACATGAGTAACATTGAAGACAACTGAGATTAGGAAGAAGGCATTGTCTTCACTCAAGTCTTCCTGTTTTACGATTTTCATGAGCAAGACAGAATCAGCTTGTGTAAAGAGGCTGCAAAACACACTGGTTAGATTTATCCAGGATTACAAATCGGTAGAGTAATATGGAGGAGGATCCAGCAAACAGATTTTGTTTTTCTAGTGGTCCTCAGAACCTCTGGAGTTGATCCCAGAAGGATGTCTTAACAATACTTCCTCAAAACTATGCAAAGCCTGAAACCAAGCATCTTCTGGTGGATAGCCCATTAGTTCCTAAAGTGCCCTTGGATTATTCTGGGTACAGGGTGTGTATGGGGGTGCCTAGGTCTTTTGACCACCATCTTATGCTGGTTTGTATGAAGGTCACAGAACACCAATTCTTCCCTGTGCTAGCCCATGCCAATTCTTTCCCAGTCCCAGGAATTGACTATCCTTCCGTGTGTGATGGTTTAGGGCAATGGTTCTCAAACTTTTAGTGGATCAGAATCATCTAGAGGGCTTCTTAAAATGCAGATTGCTGGATTTACCCCTAGAATTTCTGATTGAGTCAACCTGAGGAGGGGCTTAAGAATGTGCATTTCTAACAATTCCCCAGCTGATGCTAATGCTGTTCCTGGACTACAATTTGTCTAGAGTTGTTTCTTTATATCTTCTACCCAGCTCTGCTTAATAGAGAATGATTTAACCCAGCAAAGTACACGGCCTTTGTTCTCTGTGTTCCAGTTCCTCCACTCCTTCTTCGCTGCGGCCCAGTAGCTGTGGACTCTACAATGGGAGAAACTTTGGAAGATAGCCACAAAAAAAGAGTTATAATGTCTTTTCACTTGGCTGGGTCAACTCAGCTCAGGGGACTCAGAGTGCTCTCCCCTGTTGCTGGCAAAGGTTGAGGTACAACTTTAGTCCCCTTTAAAGAACATTTCTCTGTGGGTTGGGTCACTCTTGGTAGTGGAACTCTTGTTTTCAGAAGACCCTGACTCTGGCAGAGGAAATGACCTGACCTTCACTCTTGAAACTGCCCCACATGTCTCATGGCTCAGCTCTGAGGTCCTGCCCCAGCCCTTCTTCCCAGCTGGTCCCGCCCTTTACTTTTCTCTTGTGCACCAATGCAGACCTTGCCATGTTCCTTCCTCAATGCCCCAGAGGACCCATGTTGCTTCCTTCTGGAAATTGTTAGGTTCCTAGGTATATATAGACTCCTTCCTTCAGTTGGAACATCACCCAGGGGCAAGGCCCATGGCTTCCTTGACTTTGAATGTCCCCTTATACTCCCTCATGATAACATGTAGCCCAGTGCTATGGGGTACACAGTAGGTGCTCCATAAATACAAGTTTTCCAAACGTAGAAAAGAAGATCTCAGTCTCATTCCACTTAGATACAGTTCACCTGATCTCCATATGTTAATGTCCCTGTCACAGCACATACTTGCATTTTCAGAGAACCCTTTACTTGCAAAATACTTATATTCTTGCAGTCACATTAGAAAAGATCCAACTTCAGCTTCCAGTCAGAGGTTTGTCCCCCAGCATTATAACCACTGGGGAAATTCTTTTACTGGGGTTTGGAATGAGATGGGCCTGCTTTTTACGCTAGGTGTTCTGCAGGCACATGGATGTTGAAGACTGCCTGGGAAGAAGGAGGTTTATGCTTATTGGCAACCAAGTAAATACTGCTGTGAGCCAGGAAAATTCCGTTCTACATCTTTGTATTTCATCTAATTGAATAATGACATCTGCAGAACTTATAATTTTATGATTTAAAAATATCTAAGATTATGAGAATGCTTCGAAAAGTGCAAGGTGAGAGGTAAATACAAGGTATGTATTCTGTTTCTGCCTGCAAACAGATTTGAAGCTTTCGGTTCTGACATGATATGTCTTCATCATTGAGGAATAGCTCTGGGCCATTATGTGTGTGTGGAATATACAGACTCAGGCACAGAGACACTCCCACCCCCCAATCTGCAGTAGCATTTATTTTAAAGAAAATGTTATGGATATGGTTAAAACCCACTAGATACTCCTCCTCAATCTCATTTCTCTCTTTCCTTTCTTAGAATTAACCAACACCCTGGATTAGGTTTTTGTCCTTTCCACACATTTAAAAAATTTTTTACTATATATATGGTCATAAATAATATATAGAATTGGCTCTCATGTCCTTGTCACATGTCTTTGCCTCATGTACACTGTACTTACCATTCTGCAACTTTCTTTTGTTTGCTCAGCATTTATGTATGTGTATACTTTATTGAAGTGTGATTGATATGCAAAAAATTGTACACATTTAGTGTATACATGTTGATGAGTTTGGACATATGCATACACCTGTGATACCATCACCACAGTTAAGATTCTAAACAGATTCATCATCTCATGGATACTTTTAAATAGTCTGTATGTCTGTGTATACCTGTTTTTATACTAGCAAGGATTGTTTTAAAGATCTGTCCATAAGCAAGTGTATGCCAGGGATATCATGATTATTCATTTATATGTACAGGTTTAGGGAGGTGAACTTAAAGCTTGTCTTTGAACACATCCAGGTAAGTTTACACATATTTGTGAAATACATTTATACTTATAGAATCAGATAGACCATAGGTCATCTCCTGTCCCTTCTAAATACAATAGGGACATATTGCCAAAGTCTGATTTAATAGTTAGCCTCCCGAGGAGGTGTTAATGCTATGCTCCCATTCCCAACTTTTTGGAAGAATTTCTCCTGTGCTTTTGTCTTTGATTTTGGATTACTATCCATAAATTGGCACCAACTGTTGCAAATTTATTTCTTAGAGAGCTGTTTATATATCCTCTTACTAAAGATAATAACTCACCAGCCTGAAAAAGTTCCTATGCCTTGGTCATTCTGTCATTCCAAAAAAAGGTCACTGAGACTGGGTCTTCCTAGTAGAAGTAAGACTTCGCATTTCAAACATTCTTGGGAAACTCAAGCGCACTGCTTCTGACTTATAAGTAGTACAGGCTTATGATAAATGAAGATCCTATTTCACATAACTGATTGCATTTGACATGAGAAGTATAGACCAGACCTTGACCCCAATTAATGAAACTGCCAATTGCTATTTACAGAGGTTAGCCCAGTGCCTGCGATATGTTTGTAAAACCTCATTAATTCAGATTTTGGGTTCCTTTAGAGAGAGCTGTCCTTTACATTTATCTTTGTTTTAACTCCAGAAAAGATTCTGCTACAAGAATGGGCAATATGGAAAGTTATATTGGGGATACATTTAACACACATAAGCATAATTTAAGCAAACTGAGCCCTCTCAATGGTGTTCTGCCAGTCTGTATTTGAGTTGTTACCAGACAAAATGGGTGTAGGGTGGATATAGCAGCATTGCATGAAGACTGTGACCAAAAGCTGTCAGACCCAAGGCTCTTTCTTCTCTCCTATGGCAACATACTTCTTCCTCATGGCCCCTCTGCTTCTCTCTAAGATCTGCTCCATTTTCTTTACTAACCAGTTCCTCTATATGCTTGGGGATTGACAACTTTAGTTTGCACCTGGCCATTGTGTTCTTCCTGGGCCCAAACACCAAATGCCCAGTCTTCTAGTGTTGCATACTCCAAATCCCCTATGTAACAACTGTCTTTCATGCAAAGCTTCAAAGGCCATAGCTGAGGGCCAGACAAAATATTTAACAGCCTTTGTTCTAAGCAGTCTTCCCTAGTTGGGAAACAGTCATGTGTTATAAGCCCTGGCCACCTGAGCAGGGCAATATCTCTTAGATTTGGGCCACTGGCCAAGTCAAGCATTTGACAGGTGGCCCTTTGGTCCACTTGTGTCAAGGGAATGAAACAGGGTCCACAAGAGGTGAGACTTCAGTCCTAGGCACAGTCACACATTTACGCAGCACCCCCTGACCTCCCCTCATCTTTGTTTTGATACCATGTGAAATCAAAAACTTTGACTTGGAGTTCAGTTTGGTAACGAGGCATAGGACCCCCGAGGCCCATGTTGCCTTCCATTACTCTTGCATATTGCACTGGCCCAGGGATGGGTCTTCACCCTCTTCTCTTCTTCAGACTCTGCCCGAGAAATCTTCATCTGAGCGCAGGGCTTCAGTCAACCCTATGATGACTTCAAATCTACGTGTCCCACTCAGCTCCTCTCTAAGCCCCAGACCTTGCGTCCAGTTTCCTCTCGGGCAACTTATCTGTATCTGAAGTTCACAAGTGTAAATCAAAACTGTTGTCTTTTCCTAAAGCCTCTTCTGACATTCCCCAATGACCTAAATTTCCTGTTTACTGAATGTCAGAGCTTCTCTTTAATTGTCCAAGTCTGAAAAGCCCTAACAGTTTTCAATCTTCTCTACCTGTTATATTCACTCAGAATCACCCCCTTGTTCATAATACCTATTGCTGCTTCTTTTGTGCACATCCCCTCCATTTCATTAGATTTGTATAATAACCTCCTCACTAGCAGGTCTGACCCATTTTTTCTCTTCTAATCTTTCTGCCACACCACGATCAGAATTCTCTTTCTAAAAATGACCTAATGTCAATTCCCTAATTAAAAAACTTCAATAGCTCCCCATTGCCTATAGGATAAATTCTGAACTCCTTAGCTTAGTTTATTATACCCTTGACAGTCTGCCCCTAACTACCTCTCCCTCCTTACACCCTTCTGTTCCCCATCTCTTTCCAGTTCTCAGTCATACCAACTACCTATTTCCCCACATGTGCCAAGTTCTTCTGCAGCTTCATGTATTTTTATAATGGCTTTCTGCCTGGAATATTATTGCTCTACTGATTCATAAGGGTCAGCTCAAAATCTTATAACTCAAATCCTCTGGCCCACTTTTCCTAAGGCAACTGCTTCCTCCTTGCACCTCCCAAAGTTCTTTATCCATTCTTCCATTAAAGCACTAAACATATTGCATTAGAATGATTTTCTAGTGGTTAGCAGACATGACTCATTTAGGGTCCAGGGATATTAACACTGATGGATGGTAGGACCAAGTAAGGACAATTGATACTGTGGCAACATGGAGAATACAACTGCTGACCAAAGGCATCTTTAGCGGACACTTTTTCCACTATCATCTTTTTTCCCTTTCCAAATTTGAGTACCTTTCTTATATTTTCATCATTTCCATACATTATAAGTCTTGCCAAAAAACCGAAACTCTTCTATAGTTGGGGTACAGGTATGAGACCTCAGTTCCACCAACAGAAGCAACTGCATGAAACATGGATCTGGAAATGAGCAGTGTGAGGGGGGCAGGTAATGCCAGGGCACTGATCTGGCTAGCCTGGTGATGAGGGTGTCTGGTTCTTTGGACGGCCATGCTGAGCTTCAGGAGGTAGGTTCTGGGCAGTAAGGGCAGCAGAGTAAGCAAGGGAGGTCTCCCTGATACCACTGGGCTTGTTCCTGGCTGCAAACTTTCAGACTCAGCCTCTCAGACTCTCCTATGGAGTCTCTGACCCACCTAATATCCTGTAATACATTTATTCTATGCTACAACTAGCTAGAGTGGATTGTATCATTTGCCTCTAAGAACCTCTTATTGAAAGATAATTAGAATTGAATATATATATATATGTCTATATATATATATATTTTATATATCTATATCTATATATCCTCTATTACTGTGTTAACAAATTACCACAGATTTAGGGTCTGAAAACAACACAAATTTATTATGTTATAGTTTTATAGGTCATAAGTCTGATACAGGTATCAATGAGCTAAAATCAGGGCATTAGGAGGGCTGCATTCTTTTTTGGAGACTCTAGGGTGAATTTATTTCCTATCTGTTTTTGGTTTCTAGAAGCCACACACACTCCTTGGCTCTTGGAGCTTTTCTTCCATCTTCAAAGCCAGCAACAGCAGGTCAAGTACATTTTATGCTTCAAATTTCTCCTGCTTCTTTTCCTCTCTCCATTCTGACTGAGTCTGGGAAAGGTTCTCTGCTTTTAAGTACTCGTGACTAGATTGACCCCACCTGCATGGTCCAGGACAGTCTCTCCATCTTAAGGTCCTTAAACTTCTTTGCCCATGGAAGGTAGGGTATTCACAGGCTGAAGGGACTGGGATGTGGACATCTTTGGAGGGCCATAATTCTGACTAATATAATAGTCACTCCACCTAATAGTCACTAATATAATACACTCCACCTCAGGGAAGAAATCCTGTCTTACTCATCTTCATGCGCCAAGCATATAGTTCTTCTTATCAAATAGATTGTTGACTGTAACCTCAACCAGAGAGCCATGCCACCTTCCCACTCCTCCCCACAGGCATGGCTGAGGCTGTATCAGTGTAGACGTGGCCCTGGCTAGTAGGTAACTCCTCTGGGCTCTGCTGTGGCCCTGCTGGGTGTTTTTCTGTGGCACTGTCTTCTATTTCCATGTGCCAGGAGTTAACTTCGGCACCTAAGAACATCCTACTTCATTTCTTTAATTATTTCTCCAACATCCCAGGGATGTGAGGCAGACTCAAGTGTGGAGTACAACAAAGGAGATACAGGATCTTGGACTTCACCTGAACCAGAGTCCAGAGAGGTCAAAAGAAAGGCAGACCTATTGACTTGCTGACTTCCCTCCACTGGGCCTCATGGCTTTCCTCCTACCACTTACAATCTGTCACATGGTAACTGGGTTCAGTGGCAGAAAGACAGACTGTGAGGGAGAAAGTAAAAAATGTCTTCTAGAAGCCCAAGGGAGCTTTTCAGAAGACAGCACATCTGGCAATGTTTCAAGCTAAGACCGGCTTAGATTCTGATGAAAAAAAAAAATACATGGTGGCTCTTTTTAACCTGTGGAAACTTGGTTAGAGATCTTGAATTACTTCCCACTGCTCTTTGGAAAAGTCCTAAATCCTTAACAAAGGCTCACAGTGCCTGCATGACCTGGTTCCTGCCCACCTCTCTGGTTTCCTCTCTTATCAATATTTTCCTGGCTCTCAACAGCCCAGCTAAGCCAGTTGTCTTCCAGTTCTTCAAAGTGGTCATGCCCTGTGCTTATGCTATTTCCTCTCCCTTGATCATTTTCCCATTTCTTTTCCTACTTCTTCACCTAGATAACTCACCCTCCATTTTAGGTCTCTGTTTAAATTTACTTATTCATGGAAGTCTTTCCCGACACCTTGGGCTAGTGTCAGTCAGAGTTCTTTAGAAAAACCCTATCAGTAGGATATATATACAAATCAAGGTATTTGTTTTAAGGAATTGGCTCACATGATTATGGAGGCTGAGGAGTCCCACACTCTGCTGTCTGCAAGCTGGAGACTCAACAAAGCTGGTAGTATAGTTCCAATTTGAGTCTGCAGGCCTTAGAGCTAGGAGCATTGATGGTATAAGTCCTCACCCAAGGGCAGAAGACCAATGTCCCAGCTCAGCAGTCAGACAGAGAGTGAGCGCTCCTTTCCTTCTCCTTTTTGTTCTCTTTAGGCCCTCAACAGATTGGATGATGTCTATCCATGTTGGAGAGGACAATCTACTTTACTCAGTCTAACCTCAAATATTAATCTCATCCAGAAACACCTTTACAGACACACCAAGAAATAATATTTAACCAAATAATTGGGTACCCCATGACCTAATCAAGTTGACACATAAACTTAACCGCCACAGTCGCCCTGTTATGCATAACAACATATCACAATTGTAATTAAGTAATTAATTATCTGTAGTGATGTGATTACAACCTTAAGGTCTATCTTCCTTTTTTTAGACTATAAACTCCACAAGGAACTTATTTTATTCACCACTTTATCCTCAGGGTATAACACAGTGACAGAATAGAGTTGGCACTTAAGAATTTATTGAATTAGGGCGCCTGGGTGGCTCAGTTGGTTAAGCGACTGCCTTCGGCTCAGGTCATGATCCTGGAGTCCCAGGATCGAGTCCCGCATCGGGCTCCCTGCTCAGCGGGGAGTCTGCTTCTCCCTCTGGCCCTCCCCCTCTCATGTGCTCTCTCTCTCTCTCTCAAATAAATAAATAAAATCTTAAAAAAAAAAAAAGAATTTATTGAATTAATAGCTTTCCAGTAAAGTCCCACCAATTGCTAAGGAAGATATTACTGAAGACTTTGGGAGGTAGAGAGTTTCCAACTCTATTGCAATTTCTGAGGCGAAGCACTTCATCTTACATTACTTTATCTCTCAAAATGCTATCTCCCTTATTCCTAAGTCCCAGCATTTTTGAATAAATACTCAGTGATAGAAGGAAGAGAACTAATGGCATGGTATTGGGGGTGGCGGTGAGAGAAACCTCAAAGGGCAGGCCTGGGTCTTGGGCTGGTTTGTGAGAAGATTCTGTGCAGGTACTTAACTTCCGCCTTGCTTCACCTCCAAGCTTGGTCTGTGCCCAAGCACTGCTGCTCTCTGGGCCAGGAGCAGAAGGGCCTTTCCATCTCTGTGCTTAAGGGAAGAGGAATGTCTTCCTGTAAGTCCACATTAAGAAATGTTAAAATTGTTCCCCAACTTTGTAAAAAAAGCAAGGAGAAATCAGCTAATTAAGGGAGGGCAGACTCAAATGGTCATGGCCAAGTGGAAAGGCAGAATGAGTCCCCTGAAAACCTGGAGCCGGTAGGGATTGTAGAATTTATCTAGTCCAGGTCTATATTTTACAGGTGAGGCATCTGAGGACCACATAAGCTCACTGGTTCATCCAAGATTAGTGACCAAGCCAGACCTCGGATTCACCTCTTTAGACCTCTAACTTGGGGCTCTTTTTACCTCATCATTTCTCCTGTCCACTTTAATGACTTGCGTACACACTTGAACACAGATACACAGAATCAATGTAATCACTAAACCCATATAATCCAGGTTCTAGATGGGGTCTCTTTTCTTTTGAAATACAAATAATACTAGTTTGAGACCCTCATTCTATGGGTAATGGGGATCCACCTTCTCTCCAGTCTTTCCAGAGATACTTACAGAAACCTACTCTTCTGCTGGTCACGTCCAGCTCTGAGTTCCTGCTTTAGCTGAATTAATTCAATTTGTGGATCACCTGGGCAAACTGTGCATGCTTTGCCTTTTCCTCACAAAGTTACCCCTTGCTGGGTGTGACTCCTTCACCTTTCCCAGGTGACACCATCACCAAGCTGATGCAGCCTTGTGTGTAGCAGACTCAGATGCAGGTTCAGGGCCATGGAGGGACTTTACCTTGCAGCACTGCACACAACTTCACTGTACAATAGACACCCTGTTCTCAAACATTCTTGGACATTCCTACTGACCACTGTTCTGAGTAAGGGGCAACTTCCAGCCACATTACACAGGCCCCTCTACCTCCTTTCTCCTTTCTCATCTTACCCCAGATCCTATTACATTTTTGTGCAAAAAAATTTTTTAATTATGTTGTTGATTATCTCCTTTGTCATTGACCAAGCTCTTGGAGTCCATCTTCTGCACTTCATTATGCATATCAAGGTGTTTCCCTAACCAAAGGCAGTTCTCTTCCTGAGATGAACTTTATCTAGAGCCATCTGTGTGTGTGTGTGTGTGTGTGTGTGTGTGTGTGTGTGTTGGTGTGAAATATAATGTGGCTCATTTGTTCTTAATTTTTCTACTTGTTACTTTAGTTTAATATTCCAAGATACCTTTTAGAGAAAAATGAGAGCTCAAAGAAGAATCAGGACAAGAAGAATGTAAGTGGCCAGAGTAGGCAGATGAGGTGCTGCGGAGGGGTGGGAAAGCCTCTGAAAACCACAGAGCTGAGACAAGGTCAAGGCCCAGATTCAGGGTGGCCCCTGGAGGTGGGTGTGCCAATGGTGGGACACATAAGGCAAGGTTTGAGTAGTTGAGGCTCCTCAGATGGGCAGGATGTCAGATGGAGATTGGGCAGAGATGAGAGGAGTCATTGAAACAATTGTCCAAAGCCTCCAACTCCTGCTAATGCGACTGTTGCAGCAGCCCCAGAGTCTGGCTGTCAGTCACCATTAGAACAGCACCTCAGAGGTACTTCAAGGAGGCCTGGGAGTCAGAGGGCAAGGCAGAGTCCAGAAAGGGATTTTATTAGGCCATTCTCTTCAACTAGAGTGAACAGTGCCAGAGGCAGCTGCAGTATTCGTGAATAGGAGGTGGGATCTGGGAGAGCTGCTGGTGGAGGTTTTTGGAGGAGCATAATCTTCAAGGTCTTACTGCCTCTTCCTAAAACATAGGTCTAGTCTAAATGAATGTACTCTCATTTGCTTCCAGAAGCTCCTCTTTGCTCTGTTTGCAGCTGCCCCAGGCCTGGCAGGGGACACTGCTTAGATGATCATAGAGTAGGAGCTTCTTTCATGTTAATAATATAATATAATATAATATAATATAATATAATATAATATAATATAATATAACATAATAATATAAAACAATAACTAATACTTACAAATGTTTTACCTGAATTTACTGATGACAAACTTATGAAAGTTGGCATTATCTGTATTTTACAAGTGAGCAAACTGAGACAGAGAAGTTGAGGAGCTTTTCCAAGGTCATAGAGTCAGCAAGGGGCTGGGAATCAAACCCAGGCTGTTTAGCAGCAGAGTCTAAGTGCTTAACCGCTGTACCAGCTGCCTTTTAGTAGACATTTGAAGCATGAACTGTGTGAAGGGCACTCCATATATATGGCCAATCAGAAAATGTGACATAGTTCTCAATCAGAAAAATGACAAAAGAAATAGTTTGACCACTTTGAATATGTAAACTTGTACAATAAGAAATTAATTATTTATGTAAAAATTATGTAGGGTTGTGCTAGGCAGTGTTCTGCATTCCAAGGAGTGGAAACTGATTCTGGCTGCCATAAAGGATGTTGGCTGTCACATAATCATCTGAGCCAATTCCTCCTCCTGAAGGGGAAGGTAGAGAACCAGGACTGAGAACAGAGCTCCTGTTTGGCCAAGCCTGGCTCTGAGGACACTGCTGACCTGACTTGCTTTGCTGTTGCCGGAGGCCCTGACAGCATTGAAATTATATGTTAAAACATGTATTCAGAAAAGTGCATGCTCATAAGTGTACAGCTCCAAGAATTGACAGAGTCAACATACCTGTGTGTGTACCCACCACCCACCAAGATGCAGAATATTACAGCATCTCATATGAAAAGATTCAGTGTCAATAAATATTTGAAACAATTTTCTAGAGTGGATGCTTATTTGTATTCCTACCAGGTGCTCCACATCCCCCACAACCAGGTCCTGCTGTCTTCCTTTTAGCCATTCTGGAGGATTTGTAATGGTATCTCATTGTAGGTTTAATTTGAATTTCTCTGATAATTAGTGAAGCTGGACAACTTTTCACATCATATTGACCATTTGATATTCCCTTTTGTCCTTTTTTTTTTGTTTTCTGTTGAGTTGTCTGCCTTTTTCTTATTGATTTGTAGGAGTTCTTTATGTATTCTGGATACAAGTCCTTTATTGATGCCTATTGCAGATAACTTCTCCCACTCTGTGGCTTGTGTTTTCACTCTCTTATGATATCTTTGAACAACAGTTCTCAATTTCAATGTAGTCCAATTTATTGATTTTCTTCCCTTTATCGTTAGAGCTTTTTGTATCCTATTTAGGAACTCTGCGCCTACTCCAAGGTCAAGAAAATATTCGCCTATGTTTCCTTCTAAAGGCTTTATCATTTAACCAGGGTATTGCTTTTTTAAAATGACCTTTAAGTGTTTCAATTATGACAATGGACAGTTGCAATTCCCCTGAGAATAGTTGCTAAATCCGTGTTAAAATGTTTTGTCCTCTGTTTTAAACAGACCATGTCAGATTTATGTCAGATAACCTCTGAAAGCGCCAAATGTAAGCAATGATTGAGATCATTGTAAGGCTAATGGGTTTCCCCAAACAATTTTTATTGTTCCCAAATAAAGTAATTAAGCAAAAGTTCCACTGGTAAAGAAGAAACTCTCACTTTATATGTCAGCAAAAGTGGTATATTTCAGGCCTGTTTTGATTGCAAATGACAGGAATTCAACTACAAGTAGCTTTAAAAAAGTTAAAAAGAAAGATGAGAAGGACAGAGAGGGGATTTAACTGGCCCTAAATCCTAATTGCCAGGAAGAACAAGATGGTGCTGACTTCAGGCACAGCTGGATCTAGGCACTAAAACAACCTATTAGGGCTCTACCTGTATTCTCTCTATACTTTTACATCTCCTTCTCTATGCATTTTGGCCTCATAATCAAAAGGAAGAAAGGATGGCCACGAATAGCTCTAAGTCTATATTCTTATAATTTATAATCCAGGAATAGAGATGCCTTTCCCTGTATTTATATATTCCAACTTAGAGAATGCCCTGATTGGAGTTACTTGTGTCATGTGCTCACTCCTCAACATATTACTGTGGTCATGGAGTTGGAATATACTCCAAATGGTCAGGCTGGGTCACATGTTTACCCCTATGACAGGGGAGGAGCCCTGGGTCATTGTGAATGACAGCACACTTTGCCCAGAGGATGAGTAGGTGGTTCTCCAGTAGGAAAGTGAGGCAGTATTTTCAGACATTCACTAATGTATATTTCTGTTAAATTAAAGTGGCAAGAAAAGGAAGAATCTTTTGGTGTCAAGGGGTTTCCCTAGCCTTTCTGCTTTTTATAAAATTCTATATGACAGGAACTGTGCTAGGTGCTAGGGATACAGACATAAAAAAGCCATTTTCTGTGCCTTAAGGCCCACACAATCTTTTAGCTGAATAGAAACATCAAAAGACAAATACAAGATAGTGTGATGTTTGCGAAATGGACCTGCACAAGTTACAGTGGGTGCATCTAATGGTGTCTGGAGTACCAGATGGGAGCAAATTGAGCTAACTCTGAAAGAGGGGTCGTTCTCTGTCAGGTGAATAGAGGAAGGGTGAAGGTGCCTTCCAGGCAAAGACGGCAGCTTGACAAAGGCAGAGAGGCACAGTGACATAGGGTGTGTTCAATGGAAATCCAAGTTCAGGATGTCAGCACAGCCCAGACCTGTTTTGCACTGCTGGCTCGCCCATGTCAGGCAGGGTATAGGCACGTGCATTAGAGGGGCAGGTGGGAGATAGTATCTTTGGTAGGCAACCTTAAAAGTGGAGGAGTTTGTCCCTAGCAGTGGTTGCGTTTCGGCCATACCAAAATGGAGACCTGTCTAAAGAGTCTGTTAAGGGCTTTTGGACGTTTACATGAAGAGGCTCAACCATCCCACGACTTCTTATCAAAACAAATGTGCACCGCTGAGCTGTTGTTACTTTGAGGCACGTTTACGTTTGAGCTAAATTCAGTACTGCCCTTCCACTGAAGTCCTTCTCCTCTCCTTTCTTTGTGTACTTGTGTGTGTGCGAGCGTGCGCGCTTGCACCTGCCTGCGCTAGCATCTCTCTTACTTTGAAAGACTGCCTGCCCTGTATAATGTTGACAAGGAGAAGACATGCCGGGAAAATGTCACAGCTGAATGGTCCCAAGGGAAACAGCTTTGTCAAATGCCAAGCGTGTGAGAAAGATAAGGCCCACTGGGGTCTGGGGAGGGTGTGACTAAGTGAGAGTAGGCTAGGGGCTGGCAACATTGGTGCCCCCAAGATGGTTTTAGTGCCTGTTTCAGAGCAAGCCAAGGGCAGGGGCTTGTCATTAGGGAAGGGTGACGTGAAGCTTCGTTTAAAATTCAGGGCCCAGCCCTGCCAGCCTGGGCTCTGGGGATGATGAGGGAGACTGACAGATGAGTTTGGGCATGGAGGATCTGCAGCCCCTCTGGGGTTTGGAGAGAGACGCTTCTCAAGCAAGGACACGTTTGAATCCTCCAAAGGGGTTTGAGCAGGCTTGGTAGGAAGAGACACAGAAGTTGGTGGGAAGATGTGAGTTAGACAAGATTTTCAGGACTTCTACTCCAGTTCCAATATGCATTCCCAGGGCACATTTTCTGGGACCTTGAAATTTTCCGGTTGCAAATGAAGACAACAATGGGTACTGCTGTGAAAGCACAGCATCTGTGGTTTTTGGCCAGGAATTGACTAAGTTTTGGATATTTCCTGAACCGTATTGAAACCAAACCCATGTACTCAGCATGCAACAGGTTGGCTTCTATAAGAAGCAGTGCCCATGCTTTGGGGAAATTGAAAGGCTCTTTCTCTTCATCCCATGTATTAGAGGGTCATCCCTCATTTCTTCCTCCCAGGAGAGTGTCAGATACTGTTTATTCGACAAAAGCCACATCTGTCCATATCTCTGCACCCCAACTTGGCACAGGCATATGGGAGGGAACAGTCAAGGAGAACCCAGGTACCAGATAGAAAACTGTACCATCATGCTCTAAAACACTGATTTAGGCAGCAATTACTTCCTTCTATTCACAGGTATTCCCCAAATTCATGAAGTGCCTGATCATGGGAATTGTACAATGGATGTTTTCTATTCATTCATTCATTTAATGCACGTATTGTAAGAACTTATTATCTTCCATGATAGGGGCTTTGGGAGAAATCAGAAAGCAGTAATACACGATCTCTGTCTTCAGGAATCTCATAGAATCATAAGAGAAAGAAGACATGCAGACAAATAAGGATAATTCAATCTAAGAAGTAATTAGCCTCATAACAAAGGTTTAAATAAAGGGTCATACATGCCACTTCTCATTGGTTACAAGCAAACTATGGCCACCCTAAGCAAAAAGAGATTTTTTAGGATGCTGAGATAATTCATAATCTAAGCTTCAGAAGGACAGAAATGAGGACAACTCCTGGGAATCCCAGACGTGGATTCAGTTTTTAGGAAACTGCTCTAAGCTCCAACTACATTTCATCTTGTTACTCCTTTTTTGTTCCACTCAGACCAGCTTGTGGCAGTCTCCTGCACTGTCTTGTACAGTGTCTTATGAGAGGCTGTCAGAAGTAGCTAGACACCCCAGCGCTGAAGCCTAGAAGGAGGTGGCTCATACTGCCACCCATCCTTCATCAGCTCAGACTACCCCACATTTTAAGGAGCTGTTACCTTCATCATCCTATCTCCAGGTGAGGTGGGTGAGGTGCTGTGCTTGGCTTAGCCTAGATCAATGTCTGCTTCTTGGCCTGGGAGTTAAGGAAGTATCTGTTAGAGGAAGAAAAAGTGCTCAGCAGGAAAGACGTTAAGCCATCACCTACAAGTGATATATATAGATACTCAGAGGAGAGGTTATGTTTAGATGGTAGAATCAGAGAAAGTTTTGAGAAGGGCTGGATTTTGCACTGGATTTTTGATGTAGGCCAACTTTTAGTGAGTCTGCCTCAGTCATGCCCTGCTGTTATGAGAATGCTCCCCTCTCAACAATACAGATATACCCACATAGAGGCACATCCAAGTCATAATTGATGACTTTCATTCCTTGGCCATGGCTGAGCAGAATGGGTTGAATAACTGAATGTCAGTCCAATGGGTAAATTGACCCAATGAAAGCTCCTTCCCTGTACACTGGGAATTGGTATACCCTACAGGACGCTAGTCAGTTGGCCAGTGGGCTTGGAGTTGAGAAAACATGTAAGTCTCAGGTGCCTATGTTTGCTCAGTATATATGGGAAGGTGAGAAAACAGAATCTGAAAGTAATAGAGCAGACTCATGGGAGGAAATAGGGATAGAGCATATTTGACTAGTGAGGAAGGAGGAAGTGTGGTCAGAGGAGAGAGAGAGAGAGAGAGAGAGAGAGGAATGAGTCATTGCCCCCTATGGCTTCCCAATTTATTCCAATGCCTTGTAAGGTCCAGTTGTACTGGTACTTTTGGTTTTCATGAGCTATACTTCTAACTTTCCACTTAATTCCTTTTGAGTCAATTTTTATTTCTTCCTACCCATAAAGGATAGTGGCTATGGACCTGTCACGATGGGCCAAGAGGTGAGGAAGAACATTACAGGCAGCTTGAACAAAGCCTAAAGGTGGGAGAGCATGGGACTTAATTAAAGAACAGTAAGAATAGTTTTGTAAACAAAACTAGGAAGTGAGATGGGGAAGTAGGTAAGGCCAGGCTGTGAAGACTAAAGAGTTTAGAAGTTGACAGAGGTGTAGGATTGAGCCACTGAATTTTTGAGCTAGAGAGAGTTAATCAAACCTGGTCTTTGAGAAGATCACAGTGAATGGACACCAATTTTGTATCCAAAAAGGATGCAAAACTCCTGCTTTCCAAGGAGAGGGGAAGAAATTCCTTCTATGCCTTACTTCCCTAAGATCTGGCCTGGGATAGTTTATTTCATACTGGATGTGCAGTCCTTTTTTCTCTCTTTATGATGGGCAGCACCCCAAACAGAATGTGAGACTCTTCAACTCTGTTTCCCAGATTAGTCATGTCTAAGCTGGGTGTAGGGAATGAGAGTAGAAATTTTTAAAACCTGAATGGTTAAATTCTTTGAAATATCTATTGTCAGGGCAAATTTCTCACCTACAATAAGCAGATTGTATAAATCAATGCATTCTGACATATTCTGCCTTTAAGAACATAATTTGGACAACTCGAAAAAGGTGGAGAAAAGTTGCCTAATGGTGGAGGTTGTTAATGATTTTTAAAATTACCAATTGTACAGAAAAACATTTTCATGCCTACACCCCAGCTCATCCAGCCATGGACAATAAGTAAGGTCCAGATCTACAGTCACAAATTTACAAGTACCTTGTTTGTCACTGCATGCTTTCCCTTTTATGAGCCCTCTGTGACAGGAAGAGAAACATAAGGAGTATAGGAACAGTGAGTACCAACTAATTTAGCAGCCAGCCTATTCTCAGCGGCGATGTCTAATAACCAGGTGAGAAAGCAGAGATGACGTTAAATAGAAATGATTGCTGAGGGTAAGTTGAAAGAGTCCAGGAATGGCTTAGTTAGTCAGGTATGTCCTGGGGAAACTCAGGGCAGAGAGGAGACTCTTTTGGTGTGAGGTGGGGGATTCCATATAGATAGGATATGAAGGAATAAGCCAGAGTGATAGTAATCACACTCAGCCCTATCACTGCTTGCCGGTGACAGCAGTTCCGGCCAATTAGCCAGGACTTCTCCCCACTTCTTATGCTTTCTGGCGCTGCTAATGGTGGTGAGGTCAAGAGGGTATCCTCACTTCAACGTCAACCTCGTCACTGCCTGGCACTACTTACTAACAGTTAATTCTGCAGGTGACAGTTCTTGGTGGCATAGGTTGAGCTGCCAGTGGGGAACAATCCCAAAGGGGAAATGGAGAGAAGTTTAAAGAGTGGAAATGCTGACAAGAAGCAGAGTGCTCCATTTATTTTTGCCCAAGTGGTATGGAAACAGGGCGTTGCCTTGGCACAAGGGATGGTGCTCCACTCTGAGTCTCAGTCCCACATCCTTTAAAATGTGGAGCTGGGAGCAGAAGGCCTTCAGGGCCTGCCCCTTCTAATGCTTACACGGTGTGATCCTGTGGATGACTGACCTCACTGGGGTCTGTTCTCCATCACTTGTGGAGGAGGTGAGAGGGACATCGTGGCTGCGGACGAGGCCTGCCCATAGTTTGAAGAGGAAAACAAACACGATAAAACCTGACTGCTTTCCTGAGGGATTTTGGTGGCATTCTGATAAACTGACAGAAACCAAAATCTTCCTCTGCCACTTTTCCAAGTCGAGGCCAACAGCCAACACTCTTCCCTGCTATTTGGGTAGGCAAACGTGGAACTCTGTAAAACCAAAGCATGTGGAACGGGAAGAGTGAGCCACCTTCACTTACTCGACACTTGAAAATTATTGTTTCAAGTTTTTTTTTTAAACTGTGGATTCCATATCTCCTTGGTTGATGTGATTTGAATGAATAGCACTTCAATTAATTCAATCATCTTACCAATCAGAAATCCTGTCTATAATTTATTCTTCCCTTCCTCTCTTCTCTCCTCCAAGAGACAGTTTTGATGCATGTGCTCAGGACAAGGCAGTAAGAATGGATAAAAATTCCAGTGCTTCATATGTCCAGTGGGGACAATAGCCATGTAGACACAGCACAGTGATCTGGCACATGATAGAGTTTACCCGGTACATTTTTGTCTAAAAAGAAAAATAAAGGAAAGTAATTTTGCTCTCTGCTTTTTGAGGTCAGCCTTTTCCAGAAAAGTCTCCCCTTGTTCAACTGATCTCTGTGTCCCTGTGTTTTCACTGGCTCGCCCTTGTTCTGTCTTCTTCTCTTCCTCTCAAAATTCCCTTCATCCTGTAAGAACCATCTCAATTACCACCTTTATTTGCCTTTCCCATCCCATAGTTCTCCTGCTCTGTTGGCCAGGGAAGAGAAAGAACCCCTGCAAGATGCTTCAGAGAGTGAAAGTTCTGGGTTTGCTCATCTGCCTTTGTGACTCCTCTACTCGGGTTTAATTTTGTAGAGACAAAGGTGCAAAGACAGACTGGACCTCCTGTGCTGTGGCCAGTGCACCCTGGACCTGTAGTCCTGCAGCCCTGCTACCGTGTATCTGCTTAGACAGTCCTTAACTCCCCCGGTACACCAGAAATGCTAAGCCACCCAGAAGCCTCGGCTTCACTCTTTGCTGCGCTGCACCTTTAAGGATTCCATCATCATTTAGGAGTGGTAAAATGCCACAGTGTATGAGCGCAGCCATGAAACTTTAAGGCTATTTGTCCCAAAGTGAAAGGGAAATGGACACACCATACAGTGTATAATAGCATTAAAGGTTTGTGAAGAGGATACTCAGCTGTGATTCCCAATCTGGCTTGAGCATCTTTCTCACATGACTCTTCAATGTGACACAGACCTTTCTTTTCTGAGTCAGTCCACTTGGTGGCTTATATTACCTTAGTGGACTTTAGGTCCCTCGTCCTCATTCTGAGCCCAAGTTTGGAGCTCGCTTTTGATCAGCTAAATTTCAGTTTTTGCTCCCAGCAGACCTTGTTAGTTTACTAGGTCACAAAGCTTCTTTAAAACTAAATCATACATTTTTAAATTTATGAGGCTAAAGTTTTTTGGCTATATAATGGCAGCAAAAGGGAATCAGGTTTTAAAACTTGCTTTAGGGTATTGAACAATTGTGTTTGTGGTGATTTTACAATCCTGTGAGCATTTATTTTGAAGTTATCATTTGATGCCATAGTTTGGCCACTTATATCTTCTCTGTCAATTTCTCCTCTAAGTTTGGTGTCTCAGCTCAGCACGGGAGTGTCACTCTTTGAGATAGGACAAGGTTGCTTTATGTATTGGTTTTCTGCACTCTGTTCCATTATAGGATTTTAACAGGTGAAGCCAGAGCATACTGCACTTAGACACTGAGGAGGCAGCTCCCGTTCAGGGTGGTCTACATAGTCATGGAACCCACTATCCCTCTCCCCAGCTCTAGACATGCTGAGGTAGTGTTGTCCTTTTTCTCAATATAATTCCACACTCCTAGGGTGTATCAGCCCTAATTAATAAGGCAGGGGAAGTCAGAATAGTGCATGTCTCTCCCCAGCACATAAAGCCCTCAGAGCTTTGGGTTTTGTCCTGCTGACCAGGTGGAAACTCATCAAAGTGTGGCAGAGGAGAGGTAAACCGACAGCAATGCATAGTCAGGGAGAAGAGAGAGCTAAACTGAGCTCCATTTTAACTATTTGACATGTGGCCTGGAGAAGAGCCTACAGAAATTGAGTGATTTAGCTCTCGAAGATTTCAGCTTTCCATTTTGGTCTCTCCTTCCTTGTAAAAGATCTCTTAGATCTTCATTGGCATGAGAAAAAAAAAATCCATATCCCGATGACTCTCCACTTAGTATTTCCATTCAAATGTCAACTTATCTTCATGACATCCCACTGGATGACTAATGGATACTTCAAATTTAATGTGATCAACCCAAGGTGCTGAAATCCTTCTCCCAAACTTGCTCCTTTTACAGTCTTTCCCCTCCTAGTAAATGCTAATTCCAGCCTTCCGTTGGCTGAGGACTAAAACCTTGGTTTGGAGTCACCCCCGAAATCTGTCTCTCACGTTCCATATTATTTACAACCGCAATCTCATTGGCTTTACATTCACACCACATCCCAAACCTGACGCTTGCCACCACCTCCATTTCTGCTATCCTCATTCAGATCACCGCAATTTCCTCCTTGGCTTATTGTAATAGTTCCCAACCAATTCCCAGCTTCCACTTAACTCCCTAACACCCTGTTCACAGCACAGGAGATGGAGTGATCCTTTCCGAGTTAAGTCAGACAATGCCACTCCTCTGCTTCAGATCTACCTCTGGGACCTAAAAGGCCCCATTTCTCCCTGACTTTATCTCCTACTGCTTTGCCCCATGCTTACTCCTTCTGGCTACTCTAACTTCCTTGCTTTTTAGGAGCTTGCAGGGCACACTCCTGCCTCAAGTACTTTTCATGTGCTTTTCCTTCCCCTTTCAGTGCTTCTTCTGGGGAAATCTGAGCGGCTTGTTTCTTCATTTCCTTCAGATCTTACTCCCATCTTATCTTCTTAATGAGACCAATTCTGATTGTCCTCAATAAATTGTGTCCCCATTGAATACTTTCTGCTGTGGTTCTTTCTTTTGCTTTATATCTTAGGACTCATCACCATCATGCCACTGTCTGGCATACTCTAAGAGTTGGCTAGTGCTGAGTATCAAGTCCCCCGCCCTCCCCAACCAGTGACAACAGTCATTTATTTTTCCTACTAGCACATCTGTGGGTTGGCTGAGGTTTAGGCGATCCAGGCTGGGTTTGTCTTCATGGTCTGGTCTGGCTTCCTCCTTGCAGGTAAGACTCAGGTGGCCTCCATGTGATTTCATCCTAGGACCCATGCAGGAGGGGTAGCAGCTGCCCAGGGAAAGCTCTTCTCATGGTGATGGCAGAGGTACAAGACAATGAGGCCAACCTGCAAACACATTTTGAAGACATTTTTAGCGAACTTTGGTAATGATAGCATATCTATGGTCAATCTTTGTGTGTGTGTGTGTGAGAGAGAGAGATGTGTTCATCATCTCTGTTTTGTTTTGAGATGAAATGTTTATATTTGTCAGATACGACCCCCTCACGTGGCTCACTGTCACTTCTTTTGTTCAAATATCACTTTTTCAGAGTGACTCCCTTTTCAAAGATAACACCCCTTATTCTACTTCCTTGCTCTGCTATATTTTAAAATAGCATTTATCTCTACATAACATTATAGCAAACATTTGTTTGCTTGTTTGTCTCTCCTACAAGAATATAAGCTTCATGAGGGTAGACTGTCTTGTGCACTGATGAATTCTCAATACCTAGAACAGTGTTTGGATCCTAGAAGCCTTTCAATAAATATTGCTGAATGAATGATGAGAAACCATTACAAAAGAGGTCTAAGACTGTGTTAGAAGAGAGGGCTTTGTCCCTGAATTATGTGGTGTTACTCTGCAACATCCATTTATTCAGGGAAAAGCTCTTTTTGACACAACATCAGTATTTTTGGCATTTGTGTTTTTTTATTTGCTCATAAAACACTGTCTGTGCCCCTGTGAAAGCATCTCTAAATTGTTCTTGATACTGCATGTGATGCTTTGATTATTTCTGAAGCCATTCTCTGAGTCTGTAATATATCTGTACTTCTTGTGTGCAGATACTTTGAAAATGGGAGAGCTGAGCTAAAAATATTCAGAAGTAGCTAAGCAGTCAGCATTGCTTCAACCTTGCGCACTGACTACTTCTGTGTCTTATCCTTGCATCTGGTATCAAAACAAAAATCTTTAACATGAGAAGTTATTCTAGTCCTAAAGAAATCTATTATTGTCACAGATAATGAATAAGGCAGCTTTTGAAAACACCCAAACAATGTTCCCTAACCTGTCTCTCCAGGCACCCACCTTGCTCCTACAATGAGAATGTTATAATCAGATTCATCCCAAATAGACTTACTTTTATGTAATTTAGAACTATAATAATTTTAAAATCTCACATATTTGTATAGGATTTTTCCTTTTTTTGGAGCACTTTTAGATCACATGTATTCTTTTCTTTTTACGTCAAAACAGGCCCATTTGACGCAGGAAAAATGAGGCCCAGGAGAGTTCATTGACATCCTTAAGGTCACTTGGCTAATGAGTGATCACGTCAAAATCTCCAGCCTTCTGTGCTGTACAGATTGTGAATACTGAAATATTCAAGTAACCTCTTTTGATACCCAGTATTGACTTCTTTTTTTTCTAGATTTGAAAATATATCAGTAAGGTTAAAAAGTAAACTTAAAAGAAATAAAAGTGTGCTTTGGCAAACCTGTAGGACTGGGTGATCAATTATGTGCTCTCCCTACAACCCCTTCACCATATTTATGAGGACGAAACCAGGGTGGTTTTAATGGAGTAGGATGGGCACAACAAGGTAGCATGAAATGTCAAGGAAATGTGTGCAAGGGGAGGGGGGCTTTGCCCAAATCATACAGAAAATGAGAACATGTGTATTAATGCACTAGAGCTGTCTTTGCCAACCCTATCTTTCTCAAGCCCTCTCACATGGAGGCTTAGTCCTGGCCAGTACTTGAACCAATTCTGACCAGGGGGTCAGACCTCCATATCATGGGATCTAGGGCTTTCTGTCATGGATCAAGTGTCTGATATGCGTTATGGGCAACCATATCCCCATCAAGTCCATATCTTCTTTTGGCCGCTGCAGGGGTCAGTTCTGTTTGGAGTCCTGGCCTGAGTATCAGACCATTTATCTGGGACCCCAATGCCCCATCCAGCTCCTGGTAGCTCATATCCTGAGGGGGTGTCTGGGTTTTTGTTTCCACTCACTATCAAGCAGTAGTGGTAGGGGGCTGGGGCAGTCATCTTGGATAAAAGGGTGAGTGAATCACAGACCCTTGTAAGGCACATGCTTGCCCGTGAGTCTGGAAATGGCAATGCTGATTTAGCTGTAAATAGGCCCTATGAGTGCAGATGGAGAACCCAAGACTCAAAGTCCAAAAGGATGATGTAATTCAGGTTTTGTCCAGACAGCTGTCCTATCTCTCCAATGAGTGGGCATAGGAATCCAGGGAGTGTGTTTGTTTTTTCACACATGTATTCATTGACTATCTACCACATTCCAGGTAGGATGTCAGGCATTGAGGTTTTAGCAAATCAGCCTAATCAGGTAGGCAGTTGTAGCAGCATTACCAACAACTAATCCACTCATATTCCTAACCAGTGCCAGCCCCCTACCACTACTGCTTGATAGTGAGTGGAAAGAGTTCCCCTTTCACTTTAGGGGACTGTGAAAGCCATTTCTGAAACCAGCAAGTGTGCCCTTACTAAATGAATTCTAAAAATGCTTTTTGAGGAGAAGGAAGGAGAAATCTCTGGCTCATGCTCAGGATTTTGAAGGCAGAATTAGATTTGGCAGTAGGAAAAATTCAATTCCATTTAACAAAGATTTATTTATTTTAAAAGTTCTTTTATATGCCTGAAACCACAAAGTTGAAAAAAAGGAGTCAGTCATGGACTCTGCTCTCTAGGGATTAACAATCTAGTGACTGAGGAAGACCCAAAAATAGTTGAAGTGGGTGCAATAATTCCAGCATCAGGCAGATTAAGCAAGTGCTATAGTAAGGTAAAAGTGGAACACCTGTAGGGCTCAGTGGTTATCATATATTTTTGGAGGACTGAGGAAGGAAGAAGTCTGAGAGTGCTATAGCTTGTCCTCAGTGTCTTCCCATTTCCTTGATGGGATCTTCTCTTTAAATTAAATTACATTAAATTGAAATTTTGATTAGTTAATACATTCCAATATTCAAAAACCAAAACAATTTCAGTAGATGTACATTAAGAAGTCTTGCTCCCATGATGTCCCCAAAATTTTGTTTTCACCACGTTCCATTCAGATCATTTCCTCCACTCCTGTTTCCTGCCAGTAAGCTTTTGTATTGGTTTCTTTTGTATTCTTCTAGGGCTATTTTATGTAAACAAAGCAGATAAGAATATTCCTTTTTATTACTTCCTTTTTCTTCCACAAAATTACATTATATACAGTGTCCATCTTGCTTTTTTCCCTTCACAGTATACCCCAGAGATGATTCTATATCAATAAATAAAGAGCTTCTTGATTCTTGCTTTAAGAATCTTGCTTTAAATCTCTTGCTTTATAAATGCATAGAAAACCTTGCAGTTTGCTTACAACTCCCAATAGATGGACACTTGGAGTGTTTGCTGTTAAAAAATTGTTGCACAAACCATGTACATACATCATTTCACATGTGTGCAGGTGTATCTAAAGGGCAAATACCCAGAAGTAGGACTGCTCAGAGATCCACTCTCTTTTCCTTTTTTCTTTTTTTTAAATCAAGCTATCATTATTCCACAGTGTCAAAGATAATTTACTTTGCCATACAGACTCTCAAAGACCAAAGGAATGGATCTCTTAGGGTTGAATTCTAGGGCTATGAGAAAATATTAAGTGGGATCCTAAGACACTTTCCACATCTTTTTTTTTTTTTAAAGATTTTATTTATTTACTTGACAGAGAGAGACATAGCAAGAGCAGGAACACAAGCAGGGGGAGTGGGAGAGGGAGAAGCAGGCTTCCCGCAGAGCAGGGAGCCCGATGTGGGGCTCGATCCCAGGACCCTGGGATCATGACCTGAGCCGAAGGCAGACGCTTAATGACTGAGCCACCCAGGCACCCGACACTTTCCACATCTTAAGATATGTAGGAAGACATTTATTTCACATAATCCTCTTATATGATTGACTCTATTATCAGATCCTGATTTCCAAATCCATCAATATTTGTTTTGGCCTGGTCAGTGGCTCTCTTTGTCCTCATTCATCTGTTCAACCAACAAATGGTTTTTGGGCACTTTCTAGACCTTAAGTCTGATAGACACTGGAGTTAGAGTGGACTCTTCCTTGGTCCTGCTTCCTAGCTTATAATCTAGACAGAGATATAAACATCTAAATACACATTTAGTACAGTAGTTATTATGGTACACATATATATAGGTTGAGCTTTGCTCCCAGCAGCTCCACCTTCTCTGTGTATGCTTTTGGCAAGCTATTGGCATCTCTCACTGCCACTAGCCATATGCTTTTCATAATGCCCAGAAATCGGGGTCAGAAAACTTGGATTTTGGTTTAATCTATGCTACTAATTAATATTGTAATGTAAGTACATTAGTAACATAATAAGCTTGTAGTTTTTAGAATATCAAAATTCTTCATCTAAGATGTGAGTATCAAATGATATCAAAGCTTAAAAGTGCTGTGCAAATTATTGTTTACATCCTTTCTCCCCTAGGAAACAGAACTGTGAGTGAGAACAACCAAGGATGGTGGGAATAATTGCAGTGGTAATGATAATATTTGTTTCTGGACCGATAGAACCTCTCAAGTTCCTTCCCTTTCCCAGGTAGATTTGTCCAGATCACACACAGTCAGAGGCAGACTTTAAAGTTCTTCTGCAACAGTCATTAATGCGATTTCTCTGTTCCACCACGTGGGCTTGGTGTGCCACTTATGGAGGCACCAACGCTGGCCCACCTGTCCTTGTCGCTGTCAGTGTTGACTTTATCACCACTGAGCCACTGAACTGACCATCTTGCTCTTATCAAGGTGGGGAGAGCTTTTTGAGACAATGTCCCTGGAACTGCAGTATTAGAGTTGTACCCAAAGTATTCCTGCACACAGGCAGTACATCAGTGTTGGCACGTGGTCAGAATCAGGTGTCTGCACCAGGGTGTGGTTAGGAAGAGAAAGCCCAGGTCAAGTAGTCCAACAGAAGAACTGTCATAGGGAAGCACATATCCAAGGTGCTAGAAGAGCTGAAAAGTCAATGTGGGGAGAGTGAGACAACTCAAGAGATTAGCAACATTAACAATCTGCAACCATTCCTAGGGGATTAAGTAGTACTGATAGAGCCCAAGAGGCAGAGCTGCCGTGCGAGTGTGGATCACTGAACAGTCCCAGCCCTTGATGAGGCTGTGTCCCAACCCTGAAGCAGAGAGGGGGGGAAATCCCCTGTCTTCTTTTTTCCTCCTATGCTCCAGTCTCCTGGTAGTGTCTTTCATGAGCTGAGCCTGGTGAGAAGACACTTGGCAAGGGAGCCTGGGAAATACATTTTGCTGGAGAAAGTCAGGGGACGAATCTGAGAGCAAATAGGAAAATAACCATCACAGAATCTCAACTCATTCTTAGAAAGTGTTCCCACTAAGAGGGGAAGGTTGCCTCCAACTTTCCTCTTGTTCCTGAGGCTGAATATTTTGTCAGTTTTTAAATTCTTTGTTATTCTTTTTTTTCCAGCAGGCCCACTGGTCCTGTGCAGAGTGCTCCTGGCAGTCTCCACCTGGGACCATTGATACATGCTATTCTATCTGTTCTCTTTGATGCTTACAATTGTCTAGTTAGCTCTTTCCTCAGTGTCTTGGTTGGATTCCAAGGTAGGAAAGGGGAAAGCCAGAATCAACAGGTCACCTACAAGCCCAAGCGCATTAACTCTTTGAATCATAGAGAAGCCAGAAAATTCTGAGAAGGAGCAAGACAATTGCTGAGGTTTCATGTTGGTAATTACCTATCACTCCCTAAGTGGGTTATAGGGAAAACCTCTCTAAATAGCTTTAGCTTTAGCTACAGTCTTCCAGTCTTGATTAGAATGGTAGATTTTTGGAGCTAGAAATGTTAGAAATCAGCAATCTCAATATTTTCTTCTTCATTTTTATGAACAGTGAAAATGAGGTCCAGCAAGGTTAAGTGACAAGGTCAAGATCACATAACAAGTTAGTGGTGTGAGCTGATGTCCAATGCAGGGACATTCCTTTTCCATCTGCATGCATCAATTTCACTTATGCTCCATATTGACTCCGATCTTAATACATTGTTTAAGGGGTCTAAACAGTTCCTCTCCTCCCACTTGGGAGTTTCTCCTGTTAAGATCACTTCAGGGAGTCTCCTGGGTTTTGAAGAAAAGAACATTTTCAGCAGACTTTTATTTTCCTCTGCTGCCTCCACCTCAACCCATACAAATTATTCTGAGCCTAGGAATATCTAGAATGAGCTCAGGTTCAAACTGGTCGGTGGCTTCTGTTATTCCATGGAGAGGTGGTGTGGCTTTCCCCTTTCCAATGTTGTTTGTGGTCCTAGCATGCCAGGGTTCTTTCTGTGAGAAGTTCTGTGATTTTATTACCAGTAATGTAAAACAGGAAACCAATACTATCATTTTCACTGTAGGTTTTATTTCCCTGGTGACATATGAAGAAAATTGGTTCAGTGAAGAAGCCAGCTATAAGGGTGAAAATCTGCAGATGGTGGGTCCACTGGAGCCTGGAAAGGGTGTGGAGTCAAGGGAAGGAGGAAAGTCTGACCCTTGGTGGGAGGGCTGATCTCACCAGCTTCAGACAATGGCTTTCTGTACTTTAGTTTTTATCTGAATAGGAAGGAGAAAAAGGGAAAGACTCCAAAAGAATAAAGAGGGAAAGAAAGAAGGAGAGAGGATACAACAGAGACAGAGAACAAATGAAAGAAGGAAATGGAAGAAAATGCTCCCATAGGAGTGAAAAGGCCACGAGAGAACAAGAATCAAAGAAAAGAAGAAGGCCATGTGTCACTCAACAGTGCATTTAATGTAAATATGACTTCTTTTTAAGATTATCTTTTTTTTTTTTTTTTTCTTAATGAGTGTGAGGTAATCAGACTCAGGCCATGTTTCTTTGACTGCAGAGAAATTAGAGTGATCAAAAGACTAGGTCAGACCAGTGTTTGGCTGCAGGGACTAACACACCAAGATCCTGTCTGGGATGAAAGGTGAGAATGAGGAGGAAGGGGAGGAGGATACAGGGGGATGTATTTTAGTCCACTGGGAATATGGACTTGCATATATTCGGTACTCAGCATGTACTTCTTAAAACTTGCATTCCTCCCTTTGCCACTTGCTCTCATGCAGTCATGGTGACACTAACTTAGAAACAATACAAAAATCGATTCATATATTTTTTTAAATTGTGGTGGCCAATACTTGGTTAGAAATTGGGCATCACCAAGTTTGGAAGGTAAAGGAGTGGATGGGAGGAAAAATTTCATGGGCTAACAGAGGTAAGAAAGTGTTTGCTCTTCTGGGTGGTAGTAGAGAAGGAATCTTCTAGAGTGGGCTGAGGCCCCAGGGTTGTATAAAATGGAAAACAACTGCACTTTAATTACCTGGAAAGATAAAGGGATAGCTGGTTTGATATTCTCAAAGTGCTTTGCAATTATGTTTGTTGGTGGGGCTATCATGATGCTTCAACTGGTCTGTCTCCTGAAACTTGGAATCATTAGTAGATGGAAAAAACAGTTGGAACTAATTTATCCTGACAAGACCATCAATTGGCTCCTCTTACATGGATTCCCAGGGCTGCCCTGGCCCCTACCCTTCTTGATTCTGTTTGGCATAATTATGCATTTCTTCAATTTTGAGAGCTACCACTCATTCTTCCAGGATGTCTTCTTTTTAAACTTGAGGTAGGAAGAATCTGTTTCTCTTGCTTGAAGTCAAAGGACCCTCACCCAACTAATAGATGTTCTACTCTACTACCAAAACACTGACTCCCCCCACTGTACCTTTTAAAGCTCTAGCTTTTTTAGTAATAAATACTCCCTGTACTTGCAATAGACTGATGTCCCCTCAATTTAATGGTAAATCTAATAATCCCTGGCCTCTCTCTCAAACGCCTGAATGAGCCATTTAACCCTTAGAGGCTCCAATAGAAGGTTTATAAACATCCACAGATAAACATTTGGATCAGACTAGGAAAAGCAGCACATTTTGGAAGAGGTGAATTCTAATTCTAAAACTAACTAGCAGGTACAATGATTTTCCTTTTCCATGACATGGACTTCACAGGATTGATAAGAAAAAGTGATTGAGCTCACTTATGTAAGGAGTCACATGGCACTTGACACATAAGGGGACGAGTCACCACAGTCCCTATTGGAATAGAAGTGCCAAACTCTTGCGCTTGGGGGAATACACTTAGTGACGCCCATAGTGAATCCAGACTAGGGGTTTCATAATCCTTGGAAATGTGGGCACTTGACCAGAGTCACTGAGCTCAAAGCTTCTGATCAGAGGACACAGAAAAACACCCAGGAGCTTAAAGACAAGAGAAGGGCAAAGAGGGAATGATGCAGGGATTGAAACGACAAAAGGATGGCCTCACAGAGAGGGAAAAGGATAGGCCAAGAGAAAGCACCCTCAAGGCAGAGCACAGGAGAGAGGTACAGAACTTTACAGCCAGAGATCAAATGTGTCTGGAGTTTTCTCTGGTCCTGAAATCCCAAGTTGTTTTGTAACCTAATGCTGGTTTATGGGACCTAAGGGCTGGATTATGGGAATATTATATTCCCATATTTATCCAACCTAAGGGCTGGATTATGGGAATATTAAACCAGAGCACCAGGCTAGAAAGACTGGAGACAGCATGAAGCTGCACAAGATACAGTTTCTGCAAACTACTCAGGCTTTCATTAAGCAAACTTTAATTTGTGTGTGTTCTCTCCACTGTACCTTAAAATAAATGTATTCTTTATGATCTGGAGAGATGCCTACTCTTCTAATTTGGAAGAAATATAAATGCTGGTAGGATTGTCTCCAGGGAATGTTACTACATATCGTCATTAAGGGAGAAAATAATGAGAGTGCAGGAGATTAACTAGTTAGTTGGGGAATCTACTAGAAGAAAGGAATTGACACCTCAGGGCGTAATCTTGAAAATTGTTCGGCACAGACAGCAACATGCTGAGCAGAGGAGGAATGGGATAGGGAATGTAAAAAAAAAAAAAAGGAAAAGAAAAATAATTATCAGAAATGCTAATCAAAATATAATGAATATAAAGTGCTAAACTGTTTTAAATAACAACAGTTTTGCTATGATATCTTTATTCAGTCATGTATTACTTTTATTAAAAACGCTTCCATTCCTCAAGCTGTTTCAGCACATGGGCCAGATAGAGAAAGCCCAGAGTTAAGTTGGTCATGGTTGCAGCTGAGCTCCTCCTGTTTCTGTGCTGTGTGGGATGCTATTCTCGATGACAGCAACAATAGCTAAGCATATCTCTGAATTGTAACTGTCATGAGGCTCTTTCCTGGGTTCATCTACCTTGCTTAGCATTTTAAGTCTCTCCTGCTTAATGAAATGTCATCTTTTCATAGCTGGTGACCAAATAATTGTTTAAAGTGAATCAGAATGTGAAAGGTGGAGGTTTTTATAACTTGGAGTTTAATTCATTGTGATACTTAGACTCACATCTCAAGCTAACTAAAGGATGTTATACTGCAGGACATGTGACCTTTTACCACCCCACGCTTCACATATTACAGCCAATTTCCCTTTGTCCAGAGTCGCTGGAGATAGGTGGATTCAGTTTCCAGGGTTCTGATTAACTGGGTATTGCCATATAATCCAATCATCAGAGAATGAAAATTCGTCTTCTGTGGATGATGGCATCAGTTTTTTTTTTTTTAATCCTGTTCCTTCTAGTCTCTCTTCAAGTTAATCTTGAAGAGTAACTCATTTCTCCCCAGCTCAAAACCTTCAATGACTCCCATAACCGATGGGATGAAGCTGTCATTCAAGGTTGTTCGTGATCATTTCCACATATCTATTTTCACCCCTATTTCTCTACCCTCTGTGCCACTCACACTCTTCTTCATAAACACCCTGACTTTCCTCATGCTTGCTGTTCCCTCCACATGGGATGCCCTTCTAGCCTGTTTCTGCATATTCAAATCCTGCCCATTCTTAAAGACTCAGGTCAATTCCCTCTTCTTAGGAAAGTCTTCCTTCCTCACCTCCTTTTTTAACCTATATTTTTTTCTTCTGAAATTGAGCATCCTTGATCTCTGCCTGTCTTGGGAAATGACTTTCTCCTGTCAGTCATTATCATTTTCATCTACTTTATCTTAAAAATTAATCACAAGTTTCTTGAATATATTATCTATGACAGATACATCTGTCAGCCCCCAAGATGCTACCATATGCCTTGCACACAGTAGGCATTCATTAAATGAATGAGCCAACAGGATCATAATTTCATCACTGAAAAGGGTCAGAAAGTGCTTTTCTCTTTCTTAGATGATTCATAGAACACCTTAGGATCTCATAGTGCTTTTGATTTATTATGATTAACATCAACCATCATTAGAGAGGCTACAAAGAAGTCTGGGTATTTGAATTTTCTGGTTTGGATTTCTGAACAAAACTGGAAGCAGGTACATTTAGCAACCAGGGGACTGACAGAACTTAAAGGGAAAATGTAAGTGTGCATTGACCTCAGATAAAATGCAGTAAATGGCACAGGGAATTAGGAGAAAATTAAGTCCATCTAGACATGGAGTGATTTTGTCTGAGAGAATCTAATTAGTCGTGTCAGAATGTGATCAGAATCTCATTGTTGATATTGCTCACCCATACTCACTCCCTGAGGATAATGACTTTAGGAAAGATAGCCATACCCAGGGCAGTACCAAGCAGTAGGCAGAAGCTAGGCAGATTCTTTCTTAATTACCAGAGACACAACTGGGAATTAAAAATTCATTGTGGTTTCCTGCCCCAAGGGCTGCAGGGCATGGCATTTATTTCAGAATGGGCACAGTCACTGTCCATGATGCCATGCAGAGTCATGCACTTGCAGATAAAAACAGGAAACAGGCTGGTCACCAAGCATGGGTGAAAGGTCAGTGTTCTCGATGCCAGGCTGTGCTGTGAGCAAGGGTCAGGTCAAGGGATGTGAGAAAGAAAGAAAAGGGAAAGTGGGAGCTCATAAAAGGATATGATCAGGGTAACAATGGGTTAAATGCTAAATAAGCTAATAGAAATCAAAGAGAAGTAGATTTCAGGAAAAAATAGGAGACCAGCCCAGGCAAATAGTCAAGATCTCTGAAATCTACAGAATTTGAAGGAACAAAGCAGAATAGGTCATCAATATGGAGCAATCTGGAGCATTCTGGAGTTTTCTCTCCAGAAATTAGCTGTATGGTCCTGGCATCCAGGAAAGGAACCAGATGCCAGGGAACTTGTTATTTGAGCCCCAGCTGTACTGACATGCTCTCTCACTCCCGTGAAATCCATTCTGAGGTCTTCCGCCATTGAGTTGGGATCAGGGGATGCTCACTGAAAGCTGGTGACAAGAAGTTGTAGGGTGATCACTGGAGATGATTTTCCAGACAGAATAATTTTCCCAGCACAGGGACACACAGTTGTTTGGAAATTGATCCTCTCTGGAGTGTTAGGCTTATCAGGATATCTACCAGGGATTCTCTTTCTTAGACTTTTATATGATCTTTCTTCAGAGGCTCTGGGAACCCAGAGTTCACTTAGAATCCTCTCCAAGCTCTCTGTTTTGGCTTTTCACACTGACCAATGCTGACTGTTGCTCTTCCCACAGCTCATTATAGTGTTTTGGCAACAATTGGCAGCAACGGGAGCCAGGTCCACACGCCCTTCCAGAGCAGCCCCAGCCCGTCCCAGACTAATTTCTAGGTGGACAGCCAAGTGTAATTTGTTATGTAATGGAACTTTCTAAATTATAGACTCTTGTAATTTTAAAGCTTGAATTCCTGTCTATGAAATCACATCCACATGGCCATCAGAGGTCACACCAATTCCAAGTCAGGCTTTTTTTTTTTTTTTACCTTACTAGAGAGACATTTTTAAATTTTTTTTATTATGTTATGTTAGTCACCATACAGTACATCATTAGTTTTTGATGTAGTGTTCCATGATTCATTGTTTGCGTATAACACCCAGTGCTCCATGCAATACGTGCCCTCCTTAATACCCATCACCAGGCTAATCCATCCCCCCATCCCCCTCCCCTCTAAAACCCTCTGTTTCTCAGAGTTCATAGTCTCTCATGGTTCATCTCCCTCTCTGATATCCCCCCCTTCATTTTTTCTTCCTTCTCCTAATGTCCTCCATGCTATTCCTTATGTTCCACAAATAAGTGAAACCATATGATAATTGTCTTTCTCTGCTTGACTTATTTCACTCAGCATAATCTCCTCCAGTCCCATCCATGTTGATGCAAATGTTGGGTATTCATCCATTCTGATGACTGAGTAATATTCCATTGTATATATGACCATATCTTCTTTATCCATTTGTCTATTGAAGGGCATCTCAGCTCTTTCCACAGTTTGGCTATTGTGGACATTGCTGCTATGAACACTGGGGTGCATATGGCCCTTCTTTTCATTACATCGGTATCTTTGGGGTAAATACGCAGTATTGCAATTGCTGAGTCATAGGGTAGCTCTCTTTTTAATTTTTTTTTCTGTTATACCATGAAGTTTACTTTTATTTCCATCTATTTTATAAATAGCTTTTATTTCTTTTTTTTTTAATTTTATTATGTTATGTTAGTCACCATACATCATTAGTTTTTGATGTGGTGATCCACAATCCATTGTTTTCATATAACACCCAGTGCTCCATGCAGTATGTGCCCTCCTTAACACACATCACTGGGCTAACCAATCCCCCCTCCCCTCTAAAACCCTGTTTGTTTCTCAGAGTCCATAGTCTCTCATGGTTCATCTCTCCCTCCGATTTCCACCCCCCTTCATTTTTCCCTTCCTTCTCCTAATGTCCTCCATGCTATTCCTTATGTCCCACAAATCAGTGAAACCATATGATACTTGACTTTCTCTGCTTGACTTATTTCACTTAGCATAATCTCCTCCAGTCCCATCCATGTTGATGTAAAAGTTGGGTATTCATCCTTTCTGATGGCTGACTAATATTCCATTGTATATATGGGCCACATCTTCTTTATCCATTCGTCTGTTGAAGGGCATCTCGGCTCTTTCCACAGTTTGGCTATTGCAGACACTGCTGCTATGAACATTGGGGTGCATATGGCCTTTCTTTTCACTACATCTGTGTCTTTGGGGTAAATACCCAGGAGTGCAATTGCTGGGTCAGAGGGTAGCTCTATTTTTAACTCTTTGAGGAACCTCCACACTGTTTTCCAAAGTGGCTGTACCAACTTGCATTCCCACCAACAGTGTAAGAGGGTGCCCCTTTCTCCACAACCTCTCCAACATTTGTTGTTTCTTTCCCTGTCCATTTTTTGCCATTCTAACTGGTGTAAGGTGGTATCTCAATGTGGTTTTGATTTGAATTTCCCTGATGGCTAATGATGATGAACATTTTTTCATGTGTCTGTTATCCATTTGTATGTCTTTTTCAGAGAAGTGTCTTTTCATATCTTCTGCCCATTTTTTGACTTGATTATTTGTTTTTTGGGTGTTGAGTTTGAGAAGTTCTTTATAGATCTTGGATACCAGCCCTTTATCTGTAGTGTCATTTGCAAATATCTTCTCCCATTCTGTGGGTTGCCTCTTTGTTTTGTTGACTGTTTCCTTTGCTGTGCAGAAGCTTTTTATCTTGATGAAGTCCCAAAAGTTCATTTTTGCTTTTGTTTCACTAGCCTTTGGAGATGTATCTTGAAAGAAGTTGCTGTGGCTGATATCAAAGAGGTTACTGCCTATGTTCTCCTCTAGGATTTTGATGGATTCCTGTCTCACATTGAGGTCTTTCATCCATTTTGAGTTAATCTTTGTGTATGTGTTAGAGAATGGTCGAGTTTCATTCTTCTGCATGTGGCTGTCCAATTTTCCCAGCACCATTTATTGAAGAGACTGTCTTTTCCATTGCATATTTTTTCCTGCTTTGTCAAGGATTATTTGACCATAGAGTTGAGGGTCCATATCTGGGTTCTCTATTCTGTTCCATTGGTCTATATGTCTGTTTTTGTGCCAGTACCATGCTGTCTTGGTGATCACAGCTTTATAATATAGCTTGAAATCGGGCAACGTGATGCCCCCAGCTTCGTTTTTCTTTTTCAACATTTCTTTGGTGATTCGGGGTCTTTTCTGATTCCATACAAATTTTAGGATTGTTTGTTCCAGCACTTTGAAAAATGTCATTGGAATTTTGATCGGGATGGCATTGAAGGTATAGATTGCTCTGGGTAACATAGACATTTTAACAATGTGTATTCTTCTGATCCATGAGCATGGAATATTTTTCCATCTTTTTGTGTCTTCTTCAATTTCTTTCATGAATGTTCGGTAGTTCCTAGAGTATAGATCCTTTACCTCTTTGGTTAGGTTTATTCCGAGATATCTTATGGTTTTTGGTGCTATTGTAAATGGAATAGTTTCTCTAATTTCTCTTTCTACAGTTGCATTGTTAGTGTATAAGAAAGCAACTGATTTCTGTGCATTGATTTTGTATCCTGCCACATTACTGAATTGCTGTATGAGTTCTAGTAATTTGGGGGTGGAGTCTTTTGGGCTTTCCACATAAAGTCTCATGTCGTCTGCGAAAAGAGAGAGTTTGACTTCTTCTTTGCCAATTTGAATACCTTTTATTTCTTTTTGTTGTCTGATTGCTGTTGCTAGGACTTCTAGTACTATGTTGAACAATAGTGGCAAGAGTGGGCATCCTTGACGTGTTCCTGATCTTAAGGGAAAGGCTCTCAGCTTTTCCCCATTGAGGATGATATTCACTGTGGGTTTTTCATAGATGGATTTTATGAACTTTTATGAACTTGGATTTTATGAACTCTGAAGAGTTTTAATCAGGAAAGGATGTTGTATTTTGTCAAATGCTTTTTCTGCATCAATTGAGAGGACCATATGGTTCTTCTCCCTCCTCTTATTAATGTGTTCTATCACACTGATTGATTTGTGAATGTTGAACCACCCTTGCATCCCGGGGATAAATCCCACTTGGTCATGGTGGATGATCCTTTTAATGTATTGTTGGATCCTATTAGCTAGGATTTTGTTGAGGATTTTGGAATCCATGTTCATCAGGGATATCGGTCTGAAATTCTCCTTTTTGATGGGGGTCTTTGCCTGGTTTAGGGATTAAGGTAATGCTGGCCTCATAGAATGAGTTTGGAAGTTTTCCTTCTGTTTCTATTTTTTGAAACAGCTTCAGTAGAATAGGTATTACTTTTGGTATTATTTTGGTATTATTTTTGATCACTGCTTCAATCTCGTTACTGGTTATTGGCCTATTCAGGTTGTCAATTTCTTCCTGTTTCAGTCTTGGTAGCTTATAGGTTTCCAGGAAAGCATCCATTTCATCCAGATTGCTCAGTTTATTGGCATATAGTTGTTGATAATAATTTCTAATAATTGTTTCTATTTCCTTTGTGTTAGTCGTGATCTCTCCCCTTTCATTCATAATTTTATTAATTTGGGTCCTTTCTCTTTTCTTTTGGATAAGTCTGGCCAGTGGTTTATCAATCTTATTAATTCTTTCAAAGAACCAACTTCTAGTTTCATTGATCTACTGTGTTTCTGGTTTCTAATTCATTGATCTCTGCTCTAATTTTAATTATTTCTCTTCTAATGCATGGCTTAGATATCGTTTGTTGCTTTTTCTCTAGTTCTTTAAGGTGTAGAGTTAGTTGGTGAATTCGGGATTTTTCTATTTTTTTTGAGTGAGGCTTGGATGGCTATGTATTTCCCCCTTAGGACTGCCTTTGCAGTATCCCATAGGTTTTGGACCGATGTGTTTTCGTTCTCATTGATTTCCATGAATTGTTTTAAGTTCTTCTTTGATTTCCTGGTTGACCCAAACATTCTTGAGCAGAGTGGTCTTTAGCTTCCAAGTGTTTGACTTTCTGCCAAATTTTTTCTTGTGGTTGAGTTCCAGTTTTAAAGCATTGTGGTCTGAGAATATGCAGGGAATAATCTCAATCTTTTGGTATGGTTGAGACCTGATTTGTGACCCAGTATGTGGTGTATTCTGGAGAAAGTTCCATGTGCACTTGAGAAGAATGAGTATTCTGTTGTTTCAGGGTGGAATGTTCTGTAAATATCTATGAGGTCCATCTGGTCCAATGTATCATTCAAAGCTCTTGTTTCCTTGTTGATTTTCTGCTTAGACGATCTGTCCATTGCTGAGAGCGGAGTATTGAGGTCTCCTACAATTAACGTATTGTTATCAATATGACTATTTTGGTTAACAGTTGGCTTATGTAGATGGCTGCTCCCATGTTGGGGGCATAGATATTTACAATTGTTAGATCTTCTTGTTGGATAGACCCTTTAAGAATGATACAGTGTCCTTCTGTGTCTCCAACTACAGACTTTAGTTTAAAATCTAATTTGTCTGATACAAGAATTGCTACCCCAGCTTTCTTTTGAGGTCCACTGGCATGGAAGATGGATCTCCATCCCTTCACTTTCAGTCTGGATCTATCTTTAGGTTCAAAATGAGTCTCTTGTAGACAGCATATGGATGGGTCCTGTCTTTTTATCCAATCTGCAACCCTGTGCTGTTTTATGGGAGCATTTAGGCCATTCACGTTGAGAGTGATTATTGAAAGATATGAATTAATTGTCATCATGTTGCCTGTGAAGACGTTGTTTTTATAGATTGTCCCTATAAATTTCTGTTGTATATCACTCTTGGGGTCTTTCTCCTTTTATAGAACCCCCCTTAATATTTCTTGCAGGGCCGGCTTAGTGGTCACATATTCTTTCAGTTTCTGCCGGTCTTGGAAGCTCTGCATCTCTCCATCCATTCTAAATGACAGCCTTGCTGGATAAAGTATTCTTGGCTGCAGGTTCTTCTCGTTTAGTACCCTGAATATGTCTTGCCAGGCCTTTCTGGCTTGCCAGGTCTCTGTGGATAGGTCTGACGTTATTCTGATGTTCCTCCCTCTGTACGTAAGGAATCTTGGTTTCTTTGGTTCTAAGGTTTGCAAGTTTTACTATTACATGCCAGGGTGTTGGCCTGTTTTCCTTGATCTTGGGAGGGGTCCTCTCTGCCTCTAGGACGCGAATGTTTGTTTCATTCCCCAGATTAGGGAAGTTCTCAGCTACGATTTGCTCAAGTACATCTTCTAGTCCTCTCTCTCTCTCCACTCCCTCCGGGATTCCAATTATTCTGACATTGGAACGCTTCATGGTGTCACTTATTTCTCTGATTCTATTTTCATGGATTCTGAGTTGTTTTTCCCTGGCCTCCTCTTTTCCCTTTTTATCTATTATATTGTCTTCCAGGTTGCTTATACATTCTTCTGCCTCAGTTACCCTGGCTGTTAGATTATCTAGATTAGATTGAATCTCATTGATAGCATTTTTAAGTTCTGCCAATTCAGCTTTCATTTCTGCCCTTAGAGACTCTATGTTGCCATTAATTGATTTCTCCATTCTAGCCATTGTCTTCACAATTGCTAGCCTGAATTCCATCTCCGACATCTTGGTTATATCTGCATCCGTTTGTAAATCTGTGGCATAAGTCATAATCTCTGAGTCTTTTCTGTTTTGGGGTTCCTCCTCCTAATCATTCTGTTTGATGGGTGGTTGAGGGAGTTTATAGAGTCCAAATTATTGACCAGAACCCAAGCAAGATGCACCTGTTTTCTTGGGACCTTAGGGTTGCTGGCTTCTTGTTTTCCCAGCCTGTCTTCTGTGGGAGGGGCCTGCCGCACTGTTACTCAGGCAACCTTGTTTGGGCGGAGTTGCCCTGCCCCCCCTGTGGTGGGGGATGGGCTCAGCGGGAATCAGTCTTTGGGGCTTTTGTTCTCTGGCGGCTTTCCCTGGCGGCTTTCCCTGTCTCTTCCGCGAGTCAGAGCAGAAGAGACCGTTTCCAACTCTCTGCCTCAGAGCAGAGAGACCTCAGTCTGTTCTTCAGTGAGCTCTCCAGGCCACACTGTCTCCGTTTCTGTCCGTGCTGCTATAAACTGCAGCGGCCTGGGTTGTGCGCCCCTCCGCAGCGCTCCCAGTCCTGCCTCCAGGTCGGGGCACGTCTCTGCCCTTTGTGCTTCTAAAACCGCCAGCCGCTCCCAGTTCGCAGGCGCGACCCCGCCGCTCCGGGTTTCCACCCCGGGGCGGCCCTAAAGTCCTTTCGCCGCCACTACCGGTCTGCGAGTCTGTGCCCATCCCCAGCGCGTGAGGCTGTCGCTCACCGGCGGTGCAGGATCCCCACGGCCAGGCACCCTCCCGCTGCCGTTTATCCTCCGATATCTGCCCGCAGAATCACGGCTCCCTGCTTCGTACCTCAAAACCAACCGCCTGCGATATTCTGTTTGTAGAGATCCAGATCTTCTTAAATCTCAGGCTGGTTTCGTGGGTGCTCAGAGTGGTCTGGTAGATATCCAGCTCAATTCCGGGGACCAGTTGAAATAGGGTCCCCTACTCCTCCTCCATCTTTTCTTCCCAAGTCAGATTTTTATGTTCCCATCCAAAGTGAGGAGGAAATTCTGGTCCATCTTCTATGAGGTGGGAATTGATTCTTAAAATGATTACTGTGAGGGTATGTAAGCAAGTGTGAAGATGTGACCTTGAGAAATTTAACAAACCACTCTGAACCCCAGCTTTCTTAATTGGAAAATGGAGACTCACCACCCCATTCAAAGGGTTATTGCACGGATTAAATGTGTAAAAATGTAGGTAGAGCCCTGGGTGCATGATAGGCCCTCACATCATCAACAGAAAGACTCAAGAATATTCAGTTTTGGTGCCTGTTTCCTTGCATTAGGATTCTTGGAGCTCAGTTTACTCCTAGTTTTTGTTTTTGTTTTTGTTTTTAATATTCTATTGATCAGAAAAGTACAGTGTATGAGAGGAATATATACTTACTAGACCAAGAATCAAGACATCTAGGTTCCAGTTCTAGCTCTACCACCTGCTAGTTGGTTAATCCTGTGTAAACTATAGTCTATAAGCACCAATTTCCTCCCCTCTAAAATTCAGTAATAGACATGGCTTCCATGTCTACCTCATAGGACTATTGTGAAGATCAAATAAAGTAATAAATGAGCAAGAGTGTTTTCACCATTAACACGGGCCATGTATTGACTGCATGTTTCCATCGGTCTTTTAATCTCCACTGTCACCCCACACAGAGATATACCTTATCTCATTTGAAAACCTGAGCTCAGAGAGACATTCTGTGACTTGCTAAGCCTAGAAGTCACTGAGCAGGAGGGCCAGGATTCAAAACCAAGCCTCTCGGTGCCAAGTGCTTTTCTCACTATTATGTTGGGTCATGTGAAATTGCTATTTTTGTAGGTTAATAAAAATCGAATGTCAGCAATTTCATATGGTTGAACGTGATATAACACATCTGTATAAAGAACTATTTAAATTCAAGAAAACAAAACCATTGAGTAAAGGCTTCGGCTCTGATTAACGCCATTCAGGACAGTGTTCCCTTATGTCACATAAAGGATCAGAAAAGGGTCATAAATGTCCCATTTGATCCAAACAGGAATTGGCAAAACTCTGTTCTGGTTGGGCATTTTCACGTGATAGTTCAGCCACAGCTCATACACAGGAGATAAGTTCTCTCTGTGGCACCATCCTTAAACTGGCGTCGATATGTCATATAGTCTGCAATATCTACTCATTGTCTTGTGGGAAACTGTGAATTCATTATAAACCTGAATTCAGGTGCAGATTGAGATACTAAGTAGTCTATTTAAGCAATGTAAAGTGTGAGACTTTAGCAAATGTGCCTTTGTAAAATTGAGATTAGGGTTTTTTTTTAAAGATTTTATTTATTTATTTGAGAGAGAGAGAGCACAAGCAGGGGGAGTGGCAGGCAGAGGGAGAAGTAGGCTCCCCACTGAGCAAGGAGCTCAATGTGGGACTCGATCCTAGGACCCTGGGATCATGACCTGAGCCGAAGGCAGACGCTTAACCGACTGAGCCACCCAGGTGTCCTGAGATTAGTTTTTTAATGTGGACTTAACTTGGTCTGTTTATGAAAATTGCTGTGTTTTGGGGGAAAATCCCCAAGTATTTGCTCATAGGAGACTTGGAATCCTACAAAGGAGGCTGATTTGAGTTTCTCTTCATTCATGCTGGAAAAAGAACTGTGAATTGGTTCTAGAACGGGCTTGGCCTGGTGTTACCTGGACTGGAGGAACTTGGTGTACCCCAAATGGTGTAATACAAGATTGGGCAGCTGACCTCTGGGGAAATGTATACAGAACATCATGATTGCCTTGTCTGAATCACTAAGGCCAGATTATACCCTATGGATAAGGGTAGGGGATTTTTCCCTAAACATAAAAAATATTCCTACTCTTGGTCAAGGGCAAGAGTTCAAACTGGAGCAGGGCTTTGGACCAGGGAAGAGAGAATTTTCTCACTGTGGGCTTAAGGGGAACTAGGGTCCAGGATTTCAAGGTAGAGAGAAATCTGGATATTCCTGTAAAATTTAATTCATCTATCTACTACCAGATAGTGGCTTTGCATTATAGAATGGATTTCTGAAGTATTCAAGATCGTGTTATTCAGAATAGATACTCAAGCTGTTGTTATTCAAAAATTAAGAAGGGAACCAAAGAAGTGTTGAAAACATGTGTACATCTGGGTTACATGCCTATACGATGAACATCACCTGACATCTAATTACGTTATGAATTACACAATATATTACATAACATGCTGCCTTACAATATACCACATGGCCCATCTAAAATGCTTGTGTATAGACCTGTACCTATGAAACAAATAATACATTATATGTTAAAAAAAAAAAAAGAAGATAGCAGGACGGGAAAAATGAAGGGGGAGAAATCGGAGGGGGAGATGAACCATGAGAGACGATGGACTCTGAAAAACAAACTGAGGGTTCTAGAGGGGAGGAGGGTGGGGGGATGGGTTAGCCTGGTGATGGGTATTAAAGAGGGCACGTATTGAATGGAGCACTGGGTGTAATATGCAAACAATGAATCATGGAACACTACATCAAAAACTAATGATGTAATGTATGGTGATTAACATAACATAACAAAATAAATAAATAAAAGTAAAATGCTTGTGTATATTTTATATACAAATATGTGTGATATTCTGTATGCCAATCCTCATTTTCCTGCTCACAGTGCATCTAGGCCACTCAGCCCCTACATAGATATTGATAATTTTCCTTATTGGTACACAGGAGCTTTTGGCTGTTCATTAATTAATACTCAAGGCAGAATGTGTTTATTTTATGTAAATGTTATTTAAATCACAATCAACTCTTCTACTTCAGCATGGAGTTATTTATGCCAGAATGCTAAAATGCTACAGGGCAGGGATCCATCCTGGGGATACAGGGCCAATTTACTTAGCCCGGGAAAAGTATGAGTTATATAGCCTTGGAAATAAATGCCCAGGGGTTCATTGCCTAATGGGATTGTAGCCAGGCTTCAGCCTTCACCAATACCTCATTGGTGAGTAAGGCAGAAACCTATTTGGTGAGTGGGTTAAAAAGCAGAACCCACCTCCCCTCCCCCAATCCCTAGTTCTAACAAGAATGGGAGAATCAGACACCATGAAAATACAGAGCAATGCATCAAACTGCTATTTCTTTAATGCACTTATTTTCATATCCATGACATCATGGATTCTCAGATTCCTCTTATCAACAGCATTGGAACTCCAGACTGGGCTTTAGGAGACTTAGATTCTGTTTCCAGTTCTGTCATTAGCTTGCTGAGTCAGAGAACAATAAGCTGGAAGGTATCTGTGACATTCCATGAACTATGTCTATTTTCTCATTTAAGTCTCACAACAAATTTTACTTAGAAGTTAAAAGACTTGCTCAGGATCACACAGTTAAGAAATGAGAGGTGGAAGGACAGAGCAGATGCTACAGACAAGGGTTTCTGACAACACAACTCTTCTCATGGCACCATTACTCTACAGAGAAGGAATGGAAACCCAAAGACACACCTGCCTGTTTCCTCTACCTCTTCGTGCTTTACTCAAGGGACTCACTGTTACCCATGTCAAAGACATAGTGTGCAAGGGCGGCAGCAGAAGGCTTCATTCATTCATTCAAAATGTAATCATTAAAAAAGTAGATATTGGCTACCTATTACAATTTGGATATCATGTCAGGCCTATACCTGGGCCTACATAGTCTAGTGAGGTAGACAGACAGATAAACAATGTGACAATGGCTGTGATAAAAGGAGGCACAGGCTGCTGGAAGCACCAGTCATCTCTCTTAGGGAACGCCCTAAACTGGAAAGTTAACTGCTTGAAGGCAACTTTGCTGGGGAAGCCCAAAGGTGTGAGCACAAAAGAGGAGAGATGCAAAGATCCCTTTGTGAGCCATTGCTATTACAGGGGATATCATCTGATCTAGCTTGAGAGGCTCCCCAACACACTCCAGGTGTTCCTCAAATGATAGATTGGTCTTATCTTGAAAAAGGTTCTTCTTAGGTCACAGAAGGCTGGAAAACCCTCATTCTCCGGAGCTAGTATGTATCAGTCAAGATAGGCTAGGTTATGCTGTAGTAATAAATAACCCTCAAATCTCAGTAGTTTAACACAACAAAAGTTTATCTCTTGTGTGTTGGTCAGAAGCTATGCTCACCGTAGTCACTCAAAAACTGGGACTGATAGATAATCCATCTCTACATATTTTTCCACAATTCCCAAAGTAGGGAAAATGGGATATAGAAGCATATGTTGTCTCTTAAAAACTTTCACCTGTAAATGGTAACATCACACTTCTGCTCACATATCATTGGCCAAAGCAAGTCATACAGTCATGTCTAACTTCTCAGGAAGTAGGGAAATACAATCCTTCTTGTATTGGGAAAATGAGGAGAACTGGAGTATTTCTGAATATCCCTAAAACTAGCAGTGTTTTAAGAGCCTGCAGCAGAGTCTTTATCTTTCAGGATTCCACACCAACCTGTGAGCTCCTAAGCCTTGTTCATCTCTGTATTCCAAGGGCCTAACACAATGCTGGGCATGGAATAGACTCTCAATAGATACTTGTTGAATGAATTAATGAATGAATAGAAAAAGACTCTTTCCTAAAAGAAGAATCCTTCCCACTGGGTGGCCAGAAAAGTCTACATCACCTTTCATATATATATATTTTTAAAGATTTTATTTATTTATTTGACAGAGAGAGAGAGACAGTGAGAGAAGGAACAAAAGCAGGGGGAGTGGGAGAGGAAGAAGCAGGCTTCCCACAGAGCAGGGAGCCCAATGTGGGGCTCAATCCCAGGACCCCGGGATCATGACCTGAGCTGAAGGCAGACGCATAACGACTGAGCCACCCAGGCTCCTCCACCTTTCATATTTTTAAATTAAGCTTCAGGGACTGAGTACCATCCCTATTTGTGCTCTTCTAACATAGCTAGAAGGACAGCTTGAAGGCCTATGCAGCCTTCAGAGGACAAGCTCAGGTAACTGTATTTTGAGCCTCCCTGATGACTTTTGGGAATTACAGCCATAGCAGCCTCTTGTATGCAAGTTTAAGGGAGATGTTAGGAGAAAGGTGGGCAAGCAACCAAGCAACTTCCAAATGTGAGAAATGATGATCAAAGCATGGCCCTTGGAGGGCATCAAGGGATGTGGATTATCTTCCCCAAACAATGATGAAGGCAGTGACTAAATCTGCTGAGACCAGAGCTCTGGCTCTTCTTGAATAGACACCCTTAGAAAGGCTCCCAGAACAGATTCTCTGTTTTCCAAAGCAGCAATACCAGTGCCAAGTTTCTGGGCCTGGAGTAAAGGTCACAAAAATCAAATAATATAGCTACATTCAGAAGACAGCTAAGGTGCTGGATGACTACTAGAGCCTGTCTATGGCGGCCACAGAAGTCAACAGACCAGGATGGGTAACAAACATGCCATAATCTGATATGCTCTTCATTTATCATGCTCTTCACATTCCACAATGTTGAAGTTCTGGCCATGATCTCTATCTTTGTTGTGCTGCTATAGACAAAAAGATTAGGGCATGACCATGCTTGTGTATGCAATGGGACTGAGAAGATGCTTGGAAGAAAGAACCGCATTGGCCCAGTGCTGTGTGCAGAGCATGAACCTGAAAACAAGGCACAGAAGCCCCAATGGAATGTCTTCCCTTGGGGGTGGGAAATTGGGTAGCTAGGACAAACAAGGCAGGCCTTTTCCTAGACAGGAATTTGATGCCATTCCAGTCCCTGAAGGGTGGCATAATTTATGGTCATCTTTTATTGCTACCAAGATCTTCAACCTTCCCCAGTGTATGCTCCCCTGGTATTACTCACCCTGCTGAGCTTCCATGTTTGCACACAGACCTGCTGTGCACTCCAGAGGGGCTGACAAATCATGCATGTGTGTCTGAAGTGTTCTGGAATTATATTTGTGTGGAAAGAAGATTAAAGTGGTACACACAGATGTGGGTAATGACAGGACTTTTGCTCTTTCTTCCAACCATTCTTCCCAAACTGGATGTAGGGGTGCTGTGATTCTCTGTAACCTGAAGCTGGTGAGACATCTTCTCCAATCCTTCTTCCAACAGGTTTGGCTGGGGCTGCCTGGGCAGACGTTTGAGTGGCTGCTCTTCCCTATGCCTGATGCTCTGGGGGTGAAGGCATGAATTTGACACTGGGTTACTGAAGAGCATCCCTGTAACTGAGGGGTTACCTACAAAACTCTACCTGATGCTACAAAGGCAAGAGTAGCTCCCTAACTTTATGATCCAACAGAGTCTTAGAAAATAAGGCAAGTTTCAACTTCTTCTGGAGAAGGATAATCTGGTTAAACTGACCTGCTTTGAATGAGCCTTTAGAGATAATAGAGACTCTCATTCCAAATTATCTTGTGATCTTGATACGAGAGTTTCTTGTTTACATTTTCTGAAAAGGGCTAAATAGTAAATATTTTAGGTTTTGCTGGCCACATATGGTCTCTGTGTTCCTCCTCCCCTCCCCATACCTCTTCCTCCTCTCCCTCCTCCTCCTTTCCTTAAAAAACATGAGAACCATTCTTAGCTCAAGGCCCATATAAAAAACCAGCCTTTGGCTGGAATTAGCCCACAGGCCTGAGGTTCCTGATTCATGTTCTAGAGCATAAATGGAGAAAAGCATCTAGTATCATACAAGACATGATGGCACTTGCCAAAGACTAAGTCGAGTGGGACCACAACTGTAAGTTTGTGGTTCTTGACTGGATCAGTTGCACATGTACATAGGTCAGGATTTGAGAGGACCTGGGAATCAAAAGTACTTCTCCATTAATCTGATCAATCTTACCAGAGATATGTTCCTACAGGTCAAGGCTCACACATCAAGGGATTTCCAGTTAAAAGATAAATAACCTGAGGAGTGGGACAACTAGGATTCATTTCTCCAGATGGTTTCCTAGATTAAGAAGTAAATTAAAAGGGAATGAAATGCAAGAGAGGTAGGTTGAGATACTTTCTAGACAAGAGTAAATATTATCAGTATCTCTGGTTTAGATAAGAAGAGCTAGGAAAATAAGTCAATCACAATGTTCTGTCCCCCTCAACCCCCAGTTAAATCTTGGATTAAGTGTGTGGTAAAAAACACCCAGATAGGATTGGGCAAATCTGAGACTTTTGTGGATGGAGCGCTCTTTCACCAGAAGTAGCCTACTGAGGCTGCAGTCTGCCAGAGAAGCCCTGAAGTAAGCCATGCACCACAGGAGAAGTGGTGGAAACAAGTGCTGGCCTGTGTGGGTCTGGCCTGGTAGTCCTTTGGTTCACATGATTTGGGTGTGACATATAGGGGACCCGGGAGTTCCTAGGACCCCCAACTGGGAGATAGAAGGTATTGAAACTAGGTGAGGAGCTCAAAGGAGGTGTGTATTAATTTCCTAGGGATGCTGTAATGAAGTACCAAAGACTAGGTGACTTTAAACAACAGAAGTTTATTTTCTCACAGTTCTGAGGATGTAAGTTCAAAATCAAGGTGTCAGCCAGGCCATGCTCTCCCTTCCTTACCTTGTCCCAGCTTCTGGTGGTGGCAGTAGATCCTTGGTGCTCCTTGGCTTATAGCTACATCACTCTAGTCTCTGCCTATGTGGTCACGTGACATTCTCCCTGTGTGTCTCCAGCTTTATATGGTGTTTTCCTCTTCTCATAAGGACACCAGTCATACTGGATTAGTGCTCATCCTAATGACCTCATCTTATCTTGATTACCTCTGCAAAGACTTTATTTCTAAATATGGTCACATTCACAGATACCAGGGGTTAGGATTTCAAAATATCTTTTAGGGGAACACAGTTCAACAGGTAACAGAATGTGACAGTAGTCAAGTGCAAAGAGGTTCTTAATTGTCCTCCAAGCAAGTGTCACAGCTGGGTGTCAAAAGATCTGCATGTTCAGCAGGAGCCAAAGAAAATGACCAGCCAGCAAATGGATTACAGGGGCTTCTGCTGGGCTAAGAGACAAGGACATGAACATATCACAGTGGACTCTAGCAATGCATCCAGCAAGAGATGGAAGGAGATCTACAGGCTGGATGTGTCTGCTTTCCCCTGACTACTGGCACCACAAAGCTTCTTAATACCTGGGGCCTTAGATCCCTCCTTGGGTAAACAGAAGGAGAAGGGCAAGAGGGAGGAAATAGTGACTGCCAGATGATCTTTACTCTAAAGTGATCAAGCTCAACCTGAGAGAGATTTTCAAGCCAGAGGACACTGAATTACTGTCAGTTGGTAAGCTTAACTTTCTCCCCTTACCTCCATTATCAAGAACAGAATACACTTATCATGATGAGCACTGAGTAATGTATGGAATTGTTGAATGCTTATATTGTATACCTGAAGCTAAGATAACACTGTATGTTAATTATACCTCAATAAAATAAAATAAGTAAAATAAAATAAAACTCCAAAAAAATGGAATAGAGGCTTTGAAGTAGAAAATAAAGCTCTCTCCATATATTTCTACCCCCATCTGAATCACACTTTGATGTCCCTCTACATATTAAACCAGTTATTACCAACCATGTGTTGTACACTGTACATCCGTACACTGCTATTGTACAGAACAAGAGGGACATGATTTCTACCCTCATGGAGCCAATGCTGCTCTCTCACTCTAAAAGCACTGGCCACCCCCTTCACCCTGTAAGTGGGCCTCGGGGTGACCTACTTTCTCCCCCCACCACTACCATGCAGCTCCAGCTGTCAGAGGCAGGCTCTTAATTTTCTTTTTCACTCTTGGCACAAGTGGGTTTCAGTAATAAAAGCAGATGTCACAAGCTTAGATCATTTGAACCACCGCCTGTTGGCCACTGAGTGGCTGCTTGATTTTCTCTCATCTCTTCAGTATTCAGGATGGCTCTCAGAAGACAGCTTCCTCCTGTCAATCTAAACACCCTCCTTCTCGAAAAGTCACTTATCTGTACTACCTTCTCAAACCAGACCAGATTTTTGAGTGCTATTATAACTACCTTAGGTTACACCAATGGGTCATCGGATCCCTGATTCTGGCTTCAAAATCTCGTATCCATGTCCTTCTGTCATCCCCACTGACACTGCCCGCAAAGCCTCCCTCTGATCTTTCTGTGCTGGCATTTTCTCTGCTGAAACCCATTGTCCCCATTGCTACTAGATACTCTCTCTAAAAACTGCAAATTTGATCTTGTTCCTCTTTTGTAAGGCATTTAATATATACAATACATAAGGATTAATATATACAAATACTGAATCATTATGTTGTATACCAGAAGCTAATATAATATTGTAGGTCAATGATATCTCAATAATTTTTTTAGATAACATAGCATTGAGAAATAGCAAGAAGAGACTATGACAAAAAAGGGCCAGTTATGCTATATAATTGAAAATTTGCAGATAGTTTCATTTACCAAATTTTAAAAGTGAGATGTAAGAATAATATCAGTAAATAAAGGTGCAAAAATAGAAGTTGTTGTTACCACTTTTAAAAAGGGCAGAAGTAATAAGGGCTACGAGTAAAAAAATTAGCCCAATATTGAAATGGTCCTCAATTATATAGAGGAGCAAGATACTGATTAGCTGATCTCTGCAATTAATCTGCCATAGAAAATGGGCTTAAATAGGAAAACAAGATGCATTTTCCCAGGAAGTAATAAAGCATCTCCCAACACATACCATTTACAAAGAAGAAGGAAGAGGAGGAGGAGGAAGGAGAGAAAGAAGAAGAAATATTTAATGGTCCTTTATCGCCTACAGGGTAAAATCCTAACTTCTCATGGGTACACAATCTCCACACTAACACCACCCTAAACATATGGGATTCTCAAAGTTTCCCAAACAGATCAAGCTTTGAGTCTTTAGGGCTCTGTTCTTGGTTCATTGTGCTCTGCTGGGTCCTGGAAACTTCCATTCATTCTTCAAACCTCCCTTTAGGTCAATCTGCTTGAGCTTTGCTAAGAATGCCCTTTGCAAGTCTCCCACAACACCTTGCTTACCAGAGCACTTACCATACTGAAGGGGCATCATTCATTTGTTTATGTCCCCCATTTGACATCCCTTCCTTGATGTGTTCATTCAGTTAATACTTGTTGAGGACCTACTATGTGTTAGATATTGAGAAAACATAGTCCTAGCCTTTAAAAAGCTAATATTTTATGAAAGAGACACCTGATAAATTTAGAAGGCACAATGGACAGTGAGTATTTTGGGATCAAGAGTAGGAACTTATTCATCTTTATGTCCTTGGTGATTAGCACATGCTTGGCATGTACATGTCCCTCAGTAATGTTTGTGAATGAATGAATGAGAAAAAGGGGCAGAATGTTATAGTATTGGCTACATGAGTATACTGAGAAACTGTTTTTGGATATTATTTATTTCTGGGTCATCTGAAAGTCTCTCCTTTCCTTGAAATGCTCTTCTATCTTCCCCCCTAGAACTCTCACTTATATTCCCAAGGAGGCTTTTTACTAGATTCTCCTTATTTCCCCTTCCTTTGCATCGCATTCTGTCATCATTGTCCTTCTTTCACAACATTCACTGCTGGGCAGATTTCCTATTATTCTCCAGACAAAGCGAACCATCAGCTGGGAAAAATTTTTTTCCGGGAAAAAGAGTAGCATCTCTGGATGCTCTTTCCCTTCCTGTTTCATGAGACTGAATATTCTTATTATCACACACGATAGTGTACTCACAACCAAGGAATGGCAGAGCAGAGTCAACCTACTCTTATATAACTGAATCTCATTAATTTCTATTTCTCCAAAGGCTTAAGAAGGCAAACGTGCTATACACAGAGATGCATGTGTCACCCCAGGTGGGGAAATTCATGGATGCACATGCATGACAGTATATAGCCATGCCCAGTCACCTCAAGTGGCACCCCCAGCCCCTGAGACGTCTGTCTGGGCCCCTTTCTACATTTCTATAGACTTCTCTGCAGCTTCTGGAGGTTCCTAGTCCTCCTCCACTTTAGACCTGCCTTGAGCCCTGTCCTTGGTTTCTCCTCCCTATTCTCTTAGGTCAATAGCCCCTCTTCTTTTGCAACAACCATACTGTGATAAAATCCACATTTACTGATATTCTTTACTGAGCTGTCACTCACAATTTATTAAAAGTTAACTATGCACACCAGTACTTGACACAGTGCTTTTCTATGGGGACCCTTTTTACCATAGTCACCATACTGTGAAGATCCCACACTGATAACTGGATAAATTGTACAGCCTCATCCTCTTAGGTAGGCCCACAACATGAACTGATGACACTCAAGTCAACTTAAGACACAGACTAATAAATAGTGACTCTAGAAGCTTCCAAACAGGGGTAGACAAAGATGGCTAGTCCTTTTAAAATGGCCTGGAGCTAAACCTCATGTAACTACAATGCCCCTCAGGCATCTTGAACCAGTCAGGATGAGCTAGATAATGTTGTGTTAACAAACACTCCTTGAATCTAAGTAATCACAATAGTAAGGGTTTCTTTCTCACTCATTTTACTTGTCCACCACTGGTTGACTACCTTCTGCTCCATAAAGTGGAGACTTTAGGGGCCAGGACAACAGAGCAGCCTCTGAGTGGAACACAAATCTTATGGCAGAGGAAAAAGAGATCAAAGAAACTGTGGCTCTTGAAACATCCATCACATTCACTCACATTTCGTCAGCCAAAACAAACTCATATGACCAAGGCTGATGGGTATCCTAGGTGAGGGCCAGCAAATAATTTGGTTGGCCAGTAATACAATCTATCACTTGTTGGAAATTTAACCTATCCTCCGAATAACTCTCTGGATGCTCTTTCCCTTCCTGTTTCATGAGACTGAATATTCTCATTATCACACACGATAGTGTACTCACAACCTCCTCTTCCTTGTCCAAGCTATGTCTTCCTTCATTCAGATTTGGGTGAATAGTACTGATATATACTCAGTCACATTTCCCCAGGTTGCTGTCAGAATTATTTCTTCTGTTCATAACATGAATCATATCACATCTCTGCCTAAAATCCTTCAGTGCCTATCCATTGCTCGTGGGATAAAGTCCCAGCCCCTTGGGGTGGCCTATGAAGATCTTCACAATATGGCGTCTGCCAACCTTTTTATCTGTAGCTATGCCTTGCTCTTAACACCCTGTGCTGCATCCATTTCTGAATAACCTAAGGTTGCTTTGTAAAAAAAAAAATCCCATTTTCATGGCTTCATGTCCATTTTTATGGTCCTCCTCCCCCAAAATCTAGTATTCTCTTTCTGTCATTGGCCTGGAGAAGTCTTATCTATCTTTCAGTAATCAACACAAATTTTACCTTCACTATAAAGTTTGGACTCACATCCTGAGTTGTTCAAAACTACTACCCAGGTAAAACTGGCAACTGTTTGCTTTGTACGTCTACCTTATCTTATAGAATTGGAGCTTTTAAACTTTTTTGATTGTACCCCTCTAAGAAATATATTTGATATCACAACCCAGAACACACGTATACATACAGATATATAATGCACATATATATGAGTGTGTATATGTACATATATATGTGTGTGTATACACATATTAAAGTGAAACAAGACTATTAGGAAATAATATCTGCCTTTACAACTTGTGATAAATTGTGTTATTTTCTATTCTTTCTATTTCATTTAACAAAACACATCTAGGTCCCACTGGAATTGGTTCCATGACTCACTAATGGGTCATAATCCACACTTTGAAAAATACTGCTGTATAATATAGATGGATCTTCAGAACATAGTGCTTAGCAAATAAAGTTAGAAATAGATTGTGAGGTGTGATTCAGTATCATTTATTTGAATTAAAAATATATGCACACAGAGTAACAATATACATTTTGCAAGAACATACACAAAGAAAAAAGATACATTTTAAAATGGTTGTTGGTGAGGCAGGGAGGAGAATGAGAGTGTGGTATGGAGACAAAGAGGATAGATAAGTGAATAAATGGATCAATCAATAACTGGAGAGGCCTTGCCAGGACAATGATAATAATAGGTATTGACTTTGCATCTAAGGTCCAAAAGAAACTAAAACAGGGATTCACTGTTATGGAAACTTTTATAATAATATCCAGGATCTTTTTCTTTGTCTTTGGTGTTCTGCAGTTTCATTATGATTAATGTAGAGTGTGTATTTATTTTTATTTATCATGTTTAAGGTATATTGTACTTTATGAATCTGTAGATTCGTGCCTTTCTTCAGTTCTGGAAAATCCTCAGAAATTAGCTCATCAAATATTGCTCTCTTTCATTCTCTATATTCTTTCCCTTTGGGACTCTGATTAAACATATATTAAATGTTCTCTTTTCTCTTCCACATCACTGAACCTCTCATATTTTTCATCTCCTTATCTGTCCATGTATTTTATGGATATTTTTTTCAACTCTAGTTTACAGTTTACTGATTCTGTGTTTAGATGTGTATAATTTGCTGTAAAATTACAGTTCTATTTGATTCTTCTTTCTTGATAGTTTCTTATAACATACTCAACTTTGTGATTCCATTCTTCATTTCTATAAACATTTCAGACATAGCTATTCCACACTCAGTAACTGACAATTTTATATTGGAAGCCCTTGAGGTCTAAATTTATTATTTGTCATTTCTGCTAAAAGTGAATGACAAACAGGAGTGCCTTTGGATGATCCTGCACTCTCTGCGCTGTCTAGCAATGATTATCAGGGACCCATGACTCATATTCTCATAGCCAGAGGGCTATAGCATCCCATGGAACCAGGCGTTACTTTATTCCCTACCCAAAACAAAGATGTTTCAGTGGAACTCAACTTCTATAGAACTGGTGGGTCCCAGGATTTGCAGGTGCCAGATAGCTGACATTTCCATCCACTGCCTTAAACAGATGGCCCCTTACATAGACTGTTTGGCAGTCAAATCCAAAATTCAGATGAAGTGTCTCTTTTTTCTTTTTTTTAAGTACTCACTCCTCCCCTACAAAAGAAGAGAGAGTAGTAAGTGTCATTGCTCAGCCCCACAGTGAATCCAGCTTTGCCCTTGCCCAAGCACTTCTCTCTCTGGAATGTCAAGAGCCTAGAGGACTCATTTGCTTACTGCTCTTCTGTTGATAGTTTCTGCCTGCATGGATGACAGCAAAAGGGTATGCCAGACCCTTATTCCATCTGACCCTGACCCTCAGTTGTGATGGCTTTTGGTTGTGAGCTCATTTTTGCTTGCTTTTAATATGTGGGAATCCCAATGGCCTAAATCAGGGCTATTTCCCTCCAGAGAGGATCCTTATACTTTTGCTAACAGGTAGCATCTTCTACTGACCTGTGACTAGGTTAGCTTCCTTCAAAAACCTGCAAATTTCATAGGTTTAATTTCCCCATTTGGCCGCTAGCCCAGTGCTAATATCCTGATAGTACTGCTATTGGGATTTTCCTTTAGGGCAACTCCATCTTTCTCATTTGCTTATAGCTCTTCACTCTCATCAACCAGTTCAGCTCACTTTTGTAGGGGGGCAATAGGGAGGGCTGGTGTGAATAATTCAGGGAGATTTCTTGTGAGTCCAGTAAAGAATTACAAAGTGTGATGTATCTGGGATCTAGTTGGTTTGGTAATAGAAGGGTCCTTCCAGGGTATCTATATTGCCCAAAGGAGAAGGGTTTTTAAACATATATCTGTCTCCCTCTATGGGACCAGGAGCTTTCTGAGAAACAACATATGCTTATATGCAGCACCTAACAGAGTTCCTGGATTATGATAGGCCCTCAAAAATTTTTTGTTCAAAGAATATATGATGTAACAACACTTTTCGCTCTCAAAATATTACCAAACATAAATATTTACCAATTCCCCCACCCAAACATATAGGATATACTCCTTAGTCAGAATGTTTTCTTTTAAATTTATTTTCTGAAATTCTACTTTTCTGGGGGAGAGAAAAGGAAGAAGTTTGTGTTAGGTTGAAATACCACTCTTAGCCTGTTACCCAACTTCTCACCCCTCTCTCAGGAACAAGAAAAAGTGATTATTACTGTGAAGTTAAGAGGTGGCAGAGAACTTTATAATAAAGTTCAGTCTGCTCAGGTGCTTGGGAATCCTTGGGGATGCAATTGGTGTATGCATTTTAAATACTTATATTACTCACATTTATCACTATTGGTATCCAGAGTCCCTTGCAGCTTCCCAGTTCAGACATTCTGATTTGTCCTGCATTTCCCTATCACCAGCAAAGTAAGGATTCCCTGTAACTAACTCACAGGGATTGGCAGAATTCTAAAATGGTATTATTGCCAGGCTAATAGTGCTTAATAATCAATTAGGCTTATTCATTAGCATTAATTCTCTCCCCCCCAGCACCACCTGCCATCAGTTACATGATGGCAGACATATGCTTTCCAGATGTTCACAAGGCCACTTTTGTGGATTTTCTTCACTCTAATCAGGCAGTCTGTGAAGATGCCTGTGGTGGATGAAGGGCTGGGTTTGGGGATGAGAAGATGGTTAGAGCAATGAATGAGCACACTTTTTCAAAAGATAAGTCATGTAAGCCCGGTCTGCTGTTAATTAATGTTGGGTTTGTTGAGAACATGGTGTCTAGGCTGTGGCAGACAGAAGGTGCACCCCATCTGTGATAGCTCTGGCCAGGGAAGGGCTGGTGACAGGAAGCCACTGTTCCCTCCCAGGGGCCCCCTTCCACTTCCTGGTGAACATATTCCACCCCCATGTGGTGGAATGGTTGGTGTGTTTCATGGTAATTCCAAACACTTCTCAGTTGTTTCAGAAGTGGGGATTATGAACATCTGAGTGAGTCACCATTGCATCACTAGGAACAGCTTTTCTAGAATTTGAAAACTGAAGACTTTTACCACAGCAGCTTGGATAAATTACGTCTTGGTGATTAAAACTGTTCTGTAGCAGTGAAGGGATCTGGTCTGGTGAGGCCGATTCTGCAGCCTGGATTTGTGCCCTGCTCATGCCTTTGCACCAGTGGAGACTATGTGTCAGCAGGGGCAGACAGGGCAGAGCTGCACCCTTATCATGCCCCACTCTGTAGTCAGAGCCTGCGGACTGCCTTTCTGGAAGCTCCCCTTCCTGCGTCCTGAAGCAGATGGAGAGAGGGAGCGAACGAACAGTTCAAGCAGCCACTGAGCCCAGGTGTTGGATGGTCGTAGTAATTATAATAATAAAAATAAAATTGTCACTAGTTATTGAAGGTTTGCCAGGCATGTGTTTAACCCTCACAACAATCCAGTTAGTACTGTGACATTATTGTTCCCATTTTATAAATGCAAAACAAGTCCATGCACAACATTTGTGTAAGTCCACAGCCATATATATTGCTAAAAGCTGCATGGTCAGAATTCAAATGTATATTGTCCAGTTCCTATTTGTGCTTTTCTTTTTTTTTTTTTTAAGATTTATTTATTTGTCAGAGAGAGAGAGAGCACAAACAGGGGGGAGGGCAGGCAGAGGGAGAAGCAGGCTCCCCACTGAGCAAGGAGCCCGATGCCGGACTTGATCCCAGGACCCTGGGACCATGACCTGAGCTGAAGGCAGAAGCTTAACCAACTGAGCCACCCAGGTGTCCCATCCTAATTGTGCTTTTCTACAAAAACTACTCTTGACCCTAGGATTGCCTATTAGTGATTGGGTAAGTTGGCAGAAGGTTTAATGCAATCTTATTTTTGATAGGGATGTTTAGAATGAAAATACTGTGTAGCCAATGGACAAAATACTTTTAAGCTAAGAACCTGTGAATCTATGTAGTGTCAAAAGAAAATTCAGAGAGTTTTACTCGTTATGAATATTTTATTGAGAAAGGAACAAATGGTTTGTGAACAGGGAGACTTCAAATCTGAACCTGGTATGAAGCTCAGAGGCATGATGTTACACGATGGCTTATAAAGTGAAATGAGAAAGTTGTTTAACCTTTATAATGATTGGTTACCCCAGTGGGGGTTTCCAGATGGCAGGGGGTTGGTTAAAAGTGATTATCTTATATCATTTTAGGAAGATGACTTAAGTTTTATGATTATCAGAGGCATTTACAAGAATAACCTGTTAAGTTTTGCTTATGTTCATGAAGTAAGCTAGATTGTTTTGCTTATTTTGCTTAACTGGTTTTCTCTGTTTGGAGGATTTTCAAGACTAGTCTCCATTTTATTTTATTTTAACAGAAGGTAGATTTAGGTAAAAAATTGGGGGAAATACATTTGTAGATGTCACACATATAAATATATTTTTTAGGATTTAGACTAGAGAAACAACACACACACATACACACACACACACACACACACACACACACACCTCTGTAACTGAATAACCTATTTGGCTTCCTAATTGTTTGCCTTGGCTGCTTAGGAACAAGATGGCCTTGAGGACAGAGGTCAAACACAAGAAAAGGAAGATTCTCAGGAGAAGCACAGCTAGTTGTATGGTTTGGAGCCTGCTTCCACGGCTGTCCCTTAAGCTCTTCAGCCTGGGGAGTTTACCCATCAGTTTTCTGGGTCTACCATGCCTCCAGGCTGTTTTTCTACTGGAAAATCCCTTATATCTGTAACAAAGACTCTTCAATGTCAGTGGGAAGTACCAGGGCCATGAGGGCTGTGAATTCAGATGCATGGAACTGCTTGATTGAAACCCTTACTTACCACACATGGAAGGGTCTGAACACTGAATACTGAACTCTTAGCATACTTCCAGCCTCCTGGCCAGAGGTACTCCCAAAGATGGAGATGTTGACTGGGAATGCCTGGCTTGCTCATTTCTATATCATTACATGTAATGAGGCTAACACATACTAGGCACTGATAAAGTTGCTAGAATGAGTTAATAAATAGGTAACTCATTCCCTGAATAAGAAGACAGAGATCAAATGATGGGAAAACATTTCACATCATATTTAACAGCACTATTCATTATCTATTGAGCTCCTTTTAATATAGATCTGTGTAATTGTGAGAGATATAAAAATAAAACATATGGTTCCTGTCCCTAAGAAATGGAAACTGTAGCTGAAGACAAATGATAATTGAACATTCTTCCCTTTACCTGGATTCTTTTCCCTTAATCTGATGCCTACATTCTTCCCATCCTTCAAGACCCTGTTCACATGATACTTCCTCTATGATGTTTCTCCCACCTCTGAATTCCCAGAGTATAATTATTTCTACATATGCATTATCTATTATTTTAGACTATAAGCTTCTACAGAATATCATTGACATCTGAATCATTGCTTTATTTTCTATCCTAGGGCCTAGTGTAAACCTAGAACATAGCAGAATCTCAGTGGTTTTTAAATTAATAAACTATTGGACCAATGAAAATACACTAACAAAGAAAATAAATTTTAAGGATGATATAGGAATGGGGATAGGTGAAGAGGAAAGGAGGAAATCCAGGATGCTAGAAAAGGATTCTCCACTCCATGGAAAAAGAAACATGGTCTACCTAAGGTGGTGTTGGGGGACGTCATTGAGAGGATGTGACTATTGGTTGACCCACCAGCTGGACCCTGGCAATCAGAGGCTCCTCACCCCCTCCCATCTTTAGAATGTGCATTCTGCTTGCCATCCCTGCTACCAGAAGCTGCCCAAAGGACATAGTCTTGAGATAATAAGTGGTGTATGTATCCAGGTAAGATCTCTATATATACTTTTAAGATTCTGGTGGTGGGGCTGGAGATGTACTTGTCTTGCAGTCACCAAAGACAAGCCTCGTATGTAAGTTTCCCTGATTATTAAACGTGCCAGCTACCAATCTGGAGTGGCCTGGCTCTTTCTTCAGTCTCTCTCTGCCATGAAAGTATGAAGGCTAGTTTGAAATTTTACTTGGGAAGCTCCTGAGGTTGTGAACCATCAGGTGGGGATGAGGCAGAGAGCTCAGGGATGAAACAGAGCCTTTTCTGTGATGTCATCAAGAACGAGAACCTTAAAGTCAAGATTCTAAAGGAACCTCAACATGGATTTTGGGGCCATCAGGAATGTAGTGCAGATTAGAGAAGAAAAATGTCTCAGATGCTGTAGTGACCTAGGAAGGTGTGAATGTGCCATGGTAGAACTGAGAATTAGGATGGGAAAGGAACACCAAAAGAGCAATGATTTGACAAGTGGAATGAGTTATTTCATGTATAGAACCACTGAGAAGTGAAGAGAGGCTAGAGTCTTCATGGTCTGGAATGAATAGTGGAAAATGTTAGCTGTGCCACTGGGTCCATAGAATCCAGGGGAGCAGAAGAGGCTCAGGGTATTCAGAGAGAAATAAATGAGAGGGTTTAACATACACTGAAAGACTAATTATATTTCATTCTGAACAATAAGACCCAAGATAAAGTTGATAGGTTTAGGTTAAAAAAGGTTTAAGAAATTTCTGGTCAAGATTTCATTGAAAGGTTACTCTTTGAAACTTTTCAATGACTTTCTACATATAGAATTTTTTAAAAGGAGACAATTTCAAAGTCAAAACTATATTCAAACACAAACATCTCTGTGCAACATAAATAAAACAAATACAAAGTGCCAAGTGGGCTAAATCTTGGAGTCTGCCAGGCTGTGGGTCCAGAAATAGGCATAGACAGTCAGGGGTTTCAGCTACTGCAAAGTAATATAGACAAAAGGGGCCACATTCCAAGTGAGAGACCAAAGTCTGTGGTGGTGAGGCTGCCACCCACAAAAAAGAGGCTAGTAAAAGTTTATATGATTGTTTTTTGGGGGGCTCTGATTTACATCAAGGTGGGAAGAGGTGGACTCAGACTTTCACCTAGGAGCAAGGCCAAGAAAGTATCTGATCCAGGACATGCAATATGAGTTCTAATTGCATACTGAGAACCCTATAAGGCTGCATGGAAGGAGCCACAAAACTGCTAGGCCAGAAGGAATACAGGGAGAGGGATAAGAGAGAGAAAGAGAGAGAATAAACTCTCAAGACTCTAACTTGAAATTCCCAAGACTTGAGAAAGTAATGCTAAGAAAAAGAGAAAATGAAACCAATAATTGGGAGATGAATTCATCCCAATCAAATGAAAATAATATAGCAATCTAAAGAGGACTTTAAAACATGAGTGCTCAGAATCTTCACAAAATAAAGGAAGGAAGAATATCCCCCAATATATTATGGCACGATAGAGTGAGAAATAAGCCAAGAAGAGAGGCTTATAAAAATGAAACAACTGGAAATCCTGGAAGTAAAAAATTATCCTTGAAATGGAAAAATCTCAACATATAAGATAAATTCCACATTGGACACACAGAGAGAATTAGTGAATTAGAAGATACCATGAGGAAGCCACTTATTATAGAGCAGGTAAAAGTATGAAAGGGCAGGGAGAAGATGGTGGAGTAGGAAGATCTTAACCTCACCTCCTCCCACAGATACAACTAGGTAACACCCATGTCAGTGTAAATAACCCAGAAAACAACCTGAAGACTGGTGTAACAAACCCTCCACAGCTAAATGTAGAGAAGAGGCCACACTGAAGAGGGTAGGAAGGGCGGAGACATGGTTGGGAGCTAAACAGATCCACAGGAGTGTCCACTGGAGGGAGGAACACCACAGGTGTGGAGAGGGGAGAGAAACAGACTCTCATACCAAGCACCCTAGGCATTGGGGAATTCAGAGGGAAGACAAATCTCCAAATTTGTATTTGAAAACCAGAGGGGCCTAATTTCACAAGTTCTTACAGTCAGTGGGGCTTAACACCTGGAACTTTAAAAATCAGAGGGCTCAGCTCTAGGACAGCTGGGAAGGGGAGAGGAAACTGAGTCCCCTTAAAGAGATAGCACAACAAACAACCCCACTACAGCATAGACGCAGCAGTTTGAAAAATGTCTGGGTTATATGGGAAGGAGATTTATTTATTAATCTCACAGCAGGTGCGGGAGGGGCAAGGATATTTAAGAGACTTCTCCAGGAATGAAGGAGCTGGGGGCTTCATTTCCCTCCCCAACCCTGCAGCCTAGACACACAGACACCTGCAAGAACCATCACAGTGCCAACACTCTCCACCTAACTTGCTAACAGTTCACCAAGTCCTGGCATTATCCTGCAGACATGCCTCCTCCAGCTAGGCCTTGGTTCTGGGTGTCCTCACACTGAAGACCTACACAAACCTTGCTAACACTGTGCATCTTTACAGTCTCCTGTGGACCTGCCCCCTCCAATATGCCCTAGGCCAGGGTCCACCCACAGTGTTGCTACAAGCCTGGCAGTATGCAAGCAACCCCAGTAGGGGCCAGCACCCCTCCAAAGTGACTTCTACCCTGGGAATAGGGGAATATAACCACACACACCTGTCTGACTCTGGCCACAGAAGTGGGCTGGGGCCAGACATCTAGTCTGAGTATAAGCCCCACCCCCCAATGAAAGTGTCTCAAGAGATGTCATAGGGAAAACATCCCACAGTTTGGTGTTACTGTATCTCTGGCAAAAGCCTGATCTGATTCAACTCAAACCCAAAGAAACCCTAGACTGGCCCACCAATACTACAGGAACCAAACCCTGCCCACACTAGGCAAAGAGAGTCATTGCAAATGACTAGATTAAAGGCAAAAGCAGCTCAGCCACAACAGTAGGGCACAGGAAACACACATAGGAGACATCCCTGAAGTGCCAGGTTCTGGTGAACAGGGGACATTGCACTACTGGGCACTATAGGACCTCTGTCTCATAAGGCCACTACTTTCAAGAGCAGGAGATGTAGCTGACTTTTCTAACATAGAAACAGACACAGAGATTTAGACAAAATGAGGAGACAGAAGAATATGTCCCAAATGAAAGAACAGGACAAAATCACAGCAAAAGAGCTAAATGAAACAGAGATAAGTAATATGTATGATAGAGAATTTAAAGTAGTGGCCATAAAGATATTCACTGGACTTGAGAAAAGAGTGGAGGACTTCAGTGAAACTCTCGACAGAGATAGAAAACATAAAAAAGAACCAATCAGATGAAGAACTCAATAACTGAAATTAAAAATACACTAGAGGGAATAAATAGTAGACTAGAAGAATCAGAAGAATGAATCAATAACCTAGAAGACAGACTAATGGAAAGCAATCAAGCTGAACAGAAGAGAAAAAAATAATAATAATAAACGAAAATAGACTTAGGGAACTCAGTGACCCAAAAAAAGCATAATATAATTTGCATTAAAAGAAGAGAGAGAAAGGGAAAATTTAACTGAAGAAATAATAGCTGAAAAATTCCTGAATCTGGGGAAGGAAACAGAAATACAGGAGTCACAGAGAGCCCCCCCCCAATCAACCCAAGGAAGTCCACACCAAGACACATAGTAATTAAAATGGCAAAAAGGAGTGATAAAGAGAGAATTTTAAAAGCAGCCAGAGAAAAGAAAATAGTTACATATCAGGGAAACCCCTTAAGGTTATCAGCTGATTTTTCAGCAGACACTTTGCAGGCCAGGAGGGAGTTGCATGATATATTCAAAGTGCTGAAAGAAAAAAACCTGCAACCAAGAATACTCTATCCAGCAAGACTATCATTCAGAATAGAAGAAGAGATGAAGGTTTTCCAAGACAAACAAAAGTTAAAGGAATTCATGACCACTAAACCAGCCCTACAAGAAATGTTAAAGGGGACTTTTTGAGTGGAAAGGAAAGGCCATTAGAAGGAGCAAGAAAAGTAGGAAGCACAAAAGCAGTGAAATTAAGTATATCTATAAAAATCAGTCAAAGGATTCACAAAATAAAAGAATGTAACGTATGACATTATATACCTAAAACATGGGGAGGAGAAAAGTAAATAATGGGTTCAAACTTAAGCAATCATCAACTTAATATAGACTTCCACATGTATAAAATGTTATATATGAATCTAATGGTAACCACAAATAAAAAACCAGTAGTGGATATGCAAAAAAATAAAGAGAAATGAATCTAAGTATATCATTGAAGGAAGCCAGCATCCATGAGAGAAAAGAGCAAGAGAAGAATGGAGCAAAGAAGAACTACAAAAACAACCATAAAACAAGTAACAAAATGGCATTAAATATATACCTATCAAGAATTTAAATGTAAATGGACCAAATGTTCCAATCAAAGATATAGGGTGATGGAATGGATAAGTAAGCAAGACCCACCTATATGCTGCTTACAAGAGATTCATTTCAAGCCTAAAGACACATGCAGACTGAAAGCAAAGATGGAAAAACATTTATCATATAAATAGAAGTGAAAAGAAAGCCTGTGTAGCCATACTTATATTAGACAAAATAGACTTTACAATGGACTGTAACAAGAGACAAAGAAGGACACTATATAATCATAAAGGAGACAATCAAATAAGATGATATAACAATTATAAATATTTATGCACCCAAAATGGGAACACCCAAATACATAAAGCCGCTAATGACAAACATAAAGGAAGTAATCAATAGTAACACAGTAATAGCAGTGGACTTTAAACCCCACTTATATCAATGGATACATCATCCAAACAGAAAATCAACATGGAAACGGTGGCTTTGAATGACACACTGGACCAGATGGATCTAACAGATATATTCAGAGCATTCCATCCTAAAACAGCAGAATTTACATTCTTTTCAAGTGCACATGAAACATTCTCTAGAATAGATCACATATTAGGCCACAAAACAAGTCTCAACAAACTCAAATTGAAGTCATACTATGCATCTTTTCCAACCACAGCGCTATGAAACTAGAAATCAACAATAAGAAAAAATCTGGAAAGAACACAAATACATAAAGGTTAAATAACATGCTACTAACAATGAATGGGTCAACCAAGAAATCAAAGAGAAATAAAAAAATACATGGAGAGAAATGGAAATGAAAACATAACAGTCCAAAATCTTTGGGTGTACAGCAAAAGCTGTTCTAAGAGGGAAGTTTATAGCAATACAGACTTACCTCAAGAAGCAATAAAAACTTAAATACACAACCTAACCTTATACCTAAAGCAGTTAGAAAAAGAACAAACAAAACTCAAAACCAAAGGAAGGAAGGAAATAATAAAGATCAGAGCAGAAATAAACAAAATGGAAGCTAAAAAACACAATAGAACAGATCAATCAAACTAGGATCCAGTTCTTTGAAAAGATTAACAAAATTGATAAACCTTTAGTCAGATTCATGAGAGAGAGAGAGAGAAGAGAGGGAGAGAGAAAGATAACTAACAAAAAAAATCAGAAATGAAAGGAAGAAATAACAACTGACACCCAGAAATACAAAGGATTATAAGAGAATATTATGAAAAATTATATGCTAATGAACTGGACAACCTGGAAGAAATGAATAAGTTCCTAGAAACATATAACCTCCCAAAACTGAATCAGGAAGAAATAGAAAATTTGAACAGACTGATTACCGGCAATGAAATTGAATCAGTAATTAAAAACTCCCAACAAACAAAAGTCCAGGACCAGATGGCTTCACAGGTGAATTCTACCAAACATTTAAAGAAAAGTTAATATCTATTCTTCTCAAACTGTTCCAAAACAATAGAATAGGAAGGAAAGCGTCCATATTCATATTATGAGGCCAGCATTACCCTGATACCAAAACAAGATAAAGACACTACAAAAAAAGAGAACTGCACACCAATATCTCTGATGAGCATAGATGCAAAAATCTTCAATAAAATATTAACAAAATGAATCCAACAACACATTAAAAAAATCATTCACCATGAGCAAGTGGGATTTATTCCTGAGTTGCAAGTGTGGTTCAATATCCACAAATCAACCAACGTGACACACCACATCAATAAGAGAAAGAATAAAAACCATATGATCATTTCAATAGATGCATAAAAAGCTTCCACTCATGATAAAAATCCTCAACAAAGTTGGTTTAGAGGGAACATATCTCAACATAATAAAGGCCATATATCAAACAACCAAACTAGCAAAATACATTGATTAATTCACTATGGATTATTAAAAAGCATTAGCAATGTATAATTAATAGAAATAAATTCTAGCAACAGGAGTGATTTGTGCATGGCAAAGTCTTTTTCTCATTAAAGAGGAGGATAAAGAATTGCTAATTTTAGACTTCATTAAAAATGTTCAGTTAAGTATGTTTGTTAAAAATTTGGGGAGAGGTGCCTGGTTGGCTCAGTCAGTAGAGCATGAGACTCTTGATCTCAGGGTCATGAGTTCAAGCCCCACATTGGCCTACTTAAAAAAAAGGGTGGGATAACAGTCAAAATAATAGACAAATAATCTACAGTTTCCACTGCACAAATGAGGGGAAGTAGCACTATAGACAACCTTATTAATTTAACAAGAGGCAGGGAAAGAGAGATAATGAAGGAAAAAGTATGGAAAAGAAAACACAAAATAAGGTAGAAATAAGTTTAAATATATTGGTAGATACAAAAAATGAAAAGGATTATCCTTACTTATTATGGACCTCAAAAACATAATATTAGGTGGAAAAAGCAAGTTGTATAATGATATATACAGGAGGGTGATACTATTTGTGCAGAGATTATATTTTTAGATGAATGGATAAATGCATGCAGAGTAAATATTTAAAAACATGAATGGAAAATACACATATCACCTTCAGGACAGTGGTTTGTTTTGGGGTGGGAAAGGGAACAATAAGTCTGGAAGAATAGAATGTGGAAACATTAGCCTTTTCTGAAATATTTTACTTCAAAAAGAGGGAAAAATTAGAAGCAAATATGGAGAGAATATTAAACATTTGGGTAGTGCGTACACAAATGTTCATTATATTAGTCTTCATACTTTCTGAATATTTAAAAATCATTAGAAATGAATTGAAAATAGAATAAAGCAGTCCCAAGAAAAGATGATAAAAGACAGCATTTTGATAGAACTTTTAGAAGTAAACCTGAATTTTTAATGATGTTTCTTTGAAAATTTAGTTTCATTACTTGTTAAAAATGACTAGTAATTATTGTAGACTGCTGTATTTAATTGTATATTATTCCATTTCTATCAGATAGTCATATAACATATAACATAATAATTTATATAAAATAAACCAACCAACACATTGATAAATAAATACATTCATAAATCAGTAAATACATAAATAGAACATCTCAAAGCTCTCCCATAGGAGAATGCAGTGTCTGCAGGACATAGTGGAAGGAAGTCATAGACATGACGTGTATAATGGAGAGGCATCTGCTTCTGTCCCAGCTTTGCCATGTGGAACTGTGGGTAAGTCATTTAAACACCAGATCAGATTCCTTGTAAAAAAATAAAAGACGTTAATAACACCTGCCTGATAGATGGTTGAAATGATGAGGAGAAAAGCACTATGCAAATTTTAACAGGCAGAGTAAGATATCTGAAATAGGAGAACTTAGCTGAACTGAGTTGACTGTGAAAATTCAGGTAGGGGAAATGAGAATAGAATGTGTATGCCCAAATGGTGGAGAATAGAGAGAGGAGATGCTTGTAAGGAACATTTCTACTCCCTATTCAACATGTACCTTAGGCTAAAGCAGACTAAAACTAATTGCAAGCATTCTATCCCAGAGGGCATCTCCCTACCTGCCATGAGACTTGAATAAAAGGCAATGATGCACGATGGGTCAGTAGGAAATAGACACTCATTGGAGGAGTTGGCTGATGAATACGGATAGGCCATGTGTTATATATATAAATATATATATAACTGACAAATGTATCAGTGGAAAGTATGCTGAGAAGGGTAATTCCTTTAGAGGCTACATCTCCAAATACTGGCCCAATCTGGAAGTGTTAGCATAACTATTGTCTCCTGATACCTGGGGAGGTGGTAGGCATACTTGCCATAGGCTAAATGAGTTCTCAAATTCTCTGGTCACCATCAATCTAGCAGTTACTGCCATGCTGGTCCCTCTGGCAGTTGGGCAGCAAGTTATATTGGTTTAATATAGTTTGGAAATCTATAACACTTTTCATTTTCCTATGTATCCCAAAGCTTCAATGCTTAAAGAAATGAAGTCAGAATTTTCTCAGGACTATAATTGGAGCAGCAGAGAAGAAAAAGAACTCTGATAACTGCAATGCATATGGAAAGAGGACTCATAGAAGTCCCTCGTGGTCCATAAAAAAGATGCCGAGTTAAAAGCTTCTATCATTCCTCAAAACAACAACCACGGCAATAACAACAACAAATAGCATTTTTTGAGTAATTACTATACGGCCTGCATTTTACTGAGTGCTTTAGATGGATTATCTCATTTATACCTCACAACAGCCCTATTAGGTAGTTATTATTATTATACTGATTCTACAGATGAGGACACTGAGGATTAGAGATCACATAGTCAATAATTAATAGAATGGGAATTTCAACCCCAATTTGTGACTTTCCAGAGCCTGAGCTCTTAAACTTTCAGTGTTTTTGAACCCCAGCCAGTCAAGCACGTTCATGACTTTTGGCAAATCCACCTACCACTGGAATAATAATTTATTAAATATTTTTGAACTCAATTTCCCCTCTCCAACTTAAAAAAACAACAACCCTTTTATAGATAAAACACAGATATGGAAAACCACACAAACAAATATATGGATTAATGAAGGCAAACAGCTTTGTAATCACCAGCTAGGTCAAGAAATAAAACTTTGCTGCCCACCTCAGAACCTCCTTCATGTGCCCTGTCTCAATCAGAACCTCCTTCCTTCTCCCAGAAGTAACCATTATCTTGACTTTTTGGGTATTTCGTTATAGTTTTTTCACCCCAAACTGCATCCCTGGACATACTAGTTTAGTCTTGCTCTTTATAAAAACATGATATGTCTCTTAAGCATTTTTTTAAGTCTACAGTTTCTCCCTCTATTTTTTTATTTTACATACAATTTATTTGTCATAGATCTGAGATGTTTGCCTTGTAGAATTGTAGTCAGTCTGGATTTCGCTGATTGCATACTCATGGTGCAACTCAACATGTTCCTCTGTCTTCCATATTTTCTGTAAATTTTCTGCTGGTTCTAAAGGCTTGGTTAGACTCAGACTCAATCCATTTGGCAAAACTATAGGTCTTGGTGTGCTCTTTCACTTGGAGGCACAGAATATCTATCTATTTCAAAGCCTAGATCCATTAATTCATTAGGTGATACAAAGTGATGATATTCTGCTATTTCATTCTTTGAAAATGACCAATTAGTTTCTTCTTACTATCATTATGAGCTAATAGATTTAAACATACTGGAAGAGTTTAAATCTGTTGCAATTATTATACCTTAATGAAACTCAAAATGTTCTACATTTGGCCTAGGAGCCTATTCACTTTAGCTTCTGAGTTCTTCTGGGATGATCTTAGTAATGTTTGATAGCTTTCTGGATATCTGGTATGAAAAATATCCCAAGATTATATCACATTATGCACAAGAATCTCAGTGTAACAATGACTCTGACTCTCTTTTTGATGTTTGACTGCTAGCAACTTTCAAGCTCTACTTCTTCTTTCCCTCTTGCCTCACATATGAGTTAGCTGATAACAAAGCTTGCATGTTCCCTCTCTTAAACAGCAAAAAGGCTAAGCTGGTTGCTTGTCCTTTTTCTCTAGACATGTTTGGACCTGCTGGGAGCCTGCCCTGCACTCCCCGGAAAGGCTCATTATGTTAGTAATAAACTTTTTCATACCCTTTCTGTGTATTTATGGCATCATCAATCTTGATATCTGACCTATTAATTGGGAGGCGGTCCATCTCATCTTTGAGGGATGACTTAAACTCTTGTAATAATAATAATATCACCGTCAAATGATTACTAAGAGGTGTTAAAATTGTTACATACAATAGTTCCCCCTTATCCACGGGGGATATGTTCCAAGACCCCCAGTGGAAGTCTGAAACTGCATATAGTACCAAATCCTATATATATATATATATATATATATATATATATATATATACACACTATATTTTTTCCTATACATACATATCTATGATAAAGCTTAAAATAAATTAGGCATAGTAAGAAACTCACAACAATAACTAATAATAAAATAGAAAAATTAAAATAATGTACTATAATAAAAGTTATGTAAATATTGTCTCTCTCTCTCAAAATATCTTATTGTACTGTGCTCACCCTTCTCATGGTGCTGTAAGATGATAAAAAGGCTATGTGATGAGATGAATTGAGGTGAATGATGTAGCCATTGTAATGTAGCATTAAGCTACTACTGACCTGATGATACATCAGTAGGAGGGTCATACACTTCCAGACCGTGGTTGACCATGAGTAACACAGAAACAGCAGAAAGCAAAACTGCTGCCAAGAGGGCACTACTGTATATGCACTACCCATTTTCCTACCCCATTTTTTGCAGTTATACTATACGTACATTATAGCCATTTCATACCATACTTTTTCTTTCTCAGCCCTCATTAATCATAGTTGTTCAAGCAATTATATTTTCTGATGCAGTCCTTGTGTAAAAGTTGCTCTGGTCATTTGGTTTTCTGATGTTTGTTCTCTACTAAGCATTTCTCAGGAAATGTCCATGAGAACAATATTTCCTGGTTTCTTGTATGTTACTAACAAATTTGTGCTCTTCATTATTGAAGGTTAGTTTTGCTTGATATAAAATCCCTGGGTCAGGTTTTCTTTCTTTGATTATATTACTAACGTTTCCCCATTGTTTTCTACTAACTTTTGAGTTCAAGTTTGTATTTTTTTAAAATTGGGTTTATCAAGGTGTAATTTACATGCAATAAAACTCACCAGTTCTAAGTTTCTTGAACTTATTGAGAAGATGGCATTATTCTTATGTTATCTTGTATATTGGTTTTTGAGAAGCTGGAGGCTAACTTGGTATCCATTCATTGTCAGTAACTTGGCTTTTTGTCTGACAAGAAGCATTGCTGGCAAAAGTCCAATGATAATCTAATTTTCTTTCTTTTATAAGTCACTTGCTCTTTTTATACAGTTACTGCTCAAAATTTTTTTCTTTTTAAAAATCAAGTATCTGTACAAAAATGTCTCATTCATGGTCATTCTTAGTTGACAGTTTCAGATATGGGTTATACTTTTTCAATATGTGGTTAAATTTTTCTCTTTTTAATTACAGGAAAGTTTCCTTGGATTATAATTTTTTGTATTTATATTTATATTTCCCTTGCTTTGGTTTTCTTCTTTAGGGATTCTTATCTTTCTTTATATTTATATTTTTTATTTATATTATCATTGCTTTCATTTTATTCTTCAGGGTTTCTTATTATTTGTGTACAAGATTTTGTTTTGCCTATCTTCAATATTTATCTCTTTATCACATTTTTTTTCTCTTTCTTGCATCCTATTTGATTTAAGATTTTGGTCTCCTTTTCATCTATTTATTTTAAGTATTTATCTGTTGTATTTACTCACCCATGGATTCTTCCTTGTTTAGTCCTCATTTCTGAGATAATTCCTTCTTTTATTTGTTATTATTTTCTATTATATTACCTCATTTTTGAGTTTTTTTTAGTTATGATTTATGTTATTCTTTAATCTCTCTTTTTTAACGAATTTTCTTTTTCTTTAAGATTTTATTTATTTGCGAGAGAGAGAGCACAAGCAGAGGGGAGGGGTAGAGGGAGAAGCAGACTCCCCACTGAGCAGGGAACCCAAGGCAGGACTCAATCCCAGGATCCTGGGATCATGACCTGAGCCGAAAGCAGACACTAAACTGACTGAGCCACCCAGTCACACTGTAATCTCTTTTTTAAATCACTCTTTAAAAGTGTCTTTTAGTTTTGAAATTGTAGGTTACAGTTTTGATCTCTCTGTGGACAATTATTTTTTCCTGGAAGGGATATAATTCTGCTCTTCATTCTTTCTTTTTCTTCCTTTTTCTACATTAAACATTTCTTTTTTTAGTGAAATATAGTTGATACACAGTGTAACATTAGTTTCAGGTGTACAACAGAGTAATTTGATGACTCTATACATTATGCTATGCTCACCACAAGTGTAGCCACCATCTATCACCCTGAACACTATTAAAATACCATTGACTATATTCTGTATGCTGTACATTTCATACCTGGGACTTATTCATTCCATAACTGGAAGCCTTTATCTTCCACTCCCCTTCACCCATTTTGCCCATCACCCCACCCCCCTTCCCTCTCTGTATTCATGGGTTTGTCTCTGCTTTTTGTTTCTTTGCTTGTTCATTTGTCTTACTGTTCAGATTTCATATATAAGTGAAATCATATGGTATTTGTCTTTCTGCTCCTTATTCTAATTTATTCTAGTTTTTTTAAAATTATAATTACTCTGGGATTTAACCTCAATGTTTTTCTCATGCTCTTATTTATATGAAATTAGTTTCCCTAGTTCACTAATTTTAGAAAAAAATCTGTGTTCAGGTCGAGATAGACTTTCTAACTTCACAGAGCTCTCTCTTCTGTGGTTTTGTGTAGTGTTAAAAAAATAGCAATTTGTTGTCTGAGGTCTCCTGGCTATGTTATTCTTCCCTAATTTCATCTGCATCTTTTTTTAATTCTTTATCTCTATTTTCCTTATCAATTTTAATTCCATTCCATCAGTTTCCACCCCTTTCCTGGAGGAGATCTTTAACTGGTCAGTTTTCAGAGTTTATAGAAGCCAGACTTCTCCATTCTCTTTGAACTCCACTGCAGCTCACTTGTACTCACCCACAATGAAGGGCAAAATATCATCCTGTTCCAGTTGCTTTTGTCAAATTGGACTTCCAAGCTTTCCAATCAACACCTGTTAGTTATTTGGGGGCTCTCCTCATGTTGTCTATGAGCTTTTGGTTTTGCTCTCTAACTATTCTTTGTTTTAGTGTGAAGATTCATGAAGACTAAAAAACTGTGTTGTTATTGCCTTCTGATTTTACCAGGATTGTCTACTAACTTTTTAATTTTGAGTTCTATTTTTTAAAGTGTTAGATGTATTGAGGTGAAACTTACAAGTAAAAGTGCACCAATTTTATATTTCTTGAGTTATTGGAAATGTTGCCTCACTGTTGACTTTCTTTGTATCTTGTTTTTGAGAAGTTGGAGGCTGACTTGGTAACCATTCATTGTAAATGACTTGGTCTGTTTGTCCAGAGTCCTAGAAATTTATTTCATTAAAGTCAATATTTGAATAATTTTACTAGGCTATATTCTGGTGTTAACTACTTGGAATCAAGTTTTTTGAGGTACACTGTAGGCTCTTTCAATATGTAGATTCAGTTCTTTTTTGTTTTTAAAAAGTTTTCTTGCATTATTCAGAAATCTTTATTTTGTCTTGCTTTTTTTGCTTTGGGATCTCCAATTATGTATGTTGGATATCCCTTGCTTGTCTTCTATATATCACTTTGTCTCTAATACTTTTTACATATTTTTTTTCTTTTCCTTCTCTGGGCTGTTTTCATTTCTCTTATCAATTTTATTTAATATATTTTCAATCAAATCTATTTTCACCTGAACACTTCATAATCAAGTGTTCCCTTCTGAGATTATCTTTTTCTTCAGTTTTTTTCCCCTGAGTTCAGCCATTTCTCACTTTATGTTCTTTTCTTTTTTGTCTCCTCCCCCCCCCCCATTTCTGTAATGAGTTTTAATCCCTGGTTGAAATAAATCTTTCTTCTGCAAATGCTCTTTAAATTAATTACTGTTGGACTACTGTGTTAGTTTTTCTCTACATGGTTGATTGGGGGCGGGGAGGGAATTTTTTTATCATTTGAGAAGTTTTTGATTCTCAGTTTTCATTTTCTTTTTATAGCAGCTTTGCTTGATGTTCTGATATTTACTGTTTATTTTAAAATGTGTTGGAAATTTCCTAGATTAAAAATATGGAGGACGTTTATATGGAGAAGTGAGAAGAGTTGCTTGGCTTGCTAAGTCTCTTTACGTTTCTTTTGTACAGTGAAGTCCACTTTATTTAACTAATGGTGTCTATTTGGGGAGAAAATGACTCTGGCTTTCTGAGTGTTTCTTCTATTATTTCTGTGGAGCTCTGATTTCAACTGCTTGGTTTCTACCTTCCCTTTACCACCAAGCCACTCCAAGGGACACTATATCAGTCAGGGTCCAGGCAGGAGATAAAAATACATCAATAATTGGAAGTTGAAAACTTAAACTTAATATAAAGAATTGTTATGTAGTAATAGGTAATTGACTACTAAAAGAGATAAAAGAGGGCCCTAAGTGTTCCAGAAGTAGCAGATTAAAGAAATCAACTACTACTTCTAGGCTGAAAGAGAATGGCAATAAAGAAACTAAGGACTTAGAAGAACACCTTCATACCCATGAACACGAGATTCAGACTTGTTTAAAGAGGTACATACAGCCTGACTGTAATGACAAAAGTTGCCAGATGACATGGGTCAAGTGGAGATACAATTGCCTGGGGGTGTAGCTGAAGCTGCCGTGGAAGTGGCCCCCTGGAGGCCCCAGAATTAGCTGCTAGGTGTGGAGAGGGTGGCTTGAGGATGCAATTGGAGCTACCAAGGAAGTAGCTCACTGGAGTGGGTCAGAGGTGGTTGTTAGATAGAGACAGAGTGGCCTGAGGGCATACCCAGAATGGGTCCAAGGAGGTCACTAGGCTGCAATGCTGAATTTAAAAAATGGTGAATTAGAATTTAGAAGAGAAATATCTTCATGTGGCTCTCACCTTGAAGTTGTTACTCCAGCACTCTCTGTTGATAAAGCTTTATATTGTGCCAGTTGGCAAAGGAAACATGTTTACAGGGTTTGGCTTCAGTATTACAAAGCAGGGCAAGGAGGGGTGGATATGGAACTGAGAGACAATAAATTGAAAACTGGTACAGAGACCTTCTTTTCCAAGTTGTCCTTTCTCTCAGAGCTTCATCTTCCCTATATTGCCACATTTGAAACTACACCTTCTCAAGCCCCTTTTAATTGCCAGTTGCCAGTAGTCTTATCTACCATCTCAGGGCTTTTCTCTGTATTTCTCAGCTTAGGATGGGATTCTCTCTTACTGGGGGTAAATTTATATGTGTTTTGCAGTCTGTATTGCACTCTTCTTTTCTTCATAGTCTCCCCCTGCATCTCTCTCTCTATATATATCTCTATAATTCTGTGGCTCTCTGCTAGCTTCAGATGTTTATTTTCCCATTTATTTGTAAAATAAAGTTTCTAGCTTTCTTCTAGTTTCAGATTTTTATTATTCTATTTCTTTGTAAAATAAAATTTGTAGCTTTCTTTTTATATCAGTAAGCTATTACTGTATAAAAAATCACTTAAATGGTATGTAACCACAAGCTTTTATTTTTTTGCTTCTTCATCTTTGGGTCTGCTGAGATTGGGCTGATTGAGGCTGGGTTTGGCTGGGTTTAGTTACAACTGTGGATCGGGTTCTGGTCTACTCTACGTGCCTTTTATTCTCCTTGAACTAGTAGCTATGCAAGTCATGTTATTTTCATGACAAAAGCCAGGAGTGCAAGAAACCAAGGTCCTTTATGAGAATACATTTCAATTCTCTATTTGCAATATATCCCATTGACCAATAAAGGCATATGAATGAATCCAACATCAATGGGGCCAAAAAATTTGTTTTCTCCATGAAAGCTGAGAGAGATGGGAAGTGAATACTTGTTGAACAATAATCTAATTTACCATAGGCCTTCACATAAATAAATATCTATATCCTTCCTATACTCAAAATACACTCAGTCTTATTCCAAGAGCCCCAAAGTCTTATCAAATCATGGCATAAGGCATGAAGAACAGGATTTCATGATCTATATCAAAGCTGGTGTGGCTTCTCTTGATCCAGAGAACCTTGACCTAAGAAGGCAAATTGTTATCTCCCTACCATTCCATACATATCCAATATACAGTGGTGGACCAGAAGAGATTGTGGTGGACCAGAAACAGGTCCACCTAATTAATTAACTTAATTCTAAACATTCTAACTTTAAACTGGCAAGAATAGCAGTCATATAGCACTTAATAACATGTCCATAGAAATTCTAAATCCTGCTGGGCAAATGTCAGATTCTACTACAATGGGGATAGAAATATTCCTCCAGTAGGCTCTGGTGATCCCCTGTAGGAGTAGTTCTACATCCATTATTCCTCATTATTGTTGGCTCCAACTTTTGGGAGTTCCTTCTTGTTTTATTATTTGATTTCTATTAACACAAGTTCCCAGAGTCACACACATTTTTTTCTTACATGTCTCTCTCTTTCTGGGCTTAAATTGCAGTAAATTTGGACACAACATTCTTCTATGGGATCATGTTATCAAGCTTTTTAGTTATCCTTTTATTTACTTGTTTCCTTTCGAACTAAATAGAAGGCTAGTAGACTTTACCTTCATCTCTTCAGTGATATAAGCAAGCATTATAGGCACAGCCTTGATTTGATCTTTATCCTGAGGTAATGTTTTACTGAAAAACCTTTGGTTTGGCCTTTGCTCTGAGGCTGTGTCATAATAGCAATCCCTTTGATTTACTAATAAGCACTGTAATTTTCCTCTAAATATTGTTTGCAAACTGGTTGGTATTTTCCTGGCCTAATCACATTCATGGAGTACCTTATCAAATGCAACTAGTAGCAATCAGCTCACACATTTTGTGCCTTCTAAGATGCCACTGCTGATATTTTACCAAATAATTTCCTACTGTACAATATAGATCATTATTTTCCATCCTCTTGTAACTTTCTTCATTGCCTACTTCTCAGTCCCAAAATCAATGCCAAATATTTAAAATTCTTGTTAAAGCAGGATTTTACTTCTGGCACTAATTTCTGTCTGTCTGATATTGCTGCAAAACAAACAGCCCTAAAACTCAAGAGCATAAAACAACAAACATTCATTTTTCACTTATGTAAGGTGGTGGATTCAGCTGATCTAGGCTGGGTTCGGCTGAGTTTTGTTACAAGCTACAAGTTGTATCCAGGTCTTCCTTAAGTGTCTCTAATCTTTCTTGGACTAGCTATTAAATAAGACATAGTCTTTTCATGGCAAAAAACAGGCATGCAAAAGATCAAACCCCACCATGTAAGCACATATCAGGTTTCTGCCTACACCTTATCCCTGGCATGTAATTGGTCAAAGCAGATCCCATCACCAAGCTCAATGTCAGGGAATGGTGGTGGTGATTCTTAGGTGGGAAATAGAGAGTAAATATTTGCTGAACAATAATAAGTCACCTAATCTACTATATTCTTAGTGATGTCTCCTAGCGATGCTACCATAGGTACAGGTTCAACTGTATTTGTTCTATTTGTTGTCTGTTGTTGTTGTTGTTTGAGGATATGTAAGAAATTTAGATTTAAGTAGCTGCTATTATCCTATGGGAACCTAGAAGTCCTCTGTTTAAATCAACCCAAGTGGGGCGCCTGGGTGGCTTTGTCGGTTAGGTGTCTGCTTTCGGCTCAGGTCATGATCCCAGGGTCCTGGGATCAAGCCCCGCATCGGGCTCCCTGCTGGGCCGGGAGCCTGCTTCTCCCTCTCCCTCTGCCCCCCCACCTGCTTGTGATCTCTCTCTGTCAAATAAATAAATAAATAAAATCTTTAAAAAAATAAAATAAATCAACTGAAGTATTTCTTTTTTACTTATTCCTAAGTAATAATATCCACAAAATAAAAGATTTAATGTGTTACATATATTTTTCTTAATATATGACTTTACATATACATTAAAATTTTAAGAAAATTCTTTTTCCTTATACTGCATACAACCCTCTGGCTTACCAATTGGGATAAAATTGGGATAAACACTGTATTACACTATAGAGCTTTCCTAAGCCTCTGATATATGTGTCCCTTGTCCTTTATATCCAAATAAGAAATCCAATCCATTCAGAGTGTCTCTTTATCCTATAGATCTTAATAGCTTGAGTGATAGGTTTGGCTCCGGCACATGGCATGCAATAATAAACACATGTGTCGTAGAGATGTTTCAAGTGCTTTACATATTAGTTAATTTAATTCGCACACAACCCTCCAAAATTGGCACTATTATTATCCCCATTTTACAGATAAGGTAACTGAGGCACAGAGAATGTAAACAATTTGCCAAAATTAACAGATTTAATAAGTGGCTAAGCCAGGATTCAGACCAGGCAATATGGTTCCAGAGTCCATGTTCTTAACCATTCTGATGTTTTACCTCTCATGGCAGACACTCATTAAGGATTTATTGAGTAAATGGATACACAAAATCTACTGCATAGTTAAGCAGAAAAAGCCAATCAAAGTTTAGGGCCATTACATGGTGTTTTAGAAATACTGGACACCTTATAACACAGCCTACCTCTCTGAAGTGTTAGGATCTGTTGTTTGTTTCATAAATGGATATCAAACAGCCTCATCTTCCAACCAGCTATTAAAGCAGTACTCTATTTAGAAAGAAATAAATGTAATGTGCTATTTTTTTGGTACTTTGCTTGCAGACAGGCATTAACTCACCACTAGACAGAAATGAACATCCTCCTCCTCACTGCTCTACTGCACTCCTTGCTAAAACAATATCAAATACCCCCGTGAGAGATTTATGTGGATCTTGAATGGGTTAAGAACTCCAGGCACAATCCTAAGGCACCCTTAGGAACAGATGATCTCCTTTCTTTTTCCTTTCTCCCCTGAGGCGAGCATTAACTCAGAGGGCTCCAAGAATTTATTTGTGCTTAAGATAAATTAACTAGAACCAAAGAGCCTTTCTTAGGTATCGGTACTAAGCTAGCATGCCCTGAAGACAGTAATCCATTTCAATTCCAATATCTCTGCCTTTTGGGCCACGTGATGGGAGCCCACAGTGTTTGCCAGCCTCAGGCCAAGCACCTTGCAGGCTTCTGGACCTGGAAGCCCCTCACGCTTTGAGCCTTCAATATAGATTTCTCTGTCTGCTCACCTGTTCATAATTGTGAGGGGCACCAGAGCAAGAAAGAATAATGTGACCTTCCAAGGCTGTAAAAACAATTGTGTCCTCTGGGAATGTGTAGGTTGAGTAATGATGCAAATTAGGACTTTAGCTTATTCTTCAGGGTGAAGTACCCGAGACCTTGAGTTACCTTGAGAATATTCACCATTATTTCTTCATATCCAGTAAGAGCTCTGCCCTGCCCTCTTCTTAATTAAAGAATTCCTACATCCTTGTAATAAAATTGCACCCTGTGCTCTTATTGCCTATCCACATGTCAACTCTGTCCCCTTCTCACCTCAGTAAAGATAAGGATCAAAGGCACATCCAAGCCTGACCAAAAGCCAAACAAGAGGGTTTATTTAACATCCATTAAATGAGTATTTATTGAGCATCTTCTAGCTATTTGGGAAATTTTAGCAAAGCCTTGCTGTTCTTGGACAGTAGGCAAAGAAGGGAAACCTGGATTTCATTTCTGGTCTAGTTCTGTGAGCTGGGTAAATTAATTTCTCAGTTGCCTCATCTGCAGATTTGGGATTACAATGGTTGTAGAGAGATTGTATTTAAAAGAAGTACTTTATGTCTGAGGTATAGCACAGAGTTCTACTTAACAGGAGCTCAACAAAGGTTGGTAGTACCCCCATCCCCTTTCCTCCTCTTCTTTCCTCCATTTTCCTCAGGTGCAGAGGAAAAAAAATAATGAGGAGACAGTCTTTGTTCTTGAGGGGCTCACAGTACAGTGGGGAAATGTTTGTAAAGAGACAAACTCTAATAACATGTCTACAGAGAAGGATAAACAATGTGCCATGGGAGCTCAGAGGAGGAAGCCACTTATTTCTAATAAAATTAAAGCTGGCGATACTGTAATGGTATTCTACCTTCATTTCCTTATTTTATAAGTGAGAAAACTCCAGCCCAGAGAGGTCACATGACTTGTTCAAGGTCTTGGCACATTCATGGCCGATCTGGTTGTAAAACTCAGGACTCTAGATTCCCAGCTTGGTGTTTATGCCATACAGAATATGAGACAGTCACTGACACAGGGAAGAATAAATATTTCTCACTAAACAGGAAAGCACAAGCTGGAATTAGAGCAGATAGGTTTAGAAGCTGGGAAAGGGCTCTAGAGTTGAGGGAAACAGAATTTTCTCTTGTGCAGTACAGAGCTCATGCCTGCTCTGTAATTGGGAACTTGAGTATAGTTCATGCTCTGATGATCCTCACATCCTCTTAGAAAGTAGGTTTATTGTCCCAGAAGCCAGACCTAAGAGTAAATTCTACAGGACAGCTCATTCTAAGGGGTGGTATGGTAGAGGGAGAGCATTAGGAGGAGGAGGTGGAGGAGGTATGTCCTTGATGTTGGAGATCACCAGGAGGGATGTCAAGAACTTTCACAGTGACAGGAGTCTACAGTCTGAAACTAAACCATGTTTGAATTTGGAGTCAGAGCTTTGTTTTATCTAGATCCAAATTAAGGCTTTGGGCTATGCTGGTTTTTATTGAATGTCTAAGTATTTTTCATGCCTATGGAATTGCCTTCAGAGGCCCTGACTGGAGACCTAGAATTGCTCTTCCACTGCACCCCTGCCCCTCATGGGGAGAGCTGAGGAGTTCCAAGGTCAGTCTGTAGGAGGGGAGGTAGAAGACAACAGGTGTGTCTTTACTTAGTTACAAGTGGCTTCAGGATTAGCCTGAGAAGTTAAGGACCAGTTTACCTAAATCCTCCCTAGCCTGCCAATGTTTCATTGCATTGCATGTTTTAAACTCCAGAGTAAAAGAGGAAAAGCAGCCTAATTATTTGGGTGTTGGAAAAGGCAGGAAGAAACAGCAATAATCACACAACTTGCTCCTAAACTCCTGCCACTGGTTCTAATATTAGAGCACACTGATACTTCAGGTGTTCTAAGGTGATGTAGTTTCTATTTTTTGTGTTATAGAGAAAATTATCAGAATTGAGTTGAGCCTCAAAACAGCAACTAAATGAAAACATATTCCATGACATCCTAAGTCCATGATGGGAGTGCTGTGATCTCAGGGTAGCTTCTGCTCCCACTGTGTCCTTTTCCCCTTCTGCCCTCCCTACCCCCAACCAATCAGGGCAGAGGGTGTCATCAGAATGGGGGGATTTTTCTTTCTAAGACTTCTTTCTTCTTAAGACCAGGTCAGAGTCTAATCATTATTATTGGCCAAGCCATTCCTCTTATTTAAGAAGTCAATGTTTAACTAATAGCAGAAATAAAAATACTGGGGCACCTGGGTGGCTAAGTTGTTAAGCGTCTGCCTTCGGCTCAGGTCATGATCCCAGGGTCTTGGGATCGAGCCCTGCATCGGGCTCCCTGCTCCGCAGGAAGCCTGCTTCTCCCTCTCCCACTCCCCCTGCTTGTGTTCCCTCTCTCGCTGTGTCTCTCTCTGTCAAATAAATAAATAAAATTAAAAAAATAAATAAATAAAAATACTTCTCTGGCTAGGTTTTGTTGACCCCTACAAGATTGTCTCTTATTTTTGGTATATATTAAGTCAAAACAGACTCATTTTCTTAGTCTTGACTACAGTATTAATATGATTTTTGTTTCTTTTCTCTAAGGGGAAAAAGAAACTGAAATAATTATCCTTTTGGGAAAAAGCCAACATCTACTTTACAATTCCTCATCTCCTAAGGCTATATAATTACAGTAAGAACTTTAAGGAATCTCCAATGTATCCATTTGTTCTTTTGGCTTAAATTCTCTTCCTCAGCAAGAAGACAAAGAGCAGGGCTGTCTGCCTTCAGCACCATCCTTCTCTTGGTGTGGCATCCAGCTGCACTTTGGATGGACTGTCTATGGCTTTTAAAAGTCCTTTCTCCTTCCAGGCTGCTCCCGTATTCCCAGTATCCTGATTGCTGTATAGAAAGATGTGGCAGGGTCCTATGCTTTTGCCATTCCAAAGCTCTTAGGAGACCCATGGGGCAGAGGCTGTGGGAATCCCCAGTATTCTGCTTTTCTTAGGCTTTATCAAACCTGAAAGCTGAAAGGGAGAGCCTTTCAGCCTTTCTTCAAACTCCCAGGAGGCTGACAGCCTGTGGTGTCTATGCAGATTGTGAATGAGCCCAAGGAGTTTGCACATCCCTAATTTGTCATCATCTTGGAGAAATCAGAACAGGTAGGTGATGTGAGCACAGCATTTGCAAAAGCAGGTGCCAGGATTCAGGCAACTGCACTATGCCTCTGAGGATTTCTGTAGGCACTGACCCTTCCTAGCAGAGCTCTTCAGCTACACAACAGGGTTGAGAATCCTCCCCTGATTTTCCCACTCTGAAAATGGAAGCTAGATAGATTAAAGTCCTTTTAAGAAGTAAAGAAAATCTGTGTTTTAAAGCTGGCTGATACTAAATTATAGAGGAGCTCTGTGGAAATTCTTTTTGATTTATATAAATGACAGAAGTGTAGTGTGATCCATGTAATGAACACCTGTCACACATCATCTGCTGACATTGATGCCTCTCATCTTCCCTTAGTTTCTGCACCGCACCCCCACCCCTCATTTACAGCCTTCTCTGCAGTCCCAGACCCCTGTACCCTTCTAGCATTTCTCCCTTCTAGCCTTGGTGGATTTCATTGATGAGGAGCTCATGATATCAAGTGGAATGCATCTGAGATCATACACTGTCTCAGGGAAGACTTAATTTTCATACCTACTGCCACTGATAAGGAAGAAGTTGTACTTCCCCAAGGCCTGGACATTACTTGAACATCCAGGGGAAAACTGAGGGCAACAGCAGCACATTATATCTGCATCAGGCAAGAGGGGAAAGCACAGAGAAAATGCTGCCCTTCAATTCCACGGAGACAGATGGACAATCAGTATGAGAATGGCACTAGGAGGCAGAGGCTTTTCACGTTGTTTTCTTATTTCAGTTGCTACAAAGAGGGTCAATGGAACTCAGATATTTGGAGGTAGCACCTCTCAATGAGAGTAAGAGCCCAGTTGACAGAGGCATGTGCTCTGACCTGGCATCCCTGCTGATTGGATGAGCCACCGTGGGGGGCTTTCAACATCTTAGCTCCGCAGTTCCTCATCTGGAAGACAAGGGGGTACAATGAGATTTGTGTGTTTCAACTCCCTTCCCACTAGGAGCAGAAAGCTTCTCCAAACCTAAACACCCGACTTGTATGTTTTCACTGGTTACTTTTGTCTTTGTGACTTTGTCTCCTCAACACTCCCTCCACTCTACTCTAGTAAGATGACTTATTTCAACCAGTCTGTCCCATGGAAGGAGTCTTGAGATTAGATAGAGCAGATGACCACCTCAACTATGAGCTTTAAGGTGTGTGTGATTATATCTCTGTGTGTGTGTGTGTGTGTGTGTGTGTGTGTGTGTGTGTGTTGGGGGAGACTGCAAGAGTTTACTTCCCCAAATGTCCTATCAATGTCTAAAATTTTGCCATTAACTATTCATTCTTTCCTCTTCAAAATAATTCGTTAAAATATCAGAAACCTTGAGAACAATCAGTCATTGACTCTTTAAAGTGTATGAATCTTTCCTGATAGCGTGTTTGAGAAGGGTAGGGAGAGACTGGGGCCACTGAAAGGAAACATCCTTTCATATTTTAGTTCAAAGCTCGTGTTCGTTGGCTATTCACCTGGTGGCCTGGGTGCTCACATGGTGACATGCTCCTGTACCCAGTGCTAAAGCTAAATTGCACCCATGTAGAAACTGTAAGCCTGTTGTTATCCCAGAATTGGTCACATCCAATGCTCCATGCTTGTGAGAGTAAAATCTGAACCCCAGAGTTGCAGAACTCAGCTCACAGCAGCTGATTTTTGGGCTTGGGATTCAAAGAATGTTAATTTAAATGTGTGCTACCAGTACTTGCCTGATACACAGGGAAAAAAAAAATCCCAGAAAATTTTCTTTAATGATCCCTAATGGTCTAATGAAAGTGGGAGGCTCCAAAAACCCAAGATGATAGGTAATAGGTCCTGCCCTTCCACATCTGTGAGTGTGTGAGAAGAACGTCATTTTCATTTGCTGTTGCCCCTGTCCTCGCTCTTGTATTTGAATACCCAATAGCACGATAAGGAGCAAGGGGACTAATTTTCAAATATTAACAAAGTTATTCAAGGGAGCTGCATTTTCTGTTGCTGCAGTTGGCACTTCTTTTCCAGAAAGCTTGCCTGTGGCTGACAGCCTGCTTGGCACACTCTCACTGAAGCCCTTTGGTGTTGGAGAACAGGGCTGATAAGATTTAAATGGCCAGATTCCAGACAGTCCAGTGAGGGCAAGTCTGCAAACCAGGGGAGACTGAGGCCTTAGAAGGGCATCAGTTGACTGCTGTATCCAATCAAGGAAAAGGGAGATGCAGAAAAGAGAATTATTTAGGGGAAGTAGACTGAAAGCAGCTATGGAAAATTCTGAAATGAGCATAAGGGATGACACTGCTCACCTCCACATACCCCACATAGAAACCCACTTAATTAGCAGAGTTGGGCCTGTGGGGAGATGCTGAGCACCAGCCTCCTAGATATTATGCACCTTTCTATGTATAATATGATGGAAACCACTGCTAATTTTCCAGCAAACCCAGGGTAATAGAATTTTATCTGAGAGGCAATAATTATCCAGCCAAGGACTAATTTCTGGCTCCTTTTGGAACTAGGTATGTCCACACTACAAAAGTCTCACCAATTGAACGCTAGTGGAAGTGATGTGAGCCACTTCCAGATCTGACCATGAAACCTTGTTCATGAACTCTTGCATGGACCACAACCCACTCCTCCCCACACCAAATGGCTGCAATGGCAATCCTGAGTACCCTTGGGATCCATGAGTTGAATGTAATAGAGCCACCATCTGCCTGGATCCCTGGATCCTGAAAGAATGCTTGGAACAGGGAGCCCACCAATTGGCCTGCTCTAGATTATTAACATGAAAACACAAAAAAACTTCTATTATTCTTGAGCCTTTGCATTTTGGGGCCTAGCCATTGTAGCAATTTAGACCACACTATCTAATCCATTTGGGCTGCTATAGCAAAATACCATAGGCAGGATGGTTTGGAAACAACAGGAACTAATTTCTCCCAGCTCTGGAGGCTGGGAAGTCCAAGGTCAGGGTGCGAGCAGAGTCAGTGTCTGGTGAGAGCCCTCTTCCTGGTTCAAGGATGGCCATGTTCTTGTGTTTTCACACAGCAGAAAGGGCTAGGCAGCTCTGTGGGGCCTCTCTAGGAGCACTAATCCTGTTCATTAAGGCTCAGCCCTATTGACCTAAGCACCATCTAGAGCCCCCAGCTCCTAATGCCATCATCTTGGGGGTAAAGATTTCAACATGAGTTTTGGGGGAACACAAACATTCCATCTATAGCACTGATTAGTCTGTGCAACACCCAAGCAAAGTTGGTGATATCACCCACTTTATAATTAAAGAATTTGCAGTTCTGAGAATTTAAGACATGAATTTACCCAATTTTTAGGATTTGAAGGTAGAGTCAGGATTTGAACCGGAATCTATCTGGCTTAAGCCTCTAGCTCCCAGGCCTCCAGAGAAAAAGAAATGGAAGGAGGTGGTTTCTATGAGAGGGAACGTCTGATTCAGCTAGTATGTCCACTGACTCAAGCCCAAATTCATACCACCTTTCCACAGCTCCAGCTGTGGCCCCCCTGAACTTTATTTTCAAGAACATGAGAGCTGGAAGAGGCCCTAATAATCACCCAGCTCAGTGGTTTTCAAATTTCACGTTGGCAACAGATACCCTTCTTCTAATGAAATCTGACTCGGAAGCTCTGTGTGTGGAATAGTTCAAAGCAGAGCTTATCTCTTTGATGTGGGGTCTGGCAGAGCCCCCGAGGGCTATGAGCACTGATGGGGCCAGCCCATAATTTCACAGGTAAGGAAACAGTGGAGCACTATGTGTCTTCTTCAGGGTCACAAGCATTTTGTAAACAGCATCACAGGGACAGGAACCCAGGCTCCTGACTTTCAAATTTGTAAATCTTTCCATTGCACTGCCCTTCCTCTTTTGAGATATGAGCCCGAGAAACAGCCCCAGACCCAAGATGCCCAGTCTCTTTATTCAGCAAGGACAGAAGGACATAGGGTCAGAGTTAATTATTGAGGTTGTTTTATTTCTGTGTAACAAATTACCACAAACCTCATGGCTTAAATTACACCCTTTATCATTTCAGGGCTCTATAGTTCAGGTGGGCTCAGCTGGGTTCTCCGCTAGGGTTGGCTGAAATCAAAGTGTTGGCGGTTGTCTGGAAGCTTTGGAGAAGAATTCACTTTGAAGCTCAGTTAGGTTGTTGGTGAAATTCAGTTCCTTGCAATTGTAGGACTAAAATGTCTGTCTTCTTGAGGGCTATTGTCCACTCCCAGGTTTTGGAGAACACTCCTCAAGTCATTGTCCGTAGCCCCCTCACACTTCATATCTCTCTTACTTTCTGCTTTTAAATGGCCTATGTTACTAGGTTCCATTAACTTGGGTAACCTCCATATTTCAAAGTCAGCTAATCAGTAACCTTGATTACATCTGCAATCCCCTTTGTCATGTAATATAGCGAGGGTGAAGGCCGTGGGGCCATCTTAGAACTCTGCTTAACCCTGTAGATCACATCGCCCTGTCTTGGGGCCTCTGGGAACAATGGTAACAGGGTTCATTCCTGTGACCTCCTGACAACTTTTTGCCAAATCCTCTCTGCCAGCTTCCCACATAGATAACAGCCTAGTTACACCAGTCTTTCCTTAACATGGTCTGTAGGGTCAGGGTAGGTGTCATGATCTGCAGTGTGTTCCTAGCACTGGCAGCTCTGACAAGGTGAGCCCGGGGCCTGAACTTTCCCTACATAGAATGTCATCGAATGATGAGAGTAACAATCACCTCCTTTTATAAATGACTCCAAAGGGGAGACGGGCTTATCCAAAGTTTATAGGATGAGTTAGAGCTCCTAGTGCAATGTTTTTGCTACTCTAGGTCAATACTAGGGTCAGCTGTTTTCTCTGCTGGTTCTCTGTCCTGGACTACTAGGTGATCTCAGAAAAGCCTTCCATAGTATATTTAGTGTATCTCCTGCCCTGTGGTCCAGCAGGTAGGATTGCATTAGCGAGGCCTAGGAAGCATAGGAAATTGCCTATTCTAAGCATCATGCTGGCTGACTCTGACAGAGCATCCCAGAGAAGCTGTCTCCCACCAGCTGTAGAAGAAAACTGAGGTGAGAAAGACAGGCAGGGCTAGGGAAAAAGATGCCAAGAACAGTATGCAGTACAGTTAAGCTCCCTGGTTTCTAATTTTTCTGCAATAATAGATTTGTGCTGTGAACCCTGAGGGCCAGCCCAAGGTCTGGGGGTGACCCTGGTGGCTCCAAGAATCATGAGGGGAGGGGAGGGCTGGGTGCAGGAATTGAAAAGTCTGGTGGGTATGAGGTAGGATAGTTCATGCTTTAGGAAACATCTACATATATGTTATCTGATTCTTTTATTTCAGAAGTGAGTATTAAAGGAATGAAGGATAGAGGAAATGAAGTGAAAAACAGAGCAGTTAGAGGTGGTGATCTTGAAGTCTGAGGCTGCACCAATTTTTTGAGAAAATTGCATCTGCCTGCGTTCCCAACTAAAGGGCTGATTAAAAAACTTTGTGACTACTTCTCTTCCAATCACCCCTGGAAAATACACAAACCAGACCCCTCTAGTTAGGGACACCTGCTACCAGTGATATCCAAGTTTTGTTGCTGAGACATTTGGCCCTAATAAGTCAGATCGTTCTAGGGCTAGTCCCATAAACCACAAGAAGGAGCTCACACACAAGGCTTTCCTCTGGGCCTCTTGAATTGTGTGAGGTCCCAGGGTTGGCAACATCCTCACCCCCACCAAACAACTCTGCAAGTTTCAAATCTCAAACTGTATCTTTTCCAGAACAAAAGTCTTTGGCAGAAAACAAATTTCTCTGGCAGAGAAATGGAACTGGACCAGGACGCAAGGGTAGATGCTGGATGGGAAGTGGCTGCAATAACAACCTTCGAGTCCTTTCCAGGTTCTGTGAATATGCCTTTGAGTTGGGGCTGCAGGGTGGGGTTGGGTAAAGACATAATTCATAGTTATTGGCTTGGGAGAAGGCAAGCCACAGCCAAAGTTCGGATCTGGGTCTTTAGACTTGGAAGGACCCTCTTTTTGTAGTAGAGAAAGTCTCCAGATTCCTGGCTGCAAGCTCTGGTAGGTCCACTTTCCTTCCTCCGCAATACAATGTCCTGCCAGCAGGTAGGCCTTCTGGAGAGACTTAATCCTGACCCAACGTGCCCTGACCCAGTCAGGGACAGTGGGGAGGGCCCTGGTGCTGTCAGGGACCTTCGCTGCTGGCTTCAGTCATCTCTCAGGGCTCTTCTCTTCCCTTTGAAGGGATGTGGTTTACAATGGGCCTATTAGAGCCCTAATTGAATCGTTAACACACCAGCCATTAGCAGCTGCTAATGAGGGAATCCAGGGGATTACAGCATCAATTACCAAGTTTGACTTCTGAATGTGGCTCTGCCAACTGTGGGCTCTTTTTTTGTTTTTTTCCAACTGTGGGCTCTTGTGAGAGTCTTTAAAAAATGTGACAGAATGAAAGAGGAGAGCCACGTGCACATTGTGTGGCTGTGCTCTGTCTATACCCAAGATAAGCTCTTACGGGGGGGCCTGCTCTCATGTGGCTGCACAACCCGGGTCCTGGGGCAGCCCCTGCATCTGAAGATGGAAAGAGCATTCCAGGCCAGTTGTTTTCTCCATTGCCACTCATTTGCTCTCCGTAAATCTTGCCATCTTATCTGTGGTCGTCTCTAACACTTTCGGCCAAAATTTTCCCCAAGTTTCCCATTATCCACATCCTGTCAGTCACCAAATCCTTGGAATTTCAACTTTTAAGTATGTTCTGTCTCCATCCCTTCCTTTCTTCACCTTTATTATTTCATTAGTTCAAGCTCTTATCCTCCCCTTGGAAATGGTCCTAGACCAGTAAGGAAATGGGTCTTTCTACCTCCAGTTCATCTCCTTTCCTGTGTCCAAATCACTCTCACTCTAAAAGGTAAATTTGATGGTCACTCCTTAAGACCCCTCATGGATCATTGTTGCTTATAAAATAAAGCATAAGTTCCTGGCAGGACATGTTAGGCCCTCCAAGAGCTTGGTCTTCCCCACGTCTCCACCTCATATGCCACCATTCTCTGCTTTTCAGATCTAGCTGGAGCCATAGTGAACTGCCTGCCCTTCCCCCAAAGTGCCAAAACGTTGGCATGATCCCCTTACTTTGCACGTGGAGATACATCTACCTGGTGTCTTCCGCTCTAGACAACCTGAGGAACTTTTAAGCCTCATGTATGAAGTCATCCTAACTCACTCACTCACACACTCTTACTTGTGATCCCTGTACACATCTCTTTCCTAGTGCCTATTTATGCTAAAATTATAATCATTTCTTTGTCTCCCCTGATGGACTATGAGATAAATGCATCAGTTCTCATATTTATTTCTGGAAGCCTAGGGTCTAGTATCTGGTATATCATAGACTACTATAATGTGTGCTTAACGGATTAAAAAGTTGGTAACATTTTCCACAGTTCATTTCATGGATCTATATTGACATGCATTTTATTTAGAGTCTACGTGGGACTCTTCATTGTTCACAGTTTAATTCTCTTGAGCACAGAGAGAAATGCCTTAGTCGCCAGAGGTATCCACCCTCTACCCCAATAGCTCATTTCACAGCCTTGGAATCCATGAATATTTATTGACTTGAATTAAAATCTGCAAGTGTTTATTGAGCCCCTTGTTCTATTTAGGCCCTAGAAGTAGGTGCTTGAGAAAAATATCAAAGGCTTGAGAGTCGTACTTGCTTTCAAGGCCTTTCCAATTACGACACTAACCAACTGTCTGTGCATAATCACAGGCAGATACACAGTCTCTGTCCCAAAATTGTGCCAGGATATCATTTGTGAACAAGGTGCTTTGCAACCCTGAAAGGCATCCGTGTAATAATGATAGCAGGTCTGGTTCATTCACTGTCTACCACATGGCTATCACTGTACTAAAAGCTTTGGTCTGTGATTTACCCAGACTTAATATTCAACTGTCACAGCCATTGCGGATGGTGTGCAGTCTTGTGAATCCCATGGAAATGAGTAAGAAGCAGAGCCAGGGCTCACACCAAAGTCTACCTGCTTCCTAGGCTCTAGGCTCCCACCCACGGTGACTACTGCCCCTATAGCCCATGTGTGGTTTAATATAAATCAATCACTGTCTGCGAGGGAGGCTCTTTCCACTTCCTCCCTACCCCTCCCTCTGTTAACGCTTTGCAATCCCGTTGATAGTCAGCACATCAAAACCTGTCAAATTGGACAAAATGAGATAATAGCACAGAGATTAAACAATTGCCCGAAGTCAGTAACCTTGTTTCAGCTTAGAATTCGCTTTGGTTGGGGACTTCTTAAATTGGATCATATGATCTCAAAATAAGGAAATTTAAGCTCCAAGAGGGAAGAGACTGTTGTTCAGAGCAGTCTCCCCTGAATCTAGAAAAATGCCTGGCTCACAGTAGGCACTTTATAAATATTTACAAAGAACACCGCAAATGGTAGAAACAGGGAATATCTCAGTGGTGTGCTGATTTGCATATACTCAGCTCTGTTTTTCCTCTTTCAACTCCACAAGCCCAGTAAGGAAATCCATAGCAGGGTGCCTACTTCCCCCGAGCAACCTCTTTACCCTTAGTTCACCCAAAAGCGGAATTTCAGAACAGACAGGACTAGGATCAGCCAAGAGAGAGACCGAGGAGCAGGTTGTATGAAGGCGCTCACTCTCAGGGCCTGCAGATGCCTCACCCACCTTACTGTGGGCCTTGCTCCAAATAAATTCATTCTGTCAGCTGTAGACAAATGTGAATCTAATTGCCTGTAGAAATGTAAACTTTCCCATAAAATGTATTATGCTAAATCATTTGTTTTTACCTCACCGTGAGTTTATCCAATTCCTGAAATTGAAGAAACAATGTCCATACAATGATATTTAAATCATGCCCTGTTGGTCCAAATGTGTATTTTAGGTGAAATTTTTATCGAGTTAACTATAGATGTATCTACAGTTTTTTGTTCTTTTTTTATAAATTTTTTTTTTTTAAGATTTATTTATTTTGACAGAGAGAGACAGCGAGAGAGAGAACACAAGCAGGGGGAGTGGGAGAGGGAGAGGGAGAAGCAGGCTTCCCACCAAGCAGGGAACCCGATGCGGGGCTTGATCCCAGGACCCTGGGATCATGACCTGAGCCGAAGGCAGACCCTTGACAACTGAGCCACCCAGGCGCCCCGATGTATCTACAGTTTTATGAAGTAATGCAGAGACCTTATTCTCCTGTATCCAGTTGTTTCCCCCAATGGTCACATCTTGCAAAGCCACAGCACAATACCACAGCCGGAACACTGACGCTAATGCAATCCATTGATTTTGTTCAGATCTTCATAGTTCTCCCTGTACGCATTTGTGTGTGTTTGTGTATATTTAGTTCGATATGAGGTTATCATGAGTAGGTTGTATATCCACCACCACAGTCAGATGGTGAGCCCTTCTATACGTTCCCTTTTATAACCACACCCTCCATCCTCTCCCCCACTCCTCTCCACATGTCCCTGGCCTCATGTGATCTTTCACAACTTGAGGGCGACAACTATTCCATTACATGAATTCACTATATTTATCTAATCATTGATAGTTGCACATTTTTGTTGGATGCATCCTTTTACTTTTTTTTTTTTTTTGCATGTTTGTTTTACTATTCTGGAAATCCACTTCACTTAATCTTTTCACACATCCAGGATTATTTTCCTAGGATAAGTTCCTAGAACTCACCTTTCATTTTTCGAATTCTTAATTTGATTACTCAGAGCTTACCTCATTTACCAACTTAACTCCAAAGGAAATCGAGGACTTCTTCAAAACGTCAAATCCATGGACAGTGGACAAAGGCTGGCCAGGACTAGGATATTCAAAGTAGACACTGCAATTCTCAAAGGCAATTTTATTGTTATTTTTTTAAAGATTTTATTCATATATTTGACACAGAGAGACACAGCGAGAGAGAGAACACAAGCACGGGGAGTGGGAGAGGGAGAAGCAGGCCTCCCGCAGAGCAGGGAACCCCTAGTCTAGCCCAGAGTCTAGCATTTGCCATGATCCCAGGACTCTAGGATCGTGACCTGAGCCGAAGGCAGTCGCTTAATGACTGAGCCCTCCAGGAGCCCCACTCAAAGGCAATTTTAAAAAGGAAAGATGCAATCACATTTGGGGCAATGAGAATGTTACTGAAATTAAGTGCAGGTCACTAGTTTGAAGATAGCAATTATCTGGAAGTGTGAGCTCTGCTTTTGTTTATCAGACACCTGCCCAGCAGCCTCTTCTCATATGACGGAGTAAAAGTAAGGAGAGGAGGTCAAGGGAGGGCATATGAGGCCAGGATATTAGCCAGAGATGATAGAACCTTGAGTCACATAGCTCCCTTTGAGATGCAAAAGGCACTTTCAGGCAGGAAGAGGTCTACCACAGGACACAGCCCTGCTGGGGTGGGGAAAGGCAGGTGGGCAGTTTCCAGAAGAAACCAGGTGAGGCATGGCCATAGTCTGGATCAGGGACACAGGAGGGGTATGGAAGCTTCCAGAGGATATTATCAAAAGAATTAGAGGAGGAAAAGCCATTTAGAATAAGAAAACTTGATCAGCCCAGAAGAAGTAGGGGAGTATGAATCAGCAGGGAGAGGATGACAAGAGGAGGTGGGTCTTACGTGGACCTCCTGCCAGAGAATGACGTCTACCAGAAAGAAGGTTGAATGTGTGCTGGAGGGTTCTGCCCCCTGTGGGAGGGTAGATTGAGTCATTGGGCACAAAGACTTCCTTTTTTTGTGTGCATGGGCAGTGTTACCTTAAGACCTGGGCAAGGGGCCCCTGTCCTGGGCCCTGTGATTCTGAAGGTCCCTCTTCTAGTTCTGTCTTTCCCCACAGAGTCATATGTCAGCTGGGCCAAAAGATGTACCATTCAGAGCCCACATCCACTGCCATGCTCTAGACCACCATGCTCTGTCATGTTGTAGACCAGAAGCCCAGAATTCCCTGCCCAAATGGTCTCAGGCCCATTCGAGAGCTTGTGTGGGCCTCTCTGTGGTGGGGGGTGTCTGTCTTACCAAGGGTGAACCATGCTGCTGGGTGTGTACCTGGGCCTGAGGCATGACTATTTGGGGCTATGGATGAAATTCCGTTCTGGAGGCTGGGGTGCCCACAGGCATGCACATGTGGCCCTGCACAGTTGGAGCCTGTGGTAGGAAAAGAGATGGGTGCAGGCTGTGGGCCTTGAGCCTTCATTTGTACTTTCCCCCAGCCCTGCAATAGTTAGGGGCAGCCTGTGGGTGAGTCCCTGGAACAGCTCTAACTGTACTGCATGCTGCCTTGTCCCGTTGCCTGGAAATGCCTCTGATCTCATCTCGATTTTCTGTTTGAAATGGAAATTGCTTCATTTGTCAGTTTGTCAGGCTCTACAAGTAATTACCCTTCCAGAATTCCTGAGGTCTCCCCTACACCACAGTCTTCACTGGCTATCCCAATGTGTTGAGCGAGGCACTCCGCCCTTCCCACCTCTAATTCCTGGCAAATGAAACACAGTTTAAATTAAGAGTGTTAGGGACAGCTTTCAAAGGACAAAGAGGTCTCAACAGAGCAGCATTCCCCAGATTATTATAATGCAATGGCTAATGTATAGCCAAAGTTGAGAAACACCCCTCCCAACTCTGTGTTTAACACAAGCCCCAAATGACTCCTCTGACCAGGGAAGGGTAGAAATACTGCAGGTGGTCCTGTGAAGGAAGGTAGGGAGAGGAATAAGAGTGACAGATTTTCCGACCTCCAGGAGGCCCTGTTTTGATTTTTGTTTTTCTTTTTTGTTTTTCTCAGAAGTAGCCGGCGAGCTCTTTTGTCCTCTGCCCCTTTCTCTCCAAGCTGTTTCCTGAAAGCAGTAAGATAATTGTCCCATGGCTTGAAATTTCTAAGAGTGACCCTCCCCACTCTCCCTCTCTTGGCCACTTCCCACTGATCCAGTAATAACCCTCACTTTCTAGTGCACAAACACGGACTCATTTCCTCATGAGGTAGGTGGAGCAGGTATCATTACCTACATCCAAGTCCTGACCTGGGAAACTTCAAATGCTGTTTTTCTTTGGGGTGTGTGGTTCCCTTCATCCTTTTCCCATTATTTCATGGGCTTTGCCCCATCTCAGTTCCTCTTTAGGGACTCACATTCCCAACATGTGACCTGGATAAGAAAGGGTATTGTTGAAGACACTGACTCAAGGCCTCGGAGGATGGGCTGAGATTAGCATTGGCTCAAGACAGAAAAGATGGCAGAGTACCTGACAGGTAATGGCAAATGCTAGACTCTGGGCTTCTTCTGGGATTTCACTTGGCCCTAAGCTCATCCATTGCACCAGGTAAACCAAAATCCAGTGGTAAGCCCCAGGACTCACCAGGACAACTGATAGGCATAGCATTCTAAACTCCTTTGTTCTTTACTGAGTGCCTCACTGCTGTCTGCTGGGGGCCCATACAAGAGGCTGAAGGCTAACACAACTATGTCAGAAAAGGCAGCAGGCCTAAAAATGAAGAGGAGTAGAGACAAATGATGGTCTGTTTGCCATATGTCAGCCATGATGGCTAATTAACCAGAGGACAGGCTGAGGTTTTTTTTTTAAGATTTTATTTATTTATTTGACAGAGAGAGACAGAACGAGAGAGGGAACACAAGCAGGGAGAATGGGAGAGGGAGAAGCAGGCTCCCCGTGGAGCAGGGAGCCCGATGCGGGGTTCGATCCCGGGACTCCAGGATCATGACCTGAGCTGAAGGCAGTCGCTTAATGACTGAGCCACCCAGGCGCCTCCAGGCTGCAGTTTTAAGAGATGCGACACACACCAGGCTTTTCAGTTATGTCCATTATTAGGACAGGACTCTGATTTCCCAAGTGCCCAAAAGACAGATTCTATAAGCTATAGACCTGTGAGCTTCATGTTAAAACACAGCCAAAATTCTACCAGGTTATGGAGGGGCTTATTCAGAAACATCTAGGAAAAGATGCTAGGATCACTTGGATCCAACATGGGTCTACTGAGGGCAAACCAGAGCAGGTTAATGACATCTTTCTTTGACAAGGTCATGTTGGATTGGTCAAGGAAGACCTTGCGGACTTCAGCAGCTGAATGACAAGGACTCTCATGGTCTAGCTGTGGACAGGAGAGAAACACATAATTGGATATAGATATATATAGGCACATTGGTAACTAGCTGAACATTTGGGCACCAAAGGCACTGTTTAATGAATGTGGAGAAAAAACATCTGTGCTTGTCTGATTTAGAACCCCTCCCTTCATTGTGCTGCGTTCAAGTTTATTATCTATGACTTAGATGGATATATAGATTTTCAGAGGACAGGAAGCTGAGAAAATCTTTATTTCAGCTGAGAGATACATAGATAGATTTTTCAAAGGCTGGATTCAACACTGGAATCAGGCAAGATGATATTTAACAAAAGCACCTAATAGCGTAAGAGAGGACATGGCTTAGCAGTGGCTCATGTGAAAAGGTTTGGCAGTTTGTGCCAACAGAATCTGCAATTGTGGTGTGAGATCTTCTGTAATGCTGCTTGGATCTTGGGCTATAATAATACAAGTAGAGAGGGGGCACCTGGGTGATGTAGTTGGTTAAGTGGCTGACTCTTGGTTTTGGCTCAGGTCATGATCTCAGGGTTATGAAATCAAGCCCCCTATCAGGCTCTACTCTCAGTGTGGAGTCTGCTTGAGATTCTCTCTCCCTCTCCCTCTGCCCCTCCTGCTCACGCTCTCTTTCTCTCTCTCTCAAATAAATAAACAAATCTTGGGCGCCTGGGTGGCTCAGTCGTTAAGCATCTGCCTTCGGCTCAGGTCATGATCCCAGGGTCCTGGGATCGAGTCCCACATCGGGCTCCCTGCTCGACAGGAAGCCTGCTTCTCCCTCTCCCACTCCCCCTGCTTGTGTTCCTGCTCTCACTATCTCTCTCTCTTTCAAATAAATAAATAAAAATCTTTAATAAAAATAAATAAATAAATAAATAAACAAATCTTAAAAAAAAAAAAAGAATCAGAGAGGACATGATCTTCCATTCTTCAGTGTCCTGGTCAAATATCATTAGAATTTTGCCTTCCATTCTGGACATCATGCTAAGAAGCTGGAATGAAGAGAGAATCTAAGTTAAATAAAATGACCTGAAACACTCAATCAAGGAAGGTAGAAGAAATGTAGATGAGAAATTTCAGGAGTCAAAAGAGAGAGAGCTTTTTTTTTTTTTTAAGATTTTATTCATTTATTTGACAGAGAGAGAGAGCACAAGCAGGGGAAGCAGCAGAGGAAGAGGGAGAAGCAGGCTCCCCGCTGAGCAGGGAGCCTGATGTGGGGCTCGATCCCAGGACCCTGGGATCATGACCTGAGCTGAAGGCAGACGCTTAACCAACTGAGCCACCCAGTCACCACGAGAGAGAGCTTTAATGTATGAAGTCTATCTAGACTTCTATGATGCCCTCAAGGTGCATATGTGATTTTGAAAGCTCTGGAGGCCCAGGTTACGGCTCTGTATAAAGAAAGCTCTCCAGAGATAGAATGCTGGGGTCAGATTAATCCCAACACACAAAGGAACAGATAAGTCAAGACAACATATAGTTGATGTGGGTGTTGTCAGAAAGGCCCTCATGTGTAGTGGGGATTGGAAACTCTATACTCAGCCTGGTTTTGGAAACTCTCAATAGGCCTTAACGGCCAGAAAAGTCTTTCCGGCCAGTGCTCAAAACTTCCGCATTAGCACCCTGTCCCTATAGCTTAAGGCTTTGAATCCTGTTCTATGCAAACACCCATGGAAGTTCTATCAGTAAATTATATATAAATGTGAAAGAAGGAGAGAAGTGAAAGGTTTTAAGGTGGGGTGGGGGTAAAGGAAGGGTATGAAGACGGAGGGGTAGGGTAAATTGGGGGATTTTAAGTATAGGAAACCTGTATTCATTTCTATTTGCGTGCACCAAATCCTGGGGTGGGGGAAGGGAAGATTCCCACTGCTAATGAACTCAGATAATCCCACATTCACCGACCCCAAGAGAGGGGCCAGGGCTCCATCTGGCCTCTCTCCCAGCTCAGGTCCTGGTTGCAGTATTTCCAGGCACAGGTGGGAGTTTCTGCTGCTGACTCAGAGCTGGGCACAGACCGAGTGCTGCATCTTCTGGGTCCTACCCAAAGATTCCCCCCAGTCAGCAAAACCCTGCATGAGAGCCCCACGCCAGTGACAGCAGAGGGAGCAGGTGCCTGGTCCTCTGCACCACCCATCCTGGCAAGCTGGAAGTCTGGCTGGCATCACACCCAGCTCATTTCTAAGAGCTCGCTAGCTAGCTATTTACTGGGAGGGAGCCTTGGCGAGAGGAGGCAGTTTAGCAGAAATGTTGCCCAGGCCCATTCACCCACTGTGCTGTGGCAACAGAGGTTTATTGCCTTGATGGAGTTTGCTTTATGATACAACATTAGCAAGCTTATTTTTCAGGCCGTTCCTAGCCCGAATGGCCGGGGAACAGGCGAGGCAACTCTTCCATCACCAGAGGCAGGATAGAACGCTTATTGTATTTCCCTAACTCTGTAACAAGGGAAATTTGATTTATTTTAGAGTTAATCCATCACCCTCTGGCATCCTTTCAAGACAGGGCTTGAGCATAATTGCAGGATCTGGAGAAAATGGGGAAGTCAAGTTCAATTTATTCTATTAACATTTAAAAAACATTTAATTACGATAAAAACTGAAAAGCATTTAATGTGAATAGGACCATGGCTTTATCTTCTCCATGCGTTCATCCCACTAATCACTCTCTCCCTGGTGTTACTGGCCTGTTATAACTCTGTTCCCTGGGTTGAGGGTTTCCACGAGCCTTGGCCCCATGGTCACCTTGGCTGGCTATCATAGGGGGCAAAGATTCGGGATGTCCATTCAGAGCATTTGCAGGCTGAAATCTGGGCATTCCTTTCTGGATGGTCCTTGTACTATCTTCTCCTGATTTCTACTTTTCATATCTTCTCCAGTTCCCTCTTCCCATCTAGGGCCAGGGGAACAGGTGGGGCAGCTGTGGGTGTGGGGAGAAATGGCATGCAGGTGTCCTGCCTCCCCTTAGCTGTCCCCTCTGTAGGACCTCGGTCAGTGCTGGACTGTCCAGGCAGCCAGAGGAGACACCCACATAGAGCATCGAAAAACAGGGGCAGCCAAGGATGTGATTTTGGAAAAAAGATATTATATTTCATGTCTTTAAAAGTCACCAAGGTAGTAATTATGGGAAAGACTAGCATTTTGTTAGATTTCTTTATATTTATTTTATGATTAGGTATTGCTTTTAATTTTAATTCATATAAGATTTTGGTAGGCAGACAAGGGAGATGTCCGTGTCCTAATCTTGGAAGCTTTGAATATGTTGTATGATACGGTAAAGCAAAATAAATTAGGTTGCAAATAAATTGGGGTTGTTAATCAGTTGATTTTAAAATAGGGGGATTACCCTGGATTATCCAGGTGGGCCCCATGTAATGATAAGGGCTGTTAAAAGCAGAAGAAGGTACAGAAGACAAGGCCAGAGTGCTGTGGTGTGGGAAGGACTCCAGCTGATGTTGCTGCCTTTAAAGATGGAGGAGGGCGCTATGAGCCAAGGGATGTGAGCAGCCTCTAGAAGCTGGAAGAGGCAAGGAAATGGATTCTCCCCCTGAGAGTCCAGAAAGGAACAGATCCCTGATAACACCTTGATGTAAGCAGAGAGATCTATCGGACTTCAAAGCTACAAAACTGTAAGATAATAAATCTGTATTGTTTTACATCACTAAATTTGTGGTAATTTGTTACAGAAGGGGTTGGAAGCTAATCCAGGCCCTGCCTAGATCAAGGAGAGGAGAGAGGTACTTGCAGCCCCATCCTCAACGCCAGCAGAAACGTTCATCGCCAGGCATCTGCCAGGTGAAAGGCGATGCGTTGGGGCGTGGTCCTTGCCCTGCAGGAATCTGGGAGGGGATGGCATAAGCAGGGTGCTCGGCGAGGGTCTGGAGAGGAAGTTTCTGGAGTTCACTTCCTAGTTGGGTAAACTTGAAAAAAGGTTTTTAATGTCATTGAACTCCATCTCCTCTCGTTATAATGGATATCATAATACCGCATTAGGGCTGATGAAAAGAACAAATGTGTTTGCATCTATAAAGTACATATAACAGCTCCTGGTACGAGAGAAAGGCCATGTGCGTGTTAGCTACCATCATCATTGCTGTTATTGTCATCACTGGACTTCAGGAAACTTAAAGAGTGGCTTTAAAAAGTGGGTTTCAGGGGCGCCTGGGTGGCTCAGTTGTTAAGCATCTGCCTTCAGCTCAGGTCATGATCCCGGGGTCCTGGGATTGAGCCCCGCATCGGGCTCCCTGCTCTGCGGGAAGCCTGCTTCCCTCTCACACTCCCCCTGCTTGCGTTCCTGCTGTCTCTCTCTCTCTCTCTGTCAAATAAATAAATAAAATCTTTAAAAATAAATAAATAAAAAGTGGGTTTCAGGAAAGGAAAGTTAGAGAGATAATAAAAATCATGAATATTTACCAACCACTTCCTGTGGATAAGCACTGTGTCAAGCACCTATCTTTATAACACTAGGAGCAAGTACTAGTACAGGTGCAGAAACTGAGGCTTAGCTACCCAACCTACCCAACAATTAAGAGGCCAAGCAGGTATGCAAACCCATACTTTTGTACTTTTAGCCAAGACACTTACCTATGCACGGGCAGGGAGGAGCACACGTTAGAAGAAAATCAAGAAGGGCAGGCCGGTTAGTAGAAGCAGAAGGCTGGTATGAGGGAATAACTAGGGGTCAGGCAGGGAAGTCAGCAGGTACCAGATAGTGAGAGCCTTGAATAGCAGGATTTTATTCTTTAGGGACGAGAGAGCCATGGAAGGTAAACAAATGGCATTCTAGGAAAATGGGCCCTTGCAGACGTGCTGTGCATGGAATCAAGACAAGGGTTCCCAGATGCAGACAAAGCAGTTAGGACATTATCCCACATGCTGAGGTCCTGAGGGTCTACCCTGAGGTGGTGCAGGATGTGAGGACTAGGCGAGTGAGGGAGGTCATACAAAGGAAGCATCAACAGGACCTGGCTGGGACTGGCTGGCAGTAGGGAGAAATAGAGAGGGAGGAGAAAAGCAAAGGTTCGAGCCAAAGAGGGTGGTATTTAGTCCCCAGATAAAGTGGGAGCTGAGGCAGGTGGGAATTGGAAGGCTGTGATTCTGATCCTGATTACTCTGATCCTGCGGGGGTGTGTGTGTGTGTGTGCGGTCACTTCATCTCTCTGAGCCTCAGTTTTTTTGATGTGTAAAATGGGGATAACTATGCCTGCCCTCCCATCTCATGTATCCAAGGAGGTTCACATGAGACAATAGGTGTGAAGGTACTTGACAAATGAGAAGGTTATACAAATACAATGCACTGATTAATATTAGCCGCCCTGGCAAGACAACCAGACCAACGAGCCAGACAAGGATAGAGCCTCTCAGCTCCTTTATACCCATCCGGATCACAGGCTTGGGTTCAAGTTTTAGAAGACCAGCGTGTCCACATGCAATTGAAAATTTTCCTTTGGAAACCACATGGGTCACTAACCACTAGCTCTCCCCGAGGCTTGGCCACCAACCTCCTAAATGAGGCTTGGATGCGTCATTCCTAACAACAGAGAAGCTGCTTCTTTTCTTTCCCAGAAAACAGACCCATTAAAAAAAGCTCAGCGGCCCCAAAGGGAACTCCGGGCGTTGCACAAAGGAAGAGTCTGTATTCTCACACTGAAAACATAATCAAAACAACTCTGCCTCCTTTATCTGAGACATGGAAGAAAAATGAGAGGGAAGATGACAGAAAGAAAAAGCCCTTATCTCTCATTTTGTAAATGAATTTTTTTGGGGGGGGGGCTTAGAGCAAACGGTCACTGCCAAATTGTATCCATTGCAGATGATGCCTGAGTGCTCTGAGCGGAAGCTGGCACACGGCTGGGACAGCTCTAGGTGCCTGGAGGGTCACAGGAAAGCTGCGCACCACCGAAAGGGGAGACAGCAACAGGTGTAAAGCTGTCCCAGCCCACGTTCTAGGACAGGTTTGCTGCCCTGGCACTCCCGGCCAGCTGCCTTACCCAAACCCGCCACAGCGAGTGGAGAGATGACCTCCTCCGTGTCTCCCTTCTCTGCGCTGCCTTCCTGCAGATTGTCCCTGTCGCCTGCCACCCTGCCTCGTTCTTTTCAGAGCATGCTGTCTCAACGTTGAAATATTCCCCCAATCCATTCTCCACACAGCTGTTCAGGTCAGGATTAAGTAGGAAGGAAGCACAACAACAAAACCAGGAAAAACAAGAAAAGCGAACAACAGAGGAGAGGCAGTGGCGAAGAGTCTCCCAGCGTCCACGTGCCACCACCGCTGTGATGTGAGATGGAAAGTCAGCCCGGAGTTTCCTTCTGCCCTCCGGGCGGATGCCAGGCACGAGCCTGAGATCACCCTGCCGGGCAGAATCTCAGCGGAGCAAACCCCCGGGATGCCCAGGTTCCCTTTGGCCGACTGCTGCTGGTGGCAGACGGAGTGCGGTGAGGGTTAACAACACAGATGGTGGCCAGTGAGTGTGGAATTTAAGGAAAACAACCCCACAAAGGGTTTTATGGTGATTTAATTAAAACATTCAGTCACAGAGTCAATAACAGAAGCAACCAGGAATGAGGAGGCGTGGGCACGGGCGAGAAGAAACTCTTGGGAGAAGATTGGACAGTGCGGGAGCTGATGGGGCACAGAGCCCAGGAAAGAGGCTGTCCTGGGAGGCCGGGGGGGTGGGCAGGAGACGCATGCCACCTGACTGGAGGCTGGGGGCTGGGGAAGGACAGCACCTGACTGGAGGCTGGGGGCTGGGGAAGGACAGCACCTGACTGGAGGCTGGGGGCTGGGGAAGGACAGCACCTGACTGGAGGCTGGGGGCTGGGGAAGGACAGCACCTGACTGGAGGCTGGGGGCTGGGGAAGGACAGCACCTGACTGGAGGCTGGGGGCTGGGGAAGGACAGCACCTGACTGGAGGCTGGGAGCTGGGGAAGGACAGCACCTGACTGGAGGCTGGGGGCTGGGGAAGGACAGCACCTGACTGGAGGCTGGGAGCTGGGGAAGGACAGCACCTGACTGGAGGCTGGGGGCTGGGGAAGGACAGCACCTGACTGGAGGCTGGGGGCTGGGGAAGGACAGCACCTGACTGGAGGCTGGGAGCTGGGGAAGGACAGCACCTGACTGGAGGCTGGGGGCTGGGGAAGGACAGCACCTGACTGGAGGCTGGGAGCTGGGGAAGGACAGCACCTGACTGGAGGCTGGGGGCTGGGGAAGGACAGCACCTGACTGGAGGCTGGGGGCTGGGGAAGGACAGCACCTGACTGGAGGCTGGGAGCTGGGGAAGGACAGCACCTGACTGGAGGCTGGGGGCTGGGGAAGGACAGCACCTGACTGGAGGCTGGGGGCTGGGGAAGGACAGCACCTGACTGGAGGCTGGGAGCTGGGGAAGGACAGCACCTGACTGGAGGCTGGGGGCTGGGGAAGGACAGCACCTGACTGGAGGCTGGGGGCTGGGGAAGGACAGCACCTGACTGGAGGCTGGGGGCTGGGGAAGGACAGCACCTGACTGGAGGCTGGGGGCTGGGGAAGGACAGCACCTGACTGGAGGCTGGGGGCTGGGGAAGGACAGCACCTGACTGGAGGCTGGGGGCTGGGGAAGGACAGCACCTGACTGGAGGCTGGGGGCTGGGGAAGGACAGCACCTGACTGGAGGCTGGGGGCTGGGGAAGGACAGCACCTGACTGGAGGCTGGGGGCTGGGGAAGGACAGCACCTGACTGGAGGCTGGGGGCTGGGGAAGGACAGCACCTGCACACCCTTCCCTCCACGAAGCCCCAGGCACCTCAGGGGAGCTCTGAGGGGCTGTCACGACCTCTTGGCCATGGTCCACCCCGAGGCCTGACCTTGCAGAGCCGGAACAGTGGTCTGCAAGGCGGAGCGACAGTGTTTACGCTACGGTTAGTCTGGGAGTGCAGAAACACGCAGGGGTTACGATGGTGGGAAACTCGTTCCAACCAGCTAACAGGAAATGGGTCAGAAAGTTAAAGAACACGTTTCAGCACATTTAGACTTTCGGCAGAGTACCGTGAAGCCTCTTGCTTCCTACAGGTTCTTATTTTAATGAACCCAGTAGATCAAGACTTTTCCTTGAGAGGCGCTCAGCATGAGCTGGTGGACCTCTGAGAGCTGCCTGCTCATTTACTAAGGCCTGTCGATTCTAATGCCTTTATGCTCCCCCATCTCCCACTGTTCTCTCTGCCATGGTTCAGACTCTGATCTTTTCTTCTCCTGCATTATTGAAACAGCCCCCTTAAATGGTCCCCACCTGTGGTCTCATCAGCTTCGCCTTCCAACCTACCTCTTCCCACCTTCCAGACTGATGCCTGGAAGTCATGCAGCTGATGCGCTCACCCAGCTGCCTAACATCCTCCCTGGCTCCCTGTTGCCCATGGTCGCATTCCTTGATGGTAAGACTCCCCTGAGATGGTTGCTAGAATAGATTCACAGGTCCCCTCCCTTTGAGATTCTAATGTACGGGTCAAGGGTGGAGCTCCAGAACTATATTATAAATAAACATCCTAGTTGATCTTGTGAACAGGACCATGCGGGAAACACTGTCGGTAGCGTATCGCTGACCTCTCACTTGTAAGAAAGGTCTATGTTGGATCGCTGTGTGCCTCTCCATTCTCATTATCTTTGTACCTTGACAGCTGAGCTGCATCTCTGGGCATCAGTTGCTGGAGGCCAGCCAGTCCAGGTTCAGGAACTGGGATCCCAAACCAGAGGCCTGTTCAGAATACCGACCGCTAGACAGTTCAAGCTTGTCTACAAACAAATCACCCAAGTCTGGGCTGGTAGAAGGCAGGACTGGGGGTGCACCTGTTGTGGAGAGAGAGAGGTTTTTTTTCTCTTTTCTTTCTTACAAAAATGGTAGAATAACAGACTGCAGGTAGAAGGGGGAAAGCAATTGAAAAAACACATTATATAAATAACTTGTGGTGTTCGCTGCCTCCTGTTGTTCTGAGACAAATGGCTTAGTAAGTAAACCAAGGCAAGGCAGACATTATGGTAACAGCACTAAAACTAGCTCTGCCGTGATTCTCTGAACTGCATGCACCTGAAGTTTCAGAGCTCCAGATGGCAGAATCGTGAAGTCGGCAGAACTTGCTTTGACATCCTCAAACCTCTCCCTCTGGCTTCTCCTCTCATCCTGTGTTGCCTCTCTCGGATGTTTGGTGTCTTCATTTGGGATCCAGATACTTGGAGCCCTCCACCACAGATCCCTTCTTGGCAGCCCATCTGCCCCACTCACCCCTCTGCCCATCCCATTCCCATCCTACCCCCCATCCCTCATTTCACGCCTTCATCACTTGCTCTCAAGATGGGAACCGATCTGATGAGCCAATCCTTACTAAGGTTTCAAGGCCTGATAGTAACTCCCTTTTGGAAGTGTATGTTTTACTGGGAAGTCTGGGAGACAAAACTTTACCCAGGGTTTAATTTATGGGTGAAATCTTAGGAGAGTATTAGAATTAAGAAAAGATTGCTATCATTTCCCACCGATGGCTTTAACCATTGTATTCTAGCCACTATCTGTGTGCTGGCACCGAGTGGGTACTTGATAGGCTGGCGTAATGCCTTGGACCACAGAAAGATTGGTCTCTGACAGCTGGATCCCACCTGGATTTTCTTGGCCCACTAAATGTTAATATAACTACTGTCTGACAAAGGGGATTAAATATGTATTTAATGAAAATGATAGAAGTTAATTTTGCTATCTCTGAAGATTTTTCATTTAAATAATATCCAAATTGAAAAAAATCTATGTCAGACCATATGACAATCTTTATGATTGGAGGCTTACTGATTTATGGTTTAATAAAATACTATGACTCCTAGTCTGCCTCCAATTATCAGGGTCTTAGCATAAGAGTTTCCCTCATCCCTGTTGAGTCTGCTGGTCTCCAGTTCAGTGTTCTCAGCCACAAGCCCAAGTTTCCAGTTTGGATCATCTTCCCATGACCTGCTGGCATGCCAGGATGGAAGGTTCTTTGCTGTCTTTGGTCTAAACAGTGTTTCATATGGATAGAAGTATCACTCTCTGTATTAGTTTCCTAGGGCTGCCAAAACAAGGTACCACAAATTGAGAGGCTCGAAACAACAGAAATTTACCCTCTAGCAGTTTTGGAGGCTAGAAGACTAAAATCAAGATGTGGCTGGAGTCATGCTCTCTCTGAAGGCTCCGGGGAGTATCCTTTCTTGCCTCTCCCTAGCTTCTGGGGGGGGGGTGCCAGCAATCCTTGGCATTGCTAGACTTGTAGACACATCACTCCAAATTCTGCCTGTGTCTCCACAGGGTACTCTCCTTGTGTGTTCGAGTTATTGTTTTCTTATAAGGACACAGGTCATTGAATTAGGGCCCACTGTGATCTAGTATAACTTCATCTTAACTGATGACATCTGCAAAGACCCTATTTCCAAACAAGGTGATATTCTGAGGTTCTGAGTGGACATGAATTTGGGGGGACACTACTTAACCTGATATACTCCCCTTGGCATTTCTGCCCTCGGTTTCCAAGTTGTGTGTGCAGTGAGCCCATCTAAATGCCCATCAGTTTCTTCTTATTCTTCCTGACTCACTTCTCTTCGCTAATGGCCTTAAGCTATTTCTGGAGAGTAAAATGTTCTCACTCTGATTTTCCCATTGCAGGGGCTGAAAATCCTTTGGCTAAAGAGGGCTTGGGCAGAGAGTGGTTGGTGCTTCGGTAAACTGGTTCTTCGTCTCCCTGCACACAAAACTTGACTGTTTCTCAGCCTGTCTTCCAATCAGGTGTAGCCTTGAGACCAGGTTCTAATCCATGGAATCTGAAGGGAAATCATGTGTTCCACTCCCAGGATTGGTCCATGACCACCTCCCATGCAGGATCCTGCAAGCTCTTTCCTTGCCTGCTAGCGTGAGGCAAACGGGCAGAGCAGCCTTGAAAGCTGTGGGCTAACAGTGGCAGAGCCGGGAGTAGAAAGGAGCTGGATTTCTGTATCACTTCCTAAAAGAGAGTGACCTATAGGTAAGGAGCACCATTTTGGATTTTATACAAGCAAGAAACAAACTTGGATTTCATTAAATTTGGGGGTTGGTTTGCTGTAGGTGTTAGCCTATTCTGATTAACTAGGGGCCCAGTCCAATGCCACGTGTATATTCGGCAGAGGCATCAGCTTCAAAGACCCGTTTCTTCTGATTCTCATTCCAGCATTCTTGTCACTTAACTGCTGCACACCAGTTGAGTCTCACTTATGCCTATGACACAGTATTTATTTCTTTGTGACAAATTTTAAGACCACTTCTTTCTTGGCCTGAGTCCATGCATTGAAACAGAGACATGTAAGGTCACGAGAATCAATATGGACACTGACATGTCCATCTCTTCTGAGCATCACTGGGTACCTCATCCATGATGATTTTTATTCTGTATCTTAGTCTGTTTTGGTTTCTCTAACAGAATACCCCAGACTGAGTGGCCTATAAACAGAAATTTGTTTCTCACAGTTCTGGAGGCCGGAGGCCGACTCCATACTTGGTGGAGACCTGCTTTCTGGTTCTTAGATAGTTGTCTTCTTACTATAGCCTCACAAGGCAGAAGAGATGCAGGACCTTCCTGGGGTCCCTTTTATAAGGGTGCTAATCCCATTCATGAGGGGTCCACCCTTTTGATCTAATCACCTCCCCAAAAGTTCCACCTCTTAATACCCTCACAGTGGGCATGAGGTTTCAACATACGAATTTGGAAGGGACATGAATATTCAGTGGACAGCATTCTATATTGGTTTTATGATTTTATCCAACTACTACCACTGAATTTCATTTAAAGCCCTCTTGTGCTTTCCTTCTGATACCGGTATGCCCTTTGGTTTTCTCTGTGGAAGACTGTTCTACTTTGGGATGAAACTTCCTTCAACCAGGCCTGGGTGCCCATCTAGCTGTTTCCTCACTAGGTCTGAGACACTTTGGTTCCCTCCAGAGTGTCCTCCTTGACTACCAGCCAGGGGCTGACCTCCCAATTCTTAACTTTTCTTCCAAGGACACTTCCCTTAACTTGTGAGTGTCAGGGACCCAAATGCCAGCCACAGAGCTATCACGTTGAAGTGTCAATATCCTTCCAGATTTTCTTTCCTGTGAGGGGATTCAGGACTCCCATAGAGAGTGCATGGAACTGCTAGGGCCAGTATTGGTATTAGAGGGAGCGGGGCTGGCTTTGATCTATTCCCACCCCCACTTTGTGGATTCCTAAAATAACTTTGACCTCTGGCTGTCTGACTCTTCAAAGAGCTGCACATTTCTTATTCTACCTGAGTATTTCTAAGTTTGTTATATCTGTTAAGTATTTTCTTTTCAACCCCCTTGCTTCCCTTTATCCCCTGATTTAAAAAAAAAATCTTAAAGCTTATTTTTCTAAGCTGAATGTCATGGGGCTATTTTCCACTTTGTTTAGTCTGTTTGTATCATTATTCTACTGTTCTCTTGCTTGTACAAGCTCCCAACTGAGCATGAACATACCATTCCCAACCACTTCCAGATCATTAATAAAGCTGTGAAGGAAGACAGCTGGTGCAACCACTCTGGAAAACAGTATGGAGGTTCCTCAAAAAGTTGAAAATAGAGCTACCATACTTTTTCCAGAGGTCAAAGTTATTTTAGGAATCCACAAAGTGGGGGTGGGAATAGATCAAAGCCAGCCCAGCTCCCTCTAATACCAATACTGGCCCTAGCAGTTCCATGCACTCTCTATGGGAGTCCTGAATCCCCCCACAGGAAAGAAAATCTGGAAGGATATTGACACTTCAACGTGATAGCTCTGTGGCTGGCATTTGGGTTCCTGACACTCACAAGTTAAGGGAAGTGTCCTTGGAAGAAAAGTTAAGAATTGGGAGGTCAATTACCCCAAACCCTGTGGCACCAATTAGACATTTACCCCCAAATGGGCTCCTTGGCAATTTATCATTACCCTATCGTCTTTCAGCCTGTGCTTAATCAATGAGGCTGGGTTCTTATCCAAGCCAATTTTAAACTAAGTTTCTGAGGAAACTTTCTTGAGACCAGTTGCCTTTCTGAATCTGTCTTTTCTCTTCCAGCTGCTCAGTTTGGAACACAAAAACCTGCCAGACCATTTGTTGGGCTTAAGAATTGTTCGGGTGGTAGACTTCATCTCTTTTCACTTCCAACAACCTTCCCTGTCTTGAGGAAAGGAGGTCAAAAGAGAACTAAATCACTGGGGACTATTCCCTTCTGTATTACCAGAGACTGAATCGTTGCTGAGATGGGGTTGGAAGGGGGAGTAAATCTTCTATTCTGGATAAGACCTTGATCACCCAATCCTGCTTCCCAGACATACCCAGATGCAGATTCTAGATAAGGATCTAGCAAAAGCAGGGGCGCCTGGGTGGCTCAGTCATTAAGCGACTGCCTTTGGCTCAGGTCATGATCCCAGGGTCCTGAGACCGAGCCCCGCATCAGGCTCCCTGCTCCCTGCTTGGCAGGAAGCCTGCTTCTCCCTCTCCCACTCCCCCTGCTTGTGTTCCCTCTCTTGCTGTGTCTCTCTCTTTCAAATAAATAAATAGAAAAAAAAAACCTTAAAAAAAAAAAAAGGATCTGGCAAAAGGAGGCCAATGACACAGGTAGGTGCCCACCCACCCATGCTTAAGAAATCTAAGGATCAAATCACAATTATTGAGCATGGATTATGTTTTGAGAATTGTGCCAGAGATACCTGTACAAGGCTAAAGAAGCTACAGCCTACACCCTCAGGTGGTTCCAAGTCTGGAGGTGGTAGAGAGTTGCAAAACTCAACAACCAGATTATCTGTCTCTCACCTCTTGCCTGAAAACTGTTGGTCCCTATTAGGGCTTGAGATTTTAGAGGGTCCTGACAAATATAAATATATTTGAAATTATATTACCTGGCAAAACAATACATTAACATCTATGAGTCATTACCCCTCTCAGTTGGGTTAGGTTATTACAGAATGGGATGTGAACAGGTACTTTTCTTGGATGACTTATTTAAATGAGAAACTATAATGGAGAAAGCCTGGGGGACACCAGAACTAGGTGGAAAGCTCTCTGGGGCTGTTCTTCTAGGCCATTGTCTCAAAAGATGGTGCTGGACTGTTGGTGGGAATGCAAGCTGGTGCAACCACTCTGGAAAACAGTATGGAGGTTCCTCAAAAAGTTGAAAATAGAGCTACCATACGATCCAGCAATTGCACTACTGGGTATTTACCCTAAAGATACAAATGTAGGGATCCGAAGGGGTACGTGCACCCCAGTGTTTATAGCAACAATGTCCACAATAGCCAAACTGTGGAAAGAGCCAAGATGTCCATCAACAGATGAATGGATAAAGAAGATGTGGTATATATATACAATGGAATATTATGCAGCCATCAAAAGGAATGAGATCTTGCCATTTGCAACGACGTGGATGGAACTGGAGGGTGTTATACTGAGCGAAATAAGTCAATCAGAGAAAGACATGTATCATATGACCTCACTGATATGAGGAATTCTTAATCTAAGGAAACAAACTGAGGGTTGCTGGAGTGGGAGTGGGTGGGAGGGATGGGGTGGCTGAGTGATAGACATTTGGGAGGGTATGTGCTATGGTGAGTGCTGTGAATTGTGCAAGACTGTTGAATCACAGATCTGTACCTCTGAAACAAATAATGCAATATATGTTAAGAAAAAAAAAGGAAGAAGATAGCAGGAGGGGAAGAATGAGGGGGGGAAATCGGAGGGGGAGACGAACCATGAGAGATGATGAACTCTGAAAAACAAACTGAGGGTTCTAGAGGGGAGGGGGATGGGAGGATGGGTTAGCCTGGTGATGGGTATTAAAGAGGGCACGTTCTGCATGGAGCACTGGGTGTTATGCACAAACAATGAATCATGGAACACTACATCAAAAACTAATGATGTAATGTACGGTGATTAACAGAACAATAAAAAATTAAAAAAAAAAAAAAGATGGTGCTGGAGTCCCTGCACCAGAATCACGGAGGTGATCAGGTTGCAGATTCCTGCATCCCATCTTAGAAACTGAAGTTTCTGAGTATGAATCTGTATTTTGAACCAGCACACCTGGGTGGTTCTAAATCAGGAATTTTAAACCTGGGGTTCACAGACATGCTAGAGCAAGGTTCTAAAACTTTAGCACACAAAAAAATCACCTGGAGAATGGGATCAAAGGCACTAGGATCTAAGCCTTACAGATTCTTTTTCAGCAGGTCTGGGGTGGGGCAGGGAGCCTGCCTGCATTTTTCATTAGCATTCCAGGCATCTAATGCGGGTGGTCTAGGGACCTCACAATCAGAAACTACTGCCTAGGGGGTCTCGGGAGTTCTATGCTCTGCCAGCCCCAACCCTCCATCCCATTCCCCGACAACTTACATGCAAACCTCCCACATATGTGCCACTGTGCCACTGTGTAAGGAAAGTCTTTTGCTTTTTTCCAATCCCCAAAAGCATTTAAGCCCAGGAAAAAAGGTTAAGACACATTGAGGTAGATGCAGGCCCTTCTTACTGGTTCCAATACTTCCTTCACCTCTGTGCAAACAATGCAGAAGAAAAAAAATATGTATCAGCCAGCAGCTGCGGAAACTGCTCCCTCGGGTAAGCTGTTGGCTACTCAAATGATGCATAAGCCCTGTCCCAGCAGAAGCTGGAGGACAGGTGCTCACTGGAAAGCATTCGAGCTCCAGGCTCTGATTCATTCCTCTCACTGCCCAGCCTTCAGGCATTGTTTTAGGGAAGCCAATTTTTAAATTAAATACTACTACTAATAATTTGTTTATATCACTCTACTTGACTTGTAGTGAAGCCGAGCACCCTGTCTTTTCATTTATCCATGGTTTTCACCTGTGTTTGCCCTAGCTCCAATTATAATCTCGTCACGCTTTGTTGTTGTAGTTTATTTCCTTTTCTGTTTTCAACTTATTTTGTGTTCAAACAGAAAAGAAAAAAAAAAAAAGGATGTGCAGATGTTGCTTTTATCTAGGAGTCAGGTTGGTGGAAAAAACCACAAAAGACTTCAAGGCCAGAATTTTTGGAGTAAGTGCCAAGTTACCAACCTAAGCGGTCCAAGGACACTGCACAATGGAGGGGGAAAACTTGAGCTTCGGAGGCTGCACGATCTCAGCAGCTGCCTCCTGTGTGATTCTGGGAAGGAAGTGGACACTCTCTGAGCCTCAGTTTCCCTATCTGCATGTAGGCAGAAGTCCTCGATCCACTTCTGGGGCATGGGGGCTGATATTTTCTCATCCTAGCCGTGAGGATTCAGTGTGTCTTTCTCCCTCCCAGTGCATGGCTTCCCACCCCCGGTTACGGAGCCGTGTCCAAGTTACTGCGGATTTTGTGTAGAAATGGAGGAGGGATTTACACCATGCACCTCCACAGTAAAGCCCTGTAAGCCTCTAAGGCAGGTCTTCTCTCCCAAGTCTGTCCAATTCCCTGCTAATCAATAGCACTGCTTTTCTCTGCTTCACACTGTGCCCAGAATCACTGGCTATGCTTTCTTGGTCTCCCCACTTCCCACATCCCCGTCCCCTCCCCGGTCCTGCAGGTCTCTAAAACCATGGTTCAATTTCTCATTGCTCAGACCCTGTGCCTCCAACCTACCACCATCATGTGCTCAGAAAATGAGGACATCCCCCACCCTCACTAGCCCCTTCCCTTGGCAAACCAAGCAGTTCAGCAGTTCAATACTCTTCATATTAAGTACACCTTTCCTCCCCCTTTGTAGGGCCTTTGAATGAGTTCAGCCTTTTTCATGCCACACGTGAACAGTGCTAGATGGAAGAGGTCCTCACGGCGAGGGCTACTGCTAGGGCCTCCAGCCACCCTGGTGGCCGAGGGAGCAGTATGAGTATCCCTAACTCAGCCAAGACATACCCACTGCACACAGAGCCTGGTCTCTGCAGACAGAGGGTAAGAAGAGCCAGCGCATTTCTCATCTATCAAAGAGGGAAATAATGCCTGTTGCTAGGGTTGTCCTAATGTCTAAGTGAAATAACACCTGTAAAACCACCCAGCCTGAGTGGCTTGGCATTAGTTGTTTAAGGAGGGAACTTTGGTTAGACCTAAACTTAGTCTTCTCATTGATTCACTTTCCTGGCAAGAATTCTTTTTGCTGGGAATTCCTTTGCTTCCCTCATTTCTGTTTCATTTTTTAAAAAAATACTCAGAAAGTCTCTAAACTTATTCCTTTGAAGCCACACGGCCGAAGTTAATTATCTTCACTGTTTGCAAGGAGTTGCAATTCACTGGGCCTTGATTGTGGTCGGCCCTGGAATGCACTACATTTGGTTTATGATTGGTATCTTTTAACCCCACCTGCCCTTGTTCCTTGCCCTCACTGTCAGTATCCCACCTTCTCCCTCTAGAGCCTCCCACTGCTGATGGCCCATGTCCCACACCGCTTCATTTCATTCTGTTTGTCTGTTACCACTCATTCCTGGGTTAGACCAAGAGTTCCCTCCAATCGAGGGAGCCTGTAACTCTCACATTGTCATGCATTTTGCCCCAATATGTCAATTTCAATCACTCATCTGTGGATAATCTCCTTTGCAGATTATCATGGAACCACTAAATTTCATAGCGGAAGATAATTTTTAGATCGGTTATGATGGTCTTATTATTTTGTTCCTCACTCTGCTTCAGTCACACCAGCCTCCTTGCTGGAACAATTTCCCCAGATACCCTGTTGGCCCCCACACTTACCTCTTTCAAGTCTTGACTCAAATGTCTTCTTCTTCATGAGACTTTCCCCATTAGGCCCCATTGCCACCTGACCTCTTCCCTCTTTTTTGACTTCTAATATTGTGTGTGTGTGAAAGAGACAGAGAGAGAGGGGGAAAGGTGTATATTTAGAGTTGCCTGTTCCCACTAGAATGTAAGCTCCAGTAGTGCAAGGATTTGTTCTTTCTCTTTCTCACTAGGTATCCCCTATATTGATATATATATCTCCTTCTATATATTCTGTATCTATAATATACCCTGGCACATAACTACTTGTATATAGTTGTTAAATGAATGAATGACTTATTTCAGATAACATATGGGCCCAGAGAGGTGAAATGAAGTATCCAAAGTCACACAGCTACCTGGAGGTAGAATTAGGAAGTTACCTCAGGTCTGTCACAAAGTTCAACATCTTTCCTCTGCCTCCAGCTGCCTCCATTATCAACCACAATCCATAGTGATGTGCCCTGAGGGTCACAGCTCCTAGGACAAAGCGAGGGGATGCTCCAAGTCTGGCCTTCAGCAAGGATTAAAGACTATAATGCTTTAATGTCTTCATTATCTGTTCTCTATAAAAGCTGCTTCTTTCACTATGTTTCAGCTATACTGCTCTTTCTTCAACTCTTCAAATGTACCTCAGGACCTTTGTACATACAGTTTCGTAGAATGCTGTTTGTCCAGCTTCTCCTTTGTCTCATTTTTCATCCTTCAAGCTTCCGCTTCAATGTGCTTTTTTGAGAATTTGTCCCTTACTACCACATCAAATCAGTTTCAGTTTTTTCTCTTCATATTTTTCCTCATAATATTTGTCACTATCTATTTGTGTATATTTGTTAAGTCATTCTCCTCCTGTAGGGCAAAGGCCATTTCTACTTTGTTCACCTTTGCCCAACCAGTGCCAACAGTGTCTATAATGAATGAATCAATGAATAAATCTATTATTGAATAAAATGCAAAGGATGTAGGGGTTATTATGCATTATTTCGCATTATTTCGTATTAGCCATCACAACCACTTTTTGAACACATAACATCTAAAGAAGCAACTATTAGTGGGTAAAATGCCCTACAAGCTAACCACAGGTTGTCCGAGGAGACTTCACAACATACGCTATTGTTGTTTATGTTTGACTTGATATCTCTTCATCATGGTAGAAACCCAAGACCCAGAAAATATATGTCCTATTGTATATGCATATATGTAACCCTGTAGGTCCCTACTTATAAATTAAGTTATATCAAACTGTAATAACACTTAAATTCATGTCCAATTCAAGCCTTTTGGGAGTATCTTGTCTAATGTCTGTCTTGTTAGACTATACCTAATTGGAATTTGAAACAATTTTAATAGACCACTGAATACATATTCACTGAGAACTTATCTAGTGCCTACCCCTGAGAAGAATATAAGAGAGCTCTAAGACAATAACCCTGTTCTCAAGAAACAGACTATTTAGTAGGATGAACACACTTTATACACAAGATGACACAAATAGGATTATACTCCATAATGGGTGCATTTAGCAGGACTGACAATAAGTACAATGGAATTCAGAGGGAGGAAAACAGATGTGTGCTGGAGTCTTAAGGGAAAGGTTTATGAATGAGGTGGCATTTAACTGGACTTTGAAGCATGGGGGAGTATACATCAAAATATTTATTGAGTGCCTACTGTGCATAAGATACTGTACTAAATCCTAAGGCAGATACAAAGAATTATAAGACAGGGTCTCTGCTCTTGGCAAGTTTTTTATCTAGTTGTAGAGACCAGACATAAATTAGTGAAAAGTTAAATAACATTATGAGAGATAAATAGCAGCTTAAGACAACAGCAGCACAGGAGATGTCAGAAGGCATTGTGTGATTAATTGCTCAAGGGATGGGGCGCCTGGGTGGCTCAGTTGGTTAAGCGGCTGCCTTTGGCTCAGGTCATGATCTCAGGGTCCTGAGACTGAGTCCCACTTCAGGCTCCCTGCTCAGCGGGGAGCGTGCTTCTCCCTCTCCCTCTGCAGCTCCCCCTGCTTGTTCTCTCTCTCTCTCTCTCTCTTTCTCTCTCTCAAATAAATAAAATCTTTAAAAAAATTACTCAAGGAATGATGTAGATATTCAAAGCTCTAGGTGCTCAAAGAAAATGGGCAAGGAAGACTTCTCAAAAGACATAGGACTTAGATTTGTGTTGGAAGGATGGGTGGATGTGATTGATTAAGATGATAGGAAATGAGAAAAGACATTTTCATGGAGGAAGAGTAGAGAATGACATCAGCAAAAGTGTAGAGGCAGGGAAGGAAAACCAGGTATCAGAGGAAAACTGAATGACCTAGATTGGCTAGAGCAGATAAAAAATTGTGGCACAGAGTAGTAGTAAAGAGGGAGAAAAATGAAGACCAGATTGTGAAGGCAATGAAAACTATAGTATTGTGTTTACATATCACCTTCCCCACAATGAAGAGACACTAAAGATTTTGCACAAGGGCATGGTGTTTCTGAATGATTGTCTGGCACTGTAAAGAATGGCTTTGAAAAGAGCAGCTGTTTAGGAGGCTGGCACAGAGGTCTAAGCATGAGGCTAGAAGGACCTAGCAAGGCCAGGGGTTGCCATTCACCTTGGAAAGTGGGTAGACATAAGAGAGAGAAACTGTGGAAGAAAAATCAACAAGTTTTCATGGCTGGATGAATATGGGGTTGAAGAGAGAGTTGGGCCAAATGTGGGTCTTGAATGTTTCATACCTGGATTTCAGGAGGAATTGGTAACACCCACTCACCTACACACATGCGCATACATTTGTTTGTTTGTTTGTTTGTTTGTTTGTTTGTTTATTTATTTATTTAGTGTGTGCTATTTGCCAGAGGCTGGGCTTTGATGTTGAAAACCAAGATGAATAAGACAGGACCCTGAGTTCAAATTTCTTACAGCTTAAAGTGAGATGACAATAGTCTAAAGGCAATTTCAGCGTGCCCCATATCTTCCAGAAACACTCATAGGCAATATCATATAGAGAAGTGTAGGAATCAGGAGGAGGAACTTTAGATTTCAGTTATATGAAAAGGGATGTAGAACTTTATTTTAGATGCATAGAACTCCAGGTAAGAGAGGTAAATGTCCAGAGGCAAAGGCAAATGTAGGTTTAAAGCTCAGTGCAAATATGGGGAGGGAAATGTAGATCTGGGAGGGCTTTATTTAGAGTAGCTGTCTCCATAAGAAAAAGTATTGAGAGAGAGGAGATGGAGACCAGAGTCTGAATCTTAGACTACAGTTATATTTAGAATGGACAATTTAGATATCAACTACAATGAGATAAGTGCAATCAAAACAGAGTTGAGCAGTGCATATCACTTGAAATAGAGAGGCTTTAACAACAGTGGGGGCTGCTCTGCAGACATCAAGATGGGGGATTAAGGAAAGGTTATGGAAAGGGTTTAGTTAGGCAAAGAACCCTCTGGTCCTAAACGTTCTGACCAAAGACTGGATAACCCCATCACGGCTATCACAGAAAAAAACCCCAAACTTGGTGGGAAATTGAGTTATGTTAGTGCTTTTTAACTATGTTTTTTTCAAAAGTGTAGTTAAATAATGGTAGCAAAGTGTACAAGTTTATAAATGATTTGTTTTTTTATAATAATAAATAAAAGCACATTAATTTATCCAAATAACAAGTTTGTATTCACTGACTTGCATTTAGATATGGCTCCTTGAGTGGGAAAGAAAGGTAACTTACCTAGGAATTGGGCATAACTCCCAGCCCATGGCATGCCCACCAACATCAGTGGTTCATACAACTCTCAATAGCACTGGTGTGTACGGTTGAAAAATGCGGAGTGGGTTAAACAAACTACAGGCTCTCTTGTAACTCCATATTTCTATCACACAGTGACTTAACAGTTCAAGACCATGGGTTGCAAGATTCTGAAGGATGGGGAACATGTTTTGTACCCCTGCAAGATCTGATACACTGGTAAGCACTTGATCATTTTGTATAGGAATGAAATGATGGAGGCCATCAGGAGTGCAGTATAGTTTCAGTGGAGCAGGAAGAATTTTTTAGTATTTGGTCAGGAAGATGATTAAGAGATTGGAAAATAGAAGTAAAATAAAAGGGGGTAGCTTTTGCAATACCTTCCTGTCTGTGAATGGTCATTGCATTAGGACATACATCTGTGCTTTGATAAGAGTGACTTAGGTTGGATATAAGAAAGCCCTTCCTGGCAATAAAGGCTGATAGATACTAAACCGAGATTGTTAAAAATAATGTGAATTGTAGATCTCTGAAAGTGCTTGAAAAATGAAAGCAATCTGTGCCTGAGGTTTTAGCCCTCTTCTTTTCCCCTCAACGATATAGCAATCCTGGCCTCCATCTCAGATTTCTCTCCTTGAAACATGTATCGGAGTGAATTTTCTATTCATGACAGTATTGATACTAACCACCTCTGGACCACTCTCGGGGACCTAACTCAGTCTATTACGTCTCCTAGAAAATGAAAATGACTTAGTGCATCTGCATTGAGCACTAAGCTGTGAATGTCACAGAATAAGGTGCCACTAGCAATGAGCAGTGAGTGTGAGAGGAGATGGTGTGTGTGTATGTGTGTGTGTGTGTGTGTGTGTGTGTTCTATGTGACTGGTTCAGCCCTTCCTCCATTCGGAGGTCTAATGTGCTTGTTCTCTCTTCCTCATAGGAAGATCTAGCATCACTGCTTGTTGTGAACTGTAAGGTTTATTTTTCATCCAAATATGCCAGGACTGGAAATCATGGACATGAGTCCATTATACTTCATTTTCCCCAACTCTTTCTTGCCCTACTCTCTGTTTACCTTCATCCATTGATGTATCATCTTGCACTGTGGCCCGACATTTACTACGGGCATTGCTGGAGCCTTTAACAATGTTGTCTTCACTTGACAGGTGGCACTCTGCTGGGGAAAGGGTCAGAGAAACTTGAACACAAATTTTTGCCCTCCGCCACTTGGCCTCAATCTGGATACTCCCTCCTCTTCTCCTCTGTCAGCTTTCTGCTCCCTTTTCCATTCTGTTGCCTCTGCCAAATTCATATTCAAAGATGCTTTGAACATAACACAAATACTGCCAGAGCTAATTATAATTGCACATGGATTTTGTTATATGATGTAGATGTTCTTCTAGCCTGAACATTTCAAATTGACCTATGAGAGGTAAAAGGAATTGGCATGTGATTATTTTTCCCAGCCTCCCCTTCTCTCTCTTTGGTTTCTATTGAGGGGAACACTTTTTTTCCCTTCCCCATGTGTGTCTATTTTTATTCCCTGTCCCCTGCACCCTTATTTAAATCTAACATATTGATGAATTCCACTCCATGCTCAGTATTCATTAGCAGAAACTACAGCTCAGTTTAGTACAGGTGGGTATGAATTCATAGGATTCCCTAGAGGCCAGAGGTGGAGAGATGCGAGGCTGAAGTGGGGAGAAAAAATGTCATTAAGCACTGATTTGAATGCTCTGTGCACTTGGGGCATAGTTGTGTCAAGTGGGAGAAAGGGAGATCTTGAGACATGATCCAGGGGAGCCCCTAGGTCAGCAGGACTCAGTGGTGGTATGCATATGACATGGATTCCAAGGAAGGTAGGGAGTTACGATGGAAAGATTGTAAACTCGCAAGCACGCTGTCTGTGTTCAACTTCCTCCTGCAGCTCTTACCAGCTGCTTGATCTTGGGCATGACCCTTACTGACCTGAGAAGTTTCCTTTGAAATGGAGTAGTAACAGTTCCTATCTTACAAGGCTTAGGGAAGAAACTAGAGAATGCTTATAAAAACATTCAGAACAATGCCTAGAATATAGAAAGTAATCAATAAGAAGTAGCTATCATTCTGTGTTGTCCCCTTTACTATTGTCCCCCTGTAATCAGCAATTTATGACTATTATTTCTTCAACTATCTCTGTGACAAGTTCTTAGTTCATGAAAATGATGTTTGAAACCAATCATTAGCCTTAGAAAAAAGGAGTAAAGACAAGGACAATTTGTCCCTTAGATAATTCTAATAATTCTAGATTGATAACAATTTATTATGTTTTCTACATTATCCAAGACATTAATCTGCTGTTGATTTGTCTCAGTTATATCTTAGTTGTGATATATATATATATACATATATATACGTACACACATATATATAATATATATACATATGTATATGTATATGTGTGTGTGTGTGTTTATGCAGCATACATAACAGGATGATGAGTGAAATGTTTCCTATCATGTCAGGATCTCTGCAGCAGGAGACTGGGGAGGTGGGGGTAGCTTACAGGTCTGAGAGCGGGAGGACCAAGGGGTGGAAGAGGTCAGGCCTGAGCTGAATCTTCTTTATCAGAGGGTTGTGCTGGGGGTAGGCTCCTATGGCATTCTGAAGAACTCACACACGTGTCTAAGGAGAGACAGCCCACAACTGGGAGCCCACTGCATTGGCCACTTCAGTGGCCAATCTCTATGAGTTAGAGAAATAGCCACAAGCAGCAGAGAAAGGACCACCACAGTGACCAGCTGTGTAAGGAGACATTTGTCCTCCTCTCTCTATTTTCCCCCGACCCCAACATTATTGGAAGAGTCAGGATTTGCAGAGAGAGGGCATAGGGGGTATCTCAGCATCAGATCACAGACCCAAGTCCCAGCTTATTATGGGTTAAATTGCGTCCCCCCAAAAATATGTGTCCCCTAACCCCCAGTACCTCAGTGTGTGATCTTCTTTGGAAGTGAGGTCATTATGGTGGGCTCTAATAATAAGAAAAGGGGACATTTGGACACAGGCATACACAGAAGGAGGGTGATGTGAAGAGACACAGAAGAGTGCCACGTGAAGGCTGGAGTCATGGTACCCAAGCCCAGGAACATCTGGGGCCACCAGCAGCTGGAAGATCCAAGAAGTCCTCCCCTAGCACTTTCAGGCAATGCGTGCCCCTGCCGACACCTTGAGTTTGGACTTCTAGCCTCCAGAACCGTGAGACAATGCGTTTCTGTAATTCTAAGCGCCCCCGTTTGTGGTACTTTGTTACGGCAGCCCTAGAAAACTAATATGCAGCTCAGTGCTCTGGCGCAGGGAGGGAAGGAGACATGATTTAAGTCCACTGAAACTTGAAACTGGGCTGCATTTTAAGAGCCAAAAATGACCGGAAAATTATGGAACCTGCCTAAGATCTTATTAAAGGCTGTGCTATGTATTAGGAAAAGGAGGTTCTACAGAGCAAGATGGAAGCAGTGACTGGAAAAAATACAACTATTTTATGTATACACCCCACCGAGTTCTGACTGCTCAATAAACCAGTTTCACACAGATTCAAACATTCTCTGCCCACCAGAAGCTTGGGAACTTAGCCAGGATTACTCTCAGGCTGCATGCTTGTTGCCATGACAACGTAGGTAAGAAACAATCGTATAACTTCCCCAGCTTATAGACTAGAACCAGTGGTACTTCTAAATGCTCTAATCACTAATGCTTTGTGATTAAATCTAATGTTTAATGATGAACCCTCGGGACTGAATTCTGAGGAAACTCCAAGGGCAATAATGGAACTCCCTCAATGTAAGAACTATTTCATAGATAGCTTAGAGGAAAGACTCCCTTTCACATCTTGCCTTTGCCTCTAGATTAGTACAAGGAAGCTCCACACCCAAGAGAATCTCTATCATGGTCTAATTCCCGGTGGCCTCCATCAAGCTCTACCTGGGTAATATGCTTTGTTCTTCATCCCCAGTACATCCCATTAAGTTAATGCACAGTCCCAAGAAGGTGTGGGCTGCAAGCTGAGTTTCTGGGGTGGATGGCCACCCAGGATTTCTTCCCTGTTCCCTCCTGGAGACTGAAGGCAGGGAGGAAAGAGTTTTGGCAGGTTGGGAAGTCAGTTATGTTCATCCTGCTGGACCTCAGCAGGGGCTTATTGCTGTAATTAGCACTTCCTCTCTTTCAGGACAGCAAGGGCAGCTCAGCCATGGCTTCCTCATTACAAACTTTCGTTTTTTTTTTCCTTTTGGGAGATGGAATTAGTTATTTTCCAACTTCCTTGATAAAACTAAATGGTTCTTGTTGGTATGCCTGGACATGACAACATTAGTGTTTTTGGAAATGGTGGCAGCCTTAGAAGAGGAGGCATTGAAGGAGATGGTAAGGGATATAGCGATGGCTAGGGGAGGCAGATGAAGAAGTCAGTCTGGGCCCATGAGGGTGCTGTGGTGCCCAGAAAAGAAAAGAGAGGACATTCTAAGGGGTGTGAGCAGAGAAAAGGGAACTCTGCTAGTTATAAGTCTGACCCCTTTTAATATTTATCTCCTAGCATCCCAGGTACTCTTGGTGGGAAACCAGATTTCTTCCTCCTAATACCTAATCCTTCTCCCCATTGCAGCTGGGCCCTGGATGCTGATCCCGTGACACTTATTCCTTCTCCTTAGTTGCCTCTGCTGGGGAGAGTGGAAAGGAAAAATGGAAGCCAGGATTAAAGAGGTCTATTTCCTTTCTGTAAAACAAGCTGTGGGGAGCAGGGGTATTGCTAAATGCTTATGTCTCTAGCATTCTAAGAAAATCCTGTTTCTCTTTATAAATCGGACCTTACTGACCAATTTCCCTCTTCTAAAATCCATGTTCCTTGGCTTCTGGGATTCCACACTTGTCTGGTTTTACTCTCCTCTCATGGGCTGGTTCTTTTCTATTTCCTTCTTTGGTGCCTCTTCCTTTACCTGTCCCTTTGACTCTGGTGTTTCTCCAGGCTTATTCTTAGCCCTCTTCCATTCTTTCTTTCTGAGTTATTTCACTCATTTCATTATGAGTTCATTATTTCATTGGTGACTTTCAAACCTGTATTTCCAGCCCCAGAGCTGTTTCCTGGGCTCCAGGCTCAGCAATCTTACTTCTTACTAGAGAGTTATCTTCATCTGTATGTCATTCAGACACCTCAAATAGAAAACATCTGAACTATTCTGTTCATTTCCACTCTCCAAACAGCTTCCTCTATTCTACTACCCCACAGTTTACTAACTGGCAAAACCAGAAATGCAGAAGTCTTTCTTAACCCCATCTTCTGCCTCATTGCATATCCAACCAATCACCAAGTCCTAATAATGCCACTATCTAAATAGACCTTGGCTCATCAACAGATGAATGGATAAAGAAGATGTGGTATATATATACAATGGAATATTATGCAGCCATCAAAAGGAATAAGATCTTGCCATTTGCAACGACGTGGATGGAACTGGAGGGTATTATGCTGAGCGAAATAAGTCAAACAGAGAAAGACATGTGTCATATGACCTCACTGATATGAGGAATTCTTAATCTCAGGAAACAAACTGAGGGTTGCTGGAGTGGGGGGTGGGGTGGGAGGGATGGGGTGACTGGGTGATGGACACTGGGGAGGGTATGTGTTTTGGTAAGCGCTGTGAATTGTGCAAGACTGTTGAATCTCAGATCTGTACCTCTGAAACAAATAATGCAATATATGTTAAGAAAGAAAAAAAGAAGAAGAATGTAGCAGGAGGGGAAGAATGAAGGGGGGGAAATCGGAGGGGGAGAAGAACCATGAGAGACAATGGACTCTGAAAAACAAACTGAGGGTTCTAGAGGGGAGGGGAGTGGGAGGATGGGTTAGCCTGGTGATGGGTATTGAGGAGGGCACGTTCTGCATGGAGCACTGGGTGTTATGCACAAACAATGAATCATGGAACACTATATATAAAACTAATGATGTAATGTATGGGGATTAACATAACAATAAAAAAATAAAAAAAAAAAATAAAAAAAAATAAATAGACCTTGGCTCTACCCACTTCTCTCCTTCTCTACTGCCATAATCCAGATCACCACCGTCTGTCCTTCAAGGATGGATGCAAGATGTGTGAATTCTCCAGGCAGGCTTGTTTTTTGGCATACCTTCAAAACGACATTGTTTAAATGTAAATTCACTGTTTATTTAGAGGGAAAGCACAGAGAAGGAAGACCCATGGAAGGAGCACTCAAATTACCTTCTATGGTAAGCGTTGGCAAACTAAATCTAGTGGGCTGGCTACCAGTTTGGTAAATAAAGTTTTATTGGAACACCACCATGCCCTTTGTTTCTGTATTGTTTCTAGCTGCTTTCACAAACAACAGCAGAGTTTGGTAGTTGAGACAAACTGGCCAGCGAAGCCTAAATATTTACTATCTGGTTCTTTACAGAAAATATTTGCTGACCTCTGTTTTATTGTTTTCAACAATTCAGCTGTGGCCCCACACTTGCATACCTCCTTACAAAATAACTCAGAAATCATCTGCTGTGTGCCTACCATTTCCCCTGGTAGCATTGGCAGGGGGTGGCTGAGGCAGCAAGGTGCACCCCACAACCACAGTGAGTGTCTCCCACAATGATAGCACTTATCAAAGCACTCTTTACATACAATGTTTCTGTTTAGCAGGCCTCTGAAACGTATAATTGTGTCTATCTTGATACATTTCCTTTGATGTTTTAGAAACTTAGTAAGGTATTCATTTTCCCTCATAGACTGACACCCCAGGCACTACCAAGCTGGCTCCCTTTAACTTGGTTCAGATCTCATCAGAATGTTGCATCCATCTCCTATCTGGTCTTCCTGCCTCAAGTCCTGCTCCTCTTCAAATCCTTCTCCACCATGTAGATAGAATCATCTTTTCCGAATGCATATCTGATGATGCTTCTCACCTGACAAGCCATGTTGCAGAGTTTAGAGACTTTACAGTATGTTCTGCACTCTGCAAAATTGTTTACCAGCCCTTTAGAATCTGGTCTGAACTCTCTAATTGCTTACCAAGGATTTACTTTCTGGATCCAGCCTTGTTTTGGGCTGCATATCCTGTCCCTCACCCTCTCTTTTTATACTCCAATCATATTTCTCCTCTTTCAGTTTCTAGATGTTACCAAGTTTTTCTCTTCAGGGTCTTAACTAATTATGTTTCTCTGTGCGGAACACGTTCCCTTCCCCCTCGTCCCAAGCTGGCTAACTTCACCTCCACCTTCAAGTATCAGTGTAAACAACAGTTTCTCAGCTAGGCTTTATCTGTCCCCTAGATAAGATTAATCACGCCTAATCTTCCTGTACTTCCCTTATCATGACATTAATCATTCTTATTGTTACCACTTGTTCAATTACCTGTAACTTTCATAAAGACAGAGATCATGACTAGCTTGTTTCCCTCAAGCCTAAGTAGCAATTAGCAAGCGCTCAAATATTTATTGAGTAGATAAATAAATGCTTGAATGAAAGTATGAGTGGCAAGAAAGAGTGATTTAGTAGCTTTCCTATAGTACTGCTTCTCCCCTAGTTTCTCATCTAACTGGTAACTAAATCTGGGGCATTCTAATTTTCACCATCTCTCATATGCTTCCTCTTTTCTATGTTATACCTGGACTGTGACTATAATCTCCTACTTGCCTGCGGTATGGTGCCTTATTTAATCTCCACAGAGACATTTGAGATAAATACCTATGTCTTTTCCTTTCTGGTCCTTTTTGGTGTTTGATCAATTTCTGCTGCCCCATTTCTTGCCCATCCCTCCTCATGACATGCCCTAACAACACGGAATTACTCAGGGTTCTTCAGAATATGCTAGGATATTTCATGATTTCCAGCTTTTCCTCGGCTTCCCTCCATATTTAGCACATCCTGTCCCATTTTGTGTACCTGGAAAAAACTTGTGTACTTTTCAAGGCTTAGTTCAAGGGTACATCTTCTGTGCAGCTCATCTGAACTCTCCTTTCTCTGTGTCTCAGATGAATAAATGTCTATCACAGCACCAATACTACTTTTTTGTATGCATTTGTTTGTCCTGGCCTTGCCCATTCTTGGGGATAGAGGTCATATCTGATTCATGTTTGTGTTCCCAGCAACCAGCCCAAGGTTGGCACTTTTTGCTGAAAGGTGGGATGAATGAAGATGATCTCTAATATCTCTGCTAGCTACAACATTCCATGCATTGAGGAAACAGTCCAAGATTTTCAGCACATTGAACCAGCATCCTGGGGGACTTTTCTAAAATAACTATGAACTCCCTTTCCCTTTTTTGAAAGCCTGGGCAGCCTAGGTCTGAGCTCAGCATGGCATATATAAATAGTGAATACCACAACTTATTTGATAGGGTCTCCCTTCCTGTTGACTCTTGCTAGAACCTTGCCTGGAGGGTACATCTTCTCCTCTTTTTTCCTCCCAACCTCCTGGAAGGAGGAAACTAAGTAGCGGAGGGTTTCACAAGGAGCCAAGCTTGGTGAAGGAGGAGACTTCCACGTGTTGGAGGTATCGCATCAGGTCAGCTATAGCAAAGATACAGGGTGCAATGCAATGGTGGGCTGGAGGGGGATGGAAGTAAACAAGGATCATGAGTGCAATTCTAGAAAGACTGACTTGGCTGTAGAACTGGCCTTGCAAGCAGTCAAATTACGTCATAAGCCCTGGTCCAGCGATGTGGAGATAGCATTTTAAGAGACTCAGTGTACAAGGAGAGGGTACGGTGGCAGTTCTCAGGGCACATCAACCCAGGACCTTGGGAGCAGAGCTATTCTTCCCTGCTTCAACAAAACAAAGCACTGTGCTGAGGTTTAGCCAGCCAGTCTCCTATTTAGAGGAAAAGATCAGAGCTCCAATCCCAATGGGACCCTAGAGGGCGAGCTAGGAATTGGGGCTGGAAGCATAGCAGATGATATGGGCACCTGGGCACTCACTAAAGGAACATTAGGGGCTAGAGACTAAACCTAGACTCCACTCACTGGTAGAGACAGCCCCCAGATATTACAATATTTGTTACTCAATGGTTAAGGATGTGGTAGGTCAGCCTGAAGCTTGGAGTTCTTTAGAATATTTATAATCAAAATTTTAATTTTCAAGGTTTTGAAATCTTAAACAGCCAAGGGCACATAATAATAAACAACGAAATGTAAATTTACATAGGGATGCAATAGTTATTTGGGTCCATCAAATTGGAATTAAGTAACTTTAAAATATTTTAAAATAAAATAATCAGTCCTGGTGAAGTATGATTAGACAGACCATCTAATGCACTGCTGATTTTACATTGGTACAACCCTTATGGGAAATAATTTGAAAATTCACGTCAAGCCCCTTAAAAAAGTATCTGTTGGTGCTAATTCAGCCCTCATTTCTGCCTTTCTCTTCTTCCTAATATTGTCCAGGTTTTTATCTGGTCATTCATTTTTCTCCAAGGGACCATATGTCTAGGGGAAATTGACCACCTCCCTACCATCATGGATAGGCTCTGATTGACTCAAGCCAATCAGAGCAACCAAACCCCTGGTCCACAGTCATTGGTTTGTGGACAGCCTTAGGACCTATATTCCAATCAGGATGAGTCTCAAAACTCTGGCTTGAGATGCAGGGACAGAAAGGTACTCTCTCCCATTAGGTGTAAGTGAGAACCCCTGTAGCCTTGACTGTGGTTGGTGGCCATCCTACAACCATGAGGGGAGTCAGCCAAGGATAGAGTTGCCTTTGTGGTTGACAGATGACAGAGAAAGAGAATGGATCCTTGACTACATCACTGAATCAATGGGTCAGTCAACCTGAAAACTGGTCTTCTGGAATTCTAATCTACATGTGACAAAAAAATTGCTTTATTTTTAAGCCAGTTTGAATTTTGTTTTCTGCTATTTGCCACTGAAAGCCTGCTAACTTTGACCCAGTAATTTCACTTCTAGGAATCTATTCTAATGAAATAATCATACATTCATATAAAATACTTAAGTATACCATTATTTATAAGAGAGAAAAATAGAAAACAGCATGCATAAATGTCCCCATATGGGTGAAGGTTAAATAAATTATATCATACTCATAGGAAGGAATTTTATGAAACTATTACAAATCATGTTTCTGAAGCATATTTAATGACCCTGGAAAATGCTCACAGTATAAAGTATAAAGAATAAGATGTAAAATTGGATTCACATAATGTGATCCCATTATCTTATTTACATATAGAGAGATTGAAACCAAAATACTCACCATTGTTTATGAGTAACTTTTATTACCCTCTTTATGGGTTCTGAACATTTAATTTTTTGAAATGTGCACATATCACTTTTATAATCAGAAAAAATTTAATAAACATTACCAATATTTTTACGGTTTTGACTCTTTGTCAGAGACCCCAAAGGGTATTAACATATGCTAAATTTTTATTTTGCTGAGGCATATATTCGAATCATGCCCTGGGAGGCTAATGTGAGAGAATGCATTTCTAAACTCTTCTACTCTTCCAAAGGCAGGACCTTTTATGGAGCTCAGCCCTGGAGAAAAATTAGGCTTAGATGGAGCTGGGGCAAAATCTGTCACCTAACAAAGAAGCAAGCATACTTCTCAACCAAAGAAAAGAAGCAGTGCCTTACTTGCTTCTTCTCGAAGCCAAGCTGAATCTGAAGTTACATTTACTCCTTCTAGACTCTTCCTGCTCTGTCCTCTCCCCTTGCCCAGGTTTAGGACTATCAGGGCATTTTGCAGAGGGGAAATCGAAATGCTCTGGGAAATGACTCACCCACAGCCAAACTGTGATACAGCCACAAAGAAACAGTTTGGAACCAAGGCCATCTGCCTCTTCAATTAGGGGCTTAATCCGCAAGGTGGTTTATTATCACTTAGAACTATTTTCCCCCAGACTGGTGTTGGGGGCGCCCTCCTGCACCTAGATGGCCCTGCTATCATTGTTCTTCCAATACAACCCCAGTGGGAAAAGTTCTAATACCTGAAGTCTGGGAACAACCAGCCCTATTTCTCCATTCTCATTCAGAAATGGTCATATGAACAGGTAATATTTCCTCCTTAAAAGATTCCGATCCTGGGGCTTGCGTGTGAGAAGCAAGATCCCCTCCTCCTCTCCCCTCCCTTCCCCTTCCTTCCTCTACCTCTACCTTCCTCTCCCCTCCCCCCTTATTTTCCCTTGCTTCTCTTTTAGGTTCTTTTTTCAGTATCTTTAATGGCTCAGGTTTTCAAGAGCATCCCGTTGTAGAATAAGATGTCCACTTTTTCCATTATTCCCAATGACATAGGCATCTGACTGACCCAGTCCTTCCTCACTATCGGACTCCTGGCTTTGGCACTGGCCCATCATCTTAGTAATCATCCCTTCATTGGGGCATAGACATTTGGAGCCTCCTTTCTAGTTTTAACTCCTCCTAGATGAGGAGCTTTTTTCCAGATGAGGCTACCTTCAGCTAAAACCCATCGTGAGATTAGGCTGATTATGCTGTTCTGTGCTGGGCTTTCTCAGAGCCAACACCTTTGTGCCTCCACAGTTTCTTTCTCTTTCAGAACTGTGATGTACAAAAATTATCCCCCTGCTTATTCTCTAGCCTAATCATGGCCAGGGCTCAACTACATGCTTAGAGTTGTGCTAAGAGATCACCTCACCTCACCTCACTTGCTTACCTGAAGTTTTCAGTGTTAGCTGCATTCCTTAGTGAGGAGACACATTTTAGCCAGGAGCAAGAGGTCATTTATCTTACAGGCTCAGAGGGCTTCATTCCTGAGATGAGACTCTTCCAGGAGGGAGAGGAGTCCTGGAGGAATAGAACACACCACTGTGGGGTGCCCTTGCAGATGGCACTGGACAGAGCAGGAGCCAGCCTCCCTGAGATCCAGTGCCACGTCTTGCTCACCTTGCTTTTTAATGTGGCACCAAGCACAGAGCTGGATGCACAGAAGTTAGCCTAATTCAGCTTCCATCCAGCACCCCTTTTAAGAAGAGGTAGTTTGTAGACTAAACAAACTTGTATGTGTGCATTTGTCAGTTGTATCTTTGAGAAGCCACCTTAGGAAAGTGAACCCTGACTGCTTTATGGACATGGTTAGCGTATCTCTGACCTCAGCTGAAGTAAACGTCAATGCTTTTATCTTTGGGCTTTTACCTTCCTTCAGTCTCTCGCCCTAAGACCAGGCATAACCACACACATTGCCTTTCTTCTGTGTGTGTGAGGATCTGGTCTCTGCATGCTGCAGTGATGTGGACCGTAGATCAGGGCTTACAGCATGCAGTATTCCCCTCCCTTGCTCAGAGTTCCCATGGCCATGTGTGTCATGTGACTCATCATACTTCCCATAGTTATATAACTGCTGCCATCCCTGCTCACTGCCCGCCCCCTCCCGGGACCATTCCACTGTGCTGGGACCATTCTACTGTGAATGGGTCACTGCACCCTTGATGCCTAGCTTCTCCAGATCTCAAAGACTGAAGAGAACTTCTGAGGCTTTGAAACCTCCCACTCCTAAGGATTCAATTCACCATTTACTGAGTGCCTCTCATATGCCAGGCTCAGTGCAAGATGTTTTCATTTATCTCATCTTGCAGATTGTTCAGTAGCTATTATCATTATTCCATTTTATAGGTGAACAAACTGAGGACTTGAAAAGTTAATGGACTTGTTCAAAAATCACCTGGCTAATGGTGGAATATGATTCAAATGGAGATTGGCTTGACCCTAGAACAGTACTCCTCTCAGGGCATGACGTGGGTCTATAGTCCTATTAAAAAGAATGATCTCATATTTGAACTTTTCCTACATGATAAGATTTTATGCCTCATATTCTAGTAGATGGAGTCCAAGAATGTCTGGATGAGAAGAGAAGTGGTGGAGATGGTGGGGGCTGGGCGCACACATTTGAGTTTCATTTCCTACCCTGTCTCTCCCTCCCCTCCCAAATTCTATCTCATTTTCACTGGGGGAAAGGGAGTCAGTGTTGTGTAGTGATTAAGAGCAAATTCTTTGGATTCAGGTTGATGGATTTGAATCCTGGCTCTGTCACTAAATATGTGACTTAGGAAAGATACTAATCCTCTCTGAGTCTCAGTTTTCTCATCAGTAAAGTAAGTATAATAACGATACCTAATTCATAAGTTTGTGATAATGAAATATAATAGTACATGTACAGAGGTTATTACTTGCTGCATAAAAATGCACAATAAGTTGGCCATTTGTATTACTAATAACTAGCAGCTAGAATGAGTGTGCAAACTGTTGCAACTACTTTGGAGAACAATTTGGTGATGTTTAGATAAGTCGAAGATGTACATCCCCTATGACCGAGCGACGGTTCTCCTAGGTATATGTTCGCATACACACATGGCAATGCTCATAACAGCAGCATCTGTAATCACAAAGATTTGAAAATAATCTATATGTTTGTTGGTGGAAGAATGAATAAATCATGATGTAATCATACAATGAAATACTATACATCAGTGAAAATAAATGAGTTAACATTACACAAATCAATATGGATACATTTCATGAATGTTAATGTTGAGGGGAAACAGTAAAACAAAGAATTACAAAAGAATATGTTGAGTTTAAAAAATGCAAAAGAATGACTCTACATTGGTTAGGGATATATACACATGTAAAAAAAAAAGCATAGAAAGATGGAAAACACTACATTCAGTATGGTGGGGAAGGGAGGGCACATAGGGGCATCAGTTCATTAGAATATTTTCTTTCTTGAACTGAATGGTGGATTCATGGTGTGGCGGGCAGAATTCTAAGAGGGACCTCAAGATTCTTGCCACCTGGTGTACAAATACCTTTTCCCAGTTATTCAAACACTAATTGAAGTTCTGCTATGAAGGGATTTTGTAAATGTAATTAAGGTCCCAAATCAGTTGACTTTAAGATAGGCCTTAAAATAGGATTATCCTAAATGGGCCTGAGGTAATCAGCTGAACTCATCCTGGCGAGAAAGATTTGAAGCACAAAAGGGATTTGACATTAGGGGAAGACTTTGTTGCTGGATTGAAGATGGGGGGGGGGGCATGTACCAACAAGCTGAGAATGGCCTCTATTTGCTGAGGGCAGTCCCAGTTGACAGCCGGCAAGGAAATGGGGACCTCTGTCCTACAACTGCAAGGAACTGAATTCTGTTAATAATCTGAGTGAGCTTGGAGAAGGACCCTGAACCACACATGAGATGAATGGTAAATAGTGAACCGATGCCTTGATTTCAGTGTGAGATCCTGAGCAGAGAACCCAGCCATGCTATGCCTAGATTGCCATTCCATTGAACTGTGAGCTCACAAACGAGTGTCATCTTAAACTGCTAAGTTTGTCATGCAGTAATGTAAAACTAACACACTTTGTATAATTTTTGTGCATCTGAAATATTTCATAATATTTTTATTTGTATAATTTTTTGCATCTGAAATATTTCATAATATTTTTATTTGTATAATTTTTTGCATCTGAAATATTTCATAATATTTTTCTTTGTATAATTTTTTGCATCTGAAATATTTCATAATATTTTTAAAAGCAGCTACGAGTAGTATTGTAGAGCTCTGGACCTGACTAGAAAGTAGCCTGTGTGTTTGGCATACAGTAAAAACCCAAAAAGTGCTGAATTGGAGGCAGTGCATGTCAGCATGACACTGCTGAGATGAATTCCACAACAAAGGGGGGTTCACCATGAGGGAACTTGGGCATAGACAGTGAGAGTTGAAGTCTTTATTAAACCAGATGAGTTCTGTGAGATTTTTTTTTTTAAAGATTATTTATTTATTTATTTGACAGAGAGAGACACAGCGAGAGAGGGAACACAAGCAGGGGGAGTGGGAGAGGGAGAAGCAGGCTTCCCACAGAGCAGGGAACCCGATGCGGGGCTCAATCCCAGGACCCTGGATCATGACCTGAGCCGAAGGCGGATGCTTAAGGACTGAGCCACCCAGACGCCCAGAGTCCTGTGAGATTTTTAAAAAGAAGTTCATGGGATCTAAGCACATGTTCTATCACACTGGTCAGAATCTATTTGTCTATCTGAAGGACCTCGAGCTCTTAGGTCCAGTTTTTCCTCCTGAGTTGAGGTTGGGGCGGGGGAGTGGGTTGGATGAGAGGATGAGACATGAGAGGGGTTGGAGAGGAGAGGTCTCCCAGGAGTAGCTGTGTTGGGAGAGCCCATATTAGTCCATCCTGAGGAAATGTGCTCCATGCTGCATCTGCTGTCCCAACAAGCACCCATTCTTATCCCATCATCAAGTCCTTGTCTTCCTCAAACACTTCCTGATTTCAAAAAGTGATCACTGGAGCTATAGTCTAGGTTTGTACCCTGGAATGACCAAGTCAGGCTGCAGCAAATGGAATGAAGTGAGCATGTGATTCGGAGCTTCTTGCTTCTTCCCACCTTGAGGGATTATTGAGCCACATAGGGTCATTGCACGAAGGAGCCCCAGACTAGTCCAGCCATCTGCCTGCCACATAGTTCAACCCAGATGTTCTACTAGCAATCAAACTCAATCTGCCCCAAATAATCTCATCTCATTCCCCACCCCACCCTTCCTATCCCCCAAGGTGGACTCTTTCCTTTATAACATCACTATTCATCTAGTTTCTCCATCAGAAACCTACAAGTAACCCAATCATTTCAATTATTTTCCAAGTCTGTTCCATCGACCCATTACACCTCTCTAGAAGTTGTTACTTTTTTCCTTCCCAGTCTTGATTTAGACTTATTTTATTTACATATAACTTCAAACTTTCCAGAAAAGTTGTAACAATTGTATAATTCCCATATGTCCTATACCCAAGCTAGTTATTTATACTTTGCCTCTATCTCTCTCATTCCTTATGTGTGTGTGGTTTCCATCTGTAAACCATTTCAGAGTAAGTTGAGGCATCATGACCTTCTACAACTAAATACTTCATTATGTCTTTCCATATTTCTTCAGAAAAAGAACATTTTCTTAAATAACTGCCGTAGAATATGCAAACTTTTGAAATTTAACATTGATATAATAGTTATGTTTATTCCACAGTCTGTATTCAAGTTTTATTAATCCTCCCAATAACTTTCTTTATAAGATTTGTTTCCCATGGTCCAAGGTGTAGCCCAGGATTACACATCGCATTCAGTTGTCATGCCTCTTTAGCTTCTTTCAATCTGAAATAGTTCCTTTGCTTTCCTTTGTCTTGCTTGACCTTGACATTTTTTTCTGAGTACAGTCTAGTTATTTTGTAGAATGTAATACAGTCTGGGTTTGTCTGATGTTTCCTTGTGAGTAAATTCAGGCTTGGCAGTTTAGGCTGGAATATCATTTTGGCAGGTCTGTGATGTCAGTTTGTGATACTGGTGATATTAACTTTGATTATTTGGTTAAGGTGGTATTTTCATTTCAATTAAGTCACTATTTCTTCTCTTGCAACAAATAAGTAATTTATGGGGAAATAGTTTGAGAATATGGGAACTATCCTGTCTTTCGTCAAATTTCCACCCAGTGGTTTTAACATCCATTGATGGTTTTCTAAACCCTTCATTCCCTCTGTGTTTACTCATTGGGGCTCTTTATTTATTTATTTATTTTTAAATTTTTTTTTCTTTTTTTTTATTATGTTATGTTAATCACCATACATTACATCATTAGTTTTTGATGTAGTGTTCCATGATTCATTGTTTGCGTATAACACCCAGTGCTCCATGCAGTACGTGCCCTCTTTAATACCACTGGGGCTCTTTAATAAGTATTTATTTATATCTATAAACCTTATGGATTACTATTTTATTCAATGGGTTATAATCAATTACCATCATTATTTCTTTCGATGTTCAGAGTGCCCTGATTTGGCCAGTGGGAGCCCCTTTCAGCTGACTCTTGTGTCCTTTTGATGTCTCCCCACCATTCTTTGACAATTGTCTTATGTTCTTATGCAACAAGATGTTTCACGTTCATCTTGTCCTTTCCCTGCCAGGAATGAGCCTTTTCTCCAAGGAATGCTTATTCCTTTTAATGGAGAATAGTATTTAGAAATGAGGATCTGGGTTCTACATACAATTAGTGGTCCTGTCATTGTTTCCAGCTTTCTCAGGAGACAGAACTAGAATATATGCATGTATGTAATAGAAAGATATATTAATATATACATAAATAGTAAAATCATGTGTGCTACATGACACATTCTTTCTCCTCTTTTTGTGTGTATGATTCTTTTCGCTAGCAGTAAGAAACTGACTCTCATGATCTTCAATATATTTACTCTTTTTCTTAAAGCTTAGAATAAATAAAAAATAGTTCTAGAATTCCTAATCTGTACAACTGCTAAAACTAAATTTACTAATTAGAGTTCAGCATTTGTTTATAATTTTTTAGGTAAAATATGTAAACTGCAAATGTGCAGATTTTAAGTGTACAATTCATTAAGGGTTGGCAAATGCATATATCTATAAATATCCTATACACATCAAGATATATATCCATCATTCCAGAATTCCCTCATGCTCTTTCCTAGTCAATCCTGCCATCTCCCATAGGCCATTATTTTTTCTGATTTGTTTTTTCTTAAAAGATTAGTTTTGCCTGTCCTGGAACTTAATATAAATGGAATAATACAGATATACTCTTTCATTCTTTTGCTCAGAAAATGTCTATGAAAATCATTGAGATTACTGTATGTCAGTAATCCATTCCTTTTTCTTGCTGAATTGTATTCCATTATATGTGTACACCTCAATTTGTTTATCCATTTTCCTGCTGAGGAACATTTGGATTGAATGCAAATATTATGAATAATGTTGCTATGAATATTCACGTACAAGTATTTTTGTGGATTTTTTTTTTTTTTTAATTTCTCTTGGGTAAATACCTTGGAGTGGGATTGCTGGATCACAGGGTAGGTGTGATAGATTGCACTTTTCAAATTTGGTTACAAGAGTATCTTCAGTCCCACACACTCTTCCCTCTTCTCTATCCAGGGTCTATGGCTTCATTACTTGAACCTGGACAGACCCATGTGACAGCAAAACAAAAAGGTACCATGTGACTTCTAATACTAGATCATAAGATACCATGCACTGCCTTATGTGTTTTTATTTCCCTTTTCTCAGGTCACAGCCCTGTACTTCCTATTTTTCAATGCCTGAAAAAAAAAGTCACTTTATGTATTTTCCAGTTTGATGGTTTTTTATAATGGGAAAGAAAGTCTAGTAACAGTTACACTATCATGAATGGAAATCTAAGTTCAGTGGCTTAAAAAAAATACTTCTTTGTATCATAATATCTGGAGGTAAGAAGTCCAGGTTAACAGGGTGACTGTTCTCCATGTGGTCAGTTCAGGAACCATAGTTCCTTCCATTCTGCTGCTTTGCCATCCCCTAGGATATTATTTCCATTTGCATGGTTGAAGATGGATACATTCTAATCTGAGTACCAGATAAACTCCTTGTCTTTGAACCTGGGAATGACCTAGAAGAGTCGTACATAACTTTTGTTCACATCCATCTCATTGGCCTAACTAAGCCACAAAACCCTACAGCACTGAAAGGGGAATATACTCTCTAGCTAGCTAGATGATCATATTACAAGACTAAAGTTTATTACTTTGAAGAAGAGAAGAACAGAGTTTGGTAGATAACTAGTCATCTTCGCTACACCACCCTTTGCCCATTCCTCCAGAAAGAGCATTCTAAAATATTTAATGATTATGTAACTACTATGCCTAAAATCCTTCAGTGGCTTCCTACTTCAAAATCTTTAGGAGGGCCTGTAAGTCCCAACACGATCTGGGCAAAACCCATTCTTCTTTTCAGGCTCAGGACTTCCCTTATCCCTTCACACTTCACCTCTTTATGTCTCCTTTAGAGTTGGTGCTTTCTCCACCTCTGTATTTGCACAAGCTGTTTCCTCCAGTTACAAATCCCTCTCCTCTTTCTTTGCCATTAAATTCCTACCCATTTTTCAAGACGCTTCCCATCCCCCAGAAAGTGGGTCCCCCCCATTATTCTGCCATTTTATATACTTTTACCATATCCAGTGATTTGCTGGTAAAGGTTTAACAACCATCTCTCTGGGAGAAAGAAATAATGATTCACATTTGCTAATTCCCATTATGTAAATACTTCCACCATTGCTGATTTAAAGCCACCAACTTAGTGTCACTGGATGCAAAGTTGGGAATAAGCTAGTATGAGCCAGCTCCAAGTCACCACTGAATATATATATATATATATATTTATCCCATTGCATTACAATTGTTTGTTTATACTCTCTCCTCCAGTAGTCTGCTGTTTTGTCAAGGATAAAGGCTGTATCTTATTTATTATACTTTCCCCAACATTATCTGATACGTAGTAGGAGGTAAAGAATAAATGCATGTGGTATATGTTTTAGGAGAGGTTGCCATAGGTTGGGAGGAACTCAGAAAGAGGGAATGCATACCACTCAGTAAATATTAGTGGACTTTGCAGGGTTGAGAGAGCACTAGCCACCCTGTGGTACCTGTAGTAAATGAAGAATCCCACCCTTATCCCTGCATCTGTCTTTCCTTCCCTTCTTATTCTAACTTCTAGACAATTTACTCTAGACTTATAGTTTGTTTCTTCTTCCTAACTCTCTCTCCTCGTCCGGCCCTCATTTGGTCTCTTCCTGACTACAACATACAATAGCAGTCCTTTATTACTATGCTTCTCTGTGCTGTTTGGACTTGCCCACCACTTCCTTCTAGTTGCACAGTCTCCTCTTTGGCTCCTTGACTCTCAGTCTCCTGGTTCTTCACTTAACTTACTAACCCTTCTTTCTCAGTCTTTTACCTTGTATCCATGTTCTCTTCTGTAGGTTGACTATTCCCAGGTTCTGTCCTTGAGGCTTTTCTCTTCTCACTCTCCATGTTTGATTTGAATAATCATATGAATTCCCTGATTTTAATTCCATGCTTAATGTTTAGCTCTAAACTTGTCCCCATGTTTCGGACATAGTATACCTAGCTACCTACTGGACAGCTATACCTGGGTGGCTCCAAAGGTATTTAATTCAATATACCCAAATCTGAAGTCCAAATCTTTTTACCCCAAAATGTTTCTGCTCCTGTATTTTTTTTTCTATAGGTCAGATCATCATCCAGCAATCTAAGATATACCCTAAGACTTCTCTCTTTCTTTAATCAACAAATCCAATTGATTTTATCTCCTAAAACGATCTTCTATGTTTTAATCTTGCCTCTGTATCTCCTTTGACTTTTACCATCTGTCACCTGAACGGTGACAATACTTCTAACTGCTGTCCTTTCCCCATCTCACAGCCTTTAAAGACATTCTCCATGGTGCTGCCACGGTGACCCATCTAGAGTGCTGATCTAAACACCTGATGAAAACAGTCTATGTCCCTTCCTCAGCATTTGACATGTAATGGGCCTTCTTGATCTGGCCCCTAATTCTCTTTCTTGTCTCTCTCCTTTTTCCAACTCAACCTCTACAAACAGTTGTCTTCATTTTCTTTATCTTCTATCTTTATGTAGAATGACCTCCCATCACTGTTCCACAATAGTCTTCCAAATCCATTGTCAAGTGTCACCTTCTCTATGAAGTCTTCCCTAATTCCTTCTCTGAAGATAGAATAAGTAATTCTCAAATTTCTTGCCTGCTTACATTTCTGTTTTGGCACATACTATGCTGTATGTGCTCATTGTTTTTATTTGTTTATCTCTTCCACTAGACTGTGGCTTCTGTGATGGTGGGAGCCTCTTCTTTTCCTCTTTCCAACCTATCTTTGCAGTTCCTGGTATGGTACCAGTTGGTAGATAGTGCTTATTCAATGCTTCTTTTGTTGTTGAAATAGAGTGTTAAAGCCATAGTCAAATACTGATCTTATGCAATATTTAAAAACTGGAAATTCTAGCTTTATAAAATGAAAGTGACTGACTGGTGAAGAAGATCTGAAGGATGCTTACGAGCCTTTTATGTGCTTTTTTATTAGGTCTGAGTATCTCCTAATTCATTAATAATGAGGGAAAGGAAGAACACTGGCAAGTTTTTATCTCAAATCATTATTAAAACAGAATATTTTTTCCAAAAATTTCTCTGTGTAAAGCACCATTAGATTCTGTCTGTAAAATCAGCATTCAGGAAATGACTTGGGTCTTGACCCAGTCCATAAATATGGGATGATGCTGCCGCTTGCCTGGGGAGCCCATTCACCACTCTCATGTATTTTCCCAGTAAAGAGTTGATTCATGTTGCAGGTAGAAAAGAAAGCATCTCCACATCTCAGTGTGTGCAGAACAGAACTCATCATCTGCCCTCTCAACCCTGCACTCCCTCCTGTGTTGCCTATTTTTGTTAATGCATCACCATCCTCCCCACCACCCAGGCTCAAAATCTCCCTGCTATCTTTCCTTCTCTCTCCCCCTCCTCTGTCCCCCAACAGCCTGTCTGTTATCAATTCTACCTTCCTGTTACCTCTCACACCTGTCCCCTCCTCTGTTCCCATTGCTGCTGCCCTAATTCAGATGCTTATTACCTCTTGCCTGGACTGCAGCAATAACCTCCTGAATGGTCTCTCTGCCTCACTCAGATCAGTCTTACATATCAGGTTAATCTGCCTGAAACAGAGCTTTCATCACATCCTGAACCTGCTAAAAACTGTTCAGTGGTTCCTCTATTCCCTGCAGAATGAAGTCCATATTCATTCAAGGTGTGGCCTTTGCAACATGATTTCTCATTACTCCTTTCATGGTCCCTATGCTTCAACTAAATCAAACTACTTTCTCTTTATTCACTCACTTATTCATTTATTTAATAGCTATTTATTGAACTACTGGGAAAGGCACTGAGGATACAGAAACGAAAGGCAACACTTCTGATCTCAAGCAGCTTACAAGTTCTTTCCCTTCCCACCTCTGGGCTGTTAACCTTTCTGTCCCATCACCTGGAATGCTCCCCCTGCCCCCATCTACACCTTCCCAGATTCTGCCCAGGCCTCAAAGCCTCCTTTCCCCTGATTCAAATATCACCTTCTTCCTGAAGCCTCCTTCTGCCCCACCTCTTTCTCTCTCCAAGCTGGAAGAAATCAATTCCTCCTCTCAAAGGTTATAGCACGACACCTGCATTCTTTGAAGGCTATGTCTCATTTTCTAATAAAAACTATATGTTCCTGAGAGAAGGATCTGTGTCAGTTTCACCTCTGTATCTGAAAGAACATTCAATACAATTCTGTGCAAATATTAATTAGTTAAATTTAGTTGAGTGAACTAATATCTCAGAGATGCACTATGTAAATGAGGCCTCTCTAAGTCTTAGATTTTAGAACTAGAAAATAGCCCTTTTTTGTTCTTTGCTCCTAATTGTCAAAAAGACTCTGGCTTTTTCACTACCCATGCTCTTTTTGTCCTGGGCATAATGCCCAATGCCACGTGGTTTGGAGAGTCAATGCAAAGGGCCGGCTGGGTTCCTTAAGAGGCCTCCTGACTTATCATTCCTAGGGCTGTGCTGTTTCAGAGCCATGTGGCTTGGGTGCAAAACAGAGCTTGGGCAGATACTCCAGCCTTGCGTAGGGCGGTAAGGGGCCGTAGCTGTGTGGCCAGAGCCAGAGGCTACAGTTGCTCCAGGACATTCCAGATCCTAGTGGGGCCCCAGTGAGAATCACAGCCTGGGGGAAAATTTGTGGGTAACGAATGGGATGCTGGAAGTGAGTCCCCTCTATGTCCAGGACTCCCAAGGGGTGAGAGAACTTCATTGACTCCTTCAGTAGCCCTCCATGGATGGAAGGCTCAGTTCACATCCCTTGGCATTGATTGATCCTCCTTGACCTGGCCCCACCTCCTTTTCTTAATTTAGCATCCACCACATCTCTGGGAGCAGCTTCTAGTCCCCTCTCAACAGACTGCTCTCAACTACTCTAGCATACCCTGCTTGTTCGTGCCCCTGGGTCTTTGCCTAAACCTGATGCCCTACTACCTACCATCTGCTCCATTCTTGGTCTGTTGAAATCCTCTGCCTCCAAAGCCTTACTCAAATGCCGCATCTGTTCAGACTCTTTTCTCGACTACCCCACTCAAATGCAACACTTCAGTTTTACCACTTATTTTATTGTGTTCTATCTCGTAGATAGATAGTTGTTGGTAAGTCTGTCTCCTTAAATGGATTATAAGATTCTTCAAAATAGCTACATTTTATTCAGATCTGCACCCAAAAGCCTATCACAGCTCCCAGAACACAGAAGCCCCATGGATACCTAAGAAATGTTTGTTAAATGGATATCCAAATGAAACATTATGACACTGTTCAATAGGATTAATATCCTTCCAGACAGTTTTTCTACCTTGTAGAAGGGCGAGGCAAATACCAATGCCTGTTTCCCCTGGAGCATCTTGCCCATGCCCTGGCCCTGAGGGTGTTTTCTGTCCTCTTTAGCGCAGTTCTAGGTCTGAGACCCAATTCTGTGAGTTGTTTCTCTCCCCTGACTCCTCCAGCTCATGCCTCCCCCTGACAGTTTGGGGCTCACCTATTTCCCATAGCTAATTTCTTTGGACTGTGTAAATAGTCGGCATGTAAGTGAAGTGTAGCCTTGCTCTGAGAAAGAGTGAGGGCAGGCACCCAGGCCCCAGGGAGGCAAGAACACCAAGAAGGCAGACACTGCACTCCATCCTCTCTGTCTACCTTCTGATCACCTCCCTTGACTTGCACATTTTCAGAGTGCTCAGAGCCCTTGATGTCTCTGCAGTGTGAGGATATTTTACTGTGCCTTCTTCTATAGCTTCCATGGCCTCATGTGCATTTATCCCATTTCCAGCAAAACTGTGAATTTCTTGAGGGAGAGAAGTGTGTCTTCAATATTCTAGTATCCATAGCACAGTAACAATTGTAAGTACCTATACAATGATCATTGTTGCATTTTTACAAATCCAGCTTCCAATCTGAGTGTCCTCATGAGTCATGGGCATCAAAGTGAAACACTATGGTCTGTAATTAAAATACCTTCATTGCAATTTCATCTATAATAACAAATACCTGGACATAACTTAATGCCTAAAAATGAGGTACAAGATTCAGTAAATGATGGTGCATCACTATGGTAGGATATCATGCAGTTATTAAAATGGTAGTTATAATGTCAGTGGAATGATATGAAAAATATGATAGACTGGTAACTGATGAAAGAAGATAAAAAAAATCATCTGAAACTATAATTGTAACTATCACTATGCCCTACAACAAACCTGGGGAGGTGATATGCAAAGATGAAGCTGGTATTAATGCTGTAGGAGTTTAAGTGATTTTTTTCTATGTCTTTAGGGTTGTGGCTATGTTATCTTTTGATTAAAAATTAGGCATAAATATAATTTACATAAAAAATATATAAACCGTTTCACTTGAAGTTTAGGGACATTAGTAGTGAGAAGTCCATCTGGCAAAAGAGTGGAAATGCAGAAAGGTGATTTTTGATTAATGCCAATGTCCTATACCTATATACCTTATACTCTTACCAAATGAATTTTGATAATGATGGTGATAACACTGATAACCTAAAGAAAATATTTCTTTGACCATTATCTTAAAACCTGAAAATCAGTATGGAAACTGAAAATAATCATGAGGGCCCGATAAAAAATATGCCAGCTCCAGTGAAGCTGAGAATCTCAGGGCAGAGGACTAGTCCCACCTGGGGACTGGCTGGTCCCTGACTATGTGGTACATGGTGACAGAGTGGACAGGAACATTGAAAGGCTGCCTTCTAGTCCAGATTTGGTATTAAAGACCCATGACATTTTGGGAAAGTCACTTAACCTAAATAGGTAATCTCCTTCATCCAACTGGCCAGTCAACCCCATTCAACAAAACCCAGTGAGTTTCTACTGGTCGGCAGCATTGAGCTCAGCACTGGGCCATCCATGCTTTCTGTCAAAGCAAGTTCACAGGGATAGTGGGGGGATAAAATTAAATAATGCATGTAGAGGCTGTGTGGGAAAGCTGCACGAAATAAATGTGAGCTATTATTAAGAAGAACGTAGCATAGCTGGTCTGGTTAGTTCCACAATGCTAACAGCTGATTCGGATCCCAACAAAATTGAGACAATCAACTACTAACAAAGCTGGGAAAAACAAAGCCCTGATTAAAATGGGCTGCAGCTGACGTTTCCAAGCGTCCCAGCTGGCCTCATTCGGGTTCTCACAGCAAACCATTGTACCTCCAGCAGAGCACTGATCACCCTGCCTAGGGCACAGTTCTATCCTGTGCACCTGTCTCTTCTCCTAAACTGTCACCTCACCCTCAAGAACTGTTTTAAAAAGATTTGTTAAATCTGAGGCCGTGTGTGTGTGTGTGTGTGTGTGTGTGTGTGTGTGTGTGTGTGAGAGAGAGAGAGAGAGAGAGAGAGAGAGAGAGAGGGACAGAGAGGTAGAGGATTTTCAATCTTGATGAATAATTTCTGACTTAACACCAAGAATAGGCAGTGTTTGTCCTCTGAGCTAGCTACTTACCACTCTCTTGAAAGATACAAAATGCCTTTATAAGGAATTTTAAATGGACCTTGGCCATTTCCTGAATATGGTTCCTCTTCTCATTTGGGAAGAAATGAGATGAGTTAGTCTAATACCTCACAGGGAATGGGGAGAGGATATAAAGGAACAATCAGCAGAAAAGAAGAAGAAATTGACAAGAAACAATGGAAAGGCAATCCAAGCTAATAGAGAGTCTCGTTTGTAGATGAGGCACTGACCTGTCTCTTCACCTTCGTGTCCTCCCTCTCTGAAAAGTACTGCAATAGGGAGGTGGAGGTGGCGTCTGAGGTCAGGTGCTTAGTCCTTCCTTCCTGAAGACAGAGGGCTTAGAAACATTAGTCACAGCTAATGAGGTTTGATTTAATGAATCAATACCAACAATTCCAGTCCTTTTTTTATTGCTGAGTCACTTATTGGCATGTTGGTCATTTATAGACTTGCCATCTTCATCGCAGCCCCACAGTTAGCATTGTGTAGGGGCAGAAACAGATGGGGACTGATTGCAGACTGTCAGTGCCTTCACAGTTCACCCATTGTGCGCTGGTGTTTAAAGTGTGCAAAGAGGTTCTCAGCCTCTATGACTAACCAATAGAGACTTCAGGTATTTTTTTTAAAATAAATTCCAAATTAGGATAATAATACTATGTATAGAGCTCATAAATTGACAGCTTACTCTGTCCAGGTAGAGTTTTGTCAAAATTTGTTCGTGTAAATTCTGTAGGGTCACAGAGCTATTAAATTGCAGAGTGAGGATTCTTTTCCTAAGCATGGAACTGTGAACTCAGTAGGAAATGATCATATTGATTATTTACCCAGCTGTCAGATATTGACTTAGCATCTACTGTAGGAAAGGTCCTGGGCCAGGCATTGGGAGGGATATAAACATTTCTACAGCCTGGTTCCACTTCTTACCAGACTTCAGGCTCATGTGGACACTCACTGAAGCAATGGATTGAGAGCCTACATTTTCCACCATCACTGTCACCAGCACTATGACCATCACCACCATAGCTCTACCAGCATCACCAGCACCCTGGCCATCATCACCACCATCACGGATACCAAAAACATTTGCGAAACATCCGTTGTTTGCACATGGCCATGTGGTGCTTCTCAAAAGTGGCAGCTGGGTCATAGCTGGGGCAAGCTGAAGGATTATGTGGTGCCTGAGTGAAGGTGATATGTGACAAACTCTCCTCTTAGCCTCGAGCAGACTGCAGATGCCAGTCTCCCAGGAGCTGTCAATCCAGGACAGAAGATCATGCTTGCAGAATGGAAAATGAGCATGGTTTACATAATGTTTTAGGAGGCGTTGATGGCTGAGGCATCAGTCTCTCTTTCTGTGAGCCCATCTGTGCTGACTTCTCTCTTCTTGATCTAAGGCCCCACCAACCTGTCACAAAGGGTACCCTATCGCATCAGGCAGCGCCTCACCTCAATGAAACTAGAGGAGATACTGAACACAACAAGGCAGCATTGTCATGCCAACTATAACCACTTGAAACACCCATGAAATGGCATATGCAGAACCAGGGAGCTAAAATGAGTCAGGGTCTACACTGGGAATTTATTTATAAACAAATTCCATGTACACAGACACATTATTCAGATGCATTTATATTCATTACATTACCTTAATCACAAAGCCAAATGAAAACATAGGTGTAACACCTTCTATAAGCCAAGGAATAGACTGAGACTATTCTGCTAGCAGAAGCTAGCACAGAAGCCTAGAACAGACTCTGTGTCACAGCTTCAGAAGGAACGAATGCTGCCAACACGTTGATTTGTACTTCCAGCCTCCAGAACCATGGGATGATACATTTCTGCTTTATAAGTCACCCAGTTTATCATACTTTGCTATAGCAGCTATAGGAAACTAGTACATTAGTCAAATCTCAGGATCAAACTACTTCCCACAGACCATCTCTGAGTGTAGCACAGTCCTGGCATTTAACACTCAACCATAACTATTTGTTGACCGACCTACTGTTTGACTATTACTTGATGAATGGCACTCTACTAGACTCTGTGATGTTACAAATGTAACATGATTTCACCCTCAAGACTCTTCTAGTCTTTGTGCATGACAACACATAAAGTATATGTAACTATAAGGCAGGACGGAAAGGTGTGAGACAGAGATTCAGAAAAGAAAAGTGAAAAGAAAGAGGCTATCACAGGGAAGGGCTTGCAGGGGAGGTGGCAGGTTGTGAAGTGGCACAGGTAAAGGTTATCTCCGGCTGCTTGGTAGCTCAGGGGACCCCACTAGTAATCTGATGGCTCCTGCCTGCGCTGCTGTGTTTAAGTGACCTTGGGGGTTAGAGCAGGTGCTCAGTCTGGGATCCTGGGATGCTGTTGATAGGCAGGAAGATGTAGGCGAGAGAATCCGAGGCAGCCTCTATGTGTTGCTTCCCTTTCTGGAGACTTCTCTGGAGCTAACATGAAATTATGAGAAAGCCGAGTGTCAGAGCAGACCTGGAGGCTTCTTGCATACAGAGTGTGGGAGCTACACAGTATGCCCTTCGCTTGCTTTCTTTGCTTTAGTGAAAACTCCATGAGGGTCTGGGGCTGGGAGTGGAAAGTGATATAGTCCAACACTGGCTCTTCATCTAGTGCTGAATCCCAGTGATGTTTGTCATTAGGGCTCCGGAGATCCTCAAGAATCTGCCTCGGTTCATTTCCTAGTCTCAGAAACTTAGAATGACCCAGGATGTGTCCCTCTGGGAGACGAGGTAGAATGTGACAAGCATCACAAGATGCAAAGGAAAGTCATAGAAGCAGAGACAACAGTGCTCCAAGTTGGCTGGTGGGGGAAGAGAGGGGAGGGTTGGAAGAGGAGTCTCTCGTCCTTGTTTGCCAGACTTACCCCCCCGGGGCTCAGAGCAAGTCCTGCCCTGACCTCCAGTGCTAATAACTCAGCAAGCACAGGTTCAGTATATTAGTGAGGCCCCTGAGGCTGTCATTGTCATGAAGATGCCCCCTTGTTGATCCTCCCAACAAACCTGCCACCTCCTCCCTGAAACCTTCCCTGATAATCAATCTTATGTAGAGCTCAGGGCTCCCCCCTGACATTTAAAATTCTGCTTAGCATTATGTCATCCTGCTTTATATTTTAGTTAAATGTTGATTTCAACCCCTAAATATAAGTGCCCTGAGGTTAGGAAACAGGTACAATTCATGTTTTTATCATTCTAAAGGCTGGTATAGTCCATTTATTTAATAAGATTTAGTAAATAAGTCAACAGACGTTTATTTATTGAATGCCTATTAAGTGCTGCGCCTTGTGCTATGCTCTGGAAATCAGTACTTTGAATAGAAAGTGTCAACAGATGCAATAAGATCTGCTCTTATTGCTGACCCCCATTTCTCTTCAGCCTCCAACTCTCTGACCTTACTTACCACATCTGTGGGCTCATTGTCCCACTCAGCAAATGGTAGGTAAGATGCTCCCAGATTGTGCTGGGAGTTGCCTCAATTTGTAGGTCTCCTGGTTGTGATGCCTTATATCTGTGGTCAGGACAACTTGCTGGGTCCTAACTGCCCCTTACTTGCCCCAATCCTTAGTTCCCAACTGCTCACCTAAAATTTGGCTCCTCTCATTATCTAGATTTACTGGCTTCTGTCTTTTCACCTAGCTCTGACCAGAGCTCTGCCTTGACCATCGGCTCTCAGATGTCCCCTTGAATCTGGCTCCATCAGTCAGGCCAAGCAACTGGTGTGTTCACTATAAGTCTTGTCTCACCATCTGTTCTGGGTTTCCAGTCTTTATGACACACATCTGTCCTCAGGCAGGTTTTCTTCTCAACAGAAGAAAGGAAGGACCAAATTATAAATATGCATCCCATTAGAAGTGTACTTGATTGTTGAAACAATAGTAATTTATGCCTTATCAAATTAAAAAGAAGAAAAAAAGAATGAAAACATCCATCAAAATTAACGTATAAGTTGGTGAGAGAAAATAGAGTTAAGTGCTCTAAGGTCTTTATACTATCTGTAATAAACATGGTCATTCGTTAATTTTAAAAATTTTATGAAGTATGTATGTTGTATTTTTTAGAATAAATACTAGAAGAATAGAAATAGTGTATAACTCCCTAATAAAAGGAAAATATAAATAATAAAAATAAATAAATCCAAAAGAAGGCAATAAAGGAAAGAAAAAGAAACATAGTAGTAGGGCAAATATAAGCACAAAATAAGATGGCAGACTTTTAGTCCCAAAATATTAGAACCTACACAAATTTAAGTGGATTAAGTTCTCCAGGAAACAACAACAACATCAACAAAGCTCAAAGATTTTCTGCCTAGATTATATATGATATATATTCTTGTATATAGCATTTTGGAAGACATGTCTGAAACATAAGGATACAAAACAATGAAAGATAAAAGGATGAAAAAAATATAGCAGGCAAATACTAATCAACAGATATCTTAGAAGCATTAATTAATTACGAAGCAAAATAGACTAAACATTTTTAGAGATAAAGATATAATTTCACAATGACATGTTTTAATTAACAAAAATATTACAATTTAATATACATAAAAAGCCTAAAAAAATAAAGCTTCAGAACATATAAGCTAAAAATCGATGAAAGCACAAGAGGAAAAAAATAACAGTCAGAATGGGAGATTTTAATGTACTTTTCTCAGTCATAGATACATCTTACAGAAAAACTCATAATGACAAATTTAAACCAGATAAAAATTTGACCTAATGGATAGATATAGGACATTGCATCAAACTACTGCAGAAAATGTATTCATTTCAGGTATATATACATTTATCAACTATTTCTGGACTTTGACTCAATCTCAAGAAATTTTATTGAATTGAAATCATTTGAGCGTGCTCTCCAATAAAAATGCAATTAAACTATGGGGCACCTGGGTGGCTCAGTCGTTGGGTGTCTGCTTCAGCTCAGGTCATAATCCCAGGGTCCTGGGATCGAACCCCGCATTGGGCTCCCTGTTTGGCAGGAAGCCTACTTCTCCGTCTCCCACTCCCCCTGCTTGTGTTCCTGCTCTTGCTATCTCTCTCTCTGTCAAATAAATAAATAAAATCTTTTAAAAAAATGCAATTAAGCCAGAAATAAAAAAACAAAAGTTAACAAGAATATTCTCATATGATTGGAAATTTAGACACACACTTCTAAATAATCAAAGAAGTATAGCCAAAAAGAAAGTTTATTGTTAATCAGAACATATTTTGAACTAAACGTTGTGAAAATGCTATTTAAAATTCAAGACATACAGCCAGTAGCGTGCTGGAGCTGGCTTGTAAGAGCTTACAAGAGCCAACTGTTAAATACTCAGGAAATTTTCCAGCTGATTGTTAACCCAATAGTGGCTTGAAATCAGTCATGGTGGATTACTTACAACACATATATGGAATTGGCATGCTACAAATCAGAACTTTATATTTTTTCTTTTTTCCTTTCTTTTCCTTTTCTGTCCTTTTCTCCCCACCCCGTTCTTCTTCCCTCCCTCTCTGCCTCCCTCTCTCCGTTTCTTTCTTTCTTTCCTTCTCTCTCTCTCTCTCTCTTTTGCTTGCTTGCTTTGTTTCTTTATCACAAGTTAGTTACCAGAACACCAAGAGATGCAGTTAAAACATTATATTGAGGGAAATTTATAGCCTCAAAAGGATGAATTAGGAAAAAAACAAAGGCTAGAAATTCCAATTTCAGGAACTAGAAAAAACAAAGCAATATAAAAACAAAGAAATTAGAAGAAAGAAAACAATTAAGAAATAAATTGATGGAATAGAAAAATATTATACAAAATAGAAATATAATAAAGAAAACAAGCAAAACCAAAAGCTGGTTCTTCAATATGAATGAAATTGACAAGCTTCTGGTGAGATTGATAAAAAAATAAAGAAGAAATTCACAAATAATACCAGGAATGAAAAAGTAGACATTATTACTGATACTGCACACATTGAGAAGATAATAATAGGATATATGAAAAACTTAATGCCAGTGTATGAAAATAAATACAAAATGTATACATTCTTGGAAAAATATAATATACAAAATCCTTCTCATGAAGAAATAAGAATCTTGAATTTTTCTTTAACTAGTAAAACAAAACCTTCTTATCCAGAACTCTCTAGGTCCAGATGGTTTTACCAGTAAGTTCTATAAATTTTCAAGGGAGAAATATTTCCAACTTATACACATTCCTTTGGACAATAGAATAAAAGGACAAATCTTTCATTATGCTTTATGACACTACCCATAATCTTGATTCTAACATTCAACTAAGGCAAAATGAGAAAGGGAGATTAGAGCCCAATCTCACTCATGAATGTAAATGCAAAACAAAAACTGCAATTAGTAAACTAAATACAGCAATATGCATAAAAAATACACCATGGCTAATTTGGGCTTATCTTAGGAATGCAAGATTAGTGTAACTTTGGAAAAGTGATTCATGTAATTCACCACACTAAAAGAAAAAATGAGAAAAATGGTGTGACTATCACAGAGATGCAGAGAAAGTATTTGGTAAAAGTCAACAACCATTCATAATGAAACTCTTATCAAAAGAGGAATAGAATGAAATTTCCTTAATTTTACAAAGGGTATCTACTACAATTTTATTGCAAACATTGCACTAAATGTTGAAACTTTGAGAGTTCTCATCTGGAAATTTGGAACAAAAAAAGAATTCCCACTTACACTTCTATTTAACCTTGTCCTGGAGTTCCTTGCCAGATGATTCATTACAATAAAAAGAAATAAAAGCTATAAGAATTGAAAAGTGGGGGAAAATAGCTGTCACTATTCACAGATGATATGATTATGCATAGAAAATCCAAAGGAACCCATAGAGAGATTATTATAATTATTATGAGGGTTTGACATGGTTATAGTATTCACATTCAATACTTAAACAATAAATCTAATTCATATAATCGAGTGACAAATTGCAAATGAAATAAAAGAGCTATCATTATAATCACATAAAACAAGATCATATCCTTGGGAATAAAACTAAGAAAATATTTTCATCCAAGATGTCTACCAAGAAAATTATAAAGTATTATTGAGAGACATTAAAAAAGAAAATGAAATAAGTGGAGAGAAACACCAAGTTTATGAATCAGAATAGTCAGTTTTTGAAAGATATCACTTGTTCTCAAACTGTTATAAATTTAATGCAAACCTGCAAAACTTCATGAATTTGTGTTTTGTTTTTTTTTTAACTTGGCAGGCTGATTTTAAAATTCAGATGGATATGCAAAAGTTAATAAGAATATCCAAGGTACTCTTGAAGAAGAGGGAATCCATTGGCTTTCCTAGATACCAAGATCAGTGGGGAAAGCAAAGATTTTTTGGGAAATTGCTGAGGCAATTAGGTATTCACATAGAAAAAATGAAGTTGGATTTTTACCTTATACTTTACTATAAAAGTTGATTTCAGTGGCACGAAACTACAGGTGGAAGGACAATCAATAAGGAAAGATATTGTTATGATCTTGGGTGAGGATTTCCTAAATAAGATACCAAAAAAATCCCATTAAGTACAAAGAAAAACATTTGTAAATTTTTTCTACATTAAAATCAAGACATTCTTTTCAACAAATGGCAACATAAAAAAAGATAAAAGTATAAGCCACAGCACAAAGCACATAACAAATAACAGACTAGTATTCAAAATACTTAAAGAATCCCCCCAAATCACTAGGAAAAGGTAGAGAACCCATAGGAAGAATGCGTAAAAGTCTTAGACACTTCACAAAAAGGAAATACGATTGCCACTAGATATGTGATTAATAATCAGTGAAATCAAATACGATCACAATGGGATTCCTTCCATACATACCCATTAGATGGACAAAAGCTCATCAAGTCTGACAATGAAGAGACAACAGAACATTGGGAACTTTTCCTGACTGATTATGAGAGTGTTGATTGGTGCATTCACCTGGAAATAAGTTATGCATTATTTAACATATTACCCAGAAATGTAAATACCCAGAAATATAACCCCTAGGTATGTACTCTAACAAATTTTGTTCATATATACCAGGTAACACAAGAATGTTCATAGCAGCACTGTTTGTGATAACGATCACTTTGATAAACCCAAATGCCCACTGACAAAAGAACAGATGAATTACTTTGTAGTTAATCACAGAACAGAATACTATATGGCAATGACAGTGCTCTAACACATGCAGGTTTATGGATGAATCCCACAAACCCAATGCCAAATGAAAGAATACAGACAGAATAATTCCACTTATATAAACCTCAAAAATGGGAAGCAAAATTTTATTGTTTAGAGTTGCATACATGAGTGGTAAACCATAGAAAAAGCCAAGGAAATATCATGAAAGTCAGCACGGTGGTCACCTCTAGGGAGAAAGAGCAAAGTTGTCCTCAGGAAGGAGCCCATGGGTTCTGTGATGCTGCCAGTGTTCCTTTTCTTGTCCTGCCTGGTGGATATGTAGGTGTCCTTTTTATTTTTATTCATTTTTTTGTTAAACATATATATGTGGCTTATGTACTTTTCTGTATGTGTACCCATACTTCATGACTTTTTAAAAATTGCGCAGGGTGGGGAGAGATGATATTATCACCAGTGGATGGTGGTTTCGATTTGTTGATAGCCATGGAAGATACTTGAACCTTGTGGGAATGACCTGCCTAAACTTCCTGGTAAGGAATACATGGAAGTACAGTAGGACTATCCACCTGGGGGCCGAGGACACCCAGAGTCTGAGTCAGACTTTTGGAGAGAACAACTTGAATAGGCATTTCCATTCCTCATTCCAGCTTCTCTTGCAACTGCTCTTGGCACCAACAGTCATTCAACATAAACTGAGCACACAAATGTGCCAGGCCTAGTGTTAGGTGCTGGGATACAAAATGCAGCAAGTCATGAGTTTCAAAGAGTTTACCACCCATAGAGGAGATGAAGGAGATCACCGATCACAGCAGGGTGCTGGCTAGTCTAAAGGTGGAGATGGAGTTAGGAGTTAGATGGGTCTTGGGTAGGGACACCTTCCCAGAAGAGATGACACCTGAGCTCTGTTTCAGAAGACAATTGCCGGGCAAATGTGGAGTCGTGAAGGATAGTTCAGGAGAAGGGAGCAGCGTGTGGGTAAGTAAGAAACAGCAGCTGCCGTCTAGAAACAACAAACGGCTCTGAATGTCTGGAGTGCTCTTGAGTGCTTATGTAGGGTTGAACTTAAAAGGAGGTTTACTATATGAACCCCATCCTTTCCTAGCCTGCTGCAATTATGAGTTAAATAAATCTTTTCAGCTTTAAGAAAGTATTCCTAGAAGGGATATCCTTAAGGTATAAAAATCAATAGTCCTATCAGTACATTTTTACTAAGCGCCTACTATATGCAAAACAGGTGCTGGACTGGCAAATATAGAAGGCAGGATTAGGGGAGTAAGATAAAAAAGTATTTCTGTGGAGGCTCACAAATATGAAAGTGACAATAATGTTTGATGTTTATGTAGCATTTGGCCATTTTAAAACTTTTTCACAAATATCTCATTTGGTTTGGGGGAGGGAGAGGAGCCCTGACAAGGGGTTTTGCCTGATGGTTTTGCCTATGACTGACACCATGTCCTACAGGGCATCCCTGGTCATGGGCTGCCGACCCTTATTCTGGGATTTATTAGAGGATGGATAAAGATGAGACACTTTGCTCTCCTTGTAGCATTAGTATATGGTCTAGAATAAAGTGGTTTAGCCCTTCAGGTTTTGGATTTTCATTTGGATAGAATTGCGTTGAAGTCCTTAGCTGTAAGTTTTTTGTTTGTTTGTTTTAATAAGGGCCAGTTCAGTAGAGTCGTTACCAATACAGCACTGATAACAATAATAATCCTATACGTGTAATCCAGAGGCAGCCAGGAAAAAAGGGCTATACAAGATATTTCACCAGGATGTAGGATACATCTGATAAGGGGTTAACATCCAAAATATATAAAGAATTTACACAACTTAATATAAAAAAAACCCCACAAACAACCCAGTTAAAAAATGGGCAGAAGACTTGAACAGACATTTTTTCAAAGAAGACGTACAGATGGGCCAACAAGTACATGCAAAGACGCTCAACTTCACTCATCATCAGGGAAAGGCAAATCAAAGCCATAATGAGATATCACCTCACACCTGCCAGAGTGGCTGTTATCAAAAAGACAAGAAATGACAAGTGTTGATGAGGATGTAGAGAAAAGGGAACCCTTGTGCACTGTTGGTAGAAATGCAAACTAGTGCAGCCACTATGGAAAACAGTATGGAGTTTTCACAAAAAAAAAAAAAAAAAAAAAAAAAAAATTTAAAAATAGAAATACCATACAATCTGGCAATTCCATTTCTGAGTATTTCTCTGAAAAAGAAAAGAAAAGAAAACACTAATCTGAAGAGATATATGCACCCTTATGTTCATTACAGCATTATTTACAATAGCTGAGATATGAGAACAACCTAAGTGTCCATGGATGGATGAATGGATAAAGAAGAAGTGGTTATATATGCAATGGGATACTACTCAGCCACAAAAAAGAATAAGATCTTGCCATTTGTGACAACATGGATGGACCTAGAGGGTATTATGCTGAGTGAAATAAGCCAGACAGAGACAAATACCATATGATTTCACTTGTATGTGGAATCTAAAAAATAAAACAAATGAACAAACAAAACAAAACAGAAACAGATTCATAGATATGGGAAATAAACTGTTGGTTACCAGGGTGGGGAAGTGTTGGGGGGATGAGCGAAATAGGTGAGGGAGATTAAGAGGCACAAATTTCCAGTTAGAAAATAAATAAGTCACGGGGATGAAAAGTATAGCATAGGGGATATAGCCAAGAATATTGTAATAGCTCTGTATAGTGACAGATGGTAACTAGACTTATGGGGATCATTTTATAATGTATAAAAATATCAAGTCACGATTATGGACACCTGAAACTAATAGGAATTGTGTGCCAATTACACTTCAATAAAAATAATAATCACAAAACAAAAAAACAAATGTCTGATACCCCATGACACCCACTAGAACGGCCGTAATAAAAGGCAGAGATAATATAAAAGTGTTGCTGAGGATTGTTGTGGACAAATTGGAACCCTCATATATTGCTGGTGGGACTGTAAAATGGTGCAGCCACTTTGGAGAACAGTCTGGAACATCCTCAAAATGTTAAACATGGAGTCCCCTTATGACCCAGCATTTCTACACCTAGCTATAGCTAGGTATATAGGTATATATACCCAAGAGAAAAGAAAACACAGCCGCTCAAAGGCTTGTACACAGAAGGTCATAACAGCTTTATTCATAATAGCCAAAAAGTGGAAACAACCCAAATGTTCATCAAGTGATGAATGAATAAATTGTGGTAAATCCTTACAAAGTAATATTATTCAACAATAAAAGGGAACGAAGTTCTTATACATGCTACAGTAGAGATGAACTTCGAAAACATTATGCTAAGTGAAGGAAGCCGTACATAAAAGGACACAAACTGTATGATTCCATTTCTATAAATGGAAACATAAATCCATAGAAACATAAAGTAGATTAGGAGTTGCCTGGGGCTAGTGGGGAGAGAGGTATGGGAAGCGGGTGGGGAAAATGGGGGGTGGCTGTTAGTGGATACAGGATTTCTTTGTGGGGTGATGAAAATCTAAAATTGATTATGGTGATGTTGCACAACTGTGAATATACTTAAAACCATTAAATTGTGCACTTTAACTGCGTGAATTGGATGGTATGTTAATTACATCTAAATAAAGCTGTTCAAAACAACAACAACAGATATTCCACTAGGTTTACCCAGAAACAAACGATGATTGGAGGTATGTAATGCCTCCTACTTGCAGCATGGCATCCTGGAAATAGCACTGAGTTTGGAGTAAAAAGATGTGGTTTGAGCATTGGTTCAATCACCACGTAGCTGTGTGGCTTTAGGCAAGTTACTGAACCTCTCTGAGCTTCAGTTTTCTCACCTGCCCATCTCAGCGATATGGCATGAAAATGAGATTAACGTCTGAAAGGTGTTTCCAATGAAAAATCAGTTTGTCCCAGACAAGGAAATTATTGTTGCTGTTGCTTTGCCTTTTTGTGGGATCTTCTTGGTAGGTCTATTGTCAGGCAGTGTTCGCTTTTTATTTGTTTGTCTCCTGCAAGGTAGCTCTATATTCTGTCTACCAAATAGCAAATTGCTACATTGTTTCTTTGTTGTTTGACACTTAGGTTCTCAACGTAATAGTCTGTTTACTTAAATATTTCAGAGTCTCTTAGCATTTCAAAAGAGTATTTTTAAACATTAGCTATGAAAAAAAACAGAAGAGGAAATAGAGGCACAATTGCTCACTCTTCTAGGCTCAGCAGTTACCTATTGAATCATGCACATATACAGGCAGAGAAAAAAAACCCAACAAAAACAAGATGCATTCACTTACGAATAGAAATACGAATTATCTATAAATTTGCTGATCTGTGCCCGGCCTTGGTGGTTAATTTTACATACAGAATTTCACCCCCACAGGAAAGCCAGGCATGAAAATGACAGTTCCCAAAGAAAGCTTTTGTTATCCTAAACAGTGGTTCAGAAGAAGTTTCTGCTTCAATCTGATGGTCAGTCTCGTTGTAAGACACAGAGTAACAAGGGCCCCCTACAGCTTTGAGAACCGGAAACCGGGAGGTTCTAACTGACTTTGAATTCTAGATCTTGACTGCTCTGTCTTTCCTTTTGTAATATTACAGCCCCACCGTGGTTTGGTTCTAGAGGACATTTGATTCAAATGTTATTTTTAGGGAATACATAATTTCTTACATTAAAATTCAAAAACCCAAGAGGGCAACTTAGACTTGTAACTGTGCGATGCGATCGTCCACTGGTGTCCAACAAACTCTGAGCGAGAGGGAAAGAGAGGGAGGGCCTGTACACGAAATGTGCGCAAGCCTTGAGAGAGGGATACCAGAGTCCCAGCCTCCAAACACACCACCTTGCCTGGTGCTCCCCAGAGTTCATAACCTCGCTTGTGGGAACCCACTGTCCAAGGGATATGTCGTTTCTTCCCTGAAGAGGGGCTGTGGCCGGGATGTCAGGCATGGGGCGGGCTGTCGGGAGAGGGGAGCTGACGAGTTTCCCACCTCATCTGGCACAGGCCTCAACTAGCTGTGCTAGGATTCAGACAGCGTGCTGCCCAGGACACTGAATATGGCCGTAGCTCAGCGTCAGCCTCAGGCCCTGCTTGCTCATGGCTCTCGAAGCCGGGGGGGGGGGGGGGGGGGGCTGGGTAGCGGACATCGACACGGGTGTCTCACCAGGGCTCACTTGCTCCTCATGTCAGATCAAGGTCTTCCTTAGGCCTGACCTCTGTGACTAATGCACGCTTTCAAAGAAACACTGGCCCACCTGGCAGAAACCCAAAAGTCTGTTGTCTGGGAAGTTTGAGTAATGGAGCGTTCTCTCTGGTTAATTTAGATTAACAGGGGCTTAGCTTAATCTATTAATAGAAGTTATCATATATAGCATTTGTATATTTCCAGGTTTCAAGGGATTGAAATTTATTTACCATTCACTTAGTGTGTTTCTAGTGTTTAGGCGCATATCTTACAGATATTGAAAGTCTAGTTGACAAACAATCTAAAACACATGAAACAATTAAGAAGGCTTGATCATTAGGGAAACTGGCATTCAGAAAAAAACAGCAATGAGGAGATAGGTGTGGTCAGAGAAGATTTTCTGGAGGATGTGAGGTCTCTCCTGGGCTTTGAAGGACCAGCAGGATTTACCTGGCCTTGAGTGAGGACAGTAAGAGCAGGGGAGTGAGAATGAGAGCATAGTTAATACCAAGAGAGAAAAGAATTTAGTCTTTCTTTGCCTGCTCAGAAGGCTCGTTAGGACTTTACAGAACTCCAGGATCCTTCTAGATCACAATGTGCAATGTGCAGAAGCATTGACTAATAGAGTGTGCCAGCTGATGGGTGAGCCTCTGAGAGAGGAGAGTGCTGACAGCCTTCATTTCAGTTCCTGAGTCTCCTTTTGGAGACATGAAAACTAGGATATTTTAAAAAGCAAATAAAAGAAGCTTTATTTGTTGAGCTAGTGGAAGGACAGGGTATATGCATCCAGTTGGGGAACTAGCCTCTTACCCCAGAGCCATCCTCACTCATTTGGTAACCATGGGTCACAAAGGAAATAGCTTCATGCCTTAGCCTGAAAAATGGAAATAATAACAGGTCCCCCTGTGTGTAAATAAAACTGCATCAGGGATAAGCACTGTGCATATTAGTCCTTATGCTCTCTGGAAGAAAAGATTAAAATGGGTTCACAGAATTATGATGATGATTACATATGCCTGGAGACTAGGGGTTGATTTTCCAATTCATTGATTTTATAAGTCATTCGTGGTGTTGGGCTACAGAATCAGAAAGGCTTGGCTTTGAATCCCGGATCAATCACCCACTGCCTGCACCATCTTTCCTTCCTTCATTAAAGAAATATGTATTAACCTCTTATTATATGTTCTGGTAAGTTACCTATAGGTCTCGAGGTCTCAGTTTCCTCATCCATAAGATAAAGATTAAAGTATAAATCTCTTAGGGTTTTGATAATGTCTGGCATATGGCGGATCTTTAATTCATATTAGTTCTCCTTTAATTAATGAGTGAGGGAGTTAAATAAGGCATGGTTACTTAAGGAGCTTAAAGCATGTGATAGGAGGGAAGATGGGGTAGTGGCAGATAATAACGCAAGGCAGAATGCAGCTAGTGTTAGAGATGGGATATGAATGAGCGGAGACTGTCTGGATGGACAGGATAGCATTTACTAAAGGGCCGGGGTGCTGGTGGTTGAATGGGGAATGTGGATCTTGACCTGCTGCTGCAGTGGGTGGCCACTAAGCAAACAGGATGACGTGAGGTGATTCTAGGAGATGTCCCAAGTCATAACTCCCCTTAGTTACCCGTTAGTTTAACATTGGCTTTTGGGGGAAGATGCATGCATGCATCCATCTTTTCCTTTATTCACGTATTCATCCATTGACAAGATGTTTATTACTGCTTTCCCTGTGTTGGGCACTTTCCTAGCACTGGGGATACAACCAAAGAATTTACAGAAGAGTGGAGAAGAAAAACAAGTAAAGAGACAGTTATAAATCACTGTGATGAATACTAAGATGGCCGTTGCCTGACTACCTCCGGGGGGTTCACACAAAGCTGGACGCGGGCCCTGGTTCTCCATCTCTGGCTGTTGTATCTTAGGGAGGAGAATAAACTCGCTCAGTCTCCATGTCCCCTTCGCCCTCTAGTTCATTGGTTTGAGGTTCAACTGAAATCACGTACTTAGAAGCTCTTTGGAATCTATATCATGCCACATACATGTGGATTTTAATATATTAACCGTCAATGAATCCATCATCTTATATTATCCTACCAGATCTGACCATGATTTTAATTTTCTGTAATAAACAGTAGCAGATTTTATTGTCTTTTTTGTTTCTTGAGGTTGCTTCTTTTTGATGCGAATATCTGTAAACCCTTATGTACTAGTTCTTTCTGCTAATGTAGTTGTATCCATGCCTGTGTGTCTGCATCAGATGGGATTCTAGGGAGGGACTAATAAGGTTTTAACTGCCTTTGGAAAGGGGTGAGGGGACTGATAAGTACTGAGGGAAAGACTAAGGCATAAGGATTAGAGGAGAGAGTCAAGTGTTATAGAAAGATCACAATAAGAACACAGAGGGTGGGGCTTAGCGGTGTAAGGGGGACAGAGTTGCGAATAAAACCTAGAAGAATAGAATGAGTTGAGAGCAAAAGGCGGAGGAAGAGACAGGTGCAGCCATCCAGCTGGTGGAGGGGAGAGAAAAAGGTGCCTCCCATTTTAAACAGCTTATGTCCTCTAGCTGCAATATTTCTGCTGATGTCTGAATAGAGAGAAAAATGTGTGTGTATGTGTTTGTTAATAACAGTTATCTATTTATAGGCCTTAAATTATACACCATGAAAGCCTCTCTGAGACAAGATGTGTTATTTGGCTGCCAGAAGGAGAAGTTAAAGAAAAAAAAAAAAGCACCAGAAAAGGGGGGAGGTTCTAGATGTGTTTTTTCCTTTTCCTCATCCTCTCTGTCCCTCTACTTATGGTTAATGACAACTGTCAACTCTGTTTTGGAGACAAACTCCAAAGAGGTGAAGAGGAGATTATTAAAATCTCCCTCCAGGAGGAGGGGTCTCCATGGCTTCCTGAGAATGACGTGACGCCCAAATCACATCATTTTCCAGCAGAATCCAAAGGGAAATTAGATAGCATCATTCCTAAGATCTTCATATTTCAGAGGATGAGACTGAGGCCCAGAGGGCTTGTCCTGCCCAAGGCCTCCTCGCGAGCTGGGACAGAAGAATGTTTGCTAGGTCATTCCAGTGCTCTTTCTACTACAAAGGCCCATCCAGCCCTTGCTCCTTTATCAACTCCAGTTTTCTGACTCACCTATGAAACGAGAAGGCTTAGTGTCCTTTTTCCTCTGACTTCATCTTTCCGGAGAACTGTTGGAATCCCCTAATGACCTCAAGATGTCCTTCAGATAACAGGTCGTCCATACTTGATTCTAAGTTCACAGTCACAAGAGGGTGGTTAAGAGCATAGCTTTTGGTGTCAGATATTCCAGTTACTGTGTGACTTCAGGTAGGTTACTCAATCTTAATACCTCCATTTCCTCATCTAAAAAATGAGGGTAACAACAGAACTTCTTTTCATGGGACTGTCGTGGAGATTGAGTGAGGAATACATGTAAAGCACTTAGCAAAGAGGTAGATATTCAATTTTTTTTTATTAGTGTCATGATATCTTAATGGGTTGGAGAAGATAAGATTCCAAGATAAGAGCTTTCAGTGTGAACCTCAAATGCAGTGACCACCCCTCTGAAATGATCTTCCCATTCAGGCTGATGATGGAGAAGATAGTAGCCTGTCAAGTCATCTACAGATAGTCTTATTGAGGATGTCAGCCATAAGGAAGAAGGACAATGGGGGCGGTGGTGGGGAAGGAAGTGGGCAGAGGTAGTCAATGAGTATTAGAGGCTGGGCCTCTTCATTTGAGAGGAAAGAACCCATGTCTTCAGTTTTCCTTCTTTCTTTACAGGCCTTCAGGGTGTCAACTTGAGGGTGAGGAGGAGAGACCTTTGTGGGGGGGGGGGGGAGTCAGGAAAAGAGACCACTTGCCAAGTTCTGTAGTCTGAAATACCTTCTCCCATCTGACATACCAGCCCTCCAACCTCCACCCATATACAGTTTGGCTTATGTTCCACTTCTCAATCATCTTTTGCTAAAGATTTAATGTTTTCTTTTATGGAATATTTATGACTATTATTTTATTGGATTCAATGACTCTTCTGTGATTTGAGAGCAGATTATGATTGCCATTGGCAGAGAAGTCAGATGTCTCACCCAAGATCCTGTGTTTGGTCATTGTTCTCCTTAGTCCTAAGGAGGGGGAGGGGCACTCTTCCTACTACATCACCTGATGGTCCTTGACAAAAATTTCAAACTTTCTTCCACTCTCATATATACAATACATTCAGATGCACATGCACGCATACTTTTAAAAATCATCACAACATTTCATATTAAGAATTTCTGAAAAAGAATTTCTGGCTTAGGGTTAAGATGAACAATACATTCTTTTTCTTTTCTTTCCCCTTAAGGGAATACAGGCCCTGAAACCTGAGTCTGAGAAGATCTATTGAGGGAGGTACAAATGAAACCTATTATTAAAATCTAGCTCTAAGCAAAACATTCCATTCTGACATCTCTTGTAAACAATCCAAGGAAAGGGTTATTGTCTTATATATTTTATCTCCTATAATATTTGTGACAGGCTTCTGAATTTAGCAGGGTTTCAACAATTGATGTCTTAGGGTGGGAAGTGAGGTAGGGAGTCTTCTTGGGAGGCCTCCAGTGCTGATATGGGCAGGAATGATAATAACAGGAATACTCACTGATCCTATAACTCTATGTGAGTAAGGCATGTTACAGACACTATCTCTAATTCTTAAAATAACCCCGAAAGGTAGAGATTGTTCCCATTTTACAGTTAGGGAAACTGAGGCTCAGAGAGGTTAAATAATTGGCCCAACTCATCAGGTCAGTATGAGGCAGAGTTGGAATCTAGAGTTCCCTAGTTCTGTGTGGCTTCAGCCACCAGGTCAATGCCTTTCATCACAGTGGGTCCAGCACAGTCCCTGGTGTTTCTCTCCATTGGCAGGGTCATTCTTCCTCTGTGTGTGTGTGTGTGTGTGTGTGTGTGTGTGTGTGTATGTGTGAGGGCCCTGGCTGAGAGTCCCTTCTGCAACCTCAGTAGGGGGTGCCATTGGCAGGCTGGGAGCGTGGTGGGGCCTGCGTGGGTGCCACTGTTGGGAGAACTTGAAAAGTGGGAGGGGGAATCTTCCGTTACTAAGCAAGGACCTAGGAGCTGTTGTCAAGGAAGAATCCCAGGCCTTCCATAAAAGGAAGATCTCCCTTCCCTGCTGGCAGGGAAAGTGCTGCCTCAGGCAGTGAGTCTGACAATTTCCCCAGCCCACCTGCATTTGGGCAGCTCTGGAAAGGAGGCCCAGGGAGTGGGGCGGGGGAAGTGACCTGGAGCAAGGAGGTGGGACCTTTGCTTGAAGGAGTCTGGTAGGGAGAGCAGGTGGGGAGGCAGGGCTCAGCAAAGCACCAGAGCTGAACCCGTCAGCTGAGCCACGAGATGGCTCTCCTGCCCTCCAGTCTTGTCTGTTTTGATCTGGCCTCCAAGATCTACCCGGGAGATTTTCCCAACATGCCACAATTCTGCCTAAATGTCCTTCAGGGTTCCCATCATCACTGGGTAAGACCCAGCTCATTTTGCCTGACCGGAGAGGGCTTTTTCCTGACCTGACCTTAGCATGCTTTACCAGCCCTTCCTACCAGTACCTCTTCGGCCATTCCCAAGTGCTTGTCTGCCCCCAAGCAGAGCGGCATTTCCTGTGCCTCTGTGCCTTTGCAAGTGCTATTTCCGGTGCGGCGTACCCCCTCCTCGCACACACCAAAACCCTTATTGCCCGGGAAGTCACACTCAGACCTTCGGCACAGGCATTTCATGCCAATGCCACGGCCGTCACTCTCAGCAGCCTGTCAGTTACGACACCATGCTTGGCACTGCTCCCTCCTTTCTGAGACCCTGGCCCACCACAACCTGGGGGCGGGGAGAGCGAGGCTTCAAAGGCAGTGCCGGAACAGGCATGTGCCCAGTTTAGACTGTGCCCCTCTCCACTCCAAAACTGCTGATGAGAAGTGCCAGGGACCAGCGTAGCATCCCTCAACCTCCCTCTCTCACGGCTCCCCACCTTTTTGCTGTGTCCTCACATGGCTGAAGGAAACAAGGGAGCTCTCTGGGGTCTCCTTTATAAGGGCCCCAATCCCACTCATGAGGGCTCCACCCCTGTGACCTAATCATCTCCTGAAGGCCCCACCACTTTAGGTGTTAGGATTTAACAACTGAATTGGGTGGGGGCGGGGGGGGGGGCAAGGCACACAGATACTCCGTCTATAGCATCCCTTACCTCACCTCACCCTGAAGCTCCTGGGGAGAGTGGAGGATATGAGATTTAAATCAGTTTGAGATCCAAGTTTAAAGCACCAGTGATTTTTTTTTTAAACCTGAGAATGATGAAGCCCAACCCACAATGTTACTGAAGGAAAGCGAAAAGGAGGTTGGGAGACAGTTTATATGCGACGGGGTTGAGACGTCCCCCCAGCTGCCTACATCTGACTCTTTCCTGATTTTGACCAACAGTCAGTTGGTCTGTCCCTGCCACCCTGCTCCCAAATGTATGTGGAGAGCTGTTCTCCAAGAGGGTGTGTGACTAGCACACATGCTTGTGGGGCTGATGATTCATCTCAAGCTTTCACCCTAGGTTTCCCTTGACAGACAGCCAGGGGACACCTGTGCTGTCTGAAGCGTCTTCATTATGTCATGAGATCCTCCCGGCCGCCGAGGTTTGTTTCATTATGCCCGTTCGTGCTGATGAGGCTCAGAGTTACACTGTTTGCCCAACGTCCCGAAGCTAGCATTTCCGAGGTATCCAGTCGAAGCCACACCTGGTTCTCAAGTCCACGCTCCTTCTCCTCTACCGCTGCTGAATTCAGCTCAAAAGAAGTACTTATTAAGCGCCCACTGTGTGCCGGGCATGATGCTCAGAGCCAGACAACACAGATGAAGAACGCTCAGTTCTTGCCTTGGTGCAGCTCACGTTATGCTGCGGGAGCCATACCACGGAGAAGTCCTTCCGTGTGGGGCGGCAAAGGTGGTGGCGGCCCGTATGCTTTGTGGGTAATGGGAGCAAAGAGGAGGGGCTCTTAACTCTACCACGAAAAGGTGAGGCTGGAATAAACAGCTGAGTGTTACCCATGAGCTGACCCAGGTGAGGGGTTGGGGGAGGGGAGGGGATGCTTTGCACTAGAAGATGACCAACGAGCCCAGATGGGTCTCCCCACAGGTGCAGACTGGGTGGCTTGGTTGTAATTTCATCTTCCCCCTCCTGCTCTGAGGACATTATTATTTGTTTGCTCTTGAGTCTCAAACTGTGTCCACGCCAGGTATTTTTATTTTTTAAGCTCTATCTTAAAGTAAGGAACAGAGCACGTTGTCCAGAAGGAATTTAAAGTACTCACTAAGACCGGGTGCAGGTGGGGAAGGCTTATTTTAAAGGGCAAAGGGCGCATTTCCAGGATCGTAGAAATTATACCGCATAGACAAATACCTGCGGCACCTGCCCTATGGGGCTGGTTCTGCAAGGTGCCGGGGGAGACACAGATGATCATGGTCCTAAGACTGTGTTAAGGGTAATGTGGCCAAATGAAGGAAAGGCAGGCATGTCTCTTTAGCAAGAGCACTATATAATCCGAAGTTGGATTTACTCAGCGATGTTCAGGTTTTATAGCTACCAACTTAACGGCTACAAAAAAGTGTTTACTTTTGAAATTCCTGCTGGAAAATAACTTTTTCACGAAAAGGCTGAATTTCTCTCATCTTTCACTTGTCTTTGCCATTGAAACAATTGTTCCTTTGATACACTTTCTGAACTCAAGCTTTCTTAACCACACAGTTAAAATACCATAACTGAAGAGACCTTATGGGATAGAGCCCAATCCTGGAATAGCTTACAAATTCACTGAGAAGACGACATACGTATGAAACACTTAAAATTGCCTAACATCGTTCATTAAGTGCTAGGGCATAAAACCACTTTTACTCTAATCACCTAGGCTCTGTATGCCCATATATGTGGATATGGTGCTTTCTACGGGCGGGGGCACGCAGACCGGCAGTCTGTCCCGCTGCTGGTAGCCAGGAAGCTATCTTGGCACAGCCTGTCCGGGACCCTTCCTCTGTCATGGCCGCCTCTGAGGTACCCCCTTCCCTGGGTGGGAATGGGCTGCTCTGTAAGGCCATCAGCAGCGCAGGAGCTCACCGGTGCGGGTGGTGGGGAAACAGGTGGGTTGGAGGCAGAACACCCACGGGGCACACCTCCAGGACGCGCTGTTCTCACAGAACACGATGAATGCCTGTGACTGATGCCCGGGGACAGCTAACATGGCGGCCAATTGTGGGCCTGAGACAGGAGGATGATGAGTGTGACCACAGCGAGGAAGAAAATAGGATTGCTTTGGGGAACACATTATTATCAACTCTCTCTCGCTCTCGCTCTTTTTTTTTTTTTTTTCTGTCTCTGCCTCTCTTGGAGTCTCAGTAAACTGTCTTTCTTCCTCTCACTGCTCCAGTTTCTTCGTGTATTTCTGTCTTTCTTGACTTAGTCTGTCGAGGCGTCTCTCTTCTGCTGGATTCCTCAGTGATCACCTATCTCTGGTCCCCCCTGGCCTAGCGTGTTTCTCCCTCTGCTTCTGTTGCCTTTAGCCTTCGTTTTTTCCCCGCCCCATATAGTTTTCAAATATTGGCTAATAATTTCAGCCCTTACTGCAAAAGAAGGACATACGTTGTGAAATTTTGTGCAAAAATTTCTATCAAGAGTACTCATAAATACCTAACTCCTCTATCTATGCGCATTTCTCTTGGACACCTCCAACTCTGACTCACCTCTCTAAATCCCTTCCCGGGCCACCTGGGATGGTCAAGGAAACGTTTCAATGTCTGGTCCTGAAACTGTGCACCTTTTCCCCAGACTGACCCCTGTGTCACCCTGGGTCCTGCGTGCGAAATGTGCTCTCCTTTCTCTCCCCTCTTCCCTGCCTATCTTTCTGCCATTGCCCTCTCTGTGTGTTCCCGAGACGTCAAGTTCCTGGACCAGCTGTCCAAAGCAAATCTTACAACATGGTCAGCTCCTGCTGATGCCTCACGTCTCCTGGTGACTCTTATTCAGAAGCATCAGCCGCACACGCAGGAGCAAAGCTTCATGCCTGGTTTCCAAATAGGCCTCATCATGAGACTCAGAGGGAATGTCCGAAACCGAGATTCTGGGGCTCTGCACCGGCCTAAGGAATCTAATGTTAATGCCACTGTGAAGAATCCTGACCTGGTTTGAGGTCACCAGGATGCTGGGGGGAGGGGGAGGGCACAGGGGTTGGGGACAGGGTTAGGAGCTGGTTTGCAGCACAATGCGAAGTCACCTCCCTCCCTGTCTACCCCTCCCGGCACCAGGTTAAAGTTAATTCTGGAGCTGGGGCAGTCAGAGGCCTGCACCCAACCAAAGCCCAGCTGAATGGTTCATGAGATGTGAATCAGCCGGAAACAACTGCTCTGGTCCCCAAAACCCATGTCTCAGTTCCACCTGGCATCACCAATTATCTGAGCCTCCTGACATAGGGTTTTTTTTTTTTTTATTCCCTCGAAATAGGGCTATAATTAAATCCAAAATTGTGCTGGAGACTTTATAGTCATGGCAAAAGCAGAACACAATGTCTGCAGACAAAAAAAAAAAAAAAACCCTCTTTCAATAAAAATTAATTATTCGCAGCTCGTGTCCCAGTCCTGGTGGTGATGTGGGGAATGCATATGAAGGCACGGGGAGGACTGGCTGGAGGCACCAGAGGACAGCTCCTCACACTCCCCTGGCTCGGCTTCTGCCGTGCAGCTCCCATCTCCACTCATGCAAAACCCCCCCTGCACCTCCTTCCCTCCCTCGGAGTAACTGCTTCTTCTCTGCAGCCTTGTGGGTCGCTGGGATTTTTTTTCCCCCTTCAGGGTTGAGAAATTGAAAGCAGCCCTAGACAGGGCTGGGAGAGGTGAGAGAGAGACAAACACAGAAGGAGAGTGAGAACCTGTGATCAGTCATTCCCATTCAATCTCTTTTTCTTTCAAGAGGAAAGGGAATATAAGAATTCTGCTGGCAGTGTGTGCCTTATGCTTCCTGTCACAGGGGGTGTGCGGGCTCCACCTCTGGCTCCCACAGTGAGCTATGGGGGAGATACGAGTGAGCCAGAGCCAGGGCCACATAATATCCATGTGACAGAACCTGCTACAGACCAGGTCATGGGACACGGCCTTTCCTCATGTACAGAGCATGAGTCCAAATGGGCCATTGATTAGGAACAGGATTCTAACGTGGACAAGCCTCCTGGGGAGTAAGTACAGTGAAAAACCAGAGAGACAAGGACATGAAAGGGGAGGTCGGGGGGGGGGGGGGCGGGTCTTACCCTGTAAATTGGTCACCAGATTTGAGCAGGAAAAAGGAAAAGGATTTGCAAAAGCCAAAGCGGGCATAGAGCAGGGTTGCATACTTTGTGATTTATCTAAGGAGAGAGTGGAGGTAGTGACAGAAGAGTGGGAACCTGACTGAAGTTGCCCTGTCAGTATCTAGGTTTTCTTCCTGCTTTAGATTAGGTCTTCACCATCCACTCTGCCCGGAGGAGGGTCCCACCAGGCTTCACTGAAACCCAGGATCAGAGTGCCCAGGGCTGTGTATCATCTAAACATGCTGAGTGGCACGGAGGGGAAGGGGCTTCCTCAGCAAGGCACAGCAGTGGGGGGCTGCCCCAGGGTCAGGGCTCAGACACTGCTGGATGCTCATGAGTGGTAGCTCACTTGGGGCATGCTCACTCAGTGCTCTGTGAATGGCAGATCCAAATTTAACCCATAGAAGTGTCAGCCAAGGTACAATGTGAGAACCATCTCTGGCTTGGTAAGAAGTATAGGCAGGTAACTCTGAAACTGTAGGAAGAAACAGGCAGAGGCTATGGAAGGGCTGGTGGGATGTTATTGACGACGCTATTGGATGTGGGGATGACCACAGTTGTCCTCCAACCCCAAGTTCTTCAAGATACTCCCAGCAACTCATGCCTTGGGTAGAAGATTGAATGAGATGCTCCCCAAGTCCAAGATTTGGTGATTCTGTTGAGTCAGCCAGATTCTCCCTGTGTTGGGGGGATTACAGGGTCTCACGAAGACCAGCACATCCTTATTTCCCACTGATGAGACTCCATCTCCTCTTGTGACATGGCATACACTTGTTTCACTACGGGTGGGCAAAGCCTAGGCATGACAGGTCTGCCATGTTCCATTTCTGTTAGGGCAAATTCTCCCCTTCTGCACCACCCCTCACCCAACTCCCTTGCCCCATTTTGAAAGCTTACAAGCCCAGATTTCTTGACGTGGGAAGAGGGGAGGCCTTGCTTTAACTCAGGTGGCTAAAAACTCTGTCAAGTTTCTCTGATCCTGGGCATTAAACAAGGACGCCACACCTTTCCCCTAGAGTCAACACTGTATCACAGGTCTCAGCCAGGGCAGTAAGACAAGAAAATAAAGTATAAGGGTTGAAAAGGAAGAAATAAAGCTATCACTAATTACAGATGGCCTAATAACTTATGTAGAAAATCCAAAAAAATCCACAGATAAATTATTTGAATTAATAAGTAAAACTCTCAAGAACGCTGGACTCAGGATCAATACAAAATTATTTGTATTTTATACATGTGCAACACATTTTTAAATTGAAATATATTTAACAGTTATAGTTTAAAAGTATCAAAAACGTAAAATACCTATGAATAAATCACACAAAGTTGTGCAATTCCACCACACTGCAGACCATAAAACATTACTGAGACAAACTAAGAGACTCAACAAATGAAGGAAAATACGCCACGTTAATGTACTGATCTATTGTAAAGGTTTAAATTCTCTCTAAGTTGATCTGTAGATCCGGCATAATCATAATATAAGTTCTAGCAGGTGTGTGTGTAAACTGGAAAGGTGATTCTAAAATTTATATAGCTATGTGACAGGATGAGGAAAGCAAGACATTCTCGAAGAACAAAGCTGGAGCCCTCATGCTATTGCCTGATGCTTATTATAAAGTAATAGTAATTCAGACAATGTGGTATTGACACAAAGATAAACAAATACACAAATAGAACAGAATAGAGCCCAGAAATAGACCATGCATAGGAGGTGACATGGTTTATGACAGTGGGAAAGAAGGTATTCCTTGCAGTAAATGGTGCTAGCTTGATTGGATATCTAAATGGGAAAAATAGGGATGCCTGGGTGGCTCAGTTGGTTAAGCTTCCTACTTTTGATTTTGGCTCAGGTCACAATCCCAGGGATCCTGGGATGGAGCACACGGCAGGCTCCCCCACTCAGCAAGGAGTCTTCTTCTCTGCTTCTCTTCCTCTCCCTCTACCCTCCTCCTGCTCATACTCTCTCTCTAAAATAAATAAATCAATCTTTAAAAAAATAAATGAGAAAAACGAATTTTATCTTACTTTACACCATACCCCAAAATCAATTCAGACGGACTGTAGATCTAAATGTGAAAGGAAAACTACAAAACATCTAGAAGAAAACATAGGAACATATCTACATAAGCATGGCGCAGGGAACAATTTATTAGATAGAAAATGAAAAGCACAAATCATAAAGGGGAAATATCATAAATTGGAATTCATAAAAATTAAGACCTGTTTATCATATCAAAAATACTAAGAGAAAGAAAATGCAAAGCACAGTGTGAGAACATATTTATATTTTTATATCTTTTCTCTATCCAAGATATACAAAAGACCCCTAAAAATCAATAATAAAAAAGACGACTATTTATCCAGAAAACAAAAGAGGTAAAAGATTTGAATAGTATTTTTAAGGATTTCCAATTGGCCCATAATCATTTAAAAAGGAGCATAGCCTCAATAGTCATCAGGGGAAACCACAATAAAATTCCACGATATACACCGGAATGGCTAAAATTAAAAACCTTGCACCATTAAGTATTGTGAGTATGTGGAGGCACTGGACTTTCAAACACGGCAGGTGGTAGTGTACATTTATATGACCGCTTGTAAAACTCTTTACTAGTATCTACTAAAGCTAAACATGATATATTTTATAACCCAGCAATTCACTTCTAGGAACATACCCAACAAAATACAACCCTATGGGCACCAAGAGACATGTATAAGAAAGTTTGTAGCATTCCCAAACTAGAAACAAATGTCCATAACAGTAGAATGGATAAATATTGTTATGTTGTTACGTTTGTACAAAGGGATATTACTCAAACTTTTGCTGTGCACAACAAATGAATGCATCTCAAACTTAATATTTAGCCAAAGAAGTCAGGCACAAAAGAATATACACTATATGGTTCCATTTATACAACGTAAAAATAGGCAAACTTAACCTATGCTATTAGAAGTCAGGATAGTGGTTACCCAGTGGGGTTAGAGTGGGACTTCTGAGGTGTTGGGAAGCTCTATTTATTGGTCCAGGGGCTGGTTATTCAGGTGAGGCCTCTTTGTGAAAATTCATTGAGCTTGACTCATGACTTGTATACTTTTCTGTAAGTATGTCGTAATTCAATGAAAAGTTTACCTAAAAAATAAAGAACTGTTGATGGAAGTCCTCAGAGGAGCATAATCCCCCCTTTAGGGGAAAGAAACAATAGAGAACATGAAGGTCTGGCATTAGAAGGCAGAGCAGTGGCTGTCCATATGGGTGCGACCTGAGGATCATTCTCACATTGTGGTCGCGGTGCCAGACATCCCAGCACCAAAAATATATCCACTCCTTTGAACTTTCAAGAATCCCCTGGAAAGCTTAGACTTAATGCCCTGTCATTAGCTAAAACATCAAAGAGATTTACTGACTGTCAGCCTTGAAGGCCCAAGCTTCCTGGACATAGACGAGGCCCTGGGAGGTCCAGGGTGAGGAGGGGGCACAGTATGTGTGAATGGGAGGCAGAAGTGTCCAGACTCACGTTCTATCATCCACTCAGTGCGGCCCCTTACTATGGCCTTCCAGATCAGTCATTTCATTGCTTTGCATTCAATAAATGATTATGGAGAAGCTACTGTGGGTTGGCATTGCAGCAAATTATAGATAGGAACAAGGCAGGTGTTGCCTTTGCCCTCTTGGAGTGGACAGTCTGGCATAGGGCACACAAACCTGAATTTCTAGTAGGCGGATTAGCTGACTGCTCAGCATGGCAAGAGCCGAGCTGGGCTTCAGTTCCCAGTCCTCTGAGCCTGCACCTAACAAGAGGACCTGCAGGGCACTGGCTGGAACCCCTCCCCTAGCATGTTGTTCAAGGGGAACAGGCTTGAGCTCCTCAGGGCACAGCTCGGAACATGAAAGGTTACTTGGAAATGGTTGAGGAGACACAGCCACATCCTCTCTGCAAATGGATTCTAGCCAACAGTATGAAATTTTCATAATCTCACTTTATGTCATAATTATAGTGTACTTGCTCTTTACTGTCATCAGCCAAGAGGGGTTTTTATCAGCGTGTTTGTCATTGTAAATGTTATGTATATAATCATGGAAATTTGTCACTCAGGCAACAGAAGGAAGAGCAATCATACTCAGGAGAGACACATTACCTGCAATGAAACACAGCACACAGCACTTAGCATGGGAAGGGTACACCACAGACCCAGGGCCACAGAGTGCCTTCCCCCATCAAGGCTTTCACGGCCACATTGGAGCCCGCTGCCAACACTGCAGCCTAATTTGTCTTCTTAGATATTGAAGAAAGCCCAATTATCAGGGAGGAATTTCATCAAAAGAACCAGATTACCCTGTGCCTGTGTAGGATTCACACTTAACCACTAACGTATTTGGTTCCATTTTATTTATAATACATGTAAAGTTCTTGTGTTCTAATTAATAAAACTTAATCATCCTTTCATTAGAAAGCAACTCTGTGGCTTTTTTCTATACGAGGACAAGTATGAGTTCTTTGTCTCAACAAGCCACGTGTCCCAGACTCCGTACAGACGGTGGAAGATGCGAAGTAGCTTTGGGAGAGCACTGTCACCACCTCACCCCCTAAGCTGGCTCTGCAGCATCACCGAGCTAAGCTGATCTGCTCATTAGGCTCAGCACATTCTTTGATCTTAGTCTGAGGTACCCCGTCAACTATCATTTCTCCCATAAACGTTTAATGAGTTCCTTCCCCGTGTCCGGGCATCACGCCTAGGACCACTCCACCAGGGGCCATCCTCCCATGCCCCACCCACCACTGACCGTGAGGGCAATCTCCAAACAGTCCTGAACCTGGGCCTCTCCTTTCAGACTTGTTCTCCCGGTGAAGTTCATTCTGGATTGTGCACACGTACGAGTCTAGAAGCGGTGCTCTCTCATTCACCAGCCCTGCTCTTCCTAATACATCACACTGATTCTCATTAGCATGATGCTGTGCCAATAGCTCCTCAGTACATGTTTTCTGGTTTGTTTTTATAGTAGCCAGATCCGGGGACAGCTCCTTTTACTAAGACTGTGTGTTAATAGTATGTGTTCATGCCTTTCTTGGCAGTGTGGGCAGGCTGTCCACAGTGGAACTCCCTTGTAACTCATGTCCAGTCTAGTTGAGACCTTGCTCTGGGGGAGTAGTACAAAGGCCACGGGCCCTGCACATTGTTAAATTGGTACCTTACAAGGGCACGCTGTATTCCCGACAACACATCTAGATTCGCAGAGAAAGAGTCCACAGCCTGTAATTCAAAGATCACAACAATGTCATTTCTATTAACACCCCCTGAGGAGTTTAATTGTCAAGACTCAGGAGGCAGCTGGGGCAGGTGAGGTGCTTGGGGGTTTCCTAAACTATCTTGGCTTTTTTTCTGAGACAAAGAATCCCAAGATGACTCAACGGTTGGTGCAATGAGGAATGCAGACATACAGCTGTGTGCCCACTGACAGGTGAAAGCAGAAGAAACTCATGGAAACAGAGGGAACCTTCCCCAGATTTCTGAGAAGAGGCCTAATACATGGCACAGGCAGCCTTCAGTCTTAAGACAGACTCACAGGGGCTCAGTGGGACTGTTGGGATCTGGGTGGTAACTATTTTGAGTCTCTACAAATTCATCTGGTAAGATTCCAAATAAAAACAAGAATTGGGTAGGCTATAGATGGATGAAGATAGAAGACACTGAATTTAAAATTTAATGTAATCTATTGTCCTAAGGCCATACAAGTTCAAAGACTAGATGAGTAGAAATAGCAGGTGTAATTCTTTGGAAATGACCGAGGTGATTCAGGCTGCTGGAGTCCATGGCTGCATATAAATTTTATAATCAGCTTAAACACATACTAGAGACTCAAGAGCTAATAATTCCAATCTAAACTTACTGAATAATCTTAACCAAATAACCCCCAAAGATAAAAAATTTTTAGTTATACATGCAGCGAAAAATGTTAGCTGAGAATCATATTGACAAACAGTGATGAGCGTCCTCCAAGAGGCATGAAATGGAGATGTGCTTCCAGCCTCAAGGAGAGAGGAGAGAAAAAGCTTCACTACTGGACCAAGTAGGAGAACATTTACCCGCAACTGTCCTCTAAGATTAAGCATGGGCTGGATGCCAGTTGCCTACTGCAGGGAAATCAAGCGAGCATTAAGAACCCAAAAGAAGAGGCCCAAAGCAAATATCTGGGAGGTGACTAAAAGAAAGACACTTAGCTGAGTTGGCAAAGTTGAGAGCAGAGTTCATGAATATACTTGAACTCTGAAGGTAGCTCTTGGCTAAAGCCTGGATGTGCCAAGACAGAAAGACCCCCTAGCTCCTTCTCTTGGCCCCAAGACTTGAACATTGATTGGAATTTTAAAAAACAGAATTCCTGGAAGGATTCTCAGTCTCTATATTCAGTGAATAAAATACGTGATTTAAGAATGTATGTATTCCATCCATATACACACACATACACACAGCATATATATAGCTATCTGTGGTTCAGTTAATGGCTCTAATTAGCATTGAGACAAAACTCACCAGGTAATGGGACAAATTATTATATCTGATCAGCCAAAAAGATCCTGCCTTAGGCTATGTTCCACATCCCCTCAGATATACTCAACTAAACAAAAAATGCCGCCCCCTGCCCCCCAGCAAACAGCAGAAGGATCTCCGATGAGAAGTCCAATTCCCCCAAATTGTGGTCACTTCAAATAGATCATTAGATTAAAAGTGGCATTAGATTAACTAGCGGCATATACATGTGGATACATTTTTACTCATTAGTGTTGAGTACATGTAAGACTATATACTCACCATTAAAAGGAACCAGGGCACGACAGAGTGATGATCAGTTGATTCTAATTATGGGGCATGGAAAGTTCAACTTCTGGAATATCTTGTACCAGAAAGCAAGGAATTGTTTAAAAATGGATGGAGTGTTCCATGACTACATCAAAAACTAATGATGTACTGTATGGTGACTAACATAACATTAAAAAAAAAGAGAACTGAATAAAGATACAAATCTTATGATCCTCAACTTAAAAAAATAAAAATGGATGGCATTGAGCTAAAAGTACAGAGGAAGAAGGACGCCTGCCTGGCTCAGTTGGTTAAACATCTGACTCTTGATCGTGGCTCAGGTCTCGATCTCAGGGCCATGAGTTCAAGCCCTGTGTTGGGCTCTATGCTGGTCATGGAATCTACTATGAAAGAAAAAGAAAGAAAAAAAGAAAGAAAGAAAGAAAGAAAGAAAGAAAGAAAGAAAGAAAGAAAGGGAGGAAGGATGATAAAACCATTAGGTGAATATTATTGGAGTAGGATATTCACACAGTCTCAAAGTATTGCTCTATAGAGTATATATTAATTACTAATTAAAACATGTGACACCTTGCAATGGGGAAATCCAGAAGGCACCTTCTCAACCAACCAAACCTATTCAGCATCATCGATAATGGGACAAGCTGACACTCTCTGTCTCTTGATTTGATGTACTAAGAGGTCACAACATCACCTTTGTAGTATTCTTGGCAAAAATGCTTAATCTACTCATGAGAAAATAATCATATAAATCTAAATTTTGGGACAATCTATAAAATGACTGATCTGAACTTTTTAAAATGTCAATGTGATGAAAGATTTTCTTTAAAAAGCAGAGGACTATTCTTAACTAAAAGAGGTTATAGAGATGTACCAAGTAAATACAATGTATGAACTTCGATTAGATTCTGGATCAAATGGAAAAAAAAGGCTATATAAGACATGGGAGACTAGGAGAACTGAATATGAGCTATAGATTAGAAGATATTCTTATATTAGTATGAGCTTTTTTTTTTTTTTTTTAAGTAGGCTCCACGCCCAACATGGGGCTTAAACTCATGACCCTGAGATCAAGAATTGCATGCTCTACCAGCTGCTCCAGCCAAGTGCCCCCATATTAACTTTCTTGAGCATTATCATGGTGGTCGTCAAGAGACACTTGTTAAAGTATTTGGGGGTAAATTTTAATCACGATACCTGCAACTTACTTTAAAATAGTTTGGTGGGGGACAGAGAGGAAGGATGGGGATGTGGGCAAAGCAAGCACACATGGTAAAATATTACAACTGGTGAATCCGAGTGAAACATAAATGAAACTTCATTGTCAGACTTTCCATTATTTTGTAGGTTTGGAATTTCTCAAAATAGAAAGTTGGGAAAATTTGCTTGTGAGGCTATAGAGGAAATATGAGGACATGCCATTTCAATATAATTTACATTCTCTGGTATGCTGAATGGAATATGGTAGCAAAGCAATCAAACACTGGTGTGTAGCCAAAAGGAAAATATCCCTTCCTAATATTCCTAAAATAATAATATCTCACCCTGGGGTATTTACATATGTGCTAGGCATTGTGCTAAGTGCGTTAGTCTCATTTGACTCTACAAACACCTTATGGGATGGGCAGTATATTGCAGATGAGGAAACAGGCTCAGAGCAGTTAAAAATATGCCAATGTCAAGCAGTGAGTGGAGAAGCTGGAATAGAACCACCTGCCTGACCCCAAAGCTTGGCTTTCAGCCTCTCTTTCACGCTCACTCTGTGGTTAGTACTGGAGGCCCTGGCCCTGTGCAGAAAATTCGGTGACATGAGTCTTATATGTATATTTATATATATGTGTGTTTCCTAGAAATATACATGAATTTGTTAGAAATTGGAAAGATACATAATTTTATAAAATTGTATTCTGAATAGTGTTAATCTGGCTAGTCATCAATTATGAAAGAAATTATCAAGTTATTTAAAACTGTTATTCAGTATCACCAGCTAAATTTGTTATGCTAATCCAATACTCTGGTCAACAGAGTTACCATATATACCATGGATTACAATTTTTGAAACAAAAAAGGTCATTTGGAAATTACTTACATAAAACTCTACCAAATAAAAAAGTCCTTTGTAACAGCAGCAGGATAAATAACAAGACCATCATTTACTGGTACGTCCCTTTTAGTTTTTCAAAAATGATTTCACAGTTATTATCCAATTTTTTATCAGTTCCAGAATGTCAGGGAGACAGGTGTCAGGGCTGTAGGAATTGAGCTCTATCTAAACTGATTCTATGATATTTCTTAAGATTTTCTTTAAAAAATACACTGCTTGTGGCTTGTTTGCATAAATGTTGAGGAGAGAGTGTGCATCTCTGTCTCTGCTGGTGAGTAGAAGATTTCATTTTTAGGAAACCAGATAAAACAATCTTAATAGATCAGTACTCTATAATAAACGAAGGCATTTCGGCCTCTGGCTGAGAAAAAGTAAACAGAGAATAATTCCAACCAAGCTTTCAGAGAGCACTGGTGCAGATATTACAGATCTTTGGATAACCTGGAACAATGGACTTTGACACCAACACGTGAAATCTGGCATTCTAGGAGGCAGGGCTGAAGAGAAGTTAAGAAAATGGTTTCAGGAGTTAATCGGTCCAAATTCAAATTCTGGCTTGGCAATTTTCTAGCCATATCAACTTAGGCAAATCATTTGACTTCCTTGCCCCCCCATTTCCTTACCTAAAAAGTGCGGAAAAAATAGAGTGCCCACCTCAGTGCTACCCGAGTTAACACTTTGCTGAAAAAGAGCCCAGTAATGGAATAAAGGAAGTCCATGCCAAGAAACAAGAACCTCAGAAATATTCTCTTCCACCCAAGGTTATGAGACACCACAAGTCCCAACAGTGTAGAACAAATAGCTCAGTATGCTTGGCATTTCATGAGGCCAACATTGGGGAAGTCTTTTGATAGGTAGCAGATGAAACATTCTAGAAAAAGACTTGGACTATTTGGGAGACTTCAGTCGGATTTACAGTCCTTTGATCATAATTAATTGCAAAGTTATGATTTTTTGCTGAGATTGCTATAGCCACCAGGGCATGAATATCTCATATGACAAAGTGCCCTATAAGAAGCTTGCAGGAAAAATTCCTATAATACAAAGACTGTGGTAGCATTTTCAGGAAGTAACAGCCACTGCTTCCCAGTAGACCAAATGATACCGGTAGGGACTATAAAACAAACAAGCAAACAAAACAAGGGACTTACAATCCAGGATAAACATCAGAAATTAAATGAAACTGAAAAGTAGGCAGAGTCTGTCTTTGACAATTCCCTTTTCTCCCCTCCCCAACTCAACACCAGTACCAGTGCTGTCTTGCTGCTCCCTGAACATCTATAAGCCCCAATTAGAGCAACCCCCCAGGCCCAACCAACCAGACAAAACCTGCCAACCCAATAAAAACTACTAGTCTCCTAGCAAGTAGGAAAATAACTGGATTAAAGTTATTCAGAAGGAGTAGCAAATAATTGATAACTTTGGACTTTAACAATTTTAAATTTTAAAGGGGTGAGTATCCCTAACAGGGTTGAAATGTGAAGGAGATATTTTAAGAAAAAGATCTTCGGGGGATTGCTGTAGGCCTTTACAGCTCATACACATATGGCCTCAACATAGAAGAACAGGTTTAGCTTACTTCTCAGATTTGCCAACCCCATGTTGTTCCATGGAGTATGAAACCAATGCCCAACTGATGAGCTGGGGCCACAATGGAGCCACAATAATTCAACAGAGACACCTCAGCAACTAAGAGTGAGTGTACTTATAGGCAAATATTGCCACAAAGAGGTAAAATGACTTGAAACTGGCCAGTCATGCAGTGTTGTGTTTGGGTTCATTTCTTCCCTGTCACCAACTGGTAGGCTAGTAGATCAGCAACCAAGACTCTTCCCAGAGTGGTGCAGGACCCTGAACACATCAACCTGAATGCTCATCCCTAAGCCCGAGTATTTCATTCAGGACAGGCGGGAAGAGGACTCTGAAGTGACAAAATGGCAGGTGAAGCAGGAAGTGGTTGGGAGCTGGGATAGTTCTACCTGCTTTGCGGTGGTGATAGCAAGTGCATTTATAAACAGATGACATAAATAGAAGCCTCTCTCTTCTTTAATGTGTCCTTGTTCCTTACCTGCTGCTTCCTTGAGTCCCTGCCCACCTTTATACCCTGAGCTGAAGGATCTCTGTGCCCTGATGACAAAGGCTGAGGGCACTGTGACATACTTCTATCTCTACTGATGGTTATTGATCTCTATAGAAAGTTACCCATGGGTTCCAGCTAGCTTAGCATTTTCTCAGCTGTGGCACGATGCACTTGGACTTCATTTGTGATAGGCCCCTCATTGAGCAAGAAAGCTGGTTTCCTTCTTCCTGCCAGAAAACCTGGCTCTCTCATTCGCCATATTTTCTGGGTCTGCTGGACTCAGCTCAAAAACGCCCCAGCAAAGTCTGTCTCTGGGGAAAAAGCAGTCCCTGAGAAAGGACAATTAAAGGTAGCTTTTGTCTCTGATTTTTACTGGCAGTTGTATGCAGGTGAAGTCATAGAAAAGGCCACGGCCCATGGCCCACGGCCCACGCACAACCCGATTGTGCAACTGAACACTTCCCACAAGTGCTTCCAGTTGGAATAGGGGCGTTGAAGGGAGACTCCCTCATGGCACAAGCTGGGGGGAGGAGGATATAGGCCATTTACCTACACAATGAGGCAAATGTCCTATTTGCTAAGTCTGGAAAGGTGGGTGGCAAGAGTGGTGGCACCCATTTTCCTCAGAATACAGTTTGTCTCTTTGGTTCCACTTCGTCCCCGGTGTCACCCCTAGACAGGACCGTCCTGGAATTAAAGGTCATGACTGAAATCATATGAGTCAAAGAGTGTTCTACAGAAGGCAACTAGTAATATATTCAGTGACGTTTTCTCAGCAAATAGCATCATTGACTTCATCGCTTTTGTGTAGCCCAGAAATTCAGATTTAGTTCAGAAATCCCAGGCAAACAAAAGGAAGCGGGATCATTCCTTCGACTGCTTGCTGAGAGTTAGATAGGGGTTATCATGGAAAATATTGCTTGGATGGCTTATCAACAGAACAGGCTTTGACATCTTTTTATGGTTGTTGTTTACCAGACTCTAAGTAAGAAAGCCTTGAGCACCAAATTTCACATTTAATTTAGTAAGGTATTAAAAAACTCCCAACACATCAGAACATATGAGTCATTTATCCTGGGCTAATGCCAAGCATTAGTTGTAGGGGTAACATAATCTCTGACATGAGATGTAAAGCCAAAATAAAGATACCAATGAACTTTTAAGCATTTCTTGAGTTGGCAAAATAAATAAATACAGGTAAAAATAAAGGTAAAAGAAATAAAGGTAAAGAAAACAATTACCTTTATTATGGGTAGAAAGTATAGTTATCCAGTCCCCAAAGTATCAAATGCTATTTATTAATTGAAATATAAATTTAAGAATATTACATCCAAAAAAAAAAAAAAAGAATATTACATCCATGTAGTAGCTATCACATCCCTCTGTTAGAGATAATGAAGAGCTGAAGGTATGTGATTATTTCTGGGAAAGGTATTCTTTTTTTTCCCTTGGTAAGCCTATTTCTTATGACCTTCAGCATCCCCAGATTATATTGTTCAGCCTCCAGGTGAAATCACTGAAGGATCCATTGTCTTTGGTGGATACATAAAATAAATATGTTTCCAATGGGGCAGCTCCCCATTCTCTAGGTGCTATTGAGAAATACAGGGGATCCGAAGGCAGTTTTCACATATTCCTGTTCTTTGTCCAGAACTCCACAACCAACACATTCAAAGGTTTAATACTAGCTTCCAGGACTTTTCCTCCTTGGCTATCCATATCTAGATCCTGTTTACTGTCTCTATTGTTTCATAAATTCTTTCCTTCCTTATCATGTCCTCTGCCACCATTCTAGTCCAGGTCCTCATCACTCCCATCCTGGACAGTAGTGTCAGTCTCCTGACTTATGTCCCCTTTCCATGACTGCTCTTCATCACTATCATGCTCCCCTGCACTCAAGGCCTCCTTGAAGTAAGGCATGAGCACATAACTCTCCCTGGCCAGTGAAATAGGGGCAGAGATATGAGTAGAAGTAAACAGCGCCTCCTGCTCTCCCTCCTATAGTGGAGAATTCTATCATTCCAGAGTGGAGTCTGTGTCAGTGGGGTCGCTGATGAGGATGTGGTGGAGCAGAGTCCCTGCCAGTGCGATGTGGATGTGTATAGAGAAGAGAAATAAACTACATTTGTTTAAGCCACTGAGATGCTAGAGTTCTGTTTGTTTTGTTATTTAGCTTAAGCTGACTAATGCATCCTGTCCCTTCCTCCTCTAATGCTCTTTGTACGCTCTTGGCAGGGTAATCTTCTTAAATCACAGGCCAGATTGTTCCCAGATCAGAAGCTATCAGCAGTTTACCATTTTCCACAGATACAAAGCCTAAATTTCTGGCTTTCAAGAAACCATGAGCTTTGTTTTCGATCTCCTTTTCCAACTTCTCCACCACAGCCATGTTCCAGCCCAATGAGAAGTCTCACTGTCACCTTCAAACGCTCATGTCTTGACTTGGCATATTGCCTTTCCAGGGTGCTTTTGTTCTGATTGCATTTTCTTGAAATTTTATCATCCTTTAAGCACAGGTGCAAACGGTAAGACTTACCTAATTCCCAAAAGTGGATAAGTACTCTTTCTCTTCTGGGATCTCTCAGCAAATTGTATCTAATATATAGGGTTTATCATTTTCTATTGCATAATGCAGTTATTTGTGTATTACATCTCACTTCCCCATTAGACTGTAAGCCACATTAGGGAAGACACAAGTATCATTTATTCTTGCAATTCTCTGCAATACCAAGCTGTGTAGCTATTGAATCAATAATTCATGAATTAAATATTAATCTTCAGGGGAGGACCATGGAGTTCTATTTAAATCCCAAATGACCGGGGCACCTGGGTGGCTCAGTCGGTTAAGCGTCTGCCTTCGGCTCAGGTCATGATCCCAGGGTCCTGGGATCGAGCCCCGCGTCAGGCTCCCTGCTCAGTGGAGAGTCTGCTTCTCCCTCTCTCTCTGCCTACTTGTACTCTCTCTCTATCTCTCTGTCAAATAAATAAATAAAATCTTAAAAAAAAAATCCCAAATGACCATAATTCAGAAAGTGACTGGAAATGCCACCTGTAGAGCGGCTATGCATTTTCCTGGTGAGTCTCCTTCTTTGGTGGGAGATTCTGCAAGACCACCTCTGGGTGAGGCATCAGAGAGAGACTGGTTCCCAGGGAAGACTGATTAGACATTAGGCCCACATAGGTTAGGTATCTCGACCCTTCAAATAAGTTAAAAACTTGAGGAAATCCTAAGGCAAGAAAAGAGAAACATTTAAAGAAACAAAAAGTGTCTTTAAAAAAAAGAATTGGAATTCGTAGGTTCAGAGGGACCTGCTGATTGAAGATAGTTTCTTTTTTTTTATTATGTTATGTTAATCACTATACATTACATCATTAGTTTTTGATGTAGTGTTCCATGATTCATTGTTTGCGTATAACACCCAGTGCTCCATTCAGTACGTGCCCTCTTTAATACCCATCACCAGGCTAACCCATCCCCCCACCCCCCTCTCCTCTAGAACCCTCAGTTTGTTTCTCAGAGTCTACAGTCTCTCATGGTTCGTCTCCCCCTCCGACTTCCCCCCCTTCATTCTTCCCCTCCTGCTATCTTCTTCTTCTTCTTCTTTTTTTTTTTAACATATAATGTATTATTTGTTTCAGAGGTACAGGTCTGTGATTCAACAGTCTTGCACAATTCACAGCGCTCACCATAGCACATACCCTCCCCAATGTCTATCACCCAGCCACCCCATCCCTCCCACCCCCCACCACTCCAGCAACCCTCAGTTTGTTTCCTGAGATTAAGAATTCCTCATATCAGTGAGATCATATGATACATGTCTTTCTCTGTTTGACTTATTTCGCTCAGCATAATACCCTCCATTCCATCCACGTCGTTGCAAATGGCAAGATCTCATTCCTTTTGATGGCTGCATAATATTCCATTGTATATATATACCACATCTTCTTTATCCATTCATCTGTCGATGGACATCTTGGCTCTTTCCATAGTTTGGCTATTGTGGACATTGCTGCTATAAACATCGGGGTGCACGTACCCCTTCGGATCCCTACATTTGTATCTTTAGGGTAAATACCCAGTAGTGCAATTGCTGGGTCGTATGGTAGCTCTATTTTCAACTTTTTGAGGAACCTCTATACTGTTTTCCAGAGTGGCTGCACCAGCTTGCATTCCCACCAACAGTGTAGGAGGGTTCCCCTTTCTCCACATCCCCGCCAACGTCTTTCCTGACTTGTTAATTTTAGCCCTTCTGACTGGTGTGAGGTGGTACCTCATTGAGGTTTTGATTTGGATTTCCCTGATGCCGAGCGATGTTGAGCACTTTTTCATGTGTCTGCTGGCCATTTGGATGTTAAAGATAGTTTCTTGAGGGAAGACAGCACTGGCCGCTGAAGACTTGTAGCTACTTGTTGGGGTGAAGACAAAGGAAAAAAGGAGAAACAAAGTAGAAAAGGCTAGCTTGGAACAACTGGTGACACTAACCAAGGGCAGTTTGAATGGCCACCTGGGAGACTCTTCAGTCTGATGACACAAGACGGGGAGATACAAACAGACACCAGTCTGGAGAGCTGCAAATGGGAAAAGGTGATGCCTATGAGGGAGCCTTTGTAACTTTCGTGCCATGAGGATGGAATCTTATAGTTACAGCTTGAATTGGGCAGGGCCTTCCCCAACTAGAAGATCAGGCACCAGCTCAAGATCTAAGAGAAGTGTATTCCTGAGATGATACAGAGAGGCAGAGAAACAGGAGGGGCTCACCTGGTCTGGGAGCTGTGTCAGTCTGAATCCACCATCCATCTGATTATGTTTACCATCTGGCCCAAACAAATACCACAAAACCAAGCATCCCACAGGCTATGCCAACCCAGCTATGTGTTTTCAGATGTTAGTTGAAACAAAAAAGCACACACAATTATAGAAATTACAAATTCACATTGATTTACAAAATACTGTTTTCCGATTCCAATTTTGTTTTCCTCAGAAAGATGTTTCTTCAAGTATCCAGACACTGTTCTTCCTGAATTTAGGAAAGGGGTGGATTCTACAGTCCCCCTTCCCCATATACCTACCATGACAGGTGTGCGGGTAGTGGATTGCTGGGAGACACTTAGATTTCAATGTGGTAGAGGCAGACATATTACACAAGCTCAAATGCCTAGAAATGGGGAAGCTGTAGAAAATGGGGAGGCAGTGGGTCAGATCCTTTGTCCTGTGGTCCACTTCCCTCCGCTTCATTTTCATTTCTTAGACCTGCTCACTCTCTCATTTCTCAGGGGGAAAACAGGTTTGTGTTTTGTTGTTGTTGGGTTTTTTTTTGTAAACAGAATGTTAAGATATATCGAAACAATACACTGAGTCATCTCTGAGCACTTAAAAAATTTTTGACCTTTGGTCCTGTCAATAAATTTTTGAAGTGGCAGGAAGAAGGATAAAAGAAGATACACCAAGGGACATGTGAATAGCTATTATATTCTTACTCAAATCACTGAAATTTTACATGTTTTTGCCTCAGGGGTTATGTTGGGGGTGAGGCTGGACTTCGGGCTTAAAAAGCATTGGAGATACGAATACAGAACATGACAGCCCGAGTCTAATGAATTTAAGAGGCTAAAAGACCAGACCAGAAAAACCCACCAGGACTGAAATCTTTAGAGTCAACAACCAGGAGGGGAACAGAAATTCAAGTCACAAAAACACAGGGACTTTAACAAAGCAGTGTGGTAGGATGAAAAGAGGATGGGCCTTGGAGTCAGCTTAAGCTGGTCCTGGATTCCAGATCTTCCACTTGTCTTGGGCAAGTGGCTTAACCTCTGCTATCCATGAGGGGGTACTTGAATTATGAGGACATAAAAGAAGGTCAGAAATGGATCCATATTTATTCAGACATCCACTAATAAATTTGAGTTCTCCCTCTACACTAGGTGCTCTAGAAATAATGATGAAAAAACCAGGAGCCCACCTTAAAGGAACTCATAATCTACAGAGAGTGGTAATGACAGTGTAGTAAAAGGAAAGATATGCACAAAATACATGGGGCCACCGTAAGAGAGAGGTTGACAGAGAGATTTTTAAGCTTGCTAGAGTACATCATGATAGAACAAAGTCACAGTTTGTTGTTCATAATTGTCCCAGTCTATTCAAGGTGCTATATTAAACTACCATAGATTGGATGGCTTAAACAACAAACATTTATTTCTCACAGGTCTGGAGGCTAGGAAGCCCAAGGTCAAGGCACTGGCAGATTTGGTGTCTGGGAAGAGCTTGCTTCCTGGTTCATATACTGCTATCTTGTTGCTGGGTCTTCACATGGTGGAAGGTGGTGAGGCAGCTATCTGGGGTCTCTTCTATAAGGACAGTAATCCCATTCAATAGGGCTCTACCTTCATGGCTAATCACCTCCCAAAGGCCCACATCCTAATCCATCACACTGAGGGTTAGGATCTTGTGTGAATTTGAGGGTGTGGGGCGGGGGGTGGGGGGGGCGAGCACAAACGTTCAGTCCCTAACAATACTGTTTACCATGGCTGCTCTCTTTTACAACACTGGAACTGTGCAGAGCTGCAAAATGGCGGATGGCATGGAGCTAACAGCTGTTCACTGGAGTTCCCAAGCCCAAAAGCTGTCAGCGACTTGGATATCCAGATCAACTCATTCATTTAAAGATGAAAAGCTAAGGAAAGGGGAAGTAGAGTGACTTGGTCAAGCAAGTTGCTCAGCTGTTGTTCAAGTTAGACCTAAGATCCATAGTGCTCTTTCCACCTCATCACATTGTCTCCTACAGACAGTATTTCTTAGACACCAGAACTACTTCTCCAAAGATGGTAGGAACCAAGAAATTTCACAAGCATTTTTATGCTTGGTAACAGTTTTCATGGGTAACAAGACTTTTAGAGACTATAGTCGAAAGCAATGTTGCCCAGTAGAAATTCCTGCAATGATGGAATATTCTACAGCTGCCCTGTCTAATAGGCTGGCCACTAGCCTCACATGCTCACTAGCACATTCGAATTTTGAATTACATTTATTTTAATTAATTAAAACTTGAATTTCAATAGCCATATGTTGCTGTGGCTACCATATTGGACAGTCTTAAGCATTACCTATACCTTTAATTGGTATGTCACTGGCTATGTGATTGTCCTTTCTGGTTCCCTGTTTTTGTACCTTGCAAGCTTCCTCTTCTCAGTCTTTAAGCCCTAACGATAGATAAAGAACCCCACCATCACTGGTAGGTCTACTATAATTAGTCTACTATAATAAGCCCATTTTACCTACATTGTATTTCTAAGAGCACTTATCACATTCCATAATAATAATAATAATAATAATAATAATAATTTGTTAGTATATTCTATATGTCCTTCACTTATACCGGTATTAGATCAATTTATTTCCCCAACAACCCAGTAAGTATGCTCTATTACTCTTAACAAGTGGCCAGAAGGCAAATCCATCTTCTTCCAAATCCATGCTCTTTACTATCTTACACTGTGTCTCTAAGAACTGAGGATTGGTATGTAATCCCCTGTAGCCTGAGCAGGGGTGATTTTTATTCACTCATTGAAAAATATTTATGGACTGTCTTTTAAGTGCCAGGCACCATGCCAGGTAAAGTACATAGTGAGGAATTGAATTATCCCAGCTGACACCAAGCTTGCCTCCCGGTAATGAAATGCTGGTTTTCTGAGAAAGAAATTTAGTAGTTTTTTCTAAGTAGCTAAGAATTCAGTGCTTACATGCTGTAGACAACATTTATACTGGAGGCCATCACTTTGATGTTTGAAATGTGTGGTAATACTCTCTTGTGGCTAGGATTCTTTTTTTCCCCTTAATATATTATGTTTCAGTCACTCAAGAGTTAAACTCCTAGGATTTCACCATGAACTCCACATAAAAGCCAATTTCACAACAGGTCACCATAGAAATCCTCTAAATTAGTACTGAAGCAGTTGACCACAGCTCTATGATAATTTTGCTAAACTATTGTGTTTGTAAAATTTAAATGCATGAACAAAATGACTGTGGATATTGTTTAAGAATCTAAAAATGTGGGGGCACCTGGATGGCTCAGTTGGTTAAGGGACTGACTCTTGATTTCGGCTCAGGTAGTGATCTCAGGGCTATGAGATCGAGCCCGGCATTAGGTTCGCTCAGCGTGGAGCCTGCTTGGGATTCTGTCTCCTTCTCCCTCTGCTCCCAACCCCCACTGCATGTGCTCTCTCTTAAAAAAAAAAAAAATCTAAAATATTATTGAATAATTAAGTCAGACAAAATGGGAGTGATGAGAGTCTGAAATACGATGTCATATTACATCAGATCTAGCATATCATAAAATTTAAGACATACCATGATTTTACATACTAGAAAAAAAATGCTAACACAATGCATTAGTGCTTTTAATTTTTATTTAATACTTTTTAAAAGAGCTCTTTTAGCCTATTTAAATATAATTAGAATTTTTTTTATATTACTGATGTGCATACATCAATAAGAAAAGTGTAAGCCAAATAATTTGGTTAGGAATTCCTAAAACTATTACACATTGAGAATTTGACTTTTTAAAATTGTTTCAATTCAGAGTTATCAACATCTATGTTTTTCCACACAATGACAGCTTCTGCACCATCAGGATAAGTGGGATGCAGAATTTCTTAAAAGATTTTCTTCTGGGATTTTCTTCTAAGCTGCAAAAACCCTTCAGCACGTTTTGAAAATGGCACCTCCTCTTTGGTGTATGTTGATTTGGGGGGCACACATCAATGAACTAATGTAACAAAACCTCATCTACTGTAGGCACCTTCCTTCCTTACGTCTTGTAAAGCACATGGTGTCGCTTTGCAAGAAAATCAAGAATTGTGATCATTCTGCCAATATCAAACATTTGCTTTAATATTATCAAATTTATGCCCTGTTCTGTCTCTGTCCCTTTCTGCGCAAACACAATAACTTTTTGTTTCAAAGCCAAATCACAGTGTACTCTTGGTGCACAGAGAGTAATAATAATCAATGAAGTAGCAATGACGCACATAGCCAAGAGGGACTTGGCCAGAGCCGGGAGAATGATGATGAGGTCATAGGCATTGCTAGCCCCGCATACCCCTGAGTCTGTAAGGTACTATGTTGGTGAGCTGCAACATGGTTTCAGATATTGTAAAGTATGAAACAAAAATGTGTCTTAGAACCAATCAGCTATGGATCTTTGGATTCCAGTGTTGATGATCAAGCTTATCTATACCTTGTTTGACATAGAAAGAGAACTCCCCAGCTATGAATCATTGGAAGCAGAGACAGGGCTATCCACTTCCTTGTGTTCCTACAGGTAGCGCTCTGTGAAGCAAAAGGACTTTTCAACGTTCAGGGTAAACGCTGAATTTAGTTACTTACTTTGAGCACTGGGAAACAAAGTTATAATCTGGATTTCTGACTTTTTTCTCTATTTAAATGGCTCTTATCCTTCTCACCAGATACTAGTGAGTTAGTAAGACAATCAAAGAGTACACAATACTTACTATATTTTGTTCAAAAAGGTGATTTCTAGTGTCTTACAGTTATGGGTATCTTTTATTCATTTATTTAATCATACCTCCCAAATGTATTTATTGAGCATCTACTATGTGCCAGGCGCCGGCACAAAATGCACCAGTATGGTGATTGTGGATTTTCCAGTATGGTGAGGGGAGGCAGATGCCAAGCAAACAAGTCAAATATCGACTAGAGCATAGATGCAGAGTCTGAAGTAAGGATTACGGAAGAAAGCAAAGCTGAGAAGAACACAGATCCCTTTCAGCCCATCACTCCAGAAGGTGAGTCACGCTGGTTTGTCCCTGGCAGTAGGTTGGCCCCGTGGTGACTGCCCCTAGTCATCAGTGAGCCTTCTCCGTGAGCCCTGACACCATGAAGGGCAGGTTTGGACTCTGCCCCGCTTCCCAGACCCTGTGCTGTAAAGGTGTCAAGTCTCTCATCAGCAGCCTCATGAACCGGCTAAGTCCTTTTTTGTCTATCTGTCTGTCTGTCTGTGGGCCAGAGCCCGCCAGCCCCAGAGCCATGTGAGCTGCTGGTGTCTTTTCTGGCTGCCTCACCACAGCTTCCGAGCAGTTCCAGGCTCTGGGGATGAGCAGCTCGCGCAGTGATGACAGGCAAGTTCCACCACGGACTGAGGATGAATTTCTGGGTCATGGTTGCCTCCTGCCGAGCTCTGCTTCCCCCTCTGCCAAACAACTCGGTCTCTACACAGTCATCATTTTTCTTCTCAGATGTTTCTCTTGTTTCTCTCTCTCTCTTTTTTTTCTTCCAAGCTGAGTAAAATCCTCTCCTTGTGTTGGTACAGAAAAGCCTGATATTTCCAGCTTGGACTGACTTGAACGCTGTGAGACTGAGCACTACGGGAAGTCGGTCCGGGCACGTCCCTCACTGCCTCGCTCATGCCTCCTGCAAGCTGGCCTCAGCCCTTCAGACCTGCACTCTGTGGAGAAGCTGCTTTGATGTGGACTGTGGACAGTGAAGAATGGGGCCCAGAACAGGAACCGTCCCTAGTCCTCTGAGAAGACCCAAGCTCTTTGGGTAGATTTGGAACCCACTTTAAAATTGGGTCTCGAAGGATTTTTCAAATTAATAGAAGGGACTTGGAGTTGAGGCTCGACCTTTCTGGAGCTCCCATTTCATGAAAGTAAGAGGTGGGGTTGGTTCTCCCTGCAAGCCCTGGGCAATGGGCCTGGGGTTTCAGAAGCATGGGAAGGGAGGAGGTACGGGAAATCAAAGTTCTGCCTGGCCTGCTGTCTTCCCATCTTAGATTTGCCTGGAATCACTAGAGACCAAATAAAAACACTGGAAATCCAGTGGTGCTGGCCTCCCAAGGGAACAGGCTGCAATCCCAGCTTCCCAGAGGCATCCAAGCTGGAACTGTGTGCTCAGTGGTCAGAGCCCACTCCTCTTGGAGGGAAGCATGCTGGGAGAGGCCTGCAGGCAGAAGAATTCTCAGCAATGCAGCCATCTGCCACCTGCAGACGGTGGGCTGGGCCATGCAGCCCCCCAGCAAGCTCCCCACTCGGTGGCTGGGCCGTGCATGGTGAGCTTTCTTCAAGCCCACACAGCTTCACCAGCTCTCTGCTTAGACACACAACGAATGCCTTGTGCGGAGGGTGGCGGTGGGGTGCGGAACATGACAGGGAACGCTGAAAGAGGCAGAGGGAGCCTGTAGCTCAGTGCCTTTCAGAAAGGAAAGGGGAGGCTAATAAGCCAAGATTTAGGAGAACAGGGAGACAGTTCCTGGTTGCATGCTCCCTTGACATGGAGGGCACGGCCTCTCTGCGTAGAGGAGGCAGGCTCTACCAGAGGCTTTAGCGTCACCAACATGGAAGGTTGTGGTAATGATGGGCTCATGTTTCTGCCAGGAACCTTGGGTGTGCTTACCAGGATCTGGCTGAACAGGAGGGGACACTGGAAGGTCTAAGATAGAGGCATCTGGAAGGTTAAGACACCAATGTTAAAAATACGAATCTGTTGAAGGGAAAGAGGAGGCAAATACTGAATGATACATTGCCAATTTCTTTAATCATACCTGTGGCATTAGAGTCCAAGGGACTGTGTGTTCCCAATGCACGGCTTGCTCACAGCAGACGTAAGACGCCTGATGCCAGGCCGTCTTAAAGATGGGGAAAAAGATAATCCAGGAAGTTAAAAGCACACTGTCGCAACTGAACTCAAAGCCAGATCGTCAATCTCCTCAATCCCAGACCCAAGCTATGTCAACTGGTCACGCTGCTGCTCTGGCTGGTAGAAGAGATGGGGCAGAAGGAGGTCAGGGGAGCATTTAAGCAGAGGTCAAAGAAACAGATGCTGAGTCTGTGGAGGGCTCAGGCAGGACTGCCACACTCAAGGACCAGATGACCAGATGAATAGAGGACAAGGAGGAGACATATTTGAGAACTGGATCACACCTGGCATACTGGATTGAATAGTGTTCCCCCCATTCATGTCCATGTAAAACCTGTGAATGTGACTGTTTGGCAATAGGGTCTTTGCAGATGTCATTAAAGACAAGGTGGGTCCTAAATCCTGCATGACTGGTCTCCTTGTAAGAACAGAGACATCGGACACAGAGATGCAGACATGGGGAGAACACCATGTGAAAACAGAAGCAGAGATTGGGGGGATGGTCTGCAAGGCAAACCGTGCCAAGGACTGCTGGTAACCAGCAGAAGCTACAGGAGGGTCCTTCCCTAGAGCCTTTGTGGGAGGAGCATGGCCCGG